>NC_135718.1:43255833-44687863 GCF_964656455.1 Halichoerus grypus | reverse complement strand
TATATCAACTTCTTTCAGCTGTGGCCATTGGTAGCTCTTTCAGGTTGGTTCCTGTGTCATTTTGACATACTTCATCAGTTCAGTATAGGTTTTCTGGAGGTTTTTGTTGAGTATGTCCTTGCTTCTAAGCCCTCTCAGCAGACAGATCAAAGATATATCTATCAGCCAGATAGTGTTTATGAGCAGTACTTTTCCTTTAGTCTACAGATTCCACTCATTTCAAAGTTACTTAGGACAGCATGCCTCTGATCCCCACCTCCCACTAATGTTCTTTCATATATTTATAATACAGTCATTTTCCCTTAGCAAAGTTTGTATTCCTTCCTAGAATCTCCAGATCTCCTAAATGACATTTATTTTGTTAATGGGGAGGTTGCTTTAATAGATACAGGGTGATTAAACTTACCTATTTCCTCTTGCATGAACTTTGATGACACGGGTCTTTCAAGAAATTGGTCCATTTCAACTAAGAGATCAAATTTGAGGGCATACAGTTATTCATAGTGTTCCTTTATTAACCTTTTTCTGTCCATGGGAGTAGTAGTGATGGCCTCTTTCACTTCTGTTATTGATAATCTTTTCTCTTTTTTTTTTTTCTGGGTTAGTTAACCAGAGATTTATCAATGCTATTGATCATTTCAAAGCATCAGCTTTGCTTTTGTTGATTTTCTCTATTCTTTTCCTATTTTCAATTTTATTTATTTATTTATTTTTTAAAGGATTTATTTATTTATTTGACAGAGAGAGACACAGCGAGAGAGGGAACACAAGCAGGGTGGGGAGTGGGAGAGGGAGAAGCAGGCTTCCTGCCAAGCAGGGAGCCCAATGTGGGGTTCAATCCCAGGACCCTAGGATCATGACCTGAGCCGAAGGCAGACACTTAACCGAGCCACCCAGATACCCCTGTTTTCAATTTTATTAATTCTCTTTTATTATTTCTCTTCTGCTTGTTTCAGGTTTAAATTACTCTTCTTTTTCTAGTTTCCTAAGGTAGAAATTCAGATGACTGATTTTAGATATTTCTTCTTTTTAAATATAAGAATTTAATGTTGTAAATTTATCTCTAATCACTGCTTTGATTACCTAACACAAATTTTGATAAGTTGTATTTTCATTATCATTTAGTTAAAAATATTTTAAAATTTCTCTTGTGACTTTTCTTTGAGCTTTCTGTTATTTACAAGTATGTTGTTTACTCTCCAAAGAGTTTTGGATTTTCCATTTATCTTTTTCTTATTGATTTCTAGCAATATGGTCTGAGAATATACTATTTATGATTTCTATCTCTTAAAAATTTCTTTAGATGGGGCAACTGGCTGGCTCAGTAAGTAGAGCATGAGACGCTTGATCTCAGGGTTGTGAGTTTGAGCCCCACGCTGGGTGTAAAGATTACTTAAAAAATAAAAAAATCTTTTAAAAAAATTTCTTAAGATGTATTTTATAGCCAGGAATGTGATTTATCTTGATGAATGTTCCATGAGCTCAAAAAGAAAGTGTAGACTGCCACTTTAGAAGTATTTTATAAGTATCAATTAAATGCAGTTGATTGAAAGTGCTATGTGGATCAACTATATCCTCAATGATTTCTTGACTGCTGAATCTGTCAATTACTAATAGACAGGTGTTGAACACTCCAAGTATAATAGTGGATTTGTCTATTTCTCCTTGAGGTTCTATCAGTTGTTGCCTTATGAATTTTGATGCTCTGTTGCTAGGTGTATAAATGTTAAGAACTGTTTTATCTTCTTGGAGGATTAGCCCTTTATCATTAAGTAAATGATACTTTTTACATCATTCTTTGTCCCTAAAACTTTTCCTTGTTCTGAAGTCTGCTTTGTCTGAAATTATTATATCTACTCTAGCTTTCTTTTAGCATGATATATTTTTACCTCCTCTCTTACTTTTATTCTATCTCTGTCTTTATATAAGTGGGTTTCTTATAGACAACATATAGTTGGGTTTTTTTCTCACACATGCTGATAATCTCTGTTTTTTAATTAGTGTATTTAGACCATTCATATTTAAAGTGATTAATGATATAGTTCAATTAATATCTTCCATATTTATAACCATTTTCAGTTCTTTGCACCTGTTCTTTGTTTCTTTTGTTCTTTTCTATTTCTTCCTTCTCTGGTTTTAATTATTTAGTGTGATTCCATTTTTTCTCCTCTTTTAACATATCAATTATACTTCTTTTTATAATTTTTTAGTGGTTACTCAAGATTTTATAATATATATTTACAACTAATCTAAGTCTACTTTCAAATACCTGGTTAGTCCAGGTATTTTATAATTGAGTATTCACAATTCCTTTCTCCTGTTCTTTATAAAATTGCTGCCAATTATTAATTTGTGTATACAGTATATCCACAATACCCAATTATTTTGAACAAACACTTTTTTCAACTGATCTATTAATAATAAGAAATATAAAATATTTTAATTTACTTTTACTTATTACTTCTCTGGCATTTTTCCTTTTTTAGGTAGATCTGAGTTTCTAACCTATATCATTTTGTTTCTCCTTGAAAGGCTTCTCTTAAAATTTCTTGCAGGACAAGTCTGCTGGTGATGAATTTCCTGTTTTTTGTTTGTTGGTTGGTCTAAGAAAGTCTTTATTTCTCCTTTATTTTTGATGGATAATTTAACCAGAGATATATTTTCAGTTTGGTGTTTATTCTTAAGTATTTCACTCCTGTCTTTTCTTGTTTGCATGATTTCTGGTTAGAATTCCACTATATTTGTTCATCTTTTTCTTCTATAAGCAGGTTTTTATTTTCTTTGGTTTTATTTTCAGCATTTTATTTTATTTTTGTGTTATTTTTTTCTTTACTTCTCTTTTTCCTTTTTAAAAAAATACAGTTTGAATATGATATGCTGTGATGTAGATTTTTTTGGTATTTATCCTTTTGGTGTTTTGATATTCTGTAAGCTTCCTGTATCTATGGTTTGGTGTCTGTCAATAATTTTGAAAAGTTCTCAGTTACTATTCACATATTTTTCCTGCTCCATTTTCTTTCTTCTCCTTCAGTAACTCCAGTTATGCATATGTTATACCATTTGAAATTTTTCAACAGTTTTTCAATTTTATCATTCATTTTTTCCTTTCTTTTTTCTCTTCTTTTTTTCTAAATATATTGTTTTTGTTTTGTGTTTCATGTCAGGAAGTTTCTGTTGATTAATACTCAAGTTCCCTGATTCTTTCCTTGGTTGTGTGCACTCTAATGATGAGCCTATCAAGTGCATTCATCATTTATGTTACAGTATTTTTTATATTTAGTTTACTTTTGAGTATTTCTTAGAGTTTCCATCTCTCTACTTACACTACTCATCTGTTCTCACATGCTGTCTACCTTTCCCTTTACAGCTCTAAGCATAGTTATTGTGCTTATTTTAAATTCCATGTCTGATCATCCCAACTTTTCTGTGGTATCTGAGTCAAGTTGTGGTCCTTATTTTGCATCTTCAGACTTCATTTATGTATATATATTCTAGTATGCCTTATAATTTTTTGTTAAAAAGTAGACATGATACATTGGATAATCCTGAGGTAAACAGATGTTTAGTGTAGGTTTTATGTTAATTTGGTTAGCAGTGGGTTTCATTTAATGTTTGCTGTAGCTGTAGATGCCAAGGGCTTTAAAATCCACTAGTGTCTTTTGTTTGTTTCATCTTTGGGTTCTCCTGAGAACTCCAACCAACCCTGGATAGGAGTATAGCAACTTAAACCTGAATCGCATGTTAAATGCAGCCACTGAAATGAAAATGATTCTCATAAAGTCTGTGAGAGAGAAGAAAAATCCAAAAAAATAAATTTTGAAAGTAAATTTGTGTTAATTGACCAAAATAGTACAATCGGAAGCAACTGTATAACAACAATGCAAGCATTTGAAAGAAAAGATTTAGAACATAGTATCTATTATAGACACTATGAATAAACAGAACATAATCAGGTTGATTCTATTCAAAACTTTAATCCAGGATTTTTAACAAAACCTTTTAGCTTTCAGGATCAAAAGTCTCATTCAAAGCAAAGGCTATATGCCCCTCATAGGTTTATTGCAGCATTATTTACAATAACCAAATTATGGAAGCAGCCCAAGCATCCATTGATAGATGAGTGAATAAAGAAGATACGGGATGTGTGTGTGTGTGTGTGTGTGTGTGTGTGTGTGTATACCCAAACATATAGGAATATTATTCAGTCGTAAAACAGAATTAACTCTTGCTATTTGCAACATGGATAGAGCTAGAGAGTATAATGCTAAGTGAAATAAGTCAGAGGAAGACAAATACCATATGATTTAACTCATATGTGGAATTTAGGAAAGAAAACAAATGAACAAAGAAAAAAGACAAACCAAAAATCAGACTCTTAACTATAGAGAACAAACAATGGTTACTAAAGGGGCCGTGGGTAAGGGAGATAGGTGAAACAGGTGATGGGGATTAAGAGCACACTTATCTTGATGCATGGAACTATTGGATCACTATATTGCACACCTGAAACTAATATAACACTGTATTTTAACTACACTAGAATTAAAATAAAATAAAAATAAAAACTGATTGGTATCCCCCCCCAAAAAAGAAGCAGAGGTTTTCTCTAGAATATCTAGATGCTGCAGAAACACTTGGCTGATGTGGCCCCCATAGACCTCTGCAGGAGCAGAGACTTACCGCCTCCCATTTGCCACAGATCTCTCCAGGTCATCTCACTTGTTTCTGTAGCTGAATATTCCAGGCATCCAAGTTTGTCTTCTAAACCAATTTATTAAAAATTGGGATTAAAAAACAAACAAACACTTAGTTGGTCTTTTATAGAACCTGAAGGTCAGATAGAAAGAATGTTGTTTATATTCCAGTGACATGTCTATTCATTGCACTTTTCCCATGGATGGTTAGTAATAATTAACATTAATTAGTCAATAAAAAAGCACACATGAAGGTATTTACATCATTTTTTGGATCTTTGTAATTTTGGATTATTGAAAATAGCCACCTTTTCCAAATTATCTCCATATCGTCTTTTTTTTCTGTGTCAATTTACTCCATTTTGCAAAAAGTCTGACCTGCTTATGTGAGTCCATTTTGTAGAATTGAGATAGTGTTTCAAGACATGGTTATGACTGCCCCTATGTGGTTTATTTTGGAAGTACTTAAGAAGAAAACAGTAGAGATTGAAATCTTAAGGTTAGTTACATAACCTTGACATTTTGCCTAATCTCAGTAACCCATATCCCCTGATACACTTTTCCCCAAGGATAACATCCAGTTAATAGTTGTTTTTTTTTTTATCTGCATCCTGTGTTGTTGCATGGGAAACACACAGACACACAAATGCACACATAGAAATATGTATGTACATGTACATACAAAATCTATATATGTGTGTGTATATGTATACATAAAACTAAATATATGTATATACACATATACACACTTGCAATATATGTATATCTGTTCACTTCATTTTCCTTATTTATGCAAATGGATTCATATTATGCATACTTTTTTTGTACCTTGATTTTATTCTTTTCAATGGTTGTGTAGTTTTCATTTGTGGATATTTCTATTGTGTCCAGTTGTTTGTGTTTTATATTTATTTTGTTTTGTTATTAAAAACTGTACCACTGGTATACTCTAGTGATGATATTATTTTGAATTTTTACAATCATATTAATGATGGGAAGTCCTAGAAGTAACATTCTGGATCAAAGAGTGTGTATATTTAACATTTTGGAACATATTGGCAATTTGTACCCCAACATATTAGTACCAACTCTAATTTTCTTGAATCTGTACCTTTACTAGATCTTCTTGAAATTTAATTTTCTCTATTCTGATTTTTATCCCTTTACAATGAATGCAGTTGTACACTTTTCCATATGTATATTGCATATCTGTCTTCGTTGTTCTGTAAAATTCTTGTTCATACATTAGATATGAATATCCAGATTTCGAAATTTTCTCTGGATTGGTTAGCATTCTAAAATTGTCATTTGTCAGGATAGTTTTTATCTGGAGTTTCTGGAAGAGAAACCTGCTAGCCCTTGTTGCCTGTTCAAGAGCTATGTGTCCCGGGAGTATTAAAGTCGACAGCTTGCTGCCTGGTTGAGATACCATATGATATTTCCCTTGGGGCAAAGTTTTTCTTAATGTGTCATCTCTATAGGTTTCCCCAAAGGCTCCTGGGCCTTATAAGATATCATAGTCAAAGGTGAAACCACAGCTTACTAGCTATAAAGAGTGAAATGCTCACAAATTTCTCTTATTAAGCCCAGTAACTACTTGGCAAAGGCTGAAGGAGGAGAATGGTGGAGTGCCGAGGGCAGGTACTCTGAATCAATATCCTCGTAATTCTGAGAATGTTCCGAAGTTCGTTCAATCACTATTTATTGAATCCCTATTATTTGTAGTCCAGCTACTAATTAATTCCTGTGTGTACAAAATGTATATCGAATAAAAAATACTTGTGTTTTTGCCTGTCAGGCACAGTGTGCCATGGGTGTAAATGGAAATGAGAAGACATATTTTAAATTCTAAAGTGGAGAACCCTCCTGGATGGACCTTATCTAAGCAGAGTTTGGGGGGAGGACGGAGACCATACTCAGTGTGTGAGAAATGGGATGCCAGTGATGTCTCTGTCGTTCTCCTGATCAGGTGCCCAGTGGACAAATTACTGGCAAGTTCAGTCACTTCTCAATATCTAGCTATAGTGTTATAGGCCCTCCTCTCATAATTTATCCTCCAGCTCAACTCTGTGCATGTGGTTTCCCACAGTATTCAAAGGCGGAAAGGCATCCTGTGACTGCATTGGAGAAAATGATGGAGTCAAGTTTTGCCGGCCCCCAGTCCTTCCCAGAGGTCCCTTCTCCTGACAGAGGAAGCCAGCCTGTCAAGCACCACAGGTACAGGGAGCTACTCACGGTGGGGATGGGCACGTTCACACTACGTCTGACGCTGGACAACACAGGCCAGCAAATGGCAACCTGATTCAGGAGAGATGATTGTTCTTGCTTCCCCTTCGTTCTCCGTGGAGTGGATGCTCAAGCAGCTGACAGCCAGTAAACCAAAGCTGACAGCAGGCAGCCATGCCCCTGTAAGAAGCCTGAAGGAACTATTAACAACACTCATCAAAGCTGCAGACACAGACCAGTGAATGAAACAATTGCATTCTGAAAAACTATTAAAAACATGATTTCTCCTAGCCTGCCTTATCACCGTCTGCAAATTTAATGACTAATTCTTCCCTAGGCAGCTGATGTGACACACTCCAGGTCTTCCAACATGGTCCTTACACAAAGAAAACTTTTCAGGGGGAGGAAGCTTGGCAGGTGTTCTCCTTGGGATTATAAGATCTGTTATTAATGGGGTGGCACTCTTTTGCAAGCTGACCACAGAAATTGGTTCTTTGGGGTAGAAAGCCAAACACAAGATTATCTTATAAATACCATAACATTCGGAGTCCAAGCAAGTTTTTTAGCATCTTCTAGTCACGTGCTGCATTTCATATACAAAAATCTGAAACTCCAAAGATGCAGTCTTCGTCCCAAACCAAGTGCCAAAATTTGGGACTGATGTTATGTTTATGTGCATCTGAATGTAATAACCTCAGTCTTTGTGGAAGTTGTGCAGTGATTTAAGTATCCTTTTCTTAGTGAGAAGTACAGTATTTTAAAATTAAATATATACATATGAAAAGATTAAAATTTCAAAAAAGGAGAAGGTACAAAATAGTAGTTGTCACTTATCATGGTGAGCATCAAGTCATGTATAGAATTGTAGAATCATTATGTTGTATCTCTGGAACAAATATAACATTGCATGTCAACTATATTTAAAAAAAAAAAAAAACCTTGAAAAAACAGCCAGTTGCCCCCAACGGTAACAGATAAATATTGTTGACCCTTGGTTTTCACATATCTAGGCAATGTTTTGAAAACCTCCATGACAGAAACATGCATTATACAAGGAAACTATCTTCTTCCTTGACTCTCAGTGAGTCCCCTAAAAAAGGATTTTCTTTTTTTTTTTTTAAAGATTTTATTTATTTATTTGACAGAAAGAGAGATAGTGAGAGCAGGAACACAAGCAGGGGGAGTGGGAGAGGGAGAAGCAGGCTTCCCGCAGAGCAGGGAGCCCGATGTGGGGCTCGATCCCAGGACCCTGGGACCATGACCTGAGCCGAAGGCAGACGCTTAACGACTGAGCCACCCAGGCGCCCTAAAAAAGGATTTTCTTGATGCTGGCCACATTTACTGGGAGGTTCTCTGTACACTAATCCTCATTATTGGATGGTGATTTTTTTTTTCCTCATTCTACGTGAGTAGAGACTGAGATACCAAAGGTTTGCTAAGTTTTTTGTTTTTTTTTTAATGGTTTAAATATTTTCAACTTGGAATTGAAATATATTTGGCTTTATTTATTAACTACAAGTTTTGGGTGATATCATTTGAGGCATTTACAGAGAGTTTCTTGTTAAAAGAGCATTTTAGTTCACTAGATCTAATGGAAGTTCTTTAATTAGGGAAATAAGTCCAAAATTACCAGCCTTTTATAAGGTGGATATTTTCTCCAAAACAACATTTTCTCCTGCGGATTATAACACATGTTGAAGTGGTGTCCCATCTAGTCGAGTAAAATAATTATGTATAATATTATTCTAGGACTGTATTATGCCATCAATGTTTTAAAGTTGAAATAAAAAAGAATTACAGTTTCTAATGTATTTGAGCTGCAAATACCTGACCTTATTCCTTGTCTGTTGACATACCCCCTTCTTAAACTTGGCTTCTACTATGTTTCTAGGAACCACTCACAAATCAAATAAGGACATTTTTAAGAGATCTTCCTTTTTGTTTGGTTCAATGACATTGCAGTATTTGTTGGCATACATTGTGTCCTGATAGATAGGCAAGGGTTGATTTATAAAGCGCTTTTAGAACTTTGTAAATTATAGTTTAATATATCATAGCTTTTGTTTTGTAAAACATGCAGTAGACTTAAACGTTTTCATGATTGATAACCTGGTCACTGATTTATACATCCTGCAAACTGCTCTATAACTTCCCGAATGCCACTGGGTTAGAAGGCTTGAATAGTTGATTGATCAATAGGTGTAGAACTGTTTTTGAAGATGGGTCACTAGTTCATAGTGGAAGACTTTGTTGTTGTGACAGTTTGGCTAGCTATGAATAATTAATTTCTTTTTTGTGCACTGCAAACATGACTTATTTGGATAACTCATTATAACAAAGCTATTAATTCAAAGCCATTATTTCTCATGTTTAGTTCAAAGGGAAAACAATCCTCTTGCTTTTTAAAGAAAAATCTATTATGTTATGTCATACCTATTACATTACATTTTAGCAATATAACTCTCTTATAGACAGCACATATGTGGGGTTTTTAGAGTGAAATAAGACCAGGATTTTCGGTGATTACCATGAGCCCCCGAGTTGTCAGGTGAAGAGAAGGAGTCAGGGGAGCTCATTGCACTGAGCCCCTACTCCCTGCCCGGCTCCATGCATAATCTCTCTTTTAGCCCTACTGCAGTCCTATGAAGATACTGAAGCATGATGCTAATACCTTCCTTTGGCACCTCTCCGACCCATATTTAGTTTTTACCTTTTTCTGCCTTGCCCTGTGCACTGAAAGAGCAGCAGGCTCTCTTGTCTGCTGTCAATACAAAACACAGGCAGGAGATGGGAGGATGGGTGGAGACTGAAGTCCTGGTCTTTCTGTGCCCTCCCTCCCTGCTCGCCTCAGCTACATCCCTCGTCCCTCTTCCCGGGGGCCACAGTGCCTGCCAGGTGGTCCTTTCCTTACCACTCCCCTTCCCTCTTCATTCTGATAGTTTCCTCCTCCCCTTGTCCCTTCAGTTACAGTGATATAAACAGCCTCCCTTGTTACCTGGCCCGACATACAGTAGTGCCCTATGTTGGCCTTTCCCGCCCCCCTTAAACACTGAAGACACCTTTGTAAATAGTAAAATCTCCCCAGTGACCCAAATTAGAGTACCATCTCTTTCCCTTCAGGACTCTGACTGGTAGAAATATTTCCCCCAGTATCATGCTGCTAGTAATGTACAGACCTGAGATGCACCCTCAGATGCAGCTAATTCTAGGACCAAACCCTGAGTACCCCCACAGACGCCATAATAGCTCCTGGATAATAGAGATAGATGCTAGAAGGGAGGGGAAAAAAGAGCTATTGGAACTCTTTAAACTTGTGGCCTCAGTGACCTAACTAGCAGTCCCATGTTGTCAACATACAAGAAATATTATGATAAAGAATGAAGGTATAATATGTTGCAAGGTATGACCTAGTGTTTGTACAAACTCGAGAAGTTAATGTTGGCTTGAAGAAGGTAAAGTTTGATCATTCACTTTGCCAAAACCAAGAAAGTGTCTCCTGGCTCTCAAATGTCAGGTTCTCAAACTCAGATCTTAAATATATGAGATGTTTTGTTTTGTATCTACTAAGTAGAAATAACAGTAATGTTGGGAGAGAAAGTTCCAGAACACCAATTAATGTAGTGACATGGGTAAAATTACTTTGGGAAACTGGTCCCTTTAGAACTTGATAGGTTTGTTGAAATTTTGAAAATGATTTTCACCTTTCTCCATATGGCTTTATTGGTATTTTTAGAGTTAAATGAGAATACAGCAAAAGATTCTAACTTCACTTGTTATCTGAACACTGCAGAACAAGTTTGACCACATAAACTGGCATCGCATGGAATGTCTACATAGGAACAGAGTTCTCCTTACCAGTCCCCATGGCTGTAGGATACATTCAGTGGGGTAGAGATGGAAATGGGTATGGAATAGGTAACAAGTCAAATTAGCAATTGATTTTTATAAAGAGTCTAGCTCTTTTGCTTAGCATGATCTATGTAGGAATCTCAATTTCACCTAAGATATATCCCATGTATGCCTTTTGCCCTGTGATGGCATCTGAAAACATGGTTATTTAGGTGTTTGGGTGTATGAGTCAAGGAAAATATATAATCAGATGTTTATTAAAAGCAAATTCAAAAGAAAACCAATTTAGTTTCGCAAGATTGATGAAAATCTGAGGTAGTAAACTTGGAATTTAGCACATATGTTAAGGAGAGAATGCCAACTCAAATGAGGTTTATTTATTCTACCACTAACACAAGTGAACTTTTCCCGGTGAATCCCTTCGGAGTTCCTGTGTTTAGTTTTTGTCAGTATCTAATAACAAAGCCATTTTTATTTTTATTAGAGAGATAGCTACTCTATCCTGGATAATGAGGGTGGCTGAGAATCAGGAGCTTGAGAATTCCTTAAGCCCACCTCTTATTTTGGCTGGAAACCTGTGATTTTTTTAGTCCATTGTGCTCCAAACTAGAAAGCCAGAAACATGGGAACTTCTCTTTGTCTCAGTTCCTGCAAGGGTGAATGGATTCAGCAACTTCTGGTCTCCTCCTAGCAGATATTCTACCGTCATGGATGGAGAGCCTAATCTAGAACTTTGAGTATCTGGAGTGAAAAGGCAGTGTTTGAAAAGTTTGAGCAGCCACATACAAGGTTCGTGCTAGGATCAATCTGTTGGTTTTCTTTCATCCCAGCAGGAGTCTCTCCTCTTGCTGCAGCCCAGGGCAAAGGAGTGGTATGCTCCATAGGAATGCCTTCAGGAGAACACCCCCCTCGCCCAGAAGTAGGCTGGGTGGCATCGTGGGACCAGCGTATCAGCAACTTGAGGAATCAAGGATCCCAGACCAGGATATGATACCTCGGCAAGGGTAGGTCTTAAAAGCAATGGAATTTAGGGAGGGTGTCGTGAATGTTCAAACTTTCAATTGAGTTATTATGTTCTTTGGGGTTTTCTTCATTGATTTTTGTCATTAATAGTCTATTTATGCTTACTTCTATCTTTGTTCCACAAAAGATAAACTAAAAAGAATAGGTACAATGAAAACAGATATTAGGGAAATGTGAGACAGAAAAATAACACTAGGGAGCAAGTAAGTGTATAGCTATCTAGGCAGTATATTACATAGTTGCTAAAACAACTGGGGATTTGTCTTTGATTTAAAAGAAAAAGAGATTTCTTAGGAGGACTAACGTGTTCCTTCATTCTTAGGTTTGAAAAACAATTACTCAATTCTCTAATCAATATTGTGGGCAATACCCTCAACAGTAATCTGTAATGTATTTATATATAGTATCTGCTTCTGCCCAGAGTGTTCTTGAACATGTCTCAGTCAATGTTGACAGCATATTGTCAAAGTACAACTTGCTGAACTCAGATCTCTAGGTTCATTTGTGGTGTAGGTGTGGAAAGATGGGCTTTGGACACCAGGGCTGCTGTTCATTCTTGCAGTGCAAAAGGTGCCCTTTCCTCCAAGTGGATGCAGACCCTCAAGGGCTCATGGCATGGTGAGTGGAGTAGGATGAATTTTAGCCCCCATTCACCTGATTGGCATAAATCACCCAGTCAGACATGGTAGCCCTTCCTTAAACTGACTGGAGTTTAAATCTCATCTTTGAAAAAAATTTTATCTTTTGAACTTAAGTTTTCTCATGTATAAATTGGGCAAAATAATACCACCTTCCTAAGGGTTGTTGGGCAGATTAAAAAAAAATTACATGTGTAAAGGGCTTGTAACTGACACACAGTAAGCAGAAAACTAGTCTGGCATTTATTGTCACAGGAACTATTAGAGAGCTATTAATTTCAAGAGCAATGCAATTAGGGTTTATTCCAGAACTTTCAGGAATCCGTTCTCTCACTCAAGCCAGGTTCTTGTTGCATCTGTTTTTTATCACTCTGGATAAGGCAGGCCAGGTTTCTATGCTGCTTTGGCCTGGCTGATCTTTCCAGACTGTCTATATCAAACTGAGGGCCAAAGCAGTTAGGAGACATCTATCACCGAGCCTTACCTTTTCCTTTTCTTCTTGGCAAGTTATACATACAGCAATGCCCTGTCTGACAAAGCTCAGCAACAGATTTCTTCAGAAAGAAATTTGTAATTTTGAAGCAATTCCAAATAGGCTGTAAAATACTTTTGGTACAGATCTGGGGTGACAGTTTGTAAATTCAACATAACAACCAGGTTGTCCAAAATGTATAATGCAAGTCAAGAAGCAGTTTGCATATTTCTTTGCCTTATATCTAGAAAAGGGGCTTGCATTTAGCCTCTAATTATAATTAATCATGTTTCATCATTTCTTTTCTTCTTAAATCGCTAAGCACGGATAATGATTCTTAAATCACTAATAATGTCTGTTACTTAGGAATATATATACGGGTGAGAACGAGTGAAGGGAAATCAAGTTCAGAGATTTTGTGGGTGGGGAGAGAACCCAGCCCATGCTGTCTTTCTTTTCATTGGGTACTGTTATGGCTCTCATCCCATATGTTAAGGATGCTCTGAGCCTATGCCAGGCATAGGCTTGAACCCTACATACATGAATCTTCAGAGGCTCAGAGATTTCCATGCATGTTCAGGCACTGCTTTGTCTTTTACCTCCTGGGAGACTTACACTTATTGTCTGCATAGTGGTAGTTTTGTTTTGGTTCAACCATCATTGGGTTTGGAATATTCTCTCCAGCTGGCTGGCCACGTGTATTTTCCTGTGTGTGATATGCACCCAATGTTGATAAATGGTGACTCTAAGTCACTGTGTGCTCAGCACAATGAATCTCAGGGAGCAATCTCATTCTCAGTTCTTAAAAACAGCTATTTTCCACTCCTGGGGGACTGACCGGCTCTCCGGACTGGAAATGGGATTGGTAATAGAATTTCACAGCTAAAGGCCCTCTTCAAATCTGGCCCTAGCCCCGAGGGGGAGTGAATGAATTTACGAGAGCTATCAGCCATCTGCTGCTTGTTTATCAAGCGTGTGGGCGCTGTCTGCTAGTTAGGCTCCTGGTGTACAGGACTTCTCTTCTTGGCACTTACGTCAGCCCAGCTTGAACCCAGCACATATCATAGGGAGGTCTGATGAAGGAATGAGACGAAGAGGAGATTCTTTAGGAGATTTACCCCCAAATGATAGACCTGGGACAACCATGGCAACGGCTTACAGAGCTCTGAACTAGGTTCTGTCAGGCAAATCAAACTCATGTCTTCATATGCTAGACAGGAAGAAATGGAATCACAGAAGTAGATGGCCACCTTCAAAGTAGAAGGGATCCAAAGTAGAAGGGATCCAAACTGAATACCTACCTCACTGAGCTAGCAACTTTACAGACTTAAGTGATCCTTTAAGAAGTTTAAAAATGAACATACTAAGAATAGCAGAGTTTAAATGGCTAACCTAAGGTGGCATATCCCATGTAAAAGGACCAAGATTGAATACTGGCCTTTCTGACTAAATGAACCACTAAGCCGGGAAAGAAATGTGAAGAAAATCACATTCGTGGATGATGACATATAAATGGAATAGCTAAGTGTATGGCTTTGGAGGGAAAAGTGGATCTCTTCAATTTAGTCAGTTGATTTCAAGGCCATGCACACCAGGAACTGAGGCTCGGAGTCCCCTGCAGAAACACAAATTCCTTGGCCGAATCCCTGGGAACCAAACCAAGTGACTACTGTTGGAATTTCTCATCTTTAAAAGGATGCTTTGACTCCCCTAGTTACAGATGAAATGCACTTGTGATTTCTTTGGTGAGAGATCAGAGGAAGGGCAGCTCAAACTGGTATTTTATAGTCACTGAATGACAAGCTATGGATCAAACTTGTGAAAGAGTCAGTGACTCTTAAGGGACACAGAACTCTGAAGTATCTTCTAATCCAGAACCACATTAGAAATTTAGCTCTCGCTTAAACTTCTGGAGAGTAGTATGTAGCTTCTACTCAAATACCAGTCTGGGACCTTTCATTCTGAGAAGGAAGAGAGGACCCTGGTTGAATAGCACAGAGACATTACTTAGGTTAGTCCCCAGAGGAATTCCCCTAGGTCAGTATTTCCACCTGTTTTAATTAACGAAAAAATATAAGTGAGGCTGCCATTTGTCTAAGATTCCAGAGCTTGTAATGGCATTGGGACTTAAAATCATGTCTGATATAAAACAAAATCACATTTTTGGAGAGTTCTAATTGTTTGAAGTCCTCTCCATGTTATAGTAACATTCTAGATTTCAGTTATTGCCAGCCATGTGTCCCATACCTGACTTGCAAGATGACACATAAGCTAATTGCAATTCCTCTTTCTCACCCAAGTCCGTAATTCAGAAGACTGCCCCACGTTTGGTTTGAATTGCCTTTGACTACTTCGTCATCATGCCAATGTAGTCATGAGACTACAATTTACTAAGTCCCCTGAGATATTTATGCCTTTACCCAACAGTTTTACAAGGAATATTTAGATGCTGGTATAAGAATGTGCACCTGTCACCATCACATTTCAACCTGTTAAATTCTAGCCACTGATACACCCAGAAGATATCTATGGGGAACACAATTTTATCCCAATTATATTTCTTGGTCTGTGCCATTGGTGAATGCGATAAGCAGACATCCTCTATCTTCATGCATATTAGTGATGCTAACAGGTTGACATCTGACCCCTTTTTTCTTATTGAAATTAAGACATTGAACAGAAACTTTAGGGTCAGATTTTCAACCATATAACGTATAAGTGAAAGGCATAAGATCCCCCAGGGAATTTCCTTCTACATGACTATACAATTAGACTATAATTGTAAAAAAGATTATACATCCCTAAAAAGGTGTTCTAGTGCACCTTAGGATGCCCACTCATTTCTGGCTTTGATAAGAAGAATTACAATCAAACAATTTGGGATTAACTTGTTCCTCTGCTGCTTACCAAAGGTATAATTTGAGGGAAGTCACTTGAGTGCCCCTTAATCTAGTTTATTCATCCATTGCATGGTAATAATAATAAATAAGCCACAGGTTTTTAAAAAATTAAATGAGGTAATTAGACATAAGCATGCTTTTAAAAAACATTTTGCAAATGTCAGCTGTTATTATGTGTGAAATGGACATTAACTGGGATATAAGGGGGGCACTTACCTTGAAGATTTGTTCATGTATTCATGCATCCACTTGATCAGGGTTTATTGATTGCCAACTCTGTACTAGGCATAGTAAGAGGGGATGGAGCTACAAAGACACCTAAATTTGATCCTCATCTTTTCTCACTGCCTGGTGAAAAGACAGACCCCTAAATTGCTCTGATTGTGTCCTTACAATAAATACTTCTATTTAGTATGCAAGACACTTCATTGCAATTATTCTTTCCATTTATAAACATGATTGTTATTTGCATTGTAATGCAAGACAAGGGGAATAAGACCTATTCTATGGAGGGTGGATATGTTTAGATTATGCTTAAATTTTAATGTTTCATTTAACATTTAAATTAAGGACAAACAACTGAGAGAATAGGGACTACTGTTCAGGACCCCAAACCACATTTCTGTGAATCTACAACATACCTGCCCTACTCTCTGGCACTGGAAAATTCACTGGCTCTGAACAGGCAATAAGAGGGCTAGCCAGATCCTGGCATATTCCAAAGACTTGGAATGGTACCTTAGCATTCTTGACAAGCTACTGCCGTGCACCAACGAACTACCTTACTTGGCTCCAGAAACCATGTGAGGAAAGTTGCTATATTGGTAGAGGCCCAATGGACTTCACTTCATGTTCATCCCTGGAGAGGAATTGTATGCCTCCATCCCATTTGTAGGCTCAGCAATCTGGCAGTGAGGCAGTTTCTACAGAGTAGAGAGCCACTGAAAATCGGATTTGGTCCCCGAAACTCAGTGTGAAGCAGAAACACTCAGGATGATAGCACCTTGATGCTTCATGTTGGGCTTCCTGATTGCCCCCAACTAGTGTGGCCACGAGTCTACAGACTAAACCCGGGCTGAGAGGGTGGTCACATGGATGGAGTGGAGTAATGCCATTATGGGTTTCCTGTTTGTCACTATGGAAAGGCCACACTTACCTGCTCAATCCCCATTTACTTTGTATTCTAGGATAGAGGTCAGGAAGACTATACCCCACCTGCCTATACAGCTGTGGTGTGTTGAAAGATCCCTGGACTTCAAGTAAGAAGATCTGGGTTTGAGTCTCAGTCTGTCACTTATTTTCTGTGTGACCTTGGGCAAGTCACTTCACCTCTCTGAGCTTCAGCTTACTTCTCTGTTTAACTGGGAGCATATTATCCGTCTCATGGGGTTGCTGTGAGAATTCAGTGAGATGGTGCATGTGGAAGTGCTTTGTTGACTGAATAGTGCTCTAAGGAAGCACAGCAGAAAGCAGAACCTGTAACACCATGTTTCTTTTTCAGGTATTCATCCAGTGGTTTAAAAACCCAACAAAATGCATCCATAAATATGCAACTGCCTTCAAGAGAGACAAATTCCTATTTTAATAGCTTGGATCAAAAGGACCTGATGGGCTATTCATCCACGCGGGCCAGTTCCGTGCCCATCATCCCTTCAGTGGGTCTAGAGGAAACCTGCATGCAAATGCCAGGGATTTCTGAAGTCAAAAGCATCAAATGGTACAAAAACTCCTACTCTGCTGATATTGTCAATGTGAGTATTCCAGTCAGCGATTGTCTTATAGCAGAACAACAAGAAGTGAAAATATTGCTAGAAACTGTCCAGGAGCAGATCCGAATTCTGACTGACGCCAGGCGGTCAGAGGACTATGAACTGGCCAGCGTAGAAACCGAGGACAGTGCAAGTGAAAACACAGCCTTTCTCCCCCTGAGTCCCACGGCCAAATCAGAACGCGAGGCACAATTTGTCTTAAGAAAGGAAATACAAAGAGACTCTGCATTGACCAAGTGACTTAAGATGGAGGAATCTGTGCATTCTGTGCTTTGCTCAACAGGAAAAGAGAGGAAATTAAATACAAATTATTTATATGCATTAATTTAAGAGCATCTACTTAGAAGAAACCAAATAGTCTATCGCCCTCATATCATACTGTTTTTTAACAAAATATTTTTTTAAAGGGAAAGAAACGTTTCAGGAGGGATAAAGCTTACCACTAAAGCTTTTGGGTAGAATTCTGAATACCATTTCAGTTAGTCCCAACGCCGGCCTCTTTTGGCTCTTAGTAGATGTGGGTGATTCAGACCCTCAGCCCCACCGCACCAGTGTCCTCATAAAAAAGCACTGGCAGTTACCCGGTTTCAAAGAGACAAGCTCTATCCTGAGGGTGGACGTGCCAGTGAGCGGGTGGCTCTTGCATTTGGCTTGCTGGTCCCAACCCCTAAATTTCTATTCACTCGACAGCCTCCTCACAGGTTATGTCATGTCAACCAATGTAGTGTTTTCTCTTTCATTTTTGAAGAACGACACAAAGACTCTGGAAGGGGGAGGACAAGAGATAGAAGGAGTAATCGGGGGCAGTCTTAGCTACTCTCATGTGCCAGTTCCCTCTGAAATTTGAAGGCACAGAATCTCAGAGGGAGGTGTGAAGGAAATTATTATAGAAAAAGAGATGAGAAAAATCACAATGTCGTGTCACTAAAACCATGCGAATAGAAGTGTTTTTCTTTGAGATTGTGTAGGGGCTCCAAAGGAGCGTTTCTCAGTGTGTGTGTGCCTGTGTGTGTGGGAGCGTGCGCACACGTGTGTGCGCACGCGTGTGTGTATGTATGTGTGCGTGTGCGCGCACAAACGGGCGTTGGTATGGGCTTGCTCACTCGAGCACAGGTATGCTGTATGCACATGTGTTCATTGTGTGTATGTGTGTGCATGTGTGTGCATATTAAGCTTGCTAAAATTTGTTCTGAAACATCAGGGAATTTAATATTCAGAAAAAAAAATTTCCCTCTCAGATCTGTTCACTTTAAATTTATCAAGTATAAAGTTCAGTTAGTAAGTTCTTAGATCAAGGTCACTTGCATGGCGGGGTCCTATAAAACTCTTGACAATGTCAAGATCATTTTCTGGTGTGAATACTTTTGAGAGGAACAACTATTGGCTCATTAATGATATCAGTATCACAAGGCAAGTTGAGGATGTGTGTTTATTTTGAATCATGCATATTTAAATGATTTCCACAAGCCAATTATCAAATTGACAGTTACCCTTTGCTTTCTCGTCATCCTCATTACTATTTATTTTGTAGCAAGTCTACTATTTGTGGACCAAGACATTGGCTTCTGTGGTTAATATGGAAAGAATAAATTGTTGAAATCACAAAGCCCAGACTTTTCAGTTCACAGGAAGCCCCCAAAAGAACAGTAAATTGTGTTGTATGTTCATTTGGAATAAAGCAATATTTTTACCACTGCTAAGGTGAACTGAAACTTCTCCTGAAGATTTGTCTGTTTTATTTACCCTTATTTTCATGGGGCATTCAAGGAAATTAGTGTTCACATAACCAGTCTTTTTCCAATCATTGGTGGTGTTGAGTTGTTATGTTTACACTGTTTTAAATAAAAAGGCACAGTATTTGAAAGTATATAAAAGATTTCTTTTACTGCAGTCTGGGAAGACTTTGGTTAAAATTTCCTTGTGGAAGATTCACATTACATTGAAAGGGAATGTAACTATTTCTGAATCAAATATTGAATATATACAATTCTTATTGAGGTTGTTTCTGTTGAAAATACATTGCAAATTGCTCTTTGAGAACATTCTTTAATAATAGACATAATGTCATGCAGGGGAAGGAGAACATTGTGTTCTTACCAACACTGTTTAGTGGAACTTCAAGGTCTCAGTTGTTGAAAACACTTTGGCAGAAATGCATTTTATATTTAACAAAAGGTTTTTGGTATTCATTAATTGTCCTAGTATACTTATATTATTTTGAATATAGAGGTAATGTTGTTAGAGTCTTAAAAGATCATCACAAATTTTTAATGTCTAGACCACCTAGGCTCCCATTTAAAAATATTGTATCTTTGGGGCAAGGATATATGACACCCATAAGTTGCATATGCAATATGTTACTGTGTTGAAATTTATCACTATTATCAAACATTAACTGGAAGGCCTCACAAGTCTGTTGAAGTCAACCTTGTTTCTTGGGTTTTTCATCACAAGTTTACCTGTGGCACACCTAAAGGATTCATACAGATTTCACCTAATTAGGAGGTGATAATTAGGTGACTCACAGCAGTTACTTTAATATATTTTTCACTCTGAAAAGATTGAATATTATCAATCAAACTTAAGTCCTGATCCAACCCCCACTTTTCTTTTTTTAAAGTAGAACCATATATTATGTGATTATAAACACTCTGGTGCATCGTGAAGAGCATTAATATCAGGCGCACCCACTGGCAGTCTGATGTAAAGTTTAGAGATATAGTTATTTCCTAATTGATAAGACAAAATCTTCCATAAAGAACAGATATTAAAGGTTATTTCAGTGGTCATTTGTCTTCTTTTGGAATATGAAGCTCTCTGAAAAGGGCCCAAGCTCAAAATGCACGTTTTTGGGCACCATCTGACAAGTGCTGATAACATCAAGACTTTCAAACTTGATCTAACATGGCAAACACCTGGAGCCATTGGTACCTTGTCCTTCAAGCTCATGTGCCTACAGAGAGGTGCTTATTTCTACAAGACACCTTTGATTTTGCTTCATTTTCCTTGTCTTTTTTATGTGAATAGATATTTGGAGATTTGTAAGTAAGTTGCATATTGGTTATTTACTGAAGAGAATGTCACTCACTAGTTTTTCACTCTGAATCATTTTCTAATTAGTCTTTTTTTAATACAGGCATATATTATTCCAAGTTGCCATGGAACACTGTTGTTCAAAATATATGACCAATTTTATGTTAATGAGAAATAATAGAAATGATGTTGGAGAATTGGCATCCAAATTTTCTTTCTGATTTTCCCATGTATGTTATTAAATGCTCTACGTTTTACACTCTAATCCAGTATCTACCTTGCTATGGGCTAAGGACTAAATATTTGTGAATTTATCACATCTCCAATGATTCACATCATTTCTAAGTAACAATAGCAAGGTCTTCTGGAGGAGGAAAAGTGCTGATTTTAAGACTTCACAAATTAATCTCTTTTGATAATAATAGCGTATCAGACCAACCAAAAAGAGAAAAGTAGGGCCAGGCTGACTTTGAGAGAATGCCCATTGGCTTCCAGATTGAATGACAGCTACAATGTAAGTGAGGCCTCTGGCAACCATGGCGAAGGCTGTCAATAACCAGGTCTCCACCAGAATACGCTTGATGTATGCAGCAGTCATGCACACCCATCTGCTGTATGGTGCTCTAGGAAACCATGGCTCCCTAAGTAAGGGGAGATTCTGGTTCCTTTGATCCCAGCCCTGTAAGCCAGAAAATATCGCCCTGAGACAAGTGCTGTGAAACATTTCCCAAATGAGCATATACTATACTTAGGAACACAGCAGGAGGGGTGGGATTTTTATTTGATCTTTTGGTATCCGGGAAACATTTTATATATAAAGAATACTTTTTTATTATTATTCGATTGTATAGATTCAGTATAGTGTATTTGATGATAGCATATCTCTACTGTGTTTGTACCTTAGTCTTCAGAAATTCAGTCTTCATCCAGGAAAGATCAGCACAATGTTTCTGGGCTGTTCTCAATTTTAGATGTATCCCAATATGTTGTGGGAAATGATGCCTTTAAATAAGCTTTATCTCTTCCTCTTTTATTTTTTCTTTCCCTTTTAAAGAAATAGTGAGGGTGAAGGAAGAAATCCATTCCTTAAGATCCACCTTGTTTTCTTACAATTATCTGTTTTCTACTGTGACTACACACACACACACACACACACACACACACATCTAAACATATAAGTATATATAAGATATATACGTATATTAAATTTAGGTGTTTGATTATTTTGTTAGCTTTATTTTTGCTTAATTTGACAAATATTAAAGTGAATGCCAATGAAATGAAATCATTTAGGGATCAGCTGAACTGGCAATGTTTAGGTGACAGAAGCATTTTTCAGTTCTTTCTTTTTCTTAGGTAAGCAGAAATATCCTCGGGTTGGAGAATTCACAAGACCCTGGAATAAACTTTCTGCTAGATTATCTCTTAGACATGAAGATTAAACTATGGGTGTATATGATTGCTGTCCCTATAGCATATAATGGTCTCAAATATATTTTTTACAAATATAGACACAAGTTCTCCCAAAGGTGCTACACAGGTACTTTGGCTTCAAGTGCCCATGAGCTCTAGTGAGGAGTTGAGGTCAAGGCAGAGGGACGAGGGGGAGATAGTACATGTTAATATTGGATACCCCAGTGGAGATGTGCAGATGATAGTAGAGGTGACCAGACGCCATCTTGATAAAATAGAGAACAGGTTTCTAGTACTTTGAAAACTTTTTTCATGAACATTGGTTGCATGGGTGTTGTTGCCTATGAAATAATTAATTGTATGATAGCAAACAATTCATGTTGAGAGTCATCTTTGTGAAAGCTCGTGACCTACCTATACATATTAGTAACATCATGACTCCATCTGTCAAATAAGGAGGATTATCTAGTTCATCTTCAATTTCCTTCCAAATTGAATAATACCCTGTTATCCGATCATTCAAACTCAGACTTTACCTGGTCATTTGTCATCCAATCATTTCACAATCCCTTGGAAAGTTAATAGCTATGTCTTGTAAGACTCAACAATTGTTGGAACCTGTATATCAACCTATATATATCTATATATTACACTTATAATATTCCATTTAATTTCCATAGAGAAATAGGATCAGTTTTCTCATTTTTAAAGTAAATTTACCTAGGACAGGTAATTAATAAGAAAGGATGGCGAAGAAAATGCCTAACTTCAAAGCTTGAGCATCAAAAGTCGCCCCGGATTCTTGGATTAAAATTTGCCACGGATTTTTTTTTAAAGTGTATCCTTTGTGAATCTTTATCAAAGCCAGAGTAAGGAGTTCTGAGAAGGCATGACACCTTGAAGATGTTCTCCTCTCACAGATGCAATGACACCCTCTCACTGGATACACAGGATATTTCTTAATATTCTCAATTATTTGCACATCAAACTCCTTAACACAAACCCTCCAACTAATAGTGAATAAATTCTCTGGGGACATTTTCACATTATAGTTGGAAATAATCCTGTTCTTTGGGGGGCACAATAGACAAAAAAAAAATGCAGGGTTTACTTATTTAATTTTGGTTTTAATTGCTGTTTCTAACAAATCAATATCTATTTGCTCTTCCAATAGCATCCTGACTAGCACTAATTCTTCCATATAATTTTTCTTCATCAAGATCCCAAAGTCTGAATTCCTTAGTCTTCAATAAAACAATGCAGAATGTTAAATAGGTCAATCAAAACAGTAAGTCTCATTAAGTTGTGTTGTGTTTTTAAAGTTATAAAGATTCCATGTAGTTGTTTACAAAATCAAAATAGAAAAAATGCACATTTTTAAAACTTTTTGATGTATTTAGAGGTCTGATGAACCATTCACACAGCCTTGTTCCACTTTACATTGATAACTTGATACTGTCCTTTCCGAAATGAACTTAAGTTGAAGGTCTTAAACAATCACACACACACACACACACACACACACACACACACACACACAGCATGTTAAAATCCAATGTTGTCCTCCTTTTCCCTAGAGTTTTCTCTTAAAACTCACTCAAGTGTGTCCAAATTCTCATGATGTGGATGACCTTGGATTCAGGTACGTTTCATATGAAATGCAGACAGCAAAAACTATTGATTCTCTTTTAAGGTTTGTTTTATACAGCCTGCATTTGAATCCTGTCTATCAAAAAAAAAAAAAAAAAAGGTCTAGAGAATAGATACATTCATTCAAACTGGAATAAATGGAAGAACATACTAGTCACCTTAAAATCTCTACACATTTACCAGGGGCCACTGTGTATATTTTATAGATAATTTGAGGGAAATACCTTGATTCCCTCTTATTTTTTTCACATATGCAATTGTACACATTAAATCTAAATGAAAAATGAATTCCCTAGTTCTTCATAATTAACATATTTTATTAACTCATTTGACCATATTTTAAATAAAGAATGTAAGTCACATACAGAAGAATACATACAAAATGGTCAGCAGAATATCTCCAGTTGTTATTTAAAAAAAAATTTTTTTAAAAACAGAAACAATCTCTTGTGCCTGTGATAGTAGTTTTGTCTTAAGGAGTATATGTCCTCCTTCCAAGAAAATATTTCAAAATGCTGTTCTCTACTCTGTGGAGTGGATATGAAGGCTATGGGAAATAATACTAGCTGTTTGTCCCTTGGCAGCCCAGTAAAGTTTGGTTACATTATGGGGCACTGCATTTCAGGGAAATATACCACACTTATTAAAAATTACGATATTACTAATTGACTTAATAATAATCTTGACTTTGTCATGTAAGTTTTCATCTGTGGAGGGAATCCTTGATTATTATTTTCCTGTTGCATCTTCTCAGTAGTCTTTGATGAACCTGGGCACTCAGATCCCTTAGGTTGGATTCTTACTGCATGTTACTTTTATCTTCTCGTTTGTCAAACAGGGAATTTTCAGCTAAAATGAGAGACTAATGTGATTTTGTAGAGAAAAATAGCTTTGTTTTTTTGAATTGTGTTAGTGGAGGATTAAACTTGTAATGTTTCCAATGTAAGTGACAATAAGGTTCATGACTTTAGCCAGTATCTTCTCAGATACAGGCATAGCCTAGGGCTCTTTAATTTTCCAAATATTATTAACAGACTTTTCAACCTTCTTATTATTGTTTTTTACAACAATATTTTCTATCCTGTAAGAAAGAAAGATAAAATCATCGATTTATGTAAAAGAACAAAACAATAAATAAAATAATCATCTTTTAAACATTGAATAAAAGATAAACCAATAGCAACATTTTTAAAGGTTTCACATAAAATACTAACAACTAAAAATCAAATCTAAGGCTAAAATAATGTAAAGAAATATTAGATAAATGGTTTCCAAAATAAGGTGTTTTTTTTTTTATAATTCTCTGTAAACTGCACTCTTTCCATAATAATAGTTCATATTTTAGAATTTCTGCTGGGCATTAATTATGCCTACTGAGCTCAAACATTTAAATATACTAAAATCTTCACTTTTGCCATTTCTTTCAACTTGACACAAAATTTATAAAAATCTGTGTTTAAGATGGGAAAAAATTATACAGATTTATAGAATGAAATAGTTATCTACTAATGCATTCTTATTTTCTTATTGACAGTTTTCACCGAAGGTTCCGTATTTTAAGCTGAACATAGATGAAGCTACTGAATCAAATATGGAGACAGATGTCAATACATTCTGAAAATTAAAATGTGTGACATATATGAGTATGGATATATGGAGCTGCAGTACAGGAAAGGGCAAGCTCACTTGGAATGCCTTAGGGAACTTAAAAGAGATCCAGGTACTCTTCGCATGAGAAGAGTCTACTGCAGTAAGTTAGTAATTAAGGCAAGGCCAAAAAAAAAAAAAAAAGCCAGGTTCAATCACTCTATGACCAGCTTTGTTTCTGTGGGTCATCCTCCACTTTTTTTTTCTTCCTTTCAGTATTATTTTTAAAGCAAATCCAGTCATTGTATAATTTCATCAGTAAAAACACTGGTAAGTTAAAAGAAAAAAAAAAGTTGCAGTCTTCCTTGGATCAAATATCTAAACAACTGAAAAGTATACCACAGAATTTGAGAAACGCGGCATTCGTTTGTATAAAAAAAGAAGTAGCTTGTCCTGCAAATTCCATCCATTCCAGCTGAAAAAAATGAATGAAGCAGTGCTATGAGGCCTTTCTCCAATGAGAAAGTCGAGACAGACACCCGATGCCACGAACATTTGCACAACAGATAGTTAGATTTAACAGATTTTCTTTTTGCTTTGCTTTTTTTTAATCTTATTTTAAAATTAATGTCACTGAAAGTGTGTGAAAAATAAGAAAATGATCAGCATGAATTCAACAATGCTGAGACCATACTCAACATTTTTTTTGTAAATTTTCTTCTCATTTTCTACATACATGCATATTTCACTATTATTTTCCTACTATGTTGCATTATAATTTAAAAAATAATACAACATACAGTCCCATGGTAATAAATAGTCTTTGTAAACATTTAATTTAATGGCTACATAAATTTCAGTCTGTTCCTATGTTATGACTTATTTAGACATTTTATTATTATATGACATTCAAATTGCTTCAGTTTATTCCCTACCATAAGTAACTCCACAATTAGTATCATAGAATACACGTTATTTTTTCTTTCTTTTGGAAGGAGAAACTGCAGGTCCATGAACAAGTTTCATAGGGTCTATAAACACTCAAAAGTGTAAGCTAGTATAGGTTAGTACGTGCATATTTTTGGTGGGGCAGAAAGGTCTCTAACTAAAAATTTCATAAGGTTAGTAAAGAAACGTGTGAACTTCAATGGTTATGAATAACTCCTTTAAGTAAATTTCCCAGTTATACCCTGCAAGAAGTTTATATGGTTGGGTCAATGAATGTACCTTTTTTTAGTTACTTTATTTTATTATTTATTTTATTATTATGTTTTAAATAAGACGTTTTTTAGAGCAGCTTTAAGTTCACAGCAAAATTGAAGGGAAAGTACAGAAGTTTCCCATATACTCTCCACCCCCCCACACACACACATAGCCTCTTCATGATCAACATCCCCCACCAAAGTGGTACATTTCTTTCAATTGAAGAACCTACATGGACCACCATAGTCACCGACAATCCATAGTTATTACACTACAGTTCACTCTTGTTATTGTACACATGATGAGTTTCAACAAATGTATAATGACGTTTATTCATCATTATGGTGTCATACAGAGAATTTTCATTGCCCTAAAAATCCTCCATGCTCCACCTATTCATTCTCCCTCTTCCTCAACTCCTAGCAACCACTGATCTTTTTACTGTCTCCATATGACCAGTTTGGAAATTTATTTTAGACATTACTCAATTAATTTCTAGAAGAGGCTAATATATACAATTTTAACATTACTTGAATTTTTGTTTGTTCATTTACTTTGCATAGCAATATAACACATTGTAGTTACAATGGTATAGGGCTCATCAGAAATGCATCATTTTATTTTATTTTATTTTTTTTAAAGATTTTATTTATTTATTTGACAGAGAGAGAGAGAGACAGCGAGAGAGGGAACACAAGCAGGGGGAGTGGGAGAGGGAGAAGCAGGCTTCCCGGCGAGCAGGGAGCCCGATGCGGGGCTCGATCCCAGGACTCTGTGATCATGACCTGAGCCGAAGGCAGACGCTTAACGACTGAGCCACCCAGGCGCCCCAAGAAATGCATCATTTTAATGAAGCTTAATTTTAACTTGTAGTTAGAAAAATGTTACATGCTTACACATAAAATATGTAAGAAGAAAAATAAAAATCACCACCAGGAGATAACCACTATTAATATTTGAGTATATTTCTTTCCAATATTTTTAATTGAATAAATATATAGGCACCATGTCATTTACAAAATTTAAATTATATTCAAAATATTTTATATTGCTTTATTAACTTATATATGGTCTCTGATAATTTCCTCAATTAGTAAAGTATTATACATATTTTTAATGACTACGTAAGTCATTATATGGATGAAACACATTCATATTTTCAAAGAGCTCATTAAACATCACATATGTTATTCAAATGATTTTTAAATATTTACCTACATTTGCTTTGTGTCAATGTTTAAATATTATATGTACACATATATGCATTAATTTTTTTGGCATAAGCATATTTCTAAGTATAGGTAGACAAAGAAACTAGGTTCCCTCATAGTATTAATTTTGTGTTTTGGAGGAACTCTCCTGAGGGATTTTGATCACCAAAATCACCATATTTGCTAATGTAGACAGGTGAGTAAAAAGACATAAGCTCTAGAGAAACCTCTGTACAGCTTACTACATTCACCTCTCCCAATCCACATTAAAAAAAACTAAGTGTTAAAAAATGAGATGATAGTTTAAAAATTGCCATCGGCAATCATCAGTGACATTAACATAAAAGCAAACCATTGTAAAGAACTGAGAATATGCCCGGCACTCAATGTTTTACATATATTAACTTTAAATCTAGTCTTCATAAAAACCCTATGAAGTAGGTATGCACATCATTCCCATTTTAAAGATGAGGAGATCAAGGCACAGAGAAGTTAAGAAACTTGCCTGAGATTTCACAGATAACAAATTGTAAGGGGCTGGATTTCAAGCCAGAATTCATGCAGACTTACCTTTATTTTCTAATCTTATTCATTATCTTGAGGAATTTCTTACAATCATAGTTCAAATGTCCACGATAGGGTAGAATCTCCAAGGCTAAGTGAAGATGATCTGGACTTCAGTTCACTAAATCCAGCAAATGAACATAACAAGTGCTAAAAATGAGGGCAGAGCACAGAACTAATGAGTGGGACTCTATACATCCAATTTTGTGGGTTATTTGAAATTCTCACATATGAAATATAGTGATCAGATAGTTATCAACGCTACTATTCCCCCTCCCAAATATGACAGGTAGCAGTGGCAGGAAAAGACCAGAGGGACCTACCTATGGCCTTGGCTACATCCACTGTTTACATTATGTGAAGAATGAGTACACAGTGGTGGTCCTCAGGTCTTCTGCTTCAACAAAGCAAGAGTTGGTGCTTTGTGTGACTGTACTTCCCTGTTCATTCACTTCAAGGTGCCACATCCCTGAAATGTTAGTATAAATCTATACCAATCGTCCCTCAAGCCTAAGATCCGAAATAAGGATTTTGTGTGGGCATATGGTCAACAGAAGAAATAAAGATTCATTCAATCTCTCCACTCACTATTATTAGACAGACACAAGCCCTAGAGGAATCTCTGAACAGTCAAGGCAAAGAGATTATAAATTATCCCAACAGGAGCATAGTGAAGCCATTTGCAGGCAAGAACAAAGGCCAAACATATTCCTTCCAATGTGTAGAAGTCATGACTCCTTTTAAAATGAGCTTTGCTCTAATGTTGCACCTTAGAAATTATCAACTATTATATCAAGAAAATTTATACTCAGAAATGAAATAAAAGACTAAGGGCAATGTGTGGGACTCACTAAAAAAGCAAACATTATATAAAGAAACAAGTCAAGGAAATTTTTTCTACAGAAGAAGAAATAATGAAAGCAGATTAAAATCTGACAGAACTAGTAAACAGGAGAATTGGATAAATGTAAATTTATGCTCCAATAGGATTGGAGTTAGAAACACAGCTGTCTAATTTCTTACTCTTCCTCCCTAAGATATGTTGTTTCAGAATTTAAAAATAATAACAGAAATTTTTTAAATGTTAAAAAAGCAAACAAAAAATAATCCTACTGTTCTAAAGAGGAAATTAAAAATTCAGTTAAAGGAAATTTAAAAAATAAAAAGCAAGATATAAAAAAATATTTAAACTAGCTAAAGCTGTACTCAGTGGAACCCTGAGAGTCTTAAATAAATTCCACCTTAAAAAAAAAAGAGAAGTATTGAATAAAGGATTCAACTGAGAAAGTTAGAGATAATGTAATCCATTTTTTAAAATACAAAAATGATGTAAAGGCAGAAAAATAGATATTTGGAATAAGAAAAAGAGTGGAAATAAGAACACTTTGAAAAATAAAAAATATGTGAAGTTAGGAAAAGAATAATTTTAAAATGAGAAAAATAAAGAAAGCAAAGAGAAAGTAAATAAATCACAAATATGGAAAATATTTTTAAAATTATTGTTAAACAGCATAAATAAGTCTTTGTTCATTGCTATGAAAATCTCAATGAAAATTAAGATTTTTCATGGAAAGTAAAATGTACCAAATGGCTTAAAAACAGGAAATTATTTATTCATGGGAAAATAAATAGAAAAATTTTTTTTCCTTCCAAGAATTACTTAACCACTTATAATGAGTTTCCAGGTCCAGATAGATTTGTATATAAGTTCTTTATATCTATATACTGAAATCAATATCTATATCATGTATAAATACATACACACATATAAAATGTGTTAATTACATATTATATAATTAATATGTAACTTATACACACACAAACACACACACAAGATGTTAAAATGGATTCTCTCCAAATTTTGACTGAGAGACAAGTGCAGTAGTTGCCTTATGCCTCTACTTCCTTGAGTAATCTTTAGATCACCTCAGAAGGATGTGCCATTAAATATTAAAGCCATTTCTGCCATGTTAGCCATCACTCACTTTTGCCTATAAAAATGTGAGCTTTGGAAGGAGAGTTAGTTCCTTCTGAGAGAATTGTCAGAATTCTGTGCTGTTAGAATTTTCAAATGGAGAAAGGATGGATTACTCTCACATCAGGCCAAGTGAAAGGGCATTCGGAGAGCCTCCTGTGATCCCATAGAATATGGCCCCTTGAAGTTCTAGCCTGAGTACCTGGAAGAACAAAATTCTGGCTGAAGCTTGCCTGCCAATTGCTAGATTGAGGAGATACAGAGACATGAGGAGAGGAGATCCATGTGTTTGTCTCAGAGTAAAGATATATGTTCCCTCCACCCTTGTGAGGGCGAATAGCAAGAAGGACTGCCTGAGGCAGCAGTGTGACCCAACAGAGTCTGTGAGGGTGGTACAGGGCTAAGGAAAGGTCATAGCCAGGAGGAGGCATCAGTTTTGTCAAGTAAAGGGTCTCCAGCAACCCCCAAAAAAGTGTTCCACAAAAGAAAGCTTTTGTATGTTTTTAATCTGCCTCATTCAAAGGGTGGGAACTCTGCTTATTCATTTTCTTCTTCTTTTTCTTACTTCCTCACCACCTGGTTTTAATCGTTGGGTCAGATACCATAAACAGCAAGTGGGAAAGATGAGCAAGGAAGAGGGAGTTCAGCCAATCTCTCCCTTTAGACATGTAGCTCTATTTCTGATAATTATTTGGATCACAAAACTTCTATCAATCTATAAACATTTATAGTATTCACTATTATTTGGCAAAACTGTCTTTGGGAAAATTATATTGTCCAAACTCACTTATAAATATGTATGAAAACATCTAAGTGAAATCATTGCAAATGAATTATACTTGTATTAATAAAAAAGAAATCATCATGACAGCATAAGATTTATTTCAGCAATTTAAAGATATTTCAGTATTAGTGTATTTAGTAACATGATTTATCTCCATATAACAAAAATCAGATACGATTCAACTTCCAATCTGGAATAAAACATTTAGTTAATTAGAGGAAAAAAATTCACTTTTTTAACAACATAAAGTCAATCATCAGTTTTAGACATAGCAATTAAACATTAGATTCATCTCCCTTTGAGTAAAGGACAGGGCCAGTCTTCACTATTAATACTACTAACTAAATTAACAAAATGAGCAATATCTAGGAATAAGAAAAGAATAAGAAAAGATGTAACTATAGCAGAGGTAGAATCATAATGATCCAAAAGAGAATTCAAGAGTCAACAGGATGATACTGTAAATGATTTCAGCAGTAAGCCTATAAAGAAAATAGAATGGCTAGAAAACATATGCTAAATATGATCCAATTTGCAGCATTAACAAAAATATACATTACCTTGAAATAAATCTAAGGGGAGGCAAATGAAATAACATTAATGAAGATTTAAATAAATGAGAATATAATTTTCCTCTTAGTGGGAAAATTCCATATTTTAAACTTGTCAAGGGTCTGCAATTTCATTCATAAATATAATGCATTCAAATGAAAGGCATACCTAGAATATTTTGGAGAATATATGGATGAGAACAGCCAAAACCAGTGTGAAAAATAAAACTGCATGGAAAAATGAGGGAGAGTTTAGTATATAATCAAAGGTATCGAAAGAAGAGAAACATAAGCGACAGCCCAGAAACACACTAGAAAACAACAACAAAAAATTAATAGAAATTCAGGACATTTTAAATTATAAGTTAAAAATAAATAAATTATAAGTTAAGCTCACCTTATTTAAGAAAAGTTGCTAGAAAATTGGCTAACCTAAAAAAGAAATATAAGTTCCTCCCTTATACCATATACTATAATGAAATATTGATGAGCTAAAGAGTTAAATGTACTAGATAAAACCATAAATGACCCAGAAGAAATATAGCTGGAAGAACTTTCTAGAAAAAGAAGCAAACAGAAAACTCAAAATTGGATTATATTTATAGGAATAAATTTTTAGTTTGGTATTTATAAAAATATATGTAATGAAATTGGGTTAATGTTCACAAAATAGATTATTAAAGTTTACTGTCTTAAAGAGATCTTAATGACTGAGCCACCCAGGCACCCCTATTAAAGAGATCTTAAAAATAATGCATAATAGTTATTGGTGGCTGGACTATTTCATATAGAAAATCACACAAGAATTCATGTATAAAAATATTTTTATGCCTTTATTTATAAAAGAAAAACAAGCCAAATGGTTAAACAATCATGATATTTTATATAATGATAAAATTCTATTAAATCCTATGAAGGTAAATTTATTCTTAGATTTTGTTCTCAGTATTACACTGAATTTAAGGTATAGGATAAAATTGAATTACAATTGCATAGCATAAATAATACATTTATATATCACATGTTCCTTCCTATCTTTTTCCTATGTATATATATATACATACATAGTAAAACAAACCTAATAATAGCAATTGAAAGATACCCAAAAATACAACTACAGAGAAACAAATTACAATATGACAATAAGATGGACTAGTATTGAATTATTAAATACCATGCTTTGAGAGAATATTGATTGCTTTAGAAAATGTTCTCAATATAAGCTATTGGAAGGAAATATGAAGATATTAACAATGGTTATTTATGTGTAATAAGATGTTGAGAATTTTGTAGAATTTTCAACATGTTCTATTTTTTTATGATGGACATGTTTTACTTTTATATTAAGAAAAACTGTTAAATATAATTTTCAACAGTCCAATTTGGGGAACCCATTTCAATAGTCCATTAAAAGTAATGGCTTTGTTCCCATCCTTACAAACCCTAATTAGTACATTGTTTTATGGTGTTTTCTTTGAAGGGATTTGCCTTTTAGTTTTTGGCATGCCTCTTTGGTTTGATTAACTGGGGTTTCTGTTCCGCTCCTCTGCATTGCAATTGAATGTTTGTTTTAGAGGAGGCAACAAGAAGCAGGACAATATTATTATATTCTCCCCCGAGGCTTCCTATTTTCCAGAGATTAGACATATTTGCTCAACAGAACCAAGTTGCTGTAACAATTTCTTTCTCATTTCCCTTATACCCAGGGGCAAATGGCAACTTTCTTGCCTGTCACTTTCCAACTTGGGAAGCTGACGCATATTTTGTCTGTTATTTAATACTTGACAGATAGCCCCCAGCATCAAACCATCCATGAAAACTGTTGGCCCCTGGCAAACAGAAAAGCTGTAGAAGCATTTGACATTCTAGTAGCTAAGAATGGATTTGGGGTGGTTCAAAAAAATTCTTTAAAATTATATGTGATACTAAGCTGGTTCATAGAATTCTATTCATCATCAATGAAATGACATTAATTATTACTGCTCCCTGAAGCAAAGCTAAAATGTGTATTTATGCCCTTTGACAATGTGAAGTCTGACTCCAGAGAGGGCAGGGGGAAATCAGTCATCAAGTAGCAGAGCCCATGTGACAGTGGAGAAAAAATATTGTGCTGCTAACCATGGTGCTTTCTGTGCGGTGAGGAAGAGCACTGACCTCACCCTGTGAGCCTACTCACTTCTCCCTTAAAAACTGTGGTGACCAAGTTTTTCCTGTGCAGAGACTGGATAGACACAATAGGTAACATTATTTTGCACACATATGTCCCCTACATGTAAACATGTTCATGTGTTTTCTTTCCCTCTTTCTCCCTCCCTTCCATAGGCATCTATTGGGCGCTTACTATGTGTGAGATCAAGTTCTAAGAGCAGTAGATACAGTGGCAAACAAAACAGACGAGCTCCTTACTTTCATTGGGCTGGAGGTCGTTGAGGGAGACCACCAATAAATGAATAAGCAATTAAATAGTATAATTCCAGCTTGTTACTGAAAAACCTAAGGAAGTGGGGAGTATCTGGGTGAGAATGGAGAGAAAGGAGCTATTTTAGATAGGGTAATTGGAAAAGCCACCTCTGAGGAATTCCACATATGACAAAATAGGACTGAATAATGAAAATGAGTCACACAAAGACCTGGTAAAGGACAACCTAGGTAGAAGAAATAGCAAGTGTGAGGCCCTGAGGTGGGAGGAAGGTTGGCACACTGGAGCAGACAGTAGTGAGGAGTCAGAGTGTCTGCAACAGTTAACCAGGATGGGTTGAAGAAGATGATCATATAAGATAGGCTGGCACAGCCAGGTCATTTAGGGTCTCATAAGACATGGTATAAAGTTTTGATTTAAATTTAAGTGCAATGAGGCATCATTAGAGTTTAAGGAGAGAGGAGGAATCTACTCACATTTTCTTAAAGAGATGACTCTAGCTTCTGTGTAGAAAATGGCTTCTGAAAAAAGAAAAAAAGAAAATGGCTTCTGGGTGATGAGAGTGGATGAAAGAGAACCTGATAAGAGGTGGATGGAGTAACACAGATGAGAGATGGTGGTTGGTGGGACTGGGGCATAGGAAAAGAATTACACAATGACAGAGAAGAAAATGATTTCTTTAGCAGCTTATATTTACAGAGGAATTTCTCATGTTTTATCTTGAATAATCTTTAAGGTCTCTTCCAACACCCCAAATTTGGATGTTAATCATTTATGACCTTAGGGGGGTGCAACAATAACTTTTTCATTCTCCAAAATCATCGTAACACATGTGATAGTAGAATTGCACTACCCATGTCTGTCCCAGTATATATCTATTTTAAGATGTTGTTTTCAAATTTTAAATATCAGAGAATTGAAGCATATTATGCATTTTTGCTGTTTCACATGCTGAAGATCAATTTTTAGACTGGAATTCATTGGTTTTAACTTACAGTTCAAATCGTGTTTTCAGTCCCATACTCTCTGGAGTTAGAATGCATGGGTGGCTTCTCAGCCAGGATAATTCGAAAGTGATGATAATCTATGTATGATAGCTGACATGTTGTTATATGGGTAATAAAGGTAATATTGAGGAGCAGAGTTTAAGAATTCCTCCCTTATTGTTCTAAATGATTAATGCTTTGCAAGAATTATATGATGATCTTTGAAATTGTGACCAACATTTATTCATTCAACAACTTGGTAAGATATTGGTTAATAAAATAGAAATGGTCCCAACCTTTGCTGCTTACAGTAAGTTTCTAAGATAACAAAATTAATAGAGAAACAAATGTGGATGTGTGTGTGTGTGTGTGTGGTGATAAATGTCATGGAGGATATTAATAGGTCACAATGACACAGACTAGAGGTGACATAGCACCCATTCATGAAGATAGTTATGAAAAGTCCCCCTTGGGAAGACACATTTAAGCCCATGTATGCTTCAAACATATGAAGAGTAGAGGGAGTATCATTCCAGGTAGAGGAAATTTCATACACAAAAGCTCTCAAATAGGAATGCACTTCAGCAGGTCAGGGAAGAGAAAGGAGGCCAGTAAGGCTGCAGACAAATAAATAAGTGAACCTGAAGAACAGGCAGGAGTTAGGTCATAGTAGAGATCTACAGTTATGCTAAGGGGTTTGGATTTTAGTTCAAGGCATGAAAAAGACACAGAGGGCCTAAGGAAGCAAACACCATGACAGATTTATGTGTTGTTTTTTTTTCCCCAATTACTCTGGCTACTATATAAATAATAGGGTGGAAGAAGACAAGAGTTGGAAAGGTGTAGACCAATAAAAAGACTATTTTGTGTTCCAAGGAGTAGTGATGGTTGTTTGACTCACACTAGACATGGAATATATGAGAGAAGTTGATATATTAAAGATACGTTTTTCAGACAGAATTAATAAGACAATATTCTTTATTCATATGAAGTGAGGGAAAGAAAGGAAATGTGGATAACTCTTGGGCTTCTCCCTTTAGGAATGGTAGATAAGAGTGTCACTTCACAAGAAAATACAACCTGAGAGAAAAGATCTGGTAGGAAAAATCAACAGTGCTTTATTGTAAGAGAGCTTAGACCAATAATTCCAAAGTGTCATTGAATGTTATTTAGAGAAAGTGAAGTTTAACTTAAGAACCACTTATTGTTAGCTAAAGATGGTAAGAAGAGGGATCCAAGCAGGGAGAAAAAAATAAAATATCCAATATCAGAACCTTAAATGTAAAGCATCAATCAAGAAAATAGAGACTACTGTGGCTGAGGCAGGGAGAAGAGGCAAGAGAGGCAAAAGGTAAAAGAGTTTACAAAGAAGGGAACAGCAGAAAGAGGGCATCATGATGAGGAGGATGTGGATGAGGATGATGATGATGGAGATGATGATGATGATGATATTGATGGTGATGATGATATTGACTGGGATGATGATGACAACCATAACAGCGACAATATCTAAAATATTTTTTAGCCATTTTGCACTAGTTGCCTGTGCTAGGTTGTGCACTAGTAATAAAGTCACCAAAATTTCAGTGGCTTAGAACAAGACTGGCATATTTCTCACTCATGCTTCATGTGTGTTTTAGATCAACTGGGGGCTCGGTTGATTCTTGTCTGCCTCTGAGAACCTTGATGATATAGCAGCAACCATTTGGGGTATTGTCAGTCATCACAGTAGTAGACAAGAGAGCATGACAAATTGTACCCTAGTTCTTAAAACTTTTGACAGAACACATATGACCTCAACTACTTTTATTAGCCTCAGCAAGTCACATGGCAGTACGTAATTACAGGGTACTGAGGAAGAGAAATCCAATCATGTTTCCAGGAGAACTGAAAATGTTTGGTGAATCACATTAATGACTATTTGTCTACTTGCTGTATCTTAATTGGATTATCTTATTTAATCTTTTCATAATGCTGCGAAGTTGGTACTCTTCATCCCCACTTTACAAGAAACTGAAATTTAGAGGTGTTAACAGATATCTGGTTTAGATAGGTTAAAGGACACACATGTTAATAGTGAGACCATCATTTAAACTCAGAGCTTATATGCTACACCCTTAGCTATACTACCTATGTTGGCCACGTCAGGAATCTGAACTGTGTTCTAAAGGAATGAGAAAGCTTCAAAATGTTTTAAAAGGTAGGATTATTAGATTTCCATTTTAAGAAATAGTAGGTACATTTTTCAATTCTAACCTCAGATATTTACAAAAATTTGCCTTATAAATATTTCTGCCTTGTAAACTAAATTTAATTTTTGCTATGAGCCATGCTTCCACTGGTAAAATCAAAGGTGAAAACTTAATCTCAGTCAATTTTGAGTTCTTATGTTCATTGGTGAGAGATTGGTTGTGGGCAATTATTGGCCTGAAATGATTATAATCAATTGATGTTTGCATTTGCATATTCTTAATTTTGTTTGTTCTTCTCCAACAGTATAGACAGGTTCCCAACAAGAATGCTCTTTTGGGTCTGGAATTATCTCAGCTAACTTTAGAATATCCACTGGCTCAGTAGATAGACATACTGCTATCAGAAAACACTGTGTCACAGTGATCTCTCACTTACAGTTGTAATTACCAGTCAGGAATTGCATGTAGATTTTCAAAACAGGAGCAATGCACCCACCACCACCAAATATTGCCTACATCAGGACTGTTAAGGAGGCTTCATAGTGTCAGCAAATCAGATGCCTTAGAGCTTTCTTCTCTATATTTAGGGTAAGACTCTTATCCTCATGCTTCCTACTCTATGAAATAAAAAAAATAAAAAATAAAAAAAAAACTCCTTATTGGTTAAATCGCTTTTATTTCGGTATTATGTTACTGAAGTCAAAAGTAGTTTAACTAATTTTAACTTATATATGTGGATAAGAATTACCTGAGAATATTTGCTAGTGTAGAGAGAGGAGCCTGCAGGAAGAGAGAGGGTTGAAGATGAAGGAAATAAAAGGTAAGGCTAATGCAAAGCAAAGTCCCAGAGGAGGTGAAAGGATGGGCTTATTGCGAAGAGTGGAAGTAGCAGCCTGCAGTGGGAGAATAGACTCATCATTCTCCATGACTGATGAAAAGGAGAGAGAATGGATGTGAATGTAGATGTCAGAATGTGATGTGGTGGTTAAATCACATTCACAGTGAATCTAAATGCATCAATTTGTGGAAAGTAAGGTAGCTTACTTGGGCAGAGGCCTGAAGGAATGTAGGAAACGTTTCACATAGAAATTGAGAGGAATGATGGGAGATGCTGATCAAATAAAATGATTTAAAGGCAATTCTAGAAACCAAGCTGGGTTTGTAGACCACGGACATGGAGTGGCTGTCGATCTGAATCTTCATGGGAGAGCAACAGAAGGGAGAGAAGATAGTTGGAAAATGCATCCTGTGTTTGAGTTTTCCCTCATAATTAAGACAGAAGGACTGGGCTGCAAGAGTTGATGTTGAGAATATGAGTTATGTGAGCCCAACTGGTGCATCCACAATTGGCAAGGGAAGGAAAAAAAACCAGGAAGACTGAAGAAAAATGGAAAGAGCAATAACAACAGGAGAATTGCACAGATGACACCTATGGAGTGTCTACTATGTGCCAGGTGCTCTGCCGCGTAAAACATCGTCTCACTGAATATGCTTTCCAAGCCCAGAGATTGGTATTATTCCCCTTGTCCAGCTGGATCAATTTAGCCTTAAAAGATTAAACAACTTTATTTCCAAAATCATTTCACTTACACCTACGATTAAATCCCGGATTTATCTGACTCCAATGTCTAAGACCTCTCAAGGGTCTGGAATTTTCTAAGAAATCAAAAGCTGTAGAAAGGGGTGCAAAACATTTGGACAGGTAGGAGGTTGTGGTCTGAGGGTAGGACATTGGATGTCAAAGCTTCATAACTTAAGGTGTTGATGCTAATGCCTAGATTAAGGTTGTGTGTAACTGAAGTTGAAAAGAGGTGAAGGTTACTTGATAAGCAATTATAGAGGTGCTGGTTCTCACTTTGCTGCAAAAGAGTTATATGTATTAGGCAGGACTCTCTTGCTTTCCGGTTAACAGATTCTAACTCAAACATTGTTGAACAAATAAAAATTTATTATAATCATGCAGGGATGTCTCATGAACCCAAGGACATTAATGCAACTGGGCTATAGGAAAGCCTGGAAAAAGGGGCAGGAGGCATGTAGGGAAAACCACTAGGGCTATCAAGCCATCTTTGAGTTGCCCCTCCCTTTTCTCTCTTCCAGCAACTTCATCTGCTCTAGAGAGTACAACAGCTGAAAATGGTTTGCCTCCATTTCTGAGATTGTACATCTGCTCCATTGAGTACACCATCCCATCTTGAAATTGAGTTTTTCAAATTCTTGGAAAAGGGAGTAATTGGAAGTTAGATGCTCACCATAAGATTATATTGTACAAAATGTTTGCTGTAAAGGATGCAGTGGTGATGAGAAGCATTTCTTCAGAAGAGAGAATGAGCAGATAACCCTCACATTGTCCTTCTTACTGTGGGTCTATGCTTATTATCTTGAAGAAACATCCTTCTAATTTCTAAGCTCTGATTTCAGTAAGAATTTTTTTATTATGTTATGTTAGTCACCATACATTACATCATTAGTTTTTGATGTAGTGTTCCATGATTCATTGTTTGCGTATAACACCCAGTGCTCCATGCAGAACGTGCCCTCTTTAATACCCATCACCAGGCTAACCCATCCTCCCACCCCTCTCCCCTCTAGAACCCTCAGTTTGTTTTTCAGAACCCATCGTCTCTCATGGTTCATCTCCCCCTCTGATTTCCCCCCTTCATTCTTCCCCTCCTGCTATCTTCTTCTTTTTTTTTTAACATATAATGTATTATTTGTTTGATTTCAGTAAGAATTTGTCTCTCTATATTCCCAGCCTACCTCTTATATTTTTATGAGGGTGTTCTTGCAAAATAACTCAAAGGCAGAAAATTCACAAAATAAGCTGGTGTCTACCAGGAAACTAAAATGAACATACTCAAGAATCTCGAAAAAGTTAGAATTGGTATTATAACTTTCTAGATCTTGTGTTTTGTTTCTAGCATTCCTTTTGTAGTTCCCAATTATGACAACATCTCAACTACCTGAGAATTACAGGATATTAGGAAGTCAATATTTTCCTTTGAGTATTTACACAAAGATGGATTCTTAAACAGGAAATTGTTTATATACCATGTTAGAATGGGTGGTAAATTCAAATGGAATTGATAAGTCTTTTAAACAAAGAATCACTGTAAGTGGCTGCATTAATTATTACATATCATCAGTACCATTAAGGTGACTAAAACCTTATTCTCACTAATGGATATGTAGGGAACATTTTTTCTTTCCTAAGTATCTCCTCATTAGTTCTCAGAGGAAGCAGAAATAGTTCTGGATATGTTTTATGTGCAGGGGTTGGAAAGAAAAAGCTACTAAAATTTTGTTGAATATCTACTTTATAACAGTACTAAAAGTAGAGGATAAATTATTCACAAATTATTAATTTGCATCACCCTTGGGGGAGCTGCTGTAAACTCATCAGCAAAATATGTGTTTATAGCATACAAAATGGCCCTGTCAAGAGACCATCAGACATTTTGCCTTTGACTTCTGGGTTTCCTTTTTCACTTGAGTAGAATTTTCAGAATCCTGGCTCCTGAGGGGATTAGGACAAACTCCAGCAGTGAGCTGGCAAGTGTTGAAGGCTTTGCTGCTAGGGGGCAGCCAAGGTGATGAAAGGCTCTCTGAACAAGAAGGAGGAAAGGATTTTGTGGGTGCCACAAGAGGCAGCAGTGTACTTTTCTGCCCCAGAGCACTCTGCAGGAGCCAGGATCTCGGCTGGGTAAACGCTGTCTGGCTATCTATGAGGTTTCAACTCTTAACCTGGCTGTCCAGTACTTCACATAAAGTCAGCAGAGAGGTCCTTGGTGCTCAGTGATCTGAGAACACCTGAAGATCTGGTATGACATTCTCCATGAAATCATGTAACAAGAAGCAACAGTAATTTTAGAGGACTAAAGCCTAGGCCTTTCTCATGATTTCATGGATTTATACACAGCAGGTTTCATGTATAATCCAAACAAGAGAAGGCAAGCACTGAAGAATTGCTGTGGATGGACTTCTCTTTGACCTTGGCAACAAATGATATGGAATGGATTTGGTATATTAAAGATATATACATATATATATGTATATATAGGTAATAAAAATATATATTATAAAAATTTTCTTGTGTTCTGTGTGTTATATACTTAATAGCTAATAGATACATATTATATTAAATATTTACTACAATCCTACAAAGAAACTATACAGGTAAGGAAACCAAGGCTCAGACATAATTCATGATTTACCAAAGATTAAATATAAAGTGTCAAAGTGAGGACTGAACCAAAGATCTTTCTCTCCTTTCTTTCCTCTTCTAAAAATATCTACATAAACATAGAAAAATACATGTATAAATATATCCATAGAAAGATACATACATACAAACATACAAATATCTGTGATCTTTACATATGTATGACTCGTCCTCTCTCTCCCTATAATTCTCTCTCATCTTTTCCTTTTATCTTTCTCAATATATGGCTTTCTTCTTCTCTATCCATATACAAGGGCAGATATCTCTATTATTCTCTTAAGGTAAGTAAATAAATTTTGCTTAAAGGCAATCAACTGTCCAAAATTGCCCAAGACTGTCCTACTATTAGAACTGAAGTCCCATGTCCTAAGAAATCCCCCAGTCCCAGGAAAATTAGGAGAGTTGGTCCCCTCTAGTCAACTTTTCCATTATTTTTCTCTTCCTGACATTGATGATCTTGCATTTTTGGGCATGACTTCACCCATGTTGCATTCCCCTGGCCTATTTGTAACACAAGGTGATTATGTATGGGTCACCTCTACTTATAGTTTGAGGGTAACAATGAATTACAACAAAGAGCAGGATGGAAATTTGGATTAGTCTCGGATATCTCTATTCTAAGAACATATTAACTTTTTGCTGCCACAGAATGTTCTCAAGTGACTAAGACTCTTCTTGGCTTCCATTCCCTTCACATACTGTCAGTCTCCTAATGTCTCACTTTCTCCGTCTCCCCTTTTCTGTCTCTTTGCTCTCTCTCTCTCAGTTCTTCTCATACTTTTTTTATCTTCTTTTACAAAACTTCTCTCTTTCTCCAAGTCTGTCCCTTCAAAACTCAAAATTTTTGTTTCTTCATTATGCAGAAAAATTTATCCTTCCCCTAGAATCTTTACTTTCTATACTTAAGCAGACCATGTATTTTTCCCCAAGGCAATAAACCCACCTGACTTCAATATGAATTATTCCACTCTCCCAAAAGACCAAAGCTTAGTAGTCTATGTTTATATTAAGTAGCATTTTCCTTTCCACCATATTTTGGAATCAATATATTGATTATAGAGGATATTTCTTGAGTCCAGTTGAAAAATATATTCCCAGGAGGAGAATGTAATTTCCTCACTTAATGAAGATGTAGATTTTCTCAGGAAACAGCTTTTACAGAACAAGATCTGTGTACTTGTCTACTCTTTTGCAGGTGTCCAACAATAGTAAGTGAAAGAGCATGAAAGGCATTCTGGAACTCTACTACATTTCTAGAATGTACACTATAGCATCTCCCTTATGGCAAGGGGGAATCTTTTCTTACTTGTGAGTCATGCTAAAATCATATTAAATCAGGGGAGGAAAAAAATCATGTGAATCATCTGCACTACTGCATCTTCTGACTGATGCCAAGCCATTAGGTCATTGGAATGTTTTAAGATGCCAGGTTCAGAGCCAAACACAGAAGTAGACTTTGAAATTCAAGGACATACCAGGTATATGTGTCTTTGTTTGCCTTCCCTTCCCTCTGTGGCATGATCTCATGACCCATTTTTTATATTTTAATCCAGACTCAGTTACCCCATTGCCTCCTTCCCAGGCATTATGATTCCTGGTATTTACTCCATTTCTGACCTCCCCTCATTCAGAACTTCACTTTTACTTCATGTATATGTAGCCTTGTTGACTTAATTATGTCCTTGCACAAATCTGACTTGGAATTGCATCTTGTCTTTAGGTTTGCTTTGCTTTTGTCACTTTGAGCTCTCTATCCCATAAAACATCATTGGCAGAGGGGCCTAAACCTTAAGCTTCAAGGCCCCTCACATGCAAGGGCTCCAGTAAGGACAGCCAATTCCTAAGAGTAGTACAGTATTTTGGAAAGAAGAAGTTAGGTTGCATTTCTACATAAGCATTTCTGACAAATTGTTTAAAGAAATCCCAAAAGAAAGGAATGTGGATATCTGAAACTCCAATAAATGCTTGCAATTCTTTTTTCTCATTCAAAATGATTTTTATTTAATAGCAAATTATGCACTTGTAACTTTGTTCTCTTTCTTAAAGAGATCCCCTTAAATTGCATAAGCTTCAGTATGGCAGCTGACGAGAGATCTTCAGGGACTTGCATTCCTAGAACAGATTGGGTTCCCTTTTATTTCAAGAGACTGTCACCAAACAATATCAAAATATATGAATAAAGGTGAAATGTTAAGGAGAAATGATATTTGCACAGCTTCAAGGTTCTTCTCCCATAATATTTATTAATTACTTTGGTGGTTTTATCATATTTTTACACATTGACACTCCTCCCTCTAGGAGGTAGAACTTAATTATCTTCTCTTTAGTGTGGGTGCTGGACTTAGTGACACATTTCTAATGAATTGATTAGAGAAAGGGGGAAATACTCATGTTAGAGTGAGACATCTGACAGATATCACCTTAACAATCAGGGTCAAGGTCATAAGTCATGTGCCCCCACCCCAGGGATGTGATGAGAAATGTACTTCACCTCTATAGTATTCTTTCCCCAAACGATTAACTTGGGAGGTTGGGGTGGGGGGCAACTGAGAAATGTCACAGATGAGATGAAATTAAAGAGATATGATGATGAAATAAAACCTAGTGTTATGGGTTGAAATGCATCCTCACAAAATTCATATGTTGAATTCCTAATCCTCAGCACTTCAGAATGTGACTGTTTTAGAAGGTAGTCTTTAAAGAGGTAATTAAAATTAAATGAAGTAAGAGACAGGAAGATGGCAGCAGAGTAGGAGGATCCTAGGCCCACCTCGTCCCACAAATACAATTAGATAACTATCAGATCATCCTCAGTACCCCAGAAATCAACCTGAAGAGTGGCAAAACAAACACCACAACTAGAGAGAGAGAAGAGGCCACACTAAAGAAGGTAGGAAGTATGGAGATGTGATTCAGGGGAGAAAGAGATCATGGGTACTATGGAGGGGAGGGAACTGTGATTGCAAGGGAGCATGTTTGAGAGAGAGGAGCACACAGGGGAAAGTACAAGGAGAATATTTCCCCAAAGCCATTGGCTTGAAAAATTAGAGGAGCTGAATTTTGTGAGTTTTTGCAATCAAGGGGGCTTAAAGCCTGGAGTTTTAAAGGTCAGAGAGCTTGACTGGGATAGAGCCCCGAGGGTACTGTGCTGCTTTTGGAGAGAAGGCAGGCAAACAACCCGGGGGCAGTGATCTGAAGATAGCCTGGGGCACACAGTGGGGAGATTATTTGCTATTTTCAGAGTGTGTCCCTGAGAGGCAGCGTTCACTTAGATACTTCTCCAGAAATAAAGGAGCTGGCCAATGCCAATTCCTTCCCCCACCCCTCAGCATAAACACAGAGCCACCTGAGGGAAGCAGCACACCCCCAACATTGGCTATCAAACTTGCTTATACCAGGTCCCACTCCCTTGCACTCTGGTGGGACTGCCCTTCTCAGTAAAGCTTGCCTCAGTCCCAGCACACTGCCCCCTCCCACAAACACCCCCCAGAGGGCCAGCACAAACCACTGCCCACACCATGTTTCCTGACCACAGAGTTTTGCAGATCCTGTTTCAGTGAAGGTGGTGACAGGTCTCATTTAACAAGCAGACCAAAGCACACCTAGTTAAAACTTGCCACATTCTGGCCAAGGACGAAACACTGCCCACAGCAGGCAAAGAGAATTTCTGAAGATGACTAGCCTGATGCATAGAGCAGCCAAAACACAACAGCAGAGTGCACTCAGCATGCTGGAGACACTCCCTTAAGCACCAGTGCCTTGGGCATGACTCATAAGACCATTACTTTCAGGAGCAGGAAACATAACTGGCTTTTCTAACACAGAGAAGCAGACAGAGACTTAGAAAAAATGAGACACAAAGGAATTTATCCCAAATGAAAAAACAAGATAAGGCCATGGCCAGAGAATGAAATCGATATAAGTAACATGCCTGATGAAGAATTTAAAACAATGATCATAAGGATACTCACTGGGTTTGAGAAAAGAATGGAAAACATCAGTGAGACCCTTACCACAGAAATAAAAGAATTTAAAAAGAATCAAACAGGGGCACCTGGGTGGCTCAGTTGGTAGAGCATCTGATTCTTGATTTTGGTTCAGGTCATGATCTCTGGGTCCTGAGATTGAGCCCCACATTGGGCTCCATGCTCAACGTGGAGTCTGCTTGGGATTCTCTTTTCCCATCTCTCTCTGCCCCTCCCCCTGTTTGCACACTCTCACTCTCTCTCTCTCTCTCTCTCTAAAGTAAATAAGTAAATAAATCTTAAAAAAAAAGAATCAATCAGAGATGAAGGGTGTAATAAATGAGATTAGAAACATGCTTTATGCAATGAATAGCAGGCTCAAAGAAGCAGAGGAATGGAATTAGTGACCATAGAAGACAAAGCAATGGAAAGCAGTGAAGCTGAACAAAAGAGAAAGAATTACACAACACAGTAACAACTGTAATTCGTATTACAGGAATCCCAGAAGAAGAAGAGAGAAAAGGGAGCAGAAAAATTATTTGAAAAAATGATAGCTGAAAACTTCCCTAATCTGGGGAAGGAAACAGACAACTAGATCCAGTATGCACAGAAAACTCCCATTAAAATCAACAAAAGCAGGCCCACACCAAGACATACTGTAATTAAATTTGCAAAATGTAGTGATAAAGAAAAATTCTTAAAAGATTGCAAGTGAGGAGATGGAGAAACATTTACCATGCAAATGGATGTCAAAAGAAGCCAGAGTAGCAATACTTATATTGGACAAAATACACTTTAAAACAAAGACTGTAACAAGAGAGAAAAAGGGCACTATAGAATAAAGGGCAAATCCAACAAGAGGATATAACAATTATAAATATTTATGTACCCCATATGGGAGCACCAAAATACATAAAACAATAACAAACACAAAGGAAATAATTGGTTCCAATTTTAGTATATGTGCTGCCGAAGCGAGCACAATAATTGGTAATAATATGATAATAGTAGGGAACTTTCAAACCCCACTTCCATAATGGACAGATCATCCAAACAGAAAATCAACAAGGAAACAATGGCTTTGAATGGCACACTGGGGGGATCAGATGGACTTAACAGATATATTCAGAACATTCCATCCTAAAACAGCAGAATACATATTCTTCTCAAGTGCACATGGAACATTCTCCAAAATGGATCACTTGTTAGGCAACAAAACAGGCCTCAACAAATTCAAGAAGATTGAAGTCATACCATGCACATTTTCTGATAACACTACTATGAAACTAGAAGTCAACCACAAGAAAAGAGCTGGAAAAACCATAAATACATGGAGGTTAAATACCATGCTACTAAAAAATGAATGGGTCAACCAGGAAATCAAAGAAGAAATAAAAAAAAAAATACATGGAAACAAATGAAAATAAAAGCACAACAGTCCATAACCTTTGGGATGCAGCAAAACTAACCCTAAGAGGGGAGTATATAGCAATACAGGCCTACTTCAAGGAACAAGAAAAATCCCAAATAAACAACCTATCCTTACACCTAAAAGAGTTAGAACAATAAACAAAACCTAAGGCCAGCAGAAAGAAGGAAATAATAAAGATTAGAGCAGAAATAAATTATATAGAAGCTAAAAAAAAAAAAATAATAATAGAACAGATCAATGAAACCAGGAGCTGGTTCTTTGAAGAGATTGACAAAATTGATAAACCTCTAGCGAGACTTATCAAGGAAGCAAAGAGAAAGGACCCAAATAAATAAAATCACAAGTGAGAGAGGAGAAAAACAACCAACACCACAGAAATACGAATAATTATAAGAGAATATTAGATCAAGTGGGATTTATTCCTGGGTTGCAAGGGTGGTTCGATATTAGCAAATCAATCAACATGATACATCACATTAATAAAAGAAAGGATAAATACCATATGATCATTTCAATAGGTGCAGAAAAAGCATTTGACAAAGTACAACATCCATTCATGATAAAAACCCTCAACAAAGTAGGTTTAGAGGGAACATACCTCAACATAGTAAAGACCATATATAAAAACCAATAGCTGATATCCTAAATGGGGAAAAACTGAGAGCTTTTCCTCTACAGTCAGGAACAAGACAAGAATGTCCACTCTCACCCTTTTTTAAAAGATTTTATTTATTTATTTGAGAAAGAGAGAGTGTAAGCAGGAGGGAGGGGCCAAAGGAGAGGCAAAGAGAGTCTTAAGCAGACTCCACACTGAGTGCAGAGCATCTCAAGATCATAACCTGAGCCTGACACTTAACAGACTGTGCCATCCAGGTATCCCTCACCATTTTTATTTAACATAGTACTAGAAGTCCTAGACACAGGAATCAGACAATAGAAAAAATAAAAGGCATCCAAATCAGCAAGGAAGAATTAAAACTTTTACTACTTGCAGATGACATGATACTATATATAGAAAACCTGAGAAACCCCACCAAGAAACTGCTAGAACTGATAAACCAATTTAGTAAAGTCACAGGATAAAAAATCAATGTCCAGAAATCTGTTGCATTTCCATACACCAATAACGAAGCAGTAGAAAGAGAAATTAAGGAATCAATCCTATTTACAACTGCACCAAAAATGATAAGATGTCTAGGAATAAACCTAAGCAAAGATGTGAAAGACCTGTACTCTGAAAACTATAGAATACTGATGAAAGAAATTAATGATGACACAAAGAAATGGAAAAACATACCACACTCATGGATTAGAAGAATAAATATTGTTAAAATATGTATACTATCCAAAGTAATCTACACATTTAATGCAATCCCTATCAAAACACCAAGCACATTTTTCACAGAGCTAGAACAATCCTAAAATTTGTATGGAACCACAAAATATCCCCAGTAGCCAAACTATTCTTGAAAAACAAAAGCAAATCGAGAGGATTCATAATTCTGGATTTCAAGTTATATTACAAAGCTATAGTAATCAAAACAGTATGGTATGGGCACAAAAATAGACACGTAGATTAATAAACTGGAACAGAAAACCCAGAAATGAACCCACAATAATATGGTCAATTAATCTTCAACAAAGCAGGAAAGAATATCCAATGGGAAAAAGACTGTCTTTTCAATAAATGGTGTTGGGAAAACTGAAGAGCAACATGCAAAAGAATGAAACTGGACTACTTTCTGACACCATACACAAAAATAAATTCAAAATAGATTACAGACCTAAATGTGAGACCTGAAACCATAAAAATCCTAGAAAAGAACACAGGCAGTAACTTCTTTGACATCGGCTATAGCAATTTCTTTCTAGATAGGTCTCCTGAGGGAAGGAAAACAGAAGCAAAAATAAACTACTGGGACTTCATCAAAATAAAAGCCTTCTGCATAATGAAGGAAACAAGGCAATCTACGGAATGGGAGAAGATATTTGCAAATTACATATCCAATAAAGGGTTAGTAGCTAAAATATATAAAGAACTTACAAAACTCAACACCCAAAAACTGAATAATCCAATTAAAAATAAGCAGAAGACATGAACAGACATTTTCTAAGACACACAGATGAATAACAGACACATGAAAAGATGCTCAACATCACTCTTCATCAGGGAAATGCAAATCAAAGCTACAATGAGAGATATCACCTCACAGCTGTCAGAACGGCTAATATCAACAACACAAAAAATGACAGGTATTGGCAAGGATGTGGAGAAAGGGGAACCCTCTTGCACTGTTGGTGGGAATGCAAGCTGGTGCAGCCACTCTGGAAAATAGTATAAAGTTTCCTCAAAAAGGTAAAAATAGAACTACCCTACAATCCAGCAATTTACCCAAAGAATACAAAAATACTAAGTCAAAGGGATACATTCACCCTGATGTTTATAGCGTTATTATCTATAGTAGCCAAATTATAGAAATAGCCCAAGTGTCCATCGATTGATGAATGGATAAAGAGGTGGTATACACACACACACACACACACACACACACACACACACACACACACAATGGACTATTACTCAGCAATAAAAAAGAATGAAATCTTGCCATTTTCAACAACACAGATGGAGCTAGAGAGTATCATGCTAAAATAAGCCAGTCGAAGAAAGAAAAATACCATATTGTTTTACTCATATGTGGAATGTAAGAAACAAAACAAATGAGCCAAGGGGAAAAAAAGAGAGACAAACCAAGAAACAGACTCTTAACTATACAGAACAAACCAATGGTTTTCAGAGGGATGCTGGGTGGGGGTATGGGTGAAATAAGTGATGGGGATTAAGGAGCACACTTGTCCTAGTGAGCACAGGGTATTGTATGGAAGTGTTGAATCACTATATTGTTCACCTGAAATTAATATTACACTGTATGTTAACTAACTGGAATTTAAATAAAAACTTCTTAAAAAGATAAAATGAGGTCGTTGGGGTGGGTCTTAATCCAATATGACTGGTGTCCTTATGAAATGAGGAAATTAGGACACAGACACACAGAGAGGGAGGACCAGGTGAGGACACAGGGAGAAGATGACCATCTACAAGTCAAGGAGAGAGGCCTCAGAAGAAATCAACCCTGTCTACACCTTGATCTTGGACTTCTTGCCTTCACAACTGTAAGAAAATAAAATACCTGCTGTTTAAGCCACTCAGTCTATGGTACTTTGTTATGGCAGCCCTAGAAAATTAATACACAAAGTGTCTTGGATTGTATTTTGGAACCAAAAAGGCCATTAGAAGAAAAACTTAGCTAATAGTACTCTGCACATGTTAATTTCTTAGTTTTGATAAATGTAGCAGATATTAAGATGGAAGATGCTAACATTAGAAGAAACTAAGTGAAGAGTATATGAGAGATCTTTCCAGCATCTTCAATTATTTTGCAAAGATATAATTATTTCAAAATAAGAATTTTTAAAAATCTAAGGACAGAGATTTTTATTTTTTTCATTTTTTTAAAGATTTTATTTATTTGAGAGAGTGTACAAACACACGTGCACCGTGCACAAAAGAGAGAGAGAGAGAGAGAAAAGCAGACTCCTTGCTGAGCAGGGAGCCAGATGGATGTGGGGCTCCATCCCAGGACCCTGAGATCATGACCTGAGCTGAAGGCAGGTGCTTAACCGACTGAACCACCCATGGCCCCTCGTCTTAGACATTTTTAAAAATCTTTGTCCTGGAACACCTGGGTAGCTAAATGTTTCTCTTGGACAAATATTTCCCCTTTTATATTGCTACCAAGATGATGATGATGATGATGATGATGATGATGACATTGGATATAGGTAGCCTCCAATCCAGGAGGCTCAAAAGGCATGTTGACCCTCAAGATGTGAAGTCACCTTGTTCAAGGAAACTAACAATGGTTTCATAGCTCTGTTCTTACATAATGGCTTCCACTGTACTTTGGATAAGGAAAAGCACCCCATATCCTTGACAGGGCATATAAGACTTTTTCAGACTAGACCCTTTGTCTGTTTCTCAAACCTCATCATGGGATAGGTTTGCTTTCTTGTTTTTGCATCAGAATATACATGCTCAATAGATACATGTTAAGCAAGTGAATAAATGAGAAATTCATAAGAGAACGTATTTGAACGCACAGCTTAAATTTCTACCATCATCTAGTGAGATAGACAAGTGACAGATAATTAAGTACAACATTCTGAGTGCTAGGAGAGGCGTGTGGTGAGAGTCAAAGGTGAGGTTTAACTGCAGAGATCAGGCAAGGAATGAAGAATTTATGACTTTGCATCTGAGTTTGAAGGACATTTAGGAATTCACTTTTCGTGCAAAGGGAAGGATAACATTTCAGATTAAGGAAGCAGTACACACAGATGTGCAGAGATGTAAGATAAACCAAGACTTCTAGAAAACTCTGAGCCTTTGCCCTTGTTTGCTGTGAGCTAATCACATATCATTTGCAGGCTGACTCAGCATACTGTCTTGAACCTACTGTTACTTGAACACAATGTCTGTGTGTGTAAACTATAATCTTCATACATAGCTCTGGACATTCAGAATCTTAAAGGATACTTTAGTTTTACATATAAAAAATAATTTGTGTTTGTAATAACAGTAAATTGTAGCTGTTATTTGTCAATATCAACTCTTAAATTCAGGTGACATTTATCTTTTACCAGAAATAGGATTGTATAAATCTATAGTCATAACTGTATATAAATAAAGCAAAACTCTATATTTTGGAACTTGAACTCTAGGAGGAGAGATGGATAAAAAGTCTGATGTATTTAACTGAGATCACACTTAAATAAGATTTTTTGCTAAGGCATGAAGAGAGAACATTTAGATAGTGCATTACTTTAAAAAAAAAAAAAGGATATCTAAATAGATTTAAAAATATCTGCTAGAGGGCATTCATGAGGCTCAATAGGGACCCTGAACTCATGTTACAGGGGGAGAAAGAAGTAAAAGTTGTTTTATATCTCCATTCTTAAATAGAGCAAGTGTCATTAATTGCCATAATTTAAATGTCCAATCTGACAGACATGTTCCAGGAAAAGCATGTATGTCTTAAATGTTTCAGAAATTTCTCTGGTCCTGGGTTGATAGCCACTCATCTCCATGAATAATTTTACCCTTCACAGAGTATGAATTCTGGACATTAGTAATCTTAGTGAGGAATTACATAACACTCTCTTTTGTAGAAATCTTTCCATAAGATGCCTTACAAGAATACATTATATATAACCTTAGCCCCATTATGTAGATAGAGAACAAATCAATATTGAGTTCATTTAAGAAGTAGACTCTGAGGAATTAATTTGGAACCTATAATATGCAGGCTGAAGAAACCCAGATCTGGGAAGCATAGTGTAATGCAAGGAGCGAGCCCTTTGTTATCAGGCTGACCTGACTGTCAATCAAAACTCTACCACAGATACACCGTAAGACCTTGGGAGTGCTGCAGCTTCCTCGTTTATCAAATTAATACTATAATTCCTATATTATAGAGTTGGTGTGAAGACTAAATGATCTTAAAAATGTGTGGCAAATTACATCTTTAAATATTAGCAGCCGTTATCCCCCCGCCCCTAGTATTTTATTTTATCCATTGTCTTTCTATTGCAGACAACTAGGACATTCCACTTTTAACGAGTCAGAGAAGAATGACAGAGTAGAACATGATAAAGACCCAAATACAGCCTTCCGTCGGAGGGGATGTCAGCCATGGGAGAATACAGATTTAGAAAAAGGGGAATTTGTTCCACTGAAGTTAGAGAAGGTCCTCTTTATGGGGAGGAGAGAAAAGGGCCAGGAAGCAAAGAGTGATAATCCCCAGAGCGTTTCTTAAGGGAATCCTGTGTCCTCCCCCTTGACTGACTCCTCCGGTGTGGCTCTGGGAGGAGGAGTGATAGAGCCGGAGGGAGGTGCTAAGGGCCCTCCATAGAGGGAACAGAGGAGGGAGCCCAGAGCGGGAGGATGGAGCCCAGGAGTGGGCAGAAGGGCAACTCTAGGTGAGGCAGTGTCAGAGTAACCCGGGGTACGCTGTCAGAGCCTGAGGGACATGTGAGAGAAGACAGGTGGTTGCTCAACAGCAGACTCAGTCCATACAAGGGGGACTGACTAAACGAGTAAATATTTCAGGATATTGAGAGCCGGGTTCCTCACTGTTTGAGAGAGGAGTTACAAACATGAAAAGAGAGAAACTAGAGGGCGCCTGGGTGGCTCAGTTGGTTAAGCGACTGCCTTTGGCTCAGGTCATGATCCTGGAGTCCCGGGATCAAGTCCCACATCAGGCTCCCTGCTCAGCAGGGAGTCTGCTTCTCCCTCTGACCCTCCCCGCTCTCATGTGCTCGCTCTCTCTCATTCTCTCTCTCAAATAAATAAATAAAATCTTTAAAAAAAAAAAAAAAAAGAGAGAAACTAGAATCAATTCTACTATGTAGAATAGGACATCAAAGTATCTGTGTGAGCACCCAGTTTTCAATCTAAACAGAAATAAAAATAAATTGAGCTGTGGGCCTGGGAGTAGCTGTACCCCAACCATGATGAGCACACTCACTGCCCAGGTCTCAGTTTCAGGGCAGCAAGAACTTGTATGATTCTTCAAGGATACCAGATCCTGCAGTCCTGAGGCAAGCGATTGCCTCAAAGATGTGGGGAAGTTGCTGCAAAGACTCACGTGTGCACACTGCCCAAGTCCACGCCCAGCATCGACGTTACAGGTATGCGGATTCTGCCACTTCCTACTTCCAAATCTCATGGCAGTAACTCTCAATGATGGAATGCAAACTAGAAAGTAATGGCAATAAATTCCAGGCAATGTACTTCTCAGACTTTCATACCAGTCCCTGAAACACATACGAGGATAGAAGCAAGTGGAGAACATTCCTGGTGTGAAATAGAAAATAAATGTGTGCAGACATGCATGCATGTGTGACTGATACATAATTGCTTGTGTTTGCATTTTGGCTTTGGTTTCCAGAACATTCAGAAATTTCCTCTTTTGTTTCTTACTCTTATTTCTTATATTCTATGATTATTAATAAAACTGACTGTGCTTTGAAGGGCAGAAGAATTTGTAGTCTTTAAATTATTGTGTAACTAAAAGGCTGTCTTTGTGATCTTATATCCTTGTTTGTCAATATTTAAAATTCTCATCTGTAAAATACAAAGGTTCAATTTCAGGTATAGTTCTGTGGTTAACCTGCATTGACAAACTCCAGTACATGCTAAAGAAAATCATTCCCTTTTTGAGGCAAGCCCTGATACCCATATCTCTGAAGTCAATAATATAAAAACATACATAGGAAATTAAATGCCTAATAAAATATTTATGACATTCGAATAGAGTTTATATTACCCTTATTCTGAAGTTGTGTTTGATTTTGGCTTATAATTAAAGTATTTTATGAGCAAGAAGTAATAGGATTTGGTTGTGAAAATAATAATCTTTCCATTGTTGAAATGTTACCCTTTTATATCTGGAATTTTCTTGATCAACTAATATACAATATGATATTTATGAGAAAAAAATGATTCCCTTTATATGGTAACCAAAAATATAAAATGATTGGGAATTTACTTACCAAGAATGCATAAGACCTATATGAAGGCAATTTTAACATGCCACTGGTCATAAAGAAAAGTTAATTGGGTGGCTCAGTTGGTTAAGCGACTGCCTTCAGCTCAGGTCATGATCCTGGAGTCCCAGGATCAAGTCCTGCATCGGGCTCCCTGCTCAGCAGGGAGTCTGCTTCTCCCTCTGACCCTCTCCTCTCTCATGTGCTCTCTCTCTCATATTCTCTAACTCAAATGAGTAAATAAAATCTTAAAAAAAAAAGAAAGAAAAAAGTTAATTGGAAAGTTCTGTGTCCCTCTCTGTCTCTCTTTAAAGAAACAATAACCAACTAAATAAATAAACAATAACAATGTAACAAAGCAGGTGGCAAACTGGCAGGTGGACAAGGAGAGCCAAAGGCTTGCAGGCCTAATTGGCGGAAAGCAACACAACAAGGGAGGAGCTGGGGATTTAAGAGGGAGCTCTGGGAGTTGAGACGGTCATAATGAGTGGGCCATAGTTGAGATGGGCCATAGTGGGCTTGCCAAGCTCCAGTAGATACCCCAGGTTGACTGAGGGCAGTAAGCATGTGCAACAGAGATCATACAGGACGCAGGGCACCGACACATCCTTGCTGACAAAACCTACATGCCTATGTAGACAAATAGTGAGAGAGACTGGTGGAAAGTAAAAGCTGGAGCAGACCTTTATGTTTGCATTTGCTTTCCAGCAAACCCCACAGATCAATCAGCATAGATTGGAAACCTTACAATCTCAAGATGTTTGAGCACAACCTCTGCTCAGTTTTTGATCCACTAAAGGTTGTGATGACCCATAGAAAAATACACTATGTTACTATATATTATATGTAAAATAGAATAGATACATACATACACAGAAGCTACTGTAATACAGAAAAAGCAGTTGAATCTCAGAAGCAGAATTCTAAGTAAAGGACATCAAAGAATATATACTCTATGATCCCATTCATATGAAATTATAGAAACAGTAAAATTGTAGTGACAGGAATCAAATCTGTGGTTGCTAGATACCAGAGGAAATGATAAGTGAATGACTGCAAAGGACCACAAGGAAACTTTTGGGATGATGGAAATGAGCTATACCAAGACTGTGGCAGTGGTTACATGACAAAGTACTCTGTCAAAACTCACTCAATTTTACAGATTACACAGTGAATTTTATGGTATGTAAATAAAGCTGCCATTAGTAATGTGCTAGATATATTTACAAAAGTATGCCGGGTTATTAGAACATGGATTTTCACTGCAGTATTATTTATAGTAACAAAAATCTGAATAAAACCTAACTTTCCATAAGTAGGAAACTATTTAAATTTAGTATGGCACATTCTTATAATGGAATACCATGCAAATATTATAAAGAAGGTAGGTTTGTATGTCTTCATTCAGATAGCTCTTCAATATATTAAAAGAAAACAATTGCATAGAGGAATGTATTAATAGGAACACACAAGTACCTAGATTTTCTTATGCATTCCCATATGTCCATAAAAAAAACTTATATTTTTACCCGAATACCTGTTTCTCTTCCAGATATTTCCATTTCAGTTAATGGTACCACTTTGTACCAATGGCTCATTGAGTTTGTTTTGCACATCATAAGAGTTTACTGATCGTTGAAAAAGACTAGCTTTTCCCCTGGTCAAAGAAATACATTGTAGTGAAATTGTCAAAGATTTGTAATTTAAAGGCAGGTTCTAGTCTAGCTTTCACCATCAAATTTTTTTTTTGAGATTTTGTTTATTTATTTGACAGAAAGAGAGAGAGAGAGAAAGTACAAGCAGGGGGAGAGGCAGAGGGAGAAGCAGGGAGCCAATGGAGGGCTCAATCCCAGGACCACCATGACCCAAGCCCAAGGCAGGTGCTTAACCAACTGAGCAACCCAGTTGCCCCAAATTTTTTATGATCTTAACAATCATTTAATCTCTTGATTTTAGAATCTTGTCTATGGTGGATTATTGATAATGGATTTAATGATTTGACTTCTCTGAGAGCTGCTATAACAAAGGAAACTAATATTCTGTTCGGATACTTCTTGAGTTGTAAAGCTAAATCAAAAAAATTTTAAGTTCTAACTTACTAGGAGAGCATTAGTGAGTTTTTGTGTCATTGTAAATGGTACTCTTCGTATCACATCTTCAGTGTCTCTTGCACTGTACATTTCTTCAAGTTAGAATTTGTACATATACATATATGTTTACACATATGGTATGTACATATATATTTAATATGTGGAGTTATAGCTAACAAAAATATGTCTAAATGAAATTTACTAAATTTGGAGTAAATATGTCTGAGAATGATTCACGATTTTTCCATCATAATGAAATATTGTTTTCTCACTTGTAAATTGACCTAAGTAATAGTTGTGCTGCCCACTGCGCAGGAAGATCTATCAAATGGAGAGGAAAATGCAGTCAGTATGGTAGAGGACTGAGAAACATGCACAGCCTGCTACAGGAATCCCATCACAGCTGCTGTGACCATGCGCTCCTCAGTACATACATCGCATCAGAATAGCTCTGCACCAAATGTCCATTGACGGTAACCTGATTCTTTTCTCATCATATATTTTTCTAATTGTGAATTTATTCAGACAGTACCATGATACAAGCACTTTAAGAGATTAAAATGTGAGAATGATATATACCGTAACAACATCTGGCCATATTAAGAGGAGATAAGTAAAAGAATAGTTCTGTTTAAATGTGAGAAGGAGAAATTTTGGAGGAAAGAGGCAATGAAATAGCCATGAGAGACTGAGGACAATTTGGAATTTACTGAAGAGGAAAATGACATGCCAATGATTTTGCAGAAAACTGCCAGGTAGCACTACCAGGGAAGGTGGAAGCGACATCATAGGGATCAGACTGCAAGGCGGTGAAAGAGAAAATTAATGTATCCAGGTAAATTCATAAAGCTGGTTGGCGTTTTTAAAAGAGATATTAAATCAAAACATGAGCTCACAAAGAAAAATCTGTAAACTTCTTGCTTCCCTGAGATTGTTGTTGTTTTCTTATTGACCTTTATATCATCCCATACAAATATATTTTAAGTACCTAATTTCTTGTATTAAATCCTTGAAAGATTCTCTTGAGCAAATCATGATTCATGAGTATTTGGTCCCAAAAGAGGTTCAATAAACAGTCACCAAAAACTTGGAACCTAAGATTGATTATGCGGCAGATACATTTAAATCATTTTGTTGTCCAGTTCCTGTGTTCCTACAGGCAAAACATGGCTTTGGCCTCAGGGGTCTGTCCTCTACCTACTCTAGTACTTGAAACAATATTGCAGTGAGGCCCTGATGTTAGAACCCAGTGTGGGTCAAGGGTGATTCTTTTACTCTTATTTTATCTTAATTATATTTTGAATGTAATACAAATATATTTCACACGGTAAGAATTTACTCTTCATAATTACATAAGCACAGTTATATACTTAAAAAAAAAAAACACATGTGCACAGTTTACAAAACAGCCTAAAGTGGTATTCCTTAGAAGTTTATGGATTGGCTACTATAGAAAATAAATATATCCTTGAGATGTGAAGTCAAGACATCTGTGGCTGTATTGATTATTGAAAACTCTCTGCTTTTATTACTTTATTCAAGAAGGATCTTTTTAGCACCTTCTTTGTACCAGGCATTGTTCTGGATACATTAATGTATGCCCACATGTATTAGTAGGCTTGGGTTGCCATGACCAGACTGAGTGGCTTGAAAAACAGATTTTTTTTTTTCTCTCACAGTTCTGGGGTTGCAAGTTCAAGATCTAGGTATAAGCAAGGTTTGTTTCTGGTGAGACCTTTCTCCTTAGCTTACAGATAGGGCTTTCTTGCTGTGTCCTTCCATGATCTTCTCTTGGTGCTTTCAGAAAGAGGGAACTCTGGTGTTTCTTCCTCTTTTTATGAGGACACAAATCCTATCAGATTAGGGCCCCACCCTTATGACCTCACTTAATTTTTATCACCTCCTTCCAGGCCCTATCTCCAAATAGAGTCACATTGGGGGTTAAATCTCCAACCATACGAATTTGGGAGAGGAATCCAGTTCAGTCCATAACACAACACAAGCAAAGTTATCACAGAGAGTTATATTTCCTCAAAAGGGGTCTATATTAAGGGAATTGTAAAATATTTGTTTTCCAAATGAAGCAAGATTTAGGAAGAGCACCAGTTTCTAATATTTAAAATACTCAATGTTATAGAAAGAATTTCAAATGCAGGTCTTCTGATTTTTAATATTAAAAAAGTATTTATATAAATTCTTTTTTTTTTAAGGTTTTATTTATTTATTTGAGAGAGAGAAAGAGAGAGTACAAGTAGGGGGAGGGACAGAAGGACGAGCAGACTCCCCGCTGAGTGGGGAGCCTGCAACCGGGCTTTGATTCCAGGACCCCAAAATCATGATATGAGCTGAAGTCAGACGCTGAACAAACTGAGCCATCCAGGCGCTCAAAAAGTATTTGTATAGGAGCGCCTGGGTGGCTCAGTCAGTTGAGCGTCTGCCTTCGGCTCAGGTCATGATCCCAGCGTCCTGGGATGGAGTCCTGCTCAGCATGGAGTCTACTTCTCCCTCTGCCTGCCTGTCTGCCTACTTGTGATCTCTTTCTCTCTCTGTGTCAAATAAATAAATAAAATCTTAAAAAAATAGTATTTCTATAAATTCTATGAAAGTAGTTTTATGAATTTAATGATGCAAAGTTTTTCCAGCTTTTAGTTTCCAACACCTGATTAACCTTATTGCCAGGATTTGATTCCTAATTTCAAGATTTTAGAATGTATCTTCAAAACTGTCTTTAAAATGTGAGAAGTATTCAACATATTAAAAAGCAAAAATCAGCACTTAAAAGTTACTTGAGAGGTCATGTACTTGTAATCTTCGATATTAAGCAAGCACTGAAACAAGTGAGTCTGACATTTTGTTGGACAGACATGTGTGGAGGAAGTATCCACTCTTTCGACTTTACATATTGTATCAGTTGGACTAATTAATTATGCCTGCAGTTTGGGAAGTTTCCAATCCATTGTTACTCTGGCACACATCAAAGAATATACAGCTATTTAACTACAGTGTCAAGGGCGCCTGGGTGGCTCAGATGGTTAAGCATCTGCCTTCGGCTCAGGTCATGATCCCAGGGTCCTGGGATCGAGTCCCGCATCGGGCTCCTTGCTCAGCAGGGAGCCTGCTTCTCCCTCTCCCTCTGCTTGTTCTCTCTCCGTCTCTCTCGCAAATGAATAAATAAAAATTAAAAAAAAAAAAAAATAACTACAGTGTCAAATAAAAATCTGCAGGATAAAAATTTCAGGTCCCAAGAGAACGGTGATATTTTAAAGCAGAAAGATTTGTTATAAAATGAAATGCCCCTTACACTACACAGATTAAAATAAAAATGGTTGCTTTATATCTATTATCTAATGACTTTATGGCCATGTGACATTAAAACAAAGTAAAAATTCAATACTTCCCAATATCCTTTATTTTTTTTCTTCAGATTCACTTACAAATCAGTTCTCTTTACTTCTGTCTTAGTCAATTTGGACCACTACAATAGACCACCATAGCCTGCTTGACTTAAACAACAAATCTTTATTTCTCCCAGTTCTAGAGGCTGGAAGTCTAAGATCAGGGCACCAGCTCAATCAGGTTCTTGGTGAGGGTTTACAGCTTTGTCCTGTATGCCATCTTTTTGTTGTATGCTCATATACTGGGGAAAGGGCTAGTTCTCTTTCACTTCTGATAAGGACATAATCCCATCATAGGGGCTCTATTCCCCATGACCTACTTACCTCCCAATGGCTCATCTCCAAATAACATCACATTAGGGTTTCAATATGTGAATTTTGGAGGGACATGAACATTTAGTCCATAACCTTTTTTTAAAGATTTTATTTATTTATTAGAGAGAGAGAGAGAGAGAATGAGCCGGGGCCGGGGGGGGGGGGGGGGACAGAGAGAAAGGGAAAAGCAGACTCCCCGCTGAGGGGGGAGCCTGATGCGGAGCTCCATCCCAGGACCCTGAGATCTTGACCTGAGCCAAAGGCAGATGCTTAACCGACTGAGCCACCTAGGTGCCCTAGTTCATAACTTCTAACAAAGTTTAAAGTGTGCTCATATTTTCTATGTTATACTTATTGAGCATACATTCTTTACTTTTTTCTTTTTTATATTGTTGCCAAAAGAGAAGAGAATAGTAAAATTAAGGCCATTGTTTTAATAACCTATCACTTTTTAAAGTCAAAATGTGTTCCTTTTACCTCTCTTCATCTTTATGGGTGTTTTGCAAACTGTAGTGTACATCAGAATCAGTTGCAGGGAAAGCAGATTGCCACACCCCTACCCCGGAGTTACTGATTCGTAGGTCTAGAGTGAGAAGTACGTTTTCACCTATCTTCAATATTTTCCATCTTCTTTCCTTTGCCTGCCTCATTCTGGGTAATTTCTTCAGATCTCTCTTCTAGTTCATGGGCCTCTCGGCGCCACCTGCTTCACTAGTTGTATTAGCTTTCTATTGCCTTGTAATAAGTCACCACAAACTCAGTGGCCTCAAACAACCCATATTTATTATCTCACTGTTTCTTTGGGGCTGGAGTCTGGGCATGCCTTAGTTAGATGCTCTGTTCAAGATTTCACAAGGCTGCAATCAAGATGTAGGTTGGGCTGTGTTCTCAGCTAGAGGGCTGACTGCATAAAATATCTGCTTCCAAGCTCATAGAGGTTGTAGGCAGAATTCATTTTTTGTGCCCATAGTACTAAGACCCTCAGATCTTAGAAGCCACCAACAGTTCCCTGCTACATGGCCCTCTCTATAGGCGTTTCAGAGCACAGTAGCTGGCTTCTTCAAGGAAAGAAGGAGCATCTCTTGCTCTAGTCTCTCAAGACAGAGTCTTATATAACTCAGCACAATCCATGGAAATGAAATCCCCTCACCTTAGCTACAGAATGTAACCTAGCCAAGGCAGCAGCATCCCGCCATCTTTACCATTGTCTATGGTTAGAAGAAAATAACAGGTTCTTCCCAGAACCTCAAGGACAGGCTGTAACACCAGAGGGTGGATATCATGGTGGCCATCTGAGAGCTTTGCCTGCCATACTAGATCTCCTCCAATAGCATCTTCCACATATTTGACTCATCTGATCAAATCACCTTCCTCACAGCAGCTGTGGCTCCTCTCTTGCTTCCTGCCCCCCCTCAGGGTGCAGATCTAGTTCTTGGTCTCAGTCCCTCCAAAAAGTGCCAGTCTGCTCTTATTCCTAGCAAAACGTCACAATCTCTCTCCTATATAATTAATCTGAAGTAGTGAAAAGAACTAATTCTAATTTTAAAGTAGAAAAAATAGCTTTCTCATTCAGGTTTCAACCCTATGGGATGTGTAAAAATTTAGAAGTGATTTGATCTCTTGATCTTTGTATAATAATCTATATAGAGAGGAAAATAACACTTAACTCATAAGGATGTGTTAATGCAATAAGAGCATTTAGCACATGGCATGCAGTCAACCACAAATGACGATATGCCCTTTTACTAATTTCCCATCTTCTGTATATGAAGAAGGTCTTACCTGGGTCTAAAGCAAAACTAGAAAAAAAAAATCACCTGAACACTTAGGGTTGTTTTATACCAGTGACTTGAAAATATGTTCTTTGCTCTTTACAACATGAAATGAAAATCTGATTTCCTAATGCTATACGCAAAACATTTTACCCAAATTTACCTATTGTTCCTTGGTTTGTCTCTCTCTCTCTTTTTCCTTTGCTTGTTTGTTTTGTTTCTTAAATTCCACGTATGAGTGAAATCATATGGTATTTGTCTTTCTCTGACTTATTTTGTTTCATCCTCTATTTCAGGAACATACCGATCCATATTTTTACTAATAGAGTAATAACTTAATAGGTTAATTAGTATATTTGTGGCAATGCTTATCAAAGTAGGGACAGGTGTGTATCTGGATGTTAAAACTTAAAAAAGAAAACTGCACAAGGAATTACGATCATTAAGTAGTTAATTTCATATACTTATAAAGATGTTTGAATATGAGAACTTGCTCTAGATTAAAAGAACACTGGGATGCAGAATTAGTATCAGTAAGAAAATAATTACAATTGTTAGTAACAGAAAAGAAAGTTAAAAGTGGCTTCTTTTTTTCTATATATGAAAAATTGTCTGATGTTGGGTAGCCCCAGTGATGGCAAGATGGGGGTCAGAGTTTTGATAATGAGGTAATAGGCAATAATGTGTATTGTAAACTAAAGCAAAGTCTGCCATAATCAGTGCCCTTGGGGAAATTTTTTCTTCAGACATAGCAGCCTCAAAATTTTATCTTCTCAATATCTGTGATGTCTTCATTAGTTCCAGTGACCTAGTGACCTATAACTAAGATATAAATTATTGCTGTCAACACACTCAATATACAATGATAGGGGTTGGAGCCTAGAATTATTATATTAAAAAATGCCCTCAGGAAAAGAGAAATTGGAAAACATTCCTAGTCACTAGTCATCCACTAATCATAGCCAGCTGGGAGACCATGTAGACACTGCCTGGGCTGGCCCAAAGTGTGACCTCATGCTCTAGTCTCTTGAGATACTCTCTTGATCATTCCTTGATTCCTCTGTGTTTGCTTTCTGGAAGTTTATCTCTAGTTGTAGGCATGCATTTATGTATCATGCCTGTCCATTATCCTCCAAGAATAATAACTCTCCATCCCAGTTTCTCTTCCCACTTAAGAAGCCTCTTTCAAGTCAGAACCATCTCATATCTTCTTATCTCTCAGTGGCCAGAATTTAGGCACATGGATATGCCTGCCTGCAATGGGGGCTAGGAAATGTAAACTTTTAGTTAGGCATATCACTGCCTTTAAATCAAAACCCTATTATAAAGAAAAATCTTATTAAGAAAAGACTAGATATTATGAAATAATCATTGCCCTACAGCTCATGATATCATCAGAAGTCCTTGATAAGTATAAATGGAAAGTGATAGAATGTTGTGCCTACAACAGGAAGTTGATTAAGACAATCAGTATAGTTGGAATTATTCCCCACCCCAGAACAAATTGGCTTTATTTGGAAGAATTATAAAGCTATTATGATAGTGCAAAATACCAGACAATATGATCCCTACTCGTCACACTAGTGTGTGTGGACCATGGTAAGACTTCTGTGACATTCTTAAGGAAAAGAAGAGAATAAGGTTAGGGATTGGTAACAAATGTTCACGTGGAAATCCAAGTTGTGGGACCAACATGGATCAAATCATAATGTCTAGTGTATGTTGATAAATTTGAGGTTAATCCAGGTGAGTTGTGATCTTCATGTATTTTTGTGAATATGTTTCACTCAGAGTAGCCTCATACTAATTCAAGTGGGGCTACCGATTTCTAGGTGGTTCTGAAGATTTATCATTGAAATCACCCAGAGGTTCAGAAATGTTGAGTGAAGATTGACAAAGATTGAACTAGGGTTAGCATCCTAATCAATCAGGCAGACTGATGTCCCTGCAAATAAGTTGGACTAGGCTCAGAAAATCAAAGCTAAATCTAAGCCAGGGGAACACACAAAATGAGAGTGGCAGTAGGGCATCAGCTCAGTGATATTAAACATTTCTAGTGGCTTGCCACTCAAAGACCCCCACATATTCCATTTATAATACAAGAAAATTCAAGTCCTCTATTCTCTATCCTTCTTGCAAAGCCACCTCATAGAGGCAATATTATTTACAATATTATTTATCTGCTCCAGAAGCATATATGGTGTTTTCTTGCCTACAGCATTTATCCATGGCTTAACATTCACCTAGAAAGGGAAACTATTCTAACATAATGGAAGAAAGAAAGTAAAACCAGTTCAGAGCCAGATGTTAGGATACCTAGGTTCTCCTGCTAACCATTAACTACTTTCTATGTGATTTATGTTACTACTTCTTCTCATTGGACTCTTTACTTTTCATTTGTAAAATGAAAACTTTTGAATTTATGACTTCTAATATCTCTTCTCTTTTGAAACTTCCATAAATCTAGGTATTCCAAAACCCAGAAAATTTATTTTCAGTTCTTTTTTTAAAAAAAAATGAGATCCCTTTACACTGTGCTCTTTATATTCTACTCCCTTATGTGGGAAGAGTGCATTTCTGAGCATGTATGAATAAATCCTATGTCTGATCATGATCTCCAGGTAAGAGCCCCAGAGGCTGCTTCTTCTGTGATTACATAACTGTGGTCTCATCTGAAGTTTCAATGACCATGGGCACAGAGCTCCTTACACAGAGATCTTAGGGTCAATACTTCCAGGCAGAAAGCCATATTGTACTTGCTTCTTGAGCCACCCTCATTTCCATATAAATGCTGCCTACTACAAAAGACAATGTGACTTTTATACCTCTAAGAAGATAATGATGAAGTCATTTGGGGATGTCATTTATGTTTCTCTTTTGATTCAGTTACTTACAAATTAATGGAGTTCAGCCGATGCTTCTCTGATTCTTTGACCTTTCCCCTTTTCCCATTTGTGTGAACAATGGAAAACTTAAGTACTAATCACAGTTCAAAATTCATGAGTTCGGCTACCAACTTTGCACTTACTGCTACCAGTACAAAAGGGAAAAAGATACTCTGTAAATGGATGTTCTCTTTTAATCTTTAAAATAGCAGTGAGGTAGGAATCTTTCCCACCATTTTAAACATAAGCAAACTATGGAACAAGGGTTAAAAGAATATGTGTTAAATCACCATTGAATCAGTTTTAATTTTCCTGATTCCAAACCCACATAATGAAATGAAGTGGGGTGATAAGAGAGGGGAAAAAAAAGAAATAGTTATCTGATGCAATCTGGAATTTTCAAGTAGTTGTGGAACAAAAAGTAAATTTTAAATGAAAAACATGGCCTCATTCTGTGAAGTGCGATTAATGTGAAAATCAAGATTTAATAAAAGTTCCCTCTGAGAACTTTTCATTTCTTGAGCTTGTTGAGAAAGCTCACAGAAACTCTCTCTAACTCTCTCTCCCTCTCTCTCTTTATATATATATATACAATAGGGGATATATAGTATAGGTTCTATGTAGATGTATTGCATAGATCAAGTAGCTTATTCAGTGGATAAAAATATTTGAAAAAATAGTTAAGAAAACCACTGTTTCCTTTGTGGCTATGTCTTTTATTACAGACTTCTGGACTATTTTAAGGGTTTCTGAATAATCACATGGATTTATTGAGATTTTGTCTCTATAACACTTTAAAATTTATTTGATCTTCCAAAACATTAACTGGGATGATTCTGTCATTTTAATAGGTACGCTATAATTTAGAAATACTTTTCTGTTCGTTGCAAGTAACCAAAAATGGCTATAGTAGCTTAGAGATTTGCTTATCTTAAATAATAATTCTACAGTTTTGTGGCTGATGACATTATTCTAGCATCTTCTATATATCAAGATTAGTACTTATTTTAAACTCTTGGATTTTATTAAATTTTTTGTCCTTGTGATCACAAAACAGCATCCCCTTCTATAGGAATCATATCTACATTCCAGCAAGAGGGAAATGCAAGAGTCAAATACACTTTCCAAGTACTATGTTTCATTTTGTCAAGAAAGCAAAATGTTTCTGGAATTCTTGCCCAGAGAGGTTTTTTTTTTTTTTTTTTAATGCCTACTGGGCCAGAGTCAATATTGCACATGGACATCTCTGGTTGGAATGTGCTTTGGTAGAAGTGGGTCATAGATAGTGAGGTAACATAAAGCATCGAAGTCAAATAAGACTCGTATGAATGAGGAATCTTACCCCATACGTAACCTTATTAGTAATCTCAACAATACAATCAAGAAGCTCATAAGAAGCATACAAAGGGGGAGACGAACCATGAAAGACTATGGACTCTGAGGAACAAACTGAGGGTTCTAGAGGGGATGGGTGTGGGGGGATGGGTTAGCCTGGTGATGGGTATTAAAGAGGGCACATACTAAATGGAGCACTGGGTGTTATACGCAAACAATGAATCATGGAACACTACATCGAAAACTAATGATATAATGTATGGTGATTAACATAACATAATAAAAAAAAAGAAGCATACAAAAGTATAGGAAATCAAGGCAATTTCTCAGTTATTCTCTTTCTCTTTCTTTTAAATTTCTTCACTAGACAAACACACACTTGTCCAGAATACATAAGGTCTCTAAATTAGTTACAGAAGTAGAAAGCACTTAGTCTATGAATCATCCTCATTTTATACCCTGGCTTCTTCTTCTTCCTCCTCCTTTTCTCCTCCTCCTCTTCCTGTTCTTCTATTACAAGCAGTTGTTAAAAAGAGACCATAAGACCTTCTTTCCTAACAAATATTATTAGTCTATTTGCTCATGGTCCAGTTATTGGGCTGTTGTAGATATTAGACTGTGTCACCTGTCTTTCTTTTCCTTCTCCTAGGAGTTTCCCCTGGTAGAGGGAGTAAATAGATTATAAATTTAAATTTCTTCTTCCTCAGAAATGTGATAGATGCTAGAAATGCAGTAGTTAGGCCAGTAGATGTAGTATTAGCCCCTCATAGACCTTATAGCCTAGTAGAGGGAGATCAAAACATAAGTAATCACAAAATTATATAGTCATGCATTTTGATCTGGTCCATTAGGAAAACATATGGTGTAATATTAGAGCCTAATATGGTGGAGAACTCTGAGTGAGGGGTCAGGAAAATTTCCTTCAAGGGGTTTCTTTAAAGCCAAGATACATAGGATGAAAAAGGGTGCCATAAGAAAAGCAATCCATTTGAAGACAGTGGGAAAAATACTGATTTATTATCTTAGGCACTTTTCTTATTTCATTTGCATACTGCCTCTGCAAGTCAGGTTTAATTATCCTAATTTCAAGGTGAATAATCAGAGTATAAATGATTGGTCAATGTCAATTGGTTAGCTGTTCAAGGTTGCAAGTCCTACTTTGCATACCTTCCTCAGGAATTTTGGCACATGACTGCATATGAACGAGGTGGGATTTATGTGTATAGCTTTTGCCCCACTTAGCTGAAATCATAAACAAGTTCACTCCCCAATCTCTCAAGAATGGTTGTACCTTACTTACTGAAGGAACATAGTTCCATCTTCAAATGACTGTGTAGTCTCTGACCTGGGAAACTGGGCATAAAATATGTATTCGTATTATAAAAGTTATCTTCTCCCTCTAAAAACAGGTCCAACTCCCAACAGACAAAGTTACCTCCTCCCTCTAAAAACAGCCCAACAGTCCAACTCACACTAAACCTGTCTATTCTTGTTTTGAAGATAACTGGAACATTTACTATCATGTCTCATGCCAATAAGGTAGGGAAAAGGTTAATGTTATGAGAAGAGCTGGTAAATGAACTATAAGCACTTTGTGATCACAGATCACTAAGACTATATTACTCTATGATTACAGACCAGAGAGCAAAGAGTGTGAGCAATTCTTATTATACACATCATGATTCTGCACACTTCAATCAAGGTCCTTCTCACCTCTTTTAATCCAGACTAAGTCATTCTAATTGGTTTGCTCTCTTGTCTTGTGCAAGCTTCCCCTCATCCCTGACAATCTCTGTCCCCTTTCCATCACCTTAATAAGGTTACTGACTTAAAGAAGAGGAGCGTCTGGGTCACGAATTGGGCCTACCTTAATGGTACTTTGTTGTTCTGCATCCTGGAAAGAGATCTCTCTCTCCTTCTCACGTTAAAGAAGTTTAAGATTGGAATAGAACAAATGGAGTTCAGCTATGTGATGCATCATCATTTAACGGTGTCCTCACTATGGCACACAGAGCTCCTAATACGTTCTGTTTTCTCTTTAGGGTAAGGGAAATATCATAGAGGCAAGAAACGGCTCTGTAAATACTCTTCAATCTAAAATCTTAATTCTGAATTCTAAACATTTGTCATGCAATTCTAATCTCAATTTATGGGGGCAGACACTACCTCCATTTTAATGGAGCATTAAAGAGAAATGCCTGAATTATTAAAAGTTCTTATGACCCAAGTGGTCTGTTTACTAAATGGTTTTGTTTTGTCTTGTTTTTTTGTTTCTTTTTTTTAAGATTTTATTTATTTATTTGACAGAGACACAGCGAGAGAGGGAACACAAGCAGGGGGAGTGGGAGAGGGAGAAGCAGGCCTTCCACGGAGTTGTTTTGTGTTGTTTTCTGGTACAGTACCGCTCTTCACTCTTTACAATTAAAAATAGGCTGATTAATATAGAAATTTGCTGAAATGTAGATTTTGGGCCAGACTTTTCAGAGCCAATTGTATTTGGCCAGATTTCAAAGCAAACTTGTATAAGACTCTCTGTTACCATTTGAGCATGGAAACAAAAATTTGAAGAAAAATAACCATTACAGTTCATCAAATAATTGACTGCTTGTAAAATGAAACTGGGAGGTAGTGTAAAAATTTGTATACTATTAGGAATTAATTTAATGTCATATTACAGTAGTGGTTTCCCTAAGCTGCTAAATACTACTTGTCTATATAGTAACTATTAGAAGTTATTAAATAGTATTATATATCTATATTCTATACATAACAAACCCTTTTCTCTCAATGACCTAAGTATATTCAAAATCCAGCATATAACCTGTCTAAAAGATGAATTTGTTTCAAAGATACAGTAAGCGGCTCCAGAAGGTAATGAGGTCCTTGGAAGTATTCAAACAGAAATGAGGGATGCATAGTGAGAAAGAAATCAAAATGGAACTTTAGATTAGAGAGCTTTTATTTTTTTCGACCAGAGTTGAAAGACAGTCCTAACTGGATTTTCCCTGTGTTCCAAAATGGTCCAGGCCCTCTGAATTACAGAAATTGACAGGATAGAAAGACAAAGAATGTCATTTGCTCACATTCTGAGGGGGATAGACTCAGGACACTTGTCTTTTTCCTCTAGAGCTATTTTGCTTCCATTCTAAGGGTAATAGAGTCTACAGATGCCATTTTTTTGTTTTGTTTTTTAATCTCCCCTGAGATAATTGCTTACATTCTAGTGTAGAGAACTTTCTCTCTCTCCCAAAGAGGACTTGTTTACATTCCAGAGTAGAAGATAAGGTTTCTGTCTTTATCTCCAGAGTCAAGAATAGAATGGCAGGTAGGCCAGCAGCTCTGTATACACTCTTGAGTTTTTTAAATTTTGGAATCCCTCTCCTGTGGTGAAAATCCCACTGCATGTTCAGGTGACATTTGGCTCTCATTGCATCATCTCATGGGAATTTGAGGAGTCAGGCAATTATTTTATTTTTACTCTGTGTGTGAATAAAAAATCTCTTCCCTTCTGTCGAGATCTTCATGTGTATGAATATATATAAAACAATGGAACTGGAAGTCTACCTTGTTAGTATGCGGGGGATGGGGGGAGGGAGGTGGGAGATGACATCTCCAATCCTTCACAGTTTTGGTCTTAAAAACCAGATGACTTTCAGGGCGCCTGGGTGGCTCAGTTGTTAAGTGTCTGCCTTTGGCTCAGGTCATGGTCCCAAGGTCCTGGGATCGAGCCCCACGTTGGGCTCCCTGCGCAGCAGGAAGCCTGCTTCTCCCTCTCCCACTCCCCCGCTTGTGTTCCCTCTCTCGCTGTATCTCTCTCTGTCAAATAAATAAATAAGATCTTAAAAAAAAAAAAGATGACTTTCTTTCTCATAATTTGTGTGTGTGTGTGTGAGATAAAATACAGATGACAAAATTTACCATTTAAAGTATATACTTCAGTGACATTTAGTATATTCACAATGTGAATGCAAACATCAACTCTCTGGTTTCAGAACATTTTAATCACCCCCAAAGCAAACCCCATACCCATTAAGCAGTCACTCTCTGCAACCCTTGGCAACCACTAACCTGATTTCTATCTCTATGGACTCGTCTATTCTGGATAATTCATATAAGCATAATCATATAAGATGTGGCCTTTTGTGTCTGGCTTCTTTTGCTTAGCATAATGATTTCAAGATTCTTCCACATTGTGGCATCTATGAGTTCTTCATTCCTTTTTATGGTCACAATTTCAGTGTAAGGATATACCACATTTTGATTATACACTCATCAACTGACAGTTGGGTTGCTTCTACCTTCCTTTAGTTAATAGTCCTGCTGTGAACATTAGTATGAAGTTTTGGTCTGAACATCTGTTTCCAATTTTTGAGGGTAAATACCCAAGAGTGAACTTGCTGTGTCATATGGTAATTCTGTATTTAACTTTTTGAGGAACTGCCAAACTTTTCTACAGTAGATCTACCGTTTTACGTTCCCACCAGCAATTTATGAGGCTTCCAATTACTCTACATGCTATCCAACACTTGTTAAATATTTTTTAAAATTATTATTATAGGCATCCTAGGGAATTTGAAGCAGCATCACATTGTGATTTGATTTGCATTTCTCTAGCGACTAATGATGCTACCATCTTTTCATGTGATTGTTGGTCATTTTTATATATTCTTTGGAGAAATATCTATTGAGGTTTTTTCTATTGATTTCTCTTTTGTTGTTGAGTTATTAGAGTTCTTTGTATTCTGAATACTAGAGCCTTATCAGATTTGTGATTTACATATACTTTCTCCCATTCTGTGGGTTATCTTTTTGCTTTCCTTTAAAGAATACTTTTTTTCATCTTTATGAAATCCAACTTATCTATTTTTTTTGTTGTTTGTGCTTTTGGCATCATATTTAACAAACTGTTGGTAAATCTAAGGTATGAAACAGAACTGGATGACCCTTAGTGGGTTTTTTTTAATCTTCATGTTTTTTCTCCACCTTTGCCTGTTTTCTCCAATTTTCTGAAGCAGAATCCCTACACCAAAGAAGAGATAGATGATCCTGGGGCAGAAAGCTCATAGAGTCAAACAGAATGCCTAAAGACTGGCTGGCAATCTGAGATTAGATTACTCTATCAGTGGTATGTCATATCATTTCCAGAGGAAACACAAACCAAATTCACTTTGTAATTGGTCTCTGTTTAACTCCTGTGGCCATCTTCTTTAACTCTTTTATCATCATGTTATATTGCCTTCCATTCTCCCATGGGTACCTAACACTCAAAACACAGCCTTCTTCCTGGAAAGGACAGGATTTTTTTTTTCTTTTTTCTTTCTTGACTATGTTCTAGTTCTGAGAAGCTGGATTGGAAAATTATGAAGGAAAATAAGAGACCTCTTTGACAATTTGGATGGTTGTTCCTTGCATCTTCATCCCTAAGCTTTATCCTGGTCTTTCAAGAACCACTGAATCAAAAGTACCTTCCAAGATACCACTATGACCCTGTCCAATGGAGAGAGAATGTAGATGCTACAAGTTTAAAAAATTAAAACTCAAACTGCCCACTCCCCAAATGCCAAAAAATGTCTAACAAAAAGCAGAGAGCACTCTTTTCATTCAGTTATTCATTCATTTACATATTTGACTATTTATTCGGTTAGCCGTTGGAGGCACTTAACTGGTCTATTGTCTTTGACTCTGGGTCTTTCAATCTGTTTAGCCAGAATGGTCTTATCCAAATACAAATTGGGTCAGGTTATATCCATTGTTTCTCCCCACATTTTCCACTTCTTTGATAATGACTATCTTCCTAACCTGATCTACAAGACCTGACATTCTATGCCCTCATTCTGGTACTTCTAAGTGCATTTATATTAGAATTCTTATCATATCACATACCATTGGTAATCTGGAGTGCAGTGAGGTTGCAGAAGATATAGATGCAAGAAGCATTCTCTTTGCCATCAGTATTCACATCTGTAAATTTGGTATTTTATTCTACATCACACATATCTAAAAGTTCCTTGAGTAAATGAAATACAATTCCAAATAAAGAACATCTCAATGCTATGAAGATATATATATGTATAATGGTAATATAATATAAAGCATTTTGTTCCAAGAAGATTAACCAACAATTTATTGACTCACACTGAAAAGATCCCTTATATACATCTGTGACCCAAATCACTTTATATCAAAATACAATTTATATGTTATATTAAAAATTAATAATAAAATTGTTTGTTTTCCTCTCATTCCCAGAGATGGCTCGTGTATCATCTTGAGCCAATTCTGTCAGATTGGTATTGCCTGACCGAAGTACTTTATTGGGAAGAACTATGAGAATCATTTATTTAAGAGTGACTGTCATGGGTGTAGAAGAGTGGCAGCTCAAGTATTTATTAGTCTTAGTTATCTTATATTCTGCAAGTTCTTTGAAATGAGAAAACTTCTCATTTCTCATTCTCATCCTCTGGAGACATACTGTAGGTGCCAAGAGCTTAGTCAGTTTTGTCAAATGAACCAGTGAATGTATGAATGGCAGGCTAACTCAGGAATAGACTCTCTGTTTAGATAGATAGATGGATTAGATATAGATATTGGGTATATATGAGATTTAAAAAGCAAATGAAGTACAACAATTCACATAACCCTGGGTGCTCAAACTGTAGCAGGCATTGAATCCCCCAGAAGGCTTGTTGCATCACCAATTATTGGGCCCCAGTCCCAAAGAGTCTGAGTCACTAGGTTTTTGGTTAGGGCCTGAGAGTTTGCATCTCTAACAAGTTCCCAGGTGCTGCTGCAGCTACTGCTCTGGGGACCGCACTGACGTAACCAAATCGTCTGTCGATGAGTTAGACACAAGGACAGCTGGCTCCAGGAGGTCAAGTGTTTCATGAAGACATAATTTCACTTTACTCATCTTTGGCTCTGCTTTCATCTGTGGTGAACTCATTTTTGGGCGAATATCACCAGAAGCATCTCTTAGCTTATGTAATTGCCAGAGCAACTACGTCTCAGAGAAGGAGGACCTCCTTTCTGATGGTTTAAGCAGAATCCCAGGGCTGATTCTGATTTGTTCCATTCAGGTCACATGTTCACTTCATGTAATTGAGATCCCCATCAGATGAAAGAGGAGCAGTACTTCAGACGGACATTGAATACTGTTGGGTAAAAAGTAACATACCTAGCCTCCCCCACCGGCTTTGAAAATGAGAACTTCAAAGCCAACATGTGGGGCAATAACCTTAACCACTTGTGTTGGTGCCAGAGGCAAACACCGAATCCTAGGTGACTCTCTTCAAGCCCAGTGCTTCTCCCCACTCCCCATTTACCTCCTGTTCTTCTGATTCTTCTCTAACATGGATTGCAAGAGTTCCCAGTTCTTACGAGGAAATCTTGTCATAGCAAGATCTAAAAAGCCAGGAGGATATTCCTTAGAAATACTTAGAAAGATTTCAGTCAAATGAAAATGAGAAATATAAAAATTTCATTTGACTTCCCGGAACCAGGATCACTCAGATAAATGCTGTCAAAGTGGTTAATAGAAAATACCTTAATTAGTGCTTTGCTTCCTTATATAAAAATTAATAAGTGAGAGCACAATAAGAACATGTCTATTTTGTAGACCTAAGGTTACCATCTTGAGGAAATATGTGTTAAATAAATCTATGTAATTATTATAAGGCAGTCCAGCATTTATTTCAAAATGGATGTTAAATGTTCCCCTTTCTTATAATTATATCTGCCATGCCAATAGGGGGTAATATCATAGACCCATCATGAATGCACAACTCTCTGACTAATGGCCATGGGTATAATAATGTTCATACATGTTGGTCCCCCCAAAAATATATCTCCAGTTTGTTTACCCCAATAAAGTAAGGGAAGAAATAGCATGGGTTGTTGCTGTAACTTCTGGATTCCCATGACACCTCAATTCTGCCCCTTCCCTGAAGGATTTGGGATTTAAAGTTTTTTTTCATGGCTTTGCCACTGCTGAGGCGATTATTCCTTCTTCCCCTCGAACTCCTCCCCTTGTTCTTCTTTTTTCTCAGCTGCTATTTGTATTACCTCCTTCACAACAATACCTCTCCAGGTCTTATGGGGAGTTTATTCCCCATGGAAACGTATAACCATATCAGACAAACTTTGAAATGTAGAGATCCATGGTGAATTGAGAATTTTACAGCATCTTGTGAGGAGGTTGGTATATTGTCAACTTTCTCACCAGAAGGCATGTTCTTGATCTTATACCTCTTTTATATGTCCCACCTCCTCCAGCCAACCTGCCCAAGATTGTCAGAGATTTTACTTCTCATTGTGTAACATGAGTCCATTTTAGCTTTCTTCTTAGATTCTTAAGGATCCTCTGAGAAATAGTAATAAAAATAGCCAACCCTCTTTATTTACCAGGGCCTGGTTTAATCCCTGTACATGTGTAAATTCCTTTCTTCTTCGCAACAACCATTAAGTGATGGCTATAATTGTTAACCTCATGTTCTGATGAAGTAAATTAAATGGAGAAAAATTACACAATTGTCCAAAGTGACAGAAAGCATAAGTAGAGCTCAGGTTTTTTTTTTTTCCCATCTAATAAAGGTGGGTTTCTTCTTGTTGATGAGATGTTCACTTCTCAATGATTGAAGATCCAGTATTCTTAATCTCCCAGGACTTATTATCTGTATCCAGTTGGTGGAGGGGAAAGAACATGAAGTTTTCATGGGCCAGGCATAACTACTGCTACTCACACTCCACTCTCCACATCTCCATGTCTTGGTCACATTTAACCGTAAGGGAGAATGGAAAATGTAGTCCAGGTGTGTGCTGAGAAGAGACACAGCTACCAATCTCTATCACAGTGACCTCCTGAGATCCCATATGTTCCAAAATAAGTATAGAAAAATTAAGCTCTGCTAATAAAAAATAAAAATAAAAACAAAACTTCCAAGGAAGCAGAGACCACAGGACAGTACATGATACATGTGTTGATCAATATTTTTTTTTTAAGATTTATTTATTTTAGGGAGAGAGATTGTACACGAGCAGGGGGGAGGGGTAGAAGGAGAAGGAGAGAGAATCTCAAGCAGACTCCTTGCTGAGCATGGTGCCCAACACAGGGCTGGATCTCAAGACTCTGAGATCATGACCTGAGATGAAACCATAAGTCAGTCACTTAACTAACTGAGCCACCCAGGTACTCCAATAAATATTTGTTGAATGAATGAGGGAATACAACTTTCTACCTATCTCTAAAATGATATGGGATCATGTATCAATTCCATGTTTGCTCCATTCTTAGTTTTAGTTTTGAAATAAGTAATATTTTAATATTTGTGATTAGACAATGTGTCCACAAATGTCTTATCAATTGCAAATTAAATTTATTCATCAATACTGTGGTTCCCATGGGTGACAAATTAGGCCTCTTAAAACAACACCTTACCTTTTTTAACTTTAAATACCCTGAGAATTAAAAAAAAAAACCCACATATTTGTGGGGATAATCTGTTCATTAAGAGATATGTTGTAAAATATAATAATAATTTGATTTATATGTTGCAATATTATATATATTAAGCACATGAAATGTACCATATCTTTTTTTTTCCCTCTGTGCAGTGGCCTTTCTCTTTAAATAGCTCTTAGTTTGCTGTAATAAAGGAATATTATGATTTCATAGGCACTGCCTAAGAAAAAAATTTAATTAGCATGAGTAATTTCAAAATTCATTTAAGATCTTGCAATGAAATATTTTATGGACAGTTAAGGTAGTAAATTATTGATTGGCTAATCAAATTCTCAATTACTGACTAACTGATAAGTTGTCATCTCTCCAATAACAGATATTCTCTGAATGCAATTACCCAGGCTAACTGACTCCCTCAGCATCCATCACACTCCCGTACAAATTAGGGATTTCTTAAATCTCTGCCATTTATTTCTATTCATAGCCCTGGTTTATAAGTTTCTGTTCACAGTCACACCCACCCCAGATCAGGCTTCTTTTCATGGATGTCTAACATGCCTAGGATGTCAGCAAGATACCAACAACAATTGCAAAGATTCTGAGACTAATTATCAACAGGGTGGTTGTTTTTCTGTCCCAGTGCCAACTACATGTTTAGTATGACAGGGTTCTTAGTGACTCAGCTCAACCAAACATTGAGTTTGTGAACTCAGGCTGATGGAATATTGTGAATCCTCCTCCAGCTAGTAAGTTAAGCCTGGAATTAGCCTCCTTCTTTTATACCCACTGTTTAGTGGGTCTAGAGTTACAACCTCTTTATCTCAAGATTAATTGTAAGTAATTTTTATTTCCTAAAAGAAGAACTAAGCCTTGAAAAAAAAAAAGCAAAAGAGTCCATGTTTTAGAAAACTAATCATGACAATTCCACCCTTTTAACAGCCTAAGTGCTTGTTCATCTAGGTTCTATGTTTAATGATTCAACAAATATTTATCATGTGACATTTTGAATGACATCTACCTTCACAGAAGTTGATATAAGGGATAAAGTTAAGTAAATAGGCAACTTTAAGGAATAAAGGAATAAATCATTTGATAGATGAGTAGAGAAAGAGAGGGAGACCTTCCGGCCAAAAAGAGGTAATAGACCCAGATTTCAGAGAGAGTAATGATGTCTTTCTGACAAAAGTGATCTTTCAGGTAAGAATTGAAGATACAGAAAGAGTGTGGGGAAGAATATTTTATGTCAGGATTTCTAAAACTTTACTTGTATACCTACCAAGCTCATGACTTTTGCCATATTTATATATATCTATTAATATTATCAACTGAATACTTTTTAGAATTTAAATTAAAATTGTTTTAAAAGACAAGTTTATAATCAATTTCACAAGAAGAAAATCAAGATCATGTATTATAGACAGAAGGTATCTCTGAAAACAAATACATTGACACAAAAGATGTAATTAAATCTTAGCTAATTACTGCCTCCTACAGAAAGTTCTGAGCCTAAGACTTTCCCTCCCACTTAAAAGGGAATATTACTTCCAGCTCTATTACAAAGTTGTCATCATCAAGACAGTATGGTACTGGCACAAAAACAGACACATAGATCAATGGAACAGAATAGAGAGCCCAGAAATGGACCCTCAACTCTATGGTCAACTCATCTTTGACAAAGCAGGAAAGAATGTCCAATGGAAAAAAGACAGTCTCTTCAACAAATGGTGTTGGGAAAATTGGACAGCCACATGCAGAAGAATGAAACTGGACCATTTCCTTACACCACACACAAAATAGACTCAAAATGGTTGAAAGACCTAAATGTGAGACAGAAGTCCATCAGAATCCTAAAGGAGAACACAGGCAGCAACCTCTTCGACCTCAGCCGCAGCAACTTGTTCCTAGAAACATCGCCAAAGGCAAGGGAAGCAAGGGCAGAAATGAACTATTGGGACTTCATCAAGATAAAAAGCTTTTGCAAAGCAAAGGAAACAGTCAACAAAACCAAAAGACAACCGACAGAATGGGAGAAGATATTTGCAAATGACATATCAGATAAAGGGCTAGTATCCAAAATCTATAAAGAACTCATCAAACTCAACACCCAAAGAACAAAGAATCCAATCAAGAAATGGGCAGAAGACATGAACAGACATTTTTCCAAAGAAGACATCCAAATGGCCAACAGACACATGAAAAAGTGCTCAACATCCCTCGGCATCAGGGAAATCCAAATCAAAACCTCAATGAGATACCACCTCACACTATTCAGAATGGCTAAAATTAACAAGTCAGGAAACGACAGATGTTGGCGGGGATGCGGAGAAAGGGGAACCCTCCTACACTGTTGGTGGGAATGCAAGCTGGTGCAGCCACTCTGGAAAACAGTATGGAGGTTCCTCAAAAAGTTGAAAATAGAGCTACCATACGATCTAGCAATTGCACTACTGGGTATTTACCCCAAAGATACAAAAGTAGGGACCCGAAGGGGTACGTGCACCCCGATGTTTATAGCAGCAATGGCCACAATAGCCAAACTATGGAAAGAGCCAAGATGTCCATCGACAGATGAATGGATAAAGAAGAAGTGGTATATATATATACAATAGAATATTATGCAGCCATCAAAAGGAATGAGATCTTGCCATTTGCAATGATGTGGATGGAACTGGAGGGTATTATGCTGAGCGAGGTAAGTCAAACAGAGAAAAACATGTATCATATGACCTCACTGATATGAGGAATTCTTAATCTCAGGAAACAAACTGAGGGTTGCTGGAGTGGTGGGGGGTGGGAGGGATGGGGTGACCGGGTGATAGACACTGGGGAGGGTATGTGCTCTGGTAAGCGCTGTGAATTGTGCAAGACTGTTGAATCTCAGATCTGTACCTCTGAAACAAATAATGCAATATATGTTAAGGAAAAAAAAAAAAGAAGAAGGTAGCAGGAGGGGAAGAATGAAGGGGGGGGAAATCGGAGGGGTAGACGAACCATGAGAGACGATGGACTCTGAAAAACAAACTGAGGATTCTAGAGGGGAGGAGGGTGGGAGGATGGGTTAGCCTGGTGATGGGTATTAAAGAGGGCAGGTTCTGCACTGGGTGTTATGCACAAACAATGAATCATGGAACACTACATCTAAAACTAATGATGTAATGTATGGTGATTAACATAAAAATAAAAATAAAAATAGATAAATAAAATAAAAGGGAATATTAGCAATCTTCATGTTAAGCAAACAAATAAATTCACTTAGTATAAAAGTGAGACTTTCTCATTGATGCAATCTAATCAGAAGATATGTAACTTTTCTTATACTGTGATACAGTGATAGCCAAAACTCTATCTGAGCATCAGTCTAAAATGGTTTCTCATACCACTTATGGTACATATCTCACATCTAGAGAGACATAGACTCGGCATGGGGGAAAAGCAAGGTTAGGGTTCAGAGGCAGGATAGAAAAAGAAATATTTGAGAAGCTTGGAATCATAGATTATAACTTGAGCATGATTGTGGAAGAATAAAATGCCAGAATTATCAATAGAGATATAAAAAGTGATCTGATCATGCAGGGCTTTCTTAGTTATATTCCGATACCTCTTGAGGATCCCTAGTACATAGATCAACACCTTTCTGGCTAAGAGGATGGTTTGGACTAGAAGAGGGAGCCATTTTTCCAGTGGTTCTCAATGCCCATCACCACTCTTCCTGCTTTGGTTATGCCTTGGCCCTTTGATTAATGAGCATAACTTTTGTAATCCATTTATCATGTGGTGGATGCTCAAGTTAAGAATGCAGAATTAATGTATTTTAAGCCTGTTCCTAGGCAAAGAAGGATTATTAACATCAAATCATTGAAAAATGAATGGTCTCATTTAAATCTAAATTAGGAATATCAATAGGAAGACACATCCTTTCCACAGGCAAAATGCTCACAATTCTAACTCCTAAGTTGATTAAGAATGTGTATTTTTAAAGAATAGTATTAACTAGAAAAATTAGTTGAGATACGTATATAATTATCTTAAGAATATGAATATTTATGATTTATATCTACTCAAGCATCTTGAAATTACTGAGACACCTCTGATCCCTGTTTCTTCCTACAAACAAGGTAAAAGCCTTGGACTTAGGTGAGGAGAATTCTGCTAGTTTGGCTCTTGTGAATAGTTATGTCCCATCTGGAAGGTCAGTGGTACACAGGAGACTTGCCAGCTTTAGTTCATGCCCATAACTGGTTGGGTGTTATGATGGACTGCATAAGCCTATCATCACAACCCTAAGGTAAAGCAGGACTCAATTAATAGAAACTAGATTTTATCAAAGAACACGTAGTGAAGCCCTAAGTTAAAGAGGAACCAGCTATTTGTAGAAGTCATCAGTGCTGAAGCTCTAAAAAGAGGTTATGCATATATCAGAATGCATATTTTCATTTAAAAAGCCTTACACAATGCCTGTGTGTAATGATCATAATACTTTAAAAAAGTAGGTACTGAATGCTTTTTGTATGCCAGGTGTTACAGAAAGCTCACTACCATGCATTAGCACATTTAATGCTACAGATTGTATCAGAGGCTTTCAAACTTTTTTGATCACAGCTCACAGCAAGAAACATATTTTATATACTACTAAGGAAACATACACTCACAGATATATGCTCTGTTCTATGGTGGTTGGGAAAATGTTGATCTTGAGTTCCCATAATCATTACACAAACCACTCATGCGCTAGAAGACAGACGGAAAAACACTGCTTTATGTGGTTAATACTATTATTTAGGAGTTAGGCATCTGCCTATTTGATTTTTTAAGTGATCAGCCAGTGATTTGAAATATGTGTGTACACATGTGTTTATTCAATGCATAGGAAATATTATCTGTGTTTTGGGTGCATGTGTATTCATGTATACCATACTATGTTGTGATAATTTCAGTTTCAGCTGGTTTAATCAACAAATGCTATGAAGATAACTGGCTCCATTTTTGGCAACAGTAAAGTTATCGAACAATTTCATGCCTTATTGTGAAGTGCAAATTAAAATAACAATGAGATACTTTTTGTTATACTTTTTTTTTTTTTTTACTATCACTCAGTCTCTGTTGGAGTGAATTTAAATGTGTACAAACTATCTGCAGGGTAATTTGATAATATGTATCAAAAGCCTTAACAATATGTATAAACAATGAACCAAAAATTCAATTACTAGAAATTTATCCTAAGGAAGTAATTAAGAGTATGGTCAAACTTTTAGCATAATTAACTGCAAGGCTGCTTGTTTTACAGTTGTTTGTAGTAGTGAAAAACCAAATTTTTCAACAACTGAGAATTGCTTAGATGTAATAGTGAATATTCATACAACGGAGGGTCCCTATGCCATTAAAATAACATGTGAGAGATGATTATATATTGACTTTGAAATATGCTTATGATTTTTATTCAAAGAAAAAAAGAAAAAGAAGAGAGAGTAGATGATGGAAAGAAATGGTTATTACTTACCAGACTTAGGGATTGAAATTGGGGAAGCAGAAGGAAGGGGTTACCCATCATATCTAGAGATACTATCAGATTAGGTGTGAGAGTGCATCTCCAGGATATTGGAAATGTATGGAGCACAGTGATGCCAGGGAGAAAAAATGAAGGTGTGGAGGAGGTGTGGTCATGAGAGCTTTGACAGGAGAAAGCTGAGTGAAGGAAGGGAACGTGGAAAGAAGAGGCTTAAGACGTTCTCTATCTGATTTTGTTCTCTGATGTGTTTGCTTACAGACCTCTTAAGAAAAACTGTAGGACGGGGTGCCTGGGTGACTCAGTGGGTTAAGTGGTGGCTCAGTGGGTTAAGTGTCTGACTCTTGATTTTGGCTCAGGTCATGATCTCAGCGTCCTGGGATCCAGTCCCGTGGCAGGCTCCCGTCAGCAGGGAGTCTGCTTGAGATTCTCTCTCTCTCCCTCTGCCCCTCTCCTCATTTGCACAAGAGTTCTCTCCCTAAATATAAACAAATAAATAAATCTTAAAATAAAAGTAAAGCTGTAGGACAGCTTACATTAGTCACCAAGGAAATATGACCTTATGTCTGAGCTCACCGCTATACTTGTGCTTTCCTATTTTCACGACTCTGATTTACTATCTTAGAGAATATGTGTGTATTTTTCTTTTTGGTAATACTTATTTCTCAGTATGGGTATCTCAAAATACTTTTAGTTGGTATTAGAGCTATTATAATTTCTTTCATTTATTTTCTAGCTGGTTATTGCTGGGACATGTATTACACAATCATGATTCCACATGATTATCTTCTAACCAAACACTAACTCCCTTTAATATAATAATATTTTTAAACAATCTGTTTGTTTTTTTTTTTAGGTATATAACCGTATAATCAGTGAATGATGAAATTATTGGCCATTTTCCCATATAACCAATAAATAATGAATTTATTATCTGTTTAGATATAACTTTGTTTCCTTTTCATCTAGTTGATTAAGCAAGTTTTGATTAATATTAAGTTCTACAGATTTTGATAATTTATTTTATTAGCAATTTTAATGGACATTCCCTGGGTTGACTATTCCTAATTTTAACATAAAATATGCAACTGATGATTTTGGGAAAAAACAAAAAACATTTCTTTGTTGATGGTTTATTACATTTTATATTCATTTATATTCCCTTTTGAAATTATATATTTTTTGTGATGTTTTTAAAAGGTAAGTATAGCTATGTCTTCATTTTTTTGTTTTATTTTGTTTTTATTTAAGTAATCTCTACACCTAACCTGGGGCTCGAACTCATGATCCTGAGATCAAGAGTTGCATGCTCTTCCAACTGAGCCAGCCAGGTGCCTCCAATTATGTCTTCATGGGTAACTTTTTCCTTTCTTTTGTAAACTTTCTATAATATTATTTTTAAAAATACAAGTGCAAACAAATTAAATTGGGGAAAACCTGAGCATAATGAACAGATAATTTTTGTATTTATTCTTTTTTTTAAAGATTTTATTTATTTATTTGAGAGAGGGTGTGCACGAGAGAGAACAAGGTGGGGTGTGGGGTGGGGGAAGGGCAGAGGGAGAAGCAGGTTCCCTGCTGAGCAGGGAGCCCAATGTGGGGCTTAATCCCAGGACTCCAGATCATAACCTGAGCTGAAGGTAGATGCTCAACCAACTGAGTCACCCAGGCGCCCCTGTATTTATTCTTTAATGGTGACATACACATTTTTGTAAAGGCAGAACTCTTCTGTGTGCCATTACTCTTTTTGCAAAGCCACAATTAAGAATTAATGAGAGCACACTGCACATTACTTTCCAATGGTCAATGAGACTTTTTAATGCAAATTTGGGGGCTTGCAAATCATTAAGGGACAATTTGCTCATCATAATTAAGATGAAATTAAACTTCAAAGTGCTGCATCATAGTTTGGAGACTGTAGTCAGTAAAAACAGCTATGGAAAAAGTCACCACAACTAAAAATATGCTGAATAAGTGTACCATGGAAATAAGTTGTTATACTGTTTTAGATAATTGGTTATATTTCATATTAAGTCATGTCTTCTTTAACATATATATATCACTAAGGTCATTAATGTTAATCCAAACAGATTTAAACTGAACTTCACAGTGATGATATAAGAATCATATATGCAGCTGATTCTCTTCTTTTTGCCAGAAAGAAATTCGCAATACAGAATATTGGTTCATCCAACACTAATGAGGTCAACGTAATGATGGACATGTAGAAGAGTATAGCTAAGGGAGAAAAATTGTCATAGATCATGACTTAGTACTTATGGTTTTCTTTGACATTATTCAAGAGAATATGCAAGGCAACATGGGACATGAAATACTGAGACTGAATTATACAATCGATCCTCATTATTTATGAATTCCATATTTGTGAATTCATCTACTTGCTAAAATTTATTTGTAAACCTAGAATCAATACTCACAGAGCATTTGAGATCATCCAAGGGCATAAAGAGCAGAGAGAGCCAGTGAGCAAAAGAAAGATGAGAGAATGAAAACAAGCTTCTACAGTTCCCTCCCCATTTTTGGTTCTGTTTCCTTTGGAGGCCTATTGTACATGCTGGCTCTTGAATTTTCATGAAACACCCTAACATCCTTGCAATAAATGCTCATTGTTTGCTTAGGATGGAGCATGTGTGCTTTTGCTACTTGTAATCAAACTACCTGCTTTTATGCATAGACACAAAAAAGAATCCCAAATCTCTAAAAAATAACTGCTTCTCTTAGTATTTTCAAGATATTATTTCCATTTATTGGTTTCTAATGAGGCTATTGAGAAGCTAGGCGGGTCTGTACAAAATTCATTTCCCTGTGATTGCTTTAACAACTTTTTCTTTGGAGTTCTACCGTGTTATTATAATATATCCACTTAGTCACTTTTATGTATTTATTTTCATTTATTTTGCCTAGTACTCATTGGCAACTTTCGATAAAGGAAATTTTCATTCATTTCATTTTCAAATAGTTATTTATCCTCTGTTCTTTCTATTTTCTCTTTCTGAAAATTGAATTGGTGCTAAGTGTGAATTTATCATCCTTCCATTTGTATATCCTAATTTCTATTCCAGATTCATAAGTTTTTCTTGTTGCATTCTGGATAATTAAGCCAGTTTTCTGGATTTTTAATTTCTCTCTCCCTATGTTTAATCTGCTGCAAAATAATCATTGAGTCTATAATTACAGCTTTAACAGTATTTTTTCACTCTAAGGAAATGTGTATTTCTTTAAAAGATGCACCTTTTTCAGAGTTGATAGTGTTTTATTCATTAATCATATTTCCAATTCTGTCTTTTTTTTTCCTGCTATGATTTGAATATTTATGTCTCCTCAAAATTTGTATGTTGAAATCCTAATGCCCAATATGATGGTATCAAGAGGTGGGGCCATTGGGAAGCTTTTAAGTTCTGAGGGTGAAGCCCTCTTGAATAGGATTAATGCTCTTATAAAAGAGACCCCACTGAGCTCCCTAGATCTTCTACCATGTGAAGACAGTCTGCAACTCAGAAGGGGGCCTTCACTTGAACCTGACTACGGTGGCACTCTGATCTTGGAATTCCAGCCTACAGATCTGTGAGAAAAAAGATTCTGTTGTTTTTAAGCTACCCAGGCTGTGGTACTTTGTTATAGCAGTCTAAATGAACTAAGACAATTTCTTTATATATATATATTAAATTTCATTGTTTTATATTTTAAATCTGATAAAGTCAATTTCAAGATTTTGCAGGCACAATTAGGCAGGTTATTTTTGCTGACTCTTGCCTATGGTGCCATGTTTCCTCAGGGGCCTTGGAATTTTCTTAAATTTTGAGCTCATTCCAATTGGCATTTTGCTTAATGAAGTTCAAAGAAGGCCTTAGGCCTAAAGTGTGTCCTTCTATATAGTATTCGTTTTTGCTTCTGTCAGATACATTGCAGGAACATTGAGTCACCACATTTTTGGATTTGGCTTTTCTTCCCTCATTTACCAAAAACTAAAATTGAAGCAGATGTTTTCAAGCATTTCACTCTGTTAAAAGACCTCTAATTTAAAATTACCACCCTAACACATTTGTCAGCCCTCCTTCTGTACATGTTAAAAATTGGCTTTAGCCATCATTGATTAGTCTATATCTGCAGGGTTATTCATGGCAGAAATGTGACCTCTCCAAATTCACACTCTGTTTCCAGCCACTGAGGAATTTCTATCTACAGATATGAATTTCTGTGCATAGACTGGATATGGAAATGATATTGATATAGATATTCTTTTATATTTCATACAGAATTTTTATGTGTTCTCTAGTATGAATATTTCTCTGGATATATTGTCATCAATATATGCAGAAATGGAAATATGATTTAAGAATAAATTGTTCTATACAGGAGGAAGCTACTGATCCTACCACCTTTGCTTTTCATGTAGCTATGATAAAAAATTTTCATTATTAAATAAATACCATGGACTGAAAAAATGTAGAAAATATAAATATATGTAAAATGTTGTCAAAGTCTTGATGATGTTGGATTTAATTATAAGACTTATCTTTTTTCCTTAAGTCCCTAATAATTATCAGAATACATAGGTGTGTGTGTGTGTGCACATATATGAAAATATATATGATAAGAACATTTAGTAGTAGAAATGTCTAAAACTGTGGTTTAAAATATTGATGCAAAGAAACTAGAAGTGTGAATTTCTTTTCTTCCCCAATTTGTAGCAAGCAGGAAACAGCAGAGATTGTTGCATTAGGACAAAAAAATAGTTTGTGAGCATCAGACTATAAAGGCAGACAATAACACACAAACAGAATGGGGATTTTTCACTACAAATAAATAAGGCAGTAGAAGTTAATCAGTATAAGCCACATATTGATTCTTCAAGATTACTGTGGTCAGGGTTGGAAAAAAATATATAATTTGAAAACAGGGGAAACAGGGAATACCAAATAAAAGATAAACACACAACAACAAAAAAAACCCCAAAATATTAAAAAAATTATATAATGAAAGGAAGGTGACAACCTTAGCAATCAAAACTGATATCTGAGAAAATGGAGTTAAAATAATAAGTTATTTATAAAAGAATAAAATTATTATTATAAATGAGGATATCATATACAGGAAATAAAAAATTGCATTCTGCAAGTTTTCTTAGAAATGAAAAGTAAGAAAGTCAAAGTTAACCCAGGAATGAAGGAATGGATTAATATTAGACAGGCTGTAATTGTAAGCCCAAGTAATTGAAAAGGTTACATATTTTTAAAGCTTAAATTAGTATTTGCTTTGAGTCAGTTCTCCATGGGTCTCTCATGTTTCTGCAATTTTATGAGCAGAGACACTGACAGCTTTTATCTGAACACCTTTTCAACCATGCCAATATAGAGATCAGATAGAAATATAGTATCCACCAGTAGATTCTTTTGCTATCCACCATATTAAAACATAGTCTCCAGCTAGGGCAAAGTTTGGGCCATTTGTTTTACATCTCATTTTATAAAAGATTGAATTTCCTGGGCTTACGATTCTTTTACTGTGATATAAACTCATTACATGCATAGCAGCCATCTGAGCAGCTCTATGTTGCCTGGATAACACCTGAGATCAAGAGGAACCAATGTGAATATGAAGCTCATGATGACACTATGCCATGACTAATGAAATCCTTTGTCTTTGAACCAAAGATCCTCTGTCAGCATCCATGAAAATGTGGCAGTCTAGCTTAGTAGCTTGCAAGTAAGTTGAAAAATATTCACCTTATGTGGATATACCACAGTTTGCTTGTTCATTCACCTGTAGAAGATCATACTGGATATGTCCAATTTTTGGTGATTATGAATAAAGCTGCTGTAAACATTTACATTCAAGTATCTGCATATTTTCAATCAGTTGAGTAAATTCCTAGGAACAAAATTGTCAAATCATGTAGCAAGAAAATGTTTAGCTTTGTAAGAAACTGTTTAATGTCTTCCAAAATGTCTGTACCATTTTTCTTTTCTACCAGCATTAAATGAGAGCTCCGACTGCTGCTAATCCTTGCCAGCAATTGAAATTGTCAGGTTTTTGGATTTTAGTCATTTTATTAGGTTTGTACAAGTATATATATCTTCTTTAGTGAAGTGTATGTTCAAATCTTTTGTGTATTTTTAAATGAAATTGCTGTTTTCCTATTGTTAAGCCTTAAGAATTCTTTATATATTTTGGATACAAGACCTTAAACAGATACATGTTTTGTATATAATTTCTCCTATTGTGTGGCTTATTTCTTCATCTTCCTGTTTTTCATAAAGATGAAGTTTTTAGTTTTCATATAGTCCAAATTACTAGTTTTTTCTTTTATGTATTGTGCTGTTGATGTTTTATCTAAACTTTCATTGCCAAATACAGGTCACTTAGATTTTTTCCCCATGTTTCCTTTTAGAAATCTTATATTTAAGTCTATGACCAATTGAAATATGTAATAAAATTTTAAACTCATCAGTTGAAAATAATCAGAGAACTGGAGAGTACAAAGTATTGACTGGATATGGAACACAGGAACACTTCAACTTTACTTTTCACCAAAGGTTTAAAAAATTATTTCTTAAAAAAATATTTTATTCAAGTTTTATAAAATCTTTATATCAAAATGGAAAATAAAAGCAGGGATGACTGCTATTACCACCACTATTTTAGTATTAGATATCCATGCAAATACAATAAGTAAAGAAAAAGAGAAAAATAAAAATAATAAACATCAAAAAGAAAAGAAAAATTATAGTATTTGAAGAGAAAATGATTACCTTTATAGAAATTTATAATTATTATCATGGGATGCCTGGATATAGAGAATATATATCTATAGTATAGATCAGCAATGACCAATTTAAAAACGTAAAAGAAAAAAAAGATTATAGCTACAATAAACATTTAGGTAAGAGTAAATTAAATAGAACAATGTAAAACCTTAACAGAGAAAACTATGCTACTCTTGTGAAGAATATTATTTCAATCTCAATAAGAATCTCAACAAAATAGTTAAGAAATTTGGATGGTTATACATATACTATATATGAAACTCTATAGATATTGTGAGATCAAGATGAGCAATAAGGTCAGACAAGTACTATGATGTGAAGATGTTAAAAGCTGGAGTAATTTTAACATTCTTGCACTAGCACAATAATGGATCAATAAATGAGTATACTGAACAAAGAGTAGAGAACTATAACTGCTGACAGCAAAGAATGCATTATATGACAACACTCATAGTTCAATTCTATGAGGGAAAATGCTCTAGCAAATAAATGACTTTGGAAAAATTTGTTAACCACATTATTTCCACTGTTAATAAATCTTATTAAGAAATAATCAATGGGAATGAAAGAAATTTTCACAGAAAAAATAAGACGTCCAATAAGCTATAAGTCAACTTCTTAGCAACCAGGAAAATGCAAAAATTGATGTGTGTGTTTTTTTTCTCATCAGGCTGGAAAAAATATAAACTATCACAATGATGATTAATGTGAATACAGTAGGATGCCCCAATACATAGTTAGTGGCAATAAAAATTATATTTATTGTCCATGTATGTAAAAAATAAAACCATAGTAACATTATTTTTTTTTTTACATTATTATGGCTGGATACAGATAAGAGATAGATAGATAGATAGATAGATAGATAGATAGATAGATGATAGATAGATACAAATGGCATGGAAATGTTTGAAAAAATTCACACTTTATGCAGACACATATCCAATACCATGAAACATAAATGTGAAGTTGATTGGGGAAAAAGAATAGGCAGAATACCCCACAGAAAGGTTTGTGTAGTCCTGGCATTGATGCCTCTTGGGAAGGGATCCAGGAGAGAGAACTATACCCCATAATATCACAAATTTGCGGGAAAGTTGGAAGGGCTTGCATGGAATATCTTAGTCAAATAATAGATCCCAATGAAAGCTTCCCAGTGGAACAATAGTCCTTTTAGAAAGGGGAAACTTTGGGAGCTCATCAGCTGATGTTAATATCTACTTCTCTTAGGGTTGGCTAAGACCTGCAGGGCTAAATAAACACCATAAGGAGGAAGGAAGCAAGCCTTCAGGGCTATCCAGATCTGCTCTACTCACACCAAACTGATAATGATGGTCATCTCTGGAAAAAGGTGAGGGATGATGTGTGGGGAGGTATGTGAAGATAATTTGGCTTTGTACATTTTGTATTCTATGTTTTCTATGTATTCTATGTATTCTGTGCTTGAATTTGTTTACCAGGATATTAATATAAAATAAGACATTGCTCTTGCCTTGTAGCAGTAGGAGGGATAAAAGCATGTTGTTCTTTCTAATGACAAATGGTGTGAGCATAAAGATATTCTAAATGTCTGGGTAGATAAGAAATGCTTAAATACCAGGAAGTGCGTAAAGAATAAATTTAAAAACTTTCCTTAGGGCACTATATAAGAATTCTTTCAGTGCTCTGAGCTAAATTCACTCAGCAAAAAAACCAAACCAAAACAAAGAAAAAGGCCAAACCCAGAACAGCCCCACTTTGCCTCTTAAAGGGAGCAATCACCGTCATTGTGTTAACAGGCTAGGCCTTTTGTAACTGTTTTGTCCTACAAATAAATGTATACTGAATATTTGGCTTCTCGCCAATGGAGACCCGTAACAGCTGAGAGAAGATGACAGAAAATAGACCCTAAGCAGATAAGCAATCCATTGCCTTTTTTGCATCTGACCACAGACACTAGACAGAAGTGTTTATTAAATCTGGCAGAATGTAGAACCTTTATGGCTTTTAATGGAAGCTGCATGTAAAGTGAAGTATTTGCAAACACAAATCCACTTCTTCATTCCTCTGGCTCAACAAACTAGGCATCTCCTGTTGTGTCCCTGCCACATCAGTACCCTGGTACAGAAAAAACAATTTTTTTCTAACTTTTTATCTTTTGAAAGGGGATCTAATTAAATTGTGATTGCTGCATTCATTTTACAGATGTAATATCTGTTTTGCTTCATGGGCTCAGCAGTTGTGACAATGGACCTGCCATCCAGCTCAGTAAGTGGATCTCATGAATACTGTGAAAGAGACCCAACAAAAACCCCATAACAAGTGCTGCTCTGCTGGAAAGGTCCAGAATAATAAATTGTTCCCCAACTCCTAGCTGGATCTCTGATCACAGTATCAACTTTCTGTCCCATTGAATCCTGCTGTTTTTTCTTCCCTTTTTTATAAATGTTTATTTGCCAATAAACCATTTATAAAAAGGAGGAAGATAAAATAAATGTGTGAGTATCAGAGCAAGAGCAAAAGAGTGTCCCCAGAGGATTCCATTTGTTGAAGCTCCAGCTTCAAAAATATCAATTACATGACAGATGGGATGTGGTAGATTGTTGAAAAACTGACACTCAACCTATTTCATCAATAAGTGGTTTAGCAATAAACAAAAATAGTAATGGTGTGTTGTGGTAAATGCTATTGCTAATTGCTCTGTTCTAATTACCCAGAACTGTAATAAAATATGGTGTCTTTATTTTTTTCTCCATGGGTTTTCCTGCTGTTCTCTTTTTATAAATTGTCTCCTCCTTAACTCTTCACTTACAGAACTCTTACCAATCTTTCAAGCAATAATTCCTCAAGAAAGCCCACAGAATTTCCAGTCCCTGAGATGCATTCGTTGATTTTTAGTGTCAACACATCTTGTGTCTGCCTCTATCACAGTAGGGATTACAGGTGGGCTAGGTATCTTTCCTACGCTCTTTCCACCACGTCTACTACTCATTTTGGCCCCAGAAGGCTGACTTGCATAAATTACAAGGGACTGTCATAATCTGTACTTTCTGGAGCTTTGACCAATTGGAAGCCAGGGCAGGAGATCAGAGGGAAAAAAGAGAATAAGTTCAGGGGTTTCATCCCCATGGATTCTTCCTTGGACTAACCATAATCTTCAGTCCCAAATCAGTACTTCGTTCAAGGTGGTCTCCTATAAACAACCACTCACTACAGGGCTATACTAAATCTCCCTCCTCTATCCCTTTAGCAGAGTACTTTTATAAGTCTGCTGGTTACTAGCTTTGGGTTATGCCTTTATGTCTTATGATCATGCCACATTCTTATTTCTTTCTTCTTTCTTTATTTATTTTTTTAGAGAGAGAGAGAGTGGGGGTGGCACAAAGGAAGAGGGAGAGAAAGCACTTCAAGCAGGTTCCATGCTCAGTAGGCTCCAAGTCAGCATGGAGCCTGACTTGGGGCTTGATCCCACGACCCTAAGATCATGACCTGAGCCAAAAAATCAAGAGTCGGATGCTCAGCTGACTGAGCCACCCAGGCGCCCCCACATTGTTATTTCTATAAATAGCCCCCTTCAAGATATCCATTCTACATAACAAACTTCTCCCAAAGTTTAGTGGCTTTATCAACAAACATTTTACTTTTCATCATAATGTTTTGGGTTAGGAATTCTGACAAGGTTTGGCCGGTCAATTCTTCTGTATCAGGTAGCATTGACTGGCTTCATTTGGTGGTGTTCAGCTGAATATGGACTAGTCTGAGTATCTAAGAGGGCTTCACTAATATCCCTGGAGCATTGGTATGGCCAGCTGGAAGGCTAGGCTAGGATGGGCCCTTCCCCTTTCCATGTGGTCTCAGAGCATTTCCACCTTGTCTTTCCAGTATGGTAGTCAGAGTTCTTACATGGTGGATTATACATGGCTTGAAGAGATTCTGTCTTATACAGCTTGATTGGACCAAGAGAAAAGCTACTAGTCCTCTTAAAAATGAGGCTAGTATCTGGCTTTATTTGTTTTCTACTGCTACATAACAAACCTACCTTCATATTCATGTGTCCCAATCACACTCAAGGGGATGAGATTATAAGGAGCACGTACACCAAAGGGCAGGAATCTTAGGGACTGCATTAGAAATTTGCTTATCACAGTCCTCCCAAGGATTCATATCCCTCTGAAATGAGAAATACATTCACCTCCCATCCAAAGGTTCTCAAAAGTCTCTTTATAGCATTAACTCAAAGTCCAAGGACTCATCATCCAAATCATCTAAATCAGATAAATATGAAACTCCAGGTAATAAGTATCCATTAAATTCAGCTTTTGGAGTAAAGTTTCTCTCCATATGTGGATGTGTGAAACTAAAAAGACACATTCTGTAGCCCTAACACTCCCATCATACAATGGCGAGACAAGTGTTTGATAACAGTTACAGATATTCCAGTTCAAAGGGGGGAAAAAATAGAAGGTGCTAAGGAGCAACTGGTTCCTGGAAGTTCTGTAATACAGCTGGGCAAATGGTGACATTTTTGGGACTCAGTTTCAAAGATTCAGAATAATCCTCTGGGTTCCTAGGCTCTGCCCTCTGGGCTATTGTTTCCATTCTAAGTCACCCTTCCTTTTCCATGAAAAGTAGCTAGTATTAGAAATGGAGTATTTTATGAGCCTGCTTACTGCCAATAAAATTCTGGGGGTCTGGAAGCCTTCTTTCATTTCAAGTTCTGTCTGTCCCTTTCAATCCAAGCTAGCAGTATTCTGCTGAAAAAAAATTTCTCAAGAACATTGGGATCTTCAATGGATTTTACTGGGTTTCACTCCATTAGGCTATAGCTACACCCACCAATCTTTTTTATCTTTCTGAGATTTAGCAGAAGGTTGTAAAGTCACACATTCAGTGTACTGTTTATATTTTTTACTTTCTATATATTATGATGTTTTGACAATTTAAAAACCTTTCTGGCTGGGGAAAGACTTCCCTTCCCAGGACTTGCCAATTCTTAGAGAGAGCAAAGGAGCATGCCTTTCATATGCAATCTCCAACCAATCCAGAGCTATGCCTCCTCTATCCAGCTCTTACACCCCAGCAGATGCTTTATCATCCCAGGGCCAGGTACCAGTCAACTGGAGACTACCCCATATAGCCCAAAGTCCACTGGACTTATCAAAAAGCCACTCCTAAGATGTTGATTCTGTCCTGCCTTACCTTTCCTGCAGAAATTCCAATGAAGGCTCTGGACTAAACTTTCCCCTTGCTCCTCTGTTCTGCCACCTGACTCAAACCTGGTAATTCCCCTGTGACCCTGTGTGGCATGTGGTGACTCCCTTTCTAGGACCCCGCGAATATAACAAACTTTTGTTTTCCTGAGCCTCTTGTCTCCTCTTGTGGCCACACCTGATTGACCATCACATAAAAGAACACAGAACATTCAGCCATACTATTATGCCATACTATTGGCAATACTGTTTTACTTTTAGCATTTTATTTTTAGCATTTTTGTTACTTAGAGAGGCTGAGAATTTTCAAAATCATTAAGTCCTGTTTCTTTTTTGTTTAACAAACTTTCCTTCAATTTATGTCTCTCACATTTTACTATAAGCAGCAAGAAACCAGGCGGAATCTTCCAAATTTGCTTAGAAATCTCGTCAGTTTTGTATTTCCATTCATCACTTAGGAGTTCTGCCAACCTAACTGCGGGAACAATTCTGAGAGCTTTCTGATGCTATGCAACAGAGGTCCCTTTCCTTCACTTTCCAGTAATGTTCTCGTTTCCTTCTGAATCCTTACGGGTAACATCCTTAATGTCCATATTTCTATTAAAAGTCTGTTTAAGACACCTGAGAATTTCTCTCATTGACTTCAATATTCTTCCAGTCTCTACCCATTGCCTAGTTGCAAAATTGCTAACATATTTTAGGTATTTGTTACAGCAGCAACCTATTTTGATGTCAAACTCTGTATTCATTTTTTATTGCTGTGTAATCAATTACTACAAATTTATGCTGAAAAAACACAAACTTATTATTTCAGAGATCTGTAGGACAGAAGTCCAGGCACAGCTTGGCAGGTTCTCTGCTTAGGGTCTCACAAGGTTGAAATCAAGATATTAGCTGGGTTGGGGTCTCATTTGAGGCTCAGGATCCTCTTCAAAGTTCATTAAGGTTTTTGGCAGAATTCACTTCTTTGTGGTTATAGCACCAAGGTTTTTGTTTTCCTGTTGACTATCACTCAGGGGCTCCTGGGCGTCATGTGTTTCATGCCATACACCCACGGACAACACAGCTCACTGCAACATCAAAAACCAGCAAGAGAATTTCTCTAATGATTTGAATCTCTTTCTTCATAAAAGACCTCTCCCTTTTCAGATTTACCTGATTAGCTCAGGCTCACCCAGGATAGTGTCCTTTTGATTAACTCAAAATCAACTTATGTGGTGTATTAATTGCATCTGTAAATCCCTTCCCCTCAATATGTAATAGAATCATGGGTAGCCCATCATATTCACAGTCTTCACACTTAAGGGAGGGAGATTATATATGGTGCACATAGAAGTAGATGCCTATATGTCTTCTTCACCTACCAATTGACAACATGCAATTTCTATCGAGCTTTTTCAGTCAAAGCAGTTACAGGGTTCACAGGTTCAAGGGAAGGCGGAAAGACCTCACTTCTCAATGGCAGTTATCTCAAAGGATGCATGGCCATTTCGAATCTACCTCAGTCCATGTTCTAGTCACAATTTATTCATATTCCTACAACCTGTAGAATGTTCTCGCCCCCATTAATGATGAAGGATAGCTGGAAGAAAGGCAGGCAGGGACAAAGGATCCCCGCCCTAAAAGGAAACCACCCTTAAGGGTATTTTACACCCACTTTGGAAGGAGTCCTCCACCCTTTTCCACATAACAAAAACCTGATTAGATGACAGGCACAGTGAAGGTTAATCAGATTAAAACAGCCTGCCAACAAGCCCGTAGAAACCCCAAGATTTAGAAACTCTGGTGGCAACCTTCTCGGGTCCATCCCTCTTCCGGAGCTTTGTACTATCACTTTACTTGGCTCAATAAACTTTGCTCTGCTGTCCACCACTCTTTGTCTGGTCTACCTCTTCATTCTTCAAAGTGGCATGACCCAAGAACCAGGCAACAAAGGAGAAGGAAATCCTGTAACACTAAAAGCCCTAGAGTCTCATCCCATTCTGGCATTGGCTTAAAGTTCAGGATCTCAACATCTCATTTAGGCCCAGGTACGGGAAATTCCTTGAGTGCAGTTCTTTGAATGTGGTTCCTTCTAGTAGGAAAAAAGTATGTTTTCTACTCACATGTCAAAATTTACAATGGGGTGACCAAAAGAAAAGGATAATCATAATCTACATCTCTATTCCAAAAGAGGGGAAATGGAAGGCACACAACAGTTACTAATCCATAATAATTTAAAAAAAACCCAGCAGGGAACATCTGGTCAACTCTTAATTAGGGCCCAGTCCTACTCCCTGGGGATGATTTCCTGGAGCTTTTGTCTCCACACTGGGAATCATCCATCCTTTCCCATAAGAAACGGCTGGTGTTTGCAGCTGAGAAGGTTTCTCAGCTTATTACCTGCCCCTAATAGATTGAGGGTCTCTCTTTTCATTTTGTTCGGTCTCTGTCCCTTTCAATCTATGTCATTTAAAAAATGGTTTGGCTTCTTTTCTTGTCCAATTGTAATTCATGTCATTAGACACAACTGCACTCACAAATCTCTTACAGATAACCTTTTCTATCCCCGGGCTCCCTGTGAGGTTGATGTGGGTCTCTATTAATTTGCTCAGGCTGTCTGAACAAAGTACCACAGACCAGGTAGCTTCAACAACAAACATTTATTGTCCGCAGTTCTGGAGGCCAGAAGTCCAAGATCAAGGCAGAGTTGGTTCCTTCTGAGGGCTGTAGGGAAAAGTCTGTTTCCTGCCTCTCCCCTCACTTTCAGTGGTGTGCAGGCAATCTTTGGGGTTTATGGTTGATGCGGGCATCCCTCTCATCCTTGCCTTGACATTCACATGTCTGTGTGTGAGAGTCTGTCTCCAAATTATCTGTTTTATAAGGACTCCAGTCATGATAGATTAGGGCCCACCCTAGTGACCTCATTTTAACTTGGTAAAGAGAGTATCTCCAAATAAAGGCACACTCCTGGAGTACTGCAGGTTAGGACATCAGCATAGGAATTTGAGGGAACCACAGTTCAACCCATAGCAGGAATACTGTGCTTAGTATTCTTAGAAGCCCTCATTTAGAACTGAAACCACCTATAAGGCATAACTTTAATACTCTAAAAAGCTAAACCTTTTTAAGGTCTTAAGAAGGGTCTTATAGCCACGCCCTGATTTTATCTTTACCCTGAGGTCATACTTTAAAGCCCTGGATTTGAACTTTGCCTTGAGGCCAGTTCTTACTTCAAGAGCCTTTTGCAAGCTAGAGAGACCATTCCTGGCTTCTATATGGTTTCCAAATTCTGCTTAAAAACTAAAAACTAAAATTTCCTCTTAGTTTCTCTCTCTTCTTAAATCCCTCTCTTCTCATAGGGAGCTAGAAAATGCAAGTTACCACTTTCTAGATTTTCCAACCTCCACATGTATGTGAAATATTTTGCATATTTTCCATGCTCCCATAGGTAAAGAGCATTACCTACTGTCAAAACATAAAAATAGTCTTTTTTCCTCCAGGCTTTAGTAACATTTTCCTATGTCCTCTCAGCCTTCATTAACAGGCTCCATGAAGCCTTTCCAACTTGCACAGACTCTCTTGAGCTACTTCCAGCTTCCATTCTGCAAATTGTTCCACGCCAATGTGAAACATAGTTTTTTTGTCAGGATAGGGACCCATTTCCTGGTATCAAATCTGTTCCTCTTATCGGTTGCTGCATAACAAACCACCCACAAAATTAGTGGATTCAAACAACTGTTTTGTTATACTGCACACTTTTGTGGGTCAGGAATTTGGGCAGGGCTTAGCTGGTCAGTTCTTCTGCCCCACGTGCCTTTAACCAGGTATTAACCAGGTAACTGTTCTTATCTGGGTTGTCTAAGCTTTCACTAACATTTCCAACACTGACTGGGATGGTTGGAAAGGTGAGCTGACTGAGCCCCTCTCTCTTTCAACACGGTCTCAGAGCATCTATGTGGTCTTTCTTGCGGGCTAGCATTACTTCTTAAACAGTGGTTTGGGGTTTGAATAAAGTAAGATGGAAGCTACTCATCCTCTTAAAGCCTAGGCCCAGAACTCAAATAGCATCGTTTCTGCCATACTCTCTTGATCAAAGTCATCAGAGGCTAGTCCAAATTCAAAGAGAGTGGAAATTCTCTCAATGGCATTTCAAAGAATTGATAACCCTTCTAAATCTACCACAGCCTCTTGTAAACAAACTTTTGAAAAAATGATCCTAATTAGAATATGCCATCTGTTTTCTGTGGAGACCTTGACTGATACAGTAATGGGTATCATAAGAGGCTTCAGGAAACGGATCTCTAAAATGAGATTTTGAATTTTAATTAATCATATATTTGAGGGTACAAAGTTAATCTACTTTTTACAGGAGGAAATGGGATATTAATTATCTAGTGCATATAATTACATCATGATTAATCACAATATCAGTGGTAGTGATATTAGATGCAAAGCAGGTAGAAGGCAAGGTATTGGAGGATCATTGAATGTGATCATTAGTTGCTATGGCAAAAGTAGCAATTATAAACTTGTGGAATCATAAGTTTTCTAATAATGCTAGGGAGCATCTGTAAGAGCAAAGAGAAAATAAAATCTATGAATAACTCAAAATAGGTATGAAAACTTTAGGGCTCCAGGGTAGCTTTGACAAAGTCCCTTATTTTCTGCAGTCACATGACAGAAATGACTTAGATCAAGTCCAGGGTCTGGGGATAAGAGTTGCAGATAGTAAGACAATAATGATGAAAGTTGCACCAATTCAATCTCGCCTAGTCTTTTAAACTAAGTCAAGGAAAAATATGAGATCCTGAAAAAGAGATGGAGATATTTGGGCAGACATAGATAAAGCTGAAAGCTTGAGTCTACAAATTTCTCTGTAAACCCCTTGCTGGCAGAAGCAGCTTTTTCCTCATTTAAGGAAAGCAGCTCTCTCTTGCAAAAGAGCCTTCCAAAATCTGTAACTGGGAGGTTGCCTTACAAGTTCATCTGTATCATCCTTTTGCTTCTTTGTATAAGAAAGGTTAGATCCTAAGATAGCCTAGATTAAGCAGTATAGGAAAAAATCACCTATCCACCATAAAAGTTATAAGATCTTACTTTAAGAAATTTAGCAGTAATTTTCATTTTAATGGCAGAGACAGCAGTTTATGATTTTTGTCATGTCCCAGAGCTATTTCAACATTCCAACTTCTGTATCATATATAGTCTGCGATGACTTTAATCTTCTTGATATTCCATAGAATTTAATGCTGGCCCATGTCACTGATGACATTATATACCATTTGAGTCCTTATTGTATATTACATTATTGTCCCAAATTTTTACCCCTCCCGTTTTCTAAGCCTTTTGCCATATGACTTTTGTGTTCCTTCCATAAAGGTGGAATATTTTTTGCTTCCTGTTGACATTAGACTCAGCCACATCCCTTACCCCGGCATGGCAGCAGAAATGACAGAAGAGCTGTTCTGACCTACGGTTTAAGAGGCTTCATGTGCTTCTCCTTGGTATCTAGCTCATCTGCCATCACCAGAACATGCTCCCACTGGCACACTAAATACCAGGGAAAGGATGAGATAGCTGTGTAGCAGAGGCTGCACTTCAAAACGGACACCCTCAAGCTGACACAGGCCAAAGCAGAGCCACCCCAGCTGATCTGTAAACTTAGCAAGAAATGTTTGTCGTATAATGCCCTGATAGTTTGTGGTTATTTGTTATGTAGCATGACTAGGCAATATATTACTGATAGACTCAGTAGACCCAGAGAAAGTTAAGGGTGCTGTCATATTGATACCATTTCTAAGGATGTAGTAGTCTGGAGCATGATGGAATATCCCTTTCAAAGTGGAAGATAAGTTGCCAAACCCTGCTCTGTACACCATAAAGAAAGAGACAGAAGTATGTGGTGGACCTCTTAATATTTTAGCAGCAACATACACAGATGTTTCTGATATATGATGCTATATGTGATCCTAATAAAATATATGTTCTACAGAATTGTGCACTAAATACAGCAGAGGCATTTTATGTTACTTGATGTTTCTATTCAAGTTTTCTCCCACTTTTATGCCCACGACTTTTTGCCAAGAGTGCCAATAGTAGAGGATTTAAGTTTCAGGTATTAGTAGGACCAAACTGATTCAACTCATAATGTAGAAGCTGATTTCCCTTCTAGGTTCTTTGGCCGATCTAATAATTAATTTGACATAAGACAGTTTAACAAGAGAAAAATTTAATTTCATAAGTATAGGAGCCTCCAAGACCTGAGAGGTTCAAAGACAATCAGGCAATTGAGGCTTATCTGCCATCTTTATCTAAGGAGAAGAGCAGAGGGGTCTGGGGTTTCAGAGGGGAGGAAGGCAATTCACAGGAAGATGAGAAGAAAAAATGTTTGGTAAACAAATGTTTGCCATGCCATGCAGATAAGTTTCTGATAGAAAAAGGTATCTCTAATTTTGGCCCTCTATCTAAATTCTTTCAGGCAGTTAAAGAAGAGGTTAAAAAAGAAAAAAAAGAAAAAAAAAGCAGCAACAAAAAACCCCAAAAAACAAAAAACAAAACAAAACAACAACCAAAAACCTTTCCTGAGTCTATTGGGTCCTAACTGCCTTCAGCTCAAAAATATCCATATGCCAAAGTGGTACAATTTGGGGTGACCATACTCTTCCTCACTGGAACAGAAACTTAACTTTTTTTTTTTTTAATTAAAAACTTATCTCCAGATGAAAGACAGGGTGTTAAGCAATACAATGGTAAGCTATAAAGGATGTCTTCACTTGCACTGCAGATCTACTCTTCGCTTTTCTTCCTTTAGCTCGCTTCCTAGGTGACAGACTTGCACAGACATATGGATGGGCTTTCTTATTCTCTCTTCTGGTCTGCTTCAGCCAATGGGAGTCACTCCAGAAGATTAGAGGAAGAATGACATCTTTTTTATTCCCTGGCTTTCCTTCAAAGTTATTTTGGACTGTTTTGTTTGTTTTGTTTTATTTTACTTGACCAAAGGCTTTTCTAAAGGTTGCCTCCTCTGTGGAATTATTACCTTCTGTTTCTGTTCACCATTTACTCTTCTCATCTTTTTGGGTGATAACAACTATCTTGGCTGCAGCATGGTGAACTATCAGTGTTGTTTTCCTCCTGACTGCACCTCTATAAATAGTCCCTTTGTAAATTAACCCTCTTCAAATTACTCTAAATTGACTGTGCCATTTGTTTTCTTACAGTAATTGGCTGACTCAACAGTCTACTCTATGTGTTTGATAAAGTGGCTGTTTGATGCCTTGACTATAAGCTTTTTATAGAAAGTGATCCCATCCTTATTTCTTTAGTTCAGAGTTAGCATTTAATAAGTTATGACTGAATAAATGAAAGAAGGAATACATGATGAAAATCATCCAAAAACATTTAGAATCAATGTTAGAGGGAAAATTTACATAAAGGATTACAAGCTTCTTCTTATCTAGGGCTCTGGCTGACGTCCACATCATCCAAATAAATCTTTTTCTCTGTGTTCCTTCTCTTTTGATCCCCTGTCCTACTGGATAATCCCTACCTATGTTGAGTTTCAGGAGTTTACACATCAGTTCTAACCTCACAGAGGAGTGAGATGTAAACCTAAGGGAAAATCTGGATCATTGTGATTCTAACCTCTGCAAAAAATGCCATCATTTAAAAAAACCCCAGGTAGAAGTTTTAGCAGACCAAAATGTTCTTGTTCTTGGAAATAATATGGAGCTCAATAGTGCCATGTGAAGTCTTTTTGTTCTGGAGGATGTGAGATATAACCTTGTTTGCACTGTCACCAAAATGTCGGAGAGTAGAGAATGTGATGTTTACAAGCAAAGAGACTCATGGGAGGACAATAAATCAGCCAACATCTCTGAGGAGCCTAAGACATAGTTAGGATGAGCTTTTTTCAATAAATATATTTCCAGAATTAAGGATGGCAGATGACCTAGACTTCTATATATAGTGACAATGAAGAATTGGCATGATAGAAGAACAGTCTGTGCATTGGCACTTTCATGACATTTGTCCCAAGAAATCTCCCCAGCTCCCTTCAAGGAGAGGATATTTTGTGGGCCTCTGGCATTGAGCAAGTTGACTGCACTACTGATCAGGCATTCCCAGATTTCACATCCTCTCTCTAGATGGAATGCACTGAACTCATATTACCTGTATGGGGCTATAAGAGTATAACTTTGCTCCATCCAAAACATTTTAGGAGATGCTTCCATTTTTTTTTTCCTTTTTTATATTGTCCTCATGAGAATTCAGTAAGAACAGAATAACTCCTTAGGAACTTTCAGGCTACTTTAGAGTGCTACACAGATCCAAAATATTTTGGATCAATACTCAAACTATTTGGGATTAAAAGCCAAATAGAGGAGTTACAGAGCCCTTAAAATAATAGCACATATATAGTATCCTTTGTGATATGCCATATTTGTTTTTCAAACATCACACTAGTCCAACTTTGTGTTGCCTTTGCTTCAGAGCATGCAGCAAGAATAATAAAAGCTTTTGAGATGGTAGTGCATTTATACTACCCCTTTTAATGCCTGAACAGACTGAAATATATCAGAATTTAAAAATCCAGCAGCAAGGGATTGTGTGGAATTAGGTGAGAGAAAAGTAGAAAAAAATAGTAACAACAACAAAAAGAACAAAAAGAGAGAGAAAGAAAAAAGAGACAGGAAAAAGAAACAAAACGTTCTTTTCCCAGGTAAGAGAAATCTAAGGTGGAAGACTCACCAGATTCAGATATTACATAATTAAGCAATTTCAATAGCCTTTTAAAAGATCTAACATAGTGGAGGATAAATATCAATGGAGCAAACAAAGCAGCACAGTGAGGGGCAGGGATTGGTGGTGTTAATTCAGATGGCATCTTGCTTGAGAGGACACAGTTAGACTCTCCCAGGCTCTCTCATTCTCTAAAGATTATCTAGAGACTCTCATCTCCTTTCTTCTTTTTTTCCTGTTTAATGTGTGTTCTTACATGAAATCTTTAACGGTCTCAGGTATGGCTCTGATAGATAATCTCATACTGGAATGGCAAAGTTCAAAAAACCACCATTAGAAAATTACACTCCAAGAAGATGACCCTTATTAACAGGATAATGTGGCCTGCACATGAGGGTATTCAGGTCTCTATAAAAAAACCCTACAACAGGCAGTCAACCTCATAACCAACAATAAAAAGCAAGTTGTATGGAGCTTGGCGCATTAAATGTATAAATTAAATTAATAAGGAGTAACTGGCTCTTCTTTACAACTGTAGTCTCCAACCAGAATAAATCATTAAGTGAGGAATGGTTTAGATTGGAGATGGGAAAAGCTATGGAAAAGGAAGAAGGCAGAGGAACACTGGTTGAGACATGGGAAATTCGGAAGTAGTTAATGTAGATTCCTCCAAGAAAGTTGAGATGACAGAAAAGCAAGAACATAGAGCCGAAATTTATACATGAAAGTATATAGAAGATCACCAGGAAAGAGTTCAGGCAGTCACCTGGGAGAAGAGGAAACCAGAGGACAATTTTGCTTGTTTCAAATTTCAGTAATAGGGAAGGTAAATGAAGGTATGCATATGTTGAGAAAGAATCAGTAAGGGAGATGTTGACTGAGGTGTTGAGACAATGAAAACTAGCTATTCCAATTATTTTGATAGCATTTGGGAAATTTTCAAGTCTTTTTGGTGGAAATGCTCTGCAGATGGATATTGTACTATTTATTTATTTATTTATTATTTATTTATTTATTATTTTTTAATTTATTTGAGAGAGAGAGAGAGTGTGTGCGCATGAGCAGGGGGGAGGGGCAAAGGGTGAGGGAGAAGCAGATTCCCTGCTGAACAGGAAGCCCCACGTAGGGCATGATCCCAGGACCCTTGGATCATGACCTGAGCCAAAGGCAGACACTTAACTGACTGAGCCACCCAGGTGCCCCCCCCTTTATTATACTTTTTTTTTAATAGAATTTTATTGGCTTCAATTTTCAAAAAGGGCATTTTCTGACCTTGTCTTTTTTTCTGTTTTATCCTGTGGTCAAGCATAAAAGAGAAAATACCTGATTTATTCTTGTATAATTAGAATGGCATTTACAGAAAATTTAAATCACATCTATAATGCAGTTAGAAGAACCATAATTATTAGTGGAATTTGGTTATAGACTAGTATATATATTGACAAAAAATATTGAATAAAATAAATATTATTATATTTTATTTACTTTTAACCAGGTAATATGGGTAATATCTATTTAACTATGTTTATCCATCTATCTATCTATCTATCTATCTATCTATCTATCTATCTATCTATCATCTATCTATTTATCTACCATGGTTAAAAGTAAAAGTGGTGTTGCCATACTTAAAAAATAAATTTAAAAAAATCATCCTGTAACTTGTTTTGACAATATTCTGCTTTTAGCCTTATATCATCTTCAACAAGCATTTCATTTACCTAATGAAAAACATATTTAAAGTAATGAGTACACAGTGTTTTAATTTGCATATGCAAATATGTTTAATCACTAGGAATAGCTAGCAGAAGGAAAGTGTATGCATGTAATTATTTCAGTGACTGCCCACTCCTTCAAGTTTATGGGAATGCTTTATAGAGGGGATTAGAGATTAATACTTTTTAAGGGAAAGAGACTAAATTCTTCAATGTGGAAAATGACCATAATGATAATAATAGCTGCCAATTACTGAATAATTAGTGTTATGTGCAGTCCACATATTATTTCCATGCCACACAATACCTAAACAAGGAAGACATTATTATCCTTATTTCAGAGATGAAGAAACTGGAGTTCAGTGAAGTGAAATGATCAGCTGAAGGTCATATATTAAAGTAACAAGCTGGGATGCAAACCAGATCTGTTTGACTCTAAAGGCTGACGTCTTTCCACTCTTCAAGGAAATCCTTCAATTACTAATTCATGCTACCACATTCAAAAAAGTTTTCATTTCCTAATGCTTTATATTTAGTTTGCAGGTGGGGAGATGAGATTGCCCATGGAAAGTGGCATTTCAAAGAATAAGTGAATGTTGATAATACCACCTGTTTACATGGATACTAGGAGTAGTTGCTTTCGATCCAATAAAATATGTAGAAAATGCCACATACGACTTATAAATTATTATAAATATATTACAAAAAATTAAATATTAATAAATCATCAAAATGGTGTTCCTCTGCTCTGAGAATTTGTTCTTCCTTGGTATCAGTCCAATGGAAGGAAATGAAAATCTTTATGGATCAAGATGCAACTGTAGCTCCAAGACTATGCAGAAGGTACTGTGAGGAGTAAAGGAATGTGCTAACGAGCTTACCTTCCATTTAAAGAGCTACAGAGAGCCAGGAGACATGCTCCAATACTCAGCAACCATTTTCTTTTATTATTTTTATGTATTATAAAAGTGGTAGTTAATATTAAAGAAAATAATTCAAAACCCAAGTTTTTAACATATTCTACATGTTTTTTACTTGCCTGAGAGTGTCATTTTACCAATCTTCACCACACAGAGCCGTTTTCAGTCATCCTCAATGAGAAACATTTCCACAAGTTTATCTCTACATCGATTTGACTCCATACCTCTTTACTTTACTGTTTTCTGTTTCACAAATCATTCCCTAACCTTACATGAAGAACCATCATACTTTCTTTAAGACTTAATTTTATTTGGAAGCTCTGTATCTGACACACCAGTCTTTATTAAAAGCCCTGTCTCTGATTTACGATTATACCTTATGTGAAAGCCTTCTTAACAACTGTCATATATTTTGTAACTGTTGTTGTTGTTTGTCTGACCTGCTGATTTGCCAACTTCCTTAAGTTTGAAGTTGTATTTTTAAAAATCTGATTCCTTAGTACCCATCATAACATAGGGCACATATTAGAATTCCAATAAGAATTCTTGAGTTAAAAGTTAAATGAATAAATAACATCAGAAAATATCTGCTGCCTATCATATTTTCCTTCTGCTTATTTAGTTTCTATCCCATATCTATGTCCCTATAAATTTTTGTATAGTTTCAACGAGATGCATTCATTTGTTTTCATATTCCTTTGTATCATTAGCATTCATGCATATAGTCCAAATTCTGGTAAGGTTATAACATATTTACTTGATGGACAACTAGGTTCTATAAGAAATGATCAGGAAGAAGGCAACAGACTCTGACAGGCTTCCTGAAACTTGGGAAGCAAGAGTAAACATGCTGATATCCTTTTGCTGCTCAGTGGAACAGTTATAAATCTTAACATCTAGAAATCATCAAAATCTCTCATTCAATATCTGGATAGTTTGGGAGTTTTATTGTATTTTTGTATTATGTATTTTGTATTTTTGTATTTTGCTAATGTATTTTTGCCCAGAGCCTGGGAACTTACATATGAAGATTCTTATTTTCTTTTCTCTTAATTATCTATAGGTTTATAGTCTCTGATTAGGACTATTTTAAAAGGAATGAGAAAGAAACAGAAAACTCTTAAAAAAAAATATGGGGTGCCTGGGTGGCTCAGTCGGTTAAGCATCAGACTTCTGATTTCAGCTCAGGTCATGAGATCAGGGTCATGAGATCAAGTCCCACATCAGGCTCTGCTCTGGGTGTGGAGCCTACTTAAATATTCTCTCTCCCTCTACGCTTCCTTCTCTCTCTCTCTCTCATAATAAGGAAGAAAGAAAGAAAGAAGAAAGAAAGAAAGAAAGAAAGAAAGAAAGAAAAAGAAAGAAAGAAAGAAAGAAGAAAAGAAACATTTGTTCACAGATTCAAATGAGTAAAGAGGAACCTCCTTGTATAATTTCTTCATAATCACCAAAAGAGGCCAAATCATTCTTAGGAATGTGACTCTTTACATTCCTGGTTAAGGTCCTCATTTTATCTCCATCTGTCATAATGGTGTCAAATCCTGTGAACATGTTACCTTACATGGCAAAAAGGGCTTTGCAGAGGCGATTAAGGATCTTGAGATGAGGATATGATTTTGGTTATCCAGCTGGGCCCAATATAATCTTAAAGGCCCTATCAGAGAGAGGCCAAAGGGTCAGAGATAGAAAGAGATGTGAAAGCAGAAGCAGAGCATCAGAGTGATGTGATGTAGATTTGAAGATGTTACGCTGCTGGTTTTGAGATGGAAGAAGAGGCCAAAGCCAACAAATGCAGGTGGTCTCTAGAAGCTGGACAAGGCAAGGAAACAGGTTCTCTCCCAGAGTCTTCAGAGCCTAAACTACTAGGAAGGCTTAGATGACTGTTCTTGGAACATATAATCGAAAACCATGTACTTGAAGACAACTATGTCTGCTTGAGGGGGACTTCAACCACTACCTATGCTGTGCTCAGTAACTGGCACTGAACTTGCCCTTCTGCCATACACACTGGAAAACTGGACAAAACATACGAGGCAACTATTTCCATCCATTGAAAAAGCAGGAAGCCTGTATCTATAATTCTTGAAAGAAAGTCAGGAATTTGCCCTGTTCTCTAATTAGGGGTATTTCCCCTACTGTGGAGCAAGGTGGAGAAGCCCAAGTAGAGGGACACGTTTGTTAAATGGAGGTAGAGGAGGTAGAAGAGATTAGATTTCTGTGATGCTGAAGCAGTCAGAATTTGTGGGGCAGGATTTAGGAGAGTAGAAAGCTGCTGGGCTGTGCATGAACAGAGTGATACTCCTCCATTAAGCCCAGAAGAAAGGAGCTTCTATGAGGCTGAAAGCTCAGTGCTGCAGCCAGAACAGAGAGACTTCAGTGGCCTTGGCCATTCAGTTGCAATACCAGATAGGTCATAATCTTTGGAAATAGGAAACATGTTGTAGAGTTTGGGCCATTCTCTAAGACTAAGAACAAAACCAAAAGAGACCTCCGCAATGCTGACAAAAAAAACAAAAATAGACTTTGACAACCAAAAGAATCAGCCAGGGATACAACTGTCCGCCAGAATATAACATAATGCTCTTTAAATGAAACAATACAATTCTACAACATATTTCAATATTTAGCATAAAACATACAATTAGATATATATAAATAGATAGAGCTAGAAATATGTAAAAAGATGCAGAAAAAGTGATACACAATCAAAATAACAACAAAAAATAGACAATAGAAACCAGTCCCTAGAAGGCTCAGAAGTTGAATTTAACAGAAAAAACCGAAACCAAGAGTCGGATGCTTAGCTTAACCTACTGAGCCACCCAGGTGCCCCTCACTCCACCCCCAAAAAGTTCTTTCTTTGAAAAGAGCTCAGGGCGCCTGGGTGGCTCAGATGGTTAAGCGTCTGCCTTCGGCTCAGGTCATGATCTCAGGGTCCTGGGATCGAGTCCCGCATCGGGCTCCCTGCTCCTTGGGAGCCTGCTTCTCCCTCTGCTTCTCTCTCTCTGTGTCTAATGAATAAATAAATAAAATCTTTAAAAAAAAAAAAAAAAAAGAAAAGAGCTCAAAACTGTTAAGCCTCCAAACAAGACAGATGAAGAAAGAGATAAAAAAATAAAATACCAGTGTTAGAAATAAAAGATACTACTATTCCTCAGGAATAAAAAAGATAATGGTTGAATATCATGAACAGTTTTCTGTTAATAAATTTAAAAAGTTACAAGAAATGGATAACATTTTTTAAAACAACTTATCAAAACCAACACATCTAGAAATAGGAAATAGGAATGCTCTATATCTGTTAAAGAAATTAAATTTGTAATTAAAATAAATTCCAATACATAAAACCTCCAGGGCCAGAGAGTTTCACTGGTGAATTGTGTTAAAGGAAATACTGCTCACCTTACACCTTACTCTATTTCAAAAAATAGAGGAGGAAGCATACTTGCCAACTCTAAGCCAGGGAAACAGACGAGGACATAACAGGAAACAAAAATTATAGACATAACACCCTCATTACTATCGATGAAGAATAAACTCAAAATATTAGAAAACCAATTACACAATACATAAAAAGGATACAAAATATATAATCACGTAGGGTTTAAGCCAGGAATATAATTAATGTTGGAAAGTTATTCAGGGTAGTAATCTACGTTAACAGGCTAAAAAAATCATATGATAATCTAACAAGATGTAGAAAAAGCATTTGACAAAATTCAACATGCTTTCAAAACAAAATATCTCAGTTTCCTGAACTGAAACTTCTTCAGTCTGAAACAGAGCATGTAAAGTCTATAGCTAACACTATACTTAAGGCAAAACACAGCAGGCTGTCCTTGTAAGATGAATAACAAGAAAACAAATGTCTACTGGTATCACTTTTATGCAACATTGTGCCATAAGTTCCAGCTAGTTCAATAAGGCAGGAAAAGTCAACTAAAGGAATTACAGTTGGGAAGGAAGGAGTAAAATTGTTTTTATTTGCAGATGATATGATAGTGTATGTAGAAAATCCCAAGGAATCTAAAAGGTGGGGGGACTACTAAAATTAAATCATAGTATTTAACAATACTACAAGACACCATCTCACTATACAAAACCAATTATATATAAAAATCAATTATATTTCCATATATTAGGAATAAACAGTTTATAATAAGGAATTTAAATCTATAATATTCAGAAGCATTTAGTACTTAGGGATAAATTTAATAAAATACTTTTAAGAACTCTACATTGAGAACTATAAAACATTTCTTTTTGTTTGTTTGTTTGTTTTTTATTATGTTATGCTAATCACCATACATTACATCATTAGTTTTTGATGTAGTGTTCCATGATTCATTGTTTGCATATAACACTCAGTGCTCCATACAGTATGTGCCCTCTTTAATACCCATCATCAGGCTAACCCATCCCCCCACCCCTTTCCCCTCTAGAACCCTCAGTTTGTTTCTCAGAGTGCATAGTCTCTCATGGTTCGTCTCCCCCTCCGATTTCCCCCCTTCATTCTTCCCCTCCTGCTATCTTCTTCGTCTTCTTTTTTTTTTTTTTAACATATAATGTATTATTTGTTTCAGAGGTACAGATCTGTGATTCAACAGTCTTACACAATTCACAGCGCTCACCATAGCACATACCCTCCCCAGTGTCCATCCCCCAGCCACCCCATCCCTCCCACCCTAAAACATTTCTGATAGAATTAAAGACAACCTAACTGAATAAGAAGGTACTCCATATTTATGGATCGGATGTCCCAATAGTATAAAGATGTCAATTATCTTAAATTGTTCTTAAATTAATTGAAATACCAATCAAAATCCCAGCAGGATTTTTTTTTTTTTTTTTTGGTAGAGATTGTCAAGCTGATTCTAAAATTCATATGGAAATACAAATCACCTAAATTAGACAAAACGGCTTGGAAGAAGAAAAACAAAAGATTTATACTACCTGACTTCAAAATTTATGACAAAGCATTGTAATAGCAATCAAGATTAGGATGTGGATTACATGGGCCAAAGCTCATTGTACTATACTCATAAAATATATGTACTTCACAATAGATTTTATCTCAATAAGAAAAATATTGAAAGCCATAAAAACTAAATTATAAAGACACACAAATGACTCTGTCTGATTCCTATTTAACCTATATATATTTGTGCAGTCACCTAAATGTCCTGTTTATTTCTTAATCTACAATAGAAATGCATATTATCAAAAGTTGTTGAAATTTATTCACAGAATTGAAAATGCAAATCCTCTTCCAGTTCTCATCCAACTGGTATATTCTTTTTAGATGATATTTCCTTTTAGCCTGACCCAAGAATATGAGATGATAGGCATGAAAGCCAGCCTCCCAAATTGTGCCTTCCATTAAGTCCTAATCAATAATAGAACTGGGTCTAAGATTCTAAGACCTGGCTATCTACTCTGGATGGCCCTATTTAAGTTGGGCCTGGGCTTTAGGAATAGTGTCTGAGAGGGCGCCTGGGTGGCTCAGTCGTTAAACGTCTGCCTTCGGCTCAGGTCATGGTCTCAGGGTCCTGGGATCGAGCCCCACATCGGGCTCCCTGCTTGGCGGGAAGCCTGCTCTCCCTCTCCCACTCCCGCTGCTTGTGTTCCTGTTTTCGCTATCTCTGTCTCTGTCAAATAAATAAATAAAATCTTTAAAAAAAAAAAAAAAGGAATAGTGTCTGAGATCTTAATTTGGTTGCTGGCCTAGAGGGGCAGAAATGGGGTACAGTGGGATATGCTAAGGATTAAATATTATAATATATGTAGAGTATTTATCAGAGTTTATGACACAGTGGAAACTAAATATCAGCTTCTATTGTAGTTATAGGAACTATTTTCATCTATAAGTAGTTCACATTGTGAAAGGAATTGTAAAGTAAACTAAAGCTGGGGAGGAAAGGAAGACCTTGTAGGATAGGCGAAACCATTTTGAATTTACCTAAGGTCAGTGGCCTGAGTAGATTCCCCTTTTAGAGAGATCACCTTGTCAGCTGTGTGATGGACAGATTGGAAGGGACTGGAATTAGAGGCGGAGTAACATGGTAAGTGTCAATTGCAGAAATACAAGCCATACTTAAATCTGACTAAGCTGGTAGCATCAAGCAGGTGGATATAATTGTTAGGGAGGCAGAACCGTTATGATAATCATTAGGAACTGGAGTTTGATAGTGATAGAAAAAAGTCTACATGTGTTTTCAGATTTCTGGTTTGGATGTTCCATGCCACTGTCAGCTTGAGAATGAGCTCAGATAATCAGTTTATCTGTGGGCCTTTTCAATTTTTAAGTAACATGGAGCTGAAAGACTCAAGAAGTCTTTAAATGTGAGACATCCAAGGAGAGATATTCAGTAGGCAAATGAGAATATGACTGGAGTTTTGGAGTGAATGCAGAGTTAGTCATAATCTAATTTCTCTTTTAAATTAAGCTGCTGTACAAACTGAGGGTTGCTGGAGTGGGGGGTGGGGTGGGAGGGATGGGGTGACTGGGTGATGGACACTGGGGAGGGTATGTGTTCTGGTAAGCGCTGTGAATTGTGCAAGACTGTTGAATCTCAGATCTGTACCTCTGAAACAAATAATGCAATATATGTTAAGAAAGAAAAAAAGAAGAAGAATGTAGCAGGAGGGGAAGAATGAAGGGGGGGAAATCGGAGGAGGAGAAGAACCATGAGAGACGATGGACTCTGAAAAACAAACTGAGGGTTCTAGAGGGGAGGGGGGTGGGAGGATGGGTTAGCCTGGTGATGGGTATTGAGGAGGGCACGTTCTGCATGGAGCACTGGGTGTTATGCACAAACAATGAATCATGGAACACTATATCTAAAACTAATGATGTAATGTATGGGGATTAACATAACAATAAAAAAAAATATGAAAAAAAAAAAAAAAGTAAATTAAGCTGCTGTAGCTCCCTAGCAAAGGCATGGGTAGGACACATCACCTACTATCTGGCTTCCATCCCATGAATCTTCTGAAATCCTTAAGTCATATAGATGTAATTTTTTCCCTGTATTCTAAGATGTAGTTTCTGCTGATGGGGACCAACATCTTCATGAAATTCATCTCTGGCCATTCACCGTATTGTTCTTCCCTAATTCTGTGTTTGACAAACATTTCTTAGTCTCTCATTTTATCTACTCTGTGCTCCTATTCAACAGTGATGTTCTTATTCTGACCCCTCTTTTTCCATGTATACTGTTTCCTTCACTTCCACACTTTCAGTGATCACACACATATATAACTATAGGCTTTAGCTCAGTGCTTTTCCCAAAGTTATAGATTATAAAATTTTTTTAACTGATTACTTAGCGCTTCTTCCTCTTCTTCAGTCTACAGGCATGTCACCCCATTTGGCCCATCTTAAATTAAGCCCACAATCACCTCCCAAACCATTACTTCTACTGTTTCCCTAATCTAAATTAATAACATTTTCCTAGCTGTCCAAAACAGCTATCTCAACATTCATCTTTCTCTCCCACCTCCCATAGGTCATTAAGTTCTGATCTATCTTACCCCTTAAATCCTTGATGTCAGCACACTTTGAGATACACCTCAACTGGTCTCTTTGCTTCATCTTCACTAATTCTCACAATGTGATGCCTGAGTCAGCAGCGGCAGCTTCATCCAAGAACTTGCTAGAACCCTTACTGAATCAGAAACTCTGAGGGTTGAGCCTAGTAATCTGGATTTCAGCTCCAGGCGATTCTGATTCGTGCTACTTTTAAGCACAAACAGGGCAGCTATCAGCAGCCTGGTATCTCAGTGTTCTCAGTTAAGATTCAGGAAACCTAGATTTAGTGCATGTGAGTATGCATAAAGATTTCACCATCTGTATTTTAATTTCTTCATCTGTCAATTAAATGGGTTCGATCAGATAATCTCTGGGATAGCTACAAGAATGTTTCTGAATGCTTTCTAGGTGATAAACCCTGTGCTAAGGGTTTGCATGCATTAACTCATTTAGAACTAAGCAAGAATACATTGAGTTAGTTATTATTTTATCCCATGATATGTATGAATAAACTGAAGTATAGAGAGATCACTTCCCAAAATCACATAATCACCAAATCAATGCATGACTCAAATGAAAGCTAATACCAGTGAGTATTCCCTTCACCTTACACTCTCCTGTTTCCGAGGGTCTTTAGTCTATGGAAGGAGTAAAGGAAAGAATTGCTGAGACCAATAAAGCATTGAATATAACATAGATATCTCATATATATATGTATCTCACATATAATATATAACATATGTGTCACATATAATTAATATTGTATAATAAAGATAATATTATAATGATATAATTAATATAGCATATCATTTTATATTATATAGAATAAATTATATATTAATTATATAATATATTATATATTATAACAATATGTTGTCATTAATGTATCATATTATTATTGTTATAAGCCAAACCGAGCCATGCCAAACCAAGTGAAATAGTCTCATGTTTTGAGGGGCACTAAACTGTTCAACTCAGAAAACTGGAAAATTGGACCATGGTTGATATGCAGTTCCCCAGGGGCTTGATTCCCATTATTTTTCCCACAGGTAAATGTACTTGGTGAGAATTTCTCTAGATAAATATGTCACCCTGAATATTTAAAAAGTATACTTAATCTCTCCTAATAATTAGTCTGAAGATATGTACTTCTGGATTGAGTAAATGAATTTAAAGAGTTTGCTAATTTTTGTGGAGAAACAAGGGTAAATCTGTGATTTTCAGAGGTTGAAATATAAAAAAGGCATTGGAACATTTTTGTAGCTCAAAATAAAGAACAGTGGGTGAATAGTTCAGGAGAGGTATATTTGCAAAGTTAAATGGGTATTTTTTTTTCCCCACAAGCACAGTATTTCTTTCAAGAAATTATATATATGTGTGTGTGTGTGTATAGCTTTATATATCTACATCTACATCTACATATATATATATATATATATATATATATATATATATAGTCAGTCAGTTGAATGTTGAAATCTTTCCTACTCAGCCTGTGCTCCCTAGAGCGTACCCCTCTCCTTGGCTGAAAACAGCATTTACCAGTTGCTCAAGCCTGACACCAAAAACTAATTGTGGACATATTACTTTTCCTCTCCTAGAATATATGATCTACCACCAGCTTGGAAGCTCTTACTTCCCAATGTTTAAATCCAGACAATTTTCTATTTCTCTACTCCCACTATAATAATCCAAAATACTGTTACCATTGGCCCAGGCTTTTGCTATATTCCCTAATATGTTCCTATTGAGAATTACATTATTTTTTTTAAAACACAAACTTTCTTACGTATAACCAGACAGTTGTGGATTAATTCTCTATTGCTGTTGTAACAAACTCAGCAGGCTAAAACTATACAATTTTATTCTTTCATAGTTTCTGTTGGTCAGAAGTCCAGAAGTGCTCAACTAGGTCCTCTCATCAGGGTGTCTCAAGGCTGAAATCAAGGTGTTGGCTGAGACAGAAGATGCTTACAGTTATCTAGGTAAAAAAAGTAATAGTTTGAGTAGGGAAAGGTGGGGAATATTTTACAGAAGATAGAATTCTTAGGAACTTGTAACAAGGTTATTCATTACGGGTAAATTAAGCAACCAGGCAATGATACTCAGTTTCCAAAAACATAGGTCTGGTTTGACTAGATTCAAGCATGCCGTGCATTCCTTGTGGAATACAATATGGGACTTTCACTTTGCAAATGCCCCATACATCTTTCTGATATTTCCCTATACAGTGTAAAATCTAACCATTCTGAACCTCTCATCATTCCTTGAAGAAATGGATAAAATGGATGACTCATATATTTGTACCTGGAACATAATATCCTACCTCTGCCTAGAAAATTAAAAAAAAAAAAAAAACCTGCTCAGTGTCACCTCCTCTATGAATCCTTCCCTGTGGACCATTCAAATAAAGCATTCACTTCCACTTATGGGCTCCCAAGGCACTCTGTTTATATCTGTTATCACATGACTCACAAATAATAATTGATATAGGGCTAGGATTGTGTATATCTGTACTTCTCTATTGTATTAGGGTTCTCTAGAGGAACAGAACAAATAGGATAGATAGATGATTGATTGATTGATAGATAGATAGATAGATAGATAGATAGATATTATAAGGAACTGCTTCAACTAATTATGGAAGCTGAGAAGACCCACAACCTGTGGTCTGCAACCTGGAGTTCTTGTCCAAGACTGATGGCCTGAGAATTAGGAGCACCAATGGTGTATGTACCAGCCTGAGTGAGTGCAAGAAAAAAACCAATGTATCAGTTTGAAGACAACCAGATGAAAAGAGAGAATTCTTTCTTACTCAGCCTTTTGTTCTATTTAGGCCTCTAACTGACCGGATGAGACCTACCCATATTGGGGAAGGCAATCTGCTTTGCTCAATCTACTCATTTAAATGTTAATTTCATGCAGAAACACCCTCACCGACATACTCAGAATGATGTTTAACCAAATATCTGGGCACCCCATGTCCCAAGCAAGTTGACATAAAATTTGCCATCACATCCATTGACACTGTGATTGTCAAGTTAGGGATAACTTTATTCCCTGACAGTGCCAAGTATGTAGGAGGTGTTCAGTAAATATTTGTTAAATAAATAAACACATTTTATTAATATTATCAGCTCTCCAGCCATTTGGGGTAGCCAAAAAAAGTACCATGAAACATGAACTCACTGGGTAAGAAAATCATCTAGCACTGATCTGCTTGCTGGTTTTAGGTCTGCATGTTTCCCAAATGCACCACAGCTGACAATCTTAAAAATTGAACAGGAAGAATTGCTACTTTGTCCCATAATATGCATTTATGGGATGAATAAATAAAACCTCTATTAAGGAAAGATCTGTTAATGTGCATGCTGACCACATACTCGATTGAACTGCAGCTTCTTCATCAGTCTAGTCTTGTTGTTTTGTTTTCTCTGGAATGGGGCAAAACTCTGTCAAAGGATTCTGGAATCCCTCAGGAGTTTCAGTTAAGCTATCTTCCAGTCCACTCATTTACAAGGAATTCTTGAGAAAATAATAAGCCTCCTTGTTCTTGTCCTCCTCCTCCTCCTCTTCCTTTTCCTTTCTCCTCCTCTTCCTCTCCCTCCTTCTTCTCCTCCTCCTCTCTCCTTCCCTTTCTTCTTTCCGTCTCTTCCTCCCTCATTTATAGAGATGATTATTATAGGGTGTTATGGCAACCAAATAAGTCACAGCAGAAAAAAATCAGAAACCTTTTGGAACCAACCATTACCCATCATCCCATATTGTGCTGTCTAAATACTCTCAGGAAGTTCTTCTCCAACCTGCAAAAGCCCTCCTTAAACAAAACTGGCTTTTGTAGATTTGATTTATAGTAAGGCAATTGGTGTGCATTATGATCCTGAGATTTAGGGACATAATTATAATCTGGAGTAGACATTCAAGAGTATAAATAAAATGAAAAGAGAGAGGTAAAATCTACGAACTGTACATTAATAAGCTAAGTTAATACACTGCTATATAAAGGGAATTGCCAGCCGGGATTGTACTGAGCCCCAAACAATGAGCCCTTGCATTTTCCTATAGATTTGTTGAACAAAAATGTTATTCTATCCCCATAAAGCCATATCAAAATGAAATACAAAATAGTCCTTGTTTGAACAGTATAAAACACTGAGTTTTATCACATTGAGCAAATACTACTAATGAATTATCAGGATAAACTGCCTCTTTAGCAATTGGTGGCTTTCATGAAATATTTACATACACCATATAGAGTGGGAAAGGAAGTAAAGCAACTACAACTTTCTCACAATGTACTGAGCCAGATAGAACTTCGTTTCTTGGTTGCTGAAAAAATTAATACTTTACCGTGATGCATAGAACCATAGAACTTAGAGAGCTAGAAGATGACGAGTAATAAATTAGTCCAAGTACTACATTCCATAGATGAGGAATCGGAGGTTTAGAGCTAGAATGAGAGTCATCAGAGGTTAAAAAAATTATATACATATAATATATATGATCTAGAGTGAATATATGAATATATATTCATTAAATCCATATTAAATACATCCACATATATTAAATATATTCATATATATGTATATATTTGTATATATTATCTATTCATATATATCATCTATTTGTATATATTATATTTTCATATATATTATATGTAGAGAGAGAAACTAATATGAGAATTGGTCCTTTTGGTAAAAACTTAATTTTTTTTCCTATACTTTTAATCACTCAAATGCTACCTTAATTTTGCTTTTCTAGTCAAAGGATGACTCATGTAGCACATCCAGAAAAAAGGAATGAGTATATAGATGCTCAGGAAATTCTGGACTCAATTTCTGACAGAGTGTACCATGTTATATCTCACAGAATAGCAGGGAGGGGGAGGGTTTATAGGTATTGGTCCATTCAGAGCTAGATAAAAGAACAAAGAAACCTGATCATATCATGTCTATTATGATAATCAAAATAAACATCTGGCCCAACAGTAGACTGAAAATGTACTATATTTTTTATGCAATAGAAGAAATACACATAACAACCAAAAAAAGTCACAAAGAGTATTCATATGCTATGTTCCTAAGGTGAACACACTCCCAATATCTTTGCCAGACCTACCAAGAATCAGATTCGCTTGATGTTTTCTGTGGTCCCCCACCTCAATGTACAATTAATAGGAGTCAATAACTCATATTTAAATTAGTAACATTTAGGATTACAGAAACTAAAAGCAGATTAATTCTTAGTAATTTCTCTTCCTCTAACTCATACATGACCTGGGTAGGTATTCACATAGGTAGTTCCCTCTCAAGTATTATTACTGATCTAGGTCAATTGGTTCCTTCCTACTGTTTACAATTCCAGTATATACATCTCTTACCTCTTTCTTCACTCCAGGACTTTGCCAGTCATTTAAAAATCTGGGAGAATGAAGATTCTGTAGCATGTGTTGTGGAAGAAGATGGGAAGAGCTCATAAATCCAAACAATTGACCGATTGAGAACATTGCTTTAGCATGGGGCAGAGAACTGTGGAGCCAAAATTTCCATTAATATGAGTATGAATGGATGCTTCATTTTGCACACCATACTGTATCACTGTTGACGCTCATCCCTCCAAGGCTATAGGATGGAGGCTTCCTTCTCATAGAGACGGAGCACCACTCAGTGCAATGGTCCTCTATACTGTGAGACTAAATTAGCCTTGCTCTGGGAATGAGATCATTTAGACTGTCACGTAGGCACAATGAAATACAACATTTTCCATCCCTTGTTCCAGAAGAGAGAAAAAGACTAGTCAAACTTCTGAAAAATATCAATATAAATTTAAGAAGAATTAAAAGAAGGCATACGAAAATGAAAGCAATATAGAACCTTGGCCTTTTTGTCCTCACTGGACTAAGTGCCAACTATGGATATAAAAGAAATACGAGAGGAACCCATCAAGGTTTAGAGGTATACATGTGTATGAGGGGGTCCACGGTACTAGTTACCAGGTAAGGTATGAGATTAGTAGTTTCACAGATACTCATACCTTTGGGCAAGAGTGACTAAGTAATGACAGCTTATACTTACACAGTATTTACTGTGCTAGGCACCATTCTAATTACTTTACACATATTCACTAATTTAATCCTCATAGCACCATATGTGTGGAATTGTTATTTTGACTTCACAAATAATGGACTGGAGATACAGTTAAGTAACTTCCTTAAGGTCACACAGCTAGTAAATGGAGAAGTTGGGATTTGGAAGTTAGCCTATGCTGTAATTCCCCTATGTTCACATTGTTAGAGTGAGTCCCCAGACCACTGCCCCTGTCCTTTATGGAAGGGGATACCAAAGGTTCCCAAGGGTCGCAGTTGTGAATGGCAGTGGAGAATGTGGATCTATTGTCTCCCCAGAGATGACCAGGGTATTGGCAGGACTAATACCTAGCTGGTGTGCCCAGTATGTCTCAGCTGATTATTAAAATGGAGATCCTTCTGACTGACAGAAAAACAGCAGCTGCACTAGGCCCTGAGTGCCTCCCAATTCCTAGCCCCTCCCTTAGCACCATTCTGAGAGGACTCCCCATGAACCATGAAATAAAGGGTTATGATGGGCACAGACTCCATTCCACTGCTCTGGCCAGCATCTACCTGCTCTGGTTGTCAGTAGTTGTACCATACCAGCTGGAGTACTGTTTTGAATATAGCTCTGGGTACCAGACAAAGTGAGGTTCTTCAGAGAAATGCTATGATAGGTTGCTTGTCTTGAGCTGCAATGAGCTTCCATCTCAATCTCTTAGATGATCCCTAAAGCAGAGGGAGCTAAACTGGAAATAAGTCTATTTTTGAAATGCCCACCATTACCCATCCATCTCCACCAGTAACAAGGATCTCTTGTGCTATGAGTACATGAGCTATGGGCTAGCACTGGGCATCCTACCAGCACTCAGGGAACTACTCCCTCTAGATAGCCAATCCTGAAAGCTAACCCTGAGCCTAGTCCTCACTGTTATGACTGGCAGTGGTGGCCACTTGATGCCTAGGAGAGATCAGTGACTGGTGAAAAGGGAGTATCAAGTATGGAGAAGCATAGAACTGAAACTGATTTATATATCTCAAGTTGATGGAGATTCACCAGCATAGATCACATCACCTGGCGGTTTCAAGACTAAATCTCTTGGCAGAGAGCAGGTGGGGTGCTAATAGAAAGCACTTACATTTGTTTCATGTTCAAGAGTCTATTGTTAAAATAGTATTTCTCCCACTCATGTTATATATTATGAAATAGCAGAGATGGAAGGAATAATGGAAGTGATTCAGGCAGACCTCTGACCCTTTAAGAAACTTTTTCTATAGCATTCTTAAAACATGGCCATCTAGCCACATTAAATAATTCCCTAGAGAGGGAGTCACAATTTTACAAAGAAATACTAATTTTTAGAGATAGGTATGTGTTAAAAGGTGTTCCTTATATTTGCACAGTGTACTATAATTCACAAAATGCTTTCACCCACATTATCTCATTGTCTCATCATTACAGCCTATGTTGGGGTTCAGGGTCATCATTTAGGACATCTACTCCAATTGTCAGAATTTGGGAAATAGAAAATGTAGACTATTAAGTGAATATATTCTGACCTCAGTAGAGTACTCCCAAGAATTAAACAATGATCTTCCTGTGATTATTTTCTTCCCTTAAATTTCTCCCTTTTGAATAAAAGCAAGATGTAGCAAAGCTTCCTCCTCACCATTAACAATCCACTTAATTGAAGGTTCAATTAAGATTTTTCTCGATTACCAGCCATTATTGGTCCATGCCCTCTCACCACTTCTTAATCCTTACTCATGTTTCAGACTTTGCTAATGAAAGAAGAGAAATATCTGTCCCCTAGAGAGCACGCACATGCACAGACACACACACACACACACACACACACACACACACACACACTCATTCATTCATTCATCTGAATGAATCAACTCTGAAAACTATCAATTCCCAGTACTTGAAAATTTACTCTATAGACATGTATTTGGTTTAATAATGGACTTTTAAAAATGAAAACACTTCCAGGTGTGTCATTAACCTTGGTGAGCACTTTATAATTTAAACAAATTCTTCTACTTTTTTGGTAGCAATTATATATTTAAACAGGAATTTGAGTTAGGGAGTAGAACAGGGAAAAGAAAGAGTAGAGAGAGGCAAATTTTCACCATAAAGTCCTTTGGGCAAGGGAAGACATAGTTTGGGATATTTTGAAGCTAGGAAAAAGGAAAGGAGTGACAGAGTAGAAAATGGGAGGGGGAGAATCAGAGACAATCTGCCATCTTGGCAATGATAACATGGGCAAATTCTGGGATAAAACTTCTAAACACAGGCATTCCTCAGATATATTGCATGTTTGGTTCCAGACCACTGCAATAAAATGAATATCACAACAAAGCAAGTCAAATGAATTTTTTTATTTCCCAGTGTATATAAAAATTATGTTACCATATACTGTAGTCTATTAATAGTGTGCAGCTACATTACATCTAAAAGAGAGTGTGCATACCTTAATAAAAATACTTTATTCCTAAAAAGGGCTAACCATCATTTGAACTTACAGGGAGTCATAATCTTTTTGGTGGTGGAGGGTCTCGCCTTGATGTTGATGGCTGCTGACTAATCAGGGTGGTGGTTGCTGAGGTTTAGATGGCTGTGGCTATTTCTTAAAATAAGACAACGATGAACTTGGCCACTTTGATTGACTCTTCCTTTCATGAGCAATTTCTCTGTAGCTTGAGATGCTGTTTGATAGCATTTTATCCACAGTAGAACTTCTTTCAAAATCGGAGTCAATCTTCTCAAACCCTGATGGCACTTTATCAACTAAGTTTATGAAATATTCTAAATCCTTTCTTGTCATTTCAACAATCATCACAGCATCTTTACCAGGACTAGATTTCATCTCAAAAAAAAAACCTTTTTTGCTCACCCATAAGAAGCAACTCCTCATCTGCTAGGCTTTTATCATGAGGTTGCAGCAATTCAGTCACATCTTCAGGTTCCATTTCTAATTCTAGTTCTCTTGCTATTTCCACCAGGTTTCTAGTTTCTTCCTCCATGAAGCCTTGAATCTCTCAGTCACTCATGAGGGTTGTAATCAAATTCTTCCAAACTCCTATTGATATTGATATTTGACCTCTTCTTATAAATCATGAATGTTCTTAATGGCATCTAGAATGGTGAATCCTTTCCAGAAAATTTTCAATTTATTTTTCCCAGACCCATCAAAGGAATCACAATGTATGGTAGCTATAGCTTTACAGATATATTTCTTAAATAATAAGTCTTGAATGTCAAAATTATTCCTTTGTCCATAGGCTGCAAAATGGATGTTATGTTAGCAGCCATGAAAACATTAAACTCATTATATATCTCCATCAGAGCTCTTTGGTGACCAGGTGCATTGTCAGTGAGCAGTAATATTTTGAAAGGAATCTTCTTTTCTTCACAGTAGGTCTCAATAGTGGGCTTAAAATATTCAGTAAACTATGTTGTAAACAGATGTGCTGTCATCCAAGCTTTGTTTGTTCCATTTATAGAGCATAAGCAGAGTAGATTTAACATAGTTCTTTTTTTTAAAAGATTTTATTTATTTATTTGACAGAGAGAGAGAGTACAAGAAGGGGGAACAGCAAGGAGAGGGAGAAGCAGGCTTCCGCTGAGCAGAGAGCCGGACACGGGGCTTGATCTTAGGACCCTGGGATCATGACCTGAGCTGAAGGCAGATGCTTAACCAATTGAGCCACCCTGGCACCCTGATTTAATACTTAAGGGCCCTAGGACTTTCAGATTGTAATTGAGCATTGGCTTCCACTTCAAGTCACCAGCTACATGACCGCTACCAAGAGGTCCTTTGAAATTTTGAAGACAGGCATCGGCTTCTCTCTAGCTATGAAAGCCATAGATGATATCTTCCAATATAAGGCTATTTCATTCACTTTGAAAATTTGTTGTTTATTAATTATCTTTATTAATTATCTTAGATCTTCTGAATAACTCGCTATAGCTTCTATGTTAGTACTTGCTGCTTCTCCCTGTACTTTTATGTTATGAAGACACTTCTTTCCTTAAACTTTATGAACCAACCTCTGCTAGCTTCAAACTTTCCTTCTGCAGCTTCCTTACCTCTCTCAGCATTGATAGAATCGAAGAGTTAGGGCCTTGCTCTGGATTAGGCTTTGGCTTAAGGGAGTGTCATGACTGGTTTGATCTATCTAGACCACTAAAACTTTCTCCATCTTTGCAATAAGACTGTTTGCTTTCTTATCATTCATGTGTTCACTGGAGTAGTACTTTTAATTTCCTTCATAAACTTTTCCTTTACCTTCATGATTTGGCTAATTGTTTGGCACAAGAGGCCTAGCTTTTGACATGCATGGCATTCCTCACTAAGAATCATTTCTAGCTTTTGATATAAAGTGAAAGACATGTAACTTTCCCTTTCACTCAAACCCTTAGAGGCCATCGCAGGGTTATGAATTGGCCTAATTTCAATATTTTTGTGTCTCAGGAAATAGGGAGGCCTTGAGGAGAGGGAGAGAGAAGGGGTAACAGCTGGTCAGTGGAGCAGTCAGAACACGCACATTCATTGATTAAGTTCGCTGTCTTATATGGGTACAGTTCGTGGGATCCCAAAACAATGACAATAATAGCATCAAAGATCACAGATCACACATCACCATATCAAATATAATACTTTTCAAAAAGCTTGAAATATTGTGAGAATTACTAAAATGTGACACAGAGACAAAGTGAGGAAATGTTGCTGGAAAAATGGCACCAATAGACTTGCTTGACTTGGGGTTGCCACAAACCCTCAATTTGTAAAAAACACAGTATCTGCAAAGCCCATTAAAGCAAAGTGCAATAAAACAAGATATGCATATACTCAGCAGCATTCACTGGACATTTCCTTCAAGAGGTTTAAGGTCTAAATGGGGGGCTAGAAGCATGACTAAAAGTAATTGAAAAGCACATAGCCTACACCATATGTCTGAACACTTAAAACAATAATTTGTTAAATGATAACATGTCCAAACTAAAAGACATCAGAGAAGTTCTAGTAAAAAAGATGAGCATATATGAACAGAAAAAAAAGAATATATTCTGTATAAGGAAAAACCCATGAGTAAAAACTTGACTCCAATTATATCTCCATCTTTTATTCATCCATCCAACTTATATTTATTGAGTTCCTACTATGTGCAAGACACAATGCTGTTAGTGTCTGAAAAAGAGTTGTGGACCCACCAGGCAGAAATGGAGAAAGTTTTCAGAGAGATGGTGAAAAGACTTTGGAATTGTTATTTCCACACCACCTCAAGAGGCCTTTGAAAACCAGACTAAACACTTTGAATTTCATCCATTAGGCATTAGGAAGCAATTCAATATTTCTTTTCTCTCTTTTGAGAAAGGACCCTGTACCTAAACTTCTTTCCTTAAAAGAATCCTGTTTTAAACTTACAGACTTAAGGTGGAGATATTTCTGAAGAAACCATGTTATTTCCTTCTAAAAATTTAATGTTCCACTCTTCAAATGGCATTTTCAGAGAAGATTTCAGTAAAATGAATATTGCCAAAAGGAACCTATAATTCCCTAAGGAAGCAATATTAATTAGAGAAATATGTGCCTCTGAATTCATCCAATTTGCATTTCATTTTATGGTTTATTTTTTGCAAACAGTTTACTAAATGATTGCAGTTGCAGATGGTTAAATTATTACCATCAGATGGCTGCCATGGCTGACATTACAGAAAAGGATAGAATCTGGTTCTTCATAAATAGAAGAAAATAAGTCTTCGGCTTTAAAAAAAAAGTGTGTCTTTCCACTATGGCTGGACTTTGATGGCAATGAGCCCAATATAAAGTAAGAAGGAATCAATCTTTTGGAAGGTCCAGATTGGCCAAGGATGCCTGCCAAATCAAATTTCTTCTTTGTATCTAGAAAGCAGCTGCCCCAGCTTTTGTGACTTCTTTAATAAGCCTGGGTGTTACAGACTTTGGAGTTAGGTGGGCCTTATAAGAGGATGCTAGATCCCAGGTCTAGCCAATACTGGCCATCATGACCAACCATTCCAGTTTGCCCAAGATTATCCTTGTTTTAGCACTGAAAGTCCCCCATTCTAAGAAGCCCCTAGGTGTTGGGCAGCCGAGGATAGTGGATCATCTAACTCCTGGCTCACAATCTTCATGGACAACTGATGCCAACACAACATTTTCATATTTATTTATTTATTTATTTATTTATGTGAGAGCAAAGATAAAGTGTTTCCAGAAAATGATGTAGATCATCCATCTTCCATGTATCAATAAAAATTGGGCTTCAGCATAATCTTTTAAAATCTAAAATATGCTGGGCTGTGATTATTGTTTTATTTTTATAATTACAAACAAATGAAAGATTTTATATGTGAATGCTATCAACTAACATTATTCGGGTTAAAGCATCATTTAAAAAGATTTCACATATTAATAGGTAAAGTCATTTTTAATGATCTCCATTTATAGAAAGGCATTTATAACTGCAAAATAATTGTGTGTGATAAGCAACTGAAGTTAGGCTTCATTCCAAATGAATGTCAATGCAATTCACCTAGATACAGACAGACAGTACTAAATCAAGCACAGGTTTTCAATATTTATTGAACATTCAATAGATTCTTGTTAGACCTTTTCTCTGTTCTAGACTCTGCTGGTCTTGGCAGTGATAGTGGAGAATGAAAATGTATAAAGCCTCAATAATCATAAATATGCTAAGATTAAGAGAGATGAAGCATGGGTATCTCTGAGAGAACTGAGGGGAAGAAGCCAACTGGTTGGGTATTGATGTGGTTGTGGATGTGGGTCATAAGGAAGAAGAGGGAGATTCCCTGGAGAAAGCAACTTTAACATCTGTAGCATGTGTAATACTACAAGGTACTTAGGAAGTATAATCATTAGGCCTTGGCAATAAATTCATTAACCAAGGATATGATGTGGAGGGAAATATTAAGTACCTTCCAAATTTTTGGTCTTGAGCACTTAGGTGTATGGCGGGTTGCTTGGAGATAACAGATCAGTGCAGGAGGAGAGTGAATTTCGATTTAAAATTTAAAGGCTAATTGACACCAATAGCAAAGTGAGCACGTTGGTTCAAGGGTTGCCCAGAGTAATGAAGGATGATGCACTCTATTTACCTAATAGTAATGTTCATGTTTCTGAGAACATACAATATGGCTAAAACAAAATGAATGAGTAAATGAAAAACTACTCTTAACAGATTACAGGAAAGGTGATGGGGCCCTTTCATGTGCAAAATAAATTTGTGTCTTACACTGCATTGATAGATGAATAGTACTCAGAATGAGGAAATTAATATATTCTACTCTGCATTTTTAGACCTCCCCTACTCAAATAGTTGTTGGTCTACTAGAAGCTTTAGCATCTCAGGTCAGCTTACTAGAAATGAAGAGTCTAGGGCCTCACCCTACCTAGTGAATCAGAATTTATATCCTAATAAGACCTTCCAGTGATTAGAACATTGAGAATTAAGAAGTGCTGCTTCAGGCCACCCTTAAAATACTTCTTTTGTTTCAGAATATGACTCTCTTAAGAAAATCACAGCTACCTGGAAAAATCTGAAAAGAATACAGCCGGAACAGTAAGGAAACTTGACATATCACAAGGAATAGAAATGTTTAGTTAAGAGATAAATTGATGTATTAGGAGTATGGATTTTTTTCTTCAAACTACTCAAGGTTTGTCGTGCGAACTCCAGGGTTAGAATTAGGACAAATGGATAAAACAAAAACAAAAAACAAGAAATGTGTTTTACCTCAATACAAAGCAGAATCCCTAAGAGAAAAATGTATCTAAAAATGTAAAGGAGATGATGGTTAGTGGTATCTGTAAGTTCTCTAACACTAGAGATTAACAGAAAAGGAAGGAAAAAAGAAATCATTAGTATTTATTTTGTCAGCTAATATGACCCATGTACTCTATAGTGCTTTGCATATTTCTCGTTTTACTGGATTCCTGCTTTTGTGATCATTACAGAAGATAAAAAGCAGACAAAATAGTACGAATCACAAAAGTTAAAACACTGAAAGCTCTGGCTGGTTTTATTAACCCTATTGGCTCGATTCCATGGCAATTAAAATGGTCACAGGGAGCTTTTCTCTTCCATTTTACTGCTTATATCTGGTGCCTTGTCTTGGGCCCTCCATCCCCTCCCCCACCAATACTAACCAACACATTTTCCACCCAATTTTTATCTTTATTTCCTACATGTGGATGCACAGGTTCTCTTCCATTTTATTGGGTGGCATTTTGAAATCTTTAAGTGGTAACGGGATTTGAGCATGGTTTATGTCAGTCATTAGGCCTTGTCTGAGTTGGAAACTATGCAAGGTGTGAGGATGGCTGCAAGGTCAAGCTTCAGAGCTTTTATTAGCCTCAGGTCTCATTTGGTTTCAACCTGCACACTGATAGTGCCTTTCTTCTCTGTAATATTTCCTTTTGAAAGAAGATGCTTTCCATATTTCAGACCTCAAAAGTGTACTGCATGAAATAACACAGAGAAATGAATCACTGGTTGCTGTTTTATTACCAAGACTCATTACATAAATAATATGGGTTTTATATAGTAAATATGCACAATGGTGTTTACAGTGAGTTGACCAGTAAGCATGTGGAACTTCCATGTTGCAAATTTTCATAAATGCCATTAAAGAAGTAATAACCATGTAAAAATCAAATGAAAAATAGAATAAGTACTGATTTTTTTCCCCCTTCTTGTAATACATGCTTCTGACTCTGGAACTGGATGTACAAATTTTTACTACAGCCTAATTGATCTAATACAATTCATGAGTGCTATCTTGTCACAGTTGAAGAGCGAAAGAACTTCTCAGCTCCAGGGATCCAGGTTTTATTTAAGTTACATTGTTAATTTTTTTTTCTCAGTAGCTCCTTAATTATTTAATCACCTAAGAGGGTCAAAGTTTTGTCTTTTGAAGATTAATGAGAAGAGAAGAAAGAAAGCAACTGATACTTAATGTTACCTACTGTGTGCTGGGAACCTTAAGCATATTTTATTTAATCCTCAAGTGACATTACATTGAAGCATAATTATGCCATTATTTTATAGTTGAAGAAACTGAGCCACAGTGATGTGAACTCTTAGCTCACTCTGGCATGTTGTACACATGTTGGATTTTTAATCTTCTTAACAATGCTATAAGGAAGGAATCATTAACTCCATTTTGTAGACAAAAAACGAGGATTGATATAGGTGGTTAAAAAAATGTTCATTTTTTACCGGTTTGAGTCTCGGTTACCTACATAAAAGAGTTTTTCAGTCTTGACAGTATTAACATTTTGGACTGGATAATTCTCTGTTGTGGGGTCTGTCCTATGCATTGTAGGATTTAGAGCATCTCTGGCCTCCATCTGGTACTAGATGCCCATAGGACTCTGCCACCTACCAACAATTGTGACAACAAAAATACATTGTTAGATATCCCCTAAGGGGCAATATCACCCCAGGTAAGAACTTTAATACATAAAGATAGCCATTGGAAGTAAGTGACAATCCTGGGATCCTAAAGGAGTACCAAAAGAATACAAATTCCTTGATCACTTAAATAATTACTAATAGTAATTATAGCTAACATCTATTGAGTACATACTTATGAGGTAAATATTATTATTCTTTATTTCACAGATAGAGAAAGTGAGGCACAGAAAGGTTGAATTATTTCCATAAGGTTGAATTGTAATGGTAAAGTGGTGATTTTAACTCAAGAAGCATGAAGTCAACCCACTTTTTATACATCGCATGTCCTCTTCCTCATACGGCAGACACTCTTGGGGACCTAGCCAGCAGCCATTCCCAATCCCTTCTGCCTCATAGGAAGAGTCAACATTCCACCAGAGAGGCTGTCCACATCAGATACTAGATTTCCCTATCCTCACAGCTGTGACTAATCCATCCTGAGTAATGGGTTTAGTCTGAGTTGATGCTATGGTTGTTGTTAGTGGACATTCTGGCAGTTTCCCTCTTGGTTAAAAGAAAGAGATGCTCTAAGTTGAGTCCTTCTCTTTTCCTCCCATTTGGACTCTGAGATATGGCATCTATTATGACCATGATAGAAAAGTCAGAGTGTGAAAGCAGAAGAGTACTATCATTGAGAACTGAACTCACCCTGGGACTATTTCCAAATATTTATTTTGAGTGATAATAATACCTCCTATTGGTTAAGTCACTTGTAGGGGCATTATTTCACTTGCAGCTGAAATCACCTTAACTTACATGCTCCCAAGAAGCAAATCCTTTGGATATCTTATTTTTATCTTTTTGGGAACTCAGGTGTATAAGGTTTAATCATATTCCTCAATTCCTGACACATGACTTCCTCTTGTCATAGCTATGTCTTTCTTCTTCTTCTTTTTTTAACCCTATTTCCTACTCTTATTCCCACAAGCAACAAATCTGAAGGATTTAATGTATATTTTTTATTAGTATGCATTTATGTCAAATGTGAGATTGTGTTTTCTTTGCATGTGCCACTAATTAGTATAATAAAAATCAGACGAGTGATATCTAGTATTACAGAGCATTTACTATGTCCCAGGCATTTAGTTAAGTGCTTTTCATGCATTGACTCATTTAATGCTCACAAAAACCCTGTAAGACAGGTACTATCATTATCCAAACCTTAAAGATAAGGAAACTGAGGCAAGGAGGGGTACATAAATGACACTGAGCTATAGAACTCATTCTGCTCATTACATTTTTCTCTTTTTTTAAATCTTTTTTTAAAGATTTTATTTATTTGAGCAAGAGAGAGGGAGAGAGAGTGAGCAAGAGAGAGGGAGAGGGAGAAACAGGCTCTCCGCTGAGCAGGGAGCCTGACTCAGGGCTCAATCTCAGGACCCTGAGATCATGACCTGAGCCGAAGGCAGACGTTTAACCAACTGAGCCAACCAGGTGCCCCTCACTGCATTTTTCAATCAGTACTTTGAGTTCTAGGTCTACCCACACTGGTGCCTCTTGTGTTGATTATGGCATGGTATTTTATTATGCACATCTTCCATACAGACCCCTTGATAGCCTCCAAATTTCTGCCACCAAAGACAAAGGAACATTGAACATCCTTATCCATGTTCACTAATAGACCCCTGTCTACAGGATATATAGAAAGCTATATATACAGAAGCAGAAGGGCAGGTTCACAGTGAACATGTACTATTTACTATGAGTAAAATATATAACCTGATTGGCTGTGCCAGACTTCATGACTATCAAACATGCACAAGGATCCTTATATCCCCACATCTCTGCCAACATTTGGTAGTGTCCCGCACTGTAATTTTTGTTAAGCTATTAAGACTGAAATAATATATCATTTCCATTTTTCTAATTACTAATCCATTTGAGCATTCTTCCTATGATTTATGTGATTACTTCTAAGACTTTATTACTTAAAATATAACCCAGAATATTCCCTCCTTTACTAAAGATGCACACCATTTTCATTCTACGTAATGGACAAGTGGGAAAATTCGTTCATATGCTAAATATCAATAGCTTATTTGTGAGTAATCAATAGATGAGGCAGACTTGATAGTAAAAAGAAATTACAGAATAAATATAATTCCCATATTGTTGCTTGGATAGTAAATAGGAAATACAGGAAAAGGAATAGGTATTTCATTGCTGGAGACATGTGCTAAGATTCTTCTCGTCATTATTGTGGTTAAGATTCTTTAGTCATTTGAGTTTCATTTGTCTCTCCACTCTTAGTTAAGATCTACGCTATACTCCTGCAGGGGGTGTGGGAGAGCCCATGCTCTCAAATCATTCAGCCTAGCACAATCATAACACAACAAGTAAAGATAAATGAGCCCAGAGCTGGAACATCTAACCCAGATGGGAGACTGGAGTTCAGGGGTATTCTCTGAGAGGATGGTGCTTCATTTTGTCACTTCATCTTGCACTTAATTAAAAAAATTCATGGGCGCCTGGGTGGCTCAGTCAGTTGAGCATCGGACTCTTGATTTCAGCTTAGGTCATGATCTCAGGGTCATGAGATTGAGCTTTGTGTCGGGCTCTGTGTGGTGTGGAGCCTGCTTAAGATTCTCTCTCTCCATCTCCCTCAACCTTTCCTCCCTACCTCTCCCCACTGCCTCTCTCCCTTTCTAAAAAAAAAAAAAAGAAAGAAAGAAACATAAAAATATTTTTAAAAAATTCAGAAAGCACCCTCCCTCAAATCTACATTTCTATCCCTGCCTATGAACACACACACACACTCAATCCATTTCATCATTGCCAAGGACACCTGAGAAAACTATAGACACAAGAGGCAGTGGGGTTTTTGTAAGGAATGACAAGCAGCTCAGTGTTGCTGGGGCACAGGGTGTGAGACAAGTCAGGACACAGGAGAGAAGAGATGGGCAGAGCCTTGGGTGCCATGGATAGGAGCCTGGACTTCACTGTATTGTGATGGGGAGCCAGTGAAAGGTTTTAAAGGGAAAGGATTTGGTCAGAATTTCAGCTCAGTGGATGATGGATTTCAAGGGGATGGATTAGAAAAAGAAAGTGACAATAGTAATTCAGATGACCAACAATGAAGTCCTAAATAGAATAGTAGCAAAAGGCATAGAAAAGAGAGACTGATTGAGGACACGTAAGCAGGATACGTGCTTGGAAATAAGAGGAGCCTAAGTGGAGAGAGAGGGAAAGGGGACAGTCCAAAATGGTCTCTAGGTTCTTGAAATCACAAATTATAATGACAAGAAAAAATACAAGGAGGTTAATTTTCCAAGACAGTTCACTATTCTCTTAGGCCCATCAATCAGGCAGCAAAGAAGCCCTGATGCCATGGAAATAAGAGCTAAAGCTTTTAACAGCTGAACATGTCTGGCCACTGTTGTAAATGCTTTACACAGAGTAACTCATTTAATCCCTGAAACAACTCTATGACAGAGGTCCTATAATAACCTACATTTTACGGATGAGAAAACCAAAGCTCAGAGTTTAGGTAACCCATCAAAAATCACACAGCAGAGAGATGAGTCGAGCATAAGCAGTGTGGTTTTCAGAGTCTGGGTGCCCGAGTCTGTGCTCTTACTGGCTACACTCTTTCTGCTTATATTTCCAGCTGGGTAGGCTTTGCGGAGTAAGTGTTAACCCCATCCCTCCACACACACCACAGGCGAACCTCGAGCACCTTCCTCCACCTGGTCTTGCTGCTTATTTCTACCCCAGAGTGGGCAGCAAGCTGTGTGAAGGCTAAGGCAGGACAGAGAAGAAGGGAAGAGTTTCTGGGCTCCTTGCTCTATCACTGAAGACTTGACTCCAGTCCTCAGAACAACCATGAGTGCTGGAACTACATCTGCAACACATGTTCTTATGGATGCCCCCATTGCAGGGAATTGGTGTCCCCCTGAGACCTGGCACTTTACCCAGGTGCCAGGAGAGAGTCTTAAAGTCTCCTCTTTTATCTTAGAAGAATGGAAAATATAAGTCAGAGCACATGCCTCTGTCTGATCAAATCTGTTCTCATGTATTAGCTCAGGCAGTAGAGAAGTACAAGCTATAGAACGTATTACCAGTAGTCTTCTAATGTGAGAAGACTGCCTACATTTCTCCAACCTACTCTTTGGGGTTAGCAGATGGCATTAGGCAACATGGACAGAGGAACATGACCAGAGCGAAGCCCTCAGATGATGGTGCCTTCCTTCCTTCAGGAGACTAAAATAGAATTGACTAAAAACACTTGGTTGCCACCACTTGAAAGAAAGAGTAGAAGAGGAGGTAAGGGCTTGTGGGCATGAGATGAGAGGTCAATTTTGGATATCTTGAGTGTGAGAACATCTGGGAGAGCTGGATGGAAATTATATAGCTGGCATACATGTCAGAACTGAGGCAAGAAATCTATGGTGAATAGTGCCTTAGGAACTGTCTATTTCTTTTTTTTTTAATTAATTAATTTGTCATAGTGAGAGAGAGAGAGAGAGCACAAGCAGGGGGAGCGGCAGGCAGAGGGAGAAGCAGGCTCCCCGCTGAGCAGGGAGCCCAACGTGGGGCTGGATCCCAGGACCCTGGGATCATGACCCAAGCCGAAGGCAGACCTCAACTGACTGAGCCACCCTGGCATCCCAGGAATTGTCTATTTCTTATTATGCTACCTTCTGTGTATTTTCTATTTTGCTGTGGTGATGGTCAAGTTTATTTCCTGTGTACAAAAAAGTCAATGACTTCCATATATATATTTCAGCATATCGATGATAGTTTAACCATGTTCTTCAACAAAGACATTTGCAAAGTAAGGAAAAGCACATGGATGGAGGAGACAGGCAGGGGTGTATGGGCAGAACTCTGATAAAAACCAATGTGTGAAGGTTGCAGAATGGAAGAGGAATTAACTCAGTGGGCTACAAAAGAGGGTCTTCCTAGATAAAAAGGTGTAGAGGTTCAAGAAAAAAAAGACTGATCATGAATGTGTATTAAAGCATGGAGAACTAGTAAGTTTAGGACCCCCCCCCAAAAAAAAGTCCCATTGAATGTGGAAATATTAGGATGACAGGTTTCCTTAATCATAGGATTTGACTGCTGATTGCTGTGGGCTGGGGAATGGAGAGATGAGGAAGTGACACAATGTTTGATTAAATTAAGGGAACAGTTTGACATTATTAAAATAATTTAACATTCTTCTGCAGTTTCTCCAGTGCAATGAAATAAAACAGAAACTTCAAAAGACTGACTGATGCAGAAATGTTGGGGTTTGGAGCTGACAGCCAAGAAAGAATTCTTAAGACACCTTTGGTGCAAAAATGTGGTTTTATTAAAGCACAGGACCCACGGGCAGAAAGAGCCGCACCAGGGTCGTGAGGAGTGTCCCATTATATACTTTCAAGTTGGAGGGCGGTTAGGGATAGCATAAGTCTCTAAGGAATTTTGGAAACAAGGTTTCCAGGACCTTGAGGGGGCTAGCTATTGTTGGGAAAAGGTCATTTACTACTGTATAATAAAACCTGAGTCATGAGACCCTTTAGATATATATCGGTGGGCCATATGCTTAGGGGATTATTGCCAACATGTATCATGGGGGGGTAGAAATAAAGGAAGTTTCCAAAGGTATTTTTATATATTAAAGTAGACTTACAAGATCCTGGGGGTTGAGATAAGATTGCCTTTTGCCTTTAGCAAAGTATTAACATGAGGCAGCTGAGTTCCTGGAGTAATGTCACTCTGTCAGTTTCAAGGACTTGTCAAGGGGCTGTAAGTAGTAAGGAAATTTAATTTTTTCTTTTGCCTTTGTTTCTCACATCACTGACTACTGGGTTAGCTAGAAGAAAATATAATAGTCTCTATCAACATGAAAAAAATATTCCAGGATATCTGAGAAAATTAAGGAAATCCTACTGAAACTATCATGGTTGAGTAAGATGGTTGAACACACATTCTGTCATGTCAATGTCATGTCAAAACTATGTTAATGGTTTTCCCATTCAGAATAATTTATTGCGTGAATATACTGGAAAATTAGCCAAATCAGAATAGCACCACAAATATAAATGATCAAGATTTACCCTAATAGGAAATTGATCAATGAAGATATTTTAAAAATACATGAGACTTCTGTTTTCAAGATGGTATAGGCATACTTTCCCATATTCCTCATGATAAATACAATTAAAACCCTGGACATTCTTTAAAACAGACGTAAGAAGACTCAGAAAGGTCAAGAGAAAGCAGACCAGCTAGAACTCTCAGGATATGAAAAGTGACCTCCTGGTGAATTCCCTGTATTTTCTTTTGGCCTCAAAGAGCCCAGACTTGGAGCTGAAAAAGACAAGCCAGAAATGCCAACGTAGAAAACAACAACAATAACAACAACACCTCAGGGAAAACCTGTTTTCTCTAGCAAAAGAACAGGAAAGGAGCAGCCTAGCCCTTTTTAGACAACAACTAATCTTCCCCAACCAAACCCTATAAAACCAGTTCCCCCACCCCACAAGCAAAGGACCCGGGGGAGCTTTGATTTCCACCACTGTGAACCTCTAATGAGGCACCCTAACCACAGCAGTGTGGGCTCAAAGAAGACCAAACAGACACCTGGGACTTTCATCTCCATCGGAGGGCAATAACCGCTCCCTCATACAGCGGCAAAGGAATTAGAAGCATAGTGAACTTTTTCTAAATCTGCTGCAGGGAAGGACTTCTTATTTATTTGTATCTATTTAATTTTGAATAGATAACAAATTAACATTATTCTTGATTTTAAATGCATACAAGGGCATACATTGAGAAGTTTCTTTTCTTCTTCACTCCAATCCAATTCTCCCCACGTGAACATGAGGGTTAATGGTTCTCTGTATAACCTTCATAATGTATTACATGGAAACAAAAGTAAAAATGTGCCCTTGTATTTCCCATTTTTGCATACATTGAAGCATACCATTCACATTGTTTTGACCTCCTCCCCCCACTAATTTGTCTCAGGAAGGTAAACAGCACTAACCTCCGTTTGTCAGCTCCTATTCTAATCCTCTTCAAGTATTTATTCATACAATCCACACAACAACCCTATGAGGGGAACAAGATCGCCATCTTCATCTTTCAAATTAGAAAAATGATGCGCAGAGGGGTTAAGTTTCCCTTGTTCAATATCCAGTTTTAAAGTCCAAACTTTTAAAAATGTTGCTTTAACGTCCTGATAGCACTCAATATTAGTATATGAAGAGCTTTCTCCTTTTCTATGGCTACGAAGTACTATATTACATGGATGTACCATATTTTTTGAAATGGCTGACTGTTGATGTTATTTCTATTTTGTTATTTCATAAAAATGCTGCACTGCATATCCTTGTAGCTACTGTGTAGGGGGGGTTGGCCACCAAATGTGGGGCAACCCGACCGGCTGGAGGCTGGCTGCACCAGAGGTGAGAGAATTCACCCAAGGTAGAACAAAGGAGATAGAAGTGTAGTGAATACACCACAAGGGAGCAGCGGGCCGGACAGCAAAGGAGAGACTGTGAGCAGGCAGAGGAGGGGGGCTGTAGTTAAGGGGGAGAATGAGGAGGTATGGGAACGTATGAAAATTTCCTTTTTTGGTACCTGTGTCCGGATGTAATTAACCCATTGGTCAGCTAGGGTTAATGGCTATTTTGAGGTTGGTCGCCTAATGGGCCTATTTGTACCCAGCCAGGAGGTTGGGGGGTCACTATAGGCCTTTCTACCTTCTTCAGGTTGCCATTGTTCAAGTCGGTTGCCTAAAAGCAGCCTCTTCAGATACTTCCCTTAGTATTAGTCTGAAATGCAAAATGAATTTACTAGAGCAGAATTACCAGGTAAAAGCGTGAGCATTAGTAATTTAGACAGATATTTGCCAAATTGCTCTCCATTTTGCGTTGCATTGATATATATTCCACCAGCAATGGAAAACAAATGGTTAGAAGGATGTAAAACTAAATTAGTATTATGCTTTTTCCTCCCCTAATTGGATAACTGATAATTTTTCAAAGTTTCCTATTGTATTTTATTTTCCATCAAGATAAGAGGATATATGACGGACCAGTTTTTGTCTGTCTGTATTTTCCCTTTCCAATCTATCTCACCCCATTCCCACCTCATTCCCTAAATTCATACTTTATAAAGCAGGCTTTTATTTTTTAATTGTTATTATTATTTTTTTAAGGTTCACTTATTTATTTGAGAGAGAGAGCGCACAGGCTCGTGGCGGGGGACAGAGGGAGAGGGAGAGAGAATCTTAAGTAGACCCCCCTCTGAGCACAAAGCCAGACAAGGGGCTGGATCTCATGACCCTGAGGTCACGACCTGAGCCGAAACCAAGAGTAGGATGCTTAACCGACTAAGCCACCCGGGGGGCCCCTATTTTTAAATTATTCTTATCTTGCTCTTTTTTTCAGGGTGGAAGAGGAAAAACACCTTGAAGTCAATACACATCCCTACCTTTGTAAAAGCCTATGACCACTGAAGAGACTGATAGTTCGAGGAGACAGTCCTTTTGAGAGAAACAAGGAGCAAGTGGCTCTTCTCTGCAGTAGAGATGAGGTGAGGGCCGCAGAGCGCATCACACTGCAGGGCAAGGCTCACAAACTCTTGGGTGGCCGCTCTTTGGTAAGGTGGCAAGATTTCAGAGGCAGTGGAAATGTAATGGTCAGGGAGAGGGGGGTCCAAGGCACAGGGGGTCCCAGCATCCCCAAAGGAGGCTGTGACACAAATATAGTTCAAAAGGGGTGCCTGCAGGAGTGGCACAGAGTGGAACAAAATTTACCTCAAGAGTTTCCAATGAGGACGAGTAAGCACAAAAAAAAAAAAAAAAGAGGGAATTCTCCACAGTGTTGATGCTCTAGGAGACCTCAGGGTATTTTCCAGTCTTGGGAGGATTTCGCGTTCCAATAATAATGACAAAAAAGTTAATTTGCATTTGCTTAGTGGAATGCAGGGGGAGCTCAGAGTTGTGGTTAAAGTGTTTTGGAAAGCTGTTTCATACCTAAAAGGCAGAAAACTCACTAGAAGCAGGTATTACTGCCCTTCTTCCTTTTCCCCCCCCGCAAGTGGCCATTGGAGTTTCCTGCCAACAGAAGACTGTGTGTACATCTAATTGAAGAAACCACTGGACCTAGTATCAATTAATGATTAGATTGGTGAAAAAGGCACAGAAGGGAAGAGTTCTATTTGGAAATTATCTTCAGAGGTCGATAATTTTAATGAATAACTCTTTAAGGATCCTATTTCCTGATTCTAAAATTGCTCCTTTTTATCAGTGCCATCCAGGTTGTGTTTGCGCTGAGCATATAAGCTTTGTCCTGTGGGGACAGTGACAGAGTTAAGATCTTTCTTTGCTTTAGGATATTGTTCTTCTATTATCCAGAGAGAGTATTCGCCGAGCTAGTAAAGATTTTCTTGAAGGTGTGGGGGGAAATACTGAATGTGTAGATATTGAACCATTTGTCTAGCCCTCTCAACAGTTAATGTGATTATCAAACCCCAGGACAGTTTCCCGGGAAATCCATATGAATTTTGTTTTCATCAACCAATAGATATCTGAGAAAGATGATTCATCTCCTCTTACTTTAGTGCCTTAGGTCTGTCTTTAAAAAGGCATACCATCTAGTGAAATTGGAATGACTTTTGTCTTATTCAATCTTGGTGGAATTTTACCAGGAACTGATTTGAGATATCTGGTGAAAATACAACTATGCATCCTTGAAAAATGCTATAAATAGATTATTTATTTTTAGTTGGAAAAAAAATGCTGTGTGTCTAAAGCACTTTAAAAGGCAGAATTCCATTTACCTGGAGGATATGAATTGAGAAAATATGTATTTTTATAAAACGCAAATAAAAAATGCTGACCTGTGATAAATAAGTACTTTCAAGTCACAGCCATTGTAGCTACATTTGAAAATCTTTATGAAAACAACAAAAAGAAAACTAACCTGGTTCCAAGACTGATTTCTGCTCCTTTTCTTTTTTTGCACTAACTTTTTGCTTGTATCTGCTTGTCACAGTACCACACATGACAGATCAGAGCAAGCACACACAAAAAAGCACACTGTTAATATCCTCCCCAAAGCCTGTTAACAAGGCTGGTGCAACATCTGACAGCTGCTATCAATATTTGATGCTAAGGACTCACCACTGTCCCTTTTCTCTGGAGCACTTCCCTCAGCCTATAGGCCCCCATTTACCCAGGAGGCATCCCACCACTTCCCTCAGCCTATGGGCCCCCATTTACCCAGGAGGCATCCCACCACCATCTCAGACTGCTCTGAGAATAAAAAACACCTAAACCCCTTGCCTCAGGTGGAGACAGAGATCCAGAGTTCCTGTCCATGAGGACATTCTCAATTACCTGAGACCGTATCCTTGCTCAAATCTTTCCCTTTCATTCTATCACTTTTCTCACCCCCTTACAGATTTTCCCTAAAAGGCACCCTTTAATAAATGATGTGCAACCAATCTCTTTCTCAGGTTCTATTTCTAAGCAACCAGAGTTGTCATGTTGGTATTTCAGAGAACGAACTGGTGATTGCCAGAGGGGAGGGGAGGAGGGGGGACGGGGAAAATAGGTGAAGGGGATAAAGAGGTGCAAGCTTCCGGTTATGAAATAAATAAGTCACAAGAATGAGACGTACAGCATAGGAAATGTATGTTGTATATGTCAATAATGTTGTAATAACTTTATATGGTGACAGTTGGTAACGACACTCACCATGGTGAACGTTTCATAATGCGTATAATTGTCAAATCACTGTAGTGCACCTAAAACGAATATAATATTGTATGTCAACTATACTTCAATAAAAAAATACTTCAAGAAGTTGTTTGGATTAAATGAAGACTTTAGCTCACTGTGTATTTGCAACAAATATCACCATTATTAAGAAAAAAAAAGATGAGTAAATATTTCAAAAAGAACAAAGTGGGAAAAGACATTTTGTATAGAGGAACGGTGGATGCATAGCCCCTCCCCCCCAACTCCCCCACAAAAAGAAAAGGCTTGAAGCTGCCATGCTCAGGAAGGTGTTATTTGGAACTTACATTAACTGGAAGAAGACAGGAAATGAAGGCCAGATGAGAGATAAGTCTGTAAAGATGGATTCTAGTCAGCTTTGAGGGAGGGACCATCTATACGTCATCCTCCCTAGAAGACCGCAAAGGCCTGTGCTGGGGTCTGAAGTTGGGGTGAATCCAAATACCCTATATGAAGGCTAAATCTTCCCTTCTTTGTGATTCCCTGTGTGTTTCCCTCTTTCATGTGTGGGTTTCAGTGAATAACAGCAACAGTCACAGGTGCAATAGCCTGACCTTTTGATATCCTAAGGCAAAGGGAGTCTTTCCCTTTTTTTGTGATAGGCACGACTCAGAACCAACACATCACTCTCCTTCACCATTTGCTCAGATTATTTTGACACCTGTGTCTGATAGTAACATGCATGTCCACAAGACAAATCCAGAGTGCTGGATATAAATACATGATAGGGGAGTCACTTTCCAGGATGTAAATAATAAATTCTGCAAAGTACCTAAGACACCTTCTGATTCTCACTGAATAATCCCCCCAAATGTCTGAGCTTTTGTGTTACCTGCAATGTACCCCACTCAGTGAAATTTCATGTGCTGCTTACAGCCATTTCTCAAACTCTTCCTCTTGGGAGTTCTCTGTGGAACATGAATGAGGAATTATAAGAGAAGCAGACCTGTGACCCTCTCCTCAGGCCTGAGCAATCGCTAGCTGTCCAGTGTGAGAAGCGCCTGGGAGATTCTGTGATAGAGGCAATGAGTTTTGGAATCACAGATGAGACCAAATTATAAAGATCGTATTTCAACTGTCCACAGAGGTTGGGAATTGCAGTAACAAATATTAGCCTGTGTGCCAACTTAGTCCACCTGAAGTCTTTACAGTCCTCCAAAGAGGCAGCCCTATTCCAGAGATATTTAGGTGAATAGAACCATATTTGCCTCCAGTTTACTTAAGTAGATCATCCTTCAGAGTACTGGCGGGTGGTTGGGGCTGCAGAGGTCACAGCTCACCAGGGGCTACTCACCTATGGTATCTCTAGACTCTCTCTTTACAATCTTGCAATTTCGCAGTGCATTTTTCTAAGTATGATATGAATACATGATGAAAGCAGGAAAAATGCAAAGCACAGAACATCACAAAGGAAAGAAAACCCATAATAAATGCTAACAGCAACAATGGTGACAATATATATTGACAAATTAGGACATTTTGATGTAGCTGATTTGACGCAGACATTTTTGCAGGGTTTTGTTATGGCTGGAGGTATGGAGAAGAAGCGCTCTTGAAGCAAGTGTTTTGCTGTAGCCTTATAAAAATGGCTACTTTAAAATGTAAAAGTCATGGGTACCATAGGTAGCACCATATAGAGATGGCATCTGTGTCACTGTCCTAAACTCCATTTCACATACACTCATTCCAGGAGATTAAGGGAGGGCTGAAAAAGAAGTGGGACCAGTTATAAACAGATCCGCTTTGTACATGACTTCAAAATACACTGTATCTTGGGGGCAATGTAGCACTGAGTGTCCATGCTCTTAATGCTATCAATTTTAAATGTGCATTCTGAGAAGCGCTTTTTTTTTCTGATGGAAAGGAGGCCTTGGAATTAAACTGGCACTTTCTGTATATGTGTGTCAGTGTGCGTACACACACACATTTATATATTTACCCACACAACCATTTCTATTTGGCTAAAATGTTCATAATAGCAAAATGTTATACAGCCTAAATGGCAATCAGGTGGGGATCAGTTTAACAAACTTATTGTAAAATCATCAAGAAGGTCGATGTAATAAATAAAAATATTTATACACATGTGTGTATGTGTCTGTGTATGTATGAAAAGTGACAAAAAGTTAAGCATATATGTTATGATTATAGTTTCTCATTTTACTTTTTCATTTAAAACTTTTATGAAACTTAGTGATATCCAATATAATAGCTAATACTTAAACAGACTTCATGAAAACACCTAAACCAAACAGAAAGGGCTTTCACTAAGAAATGTGAAACAAATTTTGAATAAGACAGAAAGGTAATGTTCCTAAATTTGAAAAAAAATTAAACTTTGTGAAAAATAAATTATCTACCAATTGATCTTGAAATTATCTGCCATCTAATCTTTCTAAAAAAATCACAAAATGTATTTTGGAATTTAACAAAGTGAGTCTAAATTTCATTTAAAACCTTAAAATAGTATAAACATTGAAACTTTGTTCCTTGAAAACAGTGACTATGCCTTTTTATAAAATGTGTATAGAATATTCATAAGTTTGCAAATAAAAAGATGCAAATAAAGACTCCATGGATTTCAAAGTAGAAATAATATAGTATTTTTCGATCACACTGAACTGCAACAAGAATGTAATAACAAAACAAAGTATCAAAAAGTCCTTAAAACCTGGAACTTGTGAAAAATTTTCTGAAATGCTTTAAGAAAAAAATTTAAAACCAAATTGTAGAATGCCTAAAAACACCAATCGTGAAAGCCATTCATATTAGAAATTATGAGGTAAAGGCATAAAGTTTTAATTGAAGATAGGAAAAACAGAAACAACAAACAACCAAGGGAAGGCAGAAGGATGGAGTTAATAAAGATAAAAGCAAAATGCAATCAATTAGAAGAAAGAAAAATGGCAGAATAAATAAATTGAACACTGAAGCTTTGAGCAAACCTAATTGGTTAGTAGAAAAGACAAACACAAAAATAACAAATGATGAGGAGTAAATCATCATATTTGGAGGAAATTAAAACATTGACAAGAAACTATATTGTTCAACTCTGCAAAAGCAATTGAAATTCCAGGAAAAAATAGAACACCTCTTTTAGGAATTTTCACTTGATTAATTGACCCCAGCACAAACAGAATATCTATAAACCACTCACTAAGAAAAAATAAAGTTGTGAAAATGTTATCCTTCTATCTAAAATCAGCAAATCCAGACATTTCTCAGGGAAATTTTACCAAAAATTTATAGATCAGAAAATCACAAAGCTATTAAAAATTTTTCATTAATATAAAGAAAAAAACCAAGTAAGTCTCTCTTATGAAGCTAGTCTGACAATGACATCAAAATCCAGCAAAGAATTTATAAACAGACCAATCCAAACATCGTTGAGATTATTAATGAAAATGCTAAATAAATATTATCAAACACAACTCAGCCACATATTAAAACAATAACACTATGGCATCACCAAGTGAAATTTATTCCATTATAACAAGAATGTTTTAGCATTTAGAAACCTATTAATTTTATCATAATGATGGATGATGGGAGAAAGACATAGATCATTTCATAGATGTTGGAGGGCCTTTGATAAAATTTAGCATCCTTTTTTGATTAAAAAAATAAGGATACATGGATGTTCTTCAAACATGATGAAATAGAGCTATCTCAACCCCAAATTCTTTTTTTTTTTATCATGGAACTATTAGAATCATTCTCATTAGAATTCTAAGACAAGGATGGCCACTATTACCATAATTATGATAGCATTTTGAAAGCATTAGTCATTGTAGATAGACAAGTGAAAGAAATTAGACATACGAAAATGAGAAAGAAAATCATACTTTTCCCAGTTTGATGAACGTACAGTTGAAAAACCCATGATTCAACTGGTAAAAGCAGTTACAGTGAAAAAACTCAGATTGATTTCCAGATATAAAATCCATATGTAAAAATAAAAAACTTTCTTTTTTACAAACAAAAACAAAAGCATATAATGGAAAATATCCCATTGGAAATATTTAAACAGTGATAAAAATACTACTTAATAAACTTAACAAAAATACACTCTCCAGATATGAAGAATAAAATGTTCTTGAAAGACTCAAAAAGAGACACTTGAACACATAGAAAGTAATTCCTGTGATCTGGAATAAGAAGACTCCTATTTGTACAATTGTTAATTCTTCCTAACTTAATGTGATCTCAGTAATAATAACTGACATTTAACTTAACAAATACAAACTAAACTTTACATAAAAAATAGATATGAAAAAGATAAGTGACAAGAGGTTACCTGATTAGTGTATTAAAATGCATTATAAAACTAGACAAAATACAGGAGTGTGATACAAAGAAACAGACATAAAGTTATGGAAGAAATAAAATCAAATACATACAAAATATTACAATTAGGTAAGTATAGAATTTTTTAAAAAAATAGAAAATGATGAGTTAAACAATAAATGTGGGTTTTTTCTCTCAAAATAACCACTAAGAGGAAAATAAGGTTTATATATAACCAACATACTACGAGAAACTTCAAATGGAAAAGATGTAAAGATAAGAAAATCTGTAAGTATACTTAAAGTAAAAATATACTGCACTGGGAAAAATGTTTTATGATACAGGAGTGGGAAAGGCCTGTCCAGTTGTGACAATAAAACCCAGAAGTCTTAAAATTTGGTAAATTTTATTACATTAAAAATAGATTATGAATGCAAAACATAAAAAAATCAAAACATAAATGACCAGCTATAATACATTTCACAAATCATATTGCAAAGAATTAATGGCCCTAGTAAGAAAAGAATTTCTATCAATCAATAATAAAAATGACAACTAAATGGAAAAATGGAAAAAAGTTTAGAAAGTTTCACTGGAAGTAAAATTTAGGTGGCTTACTCTCACTGATTATACAAGAAAAGCGAAGACTCAAAAACAATGTGGCCATGTTAAAAGGCCACAGGGACTAGAGAAAGAAACTCTGAAATGCCAGATGTGGGACTATTTGAGCAATAAAAGAAATAGTGGGAAGAATGAATTCCTAATCATAGAATAATAAAACATTCCACGAGTCCAGACTGATATGAACAAGGGTATCAATCAATCAAAAAGCACTGACTAAAAAGGGGAAAGAAAACTCTTCCTTAGAGTAGAATTCCAGCTACCCAATGTAGAATGAATGGTGGCAATCACCCTTTATCTTCAACAGATTCTAAAATTAATGAGTGAATGCATGATTTGAAAATATGTAGATAGTCTCAAAGCATCTCTCAGAAAATATTCAATAATTGGAAAGGGGAATTCCAATACAGAGGAAGACCTACTAGGTACCATCTGAAGGAAGTGATCAAATTCGACATCATAAGTAGTGGAACAAAGCCCACATCATGTGCCTTGTGATACAAAGAAAGACACAACATTACTTCTGCTGTATTCTTATCACAGAATTTAGTGGTAAAGACATAGGCAAGCCAAAATTAGAGATATTATACAAAAAATCTGGCTAGTCCTCTTTAAAAATGTTAAGGTAATAAAAGAATGGGGGGAAAAGATATAGAAAATTCCAGATTCAAGGAGACTAAGGTATCATAGCAACTATGCACAATGTATGATCCTGAATTTAACCTAGATTTTTATAAAGACATCAGTAAAATATTTAGTGAAATTTTGAAAAGGTATATAAGTTATAGTTTGTATCAATGTTAATTTCTTTTTTTATTTTTAAAGATTTTATTTATTTATTTGACAGAGAGATAGAGAGAGAGCACAAGTAGGCAGAGCTGCAGGCAGAAGGAGAAGAAGAAGCAGGCTCTCCGCTGAGCAGGGAGCCCGATGTGGGGCTCGATCCCAGGACCCCGGCCGGGATCATGACCTGAGCCAAAGGCAGACGCTTAACCGACTGAGCCACCCAGGCGCCCGTGAATGTTAATTTCTTGATGTTGGAAATCGTACTGTGTTTATGTAAGATGTTAATATCAGAGGGATATTGGTGATGTGTATATCAGATATTTAGCAATTTTTTTGCAACATGTGCATGTGTGTCTTTTTTAAATGAAAAGTTAAATTTTAATAATTAAAATACCACAATTTTTTTTTATTATTATACCAGTAAAAACCCAATACTTTTATTACACAGTGTGGATCAGTGTGTGGGAAAACAGAAACCTTAATATATTATTACTGGGGGTAAAAATTGGTACAATCTCTATGGGGTGAATCAAAATTCAAATCTCTATGGAATGCAAATTAAAATTTTGACTCAGCTTTTCTACATCTGGGATTTTATCTTCCCGTTACACTTGCCTGCGTGCAAAATGGTAAGCGTGCAGATAGTCATTGCAGCATCATTGGTAACAGGACGACTAGAGACCACATGTGTTTCCGTCCATAGAGAACTGGTTGATTCAAATAATAAAATACATAAGATAAAATAATAAATAAAACCATAGTCAATTAAATACTTAAAAATAACAGAATAAGGAAGTATTTTAGGCAATAATATTAAATATCTAAAAACAGTTACAGGCAGAAGGCAAGATTCATAAAGTTTTATTAACATTTGTAACTACTCCCATATATGTTCCTTTGAAAGGAAATGTAAGAAACATTATTTGCATTGATAGTATGTTAAGAGGTAGGTAGTTAAGAACATGGGCAGCGTACCATTGTACCCAGGCCTCCTAAGTTGCAATTCTAACTCTGTCACTACTGGTTGTAAGTACTAGAGTACAGTATTTAACCACACAGAGCCTCAGTTCCCTTATCTGGGAAATGGGCAAATGACTGTTGCTACCTATAGAGTTGTTTTGAGGATTAACTGAGTCATTTGATTTAAAAAAAGGCCTAGGGGGAGCCTGGGTGGCTCAGTCGTTAAGCGTCTGCCTTCAGCTCAGGTCATGATTCCAGGGTGCTGGGATCGAGCCCCGCATTGGGCTCCCTGCTCAGCGGGAAGCCTATTTCTCCCTCTCCCTCTGCCCCCGCTTGTGCTCCCTCTCTCGCTGTGTCTCTCTCTGTCAAATAAATAAATAAAATATTTTAAAAAATTAAAAAAAAAAAAAAAGGCTTAGAACAGGGATGCCTGGGTGGTGCAGTTGGTTAAGCATCTGACTTTTGATTTTGGCTCAGGTCATGATCTCAGGGTGTGGGTTCTTGAGCCCTGCAACAAAACAGCCTCCACCGCTCAGTGGGAGTCTGCTTGTGATTCTTTCTCCGTCTGCCCCCACCACACAGCATGTGAGCGCACTCTCTCTCTCTCTCTCTCCCAAATAAATAAATAAATAAAAGGCTTAGAACAGTGTCCAGCACTTAAAAGCAGTTCAACCAATGCTGTTTTTATCACTGCCTTTAGGGAGAGGAAGTTTGTGAGTGTGATGTCAGTGTAGGAACAAGACTTTCACTGTTTAAATGTGCACATTTTTAATTTTGAGCTATGTGACTGACTGTATTAGCTCTTTAAATATAGGAGAGAAGAGATGAGAAAAAAAAAACTTTCAAATCAAAAATAACATTTTATTATTCTATAAGGAGAAAAAAATCTCAAAGATCTCATGCTTATCCACTTGTGTCTCAATGGTAACTTCACTAAAAATATCTATTCTGCTGCAGATGAGGATATACCTTAATATCATATCAAATTATTTTTGTCAATATTTATTTTTAATTATTGGCTTTACATTTTCATTATAGTTATCGTGACTCCTAATATTGTCTTAATAGAATGATCTAAATTTTGGACACATATTGATTGTGTTCGTTCTACATGAAATGGATTTTTATTTGTTTTTGTTTTATTCCAAAACACTCGCTTTTATTGGCAAAAATACAAAATTTTTTTTAACTAACAAAAATAAGATTTTGTTTCAGTATTCATGCTACCTTAAGCATATGGGCTTAATAAGTACATCGATGGTTACAGGTAAGATACAGGCTCAAAATTTTATTAAAACTCTGTTAATTTTAATTTAGAACCATGTCTCCATATTTTCTGTACAAACAAATTTCATGTAATTATTATCTTGTGAATAATTATTTAAAGTGGAGAGAATTTGCCAAGTATGGCCTATAATAAAGTATGGCTTGATGTAATAAAATGCATTTAACTAATTTAGCTAAGTTAAAAAGCTTTATTATCCTTAATATTTGATTCTAGAACTGGAAAATGAAGCAGGGATTTCAATTTGCCTAAAAAGCTATATGAGTATGTGCATATACTCACGGGGCTTTAATCTTATAAATTCTGCACTCTCTGCCAAGACCAACACTATCACTGAAAATTAATTTGATATCAAAAGCTCTAATTGTGTTACAATTAAAACCCATCATTACCTCCTTTTTTAGGAAGGGAAAGTATCCAAGCCCTTCTTGCCAAATCTGAGTTCTACAAGACTTTGTATTAGACTGACTGCTAGAGACAATAAAATCTGAAAATAAGGGTTGCAGCCCAAAGCAACATACTATGTCTCTTTAGTTGTATTTTTAATATCCTCTCTTTTCTGCAGGACTGTAAAGCCACCAAACATGCTCTTAAACTTTCAAGGTAAGGAGAAAGAAAATGGCATTAATGAGACCTTATCTCCTACATGTCATGTACATTGCTGCATGTTTAACACTTATTACTGCACTTAATACTCAAAATAGTCATACGATATGGGGTATGTAGTGCTTACTTGTTTTTTTAAGATTTTATATTTATTTGAGAGGGGGAGAGCACGAGCAGGGGGTAGAGGGACAAGCAGGCTCCCCACTGAGCAGGGAGCCCGATGCGGGGCTGGATCCCAGGACTCTGGGATCATGACCTGAGCCGAAGGCAGAAGCTTAACCAACTGAGCCATCCAGGCATCCCCGATATAGGGACTCTTAAGCCCATTTACAAATAAGTTAACTGTCAAACAAAGAAATATAGTCCAGGCTAGGTTAAAAGCATCCCAAGTCTCCTATGACCAATTTCTATTTCTCTGGTTCTATATGCTGTGCCCTCTTTTTTCCAAGTCTTTCTTCCACATGCCTTTTCAAACTCAGTGATTTGATGCAAATAGGATTTATGCTTTGGCTTAGGATAGTGACTCTCCAACTGTAACGTGTGTACGAAACATGTCAAGACCTTGTTAAAATGCAGATTTTGATTTGGTAGGGCTGAGTTTAGAAATTCTGCATTTCTATCAAGCTCTGGGGAAATACTCATGCTGCTATTCTGTGGACCACACTTTGAGTAGCAAACCATAGTGTCTTCTCTCCTCTCAGTGGAATATTCCAGTTGCAAGCAAAGCCTTATTAGACATCAGTCATGCAAATTGATTTTCCAAAATTTCATACTAAGGTCTCATTGGGTTGGCCAGTCTAACCTGATTATAACGTTGGCTAATTTTATGGCTGATAAAGAAAACAAATATCCAGATATATTTGTCTTCCTCCATTACACAAGTAATGCATATTTGTTATTAACAATCAGAAAATAACAAGCAAAACTGAACAATAAATTTTAAAATATTTACCTGAAAACTACATTCAGAAAAAGATTCTGATATATATATATATAAAATACACACATATATATTTCCGGAATTATAATGAACATACCACTTCATATCTTTGTGGAAATTAGTTTTGCATTAATAAATATACATCTACCCCATAATTAAAGAGTTAGAGGAACTGGCTATCTACCATGTAAACCCACAATCTGTAAGTCACTTTCTCTCTTTGGGCCTCAGTTTTCCCACTTGTAAAATGAGTTGAACCGGGTGATCTGATAGAGCCTTTTCCATACCACTGGTGGAAACTACCATTCTTTACATCTTTATCTCAGCGATTTAAATTGCTGTACACTAATGACTATATCCCATTTCTCAGGAGTGTCACAAGAATAAGGTTAAGAAAATAGCAGGTATGCAATCTTTGCAATCTCAAAAGGTTTAGCCTGAAAGAAATCTGCATACAGCAGCAATCTGCATTAGCACTTCCAGAGCATGAACGGGTATAAAATATTTGCCTATGTCTCAACCCGCTGCCTCATCAGGGGAAGGTAGCTGTGTCTTCCATCGAGGAAAACTTCTTTCTTGGTTTACATGGGTTTTGCAGAGGAACATATAAAATGTACAAACCACCACAATGAGTTTTCACTTCTGCAAAATATCTCTAGGTATTCAAGTACTCATTTTGAGTTATTTAAACGGAATTTTGCACATAAATATAGAGCCTGCCAGTTCATTTCCCGTCAGAAGTTATTCTCGTTAAGCACTATTAAACCCCGCTTAATGAAAAAGGAACACATTCTCGTGTGTACTTGCATGAAGCTAATAAGATCAATACTAGACAGGAAATTAACTTAAATTTGGGATGGGTGGGTGAGAACAAGTAGCTGAGCCCATCTCTACCTCTCTCTGTGGATACTGTATGACTCATGTTTAAGACTGTACATTGAATGGGCTTCGGTTTTCTGTGGTCTCATTTGAGAAGATAGGCTTTTTGCCCATTTTTATTTGTTTGTTTTAGAACCTCTCTCCATCGTGGACATGACTAATACTCAGGACTTTTACTTGCCAGCTGAACACCAACTGCCCCAGCCAGCCCCACCTGGAGCTACCTCTTGATGGGGCAGATTTATTGTTGCAAAACATTCAGACATTCCTCCACAAACATACCAATTGTTTTTTTAAACTTAGAGATTTGGAAGGAGGAGATTTCCTTTTGTTCTTTCCTTCTTTCTGTCCTTCCTTCCTTTAATTTACTTGTTAAATTTAGTATGGAAACTTCTAAAATTTCTGCCAAATCTTGCAATTTTATAAGACTAGGAATCTCTCTATTTCCGATCTAATAGGTATTAGAGGCAGAATACATATTTTATGACATGGTCACTGGGTTCATGATATAAAGCATCTTGTTTTCCCTTTGATATTCTTCTACAAGGATCCAGTAGGACATACATAAGCCATGACATCCATCTTACTGTGCTTCTCACATTTAGAAAATGTGGCCTCTTGTTTCTTTGAGAGATGACTTCAATCACACTCTTCTGTGTCCACATGTTGCAGTAGAATTTCTGAGGCTTCAATAAAAATGTCATGCTTTTGTCTCTCACTCCCTCAAAATCACATCTTGCACAGGAAGAGTGATGGCCAACATCTGACTCTGGAAACAGATTGCCAGGGTTCAAATTCCAGATCTGTGTGACCTTTGGTAATTTACTTAACTTCTCTGTACCCCAATTTCCTTATCTTTAAACATGGGGCTAATGTAATCACCAACCTCAAAGGGTTGACTTGAGTATGAAATAAGGTAATATGTGTTAGTGCTGGAATAGTGTCTGGCTCATAGCAAGCCAAATATTGGTGTGTTTTCTATTATTGTTATCTTCATTTTTTTATAAGAGAAAGAAATACATTTCTACAAAGTTTACTGTGATTTGAGATTCTTCTGCTATGTCCAGTGAAATTTAATCCCAAAGATTACCTAATTGCTTCAGGTTTAGCTTTGACATTACCTTCTCTGTGAACTCCTTCCAGATCCCAACAGACTGACTTAAACTATGACTTCATTAAGTTGAAAGAGTATATTAAAATATCTCTATTAGAACTCTTAGCATAATTGTACTTTTTGCTTCTTTCTTTGCTTTTCTTTGCTTCATTTGACCTTTCCCCCATGCATACTATTGTTCCTTTGTTCCTATTGTACCAGCTTATCCTCTTTTGCAATCCTAGCACCAATAATAGTCCTTGGTTTATCACTGACATTCATGAATGTTCATTAAATGACTGTGTGAATAAATGAAGGCACAAACAAAGAAATCTGTGGTCATCAAAAGCAGTGTATCATTCCGGATCCATTTATATTCAATGTTTCTTTCTTTAATTGCCTGTTTACCTCTTTCTACTCTATGCTTGTTGTTGATTAAGCAGCTCACTCACTGAGATGTTGCTGCAGCAAAGCTAATCAGAAGCAGCAGATGACATCATGCAGAGCGTGTCCATGACTGGGCTCATTTCTTCTTGAGGTGATAGAATGGCATTCTGGAGGCTTATCCAATGAGGACCACCAAGAATGAAATTCTGAAAACTTTCCGCTTCTCCTTTTTGAGCATGCTCAGGAGGTAGCTAATAGGACAATAGCTAGCTAAGCCCCAATTTTCCATATTTTGTCTCTTCCTCTGAATTCCTCAGCCTGAGGTTGCTTACCAAATGAAGAAAGACCAGAACCTAATTTCTTTAAAATATCAAATCACTAACCCATCCCACTAAGATATATATTGGGGGGCAAAATTACACTTTTAAGGGGCAGTTAACCTTTATTGAGCCTTGATTAGGGAATTACACAAACATTAGAAATATAATGCAGGAAATAAAATATTACTTTACTGATATTCCAAAAATGAGCCTTTTTTCATTATAAGAAGGAGACATGTTTTATCACCTCTTACATTAACTAGATTCACATATGTCCTGTTTTATTTCTAAATTGGCCAGATTAGCACTGTTGATGTACTTCAACCCCTGAATTATGGACTTTCACTTATTCTTCCTTAATAATAAAAAGTAGAGAGCAGAAAACAGTGTCTATAAAATAATGAATGTGTATTTGAGTTCTGACATTATATGACAGACCTAGGTAAATGCCAAAATGACAATATATATGGTTTTTACTTTTAAAGTCTAGATATGTCATAGAAAATTTTCTATGTATTGTTGGATTGTATGATCCAGGAGACATGAGGGTCAATTAATCTAATGTGGTATTCACTTTTGAGAGGACCTTGCATGAAAGGACCTGAGTGAAGCAATTTAATTGTAACTATAGCCAGTTGTAGCTTTGTTTCTTCTTTTAGTTTGTTTTGCTTCCTTTTTTTTTTTTTTTATCTTGAAGGCGAGCCAAGGTAAGTGGCTTTCATGGGAAGGCTACAAAACTAGCTCTGTCCATAGGAAGACACTGGTGATGTGTAAGGAAAGGAGGATGTAAGGAATGGCACTGAGAGGGATGATTTTTCAATACTCACATGTTCAGGAACATGTGTCCTCCAAGGTATTTGGGACTCCTCATTTATTTAGTTGCACAGGAAACTATATTTAATGTTCACCATCAGTTGTTTATTTTTTAAAGATTTATTTATTTATGTGAGAGAGAAGGAGAGCATGAGCGGGAGGGGCAGAGGGAGAGGGAGAGAGAATCTGAAGCAGACTCCATGCTGAGCAAGGAGCCCAATGCTGGGCTGGATCTCACAACCCTGAGATCACGATCCTGAGGTCACAGCCTGAGCTGAAACCAAGAGTTGGCCATTTAACCACCCAGGCGCCCCTATTCACCATCAGTTTTTATGCTCTCAAGTCACTTTGGTAGTTTGAAATTCATTTTCTAGCAGAATCTTGAAAAAGGCCTTATGGCAAAAATGTTTTCTGAATTTCTTGCATGAGGATGACAGATCTTTTTTTGTGTGTGGTGTAACACAAATTATATTTTATATTTTTTATGCAATAAGTATTACTTTATGTAATTTTGAATATTTTTTATGTCAAATAATAATAACTTTGAAGATAGAGCAGTTGCAGAGTTGGCTCATTTGAGGACTCAACCAAGTGAAATCCCTAAGTCATTTTCAGTTTTCTACTCTGCCTTCCTCAGCATATTTGCTATTGTCCTCTAACTGCCATCTTTTCTCCCCTTATTATTCAATTTATTTAAACTAAACAAGCAAACAAACAAACAAACACCAAGACAGTACATCCTTTTCTCCCACCCCCTCACCCCCCACCTCTGGCAACCACCGATTGGTTAACTGCATCTATGAGCTTGGATTGACTGATTGATTGAGTTAGATTCCACATATAAGAAAGATCATATGGTATTTGTTTTTCTCTCTGACTTATTTCACTAAGCATAATGCCCTCCAGATATATTCATGTAGTCACAAATGGCAACTTTCATTTTTTATGGCTTAATAATATTTCATTGTATATATATATATATACCATAATGTCTTTATCCATTCATTCATTGATAGACCCTTAGGTTGTTTCCATATCTTGGCTATTGTAAATAATGCTGCAATGAAACGTGGGGGTGTACATATCTTTTCAAGTTACTGTTTTCACTTTCTTCTGATAAATACCCAGAAATGGAATTGCTAGATCATATGATAGTTCTATTTTTAATTTTTTGAAGAACTTCTGTAATTGTTTTCCATAGTGGCTGTACCAATTTACAATCCTAGCAACAATACATGAGGATTCCCTTTCTCCACATCCTTGCAACACTTGTTATTTCTAATCTTTCTGATAACAACCTTTCTAACAGGTGTGAGGTAATATCTCATTGTGGTTTTGATTTGCATTTCCTTGATGATTAATAATGCAAAACATCTTTTCATGTATTTGTTGGCTATCTATATGTCTTATTTCAAAACATGTCTATTCAGATGTTCTGCCCATTTTTTAATGTTTTTTTTTTTTTTTTTTTTGCTATTGAGTTATATGAGTTCTTTACATATTTTGGATATTAGACCCTTCTTAGATGTAGGATTAGCAAATAATGTTTCCTGCTTAGTAGGTTGCCTTTTAATTGTGTTGATGGTTTCCTTTGCTGTACAAGAGCTTTTAAGTTTGATTTAGTCCCCCTTATTTATTTTTACTTTTACTGCTTTTGCTTTTGGTGTCAGATTTCAAAAAAATCATCACCAAAACCTATGTCAAGAAGCTTACCACCTGTTTTCTTCTAGGAGTTTTAGGGTTCAGGTCTTACATTTGAACCTTTAATCCATTTTGAGTTAATTTTTATGTATGGTGTAAGATAGTAGCCAAATTTCATTCCTTTGCATGTGGCTGTCCAATTATCCCAACACTACTTATTGGAGAGAATGTCCCTTCCTTATTGTCTATTCTTGGCTCCTCTATCATAAATTATTTGACCATATATTCATGAGTTATTTCTGGGCTCTCTATTCTGTTCCATGATCTATGTGTCTGTTTTTATGCCAGCACCATACTGTTTTAATTACTATAGCTGTAATATAGTTTGAAACAGGACACACGATGCCTCCAGCTTTGTTCTTCTTTCTCATGACTGCTTTGGTTATTTGTGGTCTTTAATGGTTCTATACAACTTTTAGGATTGTTCTATTTGTGTGAAAATGCCATTGGAATTTTGATGGGGATTACACTGAATCTATAGATTGCTTTGGGTAGTATGGAGACTTTAACAATATTGATTCTTCTAGCCCATGGGCATGGAATATTTTTCCATTTATTTGTTTCTTCAATTTCTTTCATTAGTATCTTATAGTTTTCAATATACATACAGGTCTTTTACCTCCTTGGTTAAATTTATTCCTATGTATTTTATTGAATTTGATGCAATTGTAAATGGGATTGTTTTCTTAATTTCTCTTTCTAATAGATCATTATTAATGTATAGAAATACACTACATTTTTGTGTATTAATTTTGTACTCTACAACTTCCTGAATTCACTTATTAGTTCTAGTAGTTTTTTTGATGGAGTCTTTAGGGTTTTCTATATGTAATATCATGTCACACGTAAATAGTGACCATTTTACTTCTTTCCAATTTGGATGCCTTTTATTTCTTTTTATGATCTTATTGCTCTGGGTAGAACTCTATATTGTATTGAATAAAAGTGGGAAGATTAGGTATCCTTGACTTGTTCCTGATATTGGAGGGAAAACTGACTACTCATCCAATGATAGCAGAATACATATTCTTCTCAAGACCACATAGGAATTTGCCTAGATATAAAACATTCTAAGCTATTAAAAAAACACATCAATGAATTTAAAATAATAGAAATCATACAGAATCTACTCTTGGATCACAATGGAATTAAACTAGAAATAAATAACAGAAAGATAACTGGGAAACCAGTTATAATACATGGGTCAAAGAAGAAATCTCAAGAGAAATTTAAAAATATTTTGAACTAGATGAAAATGCAAATGCAAATGATCAAAATTTGCAGGATGCTGTGAAAACAGTGCTTAGAAAGAAATTAGTAGCATTGAATACATATATTAGTAAGGAGAAAGTTCTAAACTCAATAATTAAGCTTCCATCTTAAGAAACCAGAAACATAAGGGGCACCTGGGTGACTCAGTTGGTTAAGCATCTGACTTTTGGTTTTGATTCATGTCATGATCTCAGGGTTGTGAGATCAAGCCCTGCATTGGGCTCCTTGCTGAGCATGGAGTCGGCTTGAGGATTCTCTCTCTCCCTCTCCCCTCCCCCCATTCACACTCTCTCTCTTTCAAAATAAATAAATAGAATCTTTAAAAAAAAGGAAACCAGAAAAATAAGAACAAATTAAAGGAGAAGAAAATAAAGAATAAGAATTATAAAAGAACTTGATAAAATTAAAAATAAAACATCAATGAAGAAAAATCAACAAAACCAAACGCTAGTTCTTTGAAAAGATACATAAAATCAATAAGCCTCTTCTGCTCTGCAAAAGACAGCAAGAGAATGAGAAGACAAACCAGAGACTTGGGGAGAATATTTGCAAAGACAAATCTGATAAAAGGCTGTTATCCAAAATATACAAGAAACTCTTAAAAAATCAGCTATAAAAAACCAACCTGATTAAATAAATGGGAAAAAGACACGAACAGATTCTTCATCTGAGGAGATGTACAGTTGGCAAATAAGCATATATAGAGATGTTCAACATCATATGTCATTATGAAATTGCAAATTAAATCAACAATGAGGTATCAGGTAGTCTTACCTGATGATTCAGCAATTGTGCTCCTTGGTATTTACCCAAAAGAACTGAATACATATCCACAAACAACCTGCCATGAATGTTTATGGAAGTTTTATTCATAAGTAAAAGCTTAGAAGCAAAAAATTTGCCCTTTAGTAGGTGAGTGGGTAAATAAATAAACTGTGGTACATCCAGACAATGGACTATTATACAGTACTTTAAAAAAAAAGAACTTTGGGATGCCTGGGTGGCTCAGTTAAGCGTCTGCCTTTGGCTCAGGTCATGATCCCAGGGTCCTGGGATTGAGTCCAGCATCAGGCTCCCAGCTCAGCGGGGAGCCTGCTTCTCCCTCTGCCCGTCGCTCTCCCTGCTTGTGCGCACTCTCTCTCTCTGATGAATAAATAAATAAAATCTTAAACAAATACACAAACAAAAAAGAACTATGAAGTCATGAAAATAAAGATGTAGAGGAAACTTAAATGCAATATTACTAAGTGAAAGACAGCAATCTGAAAAGCCAATCATACTGTTTGATTCCAGCTTTATGACGTTCTGAAAAAGGCAAAACTATGGAGACAGTAAAAATGTCAGTGGTTGTCAGGAGATGGGGGGGGAGGAAGGGTAAACAGCACAGAAGATTTTTAGGACAGTGAGACTATTCTGTATGATACTATAATGGTAGATACATGTCATTTGACATTTGCTAAAACCCATTACAATGTACATTAGGAGTGAGTCTTATTGTAAATCACGGACTCTGGGCAATACGATGTGTCAGTGCAGGTTCATCAGTGCCCCTGTGGTGTGAGATGCTGATAGTGGGGGAGGTTGGACCTGTGTGAAGACGGGTTAATTCTTTGTACCTCCTGATCACTTTTGCTGTGAACCTAAAACTGCTCTAAAAAAGGCTTATTATTTTGATTTTTAATCCAGTAATTTTATTAGAATATGTCTTGATATTGGCTATTTCTAGCTGGAGGTCTTCAGGTATATGTTATAATTTGTCAATATGTAGTTTCAAATCCGTTTTTCCTTCCTTCCTTCCTTTCTTCCTTCCTTCCTTCCTTCCTTCCTTCCTTCCTTCATCCCTCCCTCCCTCCCTTCCTTCCTCCCTTCTCCTCCCTCATTCTCTCCCTGCTTCTCCTTCCTCCTTCCTTCTTTCTTCCCTCCCCGCTCCTTCCCTGCTCCTTCCTTCCTTCCTTCTTTCCTTTTTAATTTCAAGCAAGGGTTCTTGTACTCTTGCTTTGGTTTTGTTTTCAGAGATGCTGTCATTTCTAGGGCAATCTCTTTTACTCATCACTGGTATTTATCTCTGTCTCAACTCCTTTTTATCACTTCATTTCTTTTTAATTAAAAAAATTTCCTTTTAATCTTCCATTTCTTAAGACATTATCTTGTTTTTCCTTTCTTTTGTTCTGTTTCTTCCAGAGTCATCTTAATTGCTGATGTTATTATTTTTTCTTTCCTGAGTCCAGTACCTTATTTGTGAGTTTTGCTAATTCTTACTCATATTTTCCCTTCATGTCTTGTATTTTCTTAATGTCTTTTAGCTCATTTTGAAATAGTCAGGGACAGTTTTAGCTGGGTATATCTGTGTAGTGTGCCCCCATAGTCTGTAGGGAACTTAGTTCTGATTCTCATTCTTTTCTTACAAGAGGTTTTATTGAGATTTAAGCTTGACACTTTTCCATTACTCCAAATATGAGCGTGTTTTCTGTTATTATCTTTATTATTTTATGAGAGAGAAGTAAACTTCCATTTGCTTTATGGCAATTTGAAGCTTTTCTGGATTTTTATGTGAGATCAGTTTTTCTGATCTTTTAGAAGGAAGCAAATTGTTCAGGAAAGCTTTTCTAACTTCACAGAGCTCCCTCTTCTGTGCCTTGCTTTCTGGGATTTCCTGGCTGTGTTTTCCTTTCCCACTTTTATGCAGATCTTATGTCTCCTCTCTCTTGTCCTATCCTGCTTAACTTAATTCAACTTCTAGAAGTTTCTGCTCAGTGAGGGGAACCCCCCCCAAAAAAAACCAGATCCCTGCGGAGTCTGTTTTGAGAGTCCTTGGGGGCTGGGTGGTGTACTTCTTTATTACTTCTTACCCTGGCCCCCAGCACTCACCCAGTCCCAGTCCGTGGAGAGCAAACCTCTTCCCTTCCCTGTGGCAGCTGCTGTTCTCAGGTTGGCCCATTATGTTTTACAGAGAACATCTGTTGGCTCCTCAAGGTTACTTCTAAGTTCCAAAAGAAGCCACCCTCCTTGCTTCTTTTGTTTTCTTCTCACATAAACAGCCGTACAATGCCTGTCTCGTGGCTACTGGTGTATGTTCCAGTTCATGGAGAGGAACCTAGTTTTGTTGTAAATGTTGCCCGTGTGTTTTTGGTTTCACTGTGTAGTTGCTATTTTTATGCAGGAATTCAAAGAGATAGAAAAATCTTGCAAGGGCCCAATAGCATCAGAAAAATATTCGTAGGTCTTTCATGAAGCATTGAAAAACATGCACAGGTTGGATTTATTAAGCAGTCCTTTAGAATCTATATAGGAGCCAAAATTGGCCAAATTTATCCCATTCCTTGGTGGTTCTTTTGCTATTACATCAATTGATTTTAATAGAGAAGAACTATCACTAGACTTTTATTGTATGGATCTTCTGAGTGGCTTTTTTTTTTTTTTAATTTAGGAAAAGAAAAAGTGTTTAAGCACTATGTTGAAAATTAAAGCTGTCTAAACAAAACCATGATCACTTTGGATGAAGTAGGGGTTAGACACAAAATGGAGGTTGCAAAATATGAATTACTCAAGAAAACATCTCAGATGAAAAGACATTTTCAACCCCCCATTAGCACCTCTTCATGTTTCAACATCTAATGGGATGAGGACACATCCACACACTCCAGCCATGAGTAACTGTCCTTCCGGTGAAGCGCCAGTTCTTTTTGTCTGATATTTCGCTAGGTTAATAAACACCAGTTATTACACTTTTATTTAACTTTCCATTAATCAGGTATTCCAATGGACAAAGTATGTTGAAATTACAGAACCTTTATCTGGTAGTGTTTTTCCTGAAATGTTTGCCAGAACCAAGTGCAGAAGAAACCCTTAGGAAGCACATATTAAAGGCTTGTTGATAGATTGCCTGAATGATGACATGTGCTGTGTAGTACTCTGTGGTTTGCACTGAACTGTCACCTATTATTTGTTATCTTTAATTCCCTTTCAAGATACTAACAGTGAGGTATTTTACAGATGAGGAAGTTGAGGCTCAGAGGAGGTCTAGGACTTGTTCAAGCTTCCTGGCTCGGTGTGTTTTGCTGTTTCTACTATTCCATAGTTTTGAATAAATGACTGATTTGTAAAGATGGAAAATTCATCCTCCTTTATATTGACTTAAGAAAAATGTGTTTTATGTGTAGGCATCATCAAAGCATTTATCTCTGCTTATGTTTCCCATATACTTATTTTATCATTTTTAATGATTCTCTCAATAATAAGGATGTCTTCTAAGAAATATATTAAAGGATTTTCTTCTTGCAGTTAATGTGCTATAGAAAGCTAATGATGATGGATCACCTGACATGTGCTAACTACTCTGCTAATTTTTTTCACAGAATGTTTTATTTGACAGTCACACCAACTCTGCTACACATTTTACAGACTAACCACTCCTTATTTTATAGGTTGAAGAAGTTAAATTACTTCCCCAAGGTCACATAATTTATTAGGTGGAGAGCCAGAATGCAAAACTATATCTGAGTTCAAATTAATGTGGCTTCATATAAAAAACACTGACCTTACTCCCTGTGTTGGGATGCAATATATGAAATTTATCATACTCCATATATGTCCAAGGTCCTCCTATTACAATTTTTCTTTTTTGGTTTGTTCCTTTTATGACTTGTCCAGGTACATTTTTATCACCCAGGTTTTACAAAACACCAACATCTTTACACTAGCAAAGATGCTTTGGTCATCATAAGAGCTATATAGAATGCTTAAATGTACTAAGTAGTCAAGTTTTCTGCTTTGAATAGCAGCTCCTTTCCCCTGATAATGATTTAAAGCCCTTATTTTATAAGTAGTGCTCTTTAAGAATATAAGTGGTGCATATTTATATCCTAGCCAGCTTTGAAACATTACTGTGTTGATATTCTGGGAATCAAAGAACAAGTTGTTCAGGGAGGAATTTTGTAGAGCGGCACTTGATATTTCAGGGGGTAGAACAGAATATGAATATGTGACTAGTCCATTGAGCCCCAGAAGAGGGTCCATCTAAATGTAAAAAGCAAGAGCCAAGTAATTCAAGAAGGGAGTGAGGAAAATATGATCTGTAGGGAGAACAATTTTATTAGCTAGAATTATTTATCAGTATATATGCTATTTTCTTATGTGTATATATATAGAAAGATATACACCATAATATTATTCCTTGCCAAATACTATGCAGAGAGCACACACACACAAAAGCTATATATAGACAGCATTGTAAATAAAATATTTCAGTAAGTTGATGACAAAGGAGGCTACCATTCATAGATGCCCTCTTAAGAGGGTGATGAAGGAGCCAAACTAAAGAGATTCCAGATTCTGTCTGCCAGAGTTGAAAAATAAAGGCAGATATTGCAACAAAATAGCAAAGGGTTCTTCTCCTTGGACCACACAATAGAAACCATCAGTCCATCCTGCAGAGTAGATGAGGGCAATGGTGAATGGTCAGTGTCTAGCTAGGAAGCTGCATCGTAGCAAGGTACAACTGGGAATACGGGTATTAAAACTGTTCATTTGGAAAGGAAACTAAGATCTTACTTTTCTCCTTAGTTCTCTCCAGGACAAATGATTGGGTAGACCCTGTGTGATCAGGGATAGGTCAAGAGAATGAAATACTTATTGCCATATCTTTAGAGGGTACAAGTGGTGATGGTGCATATATCTCAACTGGGAATACAGCAGTAGATGGTAAATTAGGCTCCTTGTGTCTTTCTTTATTTAAATAACTTCAATTTAGGAGTGTGGGATTTGATTTAATTTGATATTTAAGTTGACTCACAGTGGCTAAGGACAAAATCATAAGTAAGAGTTAATGCTGAACTGTAAGATTTTAACTGAAATTCAGTTTAATCCAGGTCCATCAGAATCAAAATAAGTTTCAAGTAAGGCAGACATGGTTTGAAATCTATGGGCCACTGGAAGGAAGGGATGCTTTAGAGGGCTGACTTTACCAACAGTAAGCTTTGATAGGGACTGGTGACTTTACAAGTGTTGAACAAGGATTGAACTCAACACTGAATAAGCAGATGTGAGGAACAGAGCAGGGGAAAACTGGGAATTAGTGTAAGAGTTTGAAGTTTATAGAAAGTAACATGGATAATTCCAGAAGTTATGTGGATTTGGGAAAATCTCAAAGGAGCAGTGAGATTGAGGAAGATACCTAACAGTCTTTATGAACCAAATTTGTTATTGTGGGGCCATTTTTGTTGGTTATTCATCCAGCACCAAATTAGAACACAAATGTCCCATAAGTATGAGTTCAGGGTGAAGTGACCTGTGCATTGGTAGGATAGATGCTCAAGTATTGGAGTTGAGATGTGATAACATACCAGGTTGGTGGGGTTAGCAGCAGTTTTGAAGGTCTCTCCAAAGTGGTCAGGGACAATAAAAAGTCTGTAGCTTACTTGGTTCTATGTCCTTTCTAAGCAGAATGAATAGTTACCTACTTAAATATTCTCTCTTAACTCACCTTCTAAAGACTGATAGCTCACCCTTGACAGAACATGGAACTTGAACCAGGAGCCAGGAAATTAGTGGGGGGAAAAAAAGAGTTATGTAGTATAATGAGCTGTCTGACAAATATAAATGAGCAAAAAGGGGGCAAACACAGCAACCAGTATTAATTAGAAAGCTTTATGGAGACCTGAGGATTACTGTGAAAAATATCAGCAACATGAACGATGTTTGAGATGGAGACCCAGATCTTATTGCCCTGTACCCTGTAACATTTTAGTTATTCAACAAATATTTAATAGAGTAAAATTGGGGGCAGGCATTGTGCCAAACACATGGGTACAATAAAAAAAAAACCAGTAAGGACTCTCAGGGAGTTATACTCTACTAAGGAATACACACAAGTGGATTCAGAACTATATGCTGATTCATTCTTGGAAGATTACAGGGCTCTATGAGAGCACACTGGAAGAGCTCCTACTTCAGTCTCTGGGGATGGGCAGAGATGAAGGAAGAAAAGACTAAGAGAAGTAGACTGGAGTGAATAGCTGGTCTCAATACAGAGAGGGAGCCACTGCTCCAGCATGCTGGCATGAACCTCAAGCAGTAGAAAGTATTACATAATATGAAGAAAGAGGTGGCCCAGAAAAACAGTACCATGGATGCCAAACTCACTTCTCTATCCCAAGTTATTGCAAGTATGTGATATGCATGCAATCTATTTGAGAGAGCAGTAGAGGGATGACATCTTCATGGAAGATCTTTTTTAAAGGCATGGAGTCAGAGAAGAATTCTATGAGAAGATTGAAAATAGAAGGGAGGGTTTCTGCCACACAGTATTGGGTTCCAGGAGTAGAAGGGATGGGTGAAAGAGTTGGATAAGAAGAATTATGAAGTATGATGAAGCTGAAGTTATCAGAGAGAATTTTTGAACCAAGATACTTTTGACTAAGAGCAATAAACAAGAATAATGATAATCTGAACAGTCACAGGTTAGCTAGTTACAAAATTTCTAAACACATTTGCTCCTCCTGATGTTGGACTGTGGGATTTTCCCCCCTCTGGAAGAAGTCATCCATCCCCTGAATATAGTATGCCTCTGAGAGAGTGCAATCTTCATCCTAGGCCAGAATGCTATAAACTTGGAAGCTGCCTAGTTGTACAAACTCAGTATTTTTCGTAAAATGTCTTCTGAGACTTGACCCTTGGGCCTCTGATTAATTCATCTTTAAGAGCCACTTTCTCTATGCAAAAGCAAGAGCAATGGGAGAGGAAGAAAATTGCATGAAAGAGTTAAAGATAATTTATACACATTTACTTTGAAATAGGCTAGCTGTTCTTTCTTTCTGTTGTTTTTTTTTTGTTTTGTTTTTAGGCTAGCTGTTCTAAGCAGATTCTTTTCACTTCTCCCCCCCCCCCCCTTTACATTTTTGGGAGAATATTTCGGGCTTGACCTTCATATAAATGTTTTGGATTCCTTCTATATTTTTTCTCTTCTTTTCCCAGAATTTCAAATAGCTTTTCTTGAGCATCTGTTACATGACAGGCATCGTGCTAAGCAGTGCAGATGCACAAAATCAGGCACAATCCCTGCCATTGAGGAACGTGCAGTCTAGTGTGAGGGATGTTTAAACAAATGCCTTTAATATAATATGATATTTGTGCATTAATTCCATGAGAACACATATTTATCCACCCATCTGCCCCCTAGGAACTCAACACACATTTATTGAATTCTATCTATGTGCTAGGTATTGGTCAGTCAGTGAGTGAACAGGACTAATAGTGACCTAGCTTTCAAGGAGCTGAGATTCTAATTAATTAAGGATCTTTTCTAGTGGACAAGGGACTAATTGCCTTTCCTAGGCCACACAGTGGAGGTGACATATTAAGTTGTTTTAGAAGGATAAGAAGCATTGTATTGGGTGGATTAAAAAAAAAAAAAAATCCTTAACACAGGTACCAGAAAAGGGAAAACACAGAGACACAATAATTCATGGAATGTTTGAGGATGGACAATGAGCAGACAAAATATAACTAGAGTGGTGATTGCAAAGTGTCTTCGCAGTACACTGGTTCTGTGCGTAATTTATTAGGAGATCTGAAGCCAAAAAATTTCATGAAAAAAAGAAAATTGGGAAATACCAGTTAAATAAAAGTTTAATAGGTTTATTTACTGTAGAATTTCTTGCGATCTTTAATATGAAGAATGCACAAAGAAGGGGCCTATAGCTTACATAGTTAGCAAGTTATTTGACCAGCAAGTACCTTTGCTAGTGAGTGTTTTTCAGCACTACTTTTGAATATAAGGCCAGTGATGAACCAGAGCAAGGGAGCAGGCCAGCATGCAACTGCAGATGGAGCTAGTTAGGTCAATTTGAGTCACATGGCAAAAGGCTTTTGGGCAATACAATTTGGACTCTATTGACTAGACAGGAATAGAGGAGGGACACAGTCAATTTCTGTTATTATTTTTCTCTGCATTAAATTAATTTACTTTATAAAAATGTTTACTCCTCAAGATTCAATATAAAGAAATTATACAGGAAATAATATACCAGATATGCATGTGCTTTCATTTAAAATTTATCAGCTGTCAATATTTTGACATATTTGCTTTAGATCATATTTTAAAGAGCTAATTATATCAGCAAATACAAATCTCAAAAAACAATTTCAGCACAAACAGCAATCAAATTGCAGAGTATATTCTATGGTACCACATATAGAGTTTAAATACCTGTAAAAATTACTATGTAAATGTTTATGGATTCCTAAATATACACTAAAATACAAAAATGTTCATGGGAATTATAAACACTGAATTAAAGACTGAGGATTTCTGTAGAGATAATGAGAGGGAAGAGTTTTGAATTGTGGCTAAGATATTTAATTCCTCAATGAAAACAAAAATCATATCTAAAAGAAAAAAGAAATAGGGGTGCCTGTGTGGCTCAGTCGTTAAGCGTCTGCCTTTGGCTCAGGTCGCGATCCCTGGGTCCTGGGATCAAGCCCCACGTCAGGCTCCCTGCTCAGTGGGCAGTCGGCTTCTCCCTCTCTCTCCGCCCCTCCCCACCCCTACTAGTGCTCTCTCTCTCTCTCAAACGGATGAATAAAATCTTTAAAAATAATAAATAAATATAAAACAAATAAGAAATGATGCTAATTTATAAAGCTGGGTAATGATCATCTAAGGTACATATGTCCCTGGAAATAGAATTTGAGGCAGTGATTTGTGGATATTTGAGAACAATTCCTAAAAGAAATGAAAGAAGGATTGGACAGAGGGAAAAACTGACCTGCAGTTCAGTCACAGTGGGGGCACCATCTGATCCCATCAGAAGTTCTGGAACTGGGATGATTTTTCAAAGATTTCCCAAATTGAGACAAAGGTGTCAAATGTTGGAACCCTGTAGCTGGAACACGAAGTGTCAATTCTGAAGTGATTCTAAAGAAAAAAATTGTTATTCCCATTATTGGATCATAGTACTCTTTTTTTTTAGTCATCTAAATTTCCCTCTCTCTACTCCAGTATAAAAAGCTTCCATTCCCTACAAAATTGTGTCTTTTCATTTTACCTTTTTTTTTTTTTTTTAAAGTTAGTACTGTAAAGTCCATATACTTGCTAAGTCAGGGTCAGCAAACTATGGCCCAAGGGACAAATCTGGATTGCTGCTTGTTTCTGTCACACAGCAGTGCTCATTCATTTACACATTGTTTATGGTAGTTTTGTCCTACAGTGACAGTTAATTGTTGTAACACAAGCTGCACAACCCACAAAACCTAAAGTATTTACTCTCTGACCCTTTACATAAAAAGTTTGCCGATCCTACTTTAAGAGCATCGGCCATTTTTATATTTTGCTTTGAGAAAATCCATATGCGGTGACACAGCAGTGGATAGGGGCTAACATATTTGGCTATTTGACATTTCTTTACTCTTTTTCTAAGAGAAAAAAAAATGTACTAAAGCCTGTTGACAGGGGCAATGTTTTCTTGCATCTCTGCAAGGAAAATCCTAAATGCAAGAGGCCCCTGTGGTGAAGTCATTTCTTGTCCTAAAATATGTCTCAACAACAACAGGGAACAAGCCAAGAAAAAAACAGTGTTAAGATCTACTTTTATAGATCTTTTATAGAAAGATCTACATAACTTTCTCTAATAAAGTCTACTTTGAGAAATCTCATCAGCATGCAAAATCTGTATAAGGCAACCAACTTTTGTAAATATATATAGATTTATAGATCTAGATATACATATTCATGAAAATATACAGATAAACATAGATATGGATATGGGAACAGAGATACGTATACACATATATATATTCTTTTGAATCTTGCTAGTTATATATTTCTTCTTCCTTTTTGATGTGGACTTTTCCATGGATCTAATCCCAGCTTTTGTTTACACGATCCTTCTGAATGAGAGGATATCCATCCAGATCACCTATGAGTTTGTCTATAAATTGAGTGGATTTATTTCCTTTATCATTTTTTTTTCTCAGTACTACTTGGTTTCTGTTCATAACCTTTGATCAGACCTTAAGCTCAACAGAAGGTTGATGAAAATTTACGTGGTGAGTTCTGAGGTCCAGAAACAGTGTAATTAGCTGGCTATGTGGGCAGCCTAGCTAAGATATTTACCTCTACTCTTATTGAAAAAAATCTCTGAGCTGGGATGATTTCTCTACATGCCTTTTTTGTTTGATCAGAAACACAGTGTCTCTCCTGGTCTGCTGCTGGCACAAGAGAGAGAATCCCCATTCAAGGAATGCTTCCTGCAGCTGAGGATGCCACATGAACTCTGGGCTGCCCCAAAATAAGAACATGCCAGTGTTACCCATCAGTAGTGCCAAGAGGGGTCTCAAGTGCTTTTCTTTCCACCTGTCCTTTCCTTTGGTGCCTTGCCTTTCTAGATTAAAAAGAATACCAAGGGGAGACCCTCCAAGATGGCAAAGGAGTAGGGGATCCTAGTTTTGTCTCATCCCTGGAAATCAGCTATATAGTTATCAAATCATTCTGAAAATACAAAATTAACCAGAGATCTGAGAAAAGCTTTGCTACAATTCTACAAATAGAAAAGCGACAACTTTTTGCAAGGTAGGAGGGGCAGAGACATGAATCCAAGGTGATATTAGGAAGATAAACCCCGGGAGGAGGGAGCCTCTGTAAGCCAGCTACTGGAAAGCGTTATAAGCAGCAGCGGAGCACAAAATCGGAACTTTTAGAAGTTTACCTGAAAGGGGTTCAGGAGGTGAAACAGGGAGGAGTCCTAAGTGGGACAGTGTGGTCTCAGAATCCCTGGGGTCACAAAAAGAACCAGGGTGCCGGGCTGCGGCAGAGTTCCCAAGCATCAGAGCAGGGAAGCTGTCTGCAAACAGTGAGCCCAGGCATGGGCTAGAATTCTGCTTGGTGTTGCCATAAACCAGGGACTGCATGGTTGGGTGACTGCTTTCCAAGCAGGGGCCCAGCAAGCAGCAGAACCATGGGAGACACCCCTCCATCCCCCAGGAGGAATGGCATGGATGCACGCCATAAGGGTCCATAAAGTTTGGAGACTCAAAATGGGGTCATGTGCCTGAGATAAAAATGCTTGGTCACAGGCTGGGTGAACACAGAGTTCGGATAAAAACCAGGGAGACAAGAGTAATTGACAACTTTTCCCTGAGGGCACACTGAGGAGTTGGGGGCTGCAAAATTTCAGTTCCCAGGGCTGGAGATTGAGGTGCAGCCATTTTCATTTTCATTTCCATCATCCAAAGCAGGGCTGAAAGTCTTCAGGGAACAAAACCCACATAGAGCAATCCCGAGCTGCTTACACTGAGCCTGGCCCCTGGCAAGGGCAGTGCAATTCCTCCCAGGCAAAGACACCTGAGAATTAGCTCAACAAGGCCTCCCTCAGAAGACCAGCAGGAACATCCATTGAACACCAAGTTTCCGGATCACACAGAATTGAAAACTCCAGCACTAGGGGAAAATAGTATATAGTATTTGTGGGGTTTTTTTCTTATTATTCTTTAGTTCTTCAATTTTATATTTTATTATACTTTTCAGCTATTTTCTTATTTTATCTATTATTTTTTAAGTCTTTTTATATTTTCATTTTTTTCACTTACAGTTCATATATATATTTTTCATTTTTGGCTTCTTTTCATTGTATTAAGCTTTATATATATGTTTTTCTTTCTTACCTATTTTGGAATCTAGTTTCTTCTAACAAACAGATCAAAATACACCCAGAATCTAGTTTATTGTTCTGTTCTCTTCAACTTCTTATCTGATTTTATTCCCATATTTTTTCCTTTTCTTTTCTTAGGTTTCTGTTCTCTTCTGATTAGTATATAGTGTATATTTTTCTGGTATAGTTATTACTCTTTAGTCCTTCAGTTTTATATTTTATTATCCTTTTCAACTATTTTCTTATCATACCAATAGTTTCTTAAGGCTTTTTAATTTTCATTTTTACACTTATGATTTATATATATATCTTTCATTTTTGGCTTCCTTGCATTGTATTCAACTACATTTTTGTATCTATGTAAAGTTTTCTTTCTTGCCTATTTTGGGATCTAGTTTCTTCTAACAAACAAACCAAAATACACCCAGGACCTAGTCTATTGCTCTGCTTTGTCCAACTTCTTGTCTGATTTTATTCCCATTTTTTCCCTTTTCTTTTCTTTTAGGTTTCTGTTCTCCTCTGATTTGTGTAATGTATATTTTTCTGGTGTCATTGTTGCTATATTTGTATTTTCCCTCCCTTTCATCTATTCTTTTCTGGACATAATGACAAGAGGGAAGACTAACCCCAAAAAGGAGCACAAGAGTCAGAACTCACAGGCAGGGATCTAATAAATATGGATATAAGTAAGATGTCAGAACTAGAATTCAAAACAATGATTATAAAGATACTAGCTGGGCTCGAAGAAAGCAAAGAACACACTAGAAAATCCCTTACTGGAGAAATAAAAGAACTAAAATCTGATCAGGTCAAAATCAGAAAGGTTATTTCTGAGATGCAATAAAAAATGGAGGCTCTAACTGCTAGGATAAGCGAAGCAGAAGAGAGAGTCTGTGATATAGAAGACAAAATGATGGAAAATAAGGAAGCTGAGAAAAAGAGAGACAAACAACCACTGGATCATGAGGGGAGGATTTGAGAGATCAGTGATACCATAAAGTGAAATAATATTAGAGTAACTGGGGTCCCAAAGGAAGAGGAAAGACAGAGAGAGGGGCAGATGGTATATTTGAGCAAATTATAGCTGAGAACTTCCTTAATCTGGGGAAGGAACCAGGCATTCAAGACCAGGAGGCACAGAGAACCCCCCTCAAAATCAGTAAAAATAGGTCAACACCTAGACATATAATAGTGAAGCTTGCAGATTTCAGAGATAAAGAGAAAATACTGAAAGCAGCTCAGGACAAGAGTTCCTTAAACTACAAGGGTAGAAGGATAAGGCTGGCAGGCAGACCTATCAATAGAGACCTAGCAGGCCAGAAAGGACTAATATGATATATTCAAGGTGCTAAATGAGAAAAATATGCAGCCAAGAATACTTTATCCAGCAAGCCTTCATTCAAAATAAAAGGAGACATAAAGATCTTCCAGGACAAACAGAAACTAAAAGAATTTGTGATCGGGGCTCCTGGGTGGCTCAGTCGTTAAGCGTCTGTCTTCGGCTCAGGTCATGATCCCAGGGTCCTGGGATCGAGCCCTGTGTCAGGCTCCCTGCTCAGCGGGAAGCCTGTTTATCCCTCTTCCACTCCCCCTGCTTGTGTTCCCTCCCTTGCTGTCTCTCTCTGTCAAATAAATAAATAAAATCTTAAAAAAAAAAAAAGAATTTGTGATCACTGAACCAGCCCTTCAAGAAATATTAAAGGGGATCCTTTAAGTGAAGAGAGAACCCAAAAATAACAAAGACCAGAAAGGAACAGAGACAATATACAGAAACAGTGATTTTACAGGTAATATAATGGCACTAAATTCATGTCTTTCAATAATTACTCTGACTATAAATGGGCTAAATGCTCCAATAAAAAGACATAGGATATTAGATTGGATAAAAAAATAAAAACAAGACTCATTGATATGCTGTCTATAAGAGACTCATTTTAGACCCAAAGACACCTTCAGATTGAAAGTGAGGGGGTGGAGAACTATCTATCATGCTAATGGACATCAAAAGAAGGCTGGGGTAGCAATCCTTATATCAGACAAATTAGATTTTAAACCAAAGACTGTAATAAAACATGAGGAAGGACACTATATCATAATTAAAGGGTCTATCCAACAAGAAGATCTAACAATTCTAAATATTTATGCCCCTAACTTGAGAGCAGACAATTATATAAACCAATTAATAACAAAATTAAAGAAACACATTAATAATAAAACAATAATAGTAGGGGACTTTAACACTGTACTCACAGCAATGGACAGATCATCTAAGCAGGAAATCAATAAGGAAACAAGGGCCTTAAATGACACACTGGACAAAATGGACTCAGAGATATATTCAGAGCATTTCATCCTAAAGCAACAGAATATACATTCTTCTCTAGTGCACATGGAACATTCTCCAGAATAGATCACATATTGAGTCACAAATCAGGTCTCAACCAGCACCAAAAGACTGGGATTATTCCCTGCATATTCTCAGACCACAATGTTTTAAAACTTGAACTTAATCACAAGAGAAAATTTCGAAGGAACACAAATACATGGAGGTTAAAGAGCATCCTGCTAAAGAATGAATGGGTCAACCAGGAAATTAAAGAAGAATTAAAAAAAATTCATAGAAGCAAATGAAGATAAAAACACAACAGTTCAGGGGCACCTGGGTGGCTCAGTCATTAAGCACCTGCCTTCGGCTCAGGTCATGATCCCAGAGTCCTGGGATCAAGCCCCGCATCGGGCTCCCTGCTCGGCGGGAAGCCTGCTTCTCCCTCTCCCACTCCCCCTGCTTGTGTTCCCTCTCTCACTGTGTCTCTCTCTGTCAAATAAATAAATAAAATCTTTAAAAAAAACAAAAACAAAAAACACAACAGTTCAGAACCTTTGGGATGCAGCAAAGGCAGTTCTAAGAGGGAAGTATACAGTAATACAAGCCTTTCTCAAGAAACAAAAAAAGTCTCAAATATACAACCTAAACTTACATTGAAAGGAGCCAGAGAAAGAACAGCAAATAAAGCCTAAATCCAGCAGGAGAAGAGAAATAATAAAGATTAGGGCATAAAAAGAAGAAATAGAAACCAAAAGAACAGTAGAACAGATCAACAAAATTAGGAGCTGGTTCTTTGCAAGAATTAATAAGATCAATAAACCCCCAGCCAGACTTATCAAAAGGAAAAGAGAAAGGACCCAAATAAATAAAATCATAAACGAAAGAGGAGAGCTCACAACCAACACTGAAGGAATACAAACAATTATAAGAACATATTACGAGTAACTATATGCCAACAAATTAGGCAATCTGGAAGAAATGGATGCATTACTAGAAACATATAAACTACCAAAACTGAAACAGGAAGAAATAGAAAACCTGAACAGAACCTAACCAGCAAAGAAATTGGAGCAGTAATCAAAAATCTCCCAACAAACAAGAGTCCAGGACCAGAAGGCTTCCCAGGGGAATTCTACCAAACATTTAAAGAAAAATTAAACCTATTCTTCTGAAGCTGTTTCAAGAAATAGAAATGGAAGGAAAACTTCCAAACTCATTCTACAAGGCCAGCATTACCTTGATTCTAAAACCAAAGACCCACCAAATAGAGAATCACAGACCAATATCCCTGATCAACATGGATGCCAAAATTCTCACCTAGATACTAGCCAATAGAATCAAACAATACATGGTGAATAAAAAGATTATTCACCATGACCAAATGGGATTCATTCCTGAGCTGCAAGGGTGGTTCAACATCTGCAAATCAATCAATGTGATACACCACATTAATAAAAGAAAGGGCAAGAATCATATGATCCTCTCAATTGATGCAGAAAAAGCATTTGACAAAATACAGCATCCTTTCTTGATTAAACTCTCCGCAGTGTAGAGAATAGAGGGAAACATACCTCAATATCATAAAAGCCATGCACAAAAAGCCCACAGCAAATATCATTTTCAACAGGGAAAAACTGAGAGCTTTTGAGAGGGAGGTCCACTCTCACCACTGTTGTTCAACATAGTACTAGAAGTCCTACCTCAGCAATCAAACAACAAAAAGAAATAAAATTGGCAAAGAAGAAGTCAAACCTCCCTCTTCACAGATGACATGATACTCTGTAGAAAACCCAAAAGGTTACACCCCAAAACTGCTAGATCTCATACAGGATCTCAGCAATGTGGCAGAATATAAAATCAACACACAAAAGTCAGTTGCATTTCTATACACTAACAATGAGACTGAAGAAAGAGAAATTAAGGAATCGATCCCATTTACAATTGAACCAAAAACCATAAGATACCCAAGAATAAACCTAACCAAAGAGGTAAAGGATCTGTGCTCTGAAACCTATAGAACACTTATGAAAAAAATGAGGAAGACACAAAGAAATGTAAAAACGTTCCATGGTCATGACTTGAAAGAACAAATATTGTTAAAATGTCTATGTTACCCAGAGAAATCTACACATTCAATGCAATCCCTGTCATCATACCATCAACATTTTTCACAGAGCTGATAAAAATAATCCTAAAACTTGTATGGAATCAGAAAAGACCCTGAATAGCCAGAGGAAAGTTGAAAAAGAAAACCAAAGCTGGTGGCATCACAATGCCAGACTTCAAGTTCTATTACAAAGCTGTAATCATCAAGACAGTATGGTACTGGCACAAAAACAGACACATAGATCAATGGATCAGAATAGAGAACCCAGAAATGGACCCTCAACTTTATGGTCAACTAATCTTTGATAAAGCAGGAAAGAATATCCAGTAGGAAAAAGACATTTTCTTCAACAAATGGTGTTGGAAAATTGGACAATGACATGTAGGAGAATAAAACTGGACCATTTTCTTACACCTTACATGAAAATAAACTCAAAATGGATGAAAGACCTAAATGCAAGACAAAAATCCATCAAAATCCAAGGGGACAACATAGGCAACAACCTCTTGGACCTTGGGCACAGCAACTTCTTGCTAGACACGTCTCCAAAGGCAAGGGAAACAAAAGCAAAAATGAACTATTGGGACTTCTTCAAGATTAAAAGCTTTTGCACAGCAAAGGAAACAGTCGATAAAACCAAAAAACAACCCGCAGAATGGGAGAAGATATTTGCAAATGTCTTATCAGATAAAGGACTAGTATCCAAGATCTATAAAGAACTTATCAAACTCAACACTCCAAAAACAAATAATCCAGTCAAGAAATGGGCAGAAGACATAAACAAACATTTCTCTAAAGAAGACATCCAAATGGCCAACAGACACATGAAAAAATGCTCAACATCACTGGGCATCAGGGATATACAGGTCAAAACCACAATGAGATACCACCTCACACCAGTCAGAAAGGCTAAAATTAGCAAGTCAGGAAACAACAAATCTTGGTGAGGATGCAAATAAAGGGGAACCCTCTTACACTGTTGGTGGAAATGCAAGCTGGTACAGCCACTCTGGAAAACAGTATGAAGTTTCCTCAAAAAGTTAACAATAGCGCTACCCTATGACCCAGCAATTTGCACTACTAGGTATTTACTCAAAGGATACAAATGTAGTGATCTGAAGGGATATCTGCACCCCAACATTTATAGCAGCAATGTCCACAATAGCCAAACTATGGAAAGAGTTCAGATGTCCATCAACAGATGAATGGATAAAGAAGATGTGGTATGTGTGTGTGTGTGTGTATACACACACACATATATACATACAATGGAATATTAGGCAGCCATCAAAAAATGAAATCTTACCATTTGCAATGACGTGGATGGAACTAGAGGGTATTATGCTAAGTAAAGTAAGTTAATCAGAGAAAGACAGTTATATGATTTCACTCATATGTGGAATTTAAGAAACAAAACAGTGGACCATAGGGGAAGTGAGGGAAAAAGAAAATAAGACCAAATCAGAGAGGGAGACAAATCATAAGAGACTTTTAACTATAGGGAACAAACTGAGGGTTGCTGGAGGGGAGAGGGTGGGGGGATGTGTGCAATTGGGTGATGGGCATTAAGGAGGGCACGTGATGTAATGAGCACTGGGTGTTATATGCACCTGAAGAATCACTGAACTCTACCTCTGAAACTAATAATACACTATACATTATTTAATTGAATTTAAATAAAATAAAATACAATAAAACAAAACTATAACAAGATTCTTTGAGAATATCCTCTATTTACTTTTTGGTAAGTTAGAGGTGTAAATTAGTCCTTGGTTAATGTTATCCTTCTATTAGATCTCTGCTGTTGGGAAAATGTTTGAAGTCTTGGCCTGTAAAATATATCCAATGATGAAATACAAACTTTCCTTGAAATATAAGTGAAGTTTAATTGGGGCAGAGTAGGGAGGCGTATGGTTAGTTGGTTTGTTTATATTGTCATCCTATAATAAAGATTTTAATTGGGAGATTTCCTCCTGTATGTGCCATGTAAGCCTAGTAATTTTCAAAGAATCACTGCAGATGAGAACACAAAATTAACCATAAAAGAAAGAAAGAAAATGACCCTTTACAACCTTTCTCTAATTTCTAATGATAATATAATATATGGTGGCCTCTTTTTGATAACCAGTTTGTGGGCTTTTAGTCTGAATATGTGATGAACTGGGAGAAATAGAGAAAATATATTTTCTTGTGATTCAGCAGTTCCTCAAGCTATTTTAACAATTCACATTTTTATTTTGTGTTCTCTTAATTTCTTGGTGTGACAAATAACTCCTTCATGTTCTTTTACATTGATTTCAATAAATTATGAATAAAGTATTTATAGTATGAACATTTCATCTTCCGTAGTCTCAATATTCAAATGTTTGTTCTCACTAGACACAGCCTTTATTTTCCTTTTAGTAGATCTAGGTGATGTAAATGAGTGTTTGCTTATGAATACAAAACATCCACTAACACTTATTAACAAACAGAAGTACTCAGACCCACCAGATGAACATCTGAAAATTGAATGGTCACATCCTTCTGATTTGCAGATAAAATTTTAAGATTATAGTATTGATGATTATAAAAATTTGAATGCTACTTCTTAAGCATTTTTTCTGAGCGAGCACCACCCTAGATACATTGCATGTATTTTATGCTATCTTTGTTAGATACAAATATAAAAGATAAGCATATTTTTCCTTATCTTGTTAGATAATGTTTGTCATCCCCATTTTCAGAGAAAATAACTGAGATTTAGAGAGTTTATCTGACTATTCCATGGTCACTTACAGAATTAGGACTTCAATTAAGGTCTGAGATACTACAAGTCCCAAACTCTTAATTACTGCAGTACATGACTTTATGCAATTAAAATATGCTTAAATTTACCACAGAGAGATTCCCTTCCAGTTTTTCAGGCATCAAATCCTCTATAATGGCCGAAAAACCTATAGATTCCTCATATTGCAATCATCATGAGATGTCAATAATGTCCAAACCTGGCCATTCAAGACGTTCGTATCTCAAATATGTCACATTTTTTTAATTCACCTTCATTTCAATCTCTTTTTCTTCCATTTATCAAAAAACTTTCAGAATTTCATACTATATGATGCCCTATAAATAGTGCATTTGAATTTAAAATTCCTAATGACCTTTCAGATGGTATTCATCTGTGAGTATGGCCTCTTGCATAGAATGTAAGGTAGCAGTTGGCTCTCCCCCAACCTAAGAGATTATTTTTGGTTTTTAATTTAATATTTTTTAGAGAAAACATCAGGGTCAGTAGGCACATTTGAGTACACACACACAAAAGAAGCCAGGTTCATCAGGACTTCTGTCACTGCAATTTAGAAATATCATTTTGCTCAGTATTCTTGGGCAAGGAGTAGTGGGGATAGGGAAGCTCACTCTATGCACGGATGGGAAAATTTTGAGCACCTTTCATCTAACAATAGGAGCAAAATATAAACAGGAGGGGAGTGGTCCTGACCCTAACAGATATTTACTACAACTATTAGAGCTGGATAAAATCTGACTAATAAAACAACTTAGACACCAGCCACTTTTGGGTCCTCCATGGGCAACTGATGTAGAATTACTGGCTCTAAGAGCATGAACTTCCTTGGGAACCCTGAAGAAAAGTCTGTGCAGTTCAGGGAGGCAGAGAAGCAGAACAAACTTGTGCTTTTGGCCAATCTCTTTTACTGTGTTCTAATTGTTAATTTCTTAAGACCTATTAAGCTTTCTTATGAAATATTCTAATTTTAAGGGATGAAAATCTGATCAATAGGTGTGGATAACTACATCTTTCTTTGCTTTTTCCTTTTTTTTTTTTTTTTGGTCAGGTTTATTGTGTTATAGTTTACATAATAAAATTCACCTTTGTATTCAGTTTTATTTTGACAAATTTGACAAATATACACCATCATGTAAATACCACCAACACAGTAAAAACAGAATATTTTCCTCACTCCCCAAAATTCCCTCCTCCCTTTTGCAGTCAGTCCCCTTCCCCAACCTCTGGTTCATAGTATCCACTGTTCTAATGCCTGTTCCAATAATTTGGTCTTTCTCAGAATGTTGTCTAAATGGAATTGTAAAATACGTACTCTTTGGGTAAGAATTTTGAGATTCACTCATGTTTATGCATGTGTCATTAGGTCATTATTATTACTGAGCAGTATTTTGTTATATTGATGTACCACCATTTGTTTGTTCATTTACCAGTTGCTGGACATTTGAGTTGTTTCCAGTTTGGGACCATTATGAACATTCCAGGAAAGGTTTTGTGTGGTCATATATTTTCATATTTCTAGGAGTTAGATTGCTGGGTAATGTGCTTATCTTCATAAGAAACTGCCAAACTGTCTTCCAAAGTTGTGTCATTTTGCATTTTCACCAGGGATGTATAAGAATTCCAGTTGCTCTACATTCTTGTCAAAACTTGGTATTGTCAGAATTTTGTTTTCAATTTTAGCCATTTTATAAAGCATGTGTTCATCAAATTGTGGTTTTATTTTGCATAAGGTGATCTGACACCCAAATGCAATGTGGTATGTTGGATTGGATTCTGGAACAACAACAAAGAAAAAAGACATTATTTAAAGATCTGGTGAAATCTGAATAAAGTCTATAGTTGAGTAATAGTGCTGTACCAATGTTAATTTCTTAGTATTGATAAATGGTTATGAAAGACAGTTAAATGATTATGTATATGAGGTGAGTTATAATTAGGGAATTAGTTGTTATAGAGAAATTTCTATACTATTTTGCAATAGTAAAAAGTGACATGAATGTAAAAGGTGCAATTAATAAAGGTGCCATGTGACATTAAATTCCCCAATAAAAAAATCACAATTAGATCCCTGAGGATCTGCAGCAAGTTCCTATTCTGCAGTGGAGAACTGTACACCATTTGACAAATAGCTGCTGGTCTGCTACTGGTCTGTTACCCTAAAATGTTGACCATGGGCATCATTTGACCAAATGGCCATAATGGCGTCCTGTCAAATTCATGAAGTTCTAGGCTGAATGAGCTCAACAGCAATGTATTGTAATATGAAAGTGGTATATCCAGATATAATATGAGTTAGGTGGCATAGCTGCATGAGCAGATAGGCCAGACCTCCATATCATTTGCTAATATTGCAGCTATGATTCTTTCCCAGCATCTACCTGAAAACACATGAGAGAATTCTTTTTGACCAGCTGATAGAAGTAGAAAAAGGCCAAGATTCAGATATCTGGTTACCCACTTTGTGTAGAAAGAGAAGCAGTCCAGGATAAGAATGCAAAAGGACTAATGGGCAATGGCATATGACTGGCTGGATTCCTGTGGGCCTAGAAGAAAGCTAGAACATAACAATGTTTAAAGACTTTGTATTGTATATTGATGCCCACCAGAAAACAAACTCAATGGAATAAGTACTGAATCACCAAGCAGTCAGGGCATCAGTCAATCCTTGTCATCTACCACCTCATTCCTAATACCATGAGTTCATGAGTGGAGTAACCAATTCTGTATTCTGAGATACAGAATACACATGGTCCCAATAGCATATGTTCCAACTCACTAAGCCTGATACAGCTAGTACTTCCGCTAAATGTTGAACCTGCCACAATACAAACCCACACAAGACCTTAATAAGATATTATCGGCCAAGAAGGCTTGTTGGTGGCAAGTTTATTACATTGGATCCCTGCTACCTTGAAGACAGCCATTCATTCTGACTAGAATCAGCATATATATGGGGTATGGATTTTTCTTTCTTGTCCATAGAGCCTCAGCTAACACACAATCCAAAGATATTCAGAATATCTGATGCACCAACACAGAATCCTGCATAATAACACAATAGACCAAGTGGTCAACTTCACACCAAAAGAGATATGTCAGTGGACACATGTCCATGGATATCATATCACATATGAAACTACCCCGAGGCTGATGTCCTGACCCAGTTGCGGTACCAACTTGGAGATGTGAGTATATGAGGTCTTTAGTAAGCAGAATGAATGAGTATAAGAACTAAAGGGATAGAAATAGGAGTAGCCTTAATTACTATAACTTGCAATAACCCATGTAAGAAATTTGTACTTCTTTTTTTTTCTTTTTTTTTTTTAGAGGCAGTGGAGGGGCAGAGGAAGAGAGAATGAATCTTAAGCAGGCTCCACACCCAGCATGGGGCCCAACATGGGGCTCAATCTCACAACCCTGAGATCACGACCTGAGCCAAAATCAAGAGTCAGACACATAACCAACTGAGCCACCCAAGTGTCCTGGAAATTTGTACTTCTATTTTCTATTACCTTAGACTTTGAGAATCTAGAGCTCTTAGTTCCCAGAGGAGTAACACTTCTACCAGAGGACATAGGTAGAGTCCCATTCAAATCTATTTTCAAACTTTCACTTACTCTCTCCTGATCCTTTGTGCCAAGAGAACAGAGGCAAAGAAAGGAGTCAACATTCTGCCTAACTATCAGTACATGATAAATTTTTTTATCCATCAGTAGGGGTACATTTTTTTTATCCCTGGGGGCAGGGATAGTACGTACATGATCCACTTGGGAATTATTTAGTACTCTGTTACCTAATTTTAATGGTAAATGGAAGTATAGCAGCCATGCATGGAGAGAGTTCCCAGTTATGGAGATAAGTCTCCCCCTGCCCCATCATTTATGCCTCTTAGACCAGCAGAGGTGCTACCCATGCATAAGGGGAATTTACAAGGGATTGTAAAAGAGAGAGAAAGAAAGACGATGAGTACAATTTATGGCTTCAAGGTCTACCAACTAACCTTTATTTCTAAGTTACTCAAGGGAAAGATACCACCTAGAATTCTGAAGAGATGTTTCTCACAGGGTGTGAACCTACTACACAAAGCATGTGACTCTGAGTGATGAATGGTGTAAAGTGTACTGTATGTCATGCTGTACTGCTCACATCTCTCCTTTCATGACTGGGACACTCATTTTCCTGGCTTCTGGGATTGTTGCTTGCTAATGGCTCATAGCCGAGTACCTCCTGGACATTACTTTCTGCTGAAAGAAAACCACCTTGCCCAAGAATACACCAGTCTTGTGTTGGTAAACTGGTGCTCCAAAAGCAAAGCCCTGAAATAAATATTCCCATGATGGCCAATTTCAAGGTATCAACTGTTTAATAACCAGCTTGCAAAATTCTTGGATATTTAGCAGTTGGCTCTCTTGAGGCAGGACAGATTCCATCATTCCCATGGCTTACAGGCTTACATGATCCTCTTTGGGGGCAGCTTGCCTACAATGACTAGTCAATGAAGGGTTATTGGGGCAAAGAGGAAGAACAAATCCAGCTCCAGAATGCCTCTGCTACCTTGCTTCACAGTTTAACCTACCCTTCTGCCTAATCTCATTTCCCTCCCCCTTCAGGTATGTTCCTGGAAAATCTCTAATAAACTTCTTGAACATAAATCTCTACCTCAAAATCTGTTTTAAGGGACTAAACCTGGGTCAGGTAGAAACACTGAAAAAGATATCCATTATTTTCTCATTAAACATTTCTTTCTTATCAATGAAATTTATATTTTAGGAAGCAAAAAGTGAATGATCATAATATATTTTCCACATGCTTAAAGTAGCAGTAGAAAGTAGAAAAGAATGGATTTAAAAAGCAAAAGGCACACAGGGTAATAAAAGGTAATTCTAACATCCATGTTAGCGGTACAAATGTGCCATGCTCAAGTGGTGGACACACTCTGTTTAAGATGCAGAATGTTACCCTGACAAGGTTACATTTCTTTCTATGAGAGCTTGTATAAAAAAGATTTAAACATTTTTTTAAGCCCACTTTTTTCAAAATGTAAGCATCATTGTCTAAAATGGAATTTCTGATGTGGCCATAATGTTTATTTCACAACAATATAAGAAACAGTTTTATAGAAATCTCATTCTGAAATTCTAAGGGAGTTCAAACAAGCATAATTTCCCTGCATTCTCCTCCCATCAACAGGAGCCTAATTTTGCCAGTATGTTATGAAATGTGAGATCGTTAAGTCTTTTTGAAGCATTTGACTGGCAGATAAGGATGAAAATTGTCAGATGCCTGATGGTCAATCTCAGATTTCAGCTGTATAGTATTTCTAAATGTGACATCAAATAATTTCTGAGGAAAATACATTTTCTACCCATCTGCTTTGAATGATACCTTCTAACTTCTCATTTCTTAAAAAATTCCCAGGATATTATACTTACAAAAAAATATACTATTAAATAGAAATTTCTCAACAGTCTGATAGACAGAATAATAATGAACATGAATAATATGAAAAGTAAAACCTAAATCATTCTGTAGCTAAGTCCTTAACATGCCCCTTTCTTAGCAATATTTCTCTCATATAATTCTAATAGACACATATTTTGATAAGAATCTTTTACTGTCCTTGGAAAACATGCTTTGGAATGCACCAAGTTAAAGGGAAAAGAAGATATCTAAAAAAAAGCGCAGTTAGCCTAATTTGAATTTAATTCTGAAATTTTTACACACTTCACAATGCTCATCTGAACATCTGAATATCTGTTCTGTTAATGAGAATGAAAACCTAGGGGTTCCTGGGTGGCTCAGTCGTTAAGCGTCTGCCTTCGGCTCGGGTCATGATCCCAGGGTCCTAGGATCGAGCCCCGCATCGGGCTCCCTGCTTCGGCGGGAAGCCTGCTTCTCCCTCTCCCACTCCCCCTGCTTGTGTTCCCTCTCTCGCTGTGTCTCTGTCAAATAAATAAATAAAATCTTAAAAAAAAAGAGAGAGAATGAAAACATAAAACTATAGTAAGTAGGGTACAAAGAAGAAGGAAAATACTAATTGAGACTCTATAATGCTTCACACTATATTAAACACATTACAAATGTTATTCATTAATCTTCACCCACATCGCTGTAAGCTGTTCTATCTCCATTTGATGGATTGGGAAAATAAATGCCAGTAATTTGCCAAAGTTGTGTAGCTGTATCTTCTCCTCCCTGCTCCTGATAAACACCAGTAGGCTTCAGGCATCACATTCCTGACAGCATGACTTCTCTACCCACCTTTACTTTCTAGGAGTGCTCCCCAGAGCAATGGCTTTAAATACCATTATAGTAGATATCTACTGCTGTGTAACAAATTACCCCAAATTTAGCAACTTAAAACAACAAATATTTATTATCTCACATGGTTTCTGAGAGTGAAGAATTCATCAGTGGCTTTGGGGGATGGTTTGATTCAAGGTCTCTCATGAAGTTGCAGTCCTGCTGTCAGCGATGCCGGAGCTTATCTGGAGGCTTGACTGAAGATGGTGGATCTGCTTCCAAGATGGCTTCCCCATTACCCCATGTAGTTCTTGGAAATAGGCCTCAGTTCCTTCCTGGATGGTGGAAAAAGGCCTCAGTTCTTCTTGACAAAACACACTCCAAGTGCTGCCTGAGCATCCTCATATGACACCTGCATTTCCCCTGAGCAAGAATCCTGAGAGAATTAAGCAGAAGCCACAATGTCGTGGGACATAGGCTTAGAAGTGATATACCAATACTTGCCATTTTCTATTGTTCAAACAGATTAATCTCAAGACAATGTGAGAGAGGTCTAAACAAGGTTGTGAACACCAGGAGGCAGGGATTAGGCCAGGCTCTTTGAATTTAATTCCTTAAGTACATCTCCTCAAGTACACTTTCTCTCTAAATCTGAAGACCCGTGAAACTAAACAGAGAAGTCATCCTGTCACACTAGACAAAAGATACACCTACATGCCTCTTTGAGGTAAGCTCTTCTCTACATTGGGTTTATCCTAACCCGTCTGAGGAACAACGCCCTTCAGCTTCTTAGAAGTTTGATTTGCACTTAGAAGTTTGGTTAAGAGTATCTATGAGCTACAACCTTACACTTTCTAGAGGACCTGTTGTCTGACAGAATTAAACATTGATGCACTGCCTTTTTTTTTTTTTTAACATGAGCTCTACGCCCAATATGGGGTTTGAACTCACAACCCCGAGATCAAGAGTCGTATGCTCTACCGACTGAGCCAGCCAGGTGCCCCGCTGATGCACCACTTTTGATTTTTCTGAGGTCTTACCAAAAGATGTTACTGTCACAGGATAGGTTTTATCAGTAGCCCATGTTTTCCTAGTAGTGCCCTGGGATGGATCATTGTTTAGAAGCCCTTTCTTAATTTTAGCATCATTTTCCCACTGGAGAACCTGAGAATATTCAACACTATTAAATCCCAGCTCCTCCATGTTTAGCAGTCCTCCTGTTACTTTCTCTCATTTCACATTTTACTTTAAGCAGCAGGATGAAAACAAGTGGTACCTCTAACACTACGGCTGAAATCTTAGCTGCATCACAAAATTCATTAGGCACATCTACTTTCCTCATTATTGTAGGGAATGGTGTTGCTAAACATTCTGCCACTACACATAAAAGGATCTCCTTTGCTCTAGTTTCTGAGATTTTCTTCACTTTCTTCAATCAAAGCCTCCTCAAAGGCAATGATGTTTCTACAAAATTTCCTTAAGGCTCTTCAGGCTTTTATGAACACCCTCATCAGCCCTCCTCATTTCCACTCACTGACTTATTCCAAAACTGCTGCACATTTTAAGTATTAGCTAGTACTTAAACATTTCTGGTACCCAAAGCTGTATTAGTTATCAATTGCTACATACAAATTATCCCAGGAATGTTGCAGTTTGAAAACAACATTTATTATATTACACATTTTCTGAGGGGTAGAAATTCAGAGCCATTTAGCTGGGTGGCTTTAGTCAGGCTCTCTCAGGAGGTTGTAGTCAAGTTCTGGACTACAGCTGACCCATCTGAGTATTGAACGGGGGCTGAGGGATGTGCTCTGAAGATGGCACTTATGTGACAAAAGGCTCTGTTCCTTACCACATATGCTCCTCCACGGGGCTGTTGCCTCATAACATGGCAGCTGGCTTCCCCAGAAGAAAATGACCCGAGAGAGCAAAGAAGCCATATGTCTTTTATAATTGTGATGGTTAACTTTATGTGTCAACTTGGCTGGGCTACAGGGTCCAGATATTTGGTCAAATGTTACCCTAAATTTTTTTTTTCTCTTTTTGGTGAGGGTGTTTTTGGATGAGATTAACATTTAAATCAGTACGTTTTGAGTAAATCAGATTGTTATGTACATTGTGGGTGGGCCTCAACCAATCAGTTGAAGGGTTGACTATAACAAAGAGTGACCTATCCTAAGCAAGAAAGAATTATGCCAGCAGACAGCCATTGGACTTCAACTGCAACATTAGCTCTTCTTTGGGTCTCCAGCCTGCTTGCTCACTCTTCAGATTTTAGACTTGCCAGTTTCTATAATTGCATGAGCCAATTCCTTAAATGAATTTCTCTTTCTCCTGTTTCTCTAAAGAACTCTAACTAATACAACTTCATCTCAGAAGTGACATACCATCTTTTGTATATTCTATTAGTCACACAGATCAACCTTGGTAAAATGAAGGCAGGGACCAAACAAGGCCATGAATACCAGGGAGCAGGAATTATTTGGGGGTTGGCTACCACAACTATCTACAATTTAATGATACCCAAACTTATATTTTCAATGACAATGTCTTCTTTGATTATGGACTTGTAAATCCAACTGCATCCTTGACATCTACACTTAGATGTAAATAAGCAATGAAATTTTAATAGAACTCCTGACTCACTGCCCATCACCATCACCTAACCTGTTCATCTGCTAGTGTTCTCAATTACAGTTAATAGCACTAGTGATCGTCATTCCTCAGGTGAAACTTTTAGTTCAACCTTGGTTCTATTTGTCTCATACTCCACATCTGATCATGAGTCTGTCAACTACTTTCAAAAACACCCTGGTTATCAGTGATTTTCCACTTTTCACAGCCTTTATAACTATCACTGTCATCCAAGCCACTATCATTACATGCAAATGGAATCATAGAAAAATAAATACTTTCTCTTCTTTCTGCTACCATCAAGGACCTAAATTTGCTAGTATACTTTGGAATACAGTGTTTTTAAGATTTAAAAAAAATTCTATGGCTGCATACACTGAATGCATAATGCCTATGGTTTGTGGGGGGAGAGGGAGACCCGATTTGGGTACCTTAGTAAGAGTTTCTGAATATGGCTCAGCATGTTCTGATGGGGGATCAAAATTTTTTATACCACCTTTTCCTTTTGCTTTGTTTCGGTCCCTCTTGAACTCTTTGTCAACTACCATTGGCATTTTGAATGGGAAGGTGTCACCATTCATCAAATTAAAATGCACATACAAATGCATTTTAATGTGCAGTGTACACTAAAAGGCCTCCCTCAGATATTATATGACCCAGGTTTACAATGTAATTTTACCATTAAGATATTTTATCACAATAGAATTACCAACTCTAATTTGTTTATTTCTTTTCCCCCTCTCAATTAGTCTTCTCCCAGACCAGCAAGTACTTTTTCCCTTTGTTAATGGCACAATGGGAAAATAATTACTAAGATGAGTATGGTTTGGGCCTCTGAGTTTTCAATAAATTGAGTAAATGGAGTAGAAAATGCTTAATACGTACCCATATCAAACTCTGTATGGGGCACTGATAAAGATCCACCTAGGGGGTCTTTATGTAATTGCAGATTGATAAGGACCCCTTCTAGGAAGTGAATGTTCATACTTTGTGATAAGACTAAACTGATCAAGGAGGTGAAAAGAATCAACATTACAAAAAAATGTTGCCTTCTTTCAACTCCTGTTACACATTTCCTTTCCTGGATAACTTAGGTCAGTATATTAGTTATCTACAGATATGTAAGAATTATTCCAAATCTTAGCATCTTAATACAATATTGATTATCTCACTGTTTCTGTGGGTCAGAGTCAACTTAGATGGATAGTTCTGGCTTAGGGTTTCTCAGGGGTCATAGTCAAGCTCTTGGCCCAGCCTATAGTCACGTGGAGCTGGAGAACCTGCTTCCAAACTCACTCATGTGGTTGCAGGCAGGCCTCGGTTCTTTACCATCTGTTGGCTGAATATCTAAGTTCCTTGCCTTGTAGGTCATTCCACCAGGTTGCTCACAATATGGCAGTTTGCTTCCCTGAGAGCAAGTGATTGGAGAGAGAGCCCAAGACATGAGCCACAAAAGTACAAATTAATCTCTTCAGTAACATACCATCAGTGCACTGTATTCTATCTGTTACAAGGATGCACCAAGTTAAGCACAGTAAGGCTTCACCTCTTGAAGGGAGAAGCACCAAATAATTGGTAATTTGCTTAAAACGGCCACAGCCAGAAAATCACCCACTTCAGGTCATCTCTGGCCCAGATCTGGTATTAGTCCTGATGCACATGCCAAGCCTTCCTCCAGAGATTGGCCCTACTCCGGAAGAAGACAACCTTCTTCCTCTGGCTGTACTGTCTATATAAAACTTGCACAATGTCATGGATAGTCTCATTCTGACACAACAGAAAACCTGCAGAAGGAAAATGAAACTTCAGACTTTATCTTGGAATCATTTTCTAGTAGTTTTGAGAGCAAATTCTAAAGCCAAACTCTTTTGTTCTCATACTGGCCCTGCCACTCAATTGCTGTGCAACTTTGAAAAATGATTTAAACTTTACATCCTTAAAGTTTTCATTTGCAAAATGCAGATAATAATAACGACTACCTTGTAGGTCTGCTGAGATGGTTAAATGAGTCTATATATATATGAATGAATTTCTCTCTCTCCCGTTTCTCTAAAGAACTCTAACTAATACAACTTCATCTCAGAAGTGACATACCATCTTTTGTATATTCTATTAGTCACACAGATCAACCTTGGTAAAATGAAGGTGGGGACCAAACAAGGCCATGAATACCAGGGAGCAGGAATTATTTGGGGGTTGGCTACCACAACTATCTTTTTTTTTTTCTCTTTTTGGTGAGGGTGTTTTTGGATGAGATTAACATTTAAATCAGTACGTTTTGAGTAAATCAGATTGCTATGTACTTTGTGGGTGGGCCTCAACCAATCAGTTGAAGGGCTGAATATAACAAAGAGTGACCTGTCCTAGGCAAGAAAGAATTATGCCAGCAGACAGCCTTGCATTGAAGTTTGTTCACATCTAGTTCTGGTCTACTTTTCTAGAAATTTTTACCATTATACTTCTTGCACCTTACATTCCGCTCTTGCTTTTTTTTTTTTTAAATTTTATTTATTTATTTGAGAGAGAGAGAGAAAGAAAGCACAGGTCGGGAGGAGCAGAGGGAGAGGAAGAAGCAGACTCCCCACTGAGTGGGCAGCCTAGCGTGGGGCTCAATCCCAGGAACCTGAGATCAGGAGCCAAAATGAAGGCAGACAATTAACTAACTGAGCCACCCAGGAGACCCGCTGGTCTTGCTTTAAAACAAATACACATAATTCTGAAATTACCATTTGGTATTTCATAGTGCCTAGAACAGTGTCTGATAAATCAATGGCAAAAGCACCAATCAATGCTTGCTGAAGAAAACTGTCTACGACTATGTCCAATCATTGTTAAAATTTGAATCCCATTCCTTAATTTAATTTTTAATACATTAAACATGAGTACAAAAACACAACATTCAGTTATAATGATGTAGCAAATCTTAGTCAGTAGCCTCAAGTCTCTTTAGGACTTTACTTCATTGATGTGCAAAAAAGTAAACTTTCAATAAATCAGGAGATTTAAAAGAATTTTGTAAGATTCTTAAGTCCAAGATTTAAACTGCATTAATGACTAAAAATTTGAGGGAAGTGGCTTCCTAAATTGTAAATGCCACATTTCTTGTTTTCTCCAGCTTGATCAGTTTATGGTTGAGCAGCACAATTAATAGCTACTATTTTTGTAAAGTACATGAAAAGCAATATTTTGTCTAGCTCTGTGGGTGGCATTAAGCTAGCAAAACATTCTACTTGGCATTATCCTGACACCAGTCAATGAAGCCATCAGGCAAATGAAACTGCTTTTGTGATAAGCAGCACAGTAATTGAAAATTGTCATTTTTTTTTTCCCAGGAAAATTTGAAACTTTCATTTCAACATTTTTCAAATCACCAGGAAGAAATGAATATTTATAAAACAAGAAAAAGGGCACAGGCAGGGTATCATTTTTCTTGGTGAATTATACACAACGAAGAAAGATAGTAAAACAATAATTTAAATTTAAACCTGAGTTGCTGCAGTAGCTTAGTTCTATAGGCAAATGTGTAGGCAATGATTTGCAACAACATGGATGGAGCTAGAGAGTATTGTACTAAGTGAAATAAGTCAGAGAAAGACAAATACCATATGATTGCACTCATATGTGGAATTTAAGAAATAAAACAAATGAGCAAAAGGAAAAATAAGAGAGAGGCAAACCAAGAAACAGACTCTGAACTATAGAGAACACACTGATGGTTACCAGAGGGGAAGTGGAGGGGGGGCGGTGAAAGAGGTGATGGGGATTAAGGAGTGCACTTGTGATGAGCACCAGGTATTGTATGGAAGCGTTGAATCACTATATTGTGCACCTGAAACTAATATTACACTGTATGTTAACTAACTGGAATTCAAATAAAAACTTAAAAAAAATAAAACTATTAGCTAATATTTCAATTACAAAAAAATGTGTAGGCAATGATGTCAGGGCAAAATGCATCCTGGTACATTTGGTGGTGATGGTGGGGGCATCACTAAATTAAACTGGTAGGTGCTCTCTTTTCATTAGAATCCAGTAGTTAACCTGTTAGAGGTGATGACTGAGGATCCAGGTGTGAGGTCTGAACTGATGGGCTGGAATCATCAATCAGTTGAGGACAACCCTAGGCTATAAAACAGGATCAATTTCAACCCAAAGGAGTCAAAAGCAGAATTCTACATCAAGATAGTCACTAAGCATAAATGTTTAGATTTGTTCTCTCCCCAAATCACACTGGAACAGCAAAAAAGTTATTGGAAAAATAATAAATTCACAATTATTTCAGAAACAGGGGAAGGTAACGTTGAAAGAACAACAACAACAAAAAAAGTTGAAGAATTTCTATATGATATAAAGCAGATGATATCAATTAGTGAAAAAATAAATCAAGGATCAATAGATATTTAAGAAAAGCATAAATGAACAAGAAAAACCAAAATGAACAAACACCTGACTCTGGAGGACACAAGAAATTCTGATAAGAACAAATGGGATTTTAAATAATTCTGATAAGTGTCCTCAGAGAAATTACAGAGCGCATTAAACTCACAAAATGTAGTAATATCCTGTTAAAAAAAAGTAATAATAAAAAGAAAAAAATAGTTTGCAGAATTAAAAATAATATATCAAAATTTTGAAATCAATGAAAGTACGTAATAATATATTGAAGGTGAGTTTATTTTTTATTTATTTTTAAAAAATTTTATTTATTTGAGAGAGAGCCCGAGTGGGGGTTGGGAGGCAGGGGCAGAGAGAGAGAGGGAGAAGCAGACTTCCCGCTGAGCAGGGAGCCCGACAGGGGGCTCGATCCCAGAACCCAGAGATCATGACCTGAGCCGAAGGCAGACACTTAACCAACTGAGCCACCCAGGAGCCCCTGAAAGTGAGTTTAGATCCAAATAATAAGCTGTATAGAAAGTCAAGGAAATTTTCACATGGTAGATGGAAAATATATGAGGAAATATTAGAGACCTGGAAATCAGATCCAGAATAGTTTATTCATATGCTAGGCTAAAGTCCTATATCCAACTTATTTCTTCTTTCTCTTCAGCGGAACAGGTAACGTGCTTGAGATTAAATTTGTTGCCTTTGGTTTTAAATTTCTGACTAGTTTTTTCTTTTGGGGCTTGTGAATGATGATGATATTTCATAGATATTTATAATGTATGTTCTGTTTTGCACATACAAAGTTGACTGATAGGTAGATAATAAAGCTTGTGTTGTTTTATTCAAATAGTTTTTCAATTCTGAGAGTGAGAAAGGGACAGGCAGGGTTAGGTAGGGAGAGATAGATAGGGGGCTCCCGGATCAGGCTCACAGAAATTCCAAAAATGTGGGGGTATAAGGAAACCAGAGATAAGGGCATACACCAGACCACCTTGCCTTAGGTGTCTGAGGGGGAAATCTTATTTATTACCATCTCCTGTGGTGAACAGAAAATAACTAGACCCTAAAAAGAAGTAAGCCATTAAAGATGTTATCACTAGTCCTTAATCAATAGTGCTGCAGTAGAAAAATCAAGAAGATTTAAATTCCCTGGTTAGCTTTCTATAAAAGACCAACCCTAAAAGCCCTCAGTGGCAACCCTGTCGGGACTCCTCTCATTCCTGAGGGCTTTTTTTCTGTATCCTTGCTTAATAAACTTCTGTCGCTTTATTCACTGTGCTTCATGCACGAGATTCATTCTTCGACTCCATGAGACAAGAACCTCGTTCTCCCGCTTCAAGAGCAAGGAGTCTCTTAGCATAAGCGAGGCTACACTGAGGTAATAATTTCTTACTGTTTCATTTCCTATTCATGCCACATGTCTAATATATGCTCTGTATTGGAAGGAGTGTGTCTTAGTTCCACAGAGCCACTCAAGCCCCAGACTGAGAGGCCCCACGTTCTTGTGGCCATTACATCTGGAACAAGTGGCCTTCTCAGTTGGTGGAATGGAGAAGACGTTGCTGGAGAATGATGGGCAGCTCTTCCATCCTTCAACCTGGAAGTGATATCCAACACCCCTGCCCTCTGCCCGTTACTAGTCACACAGCTCCACCTAACTCTACGAGGTCTAAAGAAGGTAAGAGAACAGAAGAGATCTTTGGTGCTGATTTTACTGTGGTGTGTTGAAGGCTTATGCTATGACTGGAGCCTAACGTAGTGGCTAAGACAGCAAGTTCTGGAGTCAGACTGGCTGTGTCAAATCCTGCAGTCATCAATTACATCACCATCTCTGTGCCTTATGCTGAAAAGAGGACTAAGATAGATCCCTACTTCATGGGATTGTTGGGAGAACACAATAAATTAATACAAATACAGTACTTAGACTAGAGCCTGACATTTAGTAAGTACTCCATAAGTATTAGCTGTTAGCACAATTATGACCTTTTTTTGCACATCTAGCAGTGTAGGCTTTCAATGTTGTTATATATTATGTTGTTAATTACATAAAGGCTTATGACTGTCATAGTCTTGGTGTGGATGATCAAAATAGAAATTTTAAATAAATCCCTTACTCATCAGTCGAAATGAGGGAGGGAAATGCCAGAGAAGTGTCCATTTCAATAAAAGATCGAGGAGTCTCCTGAGAAACAACTTTACCCAGCAGTAGAGATAGCCAGGCACGATGACCCTGACACCATAACTAAGCCAGAGAGGGGACAGGGGAATTCTGAATACAGCATGACAATACATGACAATCAGCTTTGCTTCTCATTAATTTCCCTCAGATTCATGTACCAACCCTATATGCATAAGGGGATTTTAACTTCAATATGAAAGCACTGTTTTGCTAAGCATTCAATATTGTACATAGAACAATGCTAACAAATATTTCCAAATACAACACATAAAAAGTGGGGCATCAGTTCACAAAACAACATAACCCAACTTTGGTCCCTTGAAGGCTTGGCTAGCTCCAGAGGAGGCATTCCCAGTGGGATACCTGGAACATTCAGGGAGCTTGGTGGCCACTGGAAGTGTTTTGTGTGTTTATATCTTTGCTAAATTGGTTCTTTTACTCTTCATTCTCTGGCTATGATCTTGTAATCAAAATGATAAAATAACAGGTAATATTTAGTGTCTGTCTATCGGGTGCCAGGCCCCTGTTTTGACAGATTTCATACATTATATCATTTTCAGATACCCTCATACTACCCTATAAGGTAATTATTATTTCCATTTTAAGGATGAGAACACTGAGATTTGATTTTATCTTACAATTACATTTTATATCATGATTTGGAATGAGATTTGATGCCAAAGTCCTCATCTTTCCCACTAGCGTGCTTTGCCTCAGGTGTATTCAGATAGTATATATAGCCAAAAACAACGTGCCATATATAAACGAAGTATTCCAATGTTTTGAACTCATAAAATGCATTCATTAATTTTAATTGTTCTTAAGGTTCATTTAGAGAATTTATTTCCGATCATCTATAAGAGAAAACAAATGAATAAAACCCAACGTGGATTATCTTTATGAATTTAGAGAACATTCTTCTTGGAGCCATATCTGTATTTGATCTATCTAGATTTCCTCAGTTAAATACCGGTAAGAATCTTCTATGGTTTCCTTATTGTGGGTGATTTTCTTTGAGATTATGTTTTACCTCTGTTGGCAGAAAGCCCAACATTCCAACATTATCATATTGTTTATTTTACTTTGTTTGCTAATGCACTGTCACTGCTTAGAAGACTTCACAACTTTGAATATGAATGTAACATCTGGTTTAGTTTTAATAACATTTCATGCTGCAAATGCAAATATGATTTTTTTGTTTGTACTTCAACAAAAAAAAGTCTCAGATTGTCATTCTAATGAAGGCTGATTTCCACATTCCAATTCCTAAATGCTATGGTTTTGCCCCATTTTTTCCTTTTTTTTTTAATTTGGAAAAATGCATGAAAATATGTTGCAAGCATATCCCATACTGCTATTTCCATTTTATCATAACTTTAATCCGCAACTTGCCATGTCCTTCATTTGTTAGATTTGGGACACTCTAGGCAATAGGTAAAATATCTCCTCTCTATCCTACCTGATCTTATATATGAAGACAATTTTGTGACATGTTACAGCGTATGATTCACCTCTCATCCAGAAAATCAGAAATACATATTCTGATAAAAATCTCACTGGAAAAACTTTTGATCACTCAGGTACACTGAAAGTTTTCAGCCAAGAGAAATTTTAAAAAGCACCTTGTGATGTTTTTTGGAGCAAGGATTGAGGGCAGGGTTGGCATCCACATATGCAATCCACAGGCCAGTTACTTCTGTTCACAGGTCATGATGCCAGGATCCATTGAAATACTCTTCACACACAGCTACAAGTTTAAGGTAGTGAGGTTATATTTAAAATAACATTCTCAAAAAAATTGTGTGTCTGCTATAGGCTAAGGTCCTATGAAGAACTCAGAGATGTATAAGCACAAACTTCCTTCTCCTCTAAGAGTTTTATTTTCTTGGGGAAAAACAAAAACATGTATAAGGAAGAAAAATAAAAAACTTAAGTCAAGATACTGAGAGCTAATTAGTGAGATGTTTGCAAATACTGTGGAAATTTAGAAAATGAAGAAAGCATGAGTGGCTAAGTATTCGGGAAGAAACATGGAAAAATGAAAATCGGAGTTGGGTTCTGGATATTAAAGTGATAGGCTGTGAGCGGAGGGGGGAGAGTATAGTTAGAGAGTGAACTGACTGAAGGCCTGGGGGGGGCAGAAATTCAAGGTATTCAGAGTGCAGTTTACTATCTTGCCTGCCTCAACATGCTGGAAACCTGAGACTGATTTTCAGGTGTGCCCAGATACTGGGGCACAGAGGCTCTAAGTCCTTCAGGATAATGGAGGCTTATGTATTTATCCTAATATGCCTGGAATATTAGTTCTATACCATCTTCTAGTTGTGCCATGATTTTAATAATATTTTGAAAAAAATGCCTTAGGTTACAGCTTCTAGATCATTCTAACTAGATTAGAGTTTCAAGAAAGATAGAAATTAGAGGGGTGCCTGGGTGGCTCAGTCCTTTAAGCGTCTGATTTCGGCTCAGGTCGTGATTTCAGGGTCATGGGATTGGGGCCTTTGTCAGGCTCCCTGCTCAGGGGGGAGTCTCCTTCTCCCTCTCCCTCTTTCTCCCTCTGCCCCTTCCCCGACTCATGAGCGCACTCGCTCACTCTCTCTCTCTCTCTCAGAAAAATAAAAGAAGGATAGTAATTAGAGGGATTTCAAAGATAGATTCTTTTCTTGCTGTTCATCATATATATGTTGTATATGAACATATACAACATATATGAATGTTATGTATATATATTATATATGATACATATATATTATGTATATGTGATATTCATTTCATTCTCAAAGCAAGCCCATGCGATAGCAGAAACAAAATATTTTTATTGACTAACAGCCATGAAACTATGTTGATCAAGGTTAAGCTGCTTCTTCATGGCAGGATCTAGGTAGATTTCTCTAATACTCCTTGGAAGGAAAGGAGATGCAATAAGAACAATGAAACAGCTTTATAGTCAGATGGGCTTTCTGAAAAGCCCATTTCTGGAACTTTCTAGCCCTGAGCCTAATACTCCAAATTTCTGAAGTAAGACAGGTATAAATATTAAACATGGACGTGCTATAAATTAGGAAATTAGGGGCTAAATTATTTTTTATCTATCTATCCATGTGTATATAAAATACAATGTACACCTGCTATATATATATATGTATCTATGTACACCTGCTATTTTAACAAATGACTCTTGGTAATCTTTATTTCTCTCTTTAAGAAAGATGCACAGGATTCCCAACCTTTTTTTAAAGCTTCCCTCTACATATTTTGATTTTTCAAAAATACCTTGAATTATAGAAATATTTAATAGAATGTGGAGAAGTTAATTTCTCCAAATATATTTTGCATTACAACAAATTCTTTTGATATTGAAATATTTTAAGCACTTAACATTTTATGTTCTTGTGGAAATTGGTTACAAGTCATTTTTTATAGCGTATTCTTTCAAAGAGCTTTAGATTTACAAAAAAATTGAGAGGACAGTACAGAGAGATTTCATATGCCCTATACCTAGTTTCTATTATTAGCATCTATTAGTAGTAAAATACATTTGTTATAATTAATAAACCAATACTGATACGTTATTGGTCAAATCCCTACTTTATTCAGATTTCCTTAGTTTTTATCTAATGTCCTCTTTCTGTTCTTCCATGCATATCACATTAAATTTACTTGTCATGTCTCCTTAGGCAACTCTAGATTTGTGATAGTTTCTCAGGTTTTCCTTATTTTTAGTAACCTTGAAAATTTTGAGAAACACTGATCAGGCATTTTGTAGAATGTCCCTCTATTGGGATTTGTCTGATGATTTTCTTGTGATTAAATGGGGGTTATGGTTTATTGTGAATAAGACAACAGAGGTAACATGCCATTTACATCACATCACATTGAGAATATATACTATCAATTTGACTTAGGGATATTGATGTTAACCTTGATCACTTAACTTGAGAGAGTGTTTGTCAGATTTCTCCACTGTAAAGTCACTCTTTCTTCTCTTTTCAATAGTGTACTCTTTGGAGATATCATTAAGCACATTAAGCTCCATCTCTGAGCAGGTGCAATATTTACATAAATTATTTGGGATTCTGTTGCATGTGAAATTTGTCTCTTTTCTTCCATGTATTTATTTATCTAATCACTTACTTATATCTATATGGACTAATAGATATATAGTTTCTACTTTGGTTTATATCTCATTCTACTTTTAAATTTTGTTGCTTAACTTGTCCTACCTTTTCCAATGGGAACTCTTTAATTTGGCCCCTGTCTTCTTTTGAAAAATCCTCATCATTGTGGATTTTTTTTTCTTTTTGAACACTTTCTTACTTTCTAGCACTATAAAATACTCCAGGCTTGTGTTATATATTTCCTGTCTCATGCCAGAATCTGTCGTTGATCCAATGATCCTTGGTTCCTTTTATTAGGCTATGGTATTAGAAACCAGAACTGGACTTAGCTATGGTTGTTGCTATTAGGCCCTCTCAATGACAAAGCAAGGAAATCTATGCATGCATACTAACTTGTGTATCTACTCATATCTATAACATTTTTATATGTAACTGTAATCATATTTAGCTAGTTCATACTGATGCTTGTAACTCTAATCCATTAACAAATGGATCAGTCTAGCCTCCTCCCCTTGCTTATTTGTAAACTCCTATTCTAACAGTGAGAAGCCTGGCTCCCACCTCATTCATCCACTTGCTTAATGTACAATTCCAGTATACATGCATAGCAGTACAGAATTGTTAATCCGTATCCCTGTGGAAAGCAACTCTATCAACTAGAGTACAGTCTTTATGTACTATTACTTTTGCCTTTAGTTTTATAGACTCCATTATTTCCAAGGTTACTTAGGTCAGCAACTCCCCCCACCCCAACATATACCTCCTTAAGTAGGGTTTTTTTTCATAAATGTGTAACACAGATTATTTTGCCAAATTTGCCCTGATGTCTTAAATGTCTTTTCATATTTGTGTACATTAAAGTTTGTTCTTTGTATGATATAGTCCTATGGATTTGTATAAATGCATGAGATCAGGTATCCACAATTACAGTATCATACAGAATAGTTTTATTGCCCTAAAAAATCCACTATGCTTCACTTATTTAACTACCACTCCTACTTCCAAACATCTGGCAACCACTGATATTTTTACTATCTCTATAGTTTTGTGTTTTCCAAAATTTCATATAGTTTGAAACATAAAGCATGTACCTGTTTTAGACTGGGTTATTTCACTTAGCAATATATATTAAAAGTTGATCTATGTTTATCGTGCCTTGATAACTCATTTCTTTTCATTTCTGAATAACAGGTCATTATATGGATGTGTAGCAGTTTGTTTTCCTATTCATCAATTCAAGGGCATGTTGGTTTTCTAGTTTTTGGCAATTATAAATAAAGCTGTTATAAATATTCATATATAGGTCTTCATGTGTACACAGTTTTTCAAATTAGTTGTGTAAATACCTAGGAGTACAACTGGTGAATCAGGTGGCAATATTGTCTTGCTATGTAAGAGATTGGCAAACTGTCTTTCAGAGTTGTTGTTGCATCATTTTGCAATTCCACCAACAATGAATGAGAGTTGCTGTTGTTCTTTGTCCTTGTCAGCCATTAGTATTGTTCAATTTTTTTATTTAACCATTTTAATAAAATATGTAGTCATATCTCATTGTTTTAAATTGCAATTCCTTAATGACAAATTGCACTGAGAATATTTTCATGTGGTTATTTGCCATCTATATATCTTCTTTTGTGAGGTGTCTATTCATGTCTTTTGCCCACGTTTTTTAATGGGGTGGTTTGTTTTCTTATTGTTGAGTTTTAAGAGGGCTTTGCATATTTTGGGCATAATCAGGTATGTATTTTGCAAATATTTTCTCCCTATCTGTAGTTTGTTGTTTCTTTCTCTTAATGCGGACTTTCTCTGAGAAGTATTGAATTTTAATAAAGTCCAATTTATCAATTTTTTAAAAAATTTCATGTGTCATGCTTTTGATGTTAAATCTAAAATCTCATTGCCAAACTAAGTATTGCCTAGATTTTATCTTATGTTTTCTTCTTGAAATTTTTTTTAAGATTTTATTTATTTGTTTGACAGAGAGAGACACAGCGAGAGAGGGAACAAGCACGGGGAGTGGGAGAGGGAGAAGTAGGCTTCCCGCTGAGCAGGGAGCGGGATGCAGGGCTTGATTCCAGGACTCTGGGATCATGACATGAGCCAAAGGCAGAGGCTTAACGACTGAGCCACCAGGAGCCCCTCTTCTTGAATTTTTTATATTTTGTGTTTTGTATTTAGGCCTATAATCCATTTGAGTTGATTTTGTAGAAGATAAAGGTTTTGTTACAAGGTTAATGTTTTGTTTGATTTTTCATGTGGACATCCAACTATTCCAGAAATAGTTGTTAAAAACACTATCCTTTCTCCATTGAATTGCTTTTATTCCTTTGTCAAAGATCAGTTGGCTATATTTGTGTGGGTCTATTTCTGGGCTCTTTATATAGTTTCATTCATCTATGTGTCCATCCTTTTGCCAGTTACAGGTAGTGTAACTTCAGAGTAAATCTTGAAATCAGGTAGTGTGATTTCTCCAACTTTATTATTCTCTTTAGTATTGTGTTGACAATTCTAGGCCTTTTGCCTTCCCAAATAAACTTTAGAATCAGTTTGCCAATCAGTTTACTAAAAAATAGCTTACAGGGATATTGATTGAGATTGCTCTTGAGATGAAGTTGGGAAGAATTGAAATGTTAAAAATACTGAGTCTTCCCACCCATGGAAACAGATTACCTCTCCCTTCATTGTGGTTTTGATGTTTCTGTCAGTGTTTTGTAGTTTTCTGAACATAGACTCTATACCCGTTTTGTGAGATTTATAGCTGTATATTACATTGTATTTGTGCTCTTTTAAATGGCATTGATTGTTTTATTCATTTCCAATTCCAGCTTTTCATTGCAGATGTGGGAAAGCAATAGATTTTTGTATGTTAGCAATGTATCTTGTGACTTTGCTATAGTCACTTAACAGTTCCAAGTATTTTGTTATTGTTGTTGATTCTTTGGAATTTTCTATATAGACAATCATGCCATCTGTAAACAAAGCCATTCTTATTACTTTCTTCTCTGCCTGTATTTTACTTTTCTTGTGTTGTTTCAGTAGCTACGACATCCCAAACAATGTTGAAAAAGAGTTGTAAAGGAGGTCATCTTGTTTGTTCCTGATGTCAGGAAGAAAGCATCCAATTTCTCACCTTAAGTCTATGCTAGCTATTGGTGTTTTGTTCATGTTCATTAACAAGTTGAGGAAGTTCCTCTCTATTCCTACCTTACTGAAGTTTTCATTGTGAATGGATGTGATCTGTTTTGGGTGGGTTTGTTTTTGTTTTTGTTTTTTGTATTTTGTTAAATCACATGATTTTAGCTATTTGATATGGTGGGTTATATCAACTTGGTTTTTTTTTTAATATTGAACCAGCCTTACATGCCAGAAATAAGTTTCACTTGGTCATGGTATATAATTATTTAAAAATGTTGTTGATTGGGACTCCTGGGTGGCTCAGTCGGTTAAGCGGCTGCCTTCAGCTTGGGTTATGATCCCAGGGTTCTGGGATCGAGCCTCGTGTTGGGCTCCCTGCTTGGCGGGGAGCCTGCTTCTCCCTCTCCCTCTGCCTGCCATTCTGCCTACTTGTGCTCTCTCTGTCAAATAAATAAATAAATCTTTAAAAAAAAATGTTGTTGATTCTATTTGATAATATTTTTTGAAGATCTTTGTATCAGTGTTTGTTAGAAATACTGGTTTATATTTTTTTCTTATAATATTCTTACCTGGTTTTGGCATTACTATAATGCTGACCTCATCATTAAAAAGTACATAGAAAGTACTGTCTTTGCTTTTATTTTCTGGACAATGTTTTAGAGAAATTGCATTTTCTTTTCCTTAGAAGTTTGATAGAAATCACCAGTGAAACCATTTGGGCCTGGTATTTTCTTTTCTGCAGAGTTATTATTAATTGATATAATTTATTTAATAGATAGAGGCCTATTCTGGTATTTATTTATCTTTGTTGAGTTTTGGTCATCTTGTATCTTTAATGAATTGGTTCATTTCATCTAATTATCAAATCTGTGGGCATAACATTGTTCATACTATTTCTTTATTAGCCTTTGATATTCACAAGATCAGTAATAAAGATTCTCCTTTAATTTCTGATATTGGTAATTGTGTTTTCTCTCTTTTTTTCCTGGTTAGCCTAACTAAAAGTTATCAACTTTATTGGTATTTTCAAAGGATCAGCTTTTGGTTTCATTGTATTTCTCTATTGTTTCCTTGTTTTCAATGTGACTGATTTCTCTTAATATTTATTATTTCTTTTTCATCTGTTTGCTTTATTTTTAAATTGTCTCCTTTTTCTAGTTCCCCAAAATGGAAGTTTAAGATATTGATTTTAGATCTTTCTCTTTCCCCCAGTACATGCATTTAATTGCTAAACACTGCTTTTGCTACATCCTACAAATTTTAGTAAGTTGCATGGTCATTTATATTTGGCTCAAAATATTTTTAAATTTCCCTTGAGATTTCTTCCTTGCCTCATTGTGCTATTTGGAAATGTACTGTTTCATTTGGGAATTTCTTAATTAAATTTCTTTTTTTTTTTTTAAGATTTTATTTATTTTTTTTGACAGAGAGAGACACAGCGAGAGAGGGAACACAAGCAGAGGGAGTGGGAGAGGGAGAAGCAGGCTTTCCGCTGAGCAGGGAGCCCGATGTGGGGCTCGATCCCAGGACACTGGGATCATGACCTAAGCCGAAGGCAGACGCTTAACGACTGAGCCACCCAGGCGCCCCCATAATTAAATTTCTGTTATTGATTTCTAGTTTAATCTTCTTGTGGCCTATGAGTCTATATTGCATATATTTTTATTCTAATAAAATTTTTTAAAATGTTGTTAAGGTGTGTTTTTTAATGTAGAATGTGGTCTAATTTGGTAAGTTTTATGTAAGCCTGAAAAAAGAATGTGTATTCTTCTATTGTTGAATATAGTTTGTATAAATACCAGTTAGATCATGTTGATTGATAGTGCTGTTTATCTATTCATATACAGATATACATACAGATATAGATAAATATATATAGTTATATCCTTAAATGATTTTCTGCTACTTGAACTATCAATTATTGAAAGAGGGGAATTGAACTCTCCAACTTATCTGTTTAGGAGGTGTTCTGTGGTTAGCGTTTCCTGCATCTGGAGGAACTAGAGAATTCAAATTCCCCTAGTGTCTTTGTTTTTGTCTTCCCTGTTCTCTTTGGGTTCCCCAGAGAATGCTTTTTAAAATAAAGTTCGCACCTTGCAGCAAGTTGGCTACAATCCACTGTTATTATGCTGGAGGCTTGTTGTTGTGATGGTTATGTGTGTGGGGAGGAGATGTTCTATAACTTTATGTTTTAAACTCCAACTTTTGGCCAGTTCATGTCCCTGGGCTGTGATCTTTGCAAGTGTCTTTTCCCCTTCCATCTTGGTGCCTAGGAAAGCTAGAAGGGGCTAGAATCAGGTAATTTTCCTTTGCCCCAGTGGGCTATGTTTTCTGTGAAGTGTTTTTCCATGCCGAGTAGGTCTTTATTATGAAGAATACTCTGGCTTACTTCACAATGATTGTTCTTCTCCTCTCCCTATCAGATCCAAGAAGGGATCTTCTTTGAGTCATTGTGAAAAAAGGGTGGGGGTCCTGGAAGTAAAGCCCATAAGCCTATCCTAGGACAACAGTCTTCAAGAGTTTCTCGCTCTCACATCAGTTCACACTCAGCATCCAACAATTCATTAAAAGTAACATTTAAGCATTTCTGCCAGTTTATGGCTCTAGTGGCTTCTGCTCTAAAAAAAAAAAAAAATAGATCTCAGCTGTGTCCCTCTGGATGAAATTGTCTCTCCAGGTTTCAGGGTAGCTGTTTGCCCTGCAATGGCAATTTTCTGATGGATCTAAGAAAAAGTCATTGGTTTTCAGTTTGCCCAGCTTTTCTTGTAAGAATGGGAATGATGACTTCTAAGCTTCTTACAAATCAAAGGTGGAACTGGAAGTCTCCAGTCAAAGATGTTTTTTATATTCTTTTATTCTAGACTTAGTCTAGGAATGAGGAAAAAAAAAATGTGTTAATTAAAATAATGGCCCTGGAATTCAGCTGTGGTGCCACAAAGATAGGACAGACAGAGGAAGAGTGTTCTTCAAGAGCTGGTAGAGTTTGACCATCATCATTTGAAACTGTTCTCACAGTTCTACCCAGCTGATACAGCATCTACATGAATCCTATCTCCAGTCTTTTTTCTGGTTTGGAATCTAGTCTTATTAGATGTAAGTGATTATAATGTACAGTGATTGAAAGCTATTACCTGGTGTCAAGTGCCTGAGGCAGATTTGCATCATTACTGTCCTTTTTTATAAGACCTATATGTATCACCATCTATGCTGTGAATAGGTAGAAAATTCAAACTTCACATTAGAGGAAAAAAAAGTATGATATTTTGAATGGAGTGTGAGTCACTTTGAGGTGTGAGTAAGGGTGTGTTATATGCTAATTACGTGCCCACCATCCAGAAAAACAGACCCTTATTAGAAAGTCCAGAAGTCCTCCTGTGACATGCTCTTGACGTAAGATTATAAAATAAAGCTTTGGTTCTGGGAGGGATGGGGTGACTGGGTGATGGACACTGGGGAGGGTATGTGCTCTGGTAAGCGCTGTGAATTGTGCAAGACTGTTGAATCTCAGATCTGTACCTCTGAAACAAATAATGCAATATATGTTAAGAAAGAAAAAAAAGAAGAAGAAGAATATAGCAGGAGGGGAAGAATGAAGGGGGGGAAATCGGAGGGGGAGAAAAACCATGAGAGACGATGGACTCTGAAAAACAAACCGAGGGTTGTAGAAGGGAGGGGGGTGGGAGGATGGGTTAGCCTGGTGATGGGTATTGAGGAGGGCACGTTCTGCATGGAGCACTGGGTGTTATGCACAAACAATGAATCATGGAACACTACATCAAAAACTAATGATGTAATGTATGGGGATTAACATAACAATTAAAAAATTAAAAAAAAAATAAAGCTTTGGTTCAATTACTCTTCTGTTTTATTGGATTAGGGCTGTCACTGTCTTAAATAGTTCCTCCTTTTATAATTATCACCAAGGCACTGCAGAGATTCTTAACCACATCCTCACTCTCAGGAAAGGGGTCCTCTTCAGCTCTCTTCCTCCTCATGCTTCCATTATGTACATGAATGGAAGAAAGTATCTCTTGCACATGCAATTCCTAGTTCTCAAACGAATTTGAGCTGGAAGATGGAAGTTCTCTGAAGCATTTCTAAGTTTCAGGTGTAGGGACTGGGCGCTAACAACAATATTTCAAGAATTCTTTTTTTTTTTTTTTTTTGAGAATTGAGGATTCATCTTCCTCAACTAAGGTCCCTTATTTCAAGAGCAAGGTCATTGTTCATGAGTAAAAAATCAATCATCCAATCACTATGAATGAAATAATTTATGATAGAGACAAACCTGGCATCAGAGGTCATGGTACACCAGGCATTCTGGTATAGATTCCTGCCAAGCTGTCAAGCCCTGATTGTGTCAGTCATGGCATATGCTATATGTTGAACCGTTTGCCCCCTTATTTCTTTCTAACCTATAATTATGTTGCCAGGAGCAATTTCTTCCCAGCAATAAATTTATATGGTAAAACAGACTACCCTTGGGAGCACCATTCATAAAGCTTTTCCTACTGTCTGATGCCATGAACCATGTATTTAACCTACAAGTGATGGGGAGTATGTACTTAATTATAACTGGCCTGGTGTGCATCACTAATTAAGAACCAGGATGAGTCCTCATTTGATCACTAGAGCTCAGACTGGAGATTTTATAAGACAAGATAAATTTCACTAAGGAGGAGGTCTCCTCTTGATTTAAATGGAAAAAAAAAAAAAGAAAAAGAAAGGAAAAAGAGAAGAAGGAAAAAATTTTGTTTGTATCATGCAACCCATGTTCTAGATATTTTTATACATTTTTATTTAAATTAACTTTTCATGTCACAACAATATTCTAAGATATGCATTACTAACTTCATTTTACAGATGTAAAGAACAATGAATGAGACAAAAGAAAGAAGTAATGTAGAAATGATAAGATACAGTCAGCAAATTTGCTGTCACAGATACCTAGAGGACATTGTGGAGAAAACACTTACAGAATACCTTCTTTTGCAAGTACATGTTGTGGGAACAAAATAATTTGCTTACATGTCCCCCATCTTCACTTAGTAGACACATAACTTTCTACTTCATAAGAAAAGAGCAGACATGAGAACTTCTACAAGTTTCCACCTCTACTCCTCACTCACATGGGTCTGTGTTCAGCTCTCATTCCTGTCACTATCAATGATCTTTACACAAGGTTCCCAAAGGTCAACCTCTCCACTTGCACATTAGCTGCTGTTCCTTGAAGATTTTCTCCTTTCTTCTGTCCCACCATTTATTTCTTCCCCACTTTTTGTTTCTCATCAACACACATGCATGCTATTGTTTTCTCATTTTTAAGAAAGATTTTATTTATTCTATTTGAGAGAGATTGAAAGAGAGAGAGTGTGTGTGTGAGTGGGGGGAGGGGCAGAAGGAGAGGGAGAGAATCTCAAGCAGACTCCTGGCTAAGTGCCTACCCCAGGGCAGGGCTCGATATCAGACCCTGAGATCATGACCTGAGCTGAAACCAGGTTGTGTTTTTGTTTTGTTTTTTAAGCAAACCTTTTCTTGGGCACCTATCTCTTTAGTTGCTTCCCCACATTGTCTCCTCTCCTTTAGAGTAAAACTCTTAGAAATTGTCTGCCTGTATTCTCGTAAACTCTTCTCCTCCCCTTCTCTCTAAAATCTACTCTGGTTGGGCTTTCATATATCTTTCCCTCCCCTGAAAGTGTTCTGATGCAGGTCACCAATGATTTCTACTTTGTTATACTATAATCAGCTTTCTCTGTCCTCATCTTATTTAGCATTTGACATGGCTGATGACTCCCTGTGCTTTCAAACCCTTTCTTCATGTGGCTTTCAGTGCTTCACTCCCCTTCCCAAACGCCCCTGGTTTGCCTTCTGCCTCAGTGGCCACTCTGTCCCAGCTTCCTTTGCTGCCTCCTCTCTTCTCTCTGACTTACACATGTTGGTATGGTCCAGGGTTTTCATTTGAAACTTTTTCTCCCTATATATTCTTTCTGTGGTGATTTCATCTATTATCATGGTTTTAAATACGATTTTTATGGTGATGGTTCCAAAGTTTATGTCACATCTCACAGTGCTCCTGTGAATTTGAGATCCCTATATCCAAAACCTACAACATACTTACTCAGATGTCTCACAGACATCTCAAATTAAGTAGATGTAAAACTGAAATTCTGACCTTCTCTCAAAACTTGCTCTCTTTTATTGCCCATCATCTCACACACTGGCAACCCCTTTTATTTGTTCAGGAAAACATACCTTTAGATTTATCCTTAATCTTTTACCTCAGAATTTAAATCCAATCTATCAGTAAACCCTATGGGCTGTACCTTCAAAACATAAATTCTAAATATTTTCACCAATCACCCCTTCTGGGTGATCTCTTTTTGGTCAGGATGCTGGCCAATTCAACTTCACATATTTATACAATACAATTCACAGTTTTGAATATTTCAGGGATCATGGAGGGGAAAGAATGTAACATTTGAAAATATTTAGAATTTAATAAAATTGAAATAACTCCAAATTTTAATTTTTCTTATATAGGTACATTTCATACATTAAAATTATCAATAGCTATACAGTCCTCTGTAAAAGACAACTACTATTACACCTGATCCCCAACATTCTGGAGTCAGCAGGGTCGCCTCCCTATCTTTTGTTGTTGTTGCCTAGAGTTTGGCTTTGCTTGTTACAGATATGCTTTACAACAAATCTGAAAAAAGATATAAATTATAAGACACACCGCCCTTTTATCTCTTTCTAAAAAAATTTTTAAAAGTGCTGCTAATTAATCTACAACAGTACCTTTGAATAATGGTTCAATGAGCCTCTGACATTTGAAATTTCTTTTACCATTTTGAGGGAATCGACAATTTCTCAGGCTTTAGGTATACTCTTATCTTGTAATAGTCAATACCTACGCATGCATCTCAGTAACACAAAATAATAAAATGCTGTAAAAAAAAGAAGTCCTAATCATAATTTAAAAAATAATATAGTTCCTTCTACTAGTGAGTAACTTCCTTTCTTATGTCCTGTATAGCTCTTGCTTGCTACTTTGAGACAGGGGAGTATGAGGTGGCTGCCAGTCTTCCAATGACAAGTATTTGCTTTAATGTCATCCAATGGATTAGTTAATGCCATGTTTCCATACCTTTCTGAGTACAACAACTTTTCACTTTAGCCTAAAATCATATTAGTCATTCTAGAAGACATTTCAAACAACAATTTAACTCCACTTATGTAGCATTAACACTGCACTTAGCTAAACTGATATGATGCTGGCATGACCAGCTACGTTCAAGCTGAGTATAACCCAGCAGTGACAACTACATCATGGCTGTTTTCTGACCAAAAATGATTATGAGACTCATTTAAATTTCAGATATGCGAGAAACATATGTAACTGTGATATGTGAAAAATATTGTAATCTTAGACTCCGTGAAATAGGGTACATTTCCTTCTTTATTTCTTTCCTTCTTATTTTTTATACAGTTAATTTATTGTTTACCACCAATAATTTGCAAACCTTTTCTAGCATTCATCACTGCTACCTCTTTATTGGAGTCATTCATCTAATAATGTTTTTAATTTTGGTCGCTACGTGACAAAATTGATGCAGTATTGTATACATAAAGGATATGTTTGTTGTTCCCCCATGTTTAGAGGATTCATTTTTTGAATATATAATTGTGGAGGTTTAAATTTCACTGCAATTTATTCTATGTTTGGGTCTTTTGTTTTTGTACTGATTGGCATTCTGAATAGGATGACCATATGATTTATTATAGTTTTTGAGTAAACATTCCCACAGATTTTAAAGAAATTGCAACCCACAGTATGGAGGGCCCATGTACAGAAAATAATTTAATACCATTTAAAGAGATTTAGATTGATTTACAAAGTTGATTTTTAAAGGGTCAGCTGATTTTAATAACCTGGTGATAATGGGCGGCAAAGACAGAAATCATGTACTGCTGTGCTACCGTACATTTGTATATTTATCATTTGTATCATCATGAAAGTTTTACAGTTATTCTAAATGTGTGTACATAAAATATATGTAAATTTCTACAATTATAACTTCTATTTGGATTGGTACAAGTTTGAAAATTGTTTGGTTAAATTATGAATTATATGTGTACCATAGCTAATTCCAAAAATGGTTTTGCTCTGAAGGTTTCTTAATTAGGTATCAGATTTCTCTGTACCATAATACTCTGCTCCACCAAAATTCGTGTTTCTCTCATCAAGCACAAAAAAACAGTCATCTTCAAAGGAGGATTTTTTAACCTTCCTTTGCAATGGCACAATGTCAGATGTTTTATATTCAACGGAATGAAATGCCAAACTTTTCTTTGATATAGTGCACTGAATGAAAAATCAAACCATGATTAGAATTAACTTGACTAATTTTTTATTTGGAGCAACTGCTGACAGTGCTATACAACTGGGACCATTATTGCCAAGTTTCCATTCTGCTAAGGGAACCAACTCCCAGGAACCACCGCTGCTTGTTGGCATCCTACTAACAACTCCCTCCCTTAGGAAGTCTCCTTTGCACTCTTTAATCAAAGCAGCACTGGAGATAATCTGTTTATGGGAGAGGCAAGGAGGGGGGTGCCTCAGCCGTTTCTTAGTCTGCTCAGTTCTCCCCCCATAATGATAGAGGGTTTTCCGGTCTTGAGTCTAGTAGGAATTCATGAAATATTCGATCATTAAGGATGTTATTGACTACTGGCATGAGTTATATATCTTTTATCAGTTTGAGGAAATATTTCTCATCCTGGCCCAATAAGTATTTTTTTCTCTTCATATGGACATTGAATTTCATCAAAATTTTATCAGAATATATGGATATGATATAGTATTCATTCTTGGCTCTTGAGATATGTTATTTATTTTAAAAAATGGCTGCAATTATTCCCCTCCTTGTGTGGACCTGTCTATGTAACAATGTGAGCTCAAGCAAAAGGAAGAGAGTCTGGACCAGACTGGAACCAGGCAATCTCCAAACATGCAAGAAAGTCCCACCAAGTTCAGCAGTAATGCCTACTCTACTGACCATGGATCCATTGATTCCTGAGCAATAACAAATGCATATTATTTTAAACAACTAAGTTTTGGAGTCGTTTGTTACACAGTAAAAGCTAAATACTTACAGAATAATTGACCATATACTGCTATAGATACATATACACATGTGGGTAGATGTATACTGCACAGAAAATTATCTAAAAATATACAAGCAAATTGATGTCAGCATTATCCCAGAGTAACATATGGATGTTCTAAATTTGTGTAGTCAAGTCTTTTAGTATCTTCAGGTGTGATTTATTATTTATTTATTTATTTTTAAAGATTTTATTTATTTATTTGACAGAGAGAGAGAGCAGGAGAGAGTGCACAAGCAGGGGGAGCAGCAGAGGGAGAGGGAGAAGCTGACTCTCTGCTGAGCAGGGAGCCCGATGAGGTGCTCTATCCCAGGACCCCAGGATCATGACCTGAGCCCAAGGCAGACACTTAATGGACTGAGCCACCCAGGTGCCCCTATTTTTTAATGTAATGCTTATTTCTTTCAGATACCAGGTTTATACAAATAGCTTTAGTTGCTTTAACACTTAAAGATTTATTTATTTACTTGGGGGGGGGGGAAGGGCAGAAGGAGAGAATTTTAAGCAGTTCTCCCTGCTGAGCATGGAGCAGATGTGGGGTTTGATCTCAAGACCCTGAGATCATGACCTGAGCTGAAATCAAGAGTTGGTCGCTTAACTGACGGAGTCACCCAGGTGCCCAAGTTTAACTCTTAACTGTGATAAATTATATTACAATAATAGAATAACCAATATCAAACCATGTGTGCATTCTCTGAATAAACTATATTTGTCATTATTCTTTCAATATAATGCTGGATAATATTTGATATTTTATTTTTTAAGATTTAGGGTCTTGATATTAAAGGATACTGCTATTGGGTTTTCTTGTTTTATGCTATTTTTGTCCCATTTTGGATGTTAGTGTTCTTTGGAAAGGAACTGGGAAATATTGCACCTTCATGTATTTTATGTCTACTTACTCATTCCTCCCTAGGGCATTTATATTTCTCTTTTTGTTGTTGTTTGTTTGTTTTTAAATGATTGCCACAGATCTATATTATTCAATTTTGCAAATGAGTAATACTTATATTTATCTGTAACTTTTACTATAGTTTTCTTTTATGATACTCTGCATTTAAAATGTATCCTTTCCTTCTACTTTATTTAGGCTAGTCTTACCAGTCTCAGACTTATGAGGCTATGTTGCAATTTTGTGTTTGGAGAGAGGATGTGAGTAGGAAGGCCTGAAATTTTGGGCAGAATAAGTACATTAAAATCTTTATGCACATATGAAGGTAGATGACCCAGGGAGGAATGATTAGAATATCGTGTACCTAAGCAGATGATGTTGTGTAGGAGTAATATTCTGGGGTTGTTATTAACACCAGGAACAGCCATAACATCAATAAAATGATCACTGTATACTCATTAAACAAATATATGTTTTAGTCTTTTTCACCTAATATGTTTTAGTCTTTTTCATAGCACCAATGATAAAAATCCAAGATAAAAAAGAAATAGTCTCATTCTTCAAGAAATATATATTTTAGTAAGGAAATTAAAAGTTACAGTGTCACAAATTTTCCTATGAATTTGTATTCTACTCATACACAAACCTAGCATGAAATGTGTATAAACCACATTCTAATAGGAGCTTGCATCTAAATAAGCTGAAGTCCCAGTAGTTTGTCTCTGTTTATTTTTTTTTTACTCTTTGGGTGCCTGGGTGGCTCAGTCAGTTAAGTGTCCGACTCTTGATTTCAGCTCAGGTCATGATCTCAGGGTCGTGAGATTGAGCCCCGCCTTGGGCTCCACACTGGGTGTGGAAACTGCTTAAGATTCTCTCTCACTCTCCCTCTCCCCCTAGTTCCCCCTGCCTTTCTCTCTCTCTGTCAAATCAATCAATCAATCAATCAATCAATCAATCTTAGTATCTGGCGCTAATATTTGGAAATGCTATACAAACTTTTGAACCCTAAAAGTATACTACTTAGAGGTTGATGGTGTCAAATAGTAATCATAAAAGATTTGTGTATACAACATTTCTTTGGGATCTTTTCAGCAAAGAAGGGTGTTCCTATACCTTTAAAGAGGAAAGATGCAGAGTCAGGAGGTAAAGCTTCATATCAACAAGGGCTGTGCCTGAGTGATCAGAATTAAAGTGGGATCAGGCATTTGGAGCAGGTATAGAAAGCTATTCATAACCAAGGCCATGCTTCTCATTCATATGGTGATTCTTAGGCTGGGTTTCACCACACAATATTAATGGGGAGGCAGCATGTCTGGTCCAGGTGCTAATCCTATCAGGCCTGACTCAGGCTCCACCTGAGTTCCATCCATGCATCCCATCAGTCATTCAGAGTTTGCTCCTCTGCAGTTCCCCCAGCCTATACTTCCTACCATGAGAAGAAGCTGCAATTTCAACATCTTAATGTGAAATATGAAAAAATATCTCTACAGGGTATCTGCCGAGCTTGAACCTGGTGAATACAAAAATCAGAAGGGGCTACAACAAACAAAAACCAAAATGAGACGGCTTCACAGGTGAATTTTACCTAACATTTAAAGAAGAGTTTAATACCTATTCTTCTCGAACTATTTCAAAAGAGAAGTGAAAGGAAAGCTTCCAAATTCATTCTATGAGGCCAGCATTACCCTGATATCAAAACCAGATAATAACACTACAAAGAGACAGAGAGAGAGAGAGAGAACTACAGGACAATATCTCTGATGAATATAGATCCAAAATCCTCAACAAAATACTGGCAAACAAAATCAAACACTATTTTAAAAAATCATTCACCACAATCAAGTGGGATTCACTCTTGGGATGTAAGAGTGGTTCAACATTTGCAAATCTATTAATGTGATACCTCATATCAATAAGAAAAAGGATAAAACCCTTGTGATCATTTTAATAGATGCAGAAAAAAGATTTGACAAAGTACAACATCCATTCATGATTAAAAAAAATAAAAACTTCAACAAAGTAGGTTTAGAGGGAATATACCTCAACATAATAAAGGCCATATATGAAAAACCCACAGTGAACATCATACTCAATGGGAAAAAACTGACAGCCTTACCCCCAAGGTCAGGAATAAAACAAGGCTGTGCACTCTTATCACTCTTATTCAGTATAGTACTGGAAGTCCTAGCTACAGCCATCAGAGAACAAAAAGAAATAAAAGACATCCAAATTGGTAAGGAAGAAGTAAAACTTTCACTATTTGCAGATGACATGATACTATGTATAGAAAACCTGAAAGACTCCACCAAAAAACTGCTAGAACTGATAAATGAATTCAGTGAAATCACAGGATACAAAAATCAAGGCCCAGATCTGTTGCATTTCTTTAAAAAAAAAAGATTTTATTTATTTATTTGAGAGAGAGAACGAGTAAGCAAGAGAGAGAGAGAGAGCACATGCATAAGCCGGGAGAAGGGGCAGAGGGAGAGGGAGAAGCAGACTCCCCACTGAGCAAAGACCCTGACACAGCGCTTGCTCCCAGAACCCCAAGATCATGACCTGAGCTGAAGGCAGACACTTAACTGCCTGAGCCACCCAGGTGTCCCAGATCTGTTGCATTTCCACACACCAATAATGAAGCAGTAGAAAGAGAAATTCAATTCCATTTACAATTGTACCAAAAATAATAAGATACCTAGGAATAAGCCTAACCAAAGAGGCAAGAGACCTTTACCATAAAAACCATAAACTGCTGATGAAAGAAATTCACGATGACACAAAGAAATGGAAAGACGTTCCATGGTCATGGATTGGAAGAAGAAATATTGTTAATATGTCTATAATATCCAAAGCAATCTACACATTTAATGCAATCCTTATCAAAATACCAATAGCATTTTTCACAGAACTAGAACAAACAATCTTAAAATTTATATGGAAACACGAAAGACCCCAAATAGCCAAAGCAACCTTGATAAAGAAAAGCAAAACTGGAGGTATCACAATTTCAGACTTCCAAGTTATATTACAAAGCTTTAGTAATAAAGATAGTATGGTACTGGCACAAAAATAGACACATAGATCAATAGAACAGAACAGAAAACCCAGAAATGAACCCATAACTATATGTTCCATTAATCTTTGGCAAAGCAGGAAAGATTATCCAATGGGAAAGAGAAAGTCTCTTCAATAAATGGTGTTGGGAAAACCAGACAGCCATAACAAAGGAATAAAACTGGACCACTTTCTTATACCATACACAAAAATAAGTTAAAAATGGATTAAAGGCCTAAGTATGAGCTCTGAAACCATAAAAATTCTAGAAGAGAACACAGACGGTAACTTTTTCTGATACTGGACATAGCAACTTCTTACTAGATATGTCTCTGGAAGCAAGGGAAACAAAAGCAAAAATAAACTATTGGGACCACATGAAAATAAAAACTTCTGCACAGCAAAGGAAACAATCAACAAAACTAAAAGACAACCCAGTGAATGGGAGAAGATATTTGCAAATGACATATCCAATAAAGGGCTAGTATCCAAAATATATAAAGAACTGATACAACTCAACACACACACACACACACACACATACACACACACATAATCCAATTAAAAATGGGCAAAAAACATAAACAGACATTTCACCAAAGAAGACATCCATATGGTCAACAGACACATGAAAAGATGGTCAACATCACTCATCATCAGGGAAATGAAAATCAAAACTACAGTGAGCTATCACCTCACACCTGTCAGAATGGCTAAAATCAACAACACAAGAAACAACAGGTGTTGGCGAGGATGTAGAGAAAAAGGAAACCTCTTGCACTGTTGCTGGGAATGCAAACTGCGGCAGCCACTGTGGGAAACAGTATGGAGGTTCCTCAAATAATTAAAAATAGGATTACCATTTGATCCAATAATTCTACTAGTGGGCATTTACCCAAAGAATTAAAGAACACTATTTCAAGATATATGCACCTCTCTGTTTATTGTAACATTATATACAATAGCCAAAATATGGAAGCAGTCCAAGTGCCCATGGATAGATGAATGGATAAAGATGTGGTATAGACACATACAATGTAATGTTATTCAGCCATAAAAAAAAAGAATGAAATCTCGTCGTTTGCAACAACCTGGATGGATCTAGAGGATATAATGCTAAGCAAAATAATCAGTCAGAGAAAGGCAAATACCATGTGATTTCACTCAAATGTGGAATTTAAGAAAAAAAATGAGTAAAGGGGAATAAAAAGAGAGGGAGAGGCAAATCAAGAACTTAACTCTAAAGAACAAACTGATGGTTACCAGAAGGGAGATGGGTGGGGGGATGGGTGATATACGTGAGGGGGATTAAGAGTACACCTATCTTGATGAGCATTAAGTATTATACAGAATAATTGAATCACTATATCATACACCTGAAGCTAATGTAACACTGTATGTTAACTACACTGGAATTTTTAAAAAAGCTAATTATGAGCTTTCAGAGGAAAAGAAAACTAAATTACAGGTGTATTTCGTAGCCTATGAAACTCAATGTACCCTGTACCCCCAATGTCCTTCTAAGCAGAGTCCCTCAGAGTGATTTTTTTTAAAGTAGGCTCCACATGCAGAGTCGAGCCCAACACAGGGCTTGAACTCACCACCCTGAGATCAAGACCTGAGCTGAGATCAAGAGTTGGGTGCTTAACTAACTGAGCCACCTAGGTGCCCCCCTCAGAGTGATTCTTACTAACTTCCCATGCTTTCTATCACATGAACCTATTAACCTGCTGGGATGGATTGCATCAGGAGTCTACATATGGGTCAAAGAGAAGTAGTGATGGGTCAGTTGGAAGGAGCAGGTTAAGAAATAGGCACAAGAATGCCCAGTGGGTGTGCTCTGAAAATGAATAGTGAATAACATGCCCCATCAGATTCTCTTGAGGAATGTTGGTTGGAAATGAGTGGAGAGGGAGAGGTTTTGTGTGTGTGTGTGTGTGTGTGTGTGTGTGTGTGTGTGTGTGTGTTTGAGAGAGACAGACAGACAGACAGACAGGCAGAGATAGAAAGACAGAGAAAAATCAGAGAGAAAGGAAGAAAAGCAGTGGAAACTAGGAAAGGCCCAGAGAAAATAAAGTTATAAAATATAGGTACATTCTTCTAATAGTATGCCAAAATGCATGACAAGGTCAACAAAACTGCTGTTAAATTCCTAGAATTTCTGTAGTTAGTAGTACAATGGCAGCTACTGTTTGCCGAGTTCTTTCTGTGTGCCCAGCACAGGGCTATGTGGCATCCACGTATAAAGGCATCCACCATTATCAAATTCTATTGCAGTCACTAGTTTCACTGAGTATCCTTGGAGCTGCTTTGGTACCTGCAAGGTGATGAACACCATTTCCATTAATATAAGGCCTGACCTTGACATTACTGAAAGATATCATCGTGCTTGCCGGCTTCCTAGGGCATCTTATAAGTCTCAATCATCTGAAGGAGAGAAGCATATTTCCATTCCTAAAACCTGACATCTCCTAACATACTAGAAATTGACAATCTAAAAGAAAAGTAAGCCAAGACATATGATGCCGAATTGGTTGTCATCACTGTTCCTTACATGAGTAATGAATCAGTTAAATCCTTCACTGTCTCAAGAAATCACCATCTGTTCTTTAGTCTTTAATTGATGTAGGAGATGTTTCAAGAAATCTCCAATGGGAAACAATTCTGGTGTTCACAAAAACTAGCTGTCAGATTAGTGGGTCAGCCAACCAGATGGTGCCAGGGCTATTTGGTATGAAGGGCAGCTGCTGTCCTATCTGGGCAAGGGGGACATTCCCTCCAATGCACGAATCATAAATCTGCCAGTACCACTCAAGCTCCCAATGTCTTTGCTTCAGATAGAGAGTTTATTCTGGAGACACAGTTTGGGAGGTGGGAAATGAATGTAGCAGAAGGCACAATACATCCTTCAACTTTAGCAGCACTCAGAGGGCATAGGCAAGGGTGGGAAAAGTTTTGGGTAAAACAAAATAAAATCTCATCAACTAGCCACGAATTCCAGATGGCAAGTTTATACCTCTTTGTAGGCATTTAGGTAAAATCAAAAGGTCAGGGATTTGATTACCATGTGTAGAACTACTTCATTTTTTGCAGGAAATTTTACTTTTTGAGGGGAAGATCTATGTCATATTTACTTCATCTCATTTCTTGGTTCTGTGGAGTAAGTGGAGGACATTTCCCGATTCCCTCTTGATTATTCCTCAGGAATTGCAAAGAGCCTATGCTGAAAGCACTATGATATCTTCAGCAATTCTTAGAATCGTTTTGACCCCAGGCAAAATTGTGAAGTAAATAAAGCTGGGTTGAAAGCTGTTTATTTCAGAATTGACACTGTAGCCCTAACCCACCACACATGGAAGGTCAACAGTCACATTTCAAGATGTGTTAGGGAGCAGGACATTGGCTAATAAGCTAGTATCCTAAAGTAAGTCCAGAATGACCATGTTCTGTGCAGCAGGGGGGTGTGTTTTTAGGTAGCTTTCAAACACAAACATTTTCTTCTTGCGAAAGTGCAGAAAGGTCTATGAGAATCCTTCTCCCCACCTATCACCCACAGACAGGGACACAAACTTCGGCAGTGACAATGACCTGCTCTGTAGAACTGAGACTTGCATTTGCTTAGTCTCCAGATCCTGGAAGTATTTTGGGAGAGCAGTGACTAAGTGTTACAGAAAGGGGGTTATTTTATAGTTTGGGTTGACAGATTTGGCAAATAAAAAATATAATTAAATTTGAAATTCAGGTAAACATCTAATAGTTTTTGAACAGTGAATTTTGTTTTTAGTTTTTAATCTGAAATTCACATTTAAATGGGTGTCTTTGTCAGTTTGGGCAGCTGTAAGAGAACACCATAGACTAGGTGGCTGAAACAACAGAAATGTATTTCTTGTAGCTCTGGATGCTGGTAAGTCTGAGATCAGAATGCAAAGGGTTGGGTTCTTATGATGTCTCTCTTCCTGATTTACAGACAGCCACCTTTTTGCTGTGTCCTCTCATGGCCAAGAGCAGAGAGAGGAAATGCAAGCTCTCTATTGTCTTTTTATATAGGATACTCATCCCATCATGAGGACTCCCCACATCATGAACTAATTACCTCTCAAAGAGCCTATCTCCAAATACCATCACATTGGAAATAGGAGTTTCAACATATGAACTTTTGGAAGATACAAACATTCAGTCCATAGCACTGGCATCCTGATTTTCCCTGGCAACTCTGTAGTTCATCTGAATTTTGGGCACTTGGAAGCAGATTGCAAAACCTCTGCACAGTTGTGAAAAACCTCCCATGGGTCAATCCAGAATGTGGAATGGCAGGGGCTCTAGCTGATGGAAGATGGGAGGGCATCCTCCCATTTGGTGCCAGCTAGAGGCAAAGCCTTATGTGGTAGTTTTTGGGGAATCAATTAAGGGAGAGAGCAGGACACATATTGAAGAGTGGTAAAAAGAGGGACCAAAGGCTGAATCTAGGCCTTACATTGGCCAGGTGGCACACACAGCAAAGCTTGACTCACCAAGAATGAGAAGGTGGCAGAGAACAAGCAAGGGATCTACAAGAAAAGCATTTGAGAACAGAATCTGGGAAGTTCCTGGAGGGAAATGGACACACAGGGTGGGAGATTTTTAAAAATAGCCCATTATTTGGCCCTGAATTGGCCTTGAAGTTCACTGAATCAGTTTTGACAAGAAGATCCAAATATGATGATTATAGAGGAATTTCCCTGAACTACTCCACAATCCCTAAGTGAGGCGGGAATGGAGCTAACACTAGGGTCACCTGTGTATTAATTCTTCATTGTTGAAGCAGAAGTTCTCTGAAATTGACTGCATCCACTGAAAGAGATTGCATCCATTTCATCTCATTACTTTTGACTCAAGCATTAAACAACTGTGGCCTGCTTTGTCATTCTAGAGTTTCCAGATAAAAGGATGCCTTCTGGTATTGCCAAGGAAAGGAACCTAGAACATCTGCAACTCATAAAGCCACTGAAGCCAAAATTATTTTGCCAAATTGGTCAAGCAGGTAAGAGATTTCCTTTACCAAATGTGCCCAGACTGTGTTCCTCCCTGGTGTGTCTTTTGCACATCCCTCCCACTTCCCTGTTCTTTCAGGGAGGCTCCGGCAGTGACTTTTATTTGGTTTATGCTTAATATCCAGATGACTCGTGACATGTGTGTCATGGAAGGAAGATTTGGGATCCTAAGTTATCATTATGGTAGAGTTTTTTTTTTTTTTAAAGCAAAAGTTACATTTGGATGACAAGAGCTTATTGAATATTTAGGGGATTATGATAAGGGGCAAAACCAGAATAAATCTCATGACTCAGAACAATGATGTGGCTAACATCTCGCCTGCTAGAGAGCAAACGTTGTTTTACTTCTGCTAATGTTGGCATTACTGTAATTGGATGTCTACCTGTTAGCTAGAGCCTTGAAGCCACTGGAGAATAACTTTTAGCAAATTCACTGATAAAACCTGCTAGATGTGCAGATATCCTCACCGCAGCAGAAGTGACATTCAGACACAACCAAAACAGAGGCTGTCTAAAGACAAAAGCTGCCTGTAGAGTGCTTTGTCCTTAGTAAAGAGTGTCTGATTTAAATGAAAACGAGTTCTACTAGAAAAAAAAAAAAATCATACATGTAGGGATGTAGGGTAGGGTCCAAACAAATGTGATAACAGCAAAGATGCCACTTCCTACACTATGGTTCAACATTTACCCATGTAGCACACTTCACAATTTACAAAACAAATTAAAAACGTTCTCTGTTTCCATTGACTTCCAAAGTAAATCCAAATATCCAAAGTAAGGTGAGAGGTTAGCAGAAGAGAGCCAGACGTGGGGCCAGAATCTGGAGCTTTGGTTCTAAGAGCACTTGTTAGGTGTGGCCAGGTAGTTCCAGTGCATTACACGTGACTTCAGTAACTGAGTCGCTCTCACAGTCCTGGGGTTAGACAGGATTATGGTCTTCATTTCGGAGGTAAGGAAACGGATCTTCAGAGAGGTTGTGTTGCCTTACCAAGGTCACACTGCTGGTAGGTAGTAGAAATCGGAAGGTCCCTCGTACTCTCTGAACCCCAGCTCCTTTAGCTATATAATTTAGATAAGAATAATGGATGTAATAATGATGCACGCTTGTTGCACAGCAATTGAAGGGTTTCAATTTCCTGCGATGGAGTTGACTCTCTTGATTTCAAAACCCACTTGAGAGATAGGTGTTATTCCTTGATTCTGAGGAAATTGAAATTAAGTCACTAGGTCACAAGGTAGATGACGTAACTCAAAATCAACTTCAAGAGACACAGACACAAAGAGAGATATACATGGAACTCAAAGAAACTGTGTTCAGAGACCACCACTGCGGCACCACCTTTCACACGATACAGGGTTTCTCCGAGGCTCAAAAGAAATCGAAAGGAAACACAAAGGCAAGTTAAAACTTGTCTTCATTGTCTTACGTTCTTTTTATTCCACGTGCACTTTATGTAACAGAGTATTTCTAAAATGTGTGGGACATTACTGGTACCCTTCGTTATATCTAGTGCCTATGCAGATTTTCTCATATTTCTATTATAATAATCTTGGTTTATGTAACTTCATTCTCTTATGGAATTGAGGGAGGTGAAGCCATCAGATAAAGAGCATGAGGAGGGAACACACTTGCAGTTGAACAGAGCTGGGTTTGTTAAGTTGCTGTTACAAGGGATAATGGACAAAAGGAGCCATGGAGCCTCTCACCAGGAAGCAGGAAGGAGATTTTTATAGGGTTTGAGCTTATTCTGGGTGATTCTAAAAAAAAAAAAAAAGGAAGTGAAGATCAGCTCTGAACTGGTACATTTCAAGTTTGCAGCTATAGTATGGCCTTGAAAGAAACTTTGATTTATATTGGCTTTGCCAATGGCCTTGTCTGTGTCTGCTGCAGTCTGATTATCAATAAGGCTGATTTTTTCTTTCTAATTCTGGATGGATTTTACTTTTTTCAGGTAATATTTCAATGTCCAGTTGCATATATAAAAACACTAATTCCATATTAGGGCACAAAGAAAATCTCAATAAATATAATTAAACTAAAATTTTAAAGCCATATTCAATAATCAAAATGTAATAAAGTTAGGAATATGTATAATAATTTAAAGAAAATGATGGCTATGATCAGCAGATGTATCACAAGTAAAGTTTGGAAAAAGAGAATCAAAACAAAAATTACAACATATTTAGAAAATGAAGACAATAGGAACACTATATATTCCTATATAAATTTGGCATAAATTTTTAGGTTGATAATCTGTATCTATAAATTATTTATGATTAAATGAGAAAAATAAAATAAAATGGACTAGGCTCTCTCAAATAAATAAATAAATAATTTTAAAAATGGACTAGGAATTTGATGCAAATCTTTTATAAAATAAAAATAAATAATTTTACAAAAACTAGAAGAAAGGGAGCCATAAGGTAACAGTGGGACATAATGAGTTAGAAAATAGATATTGAGTAAAAAAATATAAATGTCCAAGAGCAAGTTCTTTGGAAAAACAATTACAATAAAAAAAATCACTTGTAAGCTTAAGTAAGGGAAAAGATAAGATTATGCAAACTTTTGGGGCGCCTGGGTGGTTCAGTCGTTAAGTGTCTGCCTTCGGCTCAGGTCATGATCCCAGGGTCCCAGGATGGAGCCCCGCGTCGGGCTCCCTGCTCAGCGGGAAGCCTGCTTCTCCCTCTCCCACTCCCCCTGCTTGTGTTCCCTCTCTCGCTGCGTCTCTCTCTGTCAAATAAATAAAATCTTAAAAAAAAAAAAAAAGATTATGCAAACTTTTAACATTAGAAAATTCAGTTAACTGATAATAAAAGAAAATGTTCTTCATATCATAGAGAATATATAATATTTCACAACATGGAGGAAAAAGGTAGATCCTCAGAACTGCCTTGTATTCGAGATACTATTCTGGAAAGTTCATTTAAATTTTATAGTTCCAGCCTATATTTAGAAATCAAAATGTTTATTGTTTATTTTATTTTATATGCAGTCACACACTCATATCTATATATTATCTATTCATATATGTGTTGTTTTCAATAGGAATTAAATTGTATGCATTCTAACTTACTTATGAACATGAAAAGATGTTCACGAGGTCTAAAGGCAGGATGTACAGTGTACCACTTACACTTTATGACTCAGATGCAAAGCTGCCTGAGGTGGAGCTGAGATACTGTGTGACAGGAAGACAGAGGCACTTGGCAACCTAACCTGTACCTAGGGCTGATTCCCACGCCACCCTCTTTTTTTCCCTCCCTTTTTGTTGTTTTTATTTAAATTCCAGTTAGTTAATATGCAGTGTCATATTGATTTCAGGTGTAGAATTTAGTGACTCACTTATATAACACACCCAGTGTTCATCACAAGTGCCCTCCTTAATGCCCATCCCCCATTTAACTCACCCCCCCGCCCAACTCCCCTCCAGCATCCTTCAGTTTTGTCTCTACAGTTAAGAGTCTGTTTTCTGCTTTACCTTTCTCTTTTCTTTTTCCCCTCTGTTCATACCCATGCCACCCTCTTGAGACACCCGAATGGTCGAACATGATGGTGCTAGTCACCCAGGATTTGGCTCAGGCAGGTGCCAGTTACTGACGAGATACTCCTAAGTGCTAAACTGAGACGTGGCTTCCCAATGTCAGGAGCCCAGTCAAGCTGAAGAACCTGCCAGGTGTTGCAGTCACCTACTAAAGCACCAAAAAACCAATGTGAAAGTAACGAAAGTAACAGTGAAGCCTTTAATTACTTACTGCCATACTATCAATTACCGGCTAAACCTGGAGAAAGCACCAACTTCCCCCCTTTTAGTTTCCTACATGGATGGGCTCACTAGTAGAGGGTCAAGGGAGTGTCGACTACCTGCTCAGAGAGCCGCAAATACAAATTCCTGCAGTTTTCTGGACCAGAGGCTGGGGCTTGAGGGGGGAAGGGTTGGACTAGGAGTGGAGAAGTGTTGAGTAGTGAGTCAGGGTGGGGAAAAGTGTCTTTGAGATTCCCCCTCAGCACCCCTCATAAGGAGATCTCAGCAGAGGAGAGATCCTCTGCCCAAGGTCTCAGATGAAGAGACCTAGGCATGAAGGTGCTTGTGGTAGAGATGCAGATATAGGAAGAGCCTGACAAGGCAGAAGGGTCTGAGTCCTTGACTGCACCTCTTTTCAAGGATGGCATTGCATTGGTGTGCACAAACCTGGTGTCAGATAACAGCTTGTCCCTGAGGCCTGCTGGGTAAAACTTTTGTATCGCTAGAGCCAGGCCTGAAGGAAAAAAAAAAAAAAATCACACAGCACCTCAGGAAGGTGGGGCTAAGCAGTCAGGGTTGGTACAAAGTGTGAAACTGATCTACCATCCTGTCCCAAGGAAAATTCATGCATGAGGGAAGTTAAATTCTTCACAATCTCATATTTTGTCTCATTTTATACCCACATTAATGTGTGCTCTTGTCAAATTCTTCCTTCCTCATAGGCATTTCTGTCATGGTTTTAAGTTTATTTAATGATTAGGTACTGACTTTATAAAATTCACTTTTTAAATTAATCTGTATGGTTTATAATGTTCCTGATGATTCTAGTGACTGAATATGATGGTTGGCATAAATAAATAAATTGTGTGTGAGGCTGTAGTATAATTAGGTTTTTTTTTTTTTTTTTTTGCTTCATAGTGATTGAATTTTCATAAGGTTCAATTGGACCATGTCTGCCCATGATGCAACATTTCTGTGAGTGGACGGTAGAAACTGCTGACAGGTGTTGCAGTCACCTACTAAAGCACCAAAAAACCAATGTGAAAGTAACGAAAGTAACAGTGAAGCCTTTAATTACTTACTGCCATACTATCAATTGTAGTGATGTAGAATTATCGCCAACTAATATACTAAATGTATTACATATTTCTTCTGTTTATTTGCTGTCCCCCACCATTAGAATTTAAGTTTCCTGGGACAGAGTTTTTTGTTTTGTTTTGTTTTGTTTTTTTGCTTTTATCTTGTTTTAACCACTGCAGCATCTCTAATATCTAGAAGAGTGTTTGACACATTGTAGTTGCCACATTCATGTTTGGTGAATGAATTGATGAACAAAGTTTATGTGATAGGAAATGGGTTTTATTTGCTCTCAGTAAATATCTAAAACAACTTTAAAATAAACATCACAGTTTAAGTGATTTTCTGAGATAGATTCATTTATGAAAACACTTTGTACATCACTGGTTCTTCCAGATTTCCAGTGGGTTTGGTTTTCATGGGTTCTCACCTTTGAAGGCTACTCATAAAATTCCTGGGATAGATCTTATTCTAATTAAAAATTTCATTAAATGTGTTTGATTCTAGGGTCAAACTCCTTTTCCTCCATTACTTTCCAGTGGACTCCATCTTAGCCCAAACTATTCTGTATTCAGCATCCAGAAGCTCAACCTCTGAACCATGGCTCCCAGTCCTGCCAGAAGTCAGTCCCTTCCCTGGATTTGGTTATCCTCCTCACCTGGCCATGCATCTAGATTTGTCACAAGATTTCTTTCTCTTACAACACAGGAGAATCTTATCTTTCCTAGAAACTAAATCTCCTTCAAAGTCACAAGCACCAAACATCTTTGATTAGAAGACTTTTTAAAAAGGCTTATAAAATTTTTACATAAAATATACTTTATTTTGAATAAAGTATAAAATTAAATATCAATATATTTCATATTAAAAATGATAGGTAATTTTTAATTGAATCTAGGATCCAGGAATCTCTATAAGAATTTTATTAAGGTCATTAACAGCCCCATCTGTTTTAAAATGTGAGACTCACATGATGAAAACATAAAAATGATAATGAGAAAACTATAAAAAAATTGGTAACCCTAAGATTTCTTCATCATTTATTTTTAAACCCTCTTCCTATAAACCTCATACACTATTCTGAAGGAAAAGATTTAATCAATTAGGTACTTGTCACTAGTGGGGAAAAAAATGTTTTGATGATAATTTGGTAGACTTAGGAGTCTACAAAGATGTGAAAATATCTGGGCTCAATTTAGTATAGAAACAGAGAGAAAAGTACAGAGATTTATGCAGGAAAACATGCAGATTGCAGCATATAAATTTTCTTGATTCATCAGTTCTATTTTTTAACTTTCCATTCCAGAGACAGAAATTTAATAACAAAGAAAGTATCACTTTTTAATTCACAGAAAAAAAATATGTATATTAGCCTGGACACATGTTGATTCTTACAGAATGGGAGCATGTAGCCCTAGCCTCAAACTGAAATCTGAATGCATCTACCCACTCCATTAAGAGCCAGGAATTTCTTTTTATTAGCTATCAATAGTGATATCTCCTAGGCTTTAGCTATTTCTTCAACAATTGTTTGATAATCTTGACAATAAGTTGGTCTAAAGATGTTTTGTTTGGTCATGTGGTATAATGAAAAATATTTGGTCTTTTTCCCTGATTCCTGGCTCCTAAAAACTCTGGAATTTCTTGAGTAAAAGGAGTAACTTCTTATTCATAATGAGGTCCTTCCAACCATACCTAAGTTTATGCTAATGAAGTGACTATTGGTAGACCCCGGGTAGCTCAAGATGGGGACCGGTTCCAGAGGAACCAACCACGTGATTAGAGGGTTGGAATGTTCAGCCCCACCCCTGGCCTCCAGAGAAGGAAGAGGGACTGGAGGTGGAGTTCAATCATCAACATCAATAATTTAATCAAGTATGCCTATGTAATGAAACCTTCATAAAAACACCTATGGGATGAGGTTCAGAGAACTGGTCTGGTGAACACATCAAGGTGCCCGGAGGGTAATGTGCCCAAAGAGGGCATGGGAGCGTCACATTCCTTCCCCTCCAACCCATACCTTGCCCTATGCAGCTATTTCATCTGGCTATTGTATCCTTTAAAAACAACAACAACAACAACTGAGTTGTATCCTTTATAATAAATAGTAATAGTAAATAAAGGTCTTCCTTAAGTTCTGTGAGTTATGCTAGCAAATTATCAAACCTGAGGCTGCTGTTGTGGGAACCCCTGAATTTGTAGTTGGCGAGACAGAAATGTGGGTAGCTTGGACACCCCATTTGCAGCTGATGTCCAAACTAGGGGCAGTCTTGTGAGACTGAATCCTTAACCCATGGGGGCTGGGCTAAGTTCAGAGAGTGTTAGCACTGAACTGAATTGTTGGACACCCAAACTGGTGTTGGAGAATCAGACAATTGGTTGGTGTAAGAAAAACAAACACAAAAACCACGAGTCAACAACTGTTAAATATTTCTTAAACACGTGGCTGAATAGCAATACTATTTTCTACTCTTTCCCAAGGGAATTATTTCTATTATTTAACTAAATGTTGATCATTTAGCTTACCTTGCTCTGCTCAAATTTTATAACACCTGTTGACATAACAAAGGGCAAATGATATGAAAGGTTTATTTTCAGTGGGAAACTGGTAAAATATCCTAATTGAGCATATAGCATTTACTTCATATTCAATCAAATTACTTTATCATGCTATGAGTTATTAACTGACTGTGTTTATTGGTCTTTTCTCACAAGATCATGTATATACTTGATCATGTATGCACTTGATCATGTATATACTTGAGGGTAGAGACAGTGTTTACATATTTTTGCCATCCACCAAGGAGCCTAACCTTGTCCTAGAATGTAGTAGAAATGCAGTACATATTTATTGATTGACTTTGTATGGAATTTATATAGTGGAAAGTCTTGTCTTCTATTACCATCCTGTTTTCTACAGTCTTAAATTGAGTTTAGACTTTTGGATCATACTGCAATAAAACTCTTGGGTTTCTTCTCCATTTTCTCAGTTCCAATTAGATTTAGAACATTTTACTGATGCTGAGTTGAAGAGAAAGGGAGCCCTGAGAGGTAAGAGACCTCAGTTAAGTTACTTAACCTCCTGGAAATGCAGTTTCCTCAGCTGTCACATATGGTATGCCTTAATAATATCAAATTCATGAGCTCTCATTAGAGTAAAATGAAAATCCAAATATAAATCTTCTGAAATCTTTGGTAGGTATTAAGTATACCTCTCTTTCCCCATTGATCCCTAAACCTTTTCTATATTTATATTGCACAATCATTGCTTTATTCAAGTAAATAGGTATATTCACAAATATTAAACAGCTTTAGAAAACATAAATCCCAGATTCCTTTCATAAGTTCTTCATGAGAGGATAAAAAACAAGTTTATCTCACCATCAATATTTGGTTTTTCTCTTTTATGATTAAAACATTGCAGAGGAGACATAAAAACAGATTATAATGATGCAAATAAGGAAGTTTTCAGTGCTGTTAAATTTGGGCAGGTAAAAGCATTTTGGAAGAACAAAGGTAGAGAAAGAACTTCCAAAGGGGTGAAGTAACTTAGTGGTTAGCATTCTAAAAGCTTACTTATACTTTTCAGACTTTAATTTCTGAAATCAAATGTATATCATACATATCAAACACCAAGGGATGGTAGTTATTTGGGATTACTGTGAGTGAGAACATAACTTCTGTGAAGGTGATAGAGACTAAGACCGTTTGTGACTTACAAAGACTGAAATATTTACTATCTGGCCCTTTATAGAAAAGTCTGCTAACCTATATTCTAAAACATAATGTGTCAAAAAATTGCAAAGATCTCCCAGATTTGTAATATATACATTTTTCTGTCTTTAGATCTATGACACCATAAATTTATCATAATTCCAAACAAAATAAGGGAACCTTAAGTTCTTAATTTTATATCATCTTAAGTAGCAATGTTCCGATGCTCAAGAATAGCCTGGTAACATTGGTATTGCACTGGGACTTAGTTGATTAAATCCCTTGCATCCCCTGGAATTTTGTTTTGAGATTTGTTGTCTATGAGATGCATTGTACTCTATCATATGAACCTACCACATTGCATTTATCTTTTGAAAAATATTAAGGAGCAATGATTGTTGTTGTGCATAGGTTTTAGGGTATGTAAATTTTCAATTTTAGGATGATCGCTAAATTATTTTCCAAAGTGGAATAGTTCTCTAGTCTCAAAATTAAGCATGAAATTTACTATAGATTTTTCAGTCATTATAATGCCAAGGGAGCTCTGTTCTATTCCTATTTAAGGTAGAAATTTGATTTTTCTAAGCATGTTGAGACAGCTACCTACTTTTCATTTATTTTAAATTCCATTAATCCATTATTGAGATGAAGTATATTAATTCATTTCTAATGTTAAATAATCCTTTCATACCTTAATAAATTAAACTTGGTCATGAAACCCCAATACAAACAAATCTCTCATTCCATGGGTCTTATTATTTTATTCTATTGGTCATAATTTTCTTTTAATGTGTGCTACAGGTCTCATCCACTAGCCATGATGCTTATATATTTTTGTATTATGAGTAACAGAAGCATAATTGTTATTTGGATCCATGTATTAATTTAGGTATGATTGCATGCCAGTGAAATATTTCTTGAGAACATGGTTTTTATTTTGTAATATCCATCTTTACTACATATATCCATATTTCATTTGCTGTCTTTATCTCTAACTTACCTTGATCTCTCTATTTCAGTATGTTTCCTAAAGTTAAGCTGGATGTATTTTTTCATGTAATCATTTTAGCTATTGGTCATATGTCCTAGTGAAATCTAAACACAGTTTTAAATCCTTTATAGATATTCCTAAAATAAAATAAACGTCTATTCTGCACATTGAGGACAATTAATATTCACAACAGTTCTTTGGATTAGGTTCCATTATCATTTTATCATTCCCATTATACTGATATGATAGCTGAAGCTCCAGTAAGCTATGCCATCAGTAAGTAGTATTATAGCTCTGGGTCCATGTCCATGATCAGGCACAGTGTTGTAACAAGCTAATGTGAAAGATGCAGTAGGCTAGTGGTTGGTGTAGGTTGTTACCTGGACAGCAGGGATCAATAGCCTCTAAACTGCAGTTAGTTTGCTGTGTGTGAGAAGTTGAGAGAGTTCTGATACCCAGGACTCAAGACACCTAGGTTGTTGTCAGGGTGGCGTCCAGTCTTCTTCAAGTGGGTAGTTTGACCTCTATCCCTCACCAATGGGGCATCCTGGGTGGGCGGAGAAAGCAGCACATATTTCAACTGGACCTAGTTAGGCATATTTTTCTGCTGTTGGAGATGATTTGGTAGCAGGAAAGGAGCTGGTAATCTGGCAGATAGACCAAGTAATTGAGGAACAAGGATGGGCTGGAGCATGACAGACAAGGTGGCCTTAGATGTGAATGGTTGCAGATAAGGATTGAGATTTTACCGGGTGGTAAGTATTCCTAAGGAAAATTTATATTGGGAGTCTTTATAGTAAGAAGTATGGTGTCTTATGTTGGAAAAAGAAAAAAGATCCTGAGGTTGATAGCATAAAATATATAACTCCTGATAACATTGAGACATTTTCAAAATGGGCTACTCTGTAAAGGTTGAAGCAGTAAACTTGAAAAATAAGAGATAGTTACCAGAATGGAGCATACCTAAAATCTAGATTCTGGAAATTATGTATTTATTGGTGATGACAGGCCCAAGAAATAACTGTGGGAGGTGGCTGAGGTATAATGGACGTACAGATGATTGCAGCTGAAAAGTTCAAGGATCTGTAAAGTCTGATTTCAGATTGCGTCTTCTCTCGGTTAAGACTACTCCATCATCTCAATTGCTCAGGTCAAAACCCTTGGTGTGATCATTTTCTCCTCTTTATTGCACACTACATATCATCCCATCAATAAATCCTGTCTTTTTTTTTTTATCTTTGAAGAATATCTTGATTCTACCATTTCTTTCCATCTTGGTCAAAACCAACATTATCTCTTGATTGAATTATGTCATAAACAAATAGGTTTCTCTCTGTTCTTACCATTAATCCCTTTCTGTCTATTATCAACATGGTAATAAGAGTAAACCTGCTAAAACAGGATCATTCAGATCATGTCATCTTGCATTTCAAATTCTCCAATGGCTTTACATCTAACTTAGAGAAAAGGCCGAAATTCTACTGTGTATCAATCAATTAGGTTGTTGTCACAATAATGCTACATAACAAACTGTGCTAAATCTAAATGGCCTAAAACGACAATATTTTATCTCCGGTCACATCTGTGGAATGGTTGGTGGTTGTTTGATGGTGGTACTGTAGGCTCGGTTGCACTTGGTTCAAGCTACAGATTGGGTCCAGTTCTCCCTCATATACACCTCATCTTTGGTCAATACATGCCATGTGACAAGCTAAAATCAAAGTGCAAGAAGTACAATATAACAATATGAAGCCAAGTCAAGTGTGTCTGTTCAGATCCCCTAAGAAGCAGATTCGACATGCAAGAGATTCAGTGGGGGAAGGCCGGTGAAAGATGAGAGTGCATAGTAGCAGGCAGGAAGAACTTTCAATGCAGAATTGCAATGCATGCCTGACAACTGTATAAGGAGGGGGTAAGGCAGAAGAAACAGGTAGGGTGAATCTCAGATCCCAATGCAGTTTTAAGAAAGTTACAGCTAGACCAATGAGCCACAGTTCCTGTGGGGGGGGGGGGGGGCTTGCATTCCACAAAAATGATACTGGTGTCCATGCAACGTAATGCTCGGTTACTGCCGAGTTCTTAACAGCCGTGTAGGAGTACCGCATCTGGGTGAATAAGGTGATATATCAAAGGGACAACACTGGAAGCTCTAGATCCAATTATGATGCCCAAAGCAGGTTTTTTGAAGATTTGAGTAGCATATTTACTTGGATATAATGCCAGTTACATTGTCAAGTTGAAAAAATTGGAGCAGGGAAGTATATCCTCCCATGGAAGTAGGAAAGAGAGTATGACTGAAAAATAATTAACACCAACAAGACTACCAAGTCTGTATGAATCAGACTTCTTTTTATCTCTCTGACCTCATTTTTCACCACTCTCCTCTCATTAATTCCCCTCTAGTTACACCACTTCTTTGTTTTTACCAGAACATGCCAGGCATGCTCCTATCAGTGGAACTTTTCCTGGAATGCTTTCTGCCCAGATGTATACAAGACTTTTCATTTCTTTCTGATGTTTATTCAAATGTCAACTTGTCAGTAAGGCTTTTTCTGATCACCTTTTCTAAAATCTCAATCCCCATCAACATAAGGCATGCTCTGTAAATTGCTTTCAGAGCTGATCCTATTTCTATTCCCAAATACACTCTAATTTAGTCAAGGAAAAATGCACAAAAAAACATTACAAATTCTCAAATTTTGGCACTATAGTCTCCTAGCTGATGTAGGCAGCAGGTAATCTAATTATTCTTAGAAAGTAGCACCATGAATAATTTAACAAGTGTTTGCCTTCCAGAAAATATTGAATTCAGGGCATTTTGCAAATAATTCAATAAGCAAAAACAAAATACTACGATAGTTACTTTTTAGGGAAAATGTACAGACACAAGGAAAAGCAATGCCTCTTTGTCCATTGGTTCCCCCAGCCCCCTGAAGATAATCTATAGAATACTAACAGGCTGGGTCTTTGATTATCAAATATGATAAAATGATTCAGGCAAGTTTCCTGCTGCTGCACAGTGTAACAAATAAGTACTGTAAGGGATAGTCTTGTGTGTCAATTTGGCTAGATAATAGTACCCGATTATTTAATCAAACACTAATCTAGGTGTTGCTGTGAAAGTACTTTGTAGATGTGGTTAATATGTATAATCAGTTGACTTTAATGAAGATTATCTTCGATCAGCGAGGTGGACCTCATACAATCAGTTGAAAACTTTAAGGAGAAAAGTGAAGTGCCCTGAGGCCCAGGAAATTCTGCCTATATATATATATATGTCTTTCTTGTGCAACTCTAACTGATACATGCACCAAATAAAACCTTTAAGGTTAAAAAACATATGTATTTAAACTTTACTTTTCGATGTTAAAAGGCCATTGGGAACTTTGATGGTTTGCTCCTCAGTGCTTTGGTCGGGTAATTGTGTAAAACAGAAACAAGTATTCTCAGTAAAGAACAACAAGAAAAAGCTTCCTAAAATATGCCAGGCACTATACTAGATACTTTACGCATGTTATTTAAAATCAATCCTTCTATATAGTCCCTGTTTACAGAGACATTAGTGGAAGGTTATGATGCTAAGAGGTGACATAGCAATATAGCAGCCACCAGTAAGAGTCATGAAGATGTGAGTGTACATCCCATCAGTTCCCCATGTTCTAGATATGTGCGGATTTTTGTTTTTGTTTTTGTTTTTAAAGATTTTACTTATTAGAGAGAGCATGAACGCGGGCAGGGGCAGAGGGAGAGGGCGAAGCAGACTACCCATTTAGCAGGGAGCCCGATGTGGGGCTTGATTCCAGGACCTCAAGATCATGACCTGAGCCGAAGTCAGACACTTAACCAACTAAGCCACCCAGGAGCTCCTAGATATGTGTTTTAAACATCTTCAGTTTTCTGAACCTCTGTTTCCTTATCTCTGAAATGGGAATGCCAAAGGCTTTCTTGCTCTGGTGGTGATTTTGAGGATTAAATTAGCAAATATAAATGCTTAGTCCTGTGTCAGGTACATCAAGGATGTTCAACAATTGTTTGCACACTTAGTACTCTAGAAATCAAGACATCATACCTCCACTGCTATTCAGGATCTTGTTTATTCCCCTTTATAGCCTTTTCCATGATGCTGCAGAAAGCACAGAAATAGCCTGTAGCTGCATTTCACCATCAGAATAAACGGAATCTCCATCTGAAGTGAGCAAGGACAGTTGGAAGAAGTTCTGTCCACTGCTATGTCAAGGACTGCCTTAATCCCTGCCTTTCTAAACATAGGTTTTATAAAGGATTAAATTAATTCCTTTGAGATTTTGACCAAATGATGGCAAGAAAAATACTACAAGATCCCTGAAAAAACATTCAGTTGAATGTTGGGACTTCATAACAACTGAAATTGAAACAAAAGGAAACTAACCTATCACTGTTATTTGATAATAAATCACATTTTTCTTCCTTATTATCCTCTAAATGCAGTCAGATTCTACCTTTGACATAGTGACTTTTTTCTTTTCTTTCTTTTTTTTTTTTTTTCCTTTTTGGCTTTCATTTCTCTGAGGGGGAAAAAAATCCAACTAGAGCCAGATTTTTATTTGTATGCTTTTTCCTCTCAACATAAAACAATTGGATTTGCTGGTGAAAGGAGAGTACTTATGAATTGCAAAAGCATGCCTCCTGATAAATACTTCATCATTTCTCAAAAATAAAAGCAATGAAAAAAGTACAATAAATTGTGTTTTTAGAGGAAGAAACAGACTAACATCTTATAATATTAACCTCAGAAAAATGTGCTGGAGAGCTAAAGTGGCCAGTCTCTGTTTACTGCTCTAGTTATCTTAGGTGGGTGGGTACCTGCTATTCCTCAGAGCTTTGGGGGTTCTAAGAAGAATCTCCACATTCAGCTTTCCCTCCCTACTTCCCCTTCCCCACATCAGCAGAAGGGAATGCATACTGAATCCCTTAGTGTAGAGAGGCCTCTTGGCATTAGTCAAGCAGACAGTTTTGTGTAGAGTTGACCCAAGTTTTAAGCCAGGCTTTTGGGTGTGCTAGTTGATTGCTTAAGTTGTATGGATGAGCTACTTAACCTCTCTGAGCCTCCACTTTCTCATTTGTGAAAGGAAGATAATACATGGATCTGGTAGGAAGTTGTAAGAATGAACAGAAATAAAGCATGTGAGGAATTAAACAAAAGGCTTGGCATGCTGCACGATGTTAGCTATTTGTATTATTAAGATCATGATCGTTTTCATGGTTGTTAATAAGCTGCTTTGGGGCTTGGGTTGTGGTATCACACAGACCTGACTTCAAATCCCAGATCTAGCTCTGTGTGACCTTGGAGAAATTGTATAATCTCTTCATGTTTTAATTTCCTCATCCGTATGATTGGGATAACATCACTTCTCTCATAGTGTTGCTGTGAAAATTAAGAGGTAGAGATAGAGAGTTTACTACACTTATGATTATAACTTAATTTAAACCCTGAAGATACACCAATGTGTTAAATATAATTACACCAATGTACTTTTGGAGAAACTGAGGCTCAAAACCCTTAAGAAAATCATCCATAGCCACTCAACTTATAGAATAATTTGAATTCTCTTCTCTTTCATTCCCAAGCCTTGGCTAGTTCTATAATAGAGCTCAAGACGATGATCTACAGAAAATAAAAACTGAGAAACTTCTTAATTTCTTTCTCTTTTCTCATACCATACCCAATCCATCAGTGAATGTCTCAGTTCTATCTTTAGAATAAGGCCAGAATCTGACCACTTGATACCATCTCTGTCACACTTCCCTAAGCCAAGCCATCATCATCTCTCATTTGAACCATGTAAGAAGCCTCTGAACTGGTTTCTCTGCCCCAAAGTCTGCCTGTTGCCTGTAAAGCTTATTCTCATCACAGAAGTTGGACGGATCCTTTGAAGATGAGAATGAGGTGGTTTAATAACCTCTAATGACTTTCAGAATAAACAGCAAAGCCCTTACCATGACCTCCTTGGCCCTAATGACATGTCCCTTGTTGACCATCTTACCTTCTCTTCTGCAACCCTGGTTCTTCATCATTCTGTTCCAGCCATACCAGCTTTTTTGCTCTTCCCCCCATATATATCAAGGACACAGCTGCTTCAGGGCCTTTGCACTCTATGTTACCACTGCCTTGAAAATTTTCCCCCAGATATCAGCCTGATAGATTTCTTTATTTCTTTCAAGCACTGCTCAAATGCCACATGCTGGAGAGAAATGTCCTGGTTATTGTATATATGAAATAGCACTTTCTCTCTCTGTTTCTACAACTCTAGCTACTACATGCACCAAATATTTTCTTTATTTTCTTCCATAGTACTTTGTACCACTTGATCTTTATCAGTTGAATTCCAGAAGCAAAGTCTTTATTTTGTTAGTTTCTCATTCCTAGGGCCTGTGACAGTGCCTGATACATCATAAATATTTGTTGAATGAATGAAGGAGTGAATGTGGTAATTACCTGGGGCTCTGTGTGATTGTATAACCAGGAGAAAGGATTGACATATTGGATTTTCCCTGACTCCCCAAAGAACCACTGGAGGGAGACTGAGGGGGTAAAAATGTAAACTTCTCAAGGGGATGACCAGACAGAATTCCATTCTCCTTCCAAGTAATTCAGATATTTAATGAAAGTAACTTTGTCCTTCCTGGAAACTCCCCAGAGGTACAGAAACAATGTAAGTCTGTCTCTACTTCACACTTAGCTGGTACTGACAGCATAGTCCCATGAGTCTAATTCCCAATTTGGTTAAAAGGAAACTGCAAAGAAAGAGAAATGTGATGCATAGAATTAAAGAATTTGTAATCAGTTGATTAATTTAGGGTTATTCATTCTAGACTGTAAAAAGATAAATGAAGTAGATGAAGACTGGTTGCAGTAAATTTGGTAAAGTCAAACAAAAATAAATAACAAAGAGTTTTTATTAGAGTTTTTATCTACAAGAATTTTATAAGCAATGACATAGAAAAAAAATTTATTCACCAGGTGTCAATTTGAGCACATCAGATAGCAATGTTTTATCCACCAATCACAGCTTCCCTACAATTTGCTAATCTCCTGAGATGGATGCTGAAAGCTGCATTAATCTAGACTGTCAACTCAGACTCCTGCCCTCAGAATATAAAATGCTATATGCCCCAAGGTTTCTTTCATAGGAGAAATTGAGAAATCCCTTATATGTGGGGCCTGTGGTCTTCACAGGCACAGTTCATAAACAGTACAGTATAACAAAGTAACTTATTTTTAAAAGTAAAAGAAAGAACGGTAGACATTTTTCAACAGGAAATAATTGTTCTGCCAAATAGTTTTATTTTTCCCCTAAAGAATTTCTTCCATCAGAAGACTCAGAAAATGGCCAAATGAGAGCCATGTCTATCCCATCCCTTTTGCCAGGGAGCCGTGTTTTTTTCCTGGGACTGAATTCAGTTCTGGAAACTGAAGGGACTTCAGCACTGTGCCTTTATATGAAGAAAATACTGATTTTAAAATTTTACCTGATTTTACCTGCATATGCAGGTTGATACCGCCACACATCATGAGACTAAGCTTAAAACTCCTTCAGACAAGAAGGAGAAAAGGAAATAAGTGAAGGGTAAATTAAAAGTACAGGTGGAAATAAATAAAACTGGAAGAAAGACCACCTGTACTGAATAGCATAGAAAGGCTCTCAGGAATCGGCCAGCTTTGTGGTTATTAATCCTGGCTTCCATTAGAACACCCTGGGGGATGTTTAAAAAATATGGATCCTCAGGTCTCTCCCACAGAGATTCTCACCAAATAACCTGGGATCAGGCAGGTTAGCATATTTTATAGACTTTGATGGTGATTGTGATATACAGCCAGAATACAGAGTCCCTCCATCAATCCAGCCTTGGAAATCCAGAGAAGTTGAATGAAAGTTCAGAGTCATACAAAGTTAAGACTGAAATCTTTTTTTTTTAAGATTTTTTTTTTTTAAAGATCTTATTTATTTATTTGACACAGAGAGAGAGAGAGATTGAGAGTGAGCATACAAGCAGGGGGAGCGGCAGGGGGGAGAGGGAGAAGCAGGCTCCCCACTGAGCAGGGAGCCTTATGTGGGGCTTGATCCCAGGACCCTAGAACCCTGACCTGAGCTGAAGGCAGACGCTTAACTGACTGAGCCACCCAGGTGCCCCTAAAACCCAGTTTTGATCTATTAATTTATGGTTCTTTCTCCCCATTCAATGCCGCTATCTCTAGATCTAACCTGAAATCTTGGTTAGGATTATATAGTAAAATTAGGCTGCCATGACATTTACTGTATGCTCTGAAATTTGGAGGAAAGCCCCAAAGAACAAGTATACCTGGGTACATCATTCAATCACTAGAGACTTCATTCTTAAATTGGTGCTCTAAACACAAAGATAAACCCATCAAAAATCTTAGTCTTAAGAACATTATGCTATTATAATCATCAATATATACTGCCAGTCACTTCTTTCTATAAATTCCCACAATGCCAGGACTGTGTTGCACCTAACAGTAACTCAGTAGAAAAATACAAAATACTGGCCAACAGTGGGAATAATCTTAAGAGAGGGCAGGCACTTTCTGTTACGGTCCTGGACTTGAACTGCCATGGTCCTGAGCTTTATTTGGAAAGAATTGTAAATCCTCATTGGTATGCACCTACACACCCCCAAATCTGTTTGGAAAGTCAGATGATCCAAGTCACAGTCAATCTTAAAATGTTAACTCAGAAGCAGAAATATGTTGGAAACAAATTTGATCTGCTTGCAAAGGCACAGAAGATAGGTTTGGAACATTAGTCAGGGAAGCAGACAGGCAGCTCCCCCATGCCTCCCACCTATGACTTCTCTTATCTTCCCCTGATAAACACATTTTTGTTCTTTTCCCATAGTAACATAGGATTTTCTTCTCTACACAGCTGTGGTAATAGGACATTATTGTTATGTGATTCTCCCCTTTATAAATGCAGTCAGTTTCCACGGGCTATCTATTTACAATAATATGTATTTATATTCATGACAATTTAGAATATAAGGAAATACATTTTTTCTTATTAATTAATATAAAAGGTGCTCAGAGGAAATTTTAATGGGACGGTTTATATAAGTTTTGCTCTAGAGGAATAAGTATTGAATACAGCTAAAGTGTTAGTCATTTATCTTCTTTAAGTATTTCACAAGATTTGTTTTAACCTCTCTTTACAAATGCTGATTTTAACATTACCTTCTAAATGTATTTCTGAACCCTGAAAGAGCTGCACTGATTATCTTGCTGTGTTTATGTACATTAAAGAAAATGTGCATTAAACCTGAGGCCTTTAAGAAAACAAAAATATCAGAACACTGAGTTTAGGTAATAGCTGCCACTTGTCTCATGCCATGTGAGATATATCTTGGCAGCACTTGATCATGTATGTTCTCTGTCTGGCACTGTGAGCCACTCTGCATTCCATAAAATGTGTGAGTTGGCAATACCGAAACCAGTGTCCCCATTTTGCAGATGAGAAACCAAAACAGAGATACTCTGACTTCAATGTTGTCCACCTAATAATTGACTGAGTTTGTTGTTCTAATTTTATGAAGTCATATGTTTAACTTTTGGCAAGATATTAATGAACTGAAAAATACCTCAGCTGCCAAAAATACCTAATAAAATGTATCTAAAAAACAAAAACAACACACAAAAAATGTTGCTCCCCATAGTTATCCACCTACCAAAACATTGGGCATATAGGATTGACAATAACTACTTAGTGTGGGTTTATTATATGTCAAATACTATCCTAAGTGTTTTCATTCATTACTTCATTTCTACAGATGCTGAAGCCCCTATTTTTTTTTTTTACCACCGTGCTAAAATGTTCCCAACTGCTATCAAACGTAGCTCAAAGGTCTACTAGGTAGATTCTTGTTTATATGTAAAGATGTGAAGAGGGGGCTTACTTATATTTGCAAAATGTAATTATCTATACTTCCAAGAGTTCTTCTGAATTTACTGCCTATCATAGGGTAAGTACATAATATGCATTTATTGTGTGTCATTAAATCTATATACCATCAAGAATAAGAGACATTATTTCATGTTCCACAGGAATAAAAAAAATGCCAATTAAATATAATACAATATAATTAAGTATAATACAATACTTTCTCATCATATCAATCATAAAACACATTAGTACTTCAGAGATGCTAGAATGTAAAACAGAAGTATGCATCTTAGAATCAATGAAATGTAGTGAAAATCACTAGTTTCCTTTCTAGGAAAAAAAGGCCATATCCATTTTCCATGAAAGATTTGTGCACATTATTTGAGGGGAATTTTCAATTTATTATACACTAATAATCAAATCATGCATCTAATTCTTCACTCCCTTGTATTATGTGTCTACATCATTGTTCTAGCCTCCTGGTGGGTCTTTCCTAACCCTTTGACATTGGGCTTGTCCATGGGACTTGATTAGATTAATGCAGGATTCCTCGGTATCAGTGTTACACTGAATTTTGGGCTGGATAATTCTTTGTTGCAGTGAACTGGTATCTAGCCACATCCATAGACTCTACCGACTAAAAACCAATAGCACCCCTACCTCCTGAATGTTGTGACAACCAAAAATGTCTCCACATTTTGTAAAATGTTCTCAGAGCATCTCATGCCTCCAGTTCCAGAGCCTGTCTAAGATTCTACACAGGAATAAGGTTGTTTCTTATTGGCAGCCATCTCTGCAAGTAGTTAAGTTTCTTTCCCTTAACTGTCATTTTAACAGATTTTCAGAAAGGAGCAGAGATAAATAATTCTGCTTAATTCATCAGATACAATTAGAAATTGAGGACGACATTTTAATAAACAACATAATGAAGATACATGGAATGCTTATAACTTTTGACAAAGACACAAAGGTGGGAAAACTATATAATATTGAATGATCAAATCAGGGATCCAAAATTTCTCAGCAGGTTGAAAAATAGTGGAGCTGAATATAATAAATGCAATTTAGCTGAGATAGGTATAAATCCAGTATATAACTTCAAAAAATCAATTGCCCAAGTGCAAGATATACAAGAATACTTTAGAAGTTTAGGTAACTTAAATCTCACTTTGCATCCTCAGGATGCCAGGAGGGCTGAAAAGGCCTATATGCTCTTAGAGTATATTAATAGAAGTTCAATTGCATTGTGTAATTTTAAGCACACTTGGAATATTCTGGATGATCCAGTTTAATGAGGTACCGATAAATTAGAGTATCTATGGAGGAGGAGGAGGAAAAACAGCTTTAGGACTTGCTATTTTTTGAAATAATGGGTCAATTTACCCTGGAAGGATGAAGCCCATGCAGAAAGGATAGTTGCCTTTATTTTAAAAGCCAATATGTGGAAGAGAAGAAACCCTTTCCTACCATGACAACTGAGGGCAGAGTTCATGAATGAAATTAATAAAAGGCAATGTTTAGCCCATTATAAGAGAGTAATGTTGATCAATTCTAGATTGCTGGTGGATTAATGATGGCTAAAATAGAGGTATACTTTTCATCACAAAAAAATATTTTTTTGTAACTACATATGGTGACAGATGTTAATTAGATTTTGCAGCATATACAAATATCAAATCATTATTCTGTACACCTGAAACTAATATAATGTTATATGCCAGTTATACCTCAATAAAAAAATGGAGATATGCCATTATTACTGTACTTGACATTAGAAGGCAATATGTCAAGAGATTTTTCCAAGGGTACTTACTTTGTACCAATAACAAGGCTAAGTCCTTCCAACTAGGTCATCAGGCAGGAACTTTTATTATTCACATTTTACATTTGAGGAGAAAAGAGATTAAACAATTTACCCAAGGTTACAGAGCTAGTTAATTAGAATTAAAACCAAGACATTTGATACTACCTTTTCTGCTTTTAATCTCCTAGCTTGCAGAGCTCATAGATTAGTATGAAACTTTTCTGACCATTTTCTGCCCAGCTGGGATCCCCACTGAGTCCCACCATCATCATCCCTTCTCCCTAATGCCTGGGAGCTCTAAGTGCTCAACAGCTCTCTGATAAGAAACTCCTCCTAAAGTTGCTCCTTGAAACAATATCTGGAAAGGCGGAAAGCAGACAGCCAACTGTTAGGCCAACTAGTATACCAGTATGCATCACCAGCTCCAAGAGCACAGTCAGCAGCCTGGAACCCCAGAGTCCCAGCCTCCAACAGAGCCGAAGGGTGAGCAGAGCCACAGGCACCAGAGTAATGGAAAGATTCCCCATCCGTGGTAGACCTGAGAACATCTGGAAACCGTACAAAGGTAAACATCTGCCCTACCCTCATACATTTCCTCTAGAGGGAAACATGAGGGAGCAGGGTACAAGACAAGACTGGATTTCTTGCTAATCAAACAGAAAGGCATCGGAGCATTTAAATTTGGAGCTTTTCTGCAATTTTGACATACTCATCAGTGAAAAGGCCCATCAGATATGTTTTTATATATTGCAGCTTTAGTTGATAGATTCCAATTCTGTCCTAGCGAGAAAGAACTTGAAACAAACCGAAGGATGTGATGTGGAAGCTGCTGAGGCAGTCCTGTTGTATTCCATAAAATTAAGAAATGTTTGCATATTCTGCATTTAGAGCTGATCCTCCCAGGACGCCGGCAGCTCTCTGCACCCCAGCACACCCCACAAGCCTGCACGGCAGCCTGAGGCTCATCTCTGCCCCAGGCCAAAACAGTACTGTTAAAAATGGACGATGACCACAGTCTAAGCAATACATTTTTTTCTGTAACCATTTTCAAATCTACTGAGTTTTTCCTGTTCCTAACGGGATATGTTTATTTATTTTGCAAAATGCCAATTCAATGTATAGTATTTTTTGTTCTTTTCTCATCACTGGAAAGGAGACTTCCACTGAGTCCGTGGGTGCATTAATGTCTTCTTACATTTATGACATGCTTTAAAATATTAACCCAAGATGTGTGTTTTTCTGAATCCAATCCTGCCACTCTCACAGCCTTAGGTGTTTTATAAACGATGGTGTGGCTTTGGTCTAAAATGATTAAACATCCAAATCTCTGGCTTTTGCAGCATGAGGTTAATTAAAATTGTGACATAAGAAAGTGTCATGAATTCTGTGACACCTGCCAGGCGGCCTGTAAAGGAGAGTTACTTTCCACTGAAATCAAGAGCGGCCCAAATGACCTTCCTGACAGCCACAAGCAGAAGAAAAGCGAAAAGGTGCCCGAGCTCCTCTCTGCTGTCTCGGGAGATTGTTCTCTTCATGCTGAAATACAATATACTGTTCTTATGGGCTGCTTCATCAGCACTTATTCGCGGTCTACCGGAAAAGGCAGTGGTAGAGATACTGAAATATAGGCCAACAACAGGCCAAAAAAAAAAAAAAAAACAACCCAAATCCTCCCCCCCAACCCCCCCCAAAAAATCCAGTCTCCCTGTACACACACCACAGGGGCTATGACTTGCATAGAAATTTGGAGAAGCCAGCCTATGGTGTGGGAACCATGGCATGTGAGGAGAAAAAATGAAGCCAGAGGGAAAAGGCTTTGGAAATCATATGGAAGGATCAGGCCCTACGTGGGGATCCACTGCAGGGTGCAGCGCAGATAAATAGCATGTTTACTGTTGGATCTTATAAGCATCACACTAGCTTTCTAATGTCCTGTGCTGCAGACTGTCAAGCCTGCATGTGATCAGTTCTAAAATGGTTACTTAAGAGTCTCAAGAGCTCCCTTGGTTAGCTCCATGCCAAGGAAGAATTCCATTTGACTGATCTGCAGGGCATTGCTTCTTGTTCTGGGATCATTATGAGTAACAGTTCGGTCACAGCCTTAAACTGCAGAGAAAGGAGCAGGTGTTTTTACTGCAGCCACCTCAATGCCTTTCTTCCTTTAACAATTCAGAAGTGTTCTTAGGTCATTCACGTGTCAGTGGAGAAAGCGAGACTGAGTGCTGGGAAAAAAAAAAAAAAAATGGGTGGCTAATTATGTGGTTTAACTCTCCCCTCCCCCCAGAAGAGGAGCGCTTTGACTTTGTCTTACTGAGACTATTTTATTAGGACTACTTATTAGGACTTTCCAGAGGACAATATCCATAATCCATTGGGAAGTTTTCCTGGGTTGATTTGACTCCGAATTATGGTCTTTGCAAAAATGCTTTGGATTTTATTTTGATGCATTATCTCATTTATACCTTACATCAACTATTGGTTGGTTATGTGTTATTATTATTACTTCTATTTTATAAAACGTGGAGACACAGTGCTGACAGGGATAAATTACTCTTCATTGGATAAAAATAATTAGTCAACAGAAATTGGACTTGAACAAACCAGTCTACTGATGACAGGGCCCATACTCTTTCATCTAAAGATCCATGGGCAAGAAGCATGCTTTATATACCAGGTGTTTATATTCGTATGCAAGGAAATGATGCTTCATGTTAACTGACAAGCACACCGGGTTTCTGAAACACCAAGCCCTGTCTGCTGTTTTCATTGGCTTAGTTTCTATTTTGTATCTGATGGATCTTTGGCAGTAGATTGCACAAAAACACGGAAGTATCTAAAAGTAGGAAATAAACAGGCACTTTCCAAGGACAAGCACATTTCTGTAAGAGAAGGCAAGGTACAGGAACAGAGTGAGGTATTCCACGGCCTTCTCAGGCCCCTGTGTGTTTATCCAATTCTCTCTGCTGCCTCTGAACTCTGAGTGAGGATATAAATATATCACCCTCACTAAAGTGGAAGCAGGAGGAAATGCACAAATGAGCACAAGATAAGAATTTGAAACATAAAATTACCCAGACATAATTTTATAGCAAGGAATGATTTTAGGAAGTGGACAGGAGGATTTTTATTTATAAATGTGGAACATTCTGAGTGCAGAGGGACCTGTCACACATAGTATATAGTGATGTGGTCTCTAAACACTTAATGGCATTCATTTTATTATCATTTTCCTCTGGAGTAGAATGACATACTAAACTGATCAATAGGAGGCTTTGGCTTCCTCAAGATGTTTACAGAGATTGTTGAAATTGAATAACATGAAATGTTCTTTTATTTTTCTGTTGACTGTTGCATTGTCTGTTTTAAGACTTTGCCAGAGTTTACTTCCTAGTTCTGAATGGCGAAGTCATGAGGAGCAGGTTAATCACTTGTAGATCTGCACATTGTCACAGACATTAAGAAAAGGTAGGTAGTTGTTCAGAAAGGGGGAAATGTATGGATTTTCAGGCAAGGAAAATGATCTAAAAGACTTGTTTTTCTTTGACAGTATAGGGCTTGATTCAGGTGAAACTATACTGGATCCCAAACTAGGACATACATGGCAGACCCTTTCATGGAGCACCAAAGGTAAAAATAGGCACCTTGGTTGGTGTGTCTGGGATCTCTTTTTGCTGTCTTTTTAGCTGGTGAGTGGAGAGGAATGAGGAGAAAAAGGGAGGGGAGGTAAGTAATTTCTGAATGCTATTATATTCTATAATTAATACCAGACATCAAGGCAAGAATTTTCTCATCTTTTCTCTAATGTGTTGGTATTATTATTATCATTCCGCAGGAATGCCTCTATATAAATCCCCAGGGTGGGAGGCATGTCTCAAACTCAGATCTTCTGATTATGACTTGAATGCCCTTATTACTTTGGACTCTGGGTGGATGTGACATAAACCCAACTCAAACCAGAGTTTTTTCGGCAAAAGGGAATTGACTTGCTATCCAAGAGATGGAAATCTGGATATAATTTGGTGGCTGGGCCTCAGAAACCTGAACATGCTCAGGACATTCCCTGAGTCTCCTCCCTTCTCTTGGCTTGACGGCATTAATCGTCAACTGGACCCACCCCAGAGCAGGCAGTAGGGCCACTGGTAACTCCTATGTCTCATATTTCCAAGTTCGCTAAAGAGACTGGGATTGAGGCTCTGCCTTACATGTCTTGGGCAGTTTCTGACTGGTCCTGCTTAGACCGTCCATGCGCCAACCAACTGTGCCTATCAGGTGAATTATTATGACGAGCCTAGCTTGCTTAGTTAAGATGCCCAATGAAGGTAGAAAGGGCGGCATCTGCTGCATTGAAATAATTAGGACCACGTGATGGTGGGGGATGGGAGCAGAAGTTCCATCTCTGACACTGTACATGTTATGTAACCTGGCAAGGCTGCCACCACTGGAAGCTCCTGGGATCTTAGAAGAGCCCATCTCCTTGGAATGAACCCAGGACTTCTGGCTTCAGTGGGAACATACCACATTCTGCTAGAACACTCTGACCACCCAAACCGCTCCATCAAAAATCACTAATCACATTTTTCTTAGACTTTGTGAGAGCAAGCACACTTATTTTCTGACTCCTAGATTGCTATTGAAGTGAACAAGATGGGAGTGAAGGAGAGGAGGCTTCACTGGCATTAGAGACAAGGAAATCTTAGTGGCCAACTTAAACAATGTTGACTAAAAAGTGCAAGCAGATTAAAGTGAAGAATGTTCTGCAACTTTCCCTAAAGCCATAATGACAGTCTCGAGCAGCTTCGCTAAAGCAGCCCCAAATCAACACTTGAGGTTAATAACAACACCATGCTTGCTGTACACAAGAAGACACAAGAAAGGAACGCTAGTACCCTTCCGGTGGAATGCTTGCCTTCAGCTTTTCCAAAAGGGAAAGTTTGGACTCACCTCTACCTCAGATGATCAAAGAATGAAGTAGATATGAGCCTGGTAAAACTTGTACTTTGCAGTCTAGAAGAGATGCCTGATAGTAAGGAGGAATGAGGGGGGCGCTGATGGTAGACTTGAACAGGCGAAGAACTTAAAAAAATACAACTATGTGAGCTCTGTCTAGACTTGGGGTCAATTCCTATGCAACAGCAGTGACAACAGAAGGCCCCTGGTTTCCTCGTGCTTTGGGCGGCCGTGCCAAGCAATGAGCTGGTGGCTCATCACATCCTACTGGAAGACAAAGTGACAGTAGGTGAGCACCTGGCCACACTGGCGAAGAGCTAGGAACATGCAACTTCCTGCTTTCAAAATAAAGCACCAGAGAAAGAAACTCTTTAGAAAAGAAACAGAGCCCCCTATTGAGACTACACTATGCGTTTATATACATCCTTTTTTCTTCTTTCTCATAATGTGAAAGAGTCAAACAAGAACAGATCAAAGTCCAAGAGAATCCACCTCAACTCCTAGATGATTCTACCTGTGGTTTAGCTTTAGCTGCACATTAAAATCACCTTGCAAGTTTTCAAAATTCCCAAAGCCCAGGCCTTATCCCAGTCCAATTAAATCAGAACCTCTGCAGGTGAGACCCAGGCCTCTGTACTGCCTTTAAAGCACGCTGGACTCCACTGGGTAGTCACGGTTGAGAACTACTGTCCTAAATAAACACTAGGTAAATAAATGTCTCCGTCTACAAGAATAAACAGAGCAAAAAAATTACCAAATTACAAAAAGCTACTGCAGCACAAAACTATAAGGGCACCTGGAGGAAACAAAAAAAGGTTAGTCAGGGGGGTGGGGAGGTTCTTGATTTTTTAAAAAAATATTTAACTTTTATGTATAGTATTCTTTAGAAAGTTAATGCACTGTTTTCTCTGAAATACCGTTCTCAAGGCAGTTACGGTTTTCATTCTTCATCTGATGATAAAAACATTGAAATATTTCAAGGACGAAATTGTGTTTGCCGAACATGCATTTTAGCCGCAGCCCTGTTGTCTTTATCTGAAGAATAGCCTTTTTTCAGTTCTTTGAGGAACTGTTTTCATTTGGACCTGGGTATTTTAATTTAGAAAGTAGAAAGAGAAAGAAATAAAGTTACCTAGTCATAGGCAGCTCAAATATTTAGAATAAAACTCAGGCAAAAATGGAACTATTGTGTTTAAAGAGATGAGTTTTCAGCCTCAATTAATGATTAGATAAACATAGTCAACTGTGAGAAATTGTGAAGAAAAATAAGTCTAAAATTTAGAAATTAGTTACAGAATATTTAAAATATGCTTTTGAATTAATGACTAAAGGCTAATGTCAGGAGGAATTTTCAATGATATATTTGGCTCTCTGAGAACTTCTAGAATGTAAGTCTATCTTCTCAAATTATACATATTTAACTTGAACATGTTTTCAGGAATGCATTATGTATGAAATTAAGGAACTGGGTAAAATTCAAGGAAGCAGAAAAATAGAAGATAGCATTCTAAAGACTATTTTAGGCAATGACACACGAATTGAGTATAAGTAGTTTATTTGAGAGATAATATCAGGAAACACTGAGAGGGAGCAGGGGAGTGAGACAGGGAAAAAGGAAGCCATAAAGTATGTCGTATCAAGCATGTCACTGCTGTGGTCAGTGGAGCTTGATCATCTTGGGGACTCTGGTGTAGAATGCATCCTTAGAGCTCTCCCACCTGATAAGCAAGGGGATGGATGTTTATGCATTTGTGAGGACCGCGGCCAGGGGACATTCTTGCCTTGGCACATAGAGCCTGCCCCAGCCACTGGGCATGGAGAATGGAACCCCCCTCTCTAAGCCAAAGAACCACATGTACCAGCATTGGATAAGCACAGAGAGAACATGAGTGGGCTGGGACAGCATCTGCTAAAAGTGTGTTTTGAAATAAAACAGAGCAGGGGTCAGCAAACTTTTTTGTAAAGTACCAGATGGTAGATATTTTAAGTCTTGTGTGCCACATTCTCACATATTTTTCTTTTTCCTTTCTTTTTCTAACTATTAAAAAATGTAAAAACATTCTAGCTCATACAGAAACAGGAGCCGGGTCACATTTGGTCCACAGGGTATAGATTGCAGACTTCTGACACAGAGAATAATATTTTTAAGACTAAAAAACTAAATGGGTCCATTAATATAACCAATCAAAATGAGTAAATTTTCTAAGATGAAGACAATCTTTGCATGAGAAACATTTATTTTATGTTGTTTATATGATACACTTAAGATGATTACCTTAGAAAAACAATTGTGCAGACATATTAGGTAATCAAAAACAGATATAGGACAGGAAAGAACAAACAAAGAGGGTTTAAGGCATTACAAAAGATAAGTTATTTTATATTTGTAATGTAGTAATGTAAATGTAGTAAAATGTAAAATCCACAGTGAAGACATTGTAGCCACAGTCTTTAATTTGACAAGTAAGATAATAGCAAAGGACAAAACAAGATAAAAAACAAAATTGCTGAAAAAAAGAGATGAACAAAAATACCATTAAAATGGTAGAATTTAATTCATTATTCCAAATCTTCAATATATCAAGGCTTAACAAAATTGACAAGAATATGAAAGAACAGGTTTATTAAATTATAATAATGGTTATAAATTTCAGTGCATAGCTTCAGATTTTCAAAAAATATTAACCCAGTTTCAGCAAATTAACTAGCTGTGATCCCTGGCCCTAGCCTGCATGGTGAATAACACATTCAACCTCTGACTCCCACTGGGCTTCTGGCTCTCAGGGTATGATATTTTGGGAGCTTACCTATCCTCACTAAATTGAGAAGACTTCTCTGGTCCTGAGGCATCAGTAGGCCCAGCAACCATGAGATGTAAAATTTCCCTAGTTCTAATTTTTCATTGAAGCCTATAGGTTCTCTGCTTGAGGCAAGAGGCTCTTTAGTCAAAGCCAGAAAACTCACAGTTATCCTCTTCTTTAGGTCTTTTTATCTTTTTCAGCATCAGACAGACAGCCGGATATACTTCCCCTTGCTTGAGGAATCCAGAGACCTCTCTTTCCCCTTTCTCCCAGGTTCCAATTACCTCTTTCATCCAGAGGAATCTCTCTCCATGTCTCTTCCAGCCTCCTTACAGACACTCTGTCCTGAATCACACCTGGTTATTCAATGTAATCTCCAAAGCAGGTTTAAGATTTTGAAACAAAAACAAATAAGAGAAAGAAGCATTCTCACAGGCAAATTCTGCTCTCTCCAACATTGTTCTTGCTCCTACACAAATTCTTTCCTATTGTTCAGACTCCATTAAATATACAAAGGCAAAACAGTAGAGACCATTCTCTCTAAGGATAGTGACATTGAATTAGGAGTAAAATACAAAAGGAATAAAAGCAAAATAAAAACTCTCAGCCCTCGTATTTTCTCCTGAGTTAAGAATCCAAACTGCAATTATTATTTTCAAAATAATGACTCTAAGAAAACTACATATTAAAATATAGAGGATGTGTCCAATGAGGTACTCTGGGAAAAATTTAGAGACTTCTAAGGTTTTGGCACAGGCATTCTTTTACAAGTTATGTGACTTATTGTGGAGTTAGGGAAAAACTTGAAGGAAAGGCTTTTAAACAATTCTGTAAGTAATATAAAAACTGGCGGAAAAATGGCAGTTAGTACTAGGAATCTTTTTTTTAAATAAGAATCTTTTGATTAATCAAAAAATATTCTTCTACATGGAATACTGCCTGTGCAATATTGCATAAAAAACAGAAAGAATAGATATTCTCTATAAATCAGAGATCTGAGAAATTGCTAACTTCACTGTACTAGAAATTAGGTTGCTCTTTTAAAGCTTTCTGCATAGTCTAGTTAAAAGAAAAATAAATAGCAACTAACAAAGTGGGAGATTGCAAATGGCAGATGACAAAGAATATTCATCTAAACTAGAAAACTACCCATTACAAACCTACAATAAGACTGACAAGTTCAATGTAAATATGCAAAACAATAATTACAAATTGGTAATAAAATAATATTAAGCTTTTTAAAACTTATTTGTAATTATATTTCAGCAAATGCAAACATTAACAATTTATAACTTCCCCCACCAAATAAAAATATTTTTTAAAAAATCAGAATTTTCCATCATAGGAGGATACTGACACTCTCATATATTTATAGTGATAATATAAAATGTTAAACTCCTCAGAGGACCAAATGGTGAGATATATTAATGTCTTTCAATTATTCAACCTAATACTTGTGATTATTGTACTCAATCGAAGGAAATAATCAATGTTCAGATGAAGACATATGAACAAGTATATTCTTTATGAAATAGTGAAAAGAAGGAAATAAAATTATGAGAACTGAGTATTAATAACTTTTAGGCAACAGAGGATCACATATTGAGGCTAAATTAGAATTGTGGGTATTGTGATAGTTAATTTATATGTCAACTTGGCTAGGCTATGGTGCTCAGTTGTTTGGCCACACTCCAGTCTAGATGTTACTATGAAGGTGTTTTTTATTTTTATTTTTATTTATTTTTATATTTTATTTATTTATTTATTTGAGAGGGAGAGAGATTCTTTTGTTTATTTGTTTCAAGTTTTTATTTAAATACTAGTTAGTTAACATAATATTAGTTTCAGGAGTAGAGAGATTCTTAAGCAGGCTCCATGCCCACCACAGAGCCCAGCACAGAACCCAACATGGGGCTTGATCTCACAACCCTAAGATCATGACCTGAGTCGAAAACAAGTCAGACACTTAACCAAATGGCCCACTTAGGTGCCCCTGAAGGTATTTTTTAGATGTGATTAACATTTATATGAGTAGACTTGAATAAAGCAGATTAATTTCCATAATGTGGGTGGGCCACATCCAATCATTTGAAAGTCTTAAAAGACTGAGGTTTCCCAAAGAAGAAATTTGGCCTCAAGACTGCAGTATAAAAACTTTCCCTGAATTTTCAGCCTGCTTGGCCTGCCCTTCAGATTTCTGACTAACGACTATAACATTAACTCTTACCTGAATTTCTAGCCTTCAGGATTGTCCTACAGATTTAGGTCTTACCAGCCCCCACAATCACATGAACTAATTCCCCCAACAACCCCCCCCATTCATTCTGTTTCCCTGGAGAACCCTGATTAATGCAAGTATAATAATTTTTATATTCAAAATAAAATATGATTTCTGCTTCAGACTGGAATAACTGGTACCACACTAAACAATGACAAACAAATAAACCCAGGCAAAAAATAGATGGCACAACCACTTGCAGGCATTGGACAAAAGGCGGTGTAGAAATTCAATCCTGAGCAAAGGCAGACTCATGAGCTGAGCCCCATGAGTACCCTGGTTCTCAGCCTGAGGACATTTTCCTACCTAATACAGTGCGCGGAAGAGGCAGAGATCAGGGGTGAAGCAGGGAATAGGACTATGAAGGATGGGTCACTGGGACACTGTGACTCCGTGTCCAAGGGATGGGCTGTGCATGCCAAAAGGTGGGAGGTTGCAAATGTATCAGAGAAAGGATAAGTTGGGTAGTACTGGGAGATACTAGAGGTGCAGCCTAGCCAGAGCAGAGTCCTCATTAACATTATAGGCATCCACCTGAGACACCAGAAAAGTCATACCTGAAAGTAAGAACAATGTCCAAAATAAAGTCTACTGTAGACCTAATGAAGTCTAAGCCAGGCCCTGACAAGAGTAATTGGGGAAATAGAGTTTGGAAGTTGAATTTGTGAAGTTAGATAAACTCAGAAAATAAGTTTGGCTTTCTATAGATCTGTTTTAACAAAGAGCAAAACCCACCTTATACAAAGTTAAGGTGATCAGCTAGTAAACTGAATTGTCTACCAGAACAAAAACCAAGAACCTTCAAAGAAAGATAACATAATCCTTAGTCTCTATAATGAATTGGGATCAATGTCTCCTATGTGATTTATATATATGACAGGGGAAAAAAATCTAGGAAAATTTTAGTCAATGAAGAATGTATACAATAGAAACCAACTTTAAATGACTAGGTATAAGATCAGCAAACAAAAATGTTTAAGAAGTCCATCTCTTGTAGACACTCATTTCAGACTGAAAGATACCAGAAGATTGAAAGTGAGGGGGTGGAGAAATATTTACCATGCAAATGGATGCCAAAAGAAAGCCAGGGTAGCAAAACTTATGTCAGACAAAATAGACTTTCAAACAAAGGTTATAACAAGAGACAAAGAAGGACACTATATAATCATGATAGAGAATGTAACAATTGTAAATATTTATGCACCCAACATGGGAGCACCCAAATACATACAACAATTAATAGCAAACATAAAATAAATAGTTAATCATAATACAATAATAGTAGGGGACTTTAATATCCTACTTACATCGATGGACAGATACCCAAACAGAAAATCAACAAAGAAACAGCAGCTTTCAATGACACACTGGACCAAATGGATTTAACAGACATCTTCAGAACATTCTATCCTAAAACAGCAGAATACACATTCTTTTTAAGTGCAAAAAGAACATTTTCCAGACTAGATCACATATTAGGTCACAAAACAAGTCTCAACAAATTCAAAAAGACCAATGTCATACTATGCATCTTTTCTGACCACAATGCTATAAAACTAGAAATAAGCCACAAGAAAAAATCTGGGAAGAGCACAACTACATGGAGGTTAAATAACATGCTACTAAATAATGAATGGATCAACCAGGAAATCAAAGAGGAGATAAAAAAAAATACATGGAGACAAATAAAAATGAAAACACAACAGTTCAAAATCTTTGGGATGCAGCAAAAGTGTTTCTAAGAGGAAAGCTTATAGCAATACAAGCCTACCTCAGGAAGCAAGAAAAATCTCAAATAAACAACCTAACCTTACACCTAAAGGAGCTAGAAAAAGAAGAACAAACAAAAGCCAAACCCAGCAAAAGGAAGGAAATAAATTTAGAGCAGAAATAAATAATAAAGAAACTAAAAAAAAAAAAATAGATCAATGAAATGAGGAGCTGGTTCTTTGAAAAGATCAACAAAATTAATAAACCTCTAATAGAACTCATTTTAAAAAAGAGAGAGTTCCCAGATAAATAAAGGTACTAACGAAAGAGGAGAAATAACAACCAACAGCTTAGAAATACAAACAGTTGTAAGAGAATATTATGAAAACCTATATGTCAACATACTGGACAACTTAGAAGAAATAGGTAAATTCCTAGAAACATATAACCTACCAAAACTAAAGCAGGAAGAAATAGAAAATTTGAATTGGCCAATCACCAGCAATGAAGTTGAATCAGTAATTTAAAAACTCCCCCCAAAAAACAAAATCTAGGACCAGATGTCCTCACAGGTGAATTCTACCAAATATTTTAAAAATAGCTCATACTCATTTTTCTCAAACTATTCCAAAAAATTAAAGAAAAAGGAAAACTTCCAAATTCATTCTATGGGCCAGTATCACCCTGATACCAAAGCCAGATAAAGACACCACAAAAAAAGAGAACTACAGACCAATATCTCTCATGAATATAGATGCAAAAAGCCTCAACAAAATATTAGCAAACTGATTCCAACAATATATTTTTAAAAATAATATATCATGATAAAGTGGGATTTATTCCTGGGATGCAAAAGTATTTTAATATTTGCAAAACAATCAACATGATATGTCATGTCAATTAGAGAAAGAATAAGAACCATATGATCATTTTAATAGATGAGGAAAAAGCATTTGACAAAGTACAACATCCATTCATGATAAAAACCCTCTGCAAAGTAGGTCTGTAGGGTACATATCTCAACATAACAAAGTCCTTATATAAAAAACTTACAGCCAATATCATACTCAATGGTGAAAAACTGAGAGCTTTTCTCACAAAGTCAGGAACAAGACAAGGATATCCACTCTCACCACTGTTATTCAACATAGTGCTGGAAGTCCTAGCCACAGCAATTAGACAACATAAAGAAATAAAAGGCATCCAAATTGGTAAGGAAGAAGTAGAACTTTCACTATTTGCAGATGGCATGATACTATATATAGAAAACCCAAAAGACTCCACACACACACAAAAAACTACTAGAACTGATAAATGAATTTAGTAAAGTCACAGGATACAAAATCAGTGTACAGAAATCTGTTGCATTCCTATATATTAATAATGAAACAGCAGAAAGTGAAACTGAGAAAACAATACCATTTATAGTTGCACCAGAAACAATAAGATACCTAGGAATAAATCTAACCAAAGAGATGAAAGACCATACCCTGCAAACTATAAAACACTGATGAAATAAATTCAAGACAATGCAAAGAAATGGAAAGACATGCCATGCTTATGGGTTGGAAGAACAAATATTATTAAAATGTCTAAACTACCCAAAGCAATCTACAGATTTAATGCAATCCCTATCAAAATACCAACAGCATTTTTCACAGAACTAGAACAACCAACCCCAAAATTTGTATGGAAACACAAAAGACCATTAAGAGCCAAAGCAATATTGAAAAAGAAAAACAAAACTGGAGGTATCCCAAGTCAGATTTCAAGTTATATTACAAAGTGGTAATAGTTAAAACAGCATAGTACAGTCATAAAAACAGACACATAGATCAACAGAACAGAAAACCCAAAAATAAACCTACAATTATACGGTCAATTAATCTTTGACAAAGGAGGAATGAATATACAATGGAACAAAGACAGTCTTTACAACAAATAGTGTTGAGAAAATGGATAGCCACATACAAAAGAATGAAACTAGACCACTTTCTGACACCATACACAAAAATAAACTGAAAATGCATTAAGGACCTATATGTGAGACCAGAAACTATAAAAATCCTTGAAGAGAGCTCAGGCAGTAATCTCTCTGAAAAAGGAATCCTCTTGCACTGTTGGTGGGAATGCAAATTGGTGCAGTCATTGTTGAAAACAATATGGAAGTTGCTCAAAAAGTTAAAAATAGAAGTACCCTAAGATCCAGGAATCACACTACTGGGTATTTACCCCCAAAATACAGAAAAACTACTTCAAAGGGATACATGCACACCTATGTTTACAGCATTATTTACAATAGCCAAACTAGGAAGCAGCCCAAGTCCATTGATAGATGAATGAATAAATAAGATATGGTATATATACACAACAGAATATTATTCAGCCATAAAAAAGAATGAAATCTTGCCATTTGCAACAACTTGGATAGAGCTAGAGAGTATAATGTTGAGCAAAATAAGTCAGTCAGAGAAAAACAAATACCATATGATCTCACTCATATATGGAATTTAAGAAACAAAACAAACAAAGAAAAAAAAAAGAGAGAAAGACAAACCAAAAAACAAATTCTTAACCATAGAGGACAACCTGATGTTTACCACAAGGGAAGTGGATGGGAAGATGGGGGAATAGGGGATGTGGATTAAAGAGTACACTAATCATGATGAAAAAATAAATAAAATGCAAAAAAATAAAAAAAAATGTTTAAGCAGCTATAATAAATCTACTGAAAGAACTAAAGGAAGATATGGTCAAGGAACAAAAAGAATACATTTAAAGATTTTGTTTGTTTGTTTGTTTGTTTATTTGAGAGAGAGAGAGAAGAGCACAAGCGGGAAAGGAGCAGAGGGAGTGGGACAAGCAGACTCCACACTGTGTGCAGAGCCAAATGTGGGACTCAATCCCATGACCCTGAGAGACCATGACCTGACTCAAAATCAAAAGTCAGTCGCCCAACCAACTAAGCCACCCAGATGCCCTGAGAATATATTCAAAATTTAATGATGAATAGAGACTCCACAAAAAAGAAAACTATGCATATATACAAAAATGTTTTAAAAACTACATACATACATATAATTTATAGAACTAATGGAAATTATAGAACTAAAAATTTCTCTGAATGGCCTTAAGAGCTGATTTGATATGGATAAAGAAATAGTAAATCAAACTCAAGGATAGAATGATTCAATCTGAAAAACAGAGAATAAAATAATTGAAAAAAGATGAACAGAGTTTATCAGGAAACTGAAGTACAACATCAAACGGTCTAACATGTCTGTAATAAGACTTCTAGAATTTAAAAAAAAAAGGGGGGGTGGGGGAGAATGAAGTAGAAGAAGATTTGAAGAAATAATGGCTGAAAACTCCTAACTTTGATGGAAAACATTTATTTATATATCCAAGAATCTCAGGATACATCAAGAAGGATAAATGCACAAAACCCAACATAGAGTCACATCAGAGTCACAGTGGTTACAACCAAATACAAAGAGAAAATCTTGACAGGATTCAGTGGGAAACAATATGTTATATACAGAGATCAGTAATAAGAATAAATGCTGGCTTCTCATCACAAATAATGGAAGCCAAAAGACATTGGAACAATTTTCAAGTGCTAAAAGAATAAACAGTTCTCTACTGAAAATATCCTTCAAAAAGGGAGGATGAAATAAAGCTATGTTTTGATAACAGCTATTTTTAGATAAGTACCAGCAAATCTAGGTTATAAGAAATTCGAAAGGATATTTCCCAGGTTTAAGGTGAATGATACCAGATGGAAATTTTGACACATAAGAGGTAACAAAGACAATAAAAAAATGGTAAATAAGAGTACAAATATAGAATATTTTTATGTCTTAATTTTCTTAAAGAACCATTCACTGTGTAAAAAAAATAATAACACTTTAAGGTAGGGATTATAATATATATAGAAGAGATATGACAACAATAATATAAATAAATGAGAGTGAACAAATGCAAATATAATACAGTAAAATTATTGTATCTGGGAAGTAGGACTTGTCAAATATAAAGTGAGAAATGGAAAAAGTTGGTGTAAAAAGTGTGAAGAGTCACGCATTAATTGGTACAGTATTGATTCTAAATAGACATTAATAAGTTAAGAATGCATATTTTTAGCTCTAGAGAAGCTATTAAAAAACCCATAAAAATTGTTAAGGCTAAGAACCCAATAAAGAAATTAAAAGAGAATACTACAAATATTCAATTAACCTAAAATAAGTTCAGGAGGAACAACAGAGAAACAAACACAAAAAGGGCACAGGGGACACACAAAGAAAGATGGTAGACATAAACTCAACCATAATTACATGTAGATGTTATTGTAAATGTTGACTAGATGTAACATTTACATGTAAATGTTAACAAAACCACAGTAATGAAAAAGTAAGACCCAATATTTGCTGTCTACAAAGACCCAACTTCAAAATTAAAGACAAAGCATTTGAAAGCAGGAGAATAAAAAAGATATTATATGTAAACAGTATGCCTAAGAAAGCTGGTATGCTGTGTCAATCTCAGACAATCAGACTTCAAAGCAAAGAGAAAAACAGGAAATAAAGAAAAATTTCATAGTGAAAAAGAGTACAAAGAATCTAAAAGATGCAACAATCCTAATTCTGTATACACCTACTAGCAGACAATGTTTTCTGACCCTAATAAAATTTCATTAGAAACCATTAATAATAAACATATATAAAATCACAAAATATTGAGAAATTTATTAATACTGATATGAAAACAAGTTCTCATAGAATAAATTACAATGATAAAATAAATTACAATGATGTTTAGAAAAATCCTTAAATGGTAATGAAAAGATGGCATCTCAAAATTAATTTGATGAACGAAAGCAAATCCTATTTTTAAATATTATATTAAATTTTTAGATTCAAAATCAGTACTTTAGGTTTCTCCATTAAAAGACTAAGAGGAAAAATAAACAAATTAAAACTAAGATTTAAAAAGGGAAGAATTAATAATGCTCAGAGTACAGACTGATGAAATAGAAAACAGACAAGCAAAAGAAAAAAATCAGAGTCCACAATTTTAAAAGATTAATAATATTGATCAAAATCTAGGAGAAATAATCAAGAAAATGAAAGAGAAAAAATACAAAGTACCAGTATCAAAAATAAAAAGAGTAAGGGGTGCCTGGGTGGCTCAGTCGGTTAAGCGTCTGACTCTTGATTTTGGCTCAGGTTATGATCTCAGGGTCATGAGATGGAGCCCCAAGTTGGGCTCTGTGCTGAGCCTGGAGCCTGCTTAAGATTTTCTCTCTCCCTCTCCCTCTGCACTGGCCCCCCTCAACCCATGCTCTCAAATAAATAAATAAATAAGTAATAAATAAGATAAAATAAAAAGAGGAATATTACTAGAGGTCCTATAAATGTCTTAAGAGGATATTAAAGAATGTTATATAAAAATTTGAAATGAAAATTTTATAAAATGAAACAAATTCCTTAAAAAAGGCAACTTACCAAAAATAACATAAAAAGCAATAGAAAATCAGAAGAGCTCTATATCTACTAAAGAAACCATAGAAAAAAACTCACAAAGAAAACTCTAGACCCAGATGGTTTACTGGTTAATTCTGTTACACATTGAAAGAAATTATAACGTCAGTTTTACTCAAACATTTTCAAAAATAGAGAAAGGGAGAATGCTTTCTTAATCATTTTATGAAGGCAGTACAACACTAATGCCAAAAGCTGACAAAGAATTTCTGGAAATTTTAAATTGTAGACAGTATTAGTCAGGATCATCAATTCAAAACTCCAGAACAAAAACTAGCAAATGAAATCCAGACTTACATACAAAGAATAATTCAAAATTATCAAGTACAGATATCCCTGTAATGTAAGGTTGGTTCAACATTTGGAAATCAAATATGATTTGCTACATTAAACTGTATAAGAGGAAAAAATGCATGATCCTCATCACATCTCAATCATCTCAATAGAGACAGAAAAAAAATTGGAAAAATCCAACATTCATTCATGGTAAAAAAAAAATGTAAGAAAGGGATAAAAAAGAAAAAAACTTCGAGCAAACTAGAAATAGAAGGCATCTTCCTCAAATTAGTAAAGATATCTACAAAATACCTATAGATAATATCATATTTAATGATGGAAAATGTAATATTTTATTCATAATAGTCCTAAGTCGAACCACCAGCAGAGGAATGGATAATGAAATGGTAGTATATCCATACAATTAAATATTACTTACTCTACAGTAAAAAGAATGAACACACACACAAGGAAACATGAATAAACCTCAAAAACACAACCAGAACAAAAGAAACCAGACATAAAAGAGTACTTAATATATGGTTTGATTTATATGAAATAGTAGAACCTGCAAAACTAACATAACACTAATGTATAGTTGATGTACAAAACTAATATATAGCTAAAAATCAGTAGTTGCCTGAAGCAAGAGTTAGGGATGATTACATGTAAAAGCCATAAGGGAACTTTCTAGAAGAAAATGCTCTATATCTTGAATGGGGCTAGCTTGACATGTGCATAAATTTTTTCTTTCTCAAACTGTCATTTTCAATGGATTGTTTTTTTTAATTTAATTAATTAATTAAGAGAGAGCATGCACGTGCATGTGAGCAGAGAGAGGGGCAGAGGGAAAGGGAGAGGGAATCCCAAACAGACTGCATGTTGAGCGTGGAGCCAGATGCCAGGCATGATCTTACAACTCTGAGATCATGACCTGAGCTGAAATCAAGAGTCGGTTGCTTAACTGACTGAGCCACCCAGGTGCTCCAGTTTTTTAAAATATAAATTATACCTCAGTAAAGTTGCTTAAAATGTATAATATTAAAGAAAATCTAAGATACAGAATAACTTACTCTTTCTGGTCTAAATTGTGATAGGTTGATCTATAGATCAATAGATAGGTAGATAGGTAGGTAAGAGAGATGCCAAAGAAACAGTGAAAAGCAATACATTATATTAATTATGGTATAGCAGGGATTTTGGGTAATTTTTATCTTTGCAATTATAAAGACAAATGCTGTAATTTATAAGCCTGCTAAAAATGAGCATGTATTACATTTGTTGTAAGTTTTAAAAAAAGTTATGAAAAGGGAAAAATATCTAAAAATATCTGATATGTGATAGATTTTCAGGATATGTCTTAGAACTTCCTTTCAGCTCTTTCTTTCCTTTTTTATACTCTCTTTCACCACCTCCCTCTATTTCTAGTCTCTTGTGCTCTTACTTCTGTATTCCTTTATTCACACTGTTTTACACTTTCATTCCTCTATATCCAGATCTGATGATGTTTGATGAAAACTTTCTCCTCAATTTAATTCAAGTCAGTACTGGAAATCTCCAAGGAACTAATTATCAAGTTTGCACAATATTGAAGCTAACAGAGCCATACACAAACATAAGATGATGAGAAAACAGAATGTGACTCCACTGTAATTGCATGTTTTCATGTCTCCTGACCTTAGCTAGCCAGAACCACCATTTTTCACATGCCTCTAGGGATATCAAAGTCAGTCAGCCCTCAGAGAAACTCTGGTTAGGAGCCTCAATGATAAACTTATACTCCAGGGACCCTCTCAGAGGCAGATTTGAAAGAAAGACTGTTTACACAAACTTGCAGTCGTTGGCCAAATCTTTCTGTTGTGTTCTCTTTTGGAGGCCAGCTGGGAAAGCTCCTCTTTTCTCAGCCACCCTGTAATAAAGGAAAACCATTGTGATCCTACCTTTTGCAATCCAGGAAACCAGTCCATCCATCCTGTCAGACATCTTGCTTCCTGTGAGGGAAGAGACAATGATGGGCATGCTCTTGACTGCAGAGTCAATACTAGTTGATATGGAGAGGCAACTAAAAATGCAAAACAATAAAATACTTGCCTATTACTTTTAACTCTATGAAGTGGTTCCTCACTTAAATTTTTATAACCCTCCCCAGAAGGGTGTTGCATAAAGACTGGAAGGCCTATTGCCTCTAGTCCTAGACACATGATGGTTTAGATTTAAAGTCCTAAGGAACCCATCATAAAGGAATTGCCAGAATTATCACTGAAATTCCAAGTTACAATGTCAATATTGTAAGATTAACTGTATAGAAAATATAATAAAAATACCACTTTTTTAAAGTATAAGAAAACTAAAATTCTTGTTGAGAAATGAATTTAACAAAAAAGGTAAAATATCTGTACACTGAAAGCCAGAAAACATTGCCAGAGAAATTAAAGAAGGCCTAAATAAATGGAGAGAGAGATCAAGTTCATGCAATTGAAGACTGAGTATTATTAAGGTTCTCCTCACATTGATCTAAAGCATGTGTTCTCAACAGGGGCGGTATCACCACCAAAAGGGCAAAAATTGTTTCCTAGGGGGCAAAAAAAAAAAAAACCCTTATACATACAATGGCTTATTACCTTCCAAAGCTAAACCCTACCTGATAGAATCATATTCTTTATTATATAATTTATCTTGTTTGAGAGACTTTAGATTTTTTTTTTCTCCTTGAGTTTGGAGGGTAATAATTAAAAAAAAAGGTTAAGAAAAGTGATTTAAAAATTCAAGAGAGGGGCGCCTGACTGGCTCAGTCAGAAGAGCATGTAGGACTCTTGATCTCAGGATTGTGCGTTCGAGCCCCACACTGAGTGTAGAGATTATTTGAATAAATGAAACTTAATAAATAAATAATTCAAGACAGTCCTAATTAAAACACCAGCAGGTTTTAAATAAATTTACAAGATAACTCTAAAGCTTATATGGAAATTCAAAGACCTTAGAATAGTTCAAACTAATTTTGTAAAAGAAGAAAAGGCTAAAGACAGACTTGTGTTGGAATAAGGATTAAAATATAGAATAATAGACCAATTAGAGAAATAAATTCACACAAATAAAACCAATTGATTTTTGACAAAGTTCCCAAAGTAGTTCCATGAGGAAAGGATAGTTATTTTTTAAAGAATGATGCTGAAATTACTAGATATCTTTATGAAAGAAAATCTTGACCTGTACATCATAACATACACAATAAGTAATTTGAGATTTACAATCTAAATAAACATAAAAGTTAAAACAATGAAAATTTTAGACAAAAACATTGGTGAATATTTTTGTGACCATGGAATAGGTAATGATTTTTTGAATGGACAAAAGTGACTAAATATCCAAGAAAAGTCAATGCATTAAACATTATTAAAATTAAATGGTCTCTTCAAAGATACCATTAAGAAAAATTAGGCAAACCAGAGATTTGGAGAAAATATTCTCAATACATATATCTGACACACACCCACCATCATACCATTTCGTATATATGTGTGTACATGCATGCTTATTTGTTTATGTGAGGTTTAAGTATGTGTGTGCGTATGTGTGCATACATGTGTGTATAAAACATTCCTACAATATAGACAAAAATATCCAGTATCCAATGAAAATAGAAAAAACCTTGAACAGACACTTCACAAATAAGGTTCTCTAAAAGGTGCATGATAAGATGTTCAACTGAAGGAGTCATCAAGGAAAGTAAAATAAACCATAATGTGATACCACCACACACTCACCAGAATGGCCATAACTGACAATTCCAATTGTTGGCAAAGATGTGAAGCAACTGATATGCTCTTGTATTATTGTTTGGAAAGTAAAATGGTCCAAATGTTTTGAAAAACAACGTGTTTCTTATAAGCTTAACATATGCTTACTATATAATCCATCAGTATCATTTTAGGAATTTTCCCAAAAGAAATGAAAACATATTCACAGAAAGAGTGGTATAAGAATGTCCACATATTGTTGATATTTTCTCAAATTTGGAATCAATCTACATGTCCATGAACAGGAGAATGGATTAAAAAATAATATATAGTATATTCATACAATGAGTTCAGCAGTAAAAGAAAACAAATGAGGAATACATGAAACAGCATTATGCTGAGTGAAAGAACCTAGAAACAAAAGAGTACACATCAGATAATGATCTTTCTATGACATTCAAAACAAGAAAAGCCAGCAAGGTTGGTTCAACATCCGCAAATCAATCAACGTGATACAATACATTAACAAAAGAAAGAACAAGAATCATATGATCCTCTCAATAGATGCAGGAAAAGCATTTGACAAAGTACAGCATCCTTTCTTGATCAAAACTCTTCAGAGTATAGGGATAGAGGGGACATACCTCAATATCATAAAAGCCATCTATGAAAAACCTACAGCGAATATCATTCTAAATGGGGAAAAACTGAGAGCTTTCCCCCTAAGGTCAGGAACGTGGCAGGGATGTCCGCTATCACCACTGCTATTCAACATAGTATTAGAAGTCCTAGCCACAGCAATCAGACAACAAAAAGAAATAAAAGGCATCCAAATCGGCAAAGAAGAAGTCAAACTCACTCTTTGCAGATGATATGATACTTTATGTGGAAAACCCCAAAGACTCCACCCCAAAACTGCTAGAACTCATACAGGAATTCAGTAAAGTGGCAGGATATAAAATCAATGCACAGAAGTCAGTGGCATTCCTATACACCAACAACAAGACAGAAGAAAGAGAAATTAAGGAGTCGATCCCATTTACAATTGCACCCAAAACCATAAGATACCTAGGAATAAATCTAACCAAAGAGGCAAAGAATCTGTACTCAGAAAACTGTAAAATACTCATGAAAGAAATTGAGGAAGACACAAAGCAATGGAAGAACGTTCCATGCTAATGGATTGGAAGAACAAATATTGTGAAGATGTCAATGCTACCTAGAGCAATCTACACGTTTAATGCAATCCCCATCAAAATACCATCCACTTTTTTCAAAGAAATGGAACAAATAATCCTAAAATTTGTATGGAACCAGAAAAGACCCCGCATAGCCAGAGGAATCTTGAAAAAGAAAAGCAAAGCTGGCGGCATCACAATTCTGGACTTCCAGCTCTACTACAAAGCTGTCATCATCAAGACAGTATGGTACTGGCACAAAAACAGACACATAGATCAATGGAACAGAATAGAGAGCCCAGAAATGGACCCTCAACTCTATGGTCAGCTAATCTTTGACAAAGCAGGAAAGAATGTCCAATGGAAAAAAGACAGTCTCTTCAACAAATGGTGTTGGGAAAATTGGACAGCCACATGCAGAAGAATGAAACTGGACCATTTCCTTACACCACACACAAAAATAGACTCAAAATGTTTGAAAGACCTCAATGTGAGACAGGAGTCCATCAAAATCCTAAAGGAGAACACAGGCAGCAACCTCTTCGACCTCAGCCCCAGCAACTGCTTCCTAGAAACATCGCCAAAGGCAAGGGAAGCAAGGGCAAAAATGAACTCTTGGGACTTAATCAAGATAAAAAGCTTTTGCAAAGCAAAGGAAACAGTCAACAAAACCAAAAGACAACCGACAGAATGGGAGAAGATATTTGCAAATGACAAAGCAGATAAAGGGCTAGTATCTAAAATCTATAAAGAACTTCTTAAACTCAACACCCAAAGAACAAATGATCCAATCAAGAAATGGGCAGAAGACATGAACAGACATTTTTCCAAAGAAGACATCCAAATGGCCAACAGACACATGAAAAAGTGCTCAACATCGCTCAGCATCAGGGAAATCCAAATCAAAACCTCAATGAGATACCACATCACACCAGTCAGAATGGCTAAAATTAACAAGTCAGGAAACGACAGATGTTGGCGGGGATGTGTAGAAAGGGGAACCCTCCTACACTGTTGGTGGGAATGCAAGCTGGTGCAGCCACTCTGGAAAACAGTATGGAGGTTCCTCAAAAAGTTTAAAATAGAGCTACCATATGATCCAGCAATTGCACTACTGGGTACTTACCCCAAAGATACAAAAGTAGGGATCCAGAAGGGTACGTGCACCCCGATGTTTATAGCAGCAATGGCTACAATAGCCAAACTGTGGAAAGAGCCAAGATGTCCATCGACAGATGAATGGATAAAGAAGAAGTGGTATATATATACAATGGAATATTACGCAGCCATCAAAAGGAATGAGATCTTGCCATTTGCAACAACGTGGATGGAACTGGAGGGTATTATGCTGAGCGAGATAAGTCAAACAGAGAAAGACATGTATCATATGACCTCACTGATATGAGGAATTCTTAATCCCAGGAAACAAACTGAGGGTTGCTGGAGTGGGGGTGGGATGGGAGGGATGGGGTGACTGGGTGATAGACACTGGGGAGGGTATGTGCTCTGGTAAGCGCTGTGAATTGTGCAAGACTGTTGAATCTCAGATCTGTACCTCTGAAACAAATAATGCAATATATGTTAAGAAAAAAAAAAAAAGAAGAAGAAGATAGCAGGAGGGGAAGAATGAAGGGGGGGCAATCAGAGGGGTAGACGAACCATGAGAGACGATGGACTCTGAAAAACAAACTGAGGGTTCTAGAGGGGAGGGGGGTGGGAGGATGGGTTAGCCTGGTGATGGGTATTAAAGAGGGCACGTTCTGCATGGAGCACTGGGTGTTATGTACAAACAATGAATCATGGAACACTACATCTAAAACTAATGATGTTATGTATGGGGATTAACATAACAATAAAAAAATTAAAAAAAAAAAAACAAGAAAAGCCATAGTGCTAAAGATCAGAACAATAGCTTTCTTTGGGAGATAGGATTGACAGAGAAAAGGAAACTTGCTCTGATAATGACCTGGTTGTGACAGGGATACATACATTTGAAGCAACTTATTGACTTGTATATTTAAAATCTATGTCTTTTATTTTACATAAATTATACTTCAATTAAAATAAATTAAAAATAAAACATAAGGAAAAAAAGGCGGACATGGAAACCATAAATCAAAATCCACTGGAAAGATATAAACAAAACAAAAACAAATGGACAAAGCTGAAGCTTAGGGTTTAGGAAGGTACACTTCTGTGATCAAACTAAAGCTATGCAAGGAAGTGATTACTAAAATTTAGGAAATTATTTGCTTCAGGGGAATAGAAGGGATTTTGCTGGGAACTAGGCATTTTGAGGGACTTCTGATGTGTCTGGCAATGTCTTGACCTGATTGTTCAAGTGTTAATACAGATGTTGGCCTCATAATAATTAATTAGCTGTACATTTATTTTATAGCAATTTTCTGTATCTTTATTTTATAAGTAAGAGGATAAAGAAGTCTTAACATAATAGAAAGGAATGAAGAAGACTCCAAGAGTGTGAGATTTAAGTTGAGACAGGAAGAGTGAGAAGGAGTTGGCTCTGTGCAGAATAGGGAAAGGCAGAGATGAATGCACGTGGGAAACTTGAAAGCAGGTCATTGTGATTGCAGCATGATGGACTCAGAGCATGGAGTCACGAAATTATGTGGTGATGAAAGCCTGAGCCACAGAGTGCAAGACTCGGAGGCTGAAATAAGGAGCTTGAGTTTTATTATACATGAAGTAAGAGATTATTAAAGAGTTGAAGTGCCAGAGAAACACTTTCATTGACATTTTTAAGAGATTACTATGGTTATTGTGTTAAAGGACAAGAAGAAAATTAGGGAGACAAGTTAGAATGATAACAATTTAGATCAGGTTAGAGACACAGTACCTGGCCTTGGGCAGTGACAGTAGAGATGGAGACAAGTGAATGTGTTCAAGGTATTTGGCTTAGTGGGCGACAAGAAGGGAGAAACTAACACTACTGGACTGGTTCCCACCAGGACTGACTGAGTAGACGAGAATGTCATATATTGAAATGGTAGTAGATTAATACTGGGAAAAGCCTTGGGAAGGAAAATTCATAGCTAATTTTAGGGGTTTGAAAATCAACACTCCTACCAAAAACCTGAAAGCTTATGTCCACTCCCTGCTATCCCATTCCACACTGAGACAAGAGCTCATTTGCTTAAATCTAACTATTAACCTTCCCTTCCCAGACTCACTTTTGTTCTTTCCACTTGCCACTTACACTAACATCTGTCCTCTTAAAATACACTTTTTTAGGGGGCGGGGGTAGAGACCTTTCCTTACCATATGCACATGGTTAAACTTTTTATTCATCTGCCAAGGCCCACCTCAAATTTTATCATTTTCTTAAAAGCTTACTGGGAAAATTCCTTTGTGTATGAGGTGCCTGTCCTACATCTATATACCTCTCAATTATAGTTATATCATATTATTGCTGATTTTTTTCTATATTCCCCATTAAAAATGAGAGCCCAAGAAGACAAGGATTATAGCATTGGTCCACCTTTTTACCCTATCTTAGCATAGTGCCTGAAAAGGAGTCAGGATTGAGTAAATATTTATTAAATGGCTGTTTTGGAAGGAACTCAACCAAATTATGCTTTTGCAAAATTTGAGAAAATCTATGTGCTTAAAGCTACCTGTTATAATGATATGTAGCAATTCAATTCACCAAATATACATTGGTCACCTATTATGTTCCAGAGTTAAGTATTAGAACTAGCAAAATAATAATAAAAGGTGCTCTGTTTAATTTACTCTCAGCCTAGCGCAGCATTTGAACAGGAAATTAAAATAAATGTGATAGAATGCAGTTGAACAAAATGATATAGGAATGCAAATGAAAGATAATATTATTCTGCTCAACGGGGCTTACCTTCAAAAGTCACCTTTGATCTGACCCATAGAATAGTCATTTTATTGAGTATTTTTAAAAATTCAATATATCCATCAACTGAATTTCTCTCAGTGCCTTCAGGTTTTGCAACATGTGGTCTGTTTTTGCCTTACACACACCTTGTTTAGGCACACTGTGAGGCAGGGGAAGCTTGCGGAAGCCACAAATAAACGCTCCTACACTCATTCACTCCCCTTCTATTTGTCTCAGAGAAAACTACCTGGATGGGAAGAATCCTCAGTGTCCTTCAGCCTTGCATAAGTCACTGCTTTTTGAGGTTTCCCAGTTTTTTCACCTGTAAAACAAGAGGAATAAACTATATATGTGCTATCTTTTTTTTGGCATCAAACTCCAATAAAATGGTGGATATAAAGACGTATTTCAAGAAATATAGGTAAACATTTATTAGAGGAAATGAGTTTCAAAAAAAGGTATAAAGTTATATATAGGAATTCTGGTTTCCAGTTCCACATGTAAGGACCTCAGAAGTTGCCACTACATCCTAACAACAAGTGTAAGAATGAACAGACTGAAAATCAGTAATTCTTCTTGGATCCATAAGAGAGGGGAAGTCACAGGTCAAACCACTGTCCCCAACATTAGAAAGACAGACAGGAAGGCATGGTTTACCTCAGCAGAGACTCAGAAGCAGAAACCACTGCAGAAAACAGTGCCAGGGTAGGAAAACCTGAACTGTAATTGACAAATTGCTGGAGGCTCAGTACGGACAACACTGATTGTTTAAAACTCCAGGAGGTAACTGTCATGGGAGAATCCCCACTATATTGTGAGATTTACCTCCAGGAGCTCAACCAGATTTATACAGTAAGTATCAGAGAAAAATTCCTTCCAGCTGCTGGCAATGAGAAGGGAAAGGAGCCATTTTAAAATATCCTAGATCACTCTGTTCTTCTTTACAAGGCCTGCCTTCAGGGGAAACTAGTTAACTAGACCCTGAAATGCTGAGATATTATCAGAGTCTAACTGATCCAGGAAAGGGAAATACCTAACTCCAACCCATCCTGCCCAATCTTTTCCAACTAAATGAGGAGAAAAAGATTGGGAAACACTTTTGAAGTTCACAGTCAAAAGGCATAGTCTCACTAAAATACTGACACCTAATCACAAGACTATAGAATACTTCCTTCTTCCTATACCTTTCCATTGCATTAATAAAGACCTATTTACAGCAGTTCCTTTTGACTGGTACAAGATGTCTGGCTATCAAGAAAAAATTACAAGTCATACCAAAATGCAAAAAATAATTTACAGAGACAAAGCAATAACCAGAACTAGACATGGCAGGGATTGTGGGATTATCAGACTGGATAATGTAAATAACCATGATTAATATACTCAGGTCTCTCATGGATAAAATAGGCAACATGTAAGAAAGAAGGACAATGTGAATAGAGAGATGGAAATCCCAAGAAAGAACTAAAAAAAAAAAAAAATACTGTAATAAAAATGAAGAATTCTTTTGATGGTCTAATTAGCAGACCAGATACAGTTGAGAAAAGAATCTCTGAGCTAGAGAATATATTAATAGAATCCTCAAAAACTGAAAAACAATGAGAACAAAGACTAAAAGAATATCCAAGGATGGTAGTACAACTACAAAAGGTGTAACATACACATAATGAAAATACCAGAAAAAAAAAGATACAGAAAAGAAGAAATATTTGAAACAATAATAACTGAAAATTTCATCAAATTAATGCAGCCACCAACCATAGATTCAGGAAGCTCAGAGAACACTGAGTGAGAAAAATGACAAAAAAAAAAAGAAGAAGCTACAACAAGGCATATAATTTTTAAACTACAGAAAATCAAAGACAAAGAAAAAATTCTAAAGGAAACCAATGGGTAAAAAGCACTTTACCTATAAAGGAAAATAAAAATTATATCTGCTTTCTCCTCAGAAATCATGAAATCAAAAAGACAATGAAGTGAAATATTTAAAGTGTTGAGAGAAAAATACCCATTCAACCTAGAATTCTATACGCTGCTAAATTATCCTTTAAAAGTGAAAGAGAAAGAGAGACTTTCTCAGATAAACAAAAAGTGGGCATATTTATTGCCAATAGACTTGCTTTGAAAGAAGTGTGAAAAGAAGTTCTTTAGAAAGTGGGAAATAATACAGGTCAGAAATTCAGATCTCCATATAGAATGGGAGAATACTAGAGGGAATAAGTGAACGTAAAACAAACAAACAAAAAACTTTTTCTTTTTCGTCTTATTAATGATCTAATGGATAAAATTTGTTCAAAATAATACCAATAGTATATTAGATTATGTGTATTCATGAATATATCGTATATATATATATATATGTACACACACACATATATACTTAAGCATAAGTGAAATAAATGACTGCAATGACAGCAATTCAAGAGATGGAAAGAAGGAATTAGGATTATTTTGTTATTAAAGGGTATCCACAATACTCATGCAGTGGTATAGTAGTAATTGAAAGAGGACTTGATTAGATGTAAATGTATATTGTAAACTCTAGGGCAACTACTAAAAAAAGTAAAAACAAAAATATTATTGCTATGCCAAGAAAGGAGAGAAAACTAAATGATATGATATGTTCAATTAAAACCACAAAGGCGGAAAAAAAGAGTAAAAGACAAAAACAAGAACAAAGAACAAGGGCAAATAACAGAAAACAATAATAAATATGGTAAATATTAATCCTACTAGATTAATAATTACTTTGAATGCCAATTGGTCTAAATGCACCAATTAAAAGACAGACATTGTTAGGATAGTTCAAAAAACAAAACAGAACTATATGTTACTTAAATGAAACTTACTTTAAATATAAAGAAATACATAGATTAAAAGTAAACAGGTGGAGAAAAATATACCATGCTAACACTAATCAAGACAAAGCAGTAGTGGCTATATTGATTTCAGACAGAGCAGGAATCAACCAAGGAAAATTTTCAGGTATATAGTAGGACACTATGTAATGATAAAGAGGTCAACTCTCCAGGAAGACATAATTCTTAATGTATGAATCTAACAACAGGTCATCAAACTGTAAGGCCAAAAACTGATAGAACTGTGAGGAGAAATAGATGAATCCACTCTCAGTGTTGGTGACTTTAACACTCCTCTATCAGAAATGAACAGAATCATGAGGCAGAAAATCAGTAAGGACCTATTTGAACTCAACACCACCATCAATCAACTGGATATAATGCACATCTATAGACTAATTAATCCAACAATAGCAGAGTATACATTTTACTCAAGCTCACATGGATCATTCAGCAATATAGACCACATCCTGGGCCATAAAATACTCCCTAACAAATTTAAAAGTATAGAAATCATACAATGTCTGCTCTTAGACCACAAGAAAAATAAACTATAAATCAATAACAGAAAGATAACTGAAAAATCTCAAAATATAGAGATTAAACAACATACTTCTAAGTAACACATGGATCAAAGAAGAAATCTCAAGGGAAATTTAAAATATTTTTAAGTAAATGAAAATGAAAACACAGCTATCAAAATTTGTGGAATCTAGAAAAAGCAGTGCTTAGAAATTTATACCATTGAATGCATATGGTAGAAAAGAAGAAATTTCTCAAATCAATAATCTAAATTTCTGCCTTCAGAAACTAGAAGAACAAGACTAACTTAAATCCAAAGTAAGCAGAAGAAAAGAAATTGTAAAAACTAGAAAAGAAATCAGTGAAACTGAAAATAGGAAATCAGGAGAGGAAATCAGTGAAACCAAGTACTGATTCTCTGAAAAGACTAAGATTGATAAGCTCTCTAGCTAAGATAACTAAGAAAAAAAGAGGACACAAATTACTAATATCAGAAGTGACAAAAGTCCTATCACTAAAGTTCCCATGGAAACTAAAAAGATAAAAAATAGTGTGAATAACTATAAGCCAACAAATTTGATAATTTAGATGGATCATTTCCTTGAAAGACATAATTTGCCAAAACTCATACAAAAAGAAATAGACAATCTGATTAGGTCTTAAATCTGTTACAGAAATTGAAATGATAATTTATAATCTTCCAAAACAGAAAGCACCAAGCCCAGATGGGTTCACTGGTGAATTCTACCAAACATTTAAGGAAGAAACTTTACCAATTTTCTACAGTCTCTTTCAGAGGACAGAAACAGAGGGAATACTTTCTAACTCATTTTAGGAGGCCAATATAACCCTCATAATAAAACCAGACAAATACATTATGAGAAAAGAAGATTATAGACCAAGAACTCTCATAAACATAGATGTAGAAATCTTTAACAATAGCAACTCAAATCCAAAAAGTATAAAAAGAATTGTAATCCATAACCAAGATTTAATCTGGGCTTGCAAGAACAGTTCAATATTCAAAAATCAATTAATATTGAGAGCAGGAAAAGATGGTGGAAGAGTAGGGGACCTTATTCCAACTGGTACCCTGAATTGAGCTGGATATCTACCAGACCACTTTGAACACCCAAGAAATCAGCCTGAGATGTAAGAAGATATATCTGAATCCCTACAAACAGAATATCGATGGCAGTTGTTTTCGAGGTATAAAGCAGGGAGCCATGATTCCTCGGGCAGATATCAGAAGATAAAAGGAAGTGGGGAGGGAGCCTCTGGGATCCTGCACCTCTGGAGCGCAAAAGCCTCCCACGCTGGGGACCGGGCACAGACTCACAGACTGGTAGCTGTGGGTAAAGGACTTTAGGGCAGCCCCCCAGACTGAAACTTGGAGCTACGGGGGCACGCATGCAAACTGGGGGTGGCTGGCGGTCTTAGAAGCACAAAGGGCAGAGATGTGCCTGGACCTGGAAGCAAGGGCTGGGAGTGCTGCTGTGGGGCGCACAACCCAGGACGCTGCAGTTTTTAGCAGCACAGACAGAAACAGAGACAGTGTGGCCTGGAGAGCTCACTGAAGAACAGACTACGATCTCTCTGTTCTGAGGCAGAGGGTTGGAAATGGTCTCTTCTGCTCTGATTCTTGGAAGAGACGTGGAAAGCTGCCAGGGAAAGCTGCCAGAGAACAAAAGCCCCCCAAAACTGGTTTTCACTGAACGCATCCCCTCCTTCGCCACAGGGGGCAGGGCAACATTGCCCAAACAAGGATGCCTGAGTAACAGCGTGGCAGTCCCCTCCCCCAGAAGGCAGGCTGGGAGAACAAGAAGACAACAACCCTAAGGTCCCTATAAAACAGGTGCATCTTGCTTAGGTTGTGGTCAATAATTTGGACTCTGTACATTCCCTCAACCACCCCTCAACAGAATGACTAAGAGGAGGAACCCCCAAAATAGGAAAAAATAGGAAAGACTCAGAGAATGTGACTTCTGCCACAGATTTATAAATGGATATAGATATAAGCAAGATGTCAGAAATAGACTTCAGGGTAACAGTTATGAAGACAATAGCTAGAATGGAGAGATCGATTAATGGCAACATAGAGTCTCTAAGGGCAGAAATGAGAGCTGAACTGGCAGAACTTAAAAATGCTATCAATGAGATCCAATCTAATCTAGATACTCTTAACAACTAGGGTAAATGAGGCAGAAGAATGAATTAGTGATTTAGAAGACAAACTGAAAGAAAAGAAGAAAAAAGTGGAGGCCTGTGAGAAACAGCTTAAAATCCATGAAAACAGAATTAGAGAAATAAGTGATGACATGAAACGGTCCAATGTCAGAACTATTGGGATCCCTGAGGGGGTGGAGAGAGAGAGAGAGAGGACTAGAAGATATATGTGAGCAAATTGTAGCTGAGAATTTCCCTAATCTGGGGAATGAAACAAACATTCATGTCCTAGAGGCAAAAAGGACCCCTCCCAAGATCAAGGAAAACAGGCTAACACCCCGGCATGTGATAGTAAAACTCACAAATCTTAGAACTAAGGAAACCATCTTAAGGGCAGTTAGGGGGAAGAGATTCCTTACCTACAGAGGGAGGAACATCAGAATAACGTCAGACTTATCCACAGAGACCTGGCAAGCCAGAAAGGGCTGGCAAGACATATTCAGGGTACTAAATGAAAAGAACATGCAGCCAAGAATACTTTATCCAGCAAGGCTGTCATTTAGAATGGATGGAGAGATGCAGAGCTTCCAGGACCGACAGGAAGTGAAAGAATATGTGACCACTAAGCCAGCCCTGCAAGAAATATTAAGGGGGGGTTCTATAAAAGGATAAAGACGCCAAGAGTGATATAGAACAGAAATTTACAGAGACAATGTACAGAAACAAGGACTTCACAGGCAACATGATGACAATAAGTTCATATCTTTCAATAATCACTCTCAATGTGAATGGCCTAAACGCTCCCATAAAACGGCACAGGGTTGCAGATTGGATAAAAAGACAGGACCCATCCATATACTGTCTACAAGAGACTCATTTTGAACCTAAAGATACATCCAGACTGAAAGTGAAGGGATGGAGATCCATCTTCCATGCCAACAGACCTCAGAAGAAAGCTGGGGTAGTAATTCTCCTATCAGACAAATTAGATTTTAAGCTAAAGACTGTAGTTAGAGACACAGAAGGACACTATATCATTCTTAAAGGGTCTATCCAACAAGAAGATCTAACAATTGTAAATATCTATGCTCCCATCATGGGACCAGCTGACTACATAAGCCAATTATTAACCAAAATAAAGAGTCATATTGATAATATGTTAATTTTAGGAGACCTCAATACTTCACTCTCAGCAATAGATGGATCATCTAAGCAGAAAATCAACAAAGAAACAAGAGCTTTGAATGACACACTGGACCAGATGGATCTCATAGATATATACAGAACATTCCACCCTACAACAACAGAATACTCATTCTTCTCGAGCACACATGGAACTTTCTCCAGAATAGACCACATACTGGGTCACAAATCAGGTCTCAACTGATACCAGAAGATTGAAATTATTCCCTGCATACTCTCAGACCATAATGCTTTAAAACTGGAACTCAATCACAAGAAAAAAATTGGAAGAAATTCAAACACTTGGAAGCTAAAGACCACTCTGCTCAAGAATGTTTGGTTCAACCAGTAAATCAAAAAAGAACTTAAACAATTCATGGAAACCAATGAGAATGAAAACACATCGGTCCAAAACCTATGGGATACTGCAAAGTCAGTCCTAAGGGGCAAATACATAGCCAGCCAAGCCTCATTCAAAAAACAGAAAAATCCCAAATTCATCAACTAACTTTACACCTTAAAGAGCTGGAGAAAAAGCAACAAATTTTGCCTAAGCCACGCATTAGAAGAGAAATAATTAAGATTAGAGCAACGATCAATGAATTAGAAACCAGAAAAACAATAGAGCAGATCAACGAAACTAGAAGCTGGTTCTTTGAAAGAATCAATAAGATCGATAAACCACTGGCCAGACTTATCCAAAAGAAAAGAGAAAGGACCCAAATTAATAAAATTATGAATGAAAGGGGAGAGATCACAACTAACACCAAGGAAATAGAAACAATTATTAGAAATTATTATCAACAACTATATGCCAATAAATTAAGCAACCTGGACAAAATGGATGCCTTCCTGGAAACCTATAAACTACCAAGACTGAAACAGGAAGAAATAGACAACGTGAATAGACCAATAACCAGTAACGAGATTGAAGCAGTGATCAAAAACCTCCCAAAAAACAAGAGTCCAGGGCCTGATGGATTCTCTGGGGAATTCTACCAAGCATTCAAAGAAGAAATAATATCTATTCCCCTGAAGCTGATTCAAAAAATAGAAACAGAAGGAAAGCTTCCAGACTCATTCTATGAGGCCAGCATTACCTTGATCCCCAAACCAGGCAAAGACCCCATCAAAAAGGAGAATTTCAGACTGATATCCCTGATGAATATGGAGTCCAATATTCTCAACAAAATCCTAGCTAATAGGATCCAATAGTACATTAAAAGGATCATCCACCACGACCGAGTGGGATTTATCCCTGGAATGCAAGGGTGGTTCAACATTCACAAATCAATCAATGTGACAGGACACATTAATAAGAGGAGAGAGAAGAACTATATGGTCCTCTCAATTGATGCAAAAAAACCATTTGACAAAATACAGCATCTTTTCCTGATTAAAACTCTTCAGAGTATAGGGATAGAGGGAACATTCCTCAATTTCATAAAATCCATCTATGAAAAACCCACAGTGAATATCATTCTCAATGGGGAAAAGCTGAGAGCATTTCCCTTAAGATCAGGAACACGACAAGGATGCCCACTCTCGCCACTATTGTTCAACATAGTACTAGAAGTCCTAGCAACAGCAATCAGGTAACAAAAAGAAATAAAAGGTATTCAAATTGGCAAAGAAGTAGTCAAACTCTCTCTCTTCTCAGATGACATGATACTTTATGTGGAAAACCCTAAAGACTCCACCCCCAAATTACTAGAACTCATACGCAATTCAGTAACGTGGTAGGATACAAAACCAATGCACAGAAATCAGTTGCTTTCTTATACACTAACAATGTAACTGCAGAAAGAGAAATTAGAGAATTGATTCCATTTACAATAGCACCAAAAACCATAAAATACCTTGGAATAAACCTAACCAAAGAGGTAAAGGAGGTATACTCTAAGAACTACAGAACACTCATGAAAGAAATTGAAGAAGACACAAAAAGATGGAAAAACAGTCCATGCTCATGGATAAGAAGAATAAACATTGTTAAAATGTCTAAGCTGCCCAGAGCACTCTATACCTTCAACGCCATCCTGATCAAAATTCCAATAGCATTTTTCAAAGTGCTGGAACAAATAATCCTAAAATTTGTATAGAATTAGAAAAGACCCCGAATCGCCAAGGAAATGTTGCAAAAGAAAAACAAAGCTAGGGGCATCACGTTGCCTGATTTCAAGCTATATTACAAAGCCGTGATCACCAAGACAGAATGGTACTGGCATAAAAACAGACACATAGACCAATAGAACAGAATAGACAGCCCAGATATGGACCCTCAATTCTATGGTCAAATAATCTTCAACAAAGCAGGAAAAAATATGCAATGGAAAAAAGACAGTCTCTTCATTAAATGGTGTTGGAAAATTGGACAGCTATATACAGAAGAATGAAACTCAACCATTCTCTTACACCATACACAAAGACAAACTCAAAATGGATGAAAGACCTCAATGTGAGACAGGAATCCATCGAAATCCTAGAGGAGAACATAGGCAGTATCCTCTTTGACATTGGCCACAGCAACTTCTTTCAAGACACGTCCCCAAAGGCAAGGGAAACAAAAGCAAAAATGAACTTTTGGGACTTAATCAAGATAAAAAGCTTCTGCATAGCAAAGGAAACAGTCAACAAAACAAAGAGGCAACCCACAGAATGGGAGAAGATATTCGCAAATGACACTAGAGACAAAGGGCTGATATCCAAGATCTATAAAGAACTTCTCAAACTCAACACCCAAAAAACAAATAATCAAGTCAAAAAATGGGCAGAAGACATGAACAGACACTTCTCTGAAGAAGACATACAAATGGCTAACAGACACATGAAAAAATGTTCATTATCATTAGCCATCAGGGAAATTCAAATCAAAACCACATTGAAATACTACCTTACACCAGGTAGAATGGCAAAAATTGACAAGGCAAGAAACAACAAATGTTGGAGAGGTTGTGGAGATAGGGGAACCCTCTTACAGCATTGGTGGGAATGCAAGTTGGTACAGCCACTTTGGAAAACAGTGTGGTGGTTCCTCAAAAATTTAAAAATAGAGCTACCCTATGACCTGGCAATTGCACTACTGGGTACTTACCCCAAAGACATAGATGTAGTGAAAAGAAGGGCCATATGCACCCCAATGTTCATAGCAGCAATGTCCGCAATAGCCAAACTGTGGAAAGGGCCGAGATGCCCTTCAATAGACAAATGGATAAAGAAGATGTGGTCCATATATACAATGGATATTACTCAGCCATCAGAAAGGATGAATACCCAACTTTTGCATCAACATGGATGGGACTAGAGGAGCTTATGCTAAGTGAAATAAGTCAAGCAGAGAAAGTCAGTTATCATATCCACTTATTTGTGGAACATAAGGAATAGCATGGAGGACATTAGGGGAAGGAAGGGAAAAATGAAAGGGGGGAAATCAGAGGGGGAGACGAACCATGAGAGACTATGGACTCTGAGAAACAAACTGAGGGTTTTAGAGGGGAGGGGGAGGGAGGAATGGGTTAGCCCCGTGATGGATATTAAGAAGGGCACGTATTGCATGGAGCACTGGTTGTTATAGGCAAAGAATGAATCATGGAACACTACATCAAAAACTAATGAGGTACTGTATGGTGACTAATATAGCATAATAAAAAAAAATTTAAAGAATCAATTAATATTAATTCATCGCAAAAACAGTCTAAAAAAGGAAAAAAGGAATACCATTTAAATTGGCCTCCAAAAAACTTAAATACTTAGGTATAAATCTAAGAAAATTTGTATGAGGTCTATGTAAGATAAACTACCAAACTCTGGTAAACAAAATAAAAGAATTAAATAGAGAGGTACTCCATGTTCATGGATAAGAAAATTCAATATTGTCACGATCTCAGTTTTTGCCAAATTGATTTATAGACTCGATGCAATCCCAATCAAAATACCTTCAAATTAATTTATGTTTATCAACAAACTGAGTCTGAAGTAAAAGTATAAAATTCCTAGAAGATAGCATGGGAAAAAACCTAGATAATCTTGGGTATGGTGATGCCTTTTTAGATACAACATCAAAGACATAATTCATGAAAGAAATAACAGAGCTGAACTCCATTAAAATTAAAAATTCTGCTCTGTGTTAAAACAATATGGAGAGAATGAAAAGACAAGGCACAGACTGGGAGAAAATAATTTCAAAAGACACATCTGATTAAGAACTGTTATCCAAAATATACACTGTTAAAACTCAACAATAAATGTATATATAAATTATATTTACTTTTATGATCAAGAAATCAATAGAGGATAACCATCCAATTAAATTCACTGTGAGGCAAGAAAAGTTGGGACTAGGTGATAGAATAGCAATAATTATCCTTCCTTTTTGCAATTTCCTAAATTACTTGCAAAGTGTTACACCGTATGGTAGAAACATAAAATTTAAAAATAGTTTTTCTTCTGCTCCAATAGTCTATAAATCAATTCCTCCTTGTTAGCTTATTAGCCTAACATTTTAAAAAAAAGATATTACAAAAATCCTTCCCCTCAATTTGTTAAGGAGGGTGGTGAGACAGGAGAAAGTGCTGCTGTCCTTATCCTGCTTCAGCAAAATGAGGTAAACAAACCCAGACAGAAACTGCACCCCTCCAGTTTGAAATCTCTTTCTGGTAGGAAAGCCCTTCTACCAATTTGAATGTACATTCAGTTTTTGAATGGGGCTCAGTGGGGGGCCAGCCCCAGTGTGATAATGACACACTTGCTGGTCTGATTCTTCAGAGCCTGCCTTAACCTGCTCTTGCCTTCACCCTAGAGGATTTCCTCTGCATACTTCTCAGATGTGTATCACAATACCCTGGACTCTAATATGTAGTGAATGTTCCCACACATTCATTTATACACAGCTTGCTTAGAGAAAAACTTGTTGAGACATTTTGAAATGGAAACTGAGAAGAGGAAAACAAGCTGGAAATTTCCCTGCAAACGTAGACTCTGAAGCCTAAAGAGGATTGTATTTCCACTTGTAAAGCAGAAAAAAAAATTGGCCAGCTCTAGGGAAGCAAAACAGGTGTTTTCCCAGGCTAGAGGAGTCAGGAGGAACAATGGGTTCATAAAAGCAGAAAAATCTAAATCTTTCTAAACCTCACCCCTTCGGCCAGGTAAAGCGCTGGCTTTCTGTTTTCGGCCCTTTCCAATTATAGCAGAACTCTCAGGTGAACTCACAAATACACACAGATATAATCTCTGTCAGCAGGAATCACCAGACTACAGGCTGCTGGGCACTGAGCCATGGTCCATGGGCAGGGTATCTCCCCCCCACCCGCCCCCCGCCCTGTGCATTTGTGTGGCCACCACCGGTGCAAGCAGGAAGGGATACTGGATTTTGTTTTTTGTTATGAATGCTCTAGGATTGCTTCAGATGACTGTCTTGAAGCTGTGATGCTCTCTATGTTAGTGAGCAGCCTCTTGACCAATTTGCAGGTTTTCCTGTGGGTCCTTGGTCTTTCTTGTCCTTGGTCTAGGAAAAGGGAGACATGACCAAGCTGAAATGTCCCCTTCCACAGATGAGGATTTAAAACACCTTCTCACACACTCATTAGCCTCTCCCTTCCTCCCCCATCTTCACACCATCACCGGATCCTGGTATGCTATGGTGCCATGGGAGGTACATGAGAGAGAGGTTCTCCTTTGCCCCTATCCCTGCATGTATTCTGTAAGCACATTCTGTAAATCTGGCATTGTGCTTTTGTTCTCATTGTCCTAGTAACAAGGTCCCTATTCTCTCTCTCTGAGCTTTTATTGTCATGCAGAAGACAAGCAAGGGGAGAGGCAACAGAAGTGAGAGAGGTACCAAACTTAGCTTTACACTAACTTCCAGGGGCTCCTGGGTGGCGGTAACACTAACTTCCAAAGCTCACAATATGCAAAGGCCCCTTCCAGCAATTTGTTCTTGAATTTGGATCTTTATGAAAACTGGTACATCAAGCTAAATTACCCTGCGTGTAAGATGTCCAGGTCTCACAAGATCAAAGATCATTTATTTTCTCTACATCCACTGCTTTCAATCTTCACCTTAACAATGGTTTTGACACAGATTTTTGCTCTTAACTTTTTAAAATAATGCAAGAAAGCAAATAAATTATCCTAATAACTGCACAAATCCTACTGCCCAAGAGGTCGATACGGTTGAGTTCATAAAAGAGATACCTCTGCAGAGTGGACCATAGCTTTAGTTAGACCACCATTATAGGAAAGTGTGAATTTGGCCCTTGAAGTGCAGTTTAAGGGTAATAGTGTGTGTGTGTGTGTGTGTGTGTGTGTGTGTGTGTAATCAATGTGCTGAAAGTATGCAAGATCAGAATCCCAATGGGGCTTAAAATCCATGAGAACAGCTCACACTTCATTATATTATTACTTTGAAATATGATTATTTTAGAGCATTTAGTTTTCAAAATGAACTTTAGAACTGTTTGTTCCTAAAAAAGAATCCTGATACAGCTTTTGGAGATAAGTTTGATGAAAATTTATATCTTATGTTATGTTTTCTAAATGTACGTCTTTTTATGAGTCAGTAATTTGTTTGCCTTCTTTATAGAGTCACCATGATTTTCTTTTAAAATTTATTCTTACATATTTTCTTGTATTTTATCACTGATTACTGGTACAAATAGAAAGTTGCTTTGTATTCTTCACTTATAAGCTGACATCTTACTGAAATTTTATCATGGTTAATAATTTTTGTCATTTTATGCTCTTAGGTTTCCATGGTAGAGTCATATAATCTACAAATAATGATGAATTTCCCAGCCTTTTTCAAATATGTGCTTTCATTTTCTCCTACTTCATAAATTGGATTGATTACAATTTCCAGAAATCGATTGAAGAGTGGTTTACATATGACATGTTATGGACTTGATTTAATGCAAATGTTTCAAGCACTAAAGTGATGATTATAATATTATTTATAATTATTGTTTTTATTATTATTATGGTTTCAGGGTGACATTTATCATCTAAAAGAAGTGTCATTCTAATCTCAGTATTATTAGCAGAAATAGATATTTTACTTTGTGTTTTGTTAAATGTCTTTTCACTATAGAACTATATAACCACATTTGTTTTCTTTTAGATCCATTAAAAAAACATTAGATATTACCAGATTTCCAAGTTCAACCATCTGTAAATGTCTTAATTATTGCATAACACTACTTGGTTATGGTGTTTTGATAAAAATCTTTGGGTCATTTTTATATAGAAACTTGATCTCTAAAATAATGAGAAATATTTTATACATTCCTATTTTGTGTTATCTTTGCTATCTTTTAAAGTGGTATGCTACTTCCCTAAAATGAATTGAGAAGTATTCCTTTTTGTGTAATCTATTACTTCTTAAAGGTGTTAAAATCTTTGTTCTTCAAAGTTATAAGCAATTTTTGTCTGAATTAATTATTTGGACTGGACAATTTTAAAAATTGGCCATATTTTGAAAACTTTAAAAATTACTCTCATGGACTCATGGTAAATTTGAAAATAAAAATGAGCTGGTTGTTCATCTTTCTGTCTTAAAACATGTAAGACTTTTTTATAGGAACATAAATAGCAAAAATGTAATTAATAAATAATGTGAAAATTATTTTAATAGTTACTTTGTTTTCAAAAGTCCTTTCTCATTCTCCACATGCACACATACGCATACATAGATGGATGTCAATACCTTTAAATAATATTTTATTGAATCTCAATAAGTAAAAATGCTTCAAGAATAGAAAAATAAGGAAATTGTCTCCCTCATTTCATAAGTGGGTATAACTGATGTCAGAAGAGGCTAAAGATTGCAATACAAATGGATATTTTCATTATAACAGAATGATTTTACTTATTAACAAAGTTGAAAAAAATATAAGTAAAATATTAATAAATGAAATTCAGTAGCATATTAAAATAAAGTATTATGACCAAGTTGAATTCGTGACAGAATTAGAAGAATGGTACAATAACAGAAAAATTGATGTAATTCACCTTATTAAGATTTTTTTGTTATGTTAATCACCATACATTATATCATTAGTTTTTGATGTAGTGTTCCATGATTCATTGTTTATGTATAACACCCAGTGCTCCATGCAGTACGTGCCTTCCTTAATACCCATCACCAGGCTAATCCATTCTCCCACCCCCCTCCCCTCTAAAACCCTCAGATTGTTTCTCAGAGTCCATAGTCTTTCATGGTTCATCTCCCCCTCCGATTCCACCCCTTCGTTTTCCCTTCCTGCTATCATCTTCTTCTTTTTTTTTTTAACGTATAATGTATTGTTTCAGAGGTACAGATCTGTGATTCAATACTCTTACACAATTCACAGCGCTCATCATAGCACATACCCTCCCCAATGTCTATCACCTAGCTAACCCATCCCTCACACCCCCCACCACTCCAGCAACACTGTTTGTTTCCTGACATTAAGAATTCCTCAAATCAGTGAGGTCATATGATACATGTCTTTCTCTGATTGACTTATTTCGCTCAGCATAATACCCTCCAGTTCCATCCACGTCATTGCAAATGGCAAGATTTCATTCCTTTTGATGGCTGCGTAATATTCCATTGTATATATATACCACTTCTTCTTTATCCATTCATCTGTCGATGGACATCTTGGCTCTTTCCATAGTTTGGCTATTGTGGACATTGCTGCTATAAACATCAGGGTGCATGTACCCCTTCAGATCCCTACATTTGTATCTTTGGGGTAAATACCCAGTAGTGCAATTGCTGGGTTGTATGGTAGCTCTACTTTCAACTTTTTGAGGAACCTCCATACTGTTTTCCAGAGTGGCTGCACCAGCTTGCATTCCCACCAACAGTGTAGGAGGGTTCCCCTTTCTCCACATCCCCGCCAACATCTGTCATTTCCTGACTTGTTAATTTTAGCCATTCTGACTGGTGTGAGGTGGTATCTCATTGAGGTTTTGATTTGGATTTCCCTGATGCTGAGTGATGTTGAACACTTTTTCATGTGTCTGTTGGCCATTTGGATGTCTTCTTTGGAAAAATATCTGTTCATGTCTTCTGCCCATTTCTTGATTGGATCATTTGTTCTTTGGGTGTTGAGTTTAAGAAGTTCTTTATAGATTTTGGATACTAGCCCTTTATCTGCTTTGTCATTTGCAACTATCTTCTCCCATTCTGTTGGTTATCTTTTAGTTTTGTTGACTGTTTCCTTTGCTTTGCAAAAGCTTTTTATCTTGATGAAGTCCCAATAGTTCATTTTTGCCCTGCTTCCCTTGCCTTTGGCAATGTTTCTAGGAAGAAGTTGCTGTGGCTGAGGTCGAAGAGGTTGCTGCCTGTATTCTCCTCTAGGATTTTGATGGACTCCTGTCTCACATTGAGGTCTTTCAACCATTTGGAGTCTATTTTTGTGTGCGGTGTAAGGAAATGGTCCAGTTTCATTCTTCTGCATGTGGCTGTCCAATTTTCCCAACACCATTTGTTGAAGAGACTGTCTTTTTTCCATTGGACATTCTTTCCTGCTTTGTCGAAGATTAGCTGACCATAGAGTTGAGGGTCCATTTCAGGGCTCTCTATTCTGTTCCATTGATCTATGTGTCTGTTTTTGTGCCAGTACCATACTGTCTTGATGATGACAGCTTTGTAATAGAGCTGGAAGTCTGGAATTGTGATGCCGCCAGCTTTGCTTTTCTTTTTCAAGATTCCTCTGGCTATTTGGGGTCTTTTCTGGTTCCATACAAATTTTAGGATTATTTGTTCCATTTCTTTGAAAAAAGTGGATGGTATTTTGATAGGGATTGCACTGAATGTGTAGATTGCTCTAGGTAGCATTGACATCTTCACAATATTTGTTCTTCCATGAGCATGGAATGTTTTTCCATTTCTTTGTGTCTTCCTCAATTTCTTTCATATTTTATAGTTTTCTGAGTACAGATTCTTTGCCTCTTTGGTTAGATTTATTCCTAGGTATCTTATGGTTTTGGGTGCAATTGTAAATGGGACCGACTCCTTAATTTCTCTTTCTTCTGTCTTGTTGTTGGTGTATAGGAATGCCACTGATTTCTGTGCATTGATTTTATATCCTGCCACTTTACTGAATTCCTGCATGAGTTCTAGCAGTTTTGGGGTGGAGTCTTTGGGGTTTTCCACATAAAGTATCATATCATCTGCAAAGAGTGAGAGTTTGACTTCTTCTTTGCAGATTCAGATGCTTTTATTTCTTTTTATTGTCTGATTGCTGTGGCTAGGACTTCTAATACTATGTTGAATAGCAGTGGTGATAGTGGACATCCCTGCTGTGTTCCTGACCTTAGGGGGAAAGCTCAGTTTTTCCCCCTTGAGAATGATATTCGCTGTGGGTTTTTCATAGATGGCTTTTATGATATTGAGGTATGTACCCTCTATCCCTATACTCCGAAGAGTTTTGGTCAAGAAAGGATGCTGTACTTTGTCAAATGCTTTTTCTGAATCTATGAGAGGATCATATATGTGGTTCTTGTACTTTCTTTTATTAATGTATTGTATCACATTGATTGATTTGCAGATGTTGAACCAACCTCGCAGCCCAGGGATAAATCCCACTTGGTCATGGTGAATAATCCTTTTAATGTACTATTGGATCCTATCGGCTAGTATTTTGGTGAGAATTTTTGCATCCATGTTCATCAAGGATATTAGTCTGTAATTCTCCTTTTGATGGGGTCTTTGTCTGGTTTTGGGATCAAGGTAATGGTGGCCTCATAAAACAAGTTTGGAAGTTTCCCTTCCATTTCTATTTTTTGGAACAGTTTCAGAAGAATAGGTATTAATTCTTCTTTAAATGTTTGGTAGAATTCTCCTGAATTCTGGAAGAATTCAGGAAGCCATCTGGCCCTGGGCTTTTGTTTGTTGGGAGATTTTTTGATTACTGGTTCAATTTCCTTAGTGGTTATAGATCTGTTCAGGTTTTCTATTTCTTCCTGGTTCAGTTTTGGTAGTTTATACTCTCTAGGAATGCATCCATTTCTTCCAGATTATCTAATTTGCTGGCATAGAATTGCTCATAATATGTTCTTATAATTGTTTGTATTTCTTTGGTGTTGGTTGTGATCTCTCCTCTTTCATTCATGATTTTATTTATTTGGGTCATTTCTCTTTTCTTTTTGGTAAGTCTGGCCAGGGGTTTATCAATCTTATTAATTCTTTCAAAGAACCAGCTCCTACTAGTTTCGTTCATCTGTTCTACTGTTCTTTTGGTTTCTATTTCATTGATTTCTGCTCCGATCTTTATTATTTCTCTTCTCCTGCCCAGTTTAGGCTTTATTTGCTGTTCTTTCTCCAGCTCCTTTAGGTGCAGGGTTAGGTTGTGTATTTGCGACCTTTCTTGTTTCTTGAGAAAGGCTTGTATTGCTATATACCTGCCTCTTAGGACTGCCTTTGCTGCATCCCAAAGATTTTGAACAGTTGTGTTTTCATTTTCATTGGTTTCCGTGAATTTTTTAAATTCTTCTTTGATTTCCTTGTTGACCCATTCATTCTTTAGTAGGATGCTCTTTAGCCTCCATGTATTTGAATTCTTTCTGACTTTCCTTTTGTGATTGAGTTCTAGTTTCAAAGCACTGTGGTCTGAAAATATACTGGGAATGATCCCAGTCTTTTGGTACCAGTTGAGACCTTATTTGTGACCTAGGATGTGATCTATTCTGGAGAATGTTCCATGGGCACTAGAGAAGAATGTGTATTCTGTTGCTTTGGGATAGAATGTTGTGAATATATCTGTGAAGTCCACAATTGCATGTTATATGATATTATTTATATGAAATGCCCAGAATAGACATACCTATAGAAACAGAAATTATATTAGTGGTTGTTTAGGGCTGGGTGGGAATTGTGTGGATGGGAGTGAAAGAACTTGTTTAATTTAAACAAATTAGAGTGTTTACTATTGGATACAAGATTATTTTGGTGTGATAAAAATGATCTAAAATTATTATAGTGATGGTTATACTACTCTGTAAATATATTAGAAAGCATTAAAAACCACTTTAAATGAGTGAATTTATGATATGTAAATTATATCTCAATAGCACTGTTTATTTTTTAATTAAGATCTATTTTGGGAAATTTGTTACATAAAGATAATACTTATTAATAATTTTTGCTATACTGAAAATGACCATCAGTGGTGTTTGTATTTGAGCTAACTGCTGGTTTTCTTTGTTACAATAATAAATTAACATAATTGAAAAGCCCAAGATTGGATGTGTGTGTGTATGTGTGTGTGTGTGTGTGTAAATTTAAGGGACACTTATGATTGAAATATTCTCAAAAAATAGGAATAAAAACATAATTCCTGTGTGGCTGAGTTGGTTAAGCATCTGCTTTCGACTCAGCTCATGACCTTGGGGTCCCAGGATGAAGCCCCATCAGACTCCCTGTTCACTGGGGAGCCTGCTTCTCCCTCTGCCCCTCCCCTGTGCTCCTACTCTTTTTCTCTCTCTGTCTCTCAAACAAATGAATAAAAAAGTCTTGAATGAAAAAAGAAGTGTAATTCCTCAAACTGATGAAGTATATCTTGCAAAATATATTGCAAACCTAACCAGCAAAAAGAACATCAATGGAGGAATAGATAAAAATGCTATATTCATAAAGTGAATAAACCTAACAATTTAAATAATTGAAATACAGTGTTGCATTAACTTAAATTCATCTCAAAAGTGTAAGATAAATGAAAAAGTGAAGTTATAAAAATTACATGAATTAAAACACATACATAGGCATGTTTTTATAGATAAAAAAATATACAGTAATGGCTTTAAAACATGGACCAAGGGGCATCTGGGTGGCTCAGTCGTTAAGCGTCTGCCTTCGGCTCAGGTCATGATCCCAAGGTCCTGGGATCAAGCCCTGCATTGGGCTCCCTGCTCAGCAGGAAGCCTGCTTCTCCCTCTCCCACTCCCCCTGCTTGTGTTTCCTCTCTCGCTGTGTCTCTCTCTGTCAAATAAATAAATAAAAGCTTTAAAAAAATAAAAAATAAAAAATGGACCAAAATTATGCAAAACAAGTACACAATAATGTTTGCTTTCGAGGAAAAAAGGAAGGGGGTGGAACTACAGAAAATAACAAAGAGGCTTTAGATTTACCTGCAGCATTCTATTTATTTAATTAAAACATTTCAAGATACAAAGATAAAATGTCCACTATCCCATGTAGTGGATACATGGGCATATGCCATTATCTGTAATTTACTGTGGTTTAAAATTTACAAATTAATTTCTGGGTGATTTTAATATTATTAGAATGTCCCTTCAAACTGCTAAATTATATTTTTAAAGAATAATGTTATTTAAAATTATTAAGTTTCTATGTTGGGTGAAATAGGTGACGGGGATTAAAGAGTACATTTAGCATGATGAGCACTTAGTGTATAGAATTGCTGAATCACTATATTGTACACCTGAAATTAATTTAACACTTTATGTTAACATACTAGAATTAAAATATGTTAAAATTTTATTAATCAGTACTATTAGTCTAAGTGCATTATCCATTTCCTCCTATAAAATCTAAAATTCACACACATGCTACTTGTTAATATGAAAGTGCTTTTTCTCTTTAAAAAAATACACCAAATGGACAGTCTTTTTACATAGATCATGGTGCACTGTTATAAGGCAAAATTTATTTCATTTTCAGGTTGTACATTTTAAAACTGTAGCTATAGACACTAATCTATGAACAGTAATGCTAAGAGTGCTAAAATGATTTCATTTCCTGTAATAAGGATTCTAATACAATATCCAACGTAAAGAATACATCTATGTATAATCTTAACATTTGTTTTCTGTGAAAGTAAAACAGGTTTCCTTTCCCCTTGGTGGTGCTTTGCTCAACCTGTGTAGATCAGCTTTTGAGGTTTTAGTATATGTAAGTCTGATTTTAGATCAATGGGAGGAACCAAAAGGAATTAAGAAAATCAATTAACATGTGCTTGAAGCCACATAAAATATATTTTTATTTTAGCTTCATCACAATAAGTCACAAAATTATTCAGAAATTGTAGAATATTTTACAACCAGTCACACTGATGATGCAACTCTGTTAAATCATGTGAAATTAAGTGCATGGCTGTTACCCTGCCACATTTTCTATTTTATTCTGAGAAAATTTAGTCATATTATATATTTCAAATTAACATAGTTCTAACGTTATCAGTTAATTCCAATCTTGTATTAAAATATGTCTTCCAATAAGTAATATTTTTTCTTTATTCATTTCTGTATCCTGAGGATACACAAGAGAACCTAAAGCAGGTGTAAGGTGCAAAAGTCTTAATAAATATCTGCTGAATTGATGAATTAATACATGGAATTCTAGAAGCAATTTCTTACTTGATATTATGCATTTCTATTAGTATACAGAGGAATTAAGCTGTTCAATGCAAAGTTCCCCCTCTCTGCTATATTCAAGGCATGCTTGCCTTTCTCTCTTACTCTTCTAAATTAGGCATTGCTTCCTAATATTATTTGTTCAAGATGTTCTCTACCACTTCCCCTGATCTCTATTGCCTTGCCCAGAGGGGAAAGTGCACAAGCCCTGGGTCTATCCTATCATATTGCCCCAATAGCACTATTTCAGGTAAAAACATTTTGATACTTGTGGCATATGCAGGCTTAAAAAATGATATAATGCATGAAAGCGTTTTCCTAGCTCTCAGCCTATAATAAACAACCAATGAAAATTTATTGCTATGACGTTACTAGTCAATCAGGGGAGATCAGGGAGGAGGAAAGATATTCCACTTAGTTCAGGTTCCTTCTGGAGGGAACTCAAAATATTAAGTTACTTTTATAATATTGGTTATATGTGTTCCTTTAAGTTTTAAATCTCTACAATTTTGTTCATTTAAAACATGTAGATAATGGATCCCTATTTTATATACTTGATTAGAAATTAAACATAGGTAGATACAGATCAAACACTGAACTTCCTACAGTATTAGGAGTAAAATCTATATTCTACTCTTATGCCTGATTATATGGAGGCTAGAACTGGTTTCCAAATATCTTAGGATTTAGGAATAATATAATTTGTATTTATACAGAAATGTAATGTTTAAAACAATGCCTACATGTATTTTATCTCAGATCAAGTACATAAAATGTAGGTGTGCATGTGAACCTAGGACTCCTGGCACCTTCCATTATATCCGCTGGCTCCAAATATAGCTTCCCTCTTTGATTCTCTAAAAGAATCCAAAATGATCTTCTAGAAAGACTAGAAAAGTTAGGCTCTGTTGTTTCTACCTACTGCTTTGTTCTTGTCTCCAAAAGTACTGTATTGTGGATACTTATTAAGTAAATTAATGACAAAATAGAATTTTGCAAAAATTATTTGATAGGTTTAGGATTTAAATACTTTTAAAATTGCAACTCTGTGTATTGAAAAATGTTGCTGGGATGTCAGCATTTCAGTTGAAAGTTCCCAGGGAAGAGGTTTTACAAAACACACTCAGATACATGCAACCGTATCCAATTCTAGTTCTGTCCAACTGCTGTGTGTTGAATGTAAAATTCCAGTGTGTCATTAACATATGTTTAAAAATAAAAAATACTCTGCATACGTTGAGTATATTGTTTCTAAAGCCAAGTCATCTAAGAAAAGTCCTAGTTATTTCCGAGTCTGGTTGTTGAGGCCTTTTCAAAATCCTTGTGGAAAATTAACCAAACAACTGAGCTAAAGGTTCCAATGGTATTAAATTATATGTCAAGAAAGGGAAGAGATTTGATCACTCATTTTTACAATACGCCTACTCAAAATCTTACTTAGTACTTCTTAGGGTTCTTCACATTTTCCCTTTTATCACCAAACCCAAGATATACTCACAGCAGGCTTGTGATGCAGTACAAAACAAAAGGTGATTGAAGGTAAAACCCCTTCCTGCCTTTTGTTCTATGAAATCTAAGTTCCTACATGAAATTATATAGGGCAGGGAGCTGGGAAGAGGCAGAAGCATTGAGGAAAAAGTCAGGCTAACCTTGACCAAAAAGAGTAGTCCTGGGTTCCTTGAGCAGGAGGTGTCTGAGGTCCACAAATTGTGGGGTGGCAGACACACTCCTGCGCAGGCTAAAGAGGGGTACAACTGCATGTGCCCCCAGGGAGTCAGCAACTGCCAGGGCAACACAGGAGCCAGAAAGTGCTGTGCTCATAATACTTCTTATTAATTACTTAATCATCAACTCCTTGTGTGTGTCCAAGAGGGTAAAAAAATCAATCATTCATGTTAAGCTAAACCAAACAACTGATGAGAATTATTAAAAAGGTGAATTTAGAGTTGATTATGTGGATGAAAACAGAGATAGTAGAAAAGGAATAATGATTATACAATGATTATACAATGTCATGGAAAAGGCACAGAAAATTGCACCTAAGCTCAGCCAAACACTGGAGACTTGAGCTCAGGTGTATGTGAAGACTGATTGAGCCAGGCTGGTGTATCTTGCTGAGGTCTAATGGACCACGGCAGGACATGTTCATGGCAGAAGTAAGATCCCTCTGTGCATGGACAGTCTGCAGATATGGGCTGAGCTAAGAAGGTTCAATAAAGTTTTCCTAAACCTCTTTTCCCATGTCAAGTGTTCAATGTATTTTGCGTTTCTTAACTAAAGAGTGGCTAGAAGGCAGGTCAGAAAAAAAAAAATCAGTACAATAAAATATTAAAAATGTGAGGTCAGAAGAACCTCTCAATAATTTTACCCATACCCCAATCCAAACTCCATTGCCAAAGCTTATACTTTCAACTCTTTCAAAGTTTGTTCTGCATTCCTGGTTGGGCTGGTTTTTCTTGACCTCTTCAGGCCATATTTGATAAGTTGGTAATGATATCCTGGAATCAACTTAAGTGAGGCTTAACAGAGGCTCTGAAGGCATTTTTCTTTCAGCTCTAAAAATCCTTTGCATGAAACCTTTATACTTCCCCAAGTCATATTGCCCTTCTCCCTTCTTCCCTGTCAAAGCCACCCTTTATCAGCGGTATCACTAGCTTGGGAACTGGCAGCTGAAACCAGAAATGTAGGAGACTCTAAACCCCATTAGATAGAGCAGCCAGACGTTTAATAAATATCTGTCGTTTTAACTTTGTTCTGTAGTTCTCAACATGTCAGACTTAAGAAAAAAGTGGTGGGATGGAATTGTAACACAGACAGGTATGATGTATAGCACAGTTACTGTGGAAATACAGTACACCTAGCTTGATGTCTCCTGTAAAAATTTCACTTGACTTTGTAAAGTCTGACCTAAAAAACCCAACATCACCACCAACATAGCGTCAAGAATGCACCATTTCACAAACAGACTCGGGTTTTCAGTTTGGTTTGCAGTGCCTGATCTTTAAGAAGAAGATGATAACATTTATTAACTGAGAATTTAAAATGTTGAATAAAAACACAGATGACAGCTAACTCAAAAGAAAGAAAAATAGAGTGATTTGTCTATAGCCCAAGGAATCCGTGTGAATGTTTCAAATGATTAAAATGATTTAAAAATCATTAACTACATGAATTATAAACACTTTAAAAACGTGTTTGTGCTGGGGCGCCTGGGTGGCTCAGATGGTTAAGCGTCTGCCTTCCGCTCAGGTCATGATCCCAGGGTCCTGGGATCGAGCCCCACGTCGGGCTCCTGGCTCAGCAGGGAGCCTGCTTCTCCCTCTCCCTCTGTCTCCCCCCTTGCTCATGCTCTCTCTCTCTGTATCTCTGTGTCTCAAATGAATAAATAAAAAAAAAAATCTTTAAAAAAAAAAAAAACGTGTTTGTGCTATTACGTATAAGAAATTAGCATACAATGTATGGCAAAATATATTGTTCTCAAAATGAGTTGGTTCCACCTTTCTGAAAAGCTATTTAGGAGTACTTAATAAATAAAAAAAAAGTTTGTACCTATTAATGCACTATTTTCACCAACACAATCCTTTCATAAGGAAATAATCAGAGATACTCACAGAGATTTAACATTTAATAATAACATTTATAATAGCAAAACATTCATAAACTTTTTTAAAAACCCAAGTTAAAAGAGTATGATTATATTTTGTAAACACATAACATATGTACATATACTAAACACTGGAAGAGCACAAAAGTTTAGGGGCACTCATTGCTAAGTGGCAAACTGCAGGTTGTTCATGTTATTCTTTATAATTTTCAGTATTTTAAAAATTACTTTTAATGAGCATAAAAAAATCTATAATCAGAAAACAAAGCAAAACAGAAAATGTACTATATAGGTAATGAAAAGACATTCAAGTAGGTTTTAAAGAATATATTTTATTTCTTAATTGGGTGGTTGGTACTTGGGTCTTTATTTTGATGATGATGATGATGATGTTGATTTTTATGATTTATATGTATTATATAACATGCTTAAACCAATTTATAATATTTTGGGGAAAAAAGTAATTTCATGGAAGTCATCATTCCTTTCTTATTTAAAAGTAAACTTTAGAAAAATGTATATGTCCAAAAGTTATTATTAAAATTAATGTTATTATTTTATAATATTAAATATTATTAAAAATAATAAATTATGTAGTCTTTCATACTAAAAACCAGTTAGGAAGAACAAATAAGCATGGCTATTGTCTTCACCAATATTTCACACTGATCACCATTTCAAGCAGATAAATGTAAAAAATAAAAAATACAAATACTGGAAAAGATAAAGGAAAGTTTTCATTACTGCAGATGCTATTGGTATGTATCTTAGAAATTTGATATATGATGTCTCAAGTTATATAGAAATCTGATTTTCACACTCTTTTCCAGGAAACCCCACATTTAGTTATAATTTTTGAAGAGTTAATTTCTAGTAACATCATATACCTTCATCACCACATAGCTATTTTAACTAGACCACCAGCTCTTTTATTTAATATGCAGTATTTTCTTTAAACAAAAAATTCCACTGTTAAAAAATATTGAAAAAGCTCCAAGATAATGCAGAAAAATTTAGGAATATCTTGCATTTATTTAACATTGAAAATTGTATACAGGGGTGCCTGGGTGGCTCAGTCGGTTAAGCGTCTGCCTTCTGGTGGGGTCATGATCCCAGGATCCTGGGATTGAGCCCCGCATCGGGCTCCCTGCTCGGCAGGAAGCCTGCTTCTCCCTCTCCCACTCCCCCTGCTTGTGTTCCCTCTCTTGCTGTGTCTCTCTCTGTCAAAAAAATAAATAAAATCTTAAAAAAAAAAAGAAAATTGTATACATATATAATTACTGACATAAATATATGATATATATACATACATACATATATAGGTGTGTGTATATGTGTGCATGTGTGCATACATATACATATATGTACATAAACCATATACACATACATATATGTATATGTGTACATATATGTGTATATGTGTGTATGTGTGCATATATATTGATTTGGTCGGATTTGATTATGGAATAAAATCAAATAGAAGGAATAACAGGGCTTCTATGTACCCCAGTTATAGATAAAGAAATGGAGAAGCAGGAAGGTTGAATAACTAGCTCAAGGTCAAATATCTTGCAATGATGGGTCAAGACAGAATATTCATGGTAGATACTACTTTCTTTGAAGTTGTTTATGGAAACAAAAGATAGAGGAATTGTCAATAAAGAGGCAGATTTTCCGGGCAGGGTCTTGGGAAAAAGCCAAACCTCCCGAATTTAAAATTGGAATATCTACATTAGACTCTCTCTTCTCTCTAGAGAAAAATCAGCAAAGATTGCTGATTCTGCCTATGAAAAGGGAGGACAATTTTCTCTTGACATGGCTTCTTTCTTTCTTTCAGGTCATGAGTAAATGTCCCTTTTCTGTACAAGGAATCATCCGGCTAGCCTACGGAGATTAATGCATGTCTTAAGTGAGAGTGATCTGTTTTTTCCTAATTGACCAGTTCTGGCGGGGGAAACGAATTGTGGCTAATTTTATACACAAGAGAAATTGTTGCTCTTACTAGAATTACTGGATTGAACTGGAGATTTGCTCAGGTTAACTCCTTGGAGATTGCTACTATAAGAAGTGTTTTATTTTGGCAACTTTTGTTGTAGGAAACAAAGAATCTCAAACTGGTTCCAAGATAAGGAAAGTTTATTATGAATATCTACATGAAAGACTTTTTTTTAAAGATTTTATTTATTTGACAGAGAGAGACACAGCAAGAGAGGAAACACAAGCAGGGGGAGTGGGAGAGGGAGAAGCAGGCTTCCTGCTGAGCAGGGAGCCCAATGCGGGGCTCAATCCCAGGACCCCGGGATCATGCCCTGAGCCGAAGGCAGACACTTAACGACTGAGCCACCCAGGTGCCCCTACATGAAAGACTTGACTTTTAAAAAAAATTTTAAGAACAGAAACATTACAGAAGGAATCTAAATACTTGGAACTAGAGGGAGAGTCTAGACATGGGGTAGCTCCACGTACTTTTAGTAGCAGGAGTCACAAAGGTGGCTATGAACATGAATATCGTTATATTCTATAAGTATTTCTTTCTAGTCTGATAATAACTCCCCTATTTTCAGTGTTTCTTAACTTAAATTTTCATGAGTCAGACCTGCTGGTCTGGAGTTGTGCTTCTTAAAATGTAATACGAATATGAGTCACTTGGGAATCTTGGTAAAATGCATATTGATTCATGAGGTCTTGATGAGAGTCAGATTTTGCATTCCTAATAAGTTACCTGGTAATGCCAAAGATGGCTGTCCACAGATCCTGGTTTGTGTGGCAAGGTAGAGTATCTTACCAAGTTAGGGCAATAGGTGTATTAGGCCAGTTTAATGGCTTAATTGTCCTTAGGTCATGTATCCATCATTGGTCCAATCACCTGCAGCCAGGTTTTAGGGATGGATTCCTTATTGTATCACATATATAGGGGTTATGGGAGGGAAAGTTCACCAAAGACATGATTGAGATTGGACTGGCATTCTAAATTATGCCTCCTATAAGCAGTTATTTTTCACTGAGTATTGGTTGTAGTTCAGTATCTTTGTCTACTGGTTATCATTGAAGATCAAAAGAAAGTAAGATAATGGGAGTCTCTGTACTCACCGTATTACCTCCTGCTTTAATTCTAAAATATGTAGAAATAACCTCATCTTCCTATAACCTACTGAATCGGGGGGAAAATTGTACTTACCACTAATTTCACTAAAAATGTGTCCATCTTTTTAAAAGCAACAACTTTGGTAATTGATAACATGTTAGCAAAAACTGTGGTCTCAAAATTCTTTTTCTACAGATTGTGGATAAATCTAGAAGCTGGGATGTTTAATACATATTCTTCATTCTGAAAATGGAATGATCATCCTAAAATATACATTTCTTCTTAGCATATTCATTGATGATTCACCTCCAGGATAAAGACCAAGCTCTTTACGGGTCTTCAGAATCTGATCTCAACTTATCCTCCTATATAATCTGCCACCATTTCTGCCACATGTCATAACTATGTTATGCCCAATTATATGCTATTACCTATCTCAGAGAACCTTCTAGACTCTGTGAATTTATGCCAGCTCTGTCTTCCTAAAATGTGGCTCCATATATATTTGCAGCTCATATTTCTGCTCATCCATTGGTTATTCTACCCACAAGAAATTATATCATTCTCTGTTTCAAGAGCTATCAGTAGCTATCCTAAAATAGTTTTTAGTACAGTATATTTGTTTATGCATTTGTCTAGTATAAATTATTTTAAATATTGTATCTTCACAGACAAGCATAGTACTCAGTGGCCCCTAAGGAAATACTTATTAGATGAATGAAGAGAATGAAGGAATCACTTGGTCTATAGAGGCAGAGTTGGAAAGGCAGTGGGTGAAGGAGTCCTGGAGAAAGTTGGGCGTCAGGGAAAATGAAGCAGATAACAAGAGGCAAGCCACAGACCAGCCACATACTGTTTATAACCAGGGACTGGCCTCACACAGGTATTTCTACCATTTGCTTCTCACTTGACTCTATGCTAGGTCTGTTTGCCTTCAGCAGGTTAGAATGATTTTTAAATCCTGAGTTCACAGCTACTGGAATATTTACTTCTCCTAAATGAAACCATTCTTTTTTCCTCATCACTCAGGATTCTGGTGCTACAACAGCAGCTGAATTGAAGATCAACACCAAAAGATGACTCATCGAAATGGCAGGGAAAGTAAATCAAATATCAAATAAAGTCAATTCCTTTACTCTCCCTATCTGATTATTGTTCCTTTGAAGATAAAATATTTAATCTATCCTAGAGGTGTGAAATCCAAGGGCTCTTACCACTGAACAGCTTTATTGCAACAGGTTAGATATGCTCATCTTAACACTTTATAGTGTTTGCCTGGAGAACATTTATGCTCATGAGGTCATTTGGCTGAGCTTTATTGGCTTATATTTATTCCAGAGAAAAGAAATTTATTTTTCTTTGCAGAAGCAACTAAGTGCTTTCCTGTCTTCTCATGCTACCCCTGATTTTAAGCAATTACCATTTAAACCATCTGACACAGAGATTTTTACATCTATATGCTTCTTCCCTTTTGCACCAGGGGGCATGATGTAAATGCATTTACTATGTAATGTGTAGTCTATTATAAAGAATGGTTTATTCTAGTCAGCTCGAAGAAATCCTAACGGACATTAGGAGCTAAAAGCAGGACATATGGAGAGAGAAGAGAGATTATTTCAACAGACCCATCTCCCCATCCCCACAAAAACAAAAAAACAAAAACAAACAAAACAGGGAGAATCAAGAGAGCAGAGGGGTTACCAGAGGAAATACACCAATCTAACCTCTGCAGTTTCTTCTAGGTTGGGGCAGAGTGGCTGGCAGCTAGGGCCACCCTACCTCTCCTCTTGTCTCCCTCGTGGCTCCATGGCTTTAACACCATGGTTATTTTAGAGGCAATGTTTTTGAAGGCCACAGAAATGCTGGATATCCATGTAAGTGGAACCCATTGAGAGATCGCTGTGGCTTTTTGCATGCCTCCATCTTCCCCTGCATGTAGTCCTTGTGGCCCTGGGAGCTGTGAATGCTGAGCAGCACATATTTTTCGTCTAGCTTGTACTGCAGCTGTTTGTGTCCAGGACCTCACAGATGTCCCAACAGACTCCATGGAGGTTGTGATCTTCATACTCCATGTACAGTGAGCACCATTTGGCCTCTAGATATTCTTTTATCATTGCCCCTGCGGCCCACCATGTGATGTTCGAGCATCTCCACTAGGTCTTTGTTTTCAGGTTCATTCAGATTCCTTCTGGTAAACCTGAAACACAGATGTCTCCATGAACTTGAAATTGAACTTGCAGAGGCAGCAAGCAGTTGTCCCCTGCCGGCCCTGACTATTGCCCTATGGTGAGACTGGGGTCTTCCCACAGGACAAGCTCTGGTGGTTATGTGCATATCAGAACTGCTTGGTGTGGAAGGAGTTTCCTGTCTGGGGCTCCAGCACTGTTGCTGATGTGTGGGCAGAGAGGGAAGCCACAGGGACATGTTGACAGGGCTGTGCTGAGGCACTTCACCTTTAGTGTCTCCAGAGCACCACCCAGATGCCTGGCTAAGCTGTACCAAGGCTGTCATGGGTTTCTAGTGCAGGTGGAGCAAATCCAGCCAACTGCAGCAGAAGCAGAAACCATGGAGGCCCCAGACCCTAGCATAGGCTCTTCACATTCTGGATGGAGGCCTGGCCAATTCCCTCCAAAAGTGGGGAATTGAAGCTTTGATTTGTGTTGGTGGAAAGGTTGTTATCTATGAGGAGTTATCTTCTTCCTCTTCAGAACAGGTAGGCAGGGAGGTGGCAAGTGTGCTCCTGGCCTTCTCTTCTGATTCCTAGTCCTCCTCAGGCTACTCTGAGTATTCTCAGAATTAGAGATGGGAATAGCAGGACTGGCATGATCACTGAAACCCCACTGGCTTGGCTGGCAGAGAATCTGTACTGTAGCATGTGGGATGAGAAAGGAATGCCAAAGACTGGGCTTTTGGGTAATGATGAAGCCCTCCAGCTCAGATATCTTGTGTACGAGGAGCAGATAAGTGATCATCACTTCATATTTCTGGTCCATCAGTGAATCCTTGATCTCTTCCTCTATATAACCCATTAACACCATCTAGGGGTCATTATAGTCAGGCAATAGCTCCAGATAGGCTTTAGTTCATCTTTATGACCTACGTTCATCCATAGATCTTTCATAATTTTCTCAAAAGTGCCTGTCTTGGTAGGATTGAGAATATGAAATTTCTTGAGCAGGTTTTCACTCTTTATGGAAAAGTAGAAAGGAATATGGCATATTCCACTCAGTACCTGCTCTCACAGCTTCTAGAGATTTTGTGCATCAGAAGGCAGGGATCATATGACCACTGTATATCAGATAACCCTCAGGTTCCACACCTCCAATTCTAGTCCATCATAAGATTTGCCTTGGAATAGTTCTGCAGCAGCAAAAGAGGAACTGCTACAGAGAGTATCCAGCTTGTTGCCAAAGGTGAATTTATTGCTGAAGTCAGTCTACACACTTAATATTCATGTCAACGTCCAAGAGCAGGTGTTCTGCCTTTAAGTCTCTATAAACAATCCACTTCTGGGGCAGCACTACACAGCAGACACTTTCTAATATAGTTTGCTTGAGGACTTTTTTCCTTTCATATGCCATGAATCACTAGGTAATCAAACCTCTCTTCCATTAGCATACTCCATGATGTAGAGTGTTTTCTCAGTCTTGATCACCTCAAATATCTTAATTATGTTGGGATGATTCAAAGACTTTAGGATTCTGACTTCATGGGTATTTTCTGAAAGCTGATTATCATGGCTCCCTCTTTCCCAGTCAGGATGTGCCAGGCCAACTTCACCTTGGCCAAGTTACCTTTGGAGACTGTCATGAAGAACTGGTAGTTGCCAACATGGGTCTCCTCCTCAGCAAAGATAGCTGAAAGGCCCTGCAGTTGTTGGACTTACTGTTGGACTTGCACTCAAGGTGTCCCAAGGTAGGCTTAAAATTGGGAAAGTTGGTGATAAGTTTGGTCTAAACCATTCAAAAAGAAAATTATTTCCAAGTCTACTTGATAAACTGATCTTTATAATGGAGTCAAAACACAATGCCAGAAATGCCAAAAAAAAAAAAATACTAATGATAAAAGGAATATGAAAGAAATAAAGAAAAATAGGAAAAAGAATAAAAAGAAAAGAAAAATGAGAAAAATAATAAGGTAAAGAAAAAGAAAAAAATTAATAAAAAATAAAACAGACAAAAATTCCACTGTGCCAATGAGATGTATTTGAAGGAGGAAACAGCTAACCTTGGTCAGTATCTCTCATGTCATCAGAAATCAGCTCCTTGAACTAGAAAGACTTCAAACCTCAATAGCAGATTCCGAGGCCTAGCCATGGACTAAATAAGGGTTTAGAGAAAAAACAATGGCCCCTGTTGAGGTCATAGCAAGAAGTGAACCTACAAGTCTGATGATCAACAGTGGCTTTGTCACTTTTTTTTACAGCTTTAGTGGGATATAATTCACACATCATACAGTTCCTATATTCAAAGTGTATAATTCAGTGATTTTAGTATATTTACAACCATCATCACATCAGTTTTAAAATATATTTATCACCTCAAAAATAAACCTCATGCCCTTTGAGGTATCACATCCCTCTCAAATCCCATGTCACACACACACACCCAGGCCTAAGCTACCACAAATCTACTTTCTATTTCTGTACATTTAACCTGATCTGGACATATATGAGTGAAATCATATCATATGTGGTCATTTGCGTCTGGCTTTTTTCATTTAGCATAATATTTTCAAGGTTCATTCATATTGTAGCATGTATTAGTACTTTATTGCTTTATGACTGAATAATAATTCTTTCTTTTTTTTTTTTTTTTAGAAAAAACACAGATCTTTATTATTTCCATTACAAAGGGCAGGTCTTTGCAGGTTGAGGGAGGGAATTCTGACAGTGATGAGCAGTCCTACAGGGCAGCAATGACTGAGTCCCCATTCAGGAACATCTTGGAGATGTAGCTGTCTTTGTTGACTGGCTTGGACTCCTTGCCTTGGCACTCTTGGGGACCTCGGTCCACATATCCTTCACATTCTCCAACACCATGTTGCAGTGCCTGCCGAAGGCTTTCACATGGCCCAGAGCTTCTAGCTGTTGTGGCAGTTAATGAGCACTTGGGTGTGGTTCTTGCCTGACTACGTGAGAACGGAGAGTGGACATGTGTTAAACTTATTCTCCTCCCACTTCTGCAGCTCCTCCGGGTCACCTCACTCTTGGGCTTGTTGAGGACGCTCATGGTGCTAGTGGCTGCACTCCCCCCCCCCCCTCCCCCCGGTCTGTGCCATCTCCTCCACATTGCTCCTGCCCCGATGGACGTTTGGTTTTCTTCCACCTTTTGGCTATTATGAACAATGCTACTATAATCATTCAAGCACAAGTTTCTGTAGGGCCATATGTTCAGATTTCTCTTGGATATATACCTAAGAGTGGAATTACTGGGTCCTATGGTAACTCTATGTTTAAGCTTTTAAGGAACTGCCAGACTGTTTTCTAAAGCAGCTGAACCATTTTACATTCCCTCCAGAAGTATGTGAACGTTCCAAATTCTCCACATCCTTGTCAACAGTTGTTATTATCTGACTTTTTGATCCTAGCTATCCTAGTTAGTATAAAATAACATCCCACTGTGGTGTGATTTGCTCTTCTTACGACTAATGATGTCAAACATCTTTTCATGTGTGTGTTGGCCATTTGCATCTCTTCCTTGGAGAAAGGTCTATTCAGATATTTTGCCCACTTTTTAATACAGTTACTTGTCTTTGGTTATTGAGTTGTAAGAGTTCTTTATATATTTTGAATACAAGTTCCTTAACAGATACATGATTTATCCATAGTTTCTCTCATTCTATGTTTTTACTTTTTTGATGATGTCTTATGAAAAGCAAGAGTTTAATATTGGTGAAGTCCATTTAACTTTTTATTTTTCCTTTGGTTTCTTCTAGTTTGGTTCATGTCTAAGAACACTTTGCTAAACCCAAAGTAATTAATGCTTACCCCCTATGATTTAACAGTTGAGTAGTTTTAGCTCTTACATTTAGATCTTTGATACATTTTTAAGTTTTGCATCTGATGTGAGGTAAGAGTCTAACTTTATTTTTTTACATGTGGCTATGCAATTGTCTGGACACCGTTGGTATAAATAACTATTTGCTTCTCCATTGAATGGTCTTGGCATTCTTGTCAAAAATCAATTGATCATGGATGTACGAGTTTATTTCTGGATTTTCAGTTGAAGTCCACTGATCTATATGTTTATCCTTAGCAGACCGTTTGATTATTGTTGTTTTGTAGTAAGTTTTGAAATCAGGAAGTGTGAGTCCCCTACTTCCTACTTCTTTTTCAAGATTCTTTTGATTATGCTGGGTCTCTTAAAATTCCATATGAATTTTAAAAACAGCTTTTTAATTTATAAAATCAGCTGACATTCTGATAGAGATTATATTGAATCTGTAGATCAGTTGAGGAATATGTCATCTTAATATTAAATCTTCTAATCCATGAACATGGGATCTTTTCCCATTTATTTAGATCTTAATTTCTTTCAACAATATTTTGTAGATTTAGAGTATAAGTTTTGCACTATTTTGTTTTTTTAATCACAAGTATTTTATTCTTTTGTATGCTATTATAATTATTTTCTTAATTCCATTTTCAGATTGTTCATTGCAAGTGTATAGAAATACAATAGATTTTTGTACATTGTTCTTATTTTATTCTTGATCTTGGGTGGAGGGGTCATGTAGTCTTTCAATATGAAGTAGGATGCTAGATTTTTGTAGATGCCATCCTTTATCAGATTGAGAAAGGTTCCTTCCATTTCTTGTTTGTTGAGTATCATTTTATTGTGATAATGTACTGGATTATATCAAGTACTTTTCTGGCATCTGTTGAGATAACCATGCTTGTTTGTTTGATTCTCCTGACATGATAAATTGTAGTAACTGATTTTTGGATGTTAAACCAACCTTCCATTCCTGGGATAAACTCCCACTTGGTCATAGACTCTAATTCTTTTTATTTGTTACTAGAATGGTTTGCTGGTATTTTACTGAAGATTTTGTATCTATACTCACAAGAAATAATGGTCTGTAATTTTCTTTTTTTGTGATGTCTTTCTCTGGTTTTGGTACCAGGGCAATAATGGCCTTATAAAATGAATTGGGAAGTAGTTACTTCTTTTCTATATTTTTGGAAGCATTTGTGAAGATTGGCATTCATCTTTCTTTAAATGTTTGGGATAATAGAATTCTGTGGTGAAGCTATCCGGGTCTAGGCTTTTCTTTGTGGGTAGTTTTTTGTTTTTTTTTATTTTTTTTATTTTATGATGTTATGTTAATCACCATACATTACATCATTAGTTTTTGATGTAGTGTTCCATGATTCATTCTTTGCGCTTAACACCCAGTGCTCCATTCAATACGTGCCCTCTTTAATACCCATCACCAGGCTAAACCATCCCCCCACACCCCTCCCCTCTAGAACCCCCAGTTTGTTTCTCAGAGTCCATAATCTCTCATGGCTCCTCTCCCTCTCTGATTCCCCCCCTTCATTTTTCCCTTCCTACTATTTTTTTTTAAACATATAATGTATTATTTGTTTCAGAGGTACAGCTCTGTGATTCAACAGTCTTACACAATTCACAGTGCTCACCATAGCACATACCCTCCCCAATGTCTATCACCCAGCCACCCCATCCCTCCCACCCCCACCACTCCAGCAACCCTCAGTTCGTTTCCTGAGATTAAGGATTCCTCATATCAGTGAGATCATATGATACATGTCTTTCTCTGATTGATTTACTTCACTTAGCATAATGCCCTCTAGTTTCATCCATGTTGTTGCAAATGGCAAGATTTCATTTTTTGATGGCTGCATAATATTCCACTGTGTGTGTGTGTGTGTGTGTGTGTGTGTGTGTGTGTGTGTGTATACATCTTCTTTATCCATCTGTTGATGGACATCTTGGCTCTTTCCACAGTTTGGCTATTGTGGACATTGCTGTTATAAACATTGGGGTGCACGTATCCCTTCGGATCACTACATTTATATCTTTGGGGTAAATACCCAGTAGTGCAATTGCTGGGTCATATGGTAGTTCTATTTTCAACTTTTTGAGGAACCTCCATACTGTTTTCCAGAGTGGCTGCACCAATTTGTGGGTAGTTTTTGATTACTAAATTAATCTCCTCAGTTGTTAATAGGTTTATTTAAATGTCTTTTACTTCTTAAGTCAGTTATGATGATTTGTGTCCTTCTAGGAATTTGTCCATTTCACCTAATGGATCTAATTTATTGGCACACAACTGTTCATGGTTTCTGTTTATAATACTTTTTATTTTTGTACGTTTAGTAGTAGTGTCCTCTCTTTCATTTTTTATTCCAATTATTAGAATGTTTGTTTTTTTTTGCTTAGTCTAAATAAAGGTTTGTCAATTTAGTTGCTCTTCTCAAAGAACCAGTTTTTCGTTTCATTATATTCTTTGTTATTTTTGTATTCTTCACTTTTATTATTTCCACTCTAATTTTATTCTTCTCTTCCTTCTGCTTACTTTAGATTTAGTTTGTTCTTTTCTCAGAGTTTTTGATTTGATACCTTCTTTCCTAATATAGGCATTTATAGCTATACATTTCCCTATAAGCACTGATTTAGCTGTATCTCATACATTTTAGCATGCTCTCTATTCATTTTCTCTAATCTCAAAGTATTTTTGATTTGTCTTTTGATTTCCCCTTGGCTCATTGATTATATAGAAGTATGTAGTTTAATATGTATGTTTGTGCACTTCCCAAATATTTTCCTGCTATTAATTTCTAATTTCATTGTATAGAGAAGATATTTCATATTTTGTCATTTCAAAATTATTGAAGTTTATGGCCTAAGAATATAGTCTATCCTGTAGAATATCTCATGTGTACTTAAGAAAAATATATATTTTGGTGTAGGGTAGTTTTCTCTAGGTGTCTATGAGGACTAGTTAGCTTATAATGCTGCCCTAGTCTTCTATGTCCTTGTTGATCATCTATGTAGTTGTTCTATCAGTTACTGATAGGGTGTATTGAAGTCTCCAATTACTGTTGAATGATCTATTTCTCCTTTCATTCCTGTCAGTTTTTGTTCATGTATTTTGATAATATGTTATTAGGTGAATATATGGTTATCATCATCATATCTTCCTAATGGATTGACCCTTTTATCATTATAAAATGTTCTTTTTTTTTTATGTCAAGTAACATTTTTTGTTTTAAAGCCTATTTTACCTGGTATATGTACAATCATTATATCTTTCTTACAGTTGCTGTTTGCACAATATATTTTTCTCATCCTTTTACCGTCAATCTGTTTGTATGTTTGAATGCAAAGTGTGTCTGCTGTAGAAGAAGATGAACTGACTTATTTAGATGGATTAAAGACTGTGAAGATGCTCTTAGTCCCCCAACTATGACAATAGGTTCCTTGAGAAAGTGGTACTACTGTAAATTTTAGATAGATATCAAGATAGACATATTAAGTGAAGGATGTAAGGCACATATGAAGTTTTCTGAGGCAATGGAAATATACAGTGCAAAAGCAATGAATTATGAGTGGATTGAATAAAGATTGATATGGCTAGAGTATAGAGAGCAAAGTGGGTGGAGTAAAATGAGATGGCCGGATCTCAGAATGCCAGATAAGCAAATTTGTCTTAAGGGCATTAAAGTTTCCATGATCAGGTTTTTAAGAAGTACATTCCATGATCACATATGTTTTTGTTTGTTCTTTATTAAAGTATAGGTGACACACAACATTATATTAGTTTGAGGTGTACCACATAGTGATTTAAAAAGTCTATATGTTATGCTATGCTCACCATGACTGTAGCTACCATCTGTCACCATAAAATGCTATTATAATACAATTGATTATATTGCCTGTGCTGTACTTTTTATCCCTGTGACTTATTTATTCCATAACTGGAAGCCTGTTACCTCCAACTCCCCTTCACCATTTTGCCCATCCCTCTACTTCTTCCCCTCTGGTAATCACAGTCTCTTCTTCGCATTTGTGGGTCTGCTTTTCATTTATTTATGCATTTGTTTTGCTTTTTAGATTCCACATATAAGTGAAATCATATGGTATTTGTCCTTCTCGGGCTGACATATTTCACTTGGCATAATATCCTCTAGATCCATCCATATTGTCACAAATGGCAAGATCTCATCTTTTATATGGCTGAGTAATAGTCCACTGTGTGTGTGTGTGTGTGTGTGTGTGTGTGTGTGTGTGTATTACACTACATTTTCTTTATCCATTCATCTATCAATGGACACCTGGGTTGTTTCAATGTATTGGCTATTGATAATCACATGTTTTTATGAGAATATACTAGCAGGCTCCATTCAAACCCAGGGGAACAGCCACACTTTTGTGGCCCCACCAAGCCTTGTCCATGTCTCTGCAACATTATATCCTATTAACTTGTTTCCATTTTGTTTCTTCAACCAGCTTGTGAGCTCCTTGGAGGAAAGACCATTTTATATGTATTTCTACATTTCCACTTTGAATTCAAGAGCAGGTCCATAAAGAGTTTTAAAACATGTTTGATAATGAAATAAATGAATAGGAAATGAAAATAAATTTCAGAAAATAAAGTGTATTAATTTTCTTTGACTATGAGGGACTGAACGAGAGCTACATATAGACAAAAATAAGTCTGCATGTATGAATGTTCTTGGACAACTTCGAACGTGAACAACAAAATAATGCATTGATTTTAAACTGATGAAAAAGAAGGAGAAAGGAAGCCTTGTAGGTCATCATTTCTGATGCCATTTAATTCATTCTAAATTGAATACATAAACAATTTACTTGTTGCCATTATTCTTGGGGGCAGAGCTCAGAGCTGAGGAAGAAACATACAGGATAATTACTATAATGAAGAAATACAAAACACAGAAAATTGTTATACTTCATTATCTTCTAAGGATTATTTAATAGCATAGGGAAGACAGACATATGAACACCAAAATGTGGGGCTCCATCTCACGACCCTGAGACCACGACCTGAGCCAAAACCAAGGGTTGGATGCCTAACTGACTGTACCACCCAGGCACCCCCAAATAATACCTGTTATTAAAAAATAAAACAAAATCACAACTATATCTCCCATATCCTTGTATTACAGAATATATTACATTGCATATAATGTTTTGGTTTCCCCAAGTAGGTCATCAGCACTTTGAGAGTAAATATCTGAGATTTTTCTTAAACTGCCTCCTTCATTCCAAACTTCCAGACTCTAAAATTTGACTTGGGTGTTCAGCTATGGCTAAGAAATACATGGATTCTTTTTTCCTCAAGCTGACCTGTGGTTCAATCATGGCTTCAAGAATTAAGACCTGTCAACATAGACCAGAAAGGAACACAGACAATATACAGTAATAGCCACTTACAGGCAATACAATGGCACTAAATTCATATCTTTCAATAGTTACCCTGAATGTAAATGGGCTAAATGCCCCAATCAAAAAACACAGGCTATCAGATTGGATTAAAAAACAAAACCCATTGATATGCTGTCTGCAAGAGACTCATTTTAGACCCAAAGACACCCCCAGATTGAAAGTGAGGGGGTGGAAAACCATTTACCATGCTAATGGACACCAAAAGAAAGCTGGGGTGGCAATCCTTATATCAGACAAATTAGATTTTAAACCAAAGACTGTAATAAGAGATGAGGAAGGACACTATATCCTACTTAAAGGGTCTATCCAACAAGAAGATCTAACAATTGTAAATATCTATGCCGCTAACATGGTAGCAGCCAATTATATAAGCCAATTAATAACAAAAGCAAAGAAACACATCGACAACAATACAATAATAGTGGGGGACTTTAACAACCACCCCCCCCCCCCACTGAAATGGACAGATCATCTAAGCAAAAGATCAACAAGGAAATAAAGACTTTAAATGACACACTGGACCAAATGGACTTCACAGACATATTCAGAACGTTCCATCCCAAAGCAACAGAATACACATTCTTCTCTAGTGCCCATGGAACATTCTCCAGAATAGATCACATCTTAGGTCACAAATCAGGTCTCAACCAGTACCAAAAGATTGGGATCATTCCCTGCATATTTTCAGACCACAATTCTTTGAAACTAGAACTCAATCACAAGAGGAAAGTCAGAAAGAACTCAAATACATGGAGGCTAAAGAGCATCCTACTAAAGAATGAATGGGTCAACAAGGAAATCAAAGAAGAATTAAAAAAATTCATGGAAACCAATGAAAATGAAAACACAACTGTTCAAAATCTTTGGGATACAGCAAAGGCGGTCCTAAGAGGAAAGTATATAGGAATACAAGCTTTTCTCAAGAAAGAAGAAAGGTCTCAAATACACAACCTAACCCTACACCGAAAGGAGCTGGAGAAAGAACAGCAAATAAAGCCTAAACCCAGCAGGAGAAGAGAAATAATAAAGATCAGAGCAGAAATCAATGAAATAGAAACCAAAAGAGCAGTAGAACAGATCAATGAAACTAGGAGCTGGTTCTTTAAAAGAATTAACAAGATTGATAAACTCCTGGCCAGACTTACCAAAAAGAAAAGAGAAATGACCCAAATCAACAAAATCATGAATGAAAGAGGAGAGATCACAACCAACACCAAAGAAATACAAACAATTATAAGAACATATTATAAGCAACTATATGCCTGCAAATTAGATAATCTGGAAGAAATGGAGGCATTCCTAGAGATGTATAAACGACCAAAATTGAACCAGGAAGAAAGAGAAAATTGAACAGGCCTATAACCACTAAGGAAATTGAAGCAGTCATCAAAAATCTCCCAAAAAACAAAAGCCCAGGGCCAGACGGCTTCCCAGGGGAATTCTACCAAACATTTAAAGAAGAATTAATACCTATTCTTCTGAAACTGTTCCAAAAAATAGAAATGGAAGGGAAACTTCCAAACTCGTTTTATGAGGCCACCATTACCTTGATCCCCAAACCAGACAAACACCCCATCAAAAAGGGGAATTATAGACCAATATCGTTGATGAACATGGATGTAAAAATTCTCACCAAAATACTAGCCAATAGGTTCTAACAGTACATTAAAAGGATTATTCATCACGACCAAGTGGGATTTATCCCTAGGCTGCAAGGTTGGTTCAACATCTGCAAATCAATCAATGTGATACAATAAATTAATAAAAGAAAGAACAAGAACCATATGATCCTCTCAATAAATGCAGAAAAGCATTTGACAAAGTATAGCATCCTTTCTTGATCAAAACTCTTCAGAGTATAGGCATAGAGGGTACATACCTCAATATCATAAAAGTCATCTATGAAAAACCCAAAGCGAAAATCATTCTCAATGGGGAAAAACTGAGAGCTTTCCCCCTAAGGTCAGGGTCATGGTGGGGATGTCCACTATCACCACTGCTATTCCACATAGTATTAGAAGTCCTAGCCACAGCAATCAGACAACAAAAAGAAATAAAAGGCATCCAAATCAGCAAAGAAGAAGTCAAACTCTCACTTTTTGCAGATGATATGATATTTTATGTGGAAAACCCAAAAGACTCCACCCCAAAACTGCTAGAACTCATACAGGAATTCAGTCAAGTGGCAGGATATAAAATCAATGCACAGAAATCAGTGGCATTCCTATACACCAACAACAAGACAGAAGAAAGAGAAATTAAGGAGTCGATCCCATTTACAATTGCACCCAAAACCATAAGATACCTAGGAATAAATCTAACCAAAGAGGCAAAGAATCTGTACTCAGAAAACTATAAAATACTCATGAAAGAAATTGAGGAAGACACAAAGAAATGGAAAAACATTCCATGCTCATGGAAGAACAAATATTGTGAAGATGTCAATGCTACCTAGAGCAATCTACACATTCAATGCAATCCCCATCAAAATACCATCCACTTTTTTCAAAGAAATGGAACAAAAAATCCTAAAATTTGTATGGAACCAGAAAAGACTCCGAATAGCCAGAGGAATGTTGAAAAAGAAAAGCAAAGCTGGCAGCATCACAATTCCAGACTTCCAGCTCTATTACAAAGCTGTCATCATCAAGACAGTATGGTACTGGCACAAAATCAGACACATAGATCAATGGAACAGAATAGAGAGCCCAGAAATGGACCCTCAACTCTATGGTCAGCTAATCTTCAACAAAGCAAGAAAGAATGTCCAATGGAAAAAAAACAATCTCTTCAACAAATGGTGTTGGGAAAATTGGACAGCCACATGCAGAAGAATGAAACTGGACCATTTCCTTACACCACACACAAAAATAGACTCAAAATGGATGAAAGACCTCAGTGTGAGACAGGAGTCCATCAAAATTCTAAAGGAGAACACAGGCAGCAACCTCTTCGACCTCAGCCCCAGCAACTTCTTCCTAGAAACATCGCCAAAGGCAAGGGAAGCAAGGGCAGAAATGAACTACTGGGACTTCATCAAGATAAAAAGCTTTTGCACAGCAAAAGAAACAGTCAACAAAACCAAAAGATATCCGACAGAATGGGAGAAGATATTTGCAAATGACAAAGCAGATAAAGGGCTAGTATCCAAAATCTATAAAGAACTTCTTAAACTCAACACCCAAAGAACAAATAATCCAATCAAGAAATGGGCAGAAGACATGAACAGATATTTTTCCAAAGAAGACATCCAAATGGCCAACAGACACATGAAAAAGTGCTCAACATTGCTCCGCATCAGGGAAATCCAAATCAAAACCTCAATGAGATATCACCTCACACCAGTCAGAATGGCTAAAATTAACAAATCAGGAAACGACAAATCTTGGCGGAGATATGGAGAAAGGGAAACCCTCCTACACTGTTTTTGGGAATGCAAGCTTGTGCAGCCACTCTGGAAAACAGTATGGAGGTTCCTCAAAAAGTTGAAAATAGAGCTACCCTATGACCCAGCAATTACACTACTGGGTATTTACCCCAAAGATACAAATGTAGGGACCCGAAGGGGTACGTGCACCCCGATGTTTATAGCAGCAATGTCCACAATAGCCAAACTATGGAAAGAGCCAAGATGTCCATCGACAGACGAATGGATAAAGAAGAAGTGGTATATATATACAATGGAATATTATGCAGCCATCAAAAGGAATGAAATCTTGCCATTTTCAACGACGTGGCTGGAACTGGAGGGTGTTATGCTGAGCGAAATAAGTCAATCAGAGAAAGACATGTATCATATGACCTCACTGATATGAGGAATTCTTAATCTGAGGAAACAAACTGAGGGTTCCTGGAGTGGTGGGGGGTGGGAGGGATGGGGTGGCTGGGTGATAGACACTGGGGAGGGTATGTGCCTGGTGAGTGCTGTGAATTGTGCAAGACTGTTGAATCACAGATCTGTACCTCTGAAACAAATAATACATTATATGTTAAAAAAAGAAAATAGAAGAAGATAGCAGGAGGGGAAGAATGAAGGGGGGGATTTCGGAGGGGGAGATGAACCATGAGAGACAATGGACTATGAAAAACAAACTGAGGGTTCTAGAGGGGAGGGGGGTGGGAGGATGGATTAGCCTGGTGATGGGTATTAAGGAGGGCACGTTCTGCATGGAGCACTGGGTGTTATACACAAAGAATGAATCATGGAACACTACATCAAAAACTAATGATGTAATGTATGGTGATTAACATAACAAAAAAAAAGAATTAAGACCTGTGTAACCTTAGGAAAAAAACTTGTCTGTGCATTGATATCCTCATCTGTAAAATTAATATAATAATGCATAGATGTTTCCTTTTTGAAACCTGTAGGCCAGTTCCTTGCTGCAGTATGATCCAAAGATCAGCAGCCTCAACATCATCTGAATGCTTGTTAGTTAGCAAGGTAGACTGGTGGTCCCAACCCTAAGTTACTGAACTGAAATATGCATTATAACAAGGTGAATTGTACAAATATTTTAAGAAAAACTTGTTATATTGTGTATGCTAAGAACATAATTGAGTCATCTAAGGGACTGAATATACAAATATATCATCAATGTGTTTGAGGCTCTCTTTGGTACATCTTTTACTTCCACTTTTCACTGCCCTCAATGCATGCAGTAATTACTAATGTAGAAGACTGACAATCACTGCTCATCTGAGGAAGAGACAAGATAGAGGTTTATTTTTTTTTTTTTAAGATTTTATTTATTTATTTGACAGAGAGAGACACAGTGAGAGAGGGAACACAAGCAGGAAGAGTGGAAGAGGGAGAAGCAGGCTTCCCGCTGAGCAGGGAGCCCGATGCAGGGCTCCATCCCAGAACCCTGGGATCATGACCTGAGCTGAAGGCAGACGCTTAATGACTGAACCACCCAGGTGCCCCAAGACCAGATAGAGGTTTAAATAAAGGTTGAACTGGTCCTCAATAGTTAAAGTCAGATTTCAAAAGATCGTTTCTTAGGGTCTTCTGTTTCCTCCAAAAGAACCCAAGCCATCTTTCTACATCCCCTTGAGATTATATTGTTTTTTTCTCTCTTGGTGAAAAAGGCCCATGAATTTTCTGAAGTTTAATATCACACTCAGTGCCAATTCACTCTCAAAGCCACATAACTTCCATATAATGTGGAAACAGAGCTAGAAATTTCAATGATAATCTTGAGGTGATGAATTTATAATCCACTTCTGAAAGCACTTAATTTCCTTCTAGTTAATTGTATCCAATAGTTTTTAGGGTATTTGAGAGGATCATTCACCATTGGTGGTAGTATAAATTGGTAGAAATGCTTTTCAGTGAGGATTTTATAGTCTCTGTCAAATTAAAACATGCATGTGCTTTTAACTTGTAATTCCATTTCTACAATTCTATAGAAATGCTTCTAGGATACAAAGATATGTGTGTAAGAATGATCACAGCAGCATTATTTACAATGCTGAAAAATATTTGTAATAATGAATAATATGAGCTGAGATGAATGTCCAACCACATAGAGATGACAAATTATCTATGATACATTTATACTTTGCTTAATGGATTCTTATCATTTTGTTCATCCAGATAAACTTTCTCCTAGTGATATTTTTTTAGAGATCTGGTGAGAACATCAATACTTTTTGAAACAACCAGTTCTTGCCCCCAACTATGTGGTTCAAAGTAGGAATTATCATATATGTAGTGATCCTGTCCCGTAAGCCACTGTTGAACATTCCAGGCTTGGGTACCTGAACAAATGTAATAGTTAAAATAGCATAGTCTTACCTATAGTTGGTTGGTCCAGAGATGGATACCTAATCAATTTGAATCATGCCACAGATTATTTTGAAGTTTAACTGATACCTTACCTAAGTTTCTCCCTAATGCCCTATTTGAGAATTGGTAGCCACATTTCCCATCCTGTAGAGATTATTTGATTCTAAATGAGAGAGACAATGAGATTCTCTGACAATCTCAGAGAATCTGAAATTATAGAAGATTGTTCTAATTCTTGCTTCGAGGAGATACTAAGGCCCACTCCACCATTCTGATTTTGTGGTTTAATCATTCAATCCTTCCTTGGAATACATGAATCAATAATTTCCCTCTAACTGAAATAGAGCAAATTGAGTTTGTGTTTTGATAATATATTTGTGAGTAAAAAGGCAAGTTTCATAATAATATGAATAGTTTGATATAATTTTTATAAAACTTAAAGTTTATGGGTTTATGAATGTAAAAGTCATCATAGAAGATACACACCGAAGTGTTAACAGTGATTTACCCTTGGAGTAGTGGCAATAGGAAAAGGAAACTCTTTTGCTTCTGTAAGGGTACTTTTATTTAATTAAAATTTTAACAACTACCTCCATTAATATTGTAATTGAAAAATACCTTTCAAAACCCACAAACTAAAAACTTCTAGGAAGAATATGTAAAGAAAAACAAACAAGTGCTTTGCAACCACTCACTCTCAAACCTTCTGATACCAAGTACACCTGTGTTGACTGGTCCCATAGTGAAGCCAGTAGAGAATCATGATTGCTTTAAGATAGAAAGCCAAAGTTGTACAGTGACTTCCCAACTCACAAATGCCTAATTTATGAACACCCGGCACATAAAGAGAAAGGTTACTGGCCCAAGCTAACTTGCCAGGGGACAGCATTGCAGAGTGAAAAATAGTTGAGCTTTGCATTTTGAATTCTCCTCCTCTATTTATTTTAGCTATGGAATATCAGGTGGATTATTTAGGATTTCTGCACCTCCGTTCCTCAGCAACAAAATGTGCTAAAAATGATTCTTCACTCCTAAAATTGCTCTGAAGTTTAGTAGCAATAATGCCTGACAAAGCCTGGCGCATATGATGCACTCTATCTATGCAGGTGTTAGCCATCAGTATTATTAGAGGGTAGCTTGTCTTCTAGGTGCTCAAGGTTTCACTACATCACTGTATTCTTTCTCTAATAGCAAGCTTTGTATCTGTTACCAGGTACAGACAGCAAATCCCTTGGAGTAATGATTTTCCTGTCAGGGTGACAAATTTCAACACGTTAGAATCAATTTCCTCAGAATTAATTCTTCTCCCAGTATCTGCACATCATTTGATTGGAGTAAAGCTACCCTTACGTTTATTAAGTTCCTAACAATAAAAAAAGAAAGCTTGGTCTATTTTATCTTTGCTATTTCAAAAATTCTAAGATGCATGTTTTTTTTTCACATAGTACAAATTCCTGAAGTCTGATATCCCTTGGAGTAGATGGAGTGTCTCAGTATGCACTAGTCAAGCATCAGGCCAATACAACTCATATTGTAGGTTGAATCACGCCACATATCATTGCTTGATATGCGTAAGCTCAGCTGTAGTTGCTCATAGTATCCTGGCTTTACTTATGTATTATTTGCATTGTTAGGACTAGATGTGTTGAATTTAGTTACCATTTAAAATGTCCTGAAAAATAATCTGCTGTGGCCAAACAATGAAACAGAGATATTGTGTACTCAGAAAGTTATAGAATAGACCACACTGATCCATATTAAAACTACATCTAAAACAAAATTTCTACGTGAGAAAGCATGTGTTGAAAGTTGACTACATTTTTTTCTTCCTTTGAAGTTCATAAAATGATGGTACTATCATAGAAGGTAACTTAGATTCAAATAAATATAGTAATTCACATCAAGAAATATGTGGACCTCTTCAACCTCAGGGTTTCTTATTTTGCTCTGGCCAAAGGTCCTCCAATGCAGTATCTACTGACTATATACCATGTGCCAGGCCTAGGGGTGGGTACTATTTTTCTTCTGATAGAGGTCAAAGCCTTTCCTACCATACTTTGTCCAACACAAAGACCTTTCTCCCATCATCATTTTCAGTGGCTGTAATTGTAACAGGGAGAAACTTAGCATGTCTGACTCCATATTGCTTCTATTTCCCTTGCCGCTGTGACCTACAGCTTAGAAACTTCTGCTCAGCCCCACAGGTAGGCATGTTAATCATTGAAGGAATTTTGCTTTACAGCTGAGATTTGCAAAAACTTCTTTGTTACCAGAAACTGACCTCACCTAAGGAGATAAAGAAGTATGTAGAGAAATGACCATGCTATGTTTAAGATTTGCAGGAATGATATGACCAGATTCCTATACACAAAGATTAACTGACCAAGGACAAAAAAGTTACACGACCTTTTTCACTGTCTACAAACATTAGTCACCTTTTGATTCCAACCCACTTCTGCTTCCCCCTTTTGCTAACATGAAAGAAACTCACATTTCATGCCAAAGGGAGATGGTTCTTTGGGACAATAGTCTACCATCTCCTGGATTAGCTGGCTTTACAAATAAAGTCACTTTCCTACCCAACATCCTGGCTCTCGACTTCTTGGCCTGTCATGTGGTGAGCAGAACGAGGTTGGACTTGATTCCATAATTTTGCTTGTAATTCCTAGACTCTTGCCACTTGTTATGAGCAAAAGGATTCAGTTATTAAGTTGGAGTCTGCTTTTGATACAGAGGCTTTACACAGTAGATCCTGCGACGGAGGTAGAAGAGTTGATTCCTGAGGAGTACTGCATTTACTCGTGGAAAGGATGTTACTTTTTTTTTTTTTTTTTTTTAAGATTTTTTATTTATTTATTTGACAGAGAGAGACACCGTGAGAGAGGGAATACAAGCAGGGGGAGAGGGAGAAGCAGGCTTCCTGCCTAGCAGGGAGCCCGATGTGGGGCTCGATCCCAGGACCCTGGGATCACGACCTGAGCCGAAGGCAGACGCTTAACGACTGAGCCACCCAGGCGCCCCGGAAAGGATGTTACTTATTAAGAGTTAGAAACTTCATCCAGTCCTCAGATGTCTATTAAACTCACGGTATAGATGCAGTACTAATATAAAATATGCAGTACTGAGACAAACTCAATTGGGGCATTCTGGTAGAAGGAAGCACAGAGGAAAGAATTGGACAGTACTGCCCCCTGGCGGCTGTCGCTGAGAGGGGAGGTACATGCAGAACCTCTCAGAGCGTTGCCACGCTGGGTCATGGTTTGTACTGAGAACAGAGTTGGGAGTCCAGAAATTTGGGTCATCGAGGAGGGAAGTGAGAGTCTTCGGGGAGAAACAGAGAGATATTCTCATTGGAAAACTCATTATCACTGGAGAAGAAACCAATAATTTCCAAGAGATAAATCTTGAAGACAAATGCAGCTCCCAGGAGATGGAACAGTGGTCTTCCATAAAGAAAAATCTCCCCACACTCCCAACTCAAAAAGCCTTCTGTGCACCTTTAACTCAAGAATCACTTTTAGCAGTGATTTTAGGTAAAGGTGGCTACCTGGGAGTGAGACCCACTGAAGGCACCACAGTGTCATGTCACTGCCTCATGTTTACTCTTGGACATAATCTCTAGGAGTGAAATGTCAGATGGGACCAACGTTTGCGATAGAAAATGTTTCTCCTTATTTCTGTCCCATTCTAACTTTCCCCCAGTGTTGTTTAGTTGAATTTCCACAGTTAAATGCACCTTCACTGTAATCCAATTAAGGCAGTATTTCTAAACCAGAGCCCTTGGGACATCACAGGAAGATTCACTGCCTACCTGTAGTACCACTGGTAGTTTTATTCCCTGCCACATTGGGGATTAATGAGGTATTTATGGAGAAAACATTGGAACTATTTACCATGCATAGCATTGTGTTTTTGAGGAAATATGATTTAAGTTTCACAGAATTTATAACCGAGCTTTGTAATTGATCCTTATTTTAAAGTGAGTTCTACCTGTGTGAAAACAGTACACTTGGGGAAACGCAAGAAGCCTACTGACTTCATATTCAGGGCATCTGCAAATAGATTCAAATTCTTGAATCGCCTACCTTTGTGTCAGGCCCTTCCTCTCACACTAAAATTTTGTCCTTCCCCATTCCTATTTTTCCTATCACTCAACACCTAACAAACATTTTTGCCATACCTAGGAGTTTGCATAAAATCAATTTTCAACTTTTATTTGTTGATTAACAAATAAATGCACGAACAAGTGAATAAATGAGTGAATAAACAATGAATTGAAAGTTTGATTTTCTGACAATTTAAAATCTAGTCTTTTAGTTCTAAGCACTGACAGAGTTATAAGGACCCTGTTGTGGTCAATAGGTGACATTCCTTCCTCTTTCATCTCTTTGAAATACATAGTCATACCCCACCAGCTTCCAGGACTCCTCCTTCCTAAAGCTTTGTCTCCAGAAAACTGAAATCAGGGCACCCTCCTGCCAGTCCCTCTGCCTTGTGTCACTGGCTTTTGGATAAACATGACTTTGCATCTTTCCCTAGAAAAAGAATGCATGGAGCACGACTAAATCTGATGAAATCAAAACCTCTCTCTCTCTCTCTCTCTCCTCTGCCTCCCACACTCCCTTTCATCTTTCTCCTAATTCCTCAATATCGTCCTGAATCCTGCTGCTGACTTTTCAACTATAGCCTCATTACCTCTTACTGATTAAATCACACACCTCTCTGGCAACTTCTCCCTGAATTCTGTGGATGTCCTTTAGATCCTCCTAAATCTCTTGGCTACATTTCAATATCTATTTATATGATATTCTGTGTTACAAATGAACTTGCACTTACGCTATTAAAGCACAGTAAGCCTTTGCCATGCAGTTGACTGCTTATTGTTATTCAACTATTTTCACTTCCCTGGTGCTATGCCCAACTCCTAAGGGGAAGGCACTGCCTGGGGACAAATGCAGGACAGATAATGTCCAACACATACCAATTTTACTTTAGGCTTCAGGTGCAGAGACTAGTAGTTGAAATAAATGGACATATATTAAATGTCCATTTTGTGATAAGCCACACACCCACACCCATAGTTCGATTTTATCATCATAACAATCCTATACCTTCGATACTATTATCTCATTTTACAGAGAGTGAATTTAAGCCTTGAGAGATGTCTTAGGTACAAGGGGCAGATCTCAAACTTAGAAGAGTAGGATTAGATCTTAAGCCTCTCCACTTCCACTTTACCTTGTTCTTTTTCAAGACAAACCTTTGCCTAAGACACATATACCATTACCTAGGTCCAGAACATTTTTTTTTCATGCCAAATGGAAACACTGTGCCCATAATTATATGTGCTGTGGAAACTAACACAACCCTGTACCCATTTATTCTAGTTCCTTTCCATAGAGGGGTTGGTTGCATATGGTGAATATAATTAATGCCATGAAATGTATACTTCAAAATAGTTAAAATGGTAGATTGTATGTTATTTGTATTCACCACAATAAAAAACCACACATACACACAAAACACACACACTCAAATTTAAACAGTCTTCTACTTCCCACTTTTTCTTACAACTTCCTTTCCTTAAAGGTTATGTCAATATTTACAGAGTCCAGGATGAAATCCCTAACCTGGTTTCATTAAGTTAAAATATTGTATACTATTTTTTTATTATCTCCATTATGACTTTTCCTGGTTAAATATAGATTTTATGGCACAGGGACAGAGATAGTATTATCACTTTTCAAAAGCTGCACTTCACAGGAGGACTGCAATGAGTTTTAAACATTAAAGTTCTCCTACTATAGGAATGCTATTCCTCAGAGAGAAATGCACCATTTGCAAAAAGAATTTCCTGGTATTTTATTTGGTCTGTTGGATACAAAATGAATCTTGGAGCTTTCACTTGAGTTTCCACTTGACAAGCCCTTGACATGATGTTGATGACTTCCAAATCTCTTCCCCAGCCCACACCTCCCTCCTGAGCACTAGACCATATATCCAACTGACTACTGGACATCACCTTGATATCCCTCAGACACCTGAAACTTAACTTGTCCAAAGCTGTACTCATTATTTTACACTCTCAGACCTGCTGCTGTTTCTGTATTTTTGATTTCACTGAAGGATATAACTATCCACTCAGATGTCCAAACAAGACCTCTAGGCATCATTCTCAAATTTTCCATCCCCATCCATATCTTATCAATCATCACATTCTTTAGAGTCTATCATAGTTCCTCTTGATGACTATTCCAAAGGATCAGCCTCCACCCACCTAAACATGCATGTTCAAGCAAAGCCTTCAATTTTGATTGCTCAGTATGATATATTCAGCTATCCGTTTGCTCTAATAAATGGATCTCTGTAGTCACAGAAGTGGCCTTGCATTTCAGCCAAAAGAAAACTTGGGAATATAAATCAACAGAAGATAAAAAGAAAAATGCATCATTTCTTTGGAGCCTTTACTACAAATTTTAATTCTCTGATTTTTTTTGTTCTTGGGATGTCAATGAATGTTTAAATGGCAGCAACCAATTTGATGTTCTTTCTGCCTTCGATCAGGCCTACACAATTTGCTTTCCTCAACACTCTTGCTCATCTCCTTATAGAAAAGCAATTGTAGACCACATGGAGAAATTATTTTAAACTATAAACAGATGTGTTTACCTGATATCACATTTCCTTTTACCCATAGGCTAAAGGGCTATTTATCCTGCCTTCTCTTAGTTTAGGCAGGATACTCAGAAAATCCAGAATACAACAATATCAAAATCTTGGCTTTTCCATTGTAAAACCTGTGGTTTAGATGCATTTGTAGGAATACAGGATTTCCCCCCCAGATTTGTACATTATCTTTGAGAACTTCTAATTTGGATATGTGAAAAATAGCCTTTCCTTCATTGTCTAATGGGAAATCATGCAAAATTAAGGTTAATGAGAAATAGAATCTCAACAATATCTTCCAAAATTTTGACATCTGTGGAAAGGGTATCAAAAGAAATGGATAAAAGGGAAAGAGTATATGACCAGTTCTCAACTTCCTGTCTGTCTCCATTTGCTAGTGGGTTACATAAGCCAAAAGTAGCTACATGTATTATCTTCATTCAAAAGGAAAAATGACACATAGGCCTGGCTTTCCTCCAATGAACTTTCCTGAAAATAATGGTTTCAGAAAACAAATTGCTTACTTCAGAAATATTTAATCAAAAAGGAAGGGCTACCAGATCAAAGATGATATGAAAAACAAACATGAATAAACCAAAGGACATAGGAAGCACACTCACCATAAATCATCATCATCATCATCATCATCATCACCACACAGAAAGTCTTAAGCAAGTATTTTACTATGAATTTTAAAATGCAGTAAAACAATTAATAAAAATGATGATATAGACAAAGGTATGTGAATTTAAATAAAATTGTAAGATTAGAATATGATGAAATGTGAATAGAAGAGCTAAGAAAAGAAGGGAGAGGAAAATACAAATCACAGAAATGAAGGCAAAATTGTCAGTGATACACATTGCTAAATATTCCCTAAAGCTCATAAAGGATTAAACAGGCAAGGAAAATGAAATGGATATAAATAAGTGTTCTGAAAAAGGTTATGAGAAAATAAAAGGCCAGGGAGATACAAAAATTGTGTATGTTGGGTAACTAAAGAAAAATGTTAGAATAGAACCTTTCTTTAAAGATATTATTCAAGAAAACTTTCCAGAAACAAGGTCTTAATATAGAGACAACAATTTATTCTGTGTCCTATGGAAACGTGACACAGAATGTCAGTACAAATAAATGTCCTACTACATCTAGCTTTGGACAGACAAAGATCAGGTCACTTTAAAAGCAAAAAAAGAATGTTGACTTCAGACTTCTCCACAACCCATATTCAATGCTAACAGACAACTGAACACTTAAGAATTCTCAAAAAAAACAAAAAAAAAAGTCTGACTCAAGAATCGTATGCACAGTCATTCAATCATAAAGGAAACAGATAACATTTTTGGAATGTACAAAAACTCTGGAAAGATTACTTTTAGCCCGTTCTAAAGAAGTCACTGGAAGATGTGTTTTAGCTGACCAAGAAAATAAAGCAAAAATAATGGCAAAAAGACAGGTAGAGAGCATTAATATATTTAGCCACAGAATTAATATTTTTAAAATGTGGAAATAATGTTTGCCAAACAGAATGGAATGTTATAGATACTGACTGTAAATATAATAAAACTAATATGAGTTTGGAATTTTTTTTTGGCCATTATTTCTTCAAAAATTGTTTTCTGTCCACCCTTTCCCTCCTCTCCTTCAGGGATTCCTATAATATATATTAGGATTTCTGTGATTCTCTCAATTGATATTCTATTCATTTCAAACTTTTTCTTGTATTTCACTGGATACAGTTTCTACTGCCATTTTTCCTCTTTGCTCTTCCTTCTGCTTTTTAGGTATCCAGTGCATTTCTCATCTAAGACACTGTAGCTCTCATTTCTATAAGTTCTATTTCAGTTTTTGTTTTATTTCCTATGCCATTACTTAATTCTTTGAACATATAATATATAGTCATAAAAACTGTCTTAATGCTTTATTCTTCAAATGCTAACATTTGGGTCAGTTCTGAGCCCACTGGAATTAATTGTTTGTTCTCATTATGGATCACATTTGCCTTCTTTTTATGCCAGGTAAATATTTTCCCTATTTAAATTATATTTATTCTTCTAAGTTATGTAAGATTTTATTTAAAATAATCAAGATGATTTGTATAAAGTAGAATGTAAGGGAGGGCATAAATAATAACATTTCTGACAATGTCAGAATATGATATTTATATACTTTAAAATAGCATGAATATACCAACAGCCATTTTGAAAGTAAGCTGGCAATTGATGACATAGTTTCATAAATTAAAAAACCACATATTCCTAAACTGTTTAGCGACATTAGTGATACTTAAATCATAATCTTAGATATATACAGTTCTACTTTTGGCCCTTGTCATAATTTCATGTCAAATTACTTTTCACTTTTTGTAGTAGACACTGAACCACTGAATTTTAAAATCCTAGAATGACAAGATAATACTTAGAAGTCATATATTGTCAACTATTAATTTGCTTCACAGGGATCTCTAGCTCAAAAAGAAACTATATTGTTTGCGTATTTATTCTACACAATTTGTGAGTCTACACATGTGTAGACTCACAAATCTACCATGAAAATCAAGATACTGAGGAGTTCTATCACCACAAGGATCTGTTGCATTCCCCTTTTATAACTACACCTACCCCTCCCTCTCTCCATTGTCTCTAAACCCTGGCAACTTTTAATCTGTTCTCCATTTTAAAAATATTTTTCCAATTCTGCACGGAAGGAGTTTGGAAGCCAACACTCCATCCTAACAAATAAGTAAAGAGCTAAACAAAAATCCACTACTCTTCTAGGTTCCTTGAGAGAGGCAAGAATACAGGGAAAACTGCTGCCACCACAACTGGAGAGATAGGTGAATACAGGGAGTCATGACCTACCTGAACACAGACTCATTAGCAGAAACTGCTGTGGGAACCAGTGGTACCAGGGTAGAAAACCCTGAATTGTAATTGACAAATTGCTGCAGGCTCAATGTGGACAACTCTGAGAGTTAAAAACTCCAGGGTCATCCATTCATACCAGGATTTCTAAAATATTGTGAAATTTACATCTAGAAGCTAGACCAGATTCCAACAATAAATATCAGAGAAAAAAATCTCCCCCCTGCTCCCAGAAGGGTAGGAGAAAGGAAGCATTTTGAAATACACCGAGCACTCTGTTTTTCATGAATAGGTCTGTCCTAAGAGGAAACTAGTTAACAAGAACCTTACTGGCTGGGGTATCATCAGAGCCTAAATGACCTGAAAATGGAAATATCAAATTCCAGCCCATTCTAGCCATCTTGTTTCACCTAAGGTGGGGAGAAAAAACTAAGAAACACTTGTGAGGTTAACAGCCCAAAAATATAGGCTCATTAAAATACTGAGACCTAATCATAGGACTGTAGATCACTTCCCTTCTGCCCACACCTCACAACCACAATACTGAAGGGGTCTATTTACAATAATTGTTTTTACCCAATATATCATGTCCAGTATCAAGAAACACTTACAAGGCATATCAAAAGACAAAAACAAAAAAACATGATTTGAAGAGACAAAGCAAGCATCAGAACCAGACATAGAAGAGAGAGAATTATCAGACTTGAATTTAAAACAATGATTAATATATATTATATTATATATATTATATATTAATATATAAGGGCTCTAATGGATAAAATAGACAGCATACATGAACACATGGACAATGTAAGCAGAAAAATGGAAATACTAAAAAAAGCATCCAAGAAGAAATGCTAGAGATAAAAAAGACAACAACACCATAACAGAAATGAAGAATGTCTTTGATGGATTTATTACAAGACTGGATATGGCTCAGGAAAGAATCTCTGAGCTAAAGGAGCTAGAGGATATATAATTTTAGGTTTAAAAACCAAAAAGCAAAGAGAACAAAGACTGAAAAAAAACTTGACTATCTAAGGACTGTGAGACTACAGACTACAAAAGATGTAACATGTAGATAATAGGAATACCAGAAGAAAAAGAAAGAGAGAAAGGAAAAGAAGAAATATTTGAAACAATAATGACTGAGACTTTGCCCCAAATTAATGTCACACACTAAATTACAGATCCAAAGAGTTCAGAGAACACTAAGCAAGATAAATATCAATAAAATTGTACCTAGGCATATAATTTACAAACCACAGAAAGTCAAAGACAAAGAAAAATCCTGAAAGAAGTCAGAAGATGAAAATACAATACTTTGTCTATAGAGGAAAAAAGATAAGAATTATATCTGACTTCTCAGAAACCATACTAGCAAAAAAAAAAAAAAAAAAAGGAAAAAAACACATACTAGCAAGAAGAGAATGAAGTGAAATACTTAAAGTGTTAATATGCAAGTTAATATACAAAAGTTAACATACAAAAGTCTATTTCTTTCCTATATGCCAGCAATGAAAAAGTGGAGTTAAAAATTAAAAACATAATTCATTTTAAATTAGCATCCAAAAAATGAAATTCTTTGGTATAAATCTAACCAAATATATGCAAGATCTTTATGAGGAAAACTACAAAACTGATGAACAATACCAAAGAACACTTAATAAGTGGAGACATATTCCATGTTCATGGATAGAGTCAATATTGTCAGGATGTCAGTTCTTCTCAACTTGATCATCAACAAACAAGCTGTTTGATGACTCATGAGCTCCATGAGCTTGGATATCCAAATTTCTTCCCAGATTTGGGACGTTCTCAGTCTTTATTTCTCTTCATAAGCTTTCTGCCCCATTCTCCACTTCTTCTGAGACTCTAATTAAATTCACAGACTGTTTCCATTGACAGATTCCTCTAGATCATATAAGCTTTCTTCATTCTTTTTCTTTGTTCTCTCTGACTGGGTAATTTCAAAGGTCCTGTATTCATAGATTCTTTCTTCTGCTTGACCCATTCTGTTGTTGCTGCTCTCTATTGCAGTTTTCATCTCGTTCATTGTATTCTTCAGCTCCAGAATTATTGCTTTGTTCTTTTAAATTATTCCTATCCTTTTGTTAAACCTCTCATTTTGTTCTTGTATTATTTTTCTAATATTGTTGAATTATCTTTCTCTGTTTCCTTGTAGCTCATGGAACTTCCTTAAAACAGCTATTTTGAAATCGTTGTTGGATAAATCACAGATCTCCATGTCTTTGGAGTCAGTTCCTGGAAGATTATTGTGATCCTTTGTTGATGCCATGATTTCTTGATTTTTCAGGTTCCTTGAAGTCTTGTGTTGCTCTCTCTCCACATTTGAAGATGCAGTCACCTTGCCAGTTTTTACTATCTGACTTCAGGAGAGAAATATCCCTGCTAGGGACTCTGAGGCTTTCCCAGATCTTCTATGGATACACCTGTGCCATGCTTCTTGCTCTATCTAGTGGCAAAATTTTTAAGCTCATATGCCTTCCCTTGCCCTGCAACATACCATGCTGATAGCTTCCTTTTGCTTTCCCAAAGGTGGAGCTAAAGCTAAATTTTGTGGTCTCACCCCGGCCTTCAGATTCAAGCTGGCTTTCTGTGCAAGCTTACCAGCCATCTGCCAAATGTTGCATTTGACACTGTTTAAAGTGCCCCGGGTGCCTGGCTGTCTCAGTAGAGTATGTGACTCTTGATCATGAGGTCATGAGTTTGAGCTCCACTTTGGGTGTAGAGCTTATTTTAAAAAATTTTTAAAATAAGAAGAAAGAAAAAAGGAAAATTGAGCAGTTTTTAAAAAAAGAAAAAAGAAAAAGAAGGTGCCCACAGAGAGCTGGCCTGGAGAGGGTGGAGGTATATATTGGTAAGGTACATGGAGCACTAGGGGTGCCCATGGGCCAGTTGGAGGGATCTGTGTGTGAGGCATCCACAGCAGCTCATGGATGGGCTTCATAATGGAATCTGTGACACAGCAAGATCCACATCCCTTTAATGCCTTCTGAGAGTCCTGTCACTTTCCCAGCTTCTTCCCAACACCAGTCATGCAGCTCATAACTCAGAACTCTGGGTAGATTAAAAGTGAATCAGGCCTCTTTGGTATTCCCTTGTATAGCTAGAGAAGCCAGGTACTCCTTGGCATGCTCTCTCTTTCCCCTGAGGGAGAACTCATGGGCTGAGAAGATCTCTCTTGGCACTGAAGAGTGCCACTTTGGGGCAGTAGTGACATAAGTAAAGTCATCTGTCTTTCACATCCTCTCTATGCATCCAAACTCAATTATTTTTCCCCCAATGGAGAGTGGAACTTCTCTTCTGGAGACCTGGACATCACAAAGGCTTTCTCATCCATGGGTGATTATGTAAGTCACGTTTTCCAGGGGCTTCCAGACCATAGTTCAGAGGGTAATAGAACCAGTTCATGAGCCACTGCAGGGTCCACGGCCAGGACCAACGTCTGTATAGCTACTATCCAATGCATGTGTAGGTGGGTCTCTTGGCCTATGGTGCTGGGACACCACAATTCTCACAAAGGCAGCTTCATTCAAAGAAGGATGCCAAACTATTATTGTTGACAGGGGATACAAACAAGGGAAATCATATCCAGCCATGTTGCTGACATCACTCAAAAAAATAAAATCTTAATAAAAATGAAAAGAAAACTATACCTAGGTGTAGAGAAAAATAATAATATTGCAATGTGTTCATTTTTTACTTATTTAAATACAATATATATGAAAACTCTAGAACAAAGTATTGGTGGGGATAAATGGCTATGCATTATTGCAAGATTTCTCCAGTTTATTTGAACTGGTTCCATGGTAGGTCTAAATAAACAGAGAAGTTTATTATATTAACACTGATGTCAATTACTAGGAAAATAGTGCAAAAAAAGGCATATCTAAAATGCCAACAAATAACTTAAAATGGAATTCTAAAAAAAGATTTAAATAATCCAAAAGAAATTAGTCAATGGTGAAGGGAGAGAGAAAAATGTATGGCAACAAAGAGAAATTTAAGAATAAAATGGGATAACTAAATTCAATCATATCTGTAATTATTTTAAGTGTACTGGACTAAACAGACAAAAAAATACAGAGATTTGGTTAAATTGGTCAGAAAAAAGCATGAGTCACTTACATCTTGCATACAACAAATATTTAAGAATAAAAACAACTACAGGTTGAACACAAACAATGAAAAGAAGAGACCTCATGCGAAGTGTAAGCATAAGGCAAGAATTCCTATATTAATGTCAGATAAAATATACTTTAAACCAAAATGTTTGAAAAAGATGAAGAGGGGTATAATCATAGAAAAGTCAATTTAAGAAGATGAATAAATTATACCCTTAAAAGCACAGAAATCAAAAATTGATGTAATTAAAAGAAGTAGATAACTCTGTAGTCATTTTTGAAGATTTTAACACTCCTTTCTTTTAATTGATAGAACAACTAGATAAAATATCAGAAAATATATAGATGACATAATTGATAGAAAGGCATAAAAATGGAGAGATATAAAATTCTCCTTACTGGCAGGTAATGTTATTGTTTATATAGAGAAATCTAAGAAATTTACAAAACAATTACTTGAATAGTGAATTTAATAATATTGCCATACACAAAATTCATGTACAAAAATATACATCTTTGTTTATATATTAGTAGTAAAGAAATGGAAAATAAACTAAAAATTTCATTCTTTTGATATGTCATCAATCATCCAAACTAAGAAATGTATCTAACACAAGAAATGTGAAAATACATAGCTTCAGTACGCTGAACATGATAAAATACCACTAAGGAATATTAAATAATTAAATAATAAAAAGATACACTGTTGTTAAGATATGAATAATTCCAAAATTGATCTATAGGCTTTATGCAATTTCAAAACATATTTACAGAAAGTTTTAATGTAGCATTTGATTAACTAATTCTAAAAAATATGGATCTGAAAATGACATCAAATATTAAATTAATTTTGAAAAAGAACAAAGTTAGTGGATTTACGCTACTTCACTTCAAGCTTTAGTACAAATCTATACTAATCAAAAGAGTGTGATAGTTACATAAGGATAGACATAGAACCACTGAGCATTATAGTGAGCCCCAAAATAGACTTATGCACTCGTGTAATTTTCAACAAAGATCAATCTAATGAGAAAATGAAAATCTTTTCAACAAATGGTGTTAGAACATTTGGATACATATGAACAATATAAACTTTGACTTTTACTTCACAGTATACATAAAAATTAATTTAAGATATATACAAGATCTAAATGTAGGAGTTAAATTCATGAAATTTTTAGAAAACAAAGTACAAGGCTACATTCATGACTTGGAGGCATGCCACTATTTCTTAGGTCACACATGAAAAAAAATTAAAATGATAAACTATATTCCACTAAAAAATAAAACTTCTAGTTATGCAAAGACCCTTAAGAAAATGAATACATGAATCAGAGACTAGAAAGGAAATTCACAAAAATATATCTGACAAAGGATTGGTATCTAGCATTTATAAATAACTCATACAACTAAATATTTTATATATGAAAGACTCAGTTGGGTAATGGGCAAAATATTTAAAGGGAGTTCAAAAAGTAAGGTACATGAGTAACCAATAATCACATCAAAACATTTTCAATATTATTATTCATCATGGAAATACAACTTAAAACCACAATGAGATTCACTACATATCCACCACAATACTTTATTTATTTTAGATTTTTATTTATTTATTTATTTGAGAGAGAGAGAGACAGAGATAGTGAGAGAGAGCACAAGTGGGGGGAGAGGGAGAAGCAGGCTCCCCGCAGAGCAAGGAGCCTGATGCGGGACTCGATCCCAGGACCCCGGGATCATGACCTGAGCCGAAGGCAGACGCTTAACCGACTGAGCCACCCAGGTGCCCCACCACAATACTTTAAAAAGGATAGCAAGGATGTAGAAGAATCAGAACTCTCATACTTCACTGATAGTAGTGTAAAATACTAGAAAACCACAACTCACACACTAGAAAGATCAAAAGGAACAAATCACAGACACTAGGAAATGTTAACGAGGGTGTGGTAAAATTACAGCTTTCATCCATTTTTGGTGGGCTTGTCACTTAGCATAACCAGTTTGAAAAACTAAAGCTGATTAACATGTGGCCTATAACCTAGATATTTCTCTCCTAAGGATAGGCACATATATCCAGGAAAAGATGTGTACAAAAATGCACACAGTAGAAATACTGAAAATAGTTAACAAATCACACACTGAAATGCCCATTAACAAGAGAAAGGGATAAAGCTGTACAAAAATATAGAAATTAAAATTAATTAGTTTGGATGTTTGGTGACATATCAAAAGAATGAAATTTTTAGTTTATTTTCCATTTCTTTACTACAAATATATAAGCACAGATATGTATTTTCATACATGAATTCTGTGTATGGTGATATTATTAAGTTCACTGTTCAAGTAATTGTTTTGTAAATTACTTTTATTAATAAAAATATAGAAATTAAAATTAATTCTACACAGAATTTCATGGATGAATCCCTAGAACATAATGTTGAGTAAAATTTGTTGGAAAATGAAAGAACACATACAATATAATTCCACTTACAAAAGCTTAGAAAGAGTATAGAGCAATCAACATTGTTGGAAGTTAAAGGGTTGTCACACTTGAGAGTTGGTGAAAGTGGGTAGAGAAGAGAATTTGGAAAGCAAACAGTATTCTATTTCTTTGATTGCTTAGAAACCATCAAGTTCTAATCTTAAACTTTGTGCACTTTTCTGAAGGTATGTTTCACCCCAATAAAATCTTAATTCAGAAAAAAGCATTGGGAGTAATGTCAGCCAAAGGGTGGAATGGGCAGCCTCCAGGTCTCATTCCCCCACAGAAACATCACTAAGATAAGAAATTTAGTAAAGGTGTTCAACAGCTGATTGGAGCAGACAGAAGAAATATTCAGTGAATTTGAAGACAGGACAATTGAAATTGTTGTGTCTGAGGAACAGAAAGAAAAAAGAATGAAGAAAAGTGAAGAGAGCCTAAGGGACCTGTGTGATACCAGGAAGTGGAAAAACACATGCAATATTAGAGAAAGAGTATTTAAAACAATGACCAGAAACATTTTAAATTTGATGAAATACAAAGATCTACAAATCCAAGAAACTCAATGAACGCCAAATCTGATAATCTCAGACAGTCATATCAAGACACATTACAATCAAACTAGCTAAAGCCAAAGACACAAGAGAATCTTAAAAGCAGTAAGAGAAAAAGAAGCAACTTTTCAAGCACAAGAGATCCTCAGTAAAATTAACAGTAAAATTTCTGTTCCTCATCAGAAGCCATCGAGACAGGAAGGCAGTATGAGGATATAGTTAAAGTGTTGAAAAAAACATCAAGAAATAATTCTATATCTGGCAAATCTGTGCTCCAAAAATGAAGGAGAAATTAAAACATACCTAGACAAAAATAAAGAAATGAATAAAAAGATAAGGGAGTTTATTACCACTACACTTGCCCTATAAGAAATCCTAAAGGGGGTCCTTCGATTGAAATGAAAGCATGCTAGACTTGAAGCCATATGAAGAAATAAAAATCTCCAGTAAAGGTAAATACATGGGCAAATATTAAAGCCCATATCACTCTATTGTTTGTAACTCTATTTTTTTATTTACCACATGATTTAGAATACAAATGCATGAAAAAATATTTTATGTATACCCATGTGATTGAGCATACAATGTATAAATAGGTATTTATCCAGAGAAGATATACAAATGGACAATAATCACAAGAAATGAGACTAAACTTCAATAATCCTTAGAAAAATGCAAATCAAAATCACAGTGGGCCTTCACTTCCTACCTGCTTGGATAGTTAAAATTAAAAAAAAAAAAAAAATAAGTGTTGGTGAGGATGTTGGCAAATCTACAGGGAAGAAAAGTTAAACCCAAAGGAGTGGAAATGAAGGAATGGCCAGATACTAAGTATGATCTATAAATGACCAGGCAGTGAAATCTGGGCTGTAAAGGTCAATGAACATACACCCACAGTTCAATTATTCTTTTCTTCTCCATTATAAAGACTGATTTAAGCCTTTATCACCTCATGCCTGCAATGCTGCCAGCAGCCTTCTGTTCTCCCTGCTGCCTGGTTCACCTCCTTCCACTCTCTTTAACATTACTTCCAGAAGAGCCTCTCTAAAAACAAGTCTGATCATGTAACTTCCCTGTGCCATACCTGTTCATATCTCTCTGAAACAAGAGTAGCATCCAGTGTCTCGACATGACAGGAAAAGCCTTCCATGACTTGGCCCATCTACATAGTTGGTGCTTAGTAAATAAAACCTTACACGGTGGATGACCAGTGGTTTTTTACCAAGGGAAAGAAAGAAACAGCAAGCATAACGTGGAGAGGTTTACCCATATTTTCTGAGCATTGTGTCTGTGAAGCACACTGAGGGGGGAAGGGAAATATATTCAAACTTCAAATATGTGCTGCTTCCGCCATGTGTCTTGCCTCAACGTTTAAGGACCTGAGAGTCTATCAGGGAATACTAGGCTTGCTCAGAAACTGCCATGTGGTTAGGATTTGATAAATGTGCTGAGGCAATTCAATAGGAAGAGATTCATTTTTCACCTTGGGGACTCAGAGAAAGCTAATGGACAGTTGGTCTGGGTCTTGATGAAGGAGCAGGGCAGGTGAGAAGAGACAGATCTCCAAACCCTGGGGAAAAGCCCTCCAGCGTGTGAAGGTCAGGGAAGACGCACATATTTTCATGCTACTTGGCTATGACACAGGGCATGTGAGCCTTAGCAATGTGGTTGGAACACCAGTGTGGCTAGCTTTGGAGGGTCTTCATTGCTAGTGAGAGGATTGTAAGTTGAGCCTTCTCTATGAAGACTCTTAGGCCCCAGCTAATTCTCTACAAAGCCTGATCCCTGGCTGCTTTCTGTCCCAGTCTGCCCTCTCTACCTGTAACTCATTCAGACTCACCGTCTGCTCCTTCTCCATGCCCCTGCCTCTAACTCTGTGACAACAGGCTTCAGTCAGCTTCTTGCTACCATAGGAAACTAACTCCCCAAATTATTCTTCATGTTGCCTTATACTTCCCTAAGGCTGAGTTTTTCTCCCCAACAGGCTAGGAAACAGAAAAAAAAGATCACTGGCCTGTAGAGAGATCTGCATTCTATTCATCGCTCTTCTACTCATAGATATGTGACCCTGGGCAAATTACTTAACCTCTCTGAGCCATCTGTGAAATGCTGATTATAATTCTTATCTTAGAGAGATGCTGTGAGGGTAAAATAAAATGTTTAAGCCTCTAGTTCTTAGATGCTCCCTAAAGTGTTAGTGGGCTTCCCACTCCAGTCTCCAGGTCCAAGCAGGTCAAATTTGGGGCCCTCACTTCCCTCTCACCCCAGCCCTCGATTAGGACAGCTTAATGAATTCTCCACTGTGATCATTACTAACTCTCCTGGTTTCTTGCTCAGAGGCCAGGAGACAGCATTATGCAGCAAGGCTTAAAGGCTTCTTCTTTTAAACTTAAACTAGGCTCATTGGGGAGGCTAAATGCTAAAGATTTGACCTGGTCTGGCATTTGAGCTGATTCACATTAAAATTGCCTGTGTAACAACTGGAGGGGAAAGAAGAATGCTCTAATCAGTCTAAGCCTGGAGGAAAAGTAATTGCAAATTTACAGAGACAAAAACAGGTGTGTGAAATGGTGTGTAACTCGGAGATTGCCACAATCTCTCAGGACATAGTTCCTGGTTGGGAGTCCTCATGCTAGAAAAGAATTAGGAGCATCTTGGCAAAGTTTGTGTCACAGAAAGTGCAATATTTACTCAGCATGGAGGTAGCCATGGATGCCCTGACAACTGCCATCCAGGCTTTCTGATTTGATTTTGGTTGCGGTGTTATGTAGAGAATCACATAATGCCCAGTGGCACCAAGTACCCATGTGGATCTGATTGAAGTCTTTGCTCCTGCTAGTTTCAGGGTACATATAACTGAGAGTGGCTGGTAAAAGAGCATGTGCTTCCTTGAATCAGGAAAAAGGGTCAGCTCCTGGCTTCTGAGATTCGAACTACAACGCAAACCTCCTTGCATCCAGGCACAGAAAAGTTGTTGGACCCTGCAAATCTCATCATCCTTTGTGGCAACTGGTTATGGATCTGCCAGAGCCTAGGATGACACCACTCTTTCCTGTCCAGGTTTGCTTAGGTACTCTTGAATCCCACACTATTTCACAGACTCACAGAATGTGTTGAGAAAATGAGTTTAATCTCATTTCAGAGTTGAAAAAAATGAGAGCCCCCAAAAGGTATAGCTTATTGAGATCATAAAGATAGTTATAAAAAAGGCCTGTGTGAGAACATGGGTCTCTTGATTCCCAGAGTTTATAATTAATGAAATCTGGTAGACAATAATGCCAAATTTATTCATTTTTCTGCCATTGAAACAGACAGTAGAACTATTTGCCTATTTACTCTAAAGTGCTAAGCCAAGTGTGCATAAAGCCATAATATCATTTTCTAATTTTGCCTGTACTTTAAAATTTCAATCCCTCAATGGTCAGTTGGTCCTTTATAGCTTAACTTAAATGGAGTTAATAAGAATTAAAGGACATGAGAGGGTTTTGATATTTACTGAGGGAATAAGTATAAGACTCTCTCACTGACACACCTTAATTCATAAAATGGTTAAGAGCAGGCCCAGAAATATGACTAAAGTCTTGGCACAATAAAATATATAAGAAATCAATTTTAATTATTTTTCAAGTAATTGAAATTCAAAGTCTTTCGTTATATCCCTAATCTTCTACTTCCATACTATATTCAAGCTTTCAAAAGGTGAGGGGCTCTTCCTGGTCTATTCTGATGAACAGACAATTGTTTTTAATGATTCTTTGGCCAGATAACTCTGAAATCCTTCCTTTTACATTCATCAAATGCTTCTGGTTTGCCCAAGCTTATCTCTCCTCAAATTACTTTTTAGTATAGCCAAAGAAAAATCCAATACCTTTGAATATGCTTAGGTATGAAGAGCTCGTAGGTATTAAAATCCCACATGGCTTCAGAGATGGGTAGAAGATTGGGAGCAGGGTGAGGGCAGCAGTCTATTCCAATCCTCCTTTCTCCTTGACTTCTGCACATTGAGTACACGTCTATGTGTCCGTTTAGCTATTTACCTCTGTTTATTTTGCTAATATATTTCTATCTAACAAGAAACTGTGGACAGAGAAGGAAGGAAGTAGCTGACTTCCTGTAGTCATGTCCATCCATGGTCCCAAGGAAGGGTATTCCCAAATAGCAGGCACCTGTACTTAGTGTGAATGCAATACAGAGACTACCTGTAGATCATTTGTTGCCTACTGCTCTGCTTCTGGATCAACTGCTTTCACGAGACAAGCTGCTGAGACAGATATTAATGCATATTTCAAACCAGCTGGATACATGGCAGGAGTCCTGTCTTTGAGTAGTCTGTCTTACTGTGTTCTCATGCTTCCATTTCTCCCCACCCATCATTAGAAGCCAAGAACTGTTCCATACTGGTTCAGCTTTTCCAAGGAGGTAATACTCTACTTGCTTACATATCCCCCCCTCATGTTGCTACATCAGAACTGGAAGCTTATTTCTCCTAAATTTTAGCAAATAGTAATTAGAAATCAACACAATTTATAGTTCTGTGAGAATTAATTTTGCTTAGAAAGTTACTTTTATAGCTTTTGTATAAATATGCCCTGTGTCTTTCTTGGTGCCTGGCAAGTGGTAAATGCTCATTCACTGAATGAAGGCTTGCTATGTGCTCACATTTTCCCATTTGCCAAGTTGAGGTTATTGTAGCAGAATTCAATTACTTTCCTCTATGCAGATTACATGATTTTATAACTTCTGATTAAATAACATCATTTAGTCTTCCCACTTGAAATGTTCTTCCTCATCTCCAGCACATCCTCACCCCAGTGCCATGGCATTCACTATCATTTATATGACATTGGGTCATTATCTCTAGCCAAAACTTCAGTCTTCATCTGCATGACTGTGTATCGAGCTGCTTGCTGTACATCTCTGCATAAAGGATCCACAGGTATCTAAAACTAACATGTCCAAAGGTGAACTCAGCATCTTCTCCCTCACATACCTTCTCCCTCATAAGCACAAGCACATACTCTCAGTTAATCCTCCTTCCATGCTTCCCATCTCAAAGTATGGCACCATAATCCATCTAGCTGAACAAGTTAGAAGTCAGAAGGCTTGTCTATCCTCCATCTGTCTCTCAAAATCTAAGGAAGGCTTTTCTCTTAGTGGCCCCAGTCTCTATTCCTTCAGAACAGAGTTTCATCTTCTAAGTATGACTTCTTAAGCTGATGCTTACCTCTCCCTTCAGGCAGTTCCCCCAAAAGTGAATTCTATTTTTTTTTTTAAGTTTTATTTATTTGAGAGAGAAAGAGAGAGTGAGCTGGGGGGTGGAGGGGCAGGAGGAAAGAGAGAATCTCAAGCGGACTCCCTGCTGAGCATGGAGCCCGATGCAGGGCTCAATCCCACAACCCTGAGATCATGACCTGAGCCAAAATCAAAAACTGGACACCCAACAGACTGAGCCATCCAGGCACCCCCATGAGTTCCATTTCTTAAGCATATTATGTTTGAGCACATCTCTTCTCTTCCATAAATGTTTTCTTTCCACCTTCCAAGTGTTGCCCTATGAACACTTAAGATTAAACTCAAATATCATTTTCTCTGAGACTTTCTGTCTTCAATTGTCTTATGTTTTTTTACATGCATCTCTCTTGTAGCACTTCACATGGTATATAGTGATTGCTCATTAATTTTTCTTTCTCTTGCATGTGTGCAAGATGTGGAAACATGTAATCATGCCCCCCCTCCAATTTCTACAGCACCTAGGCTGTTTGCAGTAGGTATTCAGTAAGTATTTACTGATAATCAAATTAATAAATGACATAAGGTAAGAACAAAGCCCTTGGAAGAATACCCTAGTAGGTGGTCACTGGGGCAAAGAGTAGGGAGCCATCTTCTTAGGATGAAAGCTCTGATACACTGAGGGGCAGAATTAATTGGAAACAATATGCCCCAGAAGATCACTCACTCCTGCAGTCACCTAATAAATGGTAGATCTGCTCTACTTAAATGAATTCTAGTAAAATAAGAAAAAGTATTTGGCACCAAATGTGGACTAAAATACTACACACTGGTAAGTTGTAAATTAACACATTGCATCACATATATATTTTTTTATTTTTTTAAAGATTTTATTTATTTATTTATTTGCCAGAAAGACAGAGAACACAAGCAGGGGGAGCTGCCGGCAGAGGGAGAAGCAGACTCCCTGCAGAGCAGGGAGCCCAATGCAGGACTCCATCCCAGGACCCTGGGATCATGACCTGGGCCAAAGGCAGATGCTTAACTGACTGAGCCACCCAGGCATCTGTTTTTTGTTTTTTGTTTTTTTTAAGATTTTAAAATATGTGTTTAATCTATGACATGAACATGATTTAAAGAGAAGCATATCTTTGATCTAGGGCACCTACTTAAGATGCTAAATGATAGCTACCCAATGACCTCATTCCATTTAGGATACCATAATATTAATATCCATGAGTTTATATCAGTTCTCTAAAATGTATCTCTATTTTAAAATTTGTTACTTTATTTCCCTTCAGTGTAATGTGTAATTATTTAAAGTTTCAAAGCTGTGGGCTGGGAAGACTTCCTCCTAGTTTATTATTCTAGGATTGGGTGAACTAGTCACCATTCACCTCATTCACATAATTATGATTTTATGACATACATCATATGGCCCTTCCAATTAAATAATGGGCCCAGTGGTTTCTCAATTTCATCCCTGAGTACCTTCTTAATTCTTCGGTGGATGCTAGTTCACTTTCCCCAGTAATTTTTCTATAATTTCTTTATTGGTTAGATCCAGAATATCTGGAATGCTAACATCAGGTGAACAAGTATTATTTGAAAAATCAAAAAGAGGGTGAAAATCTTATATAACAGGAATGAGAGTCATCCACTTAATTCCTGCTTATTCTTTTATTATCCTTGTGCAACTTTTATTTGTTGTTCCTTGTTTTGTTTTAATTATGGCTTCATGTTGTTCTATAATTTTTGTTTTCATCTAAAGAATAGGTTGTTTAAATGTCTTGCACTTTTTGGAGGAAGAAATTGGGGAGAAAGGAATAAGGACATTTAGAAAGGATGAAGAAGTTGAATCTTTGACTTTGCTATTTAATTCATTTCCACTCCCTTCAAGTAACTGTGTGAAATTTTGGATATAAAGTGTAAAAATAGAGGCATGGACCCTTCCCTTGTTAAAAGAAACCCATAATAATAAACATGCACATAAGGATACAATTACTAATTGTATTAAGAATAATGAAAAAGCAGGGTATTCAGCAAAAGAATTAAGTGTGTCTACTTGAGACTAAGTAACCCAGGAAAGCTTCTACATAGAAATGACATTAATTCAGGTATGCATTGTATTAACAAATGTAAGGATAGAAAGAAAAGCATTCCATCCAGGAAACCCCATGGGAAAAGACCCTGGAGTGGGAAACTTCTTGGTCCAGCCAAGTTACAGAGAGAATTTCAATGTGGTTGAAGCCTCATAACTGAAGAAGGATGAGGCATGAGCTGACATTACAAAGCAGTTGTGCCCAGAAATGCCTTTTTGGCATTATAAGTACAATGGAAATCTCACAAAGGATTTAAACATGAGAATGACATAATTAAATTGTGTTTTAAAAGATTAGTCCAGATGCCTTGTAGACTGATGTGTTGGTAAATAAGGGCAGAAAAAGACCAGTAAAAAGACTACTGCAGTAACCAGGAAATTAGCGATGGTAGCCTAGACCACAAAAAAAAAGAAAAGAAAAGGCACAGGAGAGATGGAGATGAGGCCTTTAACAAACTACTCAGCTGTATAACATGGATATTAAAAGTAGCCACCTCATGAGATAAAAAAGAATCATATGAAATTATACCTTTAAAGCACAAAGGACAGTCCTGACACATAGAGAATGTATTACATGTGTTTATTATTATTACTTCTGCTAATATGACTGTAAGTGTTATTTGGTTATTTGGTTTGGTTTTAGGGGTGGTGTTTGGATGGCAGTGAGGGAGAGCTGGTTCATTTGGTGTGTTATAATTTACTGATCAAGAAAGAAATCTGGTAGGATTACATTATGGTGTACTGTCATAGAGGGTGGTATTTAGAATAATGATAGAGGTGAGGTTTAATGGGTATTAAAGAGAAGAATGAAACAGTTGACTTTTTTTTTTTTTTTCAATCAAATGATTAACTGACTCAGGGTCCAATAGGGCCTCACCATATATTTCTTTACCTCTCTTCCCTCCAAGAAGTTTCTTTGGTATTTCTAAGTCTTGAAGCCTCATTTTCTAAGAATAGTACAAGTACCGTGATAAATCTCTGCTGAGTTAGAACCATCCCTTTCATGGAAATTGTTAGAACCTCTTGGTATGTCAGAGCTAGAAGGGAACTGGGAGGTAACTTGGCCTAATTATCTTGATTAATGCATGTAGAAATAGACACTGAGAGATGAGTCATTTCTCCTCTTCAGAGGTACCAGTGTGTATTGAAAATGCCCTGCACTGGGTATCAGATCGAACAATGTTCAAGTTCTGTATCTATCAACACCATGTGATGTTGGGCAAATAGCTTAGCTTTCTGGGGCTTGATTTCCTCACTGTAAAAGGAAGATCCTAATATCTGTCCTACCTAGCTAAAGAGTTGGCATGTAGAATGAATAAAATAATGCATGTAAAAGCATATCATGAACTATAAAATATATTTGTTATCATCCCTTTGCCATGTTTACAATCACCAAAAGAACAGATGGGCATATTGATTTGACTGTTTGCCTAGATGTAGTAAATGTAGTGCATGGTTATGATGCTCAAATATTCCTGAGGCAGATTTACCGGGGGGCTATGTTCTGGGTGTATGTGTAACTTACACAGGTTAAGCTGAAAATCTTCAAGTACTTATTTCATAAATTCTTAAGATGTTGAAACTTCAACACAACCTTGGGCTATAGTGTCATGATTTATGTTTTTCTATAAAAAATAGGCCCGGTTTAAGTAACTAGGGTAATTAACAAAACTACTATAAGGCTACACAGCCATTACACAGCAGAGCCTGATTTCAAACCTTGATCTGCCTTGTTCAAAAAGCCATAAAATTTTAACTACTAACAGGGAGGCTGTACCACAGTCACACAGATAAATTGACCTCAGTTCTGCAAAAAAGAATCCTTAAATTGACCAAACTTGATTAGGAAACCAAAGGCACATTTTTGTTCTCTAGCCTGTATTGAAATGCAGTTGATTTGATATTGCAATTGAGCAATTGGGTGTAAAAATCACTGGTCAAAACACACTGCAGATGGCAATTAATTAGCACACAGGCCCCGCTCTATTACGCAGTGAAAGATTGACAAAGATACTGCAGCAAGACTGAACCAGGAAATGACAACACATATAAGAAACTGCCCTCTGCTGGTCAAGCCCGTGCCCTGTCCTTGTTAAACAGGGACGTTATTCAAAGATGCAAATGAGATATTTTGAACACTTTTATATTTATGACTTTATTACTCTGAGACGGTTGGGAGTTTTAATTTTGTGGTTAGCCCACCTGCTGTTTCTTTATTAAAATCTTAGTTCTGATTAATCAAAAATGCTTTTTGCAGTCAGGTCACATAGATTCTATAAAACAGGATGTACTTGTTCGCCCTGGGTTTGGTGTGAGATTTATCTTTTAAAGATGCACACTGATTTATATGTGTGCTCACAAGTATGGCAGCGAATTAAAATATGATAGTAAGTGGGAAAGGTTCATGGCTTCCTGAATGTGATCATAAATAAGGGATTTCATGACCAAGTTGCTGTGTGTAATAGCCATGTCTCTCCTCACCCATGGGCGTAATGGGGTCACTCTATAGGTGGAAACCATGGTAAATTAGCACTGGATTTACATAGCTTCATAAAACTGGCATAAAAATCCACAATTCAATTAGCTGCTCATCTTTTATATACATGGCACTAAAGCATGAGACTTCTCTGAAGCAACAGAAATGTTGATTATCTTTCCACCATCACCCAGATTTTTGTCTTCCGGCAGTGGCCAAGAAAGCCAGCTTTGAGTTTTCTTCTATGGAGCTTCAAAAAGCAGCAGAGACAGAGTCTAGATAGGAGATTCAGAGACAGGATAGCACAGCATTGAAGCTGTTCAATAGAGAGAAGGGGAGAGAATAGCTAAAGGGGATATAAGGGGTATTCTGAGATATATACATATATCTCAAAGTATACTTTGGATTCCATTTTACCTTCAAATATTATTTATTAAAGACCCACATGAAAATGATATTCTTTTAGATATTGACATGCCAATTTAATACACAAGGCCCTTTCTGTGACAGCTTCTAATATCCCCCCAGAACTAATACTATTTCAGGCATATACATAATGAAATGTAATTTAATATCTAGAACTATGAAACAGATGAGACAGCCAAGGTCAAAAGAGTGCTGCTATTTACACTGAATGCAAGAATTTCTTTATGAAATAACCTTCACTGCAAAGATGCCAGGAGAGTCTCTTAGGGAAGAGATTTCTGTGATTACAGAAAGCAGCAAAGCGGAGGAGACTAACATTGCTCAGGAACCATACCTCTGTCTACCGTGTATCTTTGGGCAACTTCTTGACCTGTTTGAGCCTCGGGTATTATTGGAATAACACCTATCTCACTGGATTCTTTTGACAATTAAACTTCACATGTATAATGCCTAGCACACAATACACATCACAAAATGCTAGTTCAAGTCTCCTCTTTCCCTAGCAAACTCAACTGGTATTTTTACTCTAAGTGGCAATTCCTCCAGCCAACTGACTTCATTTCTTCACTATCTCCTTTCCCAAATATGTGTATCCTTAAGAACCTCTGGTGTCAAAACAAAACAAAACAAAACAAAACAAAACCAAACCCTCTGGTGTCAAATTGTTAGACCGTAGAGCCTCTCCACTACAACCTAAAGACTAGTAAGAAGTATCCTGGCTTCTGGTCTCTCATATAACTTGTTTTCTGGGGGGTCCAAATCCCTGCAAGAACTAGCCCTGTCCCAAAATAGTCCAGAAGGCCCCTGGGAATATTTCCCAAGTGCTCTGACAGTGTTTATCTTGATGGATTTGCTGTCATTCCCCTCTGGGAACCAGCATTGGTCTGTGGCTCACTGCGGTCTCCAACGGGCCCCCTGCCACTGTCCCTCCCTCTGAGTGCCTCCTTGCATAGACTGGAGCCCTCACTTACCAAAGCTGCAAGGCACTGTGGAGTAGAAGAGGCTGAAGAGGTCTGATAATAAATGGCCCTCTTATCTTTGGTTCATACTGTATTAGTGAGGTCCCCAAACATGGCTTTTTGTGCCATCTTTTGCAGAAGTTCCTGGGAATCTTAGAGTAAGCTTAAAATCTTAAAATTTTCTCCCTTCTCTGAATGAAAACTGAGTTTGAGTATCAGGCTTCATGCTGTGTTACTGTAATACATGGTATTAACAACAGGTCATCTTTTAACAACAGAGGCTTTCCCTCTGGCCCAGCTCATTGTACCTACATGATGAGGCTTTTCCTTAGAGCTGTCTTGAACCAATACTGCCCTTATGCCCTGGCAGAAAGGGCTTTGACCCTCCACCTCATATTTTAGGGGTCCCCATTCTGGCTCTTTGCTGGGCAACCACATTCCTCAGCCATGGTGTTAAAGGGATATGCACAACCAAAGCCGACCTTGACCCTCTAAACTAGACTTTGGGTAGCTGGCTACCCAGAATTGCCTGTCCAAGTGGCCTAAGACTACTTCTGTTTGATCCTCTTTCCCATGTCTGTCCACCTGAGATGAGATCAGGCTATGACCACATGTGACCTTGAGGCCCTAGGAGGGTCTGAGGGGCAGTTGCAATGAGCAAGGTAAATGGACATGCTCACCACATTGTCTAAATCCTAAAGACTGTAGTACTGAGAAGAGAAAGGGGCAAGCCACTGACTTTATTTCTCCATTTGCTAGCTCCCACAGAATTCTGAGGAGTCCAGTTAAAAGCTGGCTTTCCAGGTCATTGGGAAGGTGTATTTGTCAAGACAGAAGGAAAGATCATATTTCATTAGGCAGTATTTTAGTTGGATTTATAACTTCAGGTATTTAGACTCAGGTCTATGGACATCTATATAGTATAAGAGAGTATAAGCGGCAAGCTTGTCTTAAGCCCTAAGTAGACTTTGGTTTGACGTTTCCCAACATTTTTGCAAGTGTACCAAGGCCATCATAATTATAAATTTTCGATGATTAAGAATCTCTTTAGTTTTAGGGCGCCTGGGTGGCTCAGATGGTTAAGCATCTGCCTTCAGCTCAGGTCATGATCCCAGGGTCCTGGGATCGAGTCCCACATCGGGCTCCTGGCTCAGCAGGGAGTCTGCTTCTCCCTCTCCCTCTGCCTCTCCCACTGCTCATGCTCTCTCTCTCTCTCTGTATCTCTGTGTCTTAAATGAATAAATAAAATCTTTAAAAAAAAAAAAAAAGAATCTCTTTAGTTTTGTGTTTTTTCTTCAGCCAAGTTAAGCTGCTCTAATGCAAGCACAAGGAAGATGGATGCCAGCCAAGGCCTTGTAAGAATATGATTTGTGAGGATGAGCCATGGGATCCAAACTGTGTGAGTGAACCCAAGAGCCATCCTGTGGAAAGTAGAGCCATGAAAGGAGGGGTTGCTATGAAGTTAAAGAGGAGTTTCATGCAGGACACTGCAGCAAGGGAGCTGGAAGGCGGGAGTTTGTGGGATGAGATTATAGCTTGGAAACTGATCATGGAATTGGTGGCTGAGATGGGCAGGAAGAGGAGATCGTTGACCATTTGCAACAAAGTTCCAGATTTCCAGAATGACTGTGCAACTGTATGTTGAAATCACCCCGCATGAGGATAAAGGTTAGGGCTAAGAAGAAGCTGGTGAGCTAGGTGGTAATGTGTACGAAAAAATGAGAAGCAGCAATCAGGAGCTTGGTAAGTGACAACTATCTTAAAAAAAAAGAAAAAAGAAAAAAGAAGAGAGTGACACAGAGATGTGAGCTACAAAGGAATAAAACTATGAGATAGGAGGAGGATGCTTTAAAAGCAGCATAGGGTAGTCACAATCCATCTTTATGTTATTTCTTTCTTCCTATGTTTTTGGGACACCTTTTGCACCCCAAAGTCTACACTTCCTTCAAGCCCAAATCAAATCCCCATTTCTCAGGCTTCCTTGTCTTCTTCAGCCTACTCTGGTTTCACTTTCTTGACTCCTTAAAATGTTTATTTTCTGTAATACTTGGGTCGGACCTCAATGGTATAAAGTTTGCCTCCTGCCTGGGTAGTTCTCATTTAGTTCTGTCTCCTCAAATAGGCTACCAACTCTATGAGGATGGCAATCTTAGCTTCCTGTCCATTTATATCTCGTAGTTCTAAGCACAATTTAAAGAATGTTTGTGAGATCACAGATACAATACTTTACCAAATTGTCTTTTCTTAGGCAAGATCTCCCTTAATTTTGAATGTGACCTGCATAACCACCACTAGTTTGGAGTATACAGTATATAGGTGATCTAGTTAAGCACTTGGGGCCCTCCTTTCTAAAGAAGTAGACAGAGCAAGAGCTGCGGTGTCTTCTCCTTGCATCCTTAGTTGCCCTTCATAATTTGTCCTAAAACCTTCAAGGTAAAACCTCAATTGGCAAAATGTTTTTTTGAAAAATTGGAAGCCTTAAGTTTTACTAGTTTGTAAAATCTAAAATTCTACAATTCTGGAAACGATCTTGAAATTCTGATTCTGAAGAGGAGTATAAAAGTCCAATAAACCAAATGATATAACATGAAGTCTTTCTTCTCCTCTTTCTCAAGGGACATAACTAAGGATACTATGCTGGTGTGTTTAAGACAAGCTTGTCTTTGTTCTGCATACAGCAAGAAACACTCCTGAAGCAGAACGTTCAACAAGAGCAACAGCCTACTTTCCTCTGGCTTTCTCTCCCCGCTAACTATCCTTCCCATTACTCCTTGTATCTGATAACTCTTTTGGTCAAGGGAATGCACATAACAATGTCTGGTCTTCAAATGTTATGCTGATGTGTGAAACTACATTTAAAATATGCCTTAACTAACATTTGGAAATCAATTTATACAATCCATCATACCAACAAGCTAAATAAGAAAAAGAAAACATGATTATATAGATAAATGCAGAAAAAATATTTGACAAATTCCAAAGCTCATTCATGATAAAAATTGTCAGCAAACTCGGAATAGAAGGAGAGTTCCTCAAATGGATAACATCTACAAAAAACCTATAGGTAATATATTTAGCTGTGAGAAATTAGATGCTATAACCCTAAGATCAGGAACAAGGCAGGGATGTAGTCTCTCACTAGTGCTATTTGATATCATACTGAAAGTTCTAACTAGTACCATAAGAAAAGGAAATAAAGAACATACAGATTGGGAAGGAAGAAATAAAATCTTCTTTTTCACAGATTACATGAAGAAAAATACTCCTGGAATTAATAGATGATTATAGTAATATAGTAATTATAGAAATTTGTAGGATGTATATTAACATACAGAAGACAATTGCTTTTCTATGTACCAGCAATGAACAGTTGGAATTTAAAATTAGAAACCTAATACCATTGGGCGCCTGGGTGGCTCAGTCGTTGAGCGTCTGCCTTCGGCTCAGGTCATGATCCCAGGGTCCTGGGATCAAGTCCTGCATCGGGCTCCCTGCTTGGCAGGAAGCTTGCTTCTCCCTCTCCCACTCCCCCTGCTTGTGTTCCTGCTCTCGTTATCTCTCTCTCTGTCAAATAAATAGATAAAATCTTAAAAAAAAAAAAAAAAAAAGAAACCTAATACCATTTACATTAGTACCAAAAATTAAAAACTTAGGTATAATCCTAACAAAATATGTACAGGAGCTACATGAAGAAAACAACAATACTCTGGATAAATAAATCAAAGAAGATCTAAATAAATGGGAGAGATATTCCATGTTCATGGACAGGAAGATTCAATGCTGTTAAAATGTCATTTCTTTCCAACTTGGTCCAAGGTATGAGAAAATCCTATTCAAAATCCATGAAATTATTTTGTGGATATTGACAAACTAATTCTAAAGTTTATATGGAAAGTCAAAAGACCAAGAACAGCCAGCACAATACTGAAGAAGAACCAAGTCAGAGGATTGACATTGTTCAGTTTCAAGACTTCCTGTAAAACTACAGTAATCAAGGCAGTGTGATACTGGTGAAAGAATAGGCATTGCCTATTCAATGCCACAGAATATAGAGTCTAGAAATAGACCCAAAGAAATACAGTCAACTGATCTTTGACAAAGGAGAAAAGGAAAGTTAATGGAAAAAGGAAAATATTTTAAACAAATGGTGCTAAAACAACAGTATATCCACATGCAAAAACATGAATCTGGATACAGACCTTAGAGCATTTATAAAAATTAACTCCAAATGAATCCGACCTAAATGTAATACACGAAACTTCTAGAAAATAACTAGGAGCATATCTATGCAACTTTGGATTTAGCAATGAGTTTTTAAATTCAACACCAAAAGCATGATCCATGAGAGAAAAAATTGGTAAGTTGGATCTCATTAAAATTTAAAAATTCTGCTCTATGGAAGACACACCTAAGAGAAACAAAAGACAAGTCAAAGAGTAACAAAGATGTCCTTCACTAGCTGAAATCATAAACAAACTGTGGTACACCCAAACAATAGAATATTTTTCAACAATAAAAATAAATGAGGTATCTCATTTATTATCTCATTTCAGCTAGTGAAGGACATCTTTGTTACTTCCCAGTTCTTTACAGTTATGAAGAAAACTACTATAAATATTCATGTACAGGTTTTTGTGTAGACATAAGTTTTCAACTCACATGGGCAAAAGGAATTCTTAATCTCAGGAAACAAACTGAGGGTTGCTGGAGTGGCGGGGGGTGGGAGGGATGGGGTGGCTGGGTGATAGACATTGGGTAGGGTATGTGCTATGGTGAGCACTGTGAATTGTGTAAGACTGTTGAATCACAGACCTGTACCTCTGAAACAAATAATACATTATATGTCAAAAAAAAAAAAAAAAAAAAAGAAGACGGTAGTAGGAAGGGAAACATGAAGGGGGGAAATCGGAGGGGGAGACGAACCATGAGAGACTATGCACTCTGAGAAACAAACTGAGGGTTCTAGAGGGAATGGGGGTGGGGGGATGGGTTAGCCTGGTGATGGGTATTAAAGAGGGCAGGTACTGAATGGAGCACTGGGTGTTATACGCAAACAATGAATCATGGAACATTACATCAAAAACTAATGATGTAATGTATGGTGATTAACATAAAAAAATTAAAAAAATGTAAAAAATAAAAAAATAAAAAAAATGAGCTATCTAGCCATGAAAAGACAATAGAGAATCTTAAACGCCTGTTGCTAAATGAAAGAAGCTAGCCTAAAAAGGTTGCATATTATATAATTCTAACTATAATACATTCTGGAACAGGCAAAACTATAGAGACAATAAAAAGATCAGTGGTTGCTAGGGGTTAGGTGGAGAAGAAGGATGAAAAGGTAAAGCACAGAGGATTTTTAGGGCAGCAAAACTTAGGTAAGATACTGTACTAGTGAATGTGTCACATTATGTATTTGTCAAAACAAAAAGAAATGTACAGCACAAAAAATGAAATTTAATGTAAAGTATGGATTTTAGTTAGTAAAAATGTATTATTATTGGTTCATCAGTTGTAATAAATGTACACCAATGGAGATGTAATTATCAATAGAGAAAACTGGGGGGAGGGTGGTAACTGGGTGAGAGTATATGCAAACTCTGTATTACCTGCTCAATTTTTCTTTAAACCTAAAACTGCTTTAAAAATGAAGCCTATTTAAAAAAGAAAATGTCTTATCTCAAATGATCCTCTGAAAATCTCTGGCAAATAAGGTTTCTAATATCATATTACAGATGGTGATACTGAATTAAAGCTCAAATATTAGTCAGTAATAGGAGAAAGAAATGAACTTCTGACTTGTGCTGAAGTACCCATTTGAGCTATAACATCTCAGAGAGGGTTATCCAGCAAGGGATAAAAGCCTCATGTCCTGAGATTCTAGAGATGCTCTGTCCAATATGGTAGCCACTAGCCACACCCTTATGACCTTTCCTAAGGTGGTATCAGATTGCAGAGGTTAGAGAGGTCTCTTAGGAATATGGTTGGAAGGAAGAAACTTATAAAAGAGATAAGAACATAGATGGAGGATACTAGCTACAAGGCTTTGAAAGATTAAGGGCATTTGTAACTTCCCCATTATGCTATTTCTGTTATCCCTCTAATTGCAGTATTTCTCAGTTCTGAAAATAACTTGAATTAAATCTTTCCACAGTACTTGTAAAATATGTATATTTCTGAGTCCCAAATGAAGACCAACATAGTCTCATTCTCTGGGGGCAGATTCTATTAATCTGTTGTCTTAACAAGTTCCACAAGTGATTCTTACATATAGTTTAAAAACTTCTTTAACTGGAGACAAAAAAAGTTAAAAAGAGTACATTTATTTGTTTTCAAAGTCATTTTGGTAATGGAAAGGTGCCCATACACCAATGGGTATAGTAGATGATAGTAGCATTAATGAGATAAAAAATGCCTGGGTCCCTAGGTCCTGCCATAATGAAAGAGCATGTTCCATTTTGTGGTTATGGGGATGAGGGTGGATGTACAAAACAAGTGAAAAGGACAAAAGCCTTTGGAATTATATATTAATACATGTCATTGGGTTGTCCAACATTTCTTTATAATGTGTTATTTTTCACACTGACTTCCATACTCATCATAATGTGGAAGAGAAAAACAGAAAAGAACCCTGTTCTAGCTTTTCAAATTAAGGTAATAATGGCCCAATGATTTAACTTCACTAAGTGTCAACTTGAAATGTGGTATCAGTAAGGGATAAGCTTCACTGACTCATTGGGTTAGACTACTGAGTTCAGGTTAGGTAACTGGTGGAATACTATTTTAAAAAGTATAAAGTGATACCTGAGTATAAGCTTTCATGATATTTTCAGTGCTGAAACAATGCTTTGGGTTGGGAAATGGTAAATAGCAGCAGAATTTGAAAGAGGATGGAGAGTAAATTTTCAGCATTAACTACATCCTTCCATCTTTGGCTCTGTTGGTGATTTCTAACTTCATAGCCATATTACAGGGAATAAAATTGTGTCTCTAATTACCTCAGACTTAATAATGCAATCAAATCATCTGCCTCCATTCCTAATTACCATTTGTTTCCAAGGCAATGACTCTACCGTGTCTTAATGCCTCCAGTACAGTGGGGTAAATGAAGCCTGGAGAAGACATCCTACAAAGTTGCTTTTCTTTCCACACTTTCCATGGGTCTGAAGCTTTCTAAGAAGAATTCAACAGAAAGCATCTAATCAGCACATCTCACTTACAAAATTGTGGATTTCTTCTAAATGACCCATGAAGTGGCTTTACATTAACTGCTCTCTTCTGTAGAATCTGTTAGAGGACACATTATGGGACCATTTACATTCACTTATTTCTAGTCAGGTGTAAACAGCAACCTCTTGTCTACATTAGGGAGCTATATGAGCTGCACTGCATTCCCCCAACCACCGGCACCCCTGAACGTGCACGTGCCCTGGAAGAGTTACTACCTCAACACATGGGTTCTTTGCATGATAAAAGTTTGGAGAGCCATGACTGTCTTTGAAGGAAGAAAGAAATGGTGTCCCAGATAGGAGCCTGCTCACTGTAGGGTCAGGTGGTGTCTCAAATATTTTTCAAATGTATTAGCCCCTACCCTCCCTGGAGCTCACAGCAGACTCTGAGGATTTTCCATGGCACCTTTTTCTCCCTAGGAAGAAGTGTGGCCTCAGAATCCTCCTCAAGACTGTATTCTATTCAGCCACTAATAGCCAATCAACGTTGGCATGAGAGCTGAACTGTGGAAATATTATAGGATTTAGAATTAGGCAAATATCTTTTAAATAATGGCTTTGAATACCTATATAACTACTTTTATTTCTAAGATGGATAATAATATCTATCACATATGGATTTTGTGAAGAGCTGATGAGTGTGTGCACATGTGCGCGCATGCACACACACACACACACACACACGCCATACAGAAACAGACTCCTACATGTTGAACCACGTGTAACAGTAGGTACTCCGATGTTATTTCATTTTAAGTATGCGTATCAGCAGGACTCTGCTGCCAGGATGGTCACTAAAGAAGAAGAGGCCAATACATTCCTAACATACTCAATATAATCAGGGCCTGATGCCAGTCATTGTGACAGTTACCAAAGACAATCTTATATTTTAAGGTGTTATCCATTCTATTTAAGGATAAAGAAGTAACACCGTTTTTTAAAATGAGTGTTGCCTTGGTAAATGACTCAATTCCCAGAGCTTAAAGAAGAGGACAAGCGACATAGATAAAACCCAGGCTTTATAGAAGACCCATTTGCACACCACCATGAGAAAATGAGACAAATTCAGAATGTGGGAAATTCAATAAAACAACTGGCATGACTGCTTCTAAAAGTCAATATTGTAAGAAAAGAAAAAAGATGGAAAATTTTTCTATTTAAAAAAAGACTAAGGAGACATAAGATCTAACATAATGTGCGAACATTCAATGAATCTTGATAAGAAAAAAACAGCTATAAAATATATTTTTAAAAGCAATTAGGAAATTTTGGATATGGACTGAATATTGGCTATGTGATACAGTCTTAATTTTCTTAGGTATGATAGTGACATCATCACTCTATGTAGGAGCAAACCCTCATATTTAGAGGTGAAATGTCATTATGGCTGAAACTTATTTTCAAATTATTCAGCAGAATTATACAAAACATCTCCGCATGGGTATATGGATGTTCATTGTAGGATCCCTTCAACTTTTCTAAGTGAAATTTCTCATAATAACAAATTGAAAAAAAAAATGTTGGACTCATACTGCCCTAATTTGAATGCTACATTTATATCTTCTTATGTACATGGCCTTGGCCAAATGATTTCACCATTTTGTGCCTTTCAGACCCATCATGCATAAGGTAGAAATAATAATGGTGCCTTCCTCAAATCATTACGGCAAATGTCAACGATCTGGTACATGTGTAGTTCTTAGAACACACATGTGTTCTTAAAACACTCACTGATACACAGTGAGTACTTAAGAAAATGTTAGCTCTTACTACAGCACAGAGAAGAACTGCAAGACATTCTGGTCCAGAGTGGAAAAGTAGCATGGGGCATTGTGAATACAAGAGCTTCCCCTTCCTCTCTACCCTGTTTACCCTAAACCCCAAGCCATTATGATATCCACCACAAACAATCTACATTTTTCAAAATTTGTTAGTAATGCCTTAGGTAAGTTTGATTCCAACACTCCTCTTTATAAAAGGTCCTCTCCTATCCGCTTAAGACTGTTAGATCCCAGCTCCTTTGTTAGTGAGATTGGCAACAATCTCCCCAGCCCCATACTGCCAGATGTGTTGCCTATTCCTGTACAGCTCTGGTTTTCTGTCTTCTTTGCTTTTTACCCCTGGAGTTTTTCATTTTATTGGGAATTCAGCTATGTATTTAATTCGACTATGCATTCGTTTACAAAGTCTTCAATGTGTTTGTAGAGTAAGCATATCTCACCTGCCCCATTGCTAGAAATGGAATATGTGAGCATTAAATAGTAGGAAACTTTTCTGATATCTCATTATTTGGGACCTGAAAGATAAAAACAGGGACTCCATATATATGCAACCAAAGTCACATCAAGTCCTAAAACAGGATAAATCAAAGAGCTTTTGCAATCAAAAAAGTAAGAATATTAAGGAAAATGCTCCTGGCAGTGGGAAAATATCTATTAAAGGAAATGTAGAGATAAAGATTGGAACAGTATCAGATTATAAAACATAGATAAGGTCACAAGGATGGATAAAAATAGGCTGAGAAAACCATCTAGAGAGAAAAGAAAATATGGGGATAATTTTGGAAAATCCGAATTTAATTAGCAGGAAGGGTAGCTGCTGTTGAGGTTGGAAAGGAAATATATACATACACACATATGTACATATATACATTATACACACAAAATAAACCTTAATATAGAAGAGGAGATTTAAAGTTAAAGCCAAAAGTGTCTTGTATTTCATTAAGGAGGGACACCTCAACATTTTCAATGCAAAAGAGTCATTAAGATAAAAATTGAGAAGCAATCATTGAATTTAATCAATTGGAACTAATTGATAATCTTTACAAAATGGATTTCAGTAGAGTGATGGATAGAATCAAGAGTACAGTGGATTGATGTGAGTAGAAATATAATGTTACAGAAAATGTGGGTTTCATGCCTCTTCTTTCCTGTAATCAAGAAACATGTGTACAAATCTTACTATCATCTTTGAAGTCCATATAAACACCTCAAAAATCAATATATCCCAAAACAAACTCATCATCTTTGCCTTTCTCCCCTCCTCTCCTACCAAATTTCCTTTCCCTCATAGTCCATACCTTAGTTGATACCACTATTGTATATTCAGTTTTTCATACAAAAATTGTTCAGTCAGAGGGGAGCCTGGGTGGCTCAGTTAGTTAAGTGTCTGACTCTTGATTTCGGCTTAGGTTATGATCTCAGGGTCTTGGGACTGAGCCCCAAGTCAGGCTCTGCACTCAGCACAGAGTCTGCTTGAGGATTTCTCTCCCTCTCCCTCTGCCCCTCCCCCAGCTCGCACTCATGTGCCCGCTAATAAATAAATAAATCTAAAAAAAAAAAACAACAACCATTCAGTCAGAGGTGAGAGTAGGCAGTGAGGTTTTGATAGCCTTTAAAGCTGGGTCATTCATACAAGTAGAGAAACAGCTGTTCCATTTTCTAGGTGGTACAAGCCCTAAGTTTCTGGAAATAAAACAACTCGTGGGGGTGGAGAAGGGAAAAGAAATTATTTTGTTACATTTTTCAAGCCAGCATTTTTGCCACACAAAACTAGTATGAGAAAACAATTGCAATCCTCAGCTCAGTTTCACAACTTGTAGAGTCAATACTCTGGCCAGATTTAGGCAAGCAGTTAGGTCTTACTCTTGGGGACTGTTTTATTTTTATTTTTCTCTGGTTTTTCATAAATATTGGAGTAGAATGTACATCTGTGGTCAGCTAGCTAAATGTCATTTCAAACTAGAAGCCATATCTCTGATTTATTTTTTTGTTTCAAATGGAATTGATATATTTCTTTTCAGGTTCCCAAATAGATTAATTAGGATATTGATTGGGATTGTACTGTATCCTAATTTTGGAATGTGTGGTTATCAAAACAGACTGATGATTTCATTGAAAATAAATCAACAGTCCATATATAATGCCATTTTCTTCATGGTAATAGGATAAGGAAAGGTATGGAATCACTTGCATAAAGCAGAAGAAAGCACAGTATGGTCTACAAAAGGATACAGTTTCCTGGGTCCCCACCTACAGAGTGGCAATTCTGCCATCTGGCCACCCTCCTTCCTGGCTGTTCTAGAGACTCAATACCTGCCTGTCTGCTCAGCAGTTTTAAGAAATAAGTTCACAGCAACCCCAGCTCATCACCCCTCAGTGTTCCCTGGGAGCCAGGGAGGGAAGGTGGATTCCCTGGAGCACCATCAGCAGCCCAAACTCCAATTCAAGCCAAGATCCATTCCTGAAGAAATCATGTTCAGTTTAAAACATTGTTTTCCTCTTAGATCTCTACATTATTTCCTATCTTCTGTCAACTTTGTCCTTGAAGTGGTCTGTTTTTGCCCTCTCATAGGTATACGTTTTTGTTGCAATTTCCAAGGGATTATCTTTTTCTAAATATCTTGTTACAGAATACTGGCTTTGTTTATAAGTGCTTATCAAGTATAAATACCCCCTTTGCTATCATTATATGACATATGAAATTATGAACAACCCACCCTCCCCTGAGTCAAAAATCTTCACTGTAACTGTTTTTACGATCTCTTCTCCTAACATTGGAGGTAAGACAGAAACGAGAATAAGCAGTAAAAATGGGAACTGTTTCTTATCATTACCTATTTCTTAATAACATATTTTTAAATCTTACATAAGGTTTTTCCTAGAATTTTTAAAAATAAATAGCAGGGGAGAATTTCATTTGCAAACTGCTGCAAACTGTGTTATTCTGGCACTTCGTATTTAATAAAAATGATTGCTTAGGAACAAAAAATGGGAACTGTTTCTTGACTAAAAAGGGGATCCAGATGGTTTAAATAATTGGATGACAGTGGCAGTGAGGTATTTAAAGAGGGGGGGAAACAATAAAGGAAAAAGCTTGAGTGCTGTTAGAATTTTTTCAAGTTATGTTTTTTTTTTCTTAAATTTGCTCTCATGAATTTTTAACATTGAGGTATATGTATTTTAAACAACAGCTATCAAATATTTTGAAGAGTTTAAATGCTATAGATTCTCTCTCACATAAATTGCATCTTTCCAATTACACACAATAATCTGATTCTAGAAATATTCCAGAATTACGGCTAAGCCCAAATTAAGAATACTTGTTTTAAAACTTCACCTTTTCAGGGTGCCTGCTGGCTCAGTTGGACGAGACTCTTAATCTCAGGGTCATGAGTTCAAGCTCCACATTGGGTGTAGAGCCTACTTAAAATAATAAAAAAATAATAAAACTTTACTTTCTCTTTACCCTGTTACTGATACCTTCCAGCCAATCTTTCTGGTTCTGCCCTCTCAAGCTACTAAGAGAAATTTGATTCTTTTTTTTTCTAGCATTTATATATTCTGAGGCAATGACCATGTTCTCTGAGCTTTCCCCTATCCCAGTGACACCCCTGCAGGCTATTTTAAATGGTCTTAACAACACTTTGACTTGAGTTTCTGCCTTGCAAGTCTATGGATGTTAAATGGACAATAAAAAGCTATTTTAATATGTTCAAAGAGCTAAAGAAAATTATTTCTAAAGAACTAACGGAAAGTGTGAGAAAGATGTCTCCCCACATAGAGAAAACAATGAAGTGATTGAAGTATAAGAGGAGGGGGAGGAGCAGGAGAAGGAGGAGAAAAAGAAGAAGAGGAAAAGAGAAATTCTGGAGTTGAAAAAAAAAATAACTGGAAATAAGAATTCACTACAGGGACTTGTTATGTAGAGTGATTACATTAAGAATCAGCAGCTTCCAAATGATAAGAGGCAGAAAAATAAAACCAAACAAACTACAAAATGACCAACTGCGAGGATACTGAAATTTAGTGAGATGACTAAAGATGACGATATTAAATTTCCAAGCCTAAGGGTCAGATTTAGAAATATGGGTATATCACTGACTAACTAAAATTGGAAAATATTACGTAAAAATTCCAACGTCTGTAGGTAGATTGATCTGCATGTAGGAGACATACATGAGCAGTAGCAGACGTAGTTTTTCCCAGACGAGAGAGTGGTAGCTGAGTTTATGTGTGGAATTGCTCAGTCAAATTTTGGATATCTCAAATTCAGTGGCAGAAGAACGTTTGCCACTATTACAGCCATACTAATGGGGGTTGTCCGTGAAACTTGGAGGCTATGACCAACAAAAATGAGGTCCTGAAGTTGACTATACATCCATTGTCTGCACATTCTCCAGCAGAGGCTTCAAAACACTTGCTTGGGGACTAATTAGTAGTGTAGGTGACCTATTTGTCATTTATAGCTTATTATATCCTAATATATGGGTCTTAATGCATGGCTGAATTTTATCGTTTATACATCACATTGAAGTCCCTTCAAAATCTGAAATGAATGCTAGAGCAATATATACAGTTATAAAGGAAATCTGGAAAACACGTTGAATAGCCTTTAACTTTAAAATTGTTTCTGGCTAAAGCAGCTAGTATTATGTCATCCACTCTGTCTTTAAAACACCTGGTAAGTTAAAGATGATAATGAAAACTCAGAACAAAATCAGAAATACTGAGACTGTCCATGTCAGAACCTGGGAGGAATTTCCACTAAATTTAGCCAATGAAGTTGAATTCAGGAAAAAATACTGGCCAAAAAAAAAAAAAAAAAGAAAAGAAAAAGAAAAAGAAAAAGAAAAAAAAGGCTGGCTTTACTTTAGGGTATAATTAGAATTTAAGAACTAAATTTAAAAATTAGGAAGGAATATGTTTTTAATTTTATTCTTTTCAATTATTATAAAGTTAATATTTCTATTTTAAAATTATCTTAAATTTATAGAAAAAACATTTTAATATTAGAGGATGCATAATAAAAATAATTCCACCTGTTTCTTCCAGTTACAATTTCCAAGGGGTAAACCGCCAACTTTTCAGTGTGTGTGTGTGAGAGTATGAGAGAGACAGAGAGACAGACAGATGGAAAGACAGAGTCAGAGAGAAAGAGAAGAAATTCAAGAGAATATTTGTTACTCATTTTTGTCAGAAATATTTCCCAAACTCCATACTGTCAAAAATAAATGTAACAATATATTAAAGTAATTCCTTGTAGGAGTTATGGATCCACTTTATTTATTTTAATAATTGTATATTATTCATCACATGAGCAGATTTAATTAACAATTGCCATTGATTTTTATTATCAATATTAATGCAGTGCCTATCTATGCACATAAAGTCTGAAACTGCACTTTTAAATCTTGAGATGTATTGCAAAATTGCTTTCTAAACCAATTTCCATTTCCATCTATATGTATCATCCACATTCTTACCTACAGGGAATCATGTAGCTTGAGAAAAGCTTTAAAAATTGTCAATATTAGATTTTCTTGATGCTAGGAATTAGAAAAGAGTGCTTGTTCAACTATGTTTATTTAACATTGTACTAGAGATCCTGACTGCTGCATAGAGGAAGCTAGAGAAATAAATAGGAGGCATTGGAAAATAAAAGGAAGAATAAAACTATCATTATCAGCAGATAACATGATTTTTATCATATTAAATCCACAAAAATCTACAGAAAATTTAATAGAATTAATACATGAATGTAACAAGATCCCTGAATATAATGTCAACATAAAACAAAACAAAGTGAATCTATTTGGCAGAAAATTTAAAAACTGAAATATAAAAGCTTACACTTTCAGAAAGCATCCTCAAAAAAAAGTCTAAGATTAAATCTAACAAAGTTATGCCACATATCAACACTAAAAAATATAAAACGTAATTGAGAAAAGTTCAACAGTCCATGAATAAATGGAGGCATGCACTATTTTTATCATTGGAAAACAACATCTTCAAGCTTTCGATTCTTCTCAACTTTACATATAAATTCAACATAATTACAATCAAAATCCCAGCAGACTTTTTAAAGTCAAAATTGACAGTTAATTCTAAAATTTACATGAAAATGCAAGGTCCCAGAGGAGCCTAAATAATATCTTGCATTCAAGGAGCAAATTTGGAGAATTTACATTACATTACTACTATCAATATGTTCATAAAGCTATAGTAATGAAGACAGTATGGAATTGGAAAAGAGTAGACAAATAGGCCAATGGAAAAGAATAGTCTGGAAACACACACATATAGTTACCTGACACTGAAATACAATGAAGAAAGGTTGGATTTTTCAGTAACTTGTGCTTGGTCAACTGGCCACCTGTATGAGGAAGAGAAAGTACTTTTTATCCCAATCTCACACCATAAACATAAATCATTTGCAATGGAATTGCAGAGCAAAGTGCGAAAGGTAATACAATAATGCTTTTAGAAGAAAACATAGAAATTACTTTTAAATGGGTATACATTTCCTTTTCAGGACACAAAAAGGTACAAACTACGAAGAAAAAATGATAAATTATACTCTATCAAATTTAAGGGCTTGTGTTCATCAAACACATGATAAGAGAATGAAAAAGTGAGCCACAGAGCGGGTATAGACATTTAAAGTGCAAAGAGTTTGTATCCATGATTTATTTAAAAGCCCTGATGCTGGGGCATCTGCATGATTCAGTCCATTAAGCCACCGATTCTTGATTTCTGCTCAGGTCGTGATCTCAGGGTCTTGAGATCAAGCCTCGTGTGGGGTTCTGCTGTCAGTGTGGAGTCTGCTTGTCCCTCTCCCTCTGCTCCTCCCTCACTCATGCTCTCTAAAAAATAAATACAATCTTTAAAAAATAAAAGTCCTGATGCCAATAGGAAAAAGACAAGATAATAGAAAAATGGGCAAATAACTTGAGTATTGACTGAAAGATGTGTATAGAGATGTATGTAGTATAGTTTTTTGAATGGGGTGCTGTTTACATGTGTGTGTTCACTTTGTGAAAATTAAAGGCTGTATGTAAACTGTGATCCGTGCTTTTCCTATGTATACTTCATTTTAATACAATGCTTATATAAAAATATAAAAATAAGTTCATTTTGCCTCTTTTGAAAAAGAACATGAAAGGTACTTAAACCCCCATTTGGTTTTTATTTGCCATTAGCTGAAGTAGAATGTATTCTCATATTTTTCTTATCAATTTGTATTTTTTCTTCTACAAATTGTATAACCATGTCCTTTGTTCACTGGAATAATTATCCTTTTCTTATGAATTTATAGAAGTTATGGATGGATGTATATGATAAGTGTATATATCCATAAGCCTAATAAGATTAGTACTTTCCATTAAGAGTTGATGTGAAGCTATACTGGGTATTTACCCCAAAGATACAAAAGTAGGGACCCGAAAGGCTACGTGCACCCCGATGTTTATAGCAGCAATGTCCAGAATAGCCAAACTGTGGAAAGAGCCAAGATGTCCATCAACAGATGAATGGATAAAGAAGATGTGGTATATATATACAATGGAATATTATGCAGCCATCAAAAGGAATAAGATCTTGCCATTTGCAACGACGTGGATGGAACTGGAGGGTATTATGCTGAGCGAAATAAGTCAAACAGAGAAAGACATGTATCATATGACCTCACTGATATGAGGAATTCTTAATCTCAGGAAACAAACTGAGGGTTGCTGGAGTGGGGGGTGGGGTGGGAGGGATGGGGTGACTGGGTGATGGACACTGGGGAGGGTATGTGTTCTGGTAAGCGCTGTGAATTGTGCAAGACTGTTGAATCTCAGATCTGTACCTCTGAAACAAATAATGCAATATATGTTAAGAAAGAAAAAAAGAAGAAGAAGAATGTAGCAGGAGGGGAAGAATGAAGGGGGGGAAATCGGAGGGGGAGAAGAACCATGAGAGACAATGGACTCTGAAAAACAAACTGAGGGTTCTAGAGGGGAGGGGGTTGGGAGGATGGGTTAGCCTGGTGATGGGTATTGAGGAGGGCACGTTCTGCATGGAGCACTGGGTATTATGCACAAACAATGAATCATGGAACACTATATCTAAAACTAATGATGTAATGTATGGGGATTAACATAACAATAAAAAAATTAAAAAAAAAAAAAGAGTTGATGTGAAGCTAAATTGAGAAAATTTTGTTAAGCACTTAGCATTTCTATTATCCCTTATAATAATAAATGCCAGATCTTACTGTTAATATTATTATTACTCATTTAAAAAAATATATATATATACACACACAGATCAGTCTAAAATGCTACATACATTTCAGTGTTAAAATGGAGGTCTCAAGGGGGTTATGTTACATGAGATTATATATTTTATCTACATTTTCTTCTCATTCTAAAATGCATACTGCCTGAATTTATAAATAACGGTATAAACATCCTAAAAAATGAGATTCCAAAAAAAATAAAACAGTTTTAACAAAATTTACATTTATATGAGAAGGGTATGGTGATTTTGTTTATACTTTAATATTTATCCTTTTGCATTTATGGTACATAAAATGGATATATATGTCTATTTTCAAAAATATGTTTGATACAGTATTTTATAATTAAGAAAAGTGTTATTATACTTTGTATAGAAAAAATAGTGTAACCCATCCTCTCCAGAATTACTGTTACATTAACTGTGATTCCAATTTCCCAAAAGGACCATTTTATAAAACTCGACAATGTAATTATAAAATCTGTCTGAAAGAAAATATTATTTAATTTGATCAAGAAAAAAAAATTTAAACATATCCAATGAGAAGGATTTTTCCATATCATATATGAAAATTTACTACACAACTATGGAAATAAAAACAGAAACAGGAATACATCAATGGAACAGAATGGACAGTTCGAAAATAGACCCTTTCTAATATGGGGTTCAGTATATGACACAGAAGGTTTTTCAACGCAAGAATGGACAGATTTTTCGGTTAAGTGGTTGGAGACAACTGGATAAACATTTGGAAAATATAAAATGAGATAATTTACAAAATAAAAACTAACTTTCAGAAATATTAAAAATATCTATGTAAAAAATTAAGCTTAATGATGATTGGGGTACAAAGGACGATCTGAATTGAGAAAACCCAGAAACCAGTAAAGACTGATAAATTAATTGTGCTAACATTTCAAAAATTTCCAGAATAAAATCTATTTCAATAGAATTATAAAATTAAGCAACCAGCTTGAAGAAAATATGTGCAACATATAACTGGGCATCCAGAATTTGTATATCATAATGAAAAACACGCATAAACAAATAATAGGGAAAAAAGGGGGGGAAATTATAAAGGTTTAATTCAGGAAGTAAAACAAATAGCTCATAAACATAACAAAAGATGTTCAATCTACTAGCAATCAAGTAAAATAAAAAGTTAAAATAGCCCGGCAAAAATTAAAAAGTGATATTACTCATGTGAGGAATAGCTATCAGTATTTAAGATATACATATGATTCTTGAGGAAAAGTGTTATTCAAACTTTAATATGAATCACTGAGTTACTTGTTAAAATACAGATTCTGAAACAGCTGGTCTGGACTGGGACCTTTACTTTCCGGAAACTCCCATGTGATGTCAGTGCCACTAGTCCACAAACCACAATTTGGTAAAACTCTAAGACTCTAAAAACTTCTATGCACATATCCTGGAATGTCAATTTGGACAGGTACATAAAGATATATTTACCAGAATGTCTAGAGTGGGATTTTTTTTAATTGTGAAAAGCTGGAAACCACTCAAATATTGATCAAAAATGAATGTCTCTATAAGGAATAATCTCATTCTACTGGGATATTATGCTGAAATATCAAAGGATGAAAAAGATCTACCTATAATGATATGAAAAGAGATTTTTCATTACAGGAAAAGACAGAGTTGCAATAGAAAGTGTGCTGCATAATCCCACATATATTTTCTGCTTCAAAGGGGGAAACGCAAAGGTGTACATATCAGGAAGGATACCTGTGTTGTATGTGAGTGTTGAGGAAAGAAGGTGGTAAGGGCTTAGGGAAGCTTCTCTGACCACTGCTGTCAATTTCCAAGTCCGGAAACACAATTGCTGGTATAACAAGGAACTCACTCCATTTGGAATAATATAAATAATTGCAAAATCACTTGAGTGATGTGCTCTGTGCCACAACCTCCTGGAGTTCACACTTTATGTCTCCTTCCCCCCTTTCTTGTGGTATAGTTTTCGAGTGTTGTTAATAACTCGTGCTATAAAGAAAGTATGTGTGATATAGTAGATCTGGTCTTGAAATTTAAAATTTTTCCTGCAGTAAAGTAATTATTATAAAAATATTGACTTCACTGAGACTGTATTAGATCTTAATCACACTGATACACGCTCTGTGATGAATCGAATTTTAAGTTGAACATTCTGAGAAATCAGAGAGAGTAAGAAGTGAAATTGAATAAAAGTTAATATTTTTCTTATTCTAAAAGATAATCATTTTTAGAATCTCAAAAAATTAGTTTCTTAAAACTAAAGAGGAGCTTGAGGACTGTCCACACTAGTCCTATATAGGACATTATGACCAACCAAAACAACACATCATTGTTCCTGTATTTCTAAACAGATGATAGGTGAAAATTTATGGTCATCAAGATATTTGCATGCCTGATGATTAATAATGGCACTGTGCTATTATCAGATTGTACATGTATCACATTTTCACAGGTAAAGGATAATACGTATGGAAACATATTAAAGTTATATACAACAAAGATAGATAAGAATGCATTAAAACTGCAAGATTGGAGAGTCATTCTAAATGTGATATTAACACAAATTAATGGCTTACATTCATCCTGATAAAGAAGCAAATGTAAAATTATATTTAGCATAAAATTGAATCTAATAATGTGGATACTTAAGTTAGTGCTCTCTGATGTTCTTCAATGATCTGTTTACTAGCTCCTAATAAGAAAAACAACAAATGAATGAGACATGTGGGCGAGGCCATAACGTTGGCAAATATCTTTAAAGTACTAGACTACACAAAGTACTTAAAAGTACTTTAAGGGATGGTAATCTAGTTTATATTCAATTTATTTCATCCCCCTACAAAGCCCTGAGGAACATATTCCATTTGTTGCACAAAAGCCAATTACAGTAATGGGCTGTTCACAAGAGTTTCCAGCTCTCAGAATTAGTTCTTACTATTTAACAGTACATTTTCAGATGGCTGTGAGGCTAATCATTTCTAATTCTTTAGTAACTATGTTTATAGGACTGGCATAAAAACTACACCATTCTCTTAGTATTTAGTGTAGACCAACTTGAACAAACTAACAGAAAAGGAGAATAAAAAGACTTCAGTTTATCATGAAAACAGAATCACAAAGAATAATTTCATGGTAACAAGTTTCCCTGGTGGGAATATAAATTGTTCAAATGTTTGTATAACACATCCATTGGAAGAACAGCTCTAATTCAAAGGTAGTTCGCATAGTCAGGAAAACAGTCCAATGATAAGTTCTTAGCTCTGGGGCTCTGTTACTAATTTAAATCCAACTAACCAAGAAATGCAACTTGTTAAGTGGGGCTGCTCTGGTCTTGAAAGTGGATGGGGATGTTCCTAGAATTCTGCCCCTAGGTCTTACCCTTTCATCACCCTAGGTATGATAGGATGTCTTTGTTTTGTACATGATCCAAATCTTTGTTTTATATTTCTTTTATCCAAAATATTTAGGCATCTGACATTTTCAACCAAACCTTCAATTATATATTGTAATTTTTATTTGTTGCAATACACTAAAATTTCAGAGGTAATCTGGGACTCAAAAGCTAGAATTTCTAAGTTATTCTGTGCATTTCACATAATAGAGCTGTTAATGGGAAGCAAAGTACTGTATATGAACTAGATTTTTCCACATCTGTATAGTGAGATTATAGAAAGTTTACTGTCAAACATGCATTTAATGTGTATTTTTAAATAAATTTATTGCAATTAAAATATTTGGAAATAAAGGTACCACATTTCAACTTGTAAAAATCTTTTTAACTCTATTATGTCATGAAGATGCTTTGTATAATGTCAAACCACAGCTAGGGAAGCTAAGTTTAATAAATATCAAATAGAAAAAAAAAAAGAGGTATTTATTAGCTCTGTGCCCTTGGGCAAGTTACTCTCTTTCCTGACTTCAGTTTTCTTGACCATAAAAGAGGGCTATCTCTCTTTTCTCATAAAGTTGTTGAACAGATGGAACTGTTCAAGGTGGAAAAGTCACTCAATATATGTCCAGTGGATGTTCATTAGATGTTCCTTTCTTTTCCTTAAGCCTGGGTCCCTGAAGCCCCAGATATAAAAGATGTTTTTCTTTCTAGGCCCAATAATTTCTTGTCTTGGTCTTTGGGCCATAATCTTCTATTACGATCTGATCAAATGAAGCACTTCTTCAGCCCCTGAGTTTTCTTAAAGCTCCCAGTATTTCTCAGTGGGGACACTATGGGCATTTGAGGCAGGAAAATTAATTGTATAGAGCTGTCCCAAACACATGGAATGCATGTAAATCTAAAGATTTCCCACTAAATGTCAAAAGCAAATCAGTCATTGTAATGACCCCAAACAAGCAAATTGACAAAATAACACATACACAATTTCCAATAATCCACAATTTCTCCCATAAAAGACCACTGGACCCTTCAAAATCCTACAAGAGTCTTTTCCACTTTACCCATGCTCTCAAACAGTTGAATAAAATATCTTAGCTAGTTTTTGTAGGTAAGATTCATTCAAAGTTTATTTAAAATAAAATTAATCTTCTTCACCTACTATTACTACAATCAAGATTTGGTCCAGGTTAACTTGAAGGTGTGTGAGCCTGTAGCTATCATCAATTCTTCCAGCTGTTGATATTTAATTAGCTTTGAGAATAAAAAAATAATTAAAAAAAAAATCACATGACCCACACCTGGGAGAAAGCAGTAAATTTTTCTCTCTTTTGCAGGAAGTGATCCACCTGTCTACTAGAAGCTTTAAAACCAAAAACAGAATTGCCACCATCCACATGTCTCTTTGAAATATCTGTCAAATTTAACCAATCAGCTTTTTTTATTAGAGTATAACCAGAACCTTTAAAATTATATAGTGACTAAATATTACCCTCCTTCACCCCAAATAACCCTGCACTTCATTTTATTTAAAGGGTGCCTGCATTTTTTTTTTTCCACTAAGTTTCTTGCAGCAAGAAGTTGGAATAAATTCAGTTTTAGGCTCTTCAGATTGAGTAATTAGTGCTTTCCTTTTAGCAAGTTCCTCCTCCCTGCTGAAGCTGATTCCTGTGTCTTTCTGTTTCAGAGTCCAAGTGACCTATTTTGCTGGTGCCTAATTTTCTATTTCTGATCTTGAGCCACCTCTATTTTCCAGCTAATTTGCAGAGAGAATGACTGACAAGCCTCCCCGAAAGCAGTGAATAAGCACAATTTCCTGACTCAGTTTATCAGCCCTGCCACCTCCCCTTGCCCTCTCTGAACACATACGGACCCTATCCCCCAGGCACTTTGATGTTCCTAAACTGAACTCTTTGTATTAGAATAACCATTTGTTTTCACATACCTTGGCAGCTCACGATGGAAATTTTCACCTATAAGATGTGGGTGGTTGGTGTGAGGAAACTTTATGGTCCCTGCACTTGACAAAGGAGTCTGCCTCTCTCCTAGTAACCCCAGATCAGAAGACAGAAGACAGAAGACGGGGCAGTCTGACTCAGGAGAAGCGGCAGAACCACAGCCCAGCAGCCTGAGGTAATCACTAACAGCTGTCAGAGGCAACCGCAGGTGCTTTCTCTTTGTTGTTCTGGTTAACAGTGGCTACTCTCGGATTCGGCTTTTGGTAACACAGAACCGTGGCGAGCTTTTCGACACATCTCCAAACCTCCACAGACGAGTCCCCATTGACTCAAGTAGGATGAACTCCTACAGTTCCTAATCTAGAGAGACAGGAAATGAGGAGGCCTATGGCTGGTACGGTGGCCCAGCAATTCCGTGGGCCCAGAGAATGGCATTTGCTTCCTCCGTCAGATGGCTCCCTGCTTCTCAAGGAGAAAGAGGGAGGCTATTATTAAAGCAAAGGAATGTGAATAGGCAAAACAAAAACAGAGCCTACCACATAGAATATGATGTTAAATAATTTCTAACATGGGTTAGGACAGGGAACACATAAATTTCCCTCTCCACCATGATTCATGCTCAGATATATTCTGTTGATTAACTGTGTTCTCAAAGAGAAAGTTTGTGGACAAAGTATTGATATTTCTCCTCCCCTTTGTTTGGGGGGAGGAATATTAATATGCCTCATGTCATTTTCCAGGTTTTTACATTCCGTAGGCCTTAATGAATTTCACATTTGCATGCATTTGCATCAGTTGCCTTTCTCCTCCATGAGAGGGTTTTCTTTTTTAAACCTGGAGATTTTGATGTTGATCCATTTAAAAGGTGACAAGTAAAGGGAGTCCTGTGATCTGTGGGAAAATATAACTCAGGATTTTCCTTTCAGCCATTTGAATAACTGCTCCTCTCATCCAATGAACCTGCCATAAAAAACCCCAAACTAGCAGGCCCTTGCCCCGTGAGGGAGGCCCGGCAGGTATTACTGACATTAGTCTGATGATAGGAAGCCACGGATCAGAGAGAGGGAGTAATGTGGTGTCTCACTCACGGTACTCACCGCACTCTGTCTCTTGTCCCGGACTGTGCAGACAGTAGCACGACAGCCTATATCCTTGTGGCTCACACAAAATGATTGTTCAGGTCTAACAAGGATCAACAGAATTAACACCTGGCCAGACCCCATTTCATCTCAGGTCTCCAGGTTCCCGGTGCTGCTCACTGTCTAGCATGTCCTTGGACCAGAATATACTCCCAGCAAGAATACCAGCATCCTGGCTATTAATCTCTTGCCTTAATTTTCCAGGCTCTTCAACTATTGTTTATCCACCCCCCCCACTTTAGCACAAATCCTTGTCAGATTGGTAAATTGTAACATTCCTTCATCTCCGTATCTGTCAAACCTGTAGCATCCCCATGGCCAGCCCTGATGGGACATAGTTCAGTCATGCATTCTAATCTGGAACAATTATTGTGCAGAGAGGCGTGTGATAACTCACATATGGACAGAGAGCTACTGACCTTACATTTAGAAAGATTCTGAATTCTATTCCTAGCAGGAAGAAGGATTTTTCATTTAATCAACATTCTCAGTCCTGTTTCCCCGTGTTAGCAAGAGACTATATATGGAAAATGGTAAAGGAAAGAAAGAGAAATTATATACATTTATCTATAACATAATATTTTTACTACACTTGGGTTTTTTCACCTTTATTCTTATTCTAAGACCTAGCACTATGCATGGGAGACAAATATACCCTGGAAAAGCTACTCTAGGTTTCTGATAGACCCTACCCATTCCTGTGCAAAAATCATTCTACTACATCATACTGCCCTTGGTTGATGTTTTGCTCCGCAGATTATTTGTGAAAATATGATTTAATGTTTCAATGAAACAGAAACATGTTGTATTTTTCTAAAATTATTCTTGGAGAACTTTTTTCATAATTGACCAAAATGTGATTTTTTATAATTTAAAGTTTACATGAAATTGGATCAATGCTGAACTCAAAATTACTTTGAAACTCAAAATTAACTTCAATTGTCAGAGTAACACTGAAGAACCAGCTTGTAAAGATCATACCATTTCTATTGCTATCTTTTAAATGATTTATAGATTATTTTAAGAAAATATTTTAATTTATCACCATGGCATTTTACAAAAATACACAGAGAAGGAAAATGTTAATTTTGTATATAATTTGTATATAATATAAAATTTTACTGTCAATAATAAATTTAAAGGGATTAAATTGAATGGAAAAACAAAATATCACCATCTTTCAATTTAATGGACAATCTCCAGCACATAGTAGGTATTTAAAAACAATTTTTAAAATTTCCTAAACTAGACTATGTGCATATGCATTGTTCTAGCTGCTGACTACACTTTTTTGAGAAACAACATTTTTCTGGGATAGTCTCTCACGCAGCTCTTGGAAATTAGTCCCATAAACTAAATATTCTCACATATTAAGACATGTTTTCCCAAAACTCAACAGGAATGTTGGCTTTACTGCTTAATTGCTTCTAACTCCAGAGTTCGGTTAACTTTGACCTCCTCCATAATTCCCACCTAATTTAATCTCATTAACTCTATTATGTTCCCATATACAGTGCCACCCACTTTCATCCACTTGTTGTTTATATCAACATAGTGTTTGGATCCCTTATCAGGTTCCTCTTTTAGTTGACTCTTAGGCAAATGTTCATTTTGATAATACTAAATGTTGTTTATAACTCATTTCCTACTAAATTGGCTAATGCTTTATTTATTTATCAATCCATGGAAACTCTGAAATGCTAAGTGTCATTTCTACATATGTCTTTGATAAATGATTCACTATTAACTTCATTATCCTAATACAGGGAAAATAATTTCTATCTTGCAAATGTTTTGTTGCAAAAGGGTGTGATAATACATTTTAAAGAACTCTATAAATGAAACGTCACTGCCACAAACAATGCAAAGTACTAATATCATTATAATCATTCTTGCTTCTGATAGAAATTCAAAGTATACAAAAAATGACCTAGTTCCTTGAATGTTAAAAACTTCTCTTAACCTCTCATCTTAGTGTAAGCCACTCCAGCAAGGTTGTCTAAAGCATATGAACAGAGAATCAAGCTGGATAAATTAATAGAAAAAGATTTCAACCTCAATCTTTGGCCCAATCCTCAAGGCCATCTCCTGCCTGTTGAGCTGATTTGTACCATCTGCTAACACTAAAGAACACAGTGTCTTCCCAACAGCTAAAAAGTGTCCTTAAGTATTTATCCTAGTACTTCTTTATATTCCTGTTATGTTTCCTGTGTAGAGGAGTGGACTAACACTACCTGATTTCAAGAAAATACAAACCGGGCGCCTGGGTGGCTCAGTTGGTTGGGCGGCTGCCTTCGGCTCAGGTCATGATCCTGGAGTCCCGGGATCGAGTCCCACGTCAGGCTCCCTGCTCAGCAGGGAGTCTGCTTCTCCCTCTGACCCTCCTCCCTCTCATGCTCTCTGTCTCTCATTGTCTCTCTCACAAATAAATAAAATCTTAAAAAAGAAAATTAAAAAAGAAAATACAAGCCAACAGTAAATCAAGATTGTGTTGTATTGGAGATGAAATGATAAAACAGAGGAAAATTTCCAAAAAAAATCACAGAAATATGGTGGATTAACTTCTGACAAGGTAGCAATGTCAATAAAATGGAGAAAGGACAGTCTTTCAACAAATGGTGCTGAAACAACTTGACATTCATAAACAAACAAACAAAAAATCAATTAATAAACCTCATCATATACTCCTTATCATATACAAATATAGTTCAAAATGGATCATAGACATAAATATAAACCCTAAAACTATAAAATTTATAACAGGTTTTCTCAATCTCTGTACAGTTGATTTTTTAGGAGGAATGATTCTTTGTTCTGTGGAGCTATCCTGTGCATTGTAGGATGTTCAACAGAATCCATGGCCTCTACCCACTAGATGCCAAGAGCACCCCTAGATTTTGCCCTCTTTTGAAAATGACTGTTCTGAAGAGTAACACATAGAAGAAAATCTGTGTGACCTTGCATTAGATAGAGTTCTTAGATAAACCTAAAAGCACAATCTATTTGAAAATAAAGTTGAACTTCATTGAAATTAAAATGTTTGCAACTAAAATGATTGCCCTGGTAAAGAACCTTATAGAGGTAGAGAAGATAAAAACACATATGACAGACTAGGAGAAAATAGTTAAAAATCATATATGTGGGCAAGACCTGCATCCAGAATGTATAGACTTCTCAAAACTCAATAGTAAGAAAGAAAACATCCATATAAAAATAAGCTCATACTGGCTAAAGCACAAGAAGCAAAAAGGCACAAGATTAGTTTTAGAAAACTAGCTAGAGGCAGATAATGCAGGGTCTTATCCTTGGTTTAGGTTTTCATTGTTTTAAGGACAATCAGAAATCATTTGTGACCTCAAAGAAGGGAATGTAACATGAAATTTGTATTTTAGAAATATGTCTCCAGTTTCAAGGAACTACAGGAAAACAAAATGTGTTAGAAACCAAATAGAAAACTATACCCATAGTTCTAAAGAGAAATGATGGCTTGTAGTAATAGTGAGGTGGTTGCAGTAGATCTTGAGAGAAGTGGACTGACCAAAGGTGCATTTGGGAAGAGAAACTCACAAAGTATGAGTGTAGTGGAATGGTTAAGAGTTCTGTGTCTCTAGTAAAACAGAGTAGGGTTTTCTTTCATGTGTGGGTCATGATACTTGGAAGAATACGTTAGAACCTCTCCCTGGTGAAACAAACATTTAACTGCTGGAAATTATTATTTTTAAAATTTAATTCTCTAGCAATTCTCCTAAGGGTATACAGCAAAAGGAAAACTATTCAAGAAATCTAGCAAGTTTTGTTTTTTTTTTTTCCAGATTAGAACATTGAGAGCCTATGTTTTTTGAGCCACAATCCACACTTATCTCCTCTTTTGGCCAATTCAATGTGATTGGCATTACACTCTGGGGCTATAGTTTCACCCTGGGGGGTCTAGGCCACGTGTATCTCTCAACAACCACCTCAAGTTATTATTACAGAAGCTCTATTCTAGGAATGTTCCAAGAGGACTGGTCAACCTTCTCCCACCTAGCTCTCATTCATAGAGTGGAAGGTCTACTATAGGCATGGTAGGCCTAGAATACTGGTTTGGAAGCCTCCAAACATGCTTACTTGTAGGGCAGAGGTTTCACACTAGGAAGAGCAAACCAAGAAGACCAGCAGCTACCATCCCCACCCAGAGTCTTGTTCTTAGAGTAGGGGTATCACTCTAGAAGAAGTACCTGCTGTCTTCACCCCGAGCAAATTTCATGGCAGTTTCTTCCCAGGGAGGGAGGAAGCCTTAAGAACACATTGCTTCACTTTGGTTCCTAAGGAGACTAATTTTATTTGAAACAGACTGTGAGGAAGTTCATGCCTAAGGATGTTGTCAAAAACAAGGCAGTTTTTTATGCTGAACAATTACAAGGAGACTGGTAGCTCCATGACACTCATAATAACAAGTGAAATGGTAGACTGACTAGAAGTTTAACAGAGAGAACCAAGAAAAGAGACAGCTATGAAGAGACCTCTTGGTGTCAAGCCAACCTCAATATTGGTAATACGCTACCCCTGCAAAAGGAATCTACTTTAATCAGATCATGCTAAGGGACAATTTATGCCCAAGGTCATTGCTGAAAACACTAGACTGAGTGGAGGCTAACATCTGGGTATGATACCAATAGAGATAGACCAACCCAGGCACTCTGGGAGACTGAGCACATACTGTAGGATATGCCCTCTGAGGAGTGACATTAGAGGCTAGACACTGCAGGGTAAACAAACTTCCATGAATTTGTCACTAAAAAAATATAAAAGCAAATTAAACCAACAACAAATCACAAAGGAGAATCAGTATCTATAGTTGCTAAAATGTATTATCTAAAATGTATAGTTTTTTAACAAAAAAAAAAATGAAATCCAAAGAAACATTAATATGTGACCCATACACAGGAAAAAGATCAGGGAATAAAGCCAGTCTTTGAGAAGCCCAAATGTTGGACTTAGCAGATGAGTTCAAAGTAGATATTACAAATATTTAAAAGAACTAAAGGAGGCCATTTCAAAGGATTAAAGAAAGGCATCAAATAGATAATATTAATAAATATATAGAAATTACAAAATATAACCAAATGGAAATCCTGAAGTTGCAAAGTGCATAATTGAAATGAAAAATTCACTAGAGGGACTCAACAGAAGATTTGAGTTGGCAGAAGTAACCAGCACATCTGAAGACAGATCAATAGAAGTTATGAAATCAGAAAAAAAAGAGTGAAGATAAATGAAGAGATACTGAGAACTATATGGGACATCAAGCATATAAAGATATGTATAATGGAGAGACACTTTGGAGTCACCATCCTTTCTTTTTTAAGTCAGTATGTGAAGCCTAGTACACAGGGCATTACTCTGAGGCTGGCCTCCTCAACACTAGGCGAATGAGTAAGTCTCAAACTTTAGAAGACTTAAGAAATAACTAGGGAGATAGTTTAAATGTCAGAAATGCAGATTCCTAAGCCCACGTTTCGAGGGACACTGCACTGGGCTCTTCACAGATCAACTTGATCATTGAAACTGGCTTGATATTCCTTGGCCCAGGGACTGAACTTTTCCCACTTCTGAAGAATTGATCCCAGTTAGCCCTAAATTTCAGTCTCTCATGATCTGCTGCACAGCCAGTGTATAACATTGTCTGCTCCTGCCAGATGTTTCCTCGATGCTCACTCCCCTAACAACATACTAATTTCCATCTCCTTACTTTGGCTAGTTCCTCAGTCTGAAATGCTTTCTTTAAAAAAATTAAAATAAAAAAATAAAATTAAAAAAAAAAAAAAGATATGTATAATGGAGACACCAGAAGGAGAGGAGAGAAAGGAGCAGGAAAAAATATATTTAAAAAATAATGGCCTGCATCAGGCTCAGTGCTCAGCGGAGAGCCTGCTTCTCCCTCTCCCTCTGCCTGCCACTCTATCTGTGCTCTCTCTCTATCTCTCTGTCAAATAAATAAATAAAATCTTTAAAAAAAAATAATGGCTGAAAATTCTCATTTGATTAAACTATTAATCCACACATTAAAGAACCTCAGTGAATTCCAAGTAGGATAAATGCATAGAGATTTACAGCCAGACATGTCATAGTCCAAGTACCAAAAGAAAAAGAAAACACTTTGAATGCAACAAGGAAAATGATTCATCATGCACAAGAGAACCTGAATGAGACTAACAGCTTACTCCACATCAGAAACAATCAAGGCCAGAAGGCAGTGAGATAAAATATTCAAAGTGCTGGAAAAAAACCCTATCAACCAAGAATCTTATATCCAGTAAAACTCTCTTTCCAAAGTAAAGATATACTAAGGACATCTCCAGATAAATAAAAAACTGAGAGAATTTGTTAGAAGCAGAACTACTTTGCAAAAAATACTAAAGGCAGTTCTTTAGGCTGAAAGCAAGTGACAGCAGACAGTAATTTGAATCTGTAGGAAAAAATAAAGAGTACCAGAAGGTAACTTTGTAGAGAGTAACATATCACTTCTTTCTTCTCTTAACCAATTAAAAAAGTAATAGCATAAAATAATATGTACATAATTGTATTGTTGGGACTAAAACATACAAAAGTATAATATGTTTAAAATTAACAGCAGAGAAGGCAGCTGGGAGAAAGCTGTCCTCCAGTAAGGAAATGATATTAGTAATCTAAATCCAGAGGAAGAAATGAACCAGAAATGGCAAATAATGAGGGTACTAAAACAAATTCTATAAGCATATACTATTTGTCTTCTTCTCTCCCCTTCATTAAAAAAAAAAAACCACGAAAATAATAATTATGAGAATCACATTGTTAAGTTTGTAACATAGATAGGTATAATATTTGTAACAATAATACCAAAAACAATACAGGAAAGGAAAGAAAGGAGTAGAGAAATACAAGTAAAATTTCTATACTCCAGTGGAATTAATTAGTTATAAATCTGAAATAGATTCTGATAGATTAATATTAATAATGTAATCTCTAGAGAAAACCATAAAAACCTCTTTAAATATTAAAATTATTCAAGTTAAATTATTAAATGTTACACTAGAAAATATTCATTCAGTGTAAGAGAAGGTAGTAAAGGAGAAACAGAGGAACCAGACATGACACATGGAACATAACAAAGAAGAGATACCTATTCAACAATATCAATAATAACAGTAAATGTGAATGAGTTAAACAATCCAATCAAAAGAAAGATATTGTCAAACTGGATTTTTAAAAATATCCAACTAAATGTTGTCTAAAGGAGATATACCTCAGTTTCAAAGATACATATGGATTGAAAATAAAAGGACAGAAGATATACCATACAAACATCAATCTTAAAAGAGCTGGAGTAGCTGTACAAATATCAGAAAAAAATAGATTTAAAAATTTTTAAAAATAAACCTAGAGATAAAGAAGGACATTTTGTATTGATAGAAGTATCAATCCATCAGGAAAACATACAGTTATAAGCAGATATGTGCCTAATGGAGCACTAATGTACATGAGAAAAGACTGTCAAAATTGAAAGCAGAAATAGCAATGTCAACAATAACAGTTGGAGACTTTATTACCACACATTTAATAACAGATAGAACAGTGAGACAAAAGATTAACAAGGATATAGAAGATGTAAACGAAGCTCAGTAAATTTAAAAGGATTGAAATCATTCTGACCACAGTTAAATTAGTAATCAATAACAAGGAAATTTGGAAAATTCACACATACATAGAAATTGAACTATACCCTTATAAAACTCAAGTGGGTCAAAAATAAGTAACAGGAGAAATTCCTTGAGATGATTTGAAACAAAACACAACATTCTTGAAAGAATCAAGTTGAAGGACTCACACTTCTTATTTTTTATTGTTATGTTAATCACCATACATCACATCATTAGTTTTTGATGTAGTGTTCCATGATTAATTGTTTGCATATAACACCCAGTGCTCCATGCAGAACGTGCCCTCTTTAATACCCATCACCAGGCTAACCCATCCTTCCACCCCCCTCCCCTCCAGAACCCTCAGTTTGTTTTTCAGAGTCCATCGTCTCTCATGGTTTGTCTTCCCCTCCGATCTCCGCCCCCTTCATTCTTCCCCTCCTGCTATCTTCTTCTTTTTTTTTCTAACATATAATGTATTATTTGTTTCAGAGGTACAGATCTGTGATTCAACAGTCTTGCACAATTCACAGCGCTCACCATAACACATACCCTCCCCAATGTCTATCATCCAGCTAACCCATCCCTCCCACCCCTCACCACTCCAGCAACACTCAGTTTCTTTCCTAGGATTAAGAATTCCTCATATCAGTGAGGTCATATGATACATGTCTTTCTCTGACTGACTTATTTCACTCAGCATAACACCCTCCAGTTCCATCCACGTCGTTGCAAACGGCAAGATTTCATTCCTTTTGATGGCTGCATAATATTCCATTGTATATATATACCACTCTTTATCCATTCATCTGTCGATGGACATCTTACCTCTCACACTTCTTAATATCAACATTTGCCACAAAACTACAGTAATCATGACAGTGTGGTATTGGCCTAATGATAGACATATCAATCAATTGAATAGAATTGAAAGTTCAGAAATAAATTCATACATTTCTGGTAAATTGTATTTCAACAAGAGTGTCAAGACAATTCAATCAGGAAAGCATTCCTCGCGCCCCCACTGAGATGCTCTATATCCACATGCAAAAGAGTTAATTTTTTTTTTTTAAGATTTTATTTAGGGACATCTGGGTGGCTCAGTTGGTTAAGCGTCTGCCTTCGGCTCAGGTCATGATCCCAGGGTCCTGGGATCAAGCCCCACATCGGGCTTCCTGCTCAGCAGAGAGCCTGCTTCTCCCTCTCCCTCTGCCTGCCTCTCTGCCTACCTGTACTCTCTCTCTATCTCTCTGTCAAATAAATAAATAAAATACTTAAAAAAAAAAAAAGATTTTATTTATTTATTTGACAGAGAGACAGCCGGAGAGAGAACACAAGCAGGGTAAGTGGGAGAGGAAGAAGCAGGCTTCCCGCTGAGCAGGGAGCCCGACCTGGGGCTCGATCCCAGGACCCTGGGATCATGACCTGAGCCAAAGGCAGACGCTTAACGACTGAGCCACCCAGGCGCCCCCGAAAGAGTTAATTTGTGCTGTTTCCTTACATCATTACTCCACCAATAAAACCATAAAATAGATCATAGACAAGTGTAAGAGCTAAAATTTTAAAAATTGTAGAAAAAAATTCTAGCAGTGAAATCTTGTGACTTTGAGGAGGCAATGGTTTCTTTTTCTTTAGGACAGCAGAAGTGTAAGTGACAAAATGAAAAAGAAATACATTGGACTTCATTAAATTTAAAAACTTCTGTGCTTCAAAGTATACCATGAAGGACATGAAAGACAACCCACGAAGTGGAAGAAAACATTTGCAAGTCATATCTGATAGGAGTCATGTACCCAGAACACATAGAGAACTTTAACAACTCAATAATAAAAGAACAACCACATTTTAAAATGGGCAAAAGTTCTGAATAGGAATCTCCAAAGATTACATACAAATCATCAATTAGCACATGAGAAGATGTGCAACATCATTAGTCATTAGGTAAATGCAAATCAAAACCACAATAAAATACTATTTCATAAACACCAAAATAACTATAATTAAAAGCTTTGAGAATAGCATGTGTTGGCAGAGATGTGGAGAGGTCAGAACCCTCATATATTGTTCATAGGAATGTAAAATGAATTTGGCAGTTCCTCAAATTACTAAACAGAGTTACCATACGACCCAGCCTTTCCACTCCTAGGTATATACCTAAGCGAAATAGAAACATACATTCATACAAAAACTTGAACACAAATGTTCATGGAAGCGTTATTCACAGTAGCCTGAAACTGGCAACAAGTCAATGTCCATCAACTGATGAACGCATGAAGAAAATCTAGTAAATACACACAACAGAATATTATCTGGCAATAAAAATAATGGAGTAATAATATGTTACAATAGGGATATACCTTGAAAACATCAGGCTTAATGAAAAAGGCAAGTCACAAAATCTCTCATATTGTAAGATTTCATTAATGTGAAATTGCCAGAACAGGCAAATCTAGAGATGCAGAAAGTAGATTAGTATTTGCCTAGGGCTGTGGGGGAGGGGCAGGGGGTGTGGGGGGGCAGGAAGAATTGGCAGTGACTGATAATGGGCACTGAGTTTCCAAAATGAGGTAACCAAATTGTTACAAGATTTTTTGTGATAATTCACATCTCAATGAATATACTAAAAAAAGCATTTAATTGTAAACACTTTTAAGTTGGTGAACCATAGGTAATTGAATTATATCTACACAAATTGTTTAAAGACAAATTGATATTAACTGTGTGAAATAATTCATACAAGGGGGTGGTTATATAACTCTCCCTAATAGCTAGAGTAGTAGTATGTACTGCATAAATGTAGACACACAATTTGTACCAAAGAAAATAGTAAAATTATGTAATTTTTTAAAAATTGTGCAAGTCTTCCACACTGTTATTGCTGGGAGGCAGCTTTCTAGATAGGAAGTTCATTTCCCAACTTCCGGGGTATGTTCTTGTGATTAGTATAGGCCAATACAGGTCAATTGAAGTGATGTTTGCTACCTTACAGCAAGGTATCTAAAAAGCAAGTATAATCATTGGTCTCTGTTTTCACTTCAGACAGTGGAAATGAAGCATTTGACTGTTATATGCCTTCAGAAATTGTCTTACAGAAAATGTCTGAAATTTTAGATTTTTTAAAATATCAGCTAATGTTATTTTAAAACAAGAGGTAACAATAAATTATTATGAGTGGCAAATGATGAGAGATTGCTGGTTTCTATTGAATTCACAGTAGCTTAGCCATATAGCTATTTTTCATTTTAATGGATATGTAGTATCAAAGTCGTGGATCATCTGAGAAAATGGATGCACAGAAAGCTACCTTGGGTTTTCCCTGTTCCCAGCTTCCTCTAAGGACACAGGACAGATTATATAGTTGTAAAAATACTGAATTTAATCTCAAATGTATCCTAAAATGTTATCATACACTCCCTCAGATTTCTCTTCTCTTGCTCATTTTCTTAGTCAAACTGCTCTAAGAATTTTCTCAAAAACAAAATAAACACTTTCAAAAAGAAGACCGAATTTGCTCATGTGTAATCTTATTACAGAAAAAACTTTTGGTTTTATAGTTTCAATATTTTTAAAGGAGTGCATGGAAGGCATTACATGGATATTCTCTTTTGTGTAGTATTTTTCTGTATAAGTCACAAATACATGATAGTATTTCTGTTAAGAGCAGAAAATTAGTCAACTACTAGTGAAAGTATAAATATTTACAATATTCTAATTACAGAGTACATCAGGGTATTTTAACTTCTTTTTTTTTTTTGGTTGGAATAAAACCTTTTCATTTCCTATTAGAACTCACACATGATGGATCTGGATACTTGGTATGTGGTTAGTGTCATGTCTCATCTACATTAAGTGTACCCATTCATCTGCTTTTCCAGCTACAGTTAAACCTTCACCAGGACGGCTGCAAGAGATGGAGCCAATAGCCCAGAGGATCCTGGGAATAATCAGCAGAGGATCCTGGAAATCACAAGATTTTATTTCCCTTGTTAGTCTTGGGACAGTTCTGTTCTCCAGGGTCTCTGAGGGCTTTTAAGGAAATCTTTAATTCTCTACAAATGAGTTCTCTGAGACACAAGTGAAAAAGGTAGGTGGATTCCTAAGTTTTACAGACTGGAGACAGGAAAACATGTATCATTAAACATATTGACCCTATAACCCATGAACTGATTAAGCATTAGATAGAGACTAAGGAATAATTTATTTTGAGAGTTGGAGTTTTCATGCAATTTATCTAGTCAGTAATTTAGAAAATCACTCATCAAAGAAGGAAAATATCCCATATCTGTCAAACAAAGATGAAACAAATGATGGGTTTTTAGGAACTGGGAATTCTGCCAGGAACTATGCTCATCAACCTACTTTTCAGATGCATATATGAGAAAATATTTTGCCCACTATTTTGTTCAAATAATGCACTGTATTACATCATATCTCTTGATACATTTTAAGTGTAGGTGATATTCATCACATTATATATACATATGCATATATATGTACATTCATACATATACATACATACAAAAATGTATATATTACATACATACTAGTAAGTATATAAAACAGAATGAAACAAATAAAAATGCATCATAAAATATATTCAGCTTATCCCCAAGATTCAAATATTATCACTCCAGGGGTGCCTGCATGGTTCAGTCGGTTAAGTGTCCGACTGAATTTCAGCTCAGGTCATGATCGCAGGGTCCTGGAATCAAGCCCTATCAGGCTCTGCACTGTGCACAGAGTCTGCTTATCCCTCTTCCTACCCCAGCTTGTGCTCTCTCTCTAAAATAAATAAATAAAATCTAAGCATTTAAAAAAAATCACTCCAAATTTTCTACCAGTAGTAACTCAAAATATATTTTAGAAAATGGTTTGATATCCTTAATAACATTTTAAAACACCATATGAAAAAAGTTGAGATTTTAAAAAATAAATGAAAATGAAAGAAAACTGAATAATGAAAAAAGAAAAGGAAATTTAAAATGGTTTAGGAGAGGGCACCTGGGTGGCTCAGTCGTTAAGCGTCTGCCTTCGGCTCAGGTCATGGTCCCAGGGTCCTGGGATCGAGCCCCACATCGGGCTCCCTGCTCAGCGAGAAGCCTGCTTCTCCCTCTCCCACTCCCCCTGCTTCTGTTCCCTCTCTTGCTGTGTCTCTCTCTGTCAAATAAATACATAAAATCTTTAAAAAAAAATAAAAAAAATAAAATGGTTTAGGAGAAGTAAAATCTATATTGTGGTTGGTAAATTATGTAAACAGCACTATGGAAATTTGAATAAGTGACATGAAAGATATTCTTGAGATGTTCTTCCATACTATAAAAGGACAAAAACTTATAGGAAGATTAAAAAAAGTTTAAAGGGGCACCTGGGTGGCTCAGTTGTTAAGCGTCTGCCTTTGGTTCAGGTCATGATCCCTGGGTCCTGGGATCAAGTCCCGCATTGGGGTCCCTGCTCAGCAGGAAGCCTGCTTCTCCCTCTCCCACTTCCCCTGCTTGTGTTCCCTCTCTCATTTTCTCTCTCTCTCTGTCAAACAAATAAATAAAATCTTAAAAAAAAAAAGTTTAAAAATCTAGGACATTCAATCTATAAATTATATGGAATCCTTTGGAAGGAACCACAAGAAGTTAGCAAAAGAAATGATCACAAACATAATAGAGTATAAGTTAAAATAAAAGACATAAAGAGCAGATTTGAATAAAATAAATCAATAAGGGATGCCTGGGTGGCTCATTTGGTTAAGGCTCTGCCTTCAGCTCAGGTCATGATCACAGGGTTCTGGGATCGAGCCCACACTGGGCCCCCTGCTCAGCGAGGAGCCTGCTTCTCCCTCACCCTCTCCCCTTGCTTGTTTTCTCTCTCTTTCCCTCTGTCAAATAAATAAAATCTTCAAAAAAAAAAAAAAAGTGCCTAGGGAAAAATAACACACATATGAGAGAACAATGACTTAATTAGAGCAAACTTCTCAGAAACCATAAAAGATAGAAAAAGATAAATTCAGTATTCTATATCCAGCATAAATATCCTTAAAGAATGAAATTGATATGAAGACATTTTCAGTTTAAAGAAAACAAAGAGAATTCATTGCCAGAAGATCTACACCACGATACGCTCAAGGAATTTCTTCAGACTGAAGGGAAATGATACCTAATAGAAACATGAATCCTCAAAAAGAAACAAAGAGTATTAGAAATGGTAAATATTTGAGTAAATGCAAAATAATATTATTTTTATTTCTTCTTAAGGAAGAGGGAAGATACAAATTGTCAAGATCATGTATGAAAGTATTTTACCACTACAGATGCTATAAATATTAAAAGAACAAAAAATATTATGGATAATCTTATGCCCATACATTTGACAACCTAGATGAAATGGACATATTTCTTGAAATATGCAAATTACCAAAACTGATGCAAGGAGGAATAGAAAATTCTAATGGCCTGATATAAATTAAAGAAATATGATTCACAATGAAACCTTTTCCAGAATGAAAAATATACACCCAGATGGCTTCACTGGTTTAATTCAATAATTTAGGTAACAATGAAATAATACAAATCCCATACAAACTCTGTCATTAAAATGAGGAGGAGGAAAGGCATTTCAACTTGTCCTATGGCACCAGTATTGCCCTTTAACGAAAGTCAAAGAAATCACAAGAAAAAAAGCTACAGCTCAATATCCTGCATAAGCATACAAACAAAAACATTCAATAAACTTTATCAAGTAGAATCCAACAAAATAAAAGTGATAATGCATCATACCCAAGTGTTGCTGTTTCTGGAAATAAATGGTTAGCTCAACATTTGAAAATCAATGATGTAATTCAGAATATTAATAAGATAAAAAAGAAAAACCAAACAGTCTTAAATAGATCTAGGAAAACACCTAACAAAATCCAACACTCATTTATGCTAAAAATTCTCAGCTAACTAGGAAATTTCCTCAATCAAATTAAGGACATCTATGAAAACTCTGCAACTAAGATTATACTCAATGGTGAAATAATGCTTTCTGCATAAGATCAGGATCAAAGCTTAATGTTCACTCTCACTGCTTCATTTAACATTGTATTAGAGATCCTAGACTGTACAATAAAGCAGAAAAACTAAATAAAAGGCATACAGAAAGTAAAGAATAAAACTGTCTTTGCTTAGTTACATGATTATGTACACAGTCCTAAGGAATCTACCAAGAAGCTATTAGAACTAATCAGTGAATTAAGCAGGGCCTCAAGATACAAGATCAATATCAAAAGTTCGACTGCATTTTTATGTACAGTTAAACAAATCGAAAATGACATTTTTAACAGAGTGTATTTACAAGAGCATCACAAAATACTTAGGAATAATTTTTTTAAATGTATAAGACCTATACCCTGAAATGCAGGAAACACTAAAAAGGAATATCAGAGAGGACCCATTCATAAATAGAGATATATAAAATGGTCATGAATTGGAAGACTGGGTGTGATTAAGATGGCAGTTCACCTCAGATTGATCTATTGATTGATGTAATCCCAAACAACATCTTAGCCAGCTTTTATGAAGAAATTGACAAGGTCATGCTAAAATACATACGGTAAGGCAAAGACCCAGAATAACCAAACAATTTCTTTCTTTTTTTCTTTTTTAAGATTTTATTTATTTATTTCAGAGACAGAGAGAGTGCACAAATGGGGAGAGGGGCAGAGGGAGAGGGAGAAGCAAACTCCCCACTGAGCAAGGAGCCAGATGCAGGGCTTGATCCCAGGACCCTGAGATCATGACCTAAGCCAAAATCAGCCACTTAACCAACTGAGCCACCCAGGCACCCCTAACCAAACAATTTTGTAAAATAAAAACAGCTTGAAGGACTTACACTATCTTAAGTCTTACTATAAACTTCAAATGTCAAGAGAGTATAGTGCTACTATAAGAATAGACATATAGAATAATGGAGCATAATGAACAATTAAGAAATAGACTTTCCACTTAAATGATCACTTGATTTCCTAGAAAGGCATTAAGATAATTTAATGAGGGGAAGATGGTCTATTCAACAAATAATGTTGGAGCAAATAGCAACCTGTATAGAAAGAGTAAACATTGACCCCTACTTCATTCCAAATAGAAAATTAACTTAGAATGGATAATAGACCTAAATGTAATTGCCTAAGCTTCTAGAAGAAAAGAGATGATTTCTAGATATTGGATTAGGAAAAGATTTTTAAGCACGATATAAAAAGCATGGACCATAAAGTCTTTTAAAAATGACAAAAATAAACTTTATCAAAATTAAAAACTTTTTCACTTTGAAAGATAGTTATGAAAATGAAAAGTCAAGCTACAGACTGGGAAAAAATATATATATGATACAAGGCTTGCATTGAGATTATTATAAAAAAAAACTATTACAATTTAAGAATAAGAAGATAATCCAATTTTAAAAGTGGGTAAAAAGTAGGAGCATACACTTTATTAAAGACACACAAATAATAAATAAGCCCATGAAAATAGGTGTCACATCCCCAGTCATCAGAAAAATAAAAATTAAAACAATAAGACACCATTACCCACTCACTAGAATGGCTAAAGTTAAAAAGACTGACAATACCAAGTGTTGATGAGGATATAGAACAACAATAACACTCATAACTTGCTGTAGGAATATAAAATTGTGTAGTCATTTTGGAAAATAGTTTCACAGTATCATTTAAAGTTCAACATAGATTTACCGTCAGACCTAGAAACACTACTCCTAATTATTTTCACAAGGGAAATGAAAACAGATGTTCACACAAAAACTTGTACATAAATGACCACAGCAACACTTTCATAAAAGTCAGAAAATAGGCACCATCAAATATCCATCAGCTGGTGAGTGAACAAACACAGTGTAGAATACCCATACTGTGGAAGCTACTCAGCAACAAAAACAGACAAAATGTTAATGCATGTAACAACATGGATGAATCTCAAAAACATTATGCTAAGTGAAAGAAGTCTAACAAATGACTACAAATTTGGGGGCCCGTTTTATAAAGTGTATTTGTTTATATCTGTGAAGGGCCCAGAACTTATGGCCTATTGAGTCCCACAGCCTGGATTTTACTACTTGTACAGTCTAGATGCAATTCAACGTGTTCCTCTGCTTTTCGTTTTTCCTGCAAATAGATCGCTGATCCAGAAAAGGTTCAACAGAGTTTCAAACCCTTTGGCAAAACTACTACTTTTATGAAATATAATGACAAAACAGATATCAAGTTAGTGGTTGTCAGGAGCAGGATTAAGATAAGCAGACCAACTACAAAGGGACATGAGCAAACATTTGGGTGATGGACCATTTCTGTCTTATTTGTGTTGGTGGTGGTTACATAACACTATAGAATTATCCAAATTTATCAAACTATAGAAAGTTAGTGAATTTTATTGTAAAGAAATTATATCTCAATAAAATTGGAGGAGGAATAAAGAAACCTCCAAAAATATGAAATAATGTAGAAAAAATGAACATACAAAAAAACCCCAAATACCCACAATTTCATTACACATAATATTTGAGTATTTCATCTCAGGCTCAGGATTTTCAGTGCTTACATATATGCATATGTATTTCTCTTTATAAAAATGTTATAGAGAGCAATGTCCACAAGAGCCAAACTGCGAAAAGAGCCAAGATGTCCATCGACAGATGAATGGATAAAGAAGAGGTGGTATATATATACAATGGAATATTATGCAGCCATCAAAAGGAATGAAATCTTGCCATTTGCAACGACATGGATGGAACTGGAGGGTGTTGTGCTGAGCGAAATAAGTCAATCAGAGAAAGACATGTATCATATGACCTCACTGATATGAGGAATTCTTAATCTCAGGAAACAAACTGAGGGTTGCTGGAGTGGTGGGGGATGGGAGGGATGGGGCGGCTCGGTGATAGACATTGGGGAGGGTATGTGCTATGGTGAGCGCTGTGAATTGTGCAAGACTGTTGAATCACAGATCTGTACCTCTGAAACAAATAATACATTATATGTTAGAAAAAAAAAGAAGAAGAAGAAGAAGAAGCAGAAGATAGCAGGAGGGGAAGAATGAAGGGGGGGAAATCGGAGGGGGAGATGAACCATGAGAGACAATGGACTCTGAAAAACAAACTGAGGGTTCTAGAGGGGAGGGGGTGGGGGGATGGGTTAGCCTGGTGATGGGTATTAAAGAGGGCACGTTCTGCATGGAGCACTGGGTGTTATATGCAAATAATGAATCGTGGAACACTACATCAAAAACTAATGATGTAATGTATGGTGATTAACATAACATAATAAAAAAATGTTATATAGAACATAATATTTTAAAATATACTTAAAAGCAATGAATACTCACCAAAAAAGTCTAAAATTGCAAAAATAAATAAAATAAAGATAATTTCCTCTGATTTATTTCAGCTATTGGACAAATTAATTAAAATTAATAATTCAAGGATATGGAATTCATGGCATATGTGTCCTTTCTTTGCCAATCCTAGAATACTAGAAATGGGGTGGTTTGTAGCATGATCTTCACTACTCAAGTATTCACTTCTTGCTCAGCGCCATGACCACTCAAAACAATACATGCTCCTTCTCTCTTCAACACTTATTCACAAAATTTTAAACTGTTTAAATACTTAGTGGATTGTACCAGTAGAATTACTAATTCTAAAGAAATGTTTTTCCAAGCAGAAATAACTATGCAAAACAACATAATGGACAATGTCATTCACAAGAAATTGAAGAAGTGGTTTTCTGAATCTTTAAATTGAGTTACCTCGGTTAATTTTATTTTTATATTGGTAAATTTATCATCTGTCAGTCAGCTTCTCATTTGAAATCTTTTTATGAAGGACCTGTGATATAGTAAGTTTTAACTATGAATATAAGAATGAGACAGTTTGTGTAATATATTTCCAACTATTAATTTAAACAAAATGATGGTGTGGAAAGAATCCAATTAAAAAATTATTGAGTTTCATGGCTGACATGGTAATGTTAGTGAAGTATGAATCAACTCTATTAAATGTTGGAATGTATATTTTATTTGACAAGAATATGTGTCAGTAATTCTGGACCTTATGGAGCTCTTTAAAAGTTTTTTGTATATAAGGAGCTTTTTAAAATGCCACTTTTGTGGCATTTCATGTAAAGTCTATCAAAACCCCAAATATATTTTTCTTCGATGACCAGAATTGTCCATATCAGTAATTCTGCTTAATCTTTTAAGAGAGAGCGCTGTCTGAAGCGGCTGTTGGTTGGCTCTCTGACAAATGGCCTACGCCTATACAGCGCAATAAACTGCAAAATATCTGACTGTTCATTCACCGCTCAAAAAATCTCCCTGACAGGTAGCACCAAAACAACATCAGGGCCCAAACAGGAATAGACATATCTTTAATAAGCTGAGGGAGAAGCCATGATTCACATCCAAGGTCTTTCTGCATCTTGCCTCTTTCTCTAAGGCCCAGGACTTGAGCTACCCCTGCAGAATATCAAATGCATGAGGATGGGGGACCTGCTGCACCTCTCATCCCTGTGCTTAGATTAAAGCTGATCTCAGTTGTCTTGACGTATTTATACAGGAGGGCCAGCTGCAAGGCAGCCTACCTGGTAGAGGTCAAATAGGCATCTTTAAACATCTATTTCAAAAGAAGAAATATTTTCCACACTACCACGGTTGAAGGACAAACAATATCATTGTAAAACTGTTGTTTGAACAGGCACCTTTCCTAAGCCTGGATGGTCACTCTGCAGCAAAGGTAAAAGCTAAACAAAAACAGGTGTTACGGGGTGCTTGGGTGGCTCAGTCGTTAAGTGTCTGCCTTCGGCTCAGGTCATGATCCCTGGGTCCTGGGATTGAGCCCCACATCGAACCCAGCATGGGACTCCCTGCTTGGCGGGGGGCCTGCTTCTCCCTCTCCCACTCCCCCTGCTTGTGTTCCCTCTCTTGTTATATCTCTCTATCAAATAAATAAATAAATAAATAAATAAATAAATAAATAAATAAAAGCAGGTGTTACAATCTGGGATCCGTTGCTGCTATATTGCTTTATATTCATCCCACAGTGTGGGGGGAACGTCTGTGACCTGCTTAGTGGTTGAAATGGAAAGTCATCAGGGTAATAGGTTGGAAAAATAACTTGTAGTGAGCTTAAAATCCTGAGCCTATAACTTTGGAGCCTTCTGCAAGATTCAAGTTTCTCCCTCTTCAAAATGGGGGTGTTAATATGAATCTATATATTGATCCTAGAAGGCTGTTGGAGGAATTAAATAAAAGATTTGGTGTAACATCCTTATCAAATAGAACAACCTCAGTGTTATGACAATTTCCTTCTCCTTTTCTTTTTCTCAGGAGGACAGTCTCTAAGCCCCAGATAGTCAAGTTGGAATTCTTCTTCCTTGGTTACATAATTTAGCACCATTTTTTGTTTTTGTCTCATCCACTTGATCTATTTAATCCTTTATATCTCTTTTTATCCCATTCCTATCCTCCATTACCATATACACAAATATACCTACCATACACATATCAACACATATGCATCTACCAACACATAACAACACACAAGTATGTCTAGGACACTTGACTTAAAAGTTCATCTTTCCTGGGGTACCTGGCTGGCTCAGTTGGTAGAGCTTGCAACTCTTGGTCTTGGGATTGTGAGTTCGAGCCCCATGTTGGGTATAGAAATTACTTAAAAATAAAGTCTTAAAAGAAGTTCATCTTTCCCATTTTCTAGGCTGACGCCTATTATAGTTGGAAAGTAGATAAAGAGTTCATAATTGACGAGCTCCTACATTCTATTGGCTCAAAATCAAGTTACATTATAACCAGGTGCAGAGCACTCAAATCATTTTTCACATCTTTCCAGTTCTACTTTCTGTATGATAATTATATGTCCCCCATCGTGTTGAACTTAGTCCTGCTGTATGACATGTTTTGACTAATGAAATTTGAGAAGAAATGATATATTTCACTTCTTGGCAGAGGTTATAAGAGCCAATGCTTATCTCATGATTTTTTTCTTTCCTTCTTATGACTAAAAATGTTCCAGAAGGTGGCTGCTCTTTTAGCCTGGGTCCCAAAAAGAGGGCAATAATGATAATACAGATCATGGTTCCCAGCCAACTTTCAATGGAAATGTGGTAGGCAGTTAGATAGTTGTGTAAGTCCTGGGTCCCACAGGAGTGGTGGTGGGGGGAGGGGGGTAGATGTTTGGTGGGAGACATTTGTGACCTGCAGTTAGGCATATCCTGCCCAGATGGCCAACAGGAATTCCAATACAGAAGGCACTGGATGCGTATTAATTAGCATTGTGGTTTGGCCCACACCTGAGGGTTTCTTAGGGGATGGAGGTAATAAGTAAGACAAAAGAAATTCACTCAGATGCACCCCAACAAGGAAGGAACCTTCCTTCTTGGCCAGCTGTAGGAAGATCAGAGGCCGATTCTGGCAGTGCTCCACAAGAAGCCGGATCGAACCAGACTGGCCCAAGATGGTGAATGCCATGACAGGAAACCGCTGACCAAATTCAAAAGAAAAGGCAGGAAATCCTGCTTCCTATCCCCAGTAGTGAATATTCCATCCCCTAGTTAATAAAAACCCTGGCACCAATTACGTTCAGGGCACTTGAGTCTGTCTCTCATACTGCCTGCTCATCCCTCTTATGAGTATACTCAATAAACTCTGCTTGCTTGTGCTTTCTCGTCTCTTGACTGAATTCCTTCCTGCAAGAAGAACAAGGACCTAGGCCATATCACTCCAGGTGGTAACCAAAATGTATCATAAACAGGAAATAAGTATTTCTAATGAGGTTTGGGAGATTTTATTACTACAGTTTAATCTACCCTCTCATGGCTAATATACTGCTCCAGCCTGAACTAGGTTATTTTAAGTAAATAGACTTCAGCCTTATTTTTTGTTCTTGAATATAATTTTTGTAAACCTTTCTAATATGATGGTAATTTCATTTGGCTGGATCAGTTTATATACTCCAACTCCACAGTAAGAGACAATAACTCTGCTTGAGTCTCTAGTACCTACTCATATTACTTGATAATAATTTCTTAGATTTCCATATAGCATTTTCTCTGAGTTTCCCATTAATATAATCCTCCCATCTGTTGCAAAAAATAATTTTTATCTTTAGCACCTTACTGATGATTGCTTTCATGAATTGTGATCTGATAATCGCCATTCCTCTTTGTGCATCAAGCCTTATGTCTTTGGTGTCTTTTTTCAGTATCAGTGCCTAGATATAGTCCCCTTGTCATCTATTTAGGTGTGGCAAAATTTGGTTTCTACGTTACTCTCAGGCTATAATATGAATAATTTTGATCAAGCCACACTTTGATCAATAATGGAATACCCACTCTGCGAGCTACTGACTTTGTGGCATTATTGTTTTAATTCTGACTCATCTTATGATTTTTTGTGAAAATGTAATAAAACATGTTACCAAAGATAGTTTGACTAATTGTGTGTGCCAAGTTCACTTATCTATGGGACTGGGAAAACGATTCAGAAAAGTAAATCTGAATTTTCTACACTCCTATGTGTATGAATACACACATGCATACATTCATTGCTTAGAGCTAAGTGAATTGCCTTGTATATTTTTTCATAGATCCTGAAGTTGTTAAGAAATTTTTTTTTTTTTTAAAGAATGCTATCACATGAAACTCACCGTATAGTTCTCCAGTGAGCAAGTTTGGACAGGGGACTTGGCACAAATTTGAAGTGAGCAATAGAATGCTAGAGGAATATTTGGCCTAGCATACAGGTTAGGCTTGAAATTAATTTAAATGTTGGCTGTCTGACATATTTCATATTTCCCCATCTGACTAGTTGGAGGTGATATGAAATGAACAAGTGACACACACAGGGGAAACAGCCTTACTTCTGATCTCATCACCTCAGTGGTCAGCTGCTACTCCGACTGATCAGACTTAGTTGGTGACACCGGTGAGTTAAGAGAAAACAAATCACAAAATAGGGCAGCATATAAAAAGGATACATTTTTTGGAGTGCCTGGCTGGCTCAGGTGGTAGAACATGTGACTCTTGATCTTGGGGTTGTAAATTTAAGCCCCATGTTGGGTTTAGAAATTACTTAAAAAAAAATCTTAAAAGAAAAGAAAAGGATAGGGGCGCCTGCGTGGCTCAGTCTTAAGGGTCTGCCCTTGGCTCAGGTCATGATCTCAGGGTCCTGGGACTGAGCCCTGTTTTGGGCTCCCTGCTCAGTGGGGAGTCTGCTTCTCCCTCTCCCTCTGCTTCTGCCCCTGACTCATGTGCTCTCTCTCATGCTTTCTCTCTAATAGATAAATGGAATCATAAAAAAAAAGGATAAATTTTTTAAAGAATCATTTGGGTTTGAACATTTTTATTCCTATTTATCAGCTGTGTGACCTTGAGTAAATCGCTTAATCTTGGTAAGTCACACTTGACGATCTTTACAATCGTGATATATAGTAGGGCTTAACTCAAAGGATGGTTTTAAGAGTAAAATGGCTTAAGATATGAAAAGTATTTATCCTAGTGCCTGATACATAGTATGAGCAAAGTGAGCTGTCACTATCATTATTATTAAGCTCGGTATACAGTTGTGCATTTTACTCATCCTCTACTCTTGTCTTATCTCACTTTGCTTACAACCAAATTATCCCAACTATCCCAATTTTCTGCACAGCACACTCAAGATTCTGTTTATTCCTGTTCCTCCATTCCTTTAAATCTTTCCAGCTCTGTATGTCTGTGTTTGTGTAGGAAAATGGCACTCGGCGAATGTAAACTCCTCACCTCTTCCCTCATCTGTGCTCCCTTTGCCTCGCCAGATGGCTCATCCTTTCAGTGCCCAGCAGGTCATTAATAACCGGGTAAGGGTAGTGCCATGCTAACCTACCTCTCCAATAATTATAATAAAATATTAATGCCAAAGCTACTGAAAAATTAAACTGTGTGTGATCTTCCTGAGAATTATGCAGCAGTAACTCTGAGAGTAAACTGTTGTTGCCCAAACAAACTGTTCAAGTAAACTGTTGTGGCAGCTCAGAGAGGCAACCATACTGAGGGCACATATTCTTCATGTCCCTTCTTTTTTGTTATTTGGCAGGAGATGCTCTTAGCATCCAGCTCTGGCTGGTTAAAAAAAAAAAAAAAAATGTGGCAGGGAGATGTTTAAGGATTTCTTTCTCCCTGTGAGAGAAAGGACAGGGTCTGAACAAGGTCAGTTTTAAGGCAGGGTACATCATGTGATCTTCCCACCCCTTTGCTTGCTCTTTTACAGATGAGAAAACGGAATCCCAGAAACATTGTCGCTTGCCCCAAATCTTGTATTGAGTACCATATTGAGTGTGTTTCTTGAAATCATCCATTTTCCTCTTTATTCTTTAGTTTCCCCAAGTGTTCCTCCTGCTAGGCCCTAGCTGTCCCCAGCATGGTCATTTTTGAATTACCCTGTTTGTGTCAGAAAAAAGGGGTGGTGGGGGGATGGGAAAAGGCTGGTATCACAAGGGCAACAGATGTGGCCAAAGCATCATCTCTGCTTAATTCAAATTAGTGTCCTATGAACTTCAGCTAGCACCTGATGGTACTTGCCTTTATTTTTATGACTTGGCAGAGTGACCTCCTGTTTTTCCCTCATCTTTGCTGTGTTGGAATCCTCTTTCATGACTTTGTTTTGGTGATGTGTATTTCTATTCTGATCCAAACCACAGGGTGTTGCTCCTGTCTAGCTTTTTTTTTTTTTCTTAAGATTTTTTTAATTTATTTCAGAGAGAGAGAAAGTGCACGTGCACAAGCAGTGGGTGGAAGGGGGGCAGAGAGAGAAACAGGCTCCCAGCTGAGCAGGGAGCCTGACACAGGGCTCAATCCCAGGACCCTGGGATCATGACCTGAACTGAAGACAGCTGCTTAACTGACTGAGCCACCCAGGTGCTCCTCCTGTCTAGGCGTCTCCTCCTACAAGATCAAGGCTAGACCTGTCTCTCTGCTTAAGATAATATCACTCTGTTTCTGACTTCTCTAGGTTTTTCTCACGATTTTATCACCTTACCAAATGGTTATGGTTTAGTCAAAAATCCTAGGTGATAATAAGTGGAATGAAAGAAAGAAGAAAAGCAGTCCAGGGGCGCCTGGGTGGCTCAGTAGTTAAGCGTCTGCCTTCGGCTCAGGTCATGATCCCAGGGTCCTGGGATTGAGCCCCGCATTGGGCTCCCTGCTCAGCAGGAAGCCTGCTTCTCCCTCTCCCACTCCCCCTGCTTGTGTTCCCTCTCTCGCTGTGTCTCTCTCTGTTGAAATAAATAAATAAAATCTTTAAAAAAAAAAAAGAAAAGACAAAAAGCAGTCCATTCGAAAATTGTGATTTTAGAATTTAGAAAAGGAATGTTAACATCTAGTTGCTATCAATTAGGGGCTGTGTCTTCTTGATCAAATCATTTACCTTATGTGTAATGGAGGACAGATAATATTTGCTTTACATGGTTACTGTGTTTTTGTTTTTTGTTTTTTTTGGATGACATGGTCGAATGACCTATTTAAGCTCTAAATGTCTAAACAATTATAAGTTTTTAAAAAATAATTCTTAGAACCTGAAAAAGACTGGAAAAGTGTATATTTAGTGTGAGGTTGTTGACAATAACATTTTATATGATAATTTTCTTGTAAAAATGAATGTACATGTAAGTGAACAATACATTCTAAATACGGAGGAACAAAATATATTAAAAGGATCTGAGAAGTAGTGAAAAAACAGAATGAATATATTATTGCAAAAGTTTGCCTTTAATTTTTAGGTAGCTAATCAAAATATACTGGGTTCTTTGTCTTTTTTATATCAAAGCAGTCTTACAAGTATATCTAGAGAGATTTGATTCAGGGACAGATGCCAAAATCTCTAGTAGTTATAAAATCTCCCTTTTTGTTAATATCATAATCATGCTTCATGTAAAGTTACTCATCTCATACTAATCTCCTCATCACACTTCCTGTAAATTTCTACACATTTAAATATATATAGCAATATGCAACTATTTTAGTGTCTTTCACACTAAGATCAATTGTCTACCATTTTACAATGGCAAAGTACAATAGAGGAAAAACCCAAATGTCAAAATCCTGAGCTCTTTCAGCTGGGATATTGACTACTCCAGTGCCACTGGGAACAAATTTGCTCAAAATTGTTCAACAAGGCCAGGAGGGGCATGGTGTTGACCATGTTACGTAAATAAAAATGACTATTTTCTCTCAGTCCAGTTACTTCATAATATAATTTTCATTTGAAAATACTGAATTACTTTTGGAGTATTTATCAAGGGTAAATCATAGTTGTTTTATTTTTTTTTTATTCAGAAGCTATTTTTTTTTCTGTCATTCTAACGATACCTATGTGAATTCACCTTACATTTGTCAAAATACTTTGAAAGTGTTGCCAAAATCTGCCTCCTCTAATGAAGCAGCTTATTCTGTTGAAATGTTTGTTCCTCATGACTTTATAATCTCTTTCTCCTTTTGCTCCCTGGAAATCTTATCTTTTTCTACATTTAAGTTTCTTTTTAAGTCTATGATTCTAAAAATAATTTATAACACACTTAGTTTAAATATCTTCTTGGGACTACTGTTTTGAAGTAGGTTTAATGGAATTTGTTCTGTCCCTTGAGAAATCTTTTCTTCCTACCAAGTGCTTAATTTATTCTCTCTTTCCCTGTGCGTGTACACACACACACACACACACACAATTTATCTACTTTATATTCCCAGAAAATTAAAGCATCTTTACTCATGGAAAAAAAAATGATTAAAAAATGCAGCTTGCTAGTAATTCCTGAAGCAGCTTTCCCTACTTTTCATATAATGATGACAACAGAAAAATAGACAAATTTATCCACCTCATGCTAGAAACTGAGAGGTATTTTCACTAACTGAAAGACTATGGATTACATACGGGAACTCCATGTACAGAGCCATGAGAAAGAACAGGGCCTGGTCTGAAAGAACATGAGAAGATGTTTCATTCTTTCTTCAGTCTTCTCCCTATGCGCAGACCCAATGCAAGATCCCATTGAACAGAAAGCATGGTGGCTGTAACTGTATTTATTGCAAGGCTGTTCCTCTGTGAAGTGGACTGAGGGCTATTCTCCCAAAGTATCCCTTAGTACCTCTCCATACATGTCCATATAGTGACCATGAGATCCAAAAACAAACCAGAGCAGTGGGACCTGGTTATGGCAAACCTAATGCCGGGAAACATAGTCTCCCCATCATTAAAACGTGGCAAAATAGTTGGGACAGAAGGAGCCTCAGATGCTGCAAACTAGGAGTTTTATTTTTTTTATTTTTATTTTTTAAAGATTTTATTTATTTATTTGAGAGAGAGAGAGAGAGAGAGAGCACATGAGAGGGGGGAGGGTCAGAGGGAGAAGCAGACTCCCTGCTGAGCAGGGAGCCCGATGTGGGACTCGATCCCGGGACTCCAGGATCATGACCTGAGCCGAAGGCAGTCGCTTAACCAACTGAGTCACCCAGGCGCCCTGCAAACTAGGAGTTTTAGTTTGTCATATGTTTAAAATGAATTCAGAAAGCCAGGGAACTAAGCACAAAATGTAGGAGAAATCTCTTCTCAGTCCAACAGAGCTGCATATCATGAAAACACAAATCTGCTTCTATGCAGAAGAAAGGAGTTCATTAATGAGCTAATTGACCTCTAGATTTATAAAGGAGAGCTGGCCATCACTCCAGTGAATTGCACAGACAAAGGCAACTCACCCATGTAGCAGAGAGAAGATATCTAGGTTGATTTTATATCTTTCAAAATGATTAACCAAAAACAAAGCAGCATTTGGTATATAAAATTTATGCATCTACTAAATATGTGTTGTGCCAGTATTTGTTCTTGGCTCTCAGGATACCTTTAGGGAAATAGGAAGCAAAAATGACAAGGCAAGAAGATAAGATTAAAAAAACCACTATCAGAGATAGAGAATAGATTAAGAAAAGATGACCTAGAATAAAAATTTAAAAAGCATTAACAGGAATAGAGTGTTCATTAAAGACAATAAATAGAAGGTATGACGTGATTCTCTAAGATCTCTATTATTCCTTCCAGATCCCCTTTTGCTCTATGTATTTGCTATCTTTCTTCCATACAAGTTGTTCCTGTGGAAAACTGTCCCAACTCTCATTTCTGGAGAGAACATTAACTCCACCAATGACACTTTCTCAAGACACTTTCTCAATGACTATCTCCACTCAAGATCAGCAGGGAAATGCCTCTGTTTTATGATCAGCTTTTAAGCGGGTTTCCTTCAGCAGAATTTTTGGGATCTTAGCAATGAAAGAGAATCTTTCCTTACATATTAGAGTTCCTTCTTTAAATTACATAAGCTGTTTGGAAAGGGGATGTGTTATGGGTTGGATTGTGTCCTCAAAAAAGATATGTTGGGATTCTAACCCCTAATGCTTCACAACATGACCCTTATTTGGAAATAAGATCATCATAGATGTAATCAGTTAAGATGAGTTCATACTGGAATAGGTTGTGTCCTTAATCCAATATGATTGGTATCCTATAAGAAGAGAAATGATACACAGAAGCAAGGTGGTTATGTGAAACAAGGAGAATGCCATGTGAGGATGGAGGCAGAGGTTGGAGTGATACATTTACAAACCAAGGAACACCAGGGATTGCCAGCCACCATCAGAAGCTAGGAGAGAGGCATGGAATAAATTCTCTCTCAGAACTCTCAGAAGGAATCAACCTTGCTGTCTCCTTGATTTCAGACTTCTAGCCTCCAGGACTATAAGATAATAAATGTCTATTATTTTAAGCCACCTGGTTTGTGGGACTTTGTTACAGAAACCCTAGGAAACGAATACAAGCTCTCTACCTGGAACGGTGGCTCCTTCCTACCCGAGGTCTCTAGTGATCAATCTTCACTACTTTTCCAAGTTTTTTGCTCACAGTAATCTCCTTTCAAGGATTCCAGTGTCTTTTCTTCTCGACTTCACACAGCAGTTTAACAGAGACACATCCCTGATGCAGCCAAAGGATTTATTATATGTATTCTTAAAATATGTATACATACAACATGCATAATACTTTTTCTTTTCATATGTTTTCACTATAATATATATTCAAAGATAGTGTTCCTGTTCTCCATCGTGCTTAGAAAAAGGAAATTCTAATAAATAAATATCCCAGAAATGAGAGAAAGTTTCATGGTTTCATCTGTAAGGGTTTAACTAATTTTTTTTCTTAACTTCTACATTGAATATTGAATGTGTTCGGTTTTCTTAAGTATCCCAAATATTGAGACACATAATCTTATCCTTTTTCTCCAAAAGTGATATCTAAACATGACATGATATTAAAAAATTATAGATTATCCCTCCAAAAATTTACCTCACTTGAAATTGGGTAGAGCACACTAACCCTACAAATGCTAAGATTTCACGGCAACAGCAAGGAGGCAGAAATGTTCGCTACGAGGCTGCAGATGTGAGCCGTGGCCTCGGTGACAGAAGAAATCCCTTCCTACATGTGTAGCCTAACAAGTTTTATTTCTACCCTGGGTCTTTCTTTGTCTTAGCTTTGTTTCTTATTCTATCTCATATAATTAATTCTGCATAAGCCAGTGATACTCATTGTGATTTCAATCACAAATTTGTGGACTCAAATATAGAAGCCCAACAGTATATTATGGCACCTACATGTAATTTGTAGAAATTGGGTTGCATATAAAAAAGAAATGCAACATCATACTAAAAAGTAGTCTTTAGTTTTGAAAGGTGTGTGTGTGTGTTCAAGTATCTTGCTCACATGCCAAGGGATTCAACTGTTATCCTGCAGATGCTGAATATTCATTAAGGATTTTGCAGTACAAAATAAAATAATATCAGATTTCTAGTTCTAAAAAAGTCTTTAGCGAATGGTGACCTAGAGAGTATGAATTGGAGAGAGACAATTCTAGCTGTTAGCAATGAATAATTGCAGTTAGTTTCAAAGTAAAAATTACACTAGACAAAATGAAACAAGTAAAGAAGACTTTATTCAAGCCCATTGCAATAAAGGGAGAGAGACTAAGCTAAACTATGGAGAAACAAAACGTGGAAGGCTTTTTAAGCACTGGGGTGAGTTAGTGAAAAAGTCCTTGAGCATGTTAGGGTGGAGGCTGATCAATGGAATGCATCAAGCATGTTGTATTATTCCTGAGGTTGTGATTTTTTCTGTGATTAGACCATCTGTGTTTGCTAATTGGTGTGTCCATCAAAGTAAGGCTCCTACCGTTCCTCCCACAGAAACTGCAAAATAGAGGTGCTATCTCCTTCATGTTCTTATTTCAAAGAGATGGTTTCCAGGTCCTTGCAAAACACGTTTGCTGGGTTGTAAAACTGGCAAGAGGCTAGAAGAAGATTTAAATATATTTCAAAAGGGCAAAGAAAGAATTTACATTTTGCAAGTTTTTAAAAATAAATGCTGTAAGCAAAGGGAGGCCTGGGACTTAGGGGCAGAAAGAAGTCTGTTTAAGGTTTGTCAAGGGGGGCCTGGGTCACTCAGTTGGTTAGGCGGCTGCCTTCGGCTCAGGTCATGATGCCGGCATCCTGGGATCGAACCCTGCATCAGGCTCTCTGCTCAATAGGAAGTCTGCATCTCCCTATCCCTCTGGCCCTGCCACCCACTCATGTTCTCTCTCTCTCTCTCTCTCGCTCTGCTCTCTCTCAAATAAATAAATGAAATCTTAAAAAAATTTTGTCAATCTGAGGGAGTCATTAAGGACATCTTGGTCATTAATCATTAACTTTTATTATATTCCTGTAATTCTGTTCAGTTCTTCATTCAAATAATCCCATTAAACCTTCAAGCAATATTATAAAGAAAGTATACATTTATCTTTATTTTATAGGTAAAGAAAATAAATCTTATCAGGGTTAAGTCATTTGCAAAGGTCATTCAGCTGATAAAGGGCGCAGTTATGATTTCAAGTCATATCCATCTGTCCATCTGAAGTTCATACTCTTCATCACTAAGATACATTGTCTTGAGACATGAAGACCACTATGATTCTACTGTTGGATGTAAGTTGAACAACAACAAGAAAGTTTTGAGGTTGTGGCAGTAAAGATGAAGAGGTAAGAAAAGACTTAAGGGTCATTTGGTACTTAGAGTCAATAGGTCTTAGTGATCATCTATATGTACTAGATGAAGCTTATATTCAATTCTGGTTTTCTGAATTAAAAAAAAAATGAATAGCTCATGGTAACTCTCATGAAGACAGGAAAGACCTAAACAATAGTCTGGAATATCAGATGAATTAGGTTTGGGACAAGGTGAATCTAGCTGTGATACTGAAGATTAAAAAACAAAAGCAAAAAAGAAGAAGGGATGAAAATATGGTATAGTCTCTACAGTCAGTGACACGGAGTTGTAAATTAAAGCCATGAAGGTAGAAGCAATCATTCAGAAATAGTGAATAGTGGGAAGAGGAAAGGATAAGAAAGGGTATTTTAATCAGGAACAAGAGATGCTTGAATTAGTCAGGTTAGCTCTGATGAAGGATGTTGTCAACTATGGAAAGTGCTACTGGTCTTACAGAAATAAACATAATCACAGTGACATGACTTCAGGTAAAGGGAGACTATAAAGTGTGACACAGCTTTGCACTAAGGAGGAAAATAAAATGGGCTCTCTGTGTCAACTTCTAGAGAAATTCAAATACATGTGCAGAAGAAAATCTATACAAGATTTCTGTTGCAACATTGTTTATGTAAGAAAACCAACAAGAAAAAAAAAGAAACAAATTATACCTATTAACAGGGGAATAGATTTAAAAATTTATCATTTAGTCACAGGGTGAAATATTATACATATTTTCAAAGGAGTGAACTAAATATGCACATATCAACTTGTCAGAAAGACATAAGGCATGTAAGAAAAGGATATTACAAAATTGTGGGTAGAGTTTTATAACATTTATGTAAACAAAAAAGCACAATTAAATCCTACGTATATGTTCTAAATGGATGATTAAAAAGCATCAAGATATGGATGGGAAAGACACACACATAAGTTGCCTATGAGATAGGAAGCAAAAGAATGATTGGGAAAGGTTAAAAGAACATTTGTACTTGCACTAATATTTTACTGCTGATTATAAGAAATTATTAATTCAGACCAAATCTGAAGCTGATGATAAAAAAATGTCTGGAGGAAATTGACAAAAAAAAAAAGAGTTTACAAAGCATCACACAGCTACCAAGATAACGAGGAATGACAGGACAAAGATCTGAGATGATAAAAGTACAACAAATGATGGGAACAGAGAGAACCAAACCACTCAGAGCTGCTCTTGCTCTGGGAGCATTTCCCAATAAGGAAGAAGTGGTAAAGAGGCTGAGTTACAATTCTGGTAATGTGTGAAGCCAGTGAGGCAAAAGTTAGAATCCAGGGCCAGCCTCGGTTAGGAACACTGGTTAACACCTCCCTCAATGAGCTGCACTTGACAAACAAGGGTAAACTGGATGAACTCTGGATGAATGGTTGAGCTATGTATTATTTATATCATGTTAACTATAAATTCTTAAATTAGATAAGTGGATCCAAATTGCTAGCATAATAAACACCCAAGCCCTTTACTTTCTCTGGAGGAAGATGCAATCATCAGAGAGATTGAATTATTTCTGAAAATAATTTTTCAAACACAATGTCCCCCAAAACTAAAGTTTCTCTGGGCACATGTGGAGATAAGCCATTGTCAGCAGGAAACAACCTAAACAAAAGACAATTACAACAGTTAATTTATCAAAATTATGAGATAGACTTTAAAAACACTTGACTTCTCTTGTTCAAGGAAATTAGAGCCAATCCTATCAGGAGGTAACAGGAAATAGTAATGTATCTTAAAAAAAAAAAAAAAAGCCAAACAGAAATTTTAGGACTAAATAATAAGCAATATAAGAATTCAATAGATGGGTTAAATCAAGAGTTGGCAAATGATGGCCTAGGCTAACTCTAGCCAACAATTTGTTTTTGTATGGTATATGAACCAAGAATGGTGTTTACATATTAAATGGCTTACAAATTAAATGTTTATGTGATAATCTACACAATATCCTCAATCATGCTCCTTGAATGGCAAAGCCTAAAACATTCACTACCTGGACCCTTAAGACAAAGTTTCCCAGCTCCTGGGAATGAATTATCTCCAGATATATCTCATTAAGTTTGAGCTTAGAATTAAAAAGATATTTTGAGGACAGAAAGTTCAAAAGTACTCTGGAGTATGAACTTATCTGGAATGAAGCCAGAAAGACAAAAAGAGAATAAAGAATATAAGTAAGAAACACAAAGGATGCCTTAGGGAAAAAAAATGACTAGCAAATAGCAAATATTTAATTGGAGTTTCAGAAGGAGAGGCAAAGGAGAATAGGTAATATTTAAAATGATTATGGATAACAATTTTCCACAGCTTATGAATGACAGCAATACACAGATTCAAAAACCACAATAAATCCAAATCCAGATAAATAAAAAAGAAATCCACACCTAGACACAGCACAGTAAAACTCCATTAAAAAAACTCTTCGGCCTCAGCCGTAGTGACTTCTTCCTAGAAACATCGCCAAAGGCAAGGGAAGAAAGGGCAAAAATGAACTATTGGGACTTCATCAAGATAAAAAGCTTTTGCACAGCAAAAGAAACAGTCAACAAAACCAAAAGACAACTGACAGAATGGGAGAAGATATTTGCAAATGACATATCAGATAAAGGGCTAGTATCCAAAATCTATAAAGAACTTATCAAACTCAACACCCAAAGAACAAATGATCCAATAAAGAAATGGGCAGAAGACATGAACAGACATTTCTCCAAAGAAGACATCCAAATGGCCACCAGGCACATGAAAAAGTGCTCAACATCACTCAGCATCAGGGAAATCTAGATCAAAACCTCAATGTGATACCACCTCACACCAGTCAGAATGGCTAAAATTAACAAGTCAGGAAATGACAGATGTTGGCAGGGATGCGGAGAAAGAGGAACCCTCCTATACTGTTGGTGGGAATGCAAGCTGGGGCAGCCACTCTGGAAAACAGTAGGAAGGTTCCTCAAAAAGGTGAAAATAGAGCTACCCTATGACCTAGCAATTGCACTACTGGGTATTTACCCCAAAGATACAAATGTAGGGATCTGAAGGGGTACGTGCACCCCAATGTCTATAGCAGCAATGTCCACAATAGCCAAACTGTGGAAAGAGCCAAGATGTCCATCAACAGATGAATGGATAAGGAAGATGTGGTATATATATACAATGGAATATTATGCAGCCATCAAAAGGAATGAAATCTTGCCATTTGCAGCAATGTGGCTGGAACTGGAGGGTGTTATGCTGAGCGAAATAACTCAATCAGAAAAAGACATGTATCATATGACCTCACTGATATGAGGAATTCTTAATCTCAGGAAACAAACTGAGGGTTGCTGGAGTGGTGGGGGGTGGGAGGGATGGGGTGGCTGGGTGATAGACACTGGGGAGGGTATGTGCTATGGTGAGCGCTGTGAATTGTGTAAGAATGTTGAATCAGAGACCTGTACCTCTGAAACAAATAATACATTATATGTTAAAAAAAAAAAAAAAGAAGAAGATAGCAGGAGGGGAAGAATGAAGGGGGAGAAATCGGAGGGGGAGACGAACCATGAAAGACTCTTGACTCTGAGAAACAAACTGAGGGTTCTAGAGGGGAAGGGGTGGAGGGATGGGTTAGCCTGGTGATGGGTATTAAAGAGGGCACGTTCTGCATGGAGCACTGGGTGTTACATGCAAACAATGAATCATGGAACACTACATCAAAAACTAATGATGTAATATATGGTGATTAACATAACATAATAAAAAAAATGAATCTTAAAAAAAACAACAACAACTTCATAAAACCAAACATAAAAGAAAAGATCCACGAGGCAGGCAGAGGAAAAAATTAATAATTTTCCCTTCAAAATAAATGTTAAGGTTTACAATTGACTTTGAAAAGCAAAAAAAAAGGTGATGGTATAGATTTAATTGTTTCCCTGAATTTATATGTTTAAGCTCTAACCCCAGTGTAACTGTATTTGGAGATCGGGCTGTTAAAGCGATAAATAAGTTTAAATGAGGTTGTAAGAATGGGGCCTTCATATAATAGGTCTGGTGACCTTATAAGAAAAGAAAGAGACACCAGAGAACTACCCCCATCTCTGAGCATGCACAGAAGGCCATCTGAGGACGCAACAAGAAGACAATAGTCCACAAGCCATGAAGAGAATTCTCACCAGAAACCAATCCTGATGGCATCTTGATTTTGGACTTTTAGCCTTCAGAACTGTGAGAAAATAAGTTTCAGTTGTATAAGCTACACAGTGTGTGGTACATTGTTATGGAAATCCTAGTAGACTGATCCAGTAACCAAAGGGTAGAGAATTGTAGTTAACATATTAAGAAATATTTTCCAGACTAGAATTCTATCATCAGCAAAACTGTTCTTTCAAAGATAAAAATAAAAATATAAAAAATGTTTTCACCCAGAGATCCACATTACAGGGGATTTTAAAAGGTGATATAGCAAAGAAGATTAGCTAACCACCAAAAATATGCTCTCCTCTAAAATGAAGAGCTGTGAATGAAAAGCACTTCGCAAGTCAGAGTCTATATATTTTCAGTCCCCTCTCATCTAGATGGGAAGAAGTTGACTAGACAAGAAGCAATGTGAAACTTAAACGAATTATTCACACCGAGATTGTTAAGTGTCTGGAATGGCTTCTGCAATTTCTATTTCCCTTCTTTGGTGACTTACAAGGCTGTGTTTTGAAAATCCAATTACCATAAATTGGAAGGATTCTGGACCCCTGAGTCGTCAATTGGAAGAGCCTCAACTTATAACACTTGATGTTTGGGGTCTCCCAAAATAACCATGCAATCATGAAGATCTTTATATTTACATGAGCAAAAATCTAAAATTGCATTGTGTTTAGAATAGATGTTTGGATTGCTTGCCATACCATTAAACATATGCTAACTAGTTAGGTTCTTGATTAAGCAAAAAAGAAATAATCTCAATGTGAGGAAAAGAAGGAAGATTGAGAAATGGGGGCAAAATAAATGAGCAGAGTCCAGTGAGACAGAAAGAAAAGAAACAGTAGAAAATATTTTAAAAAGACAAACATTAGTTCTTTGAAAATGTTTTTAAGATTAAAAAATTCCTGAAAAGACAAATCAAGAAAAAAAGCAAAAACATCCATTATTAATGTCAAGAATGAAACTGTGACTATCACTGTAGATCTATAGACATTGAAAAGGATAGTCAGAAGTTTGTAAATATAGAAATTCCAAAGAATCCACAAAGAATTAATGGAGCTAGTAAATGAATTTAGCAAGATTGCAGGATACAAGGTCAATATACAAAAATCAACTTTATATCTATATATGGCAATAAACAATTACACAATAAAGTTTAAAAATATGTACAGTAGCACAAAACACATCGGATATTCAGAAACATATTTAGCAAAGGATATGCAAATTAGCTACAAAACACAGCTTTGAGAAATTAAATCAGACCTAAACAATATGTTTACAAATATGTCTTTACAAGACATTGCTGTGTAAAATTTTTAAAGACATAAAATAAATGGAGAGCTCATAGATTGATAAATTAAAAAATTTTAAGATGTGCATATTCCCCTACTTCATCTAGCAAGTCAATGCAATGCTAGTAAAAATTCAATTGAGATGTTTTGTAGAAATTGACAAGTTTACTCTAAAGTTCCTTTAAAAGCACAAGGACCTGTAAAATCGTGAAATAAAGAAAAAAAAGTTAAAATTTTACCCTACCCAATTTCAAAAACTAGTATAAAGCTACAGTAATTAAATGTGATATTGATACAAAGATAGACAAATATATCAATGGAACAGAAAAGAGAGTCTGGAAATGGATGCAAACATAGATGTTTGCTTGATTTCTTTTTATTATGTTTTAGCCAACATATAGTACATCATTAGTTTTTGATGTAGTGTTCAATGATTCATCAATTACATATAACACCCAGTGCTCATCACCACACGTGCCCTCTTAATACCCATCACCTGGTAACCCCATTCCCCCACACCCCCCTCCCTTCTGTAACCCTCACTTTGTTTCTCGGAGTCCGGAGTCTCTCATGGTTTGTTTCCCTCTCTGATTTCTACCCATTCAGTTTTCCCTCCCTTCCCCTATGGTCCTTGATTTTTGACCAAGTTCTCGACTTAATTCAAGAGGGAGTGGCGCTAAAACAATTAGATATCTGTATGGAAGAGGATAAGCCTTGTACTCTAACTCATATAATAGATAAAATTAATTCACATCATACCATGAACCAGAGAACTAAATGTGAAAACTAAATTTTAAGTATCATAAAGGAAAATATAAATGAATATTTCTGTGACTTTTGTCAATAATTTCTTAAGGTAAGAAAGACACTAACCTTTAAAAAAATTAGATATGACATTTAAAATTTTCTTCTGAACAAAAATGTTTTAAGGAAATAAAAATGCAAATTACACACATGGATAAAATAGTAGCAATACATAATTCTACATAGAATTCATTTCCGTAATATGTGAAGAACTTTTTCAATTCAGTGATAAAAAGACAATCCAATAAAAACACTTTACCAAGAAACATCACAATGGCCCTTAATTATATGGAAATTATTAGTTATTAGGGTAATACAAATTAAAAGCACAATGGAATAATACACCCCAGAATGGCTTTAATAAATAAAGAGATAATAACAAGTGTTAGCAATGGTATGAGCCAGTCAGGATTTCATTTATGACTAACGGAACTATCACAACCAATACAGAAACTGATTTGACAGTTTCATAAAAAGTTAAATACTGAATAGTCTCTGATCCCCAAATTCCTCTTATATAGTCAACAAAGAAACAAGAAGATAAATCTAAAGTAAATATTCATAGTGTACCACATAGCATAAAATCAATGGGAAAAGAAGATTTATATGCCTTTTATAAAGGTCTAACATATTAATCGGAGTAACAAAGAAGACTAGAAAAAAATTGGCAAAGATGATGAAAGAGAATTTTCTAAGTCTGTTAAGAGATATTAAACCACAAATTAGAGAAGTACTTTTAACCTACAATGGAATACATGAAAAGAAGCTACATCGTGCACATGACGGTAAAATAGCTTAAAATAACCCAATAAAATAATCTTACTTTTAAACAGGTCGAAATGAGACAAACAGTTGACTTATAACAGAAGACAAATAAATGAATCTTTAGACTGCTAAAATAAAATAATTTTCAAGCGGATTCTGTACCTAACCAAATGCCCTTCCAAAATACAGCTTTTAGAATAGCCTCAAAAGGTCAGATTTCAAATAACTACATCGCCTTCCAGAACAATGCCTGACATTCTTTCAAGGAATGCCAAAAAAATGCAGCACTAATAAAATGTAAAATTTACAATGTCTGGCATCTAATCAAACATTGCTAGTTATAAAGGGAGCAAGGAAATTTGGCCTGAAATGAGAAAAAAAATAGAAATAGGGTCCAGAAATAGCAGATAATGAGATTTTCAGATGAGAACATTAGAAATGTGATCATAAACATGTTCAATATGTACAAAGATTGAAAGGAAAGCATGAATTTAAAAATGGAGTCTATAAGAAAAGAACTAAATAGAACATCTAGATGTTAAGTGCAATTTTTGAAATACAAATTTTACTAGATGAAAATAATAGCAGATCAGATATCTCAGAAGAAAATGCAAATATACCAAAAAACATAGCAACATAAATTACTTAAAATGAAGAAAGAGAGGGGGAAAAAAGGACTGAAAAATAATGAAACAGGGCCTCGGGAGTCTATAGGGACATAACAAGCAGTCCAATGCATTGCAACTCTATTAGAAGAGGAATAAAGGTCACAGAAAAAATACTTGAAGAAAAAGTGCCTGAAAACTTTCCAAATTGGATAGAAAATCTAAAGCAACAGGTCCAAGAAGCTTCACAAATTTCAACCAGAATAGTTACACACACACAGGACACACCAAGGTGCATCATACATCATACATTGCTGAACATTAAATATAGAGAGAAGATCTTAAAAGAAAGGCATAATATGCACAAAGAAATAAAGAAAGAACATAAGCAGATTTTGTGTCAGAATTATGAAAGCCATAATTTAATGGAATGCCATGTACAAAATGCTAAAACGGGAAAAAAATCATTTATAACCAGTGAAAATTTCCTTCAAAAAAAAAGTAATATACAGACCTTTTTAGATAAGAAAAAGCTTTCTGATGAGAAGGAAACTTGGATGTATGCCCCCAAAATAGAGAAATGGAAATGGTAAATAAGTGGGTAAATACATCAGATGTTAGAATTTCTTTAGAAGGTAATTTATGGTGTGCATGGATTACAATCTACTGCATGGATTAATACATGAAAAAAGGAATAGCAATAAGCGCGAGGAATGAAAGGGTAGCAAAAGGAAGTATCCTGTCATAAGGTTCTTAACATTAGATGTGAAGAGCTATAATGCTATTTGAGGATAAACTGTGCTGATTTAAAAAGGTACACATTCTAAACACTACACACACTGAGATACATAATAAGTAATGGTAGAGAAAAAATGGAACCCTGAAATAGTTAACTAAAAGAAAGCATAAGAGGAAAAAACATCAGTTGAAAATACACCCAAAAAACCCACAACAACAACAAAAACAACACAGAAAAGAAGTGGTAAGATAATAGATTTCAACTCAAATATATTGAGTCATATGTTTAATATGAATGGTAAAAACCTTCCAATTAAACGGCAGATATTGCCAGACTGGCTAAAAAACAAAACTCAGTTATATGCTGCATATATGCAATTGGCTTTAAATAAAAAGGCTCAGCTAGACTAAAAGTAAAAATAAATACAATGCACATCCTAATCCTAAGAAAATTAGAGTTACTGTATTAATCAGACAAGGTAGCCTACAGAACACAAATTATCACCAGAGATAAAGAGTATTATTTCATAATGACCAATGAATGAATGAAGACCTAAAATTCCTAAATGCCTATCTAAAAACTCAAAAATAGAGCATAAAGATACATGAGGGAAAATCCTGATAGAACTGATAGGAGAAATAGACAAATCCACCATTATAGCTAGAGATTCCAACAGTCATCTCTCAGTAACTTATAGAAGTAGTCAGAAAATCAGTAGGTGTATGGAAGACTCTATAGTATCTAATTGATATTTTCAAGGCCTGCCCAACAAGAGGGGGATACACATGCTTTCCAATTGCATGTGAAGCATTCAACAAATTAGACTGTCAATTAACCTCTAAAGAGTACTAATTAATTTCAAAAACTTGAAATTGTAAAGAGGATGTTTCTGACCACAAAAAAAAAAAAAAAAAAAACACACACACACACAATTAAATTAGAAGTAAATTACGAGAGACCTGGAAAAACCTGAAATAATTGGAAATTAAACAAAACATTAAGAAAGAACACATTTGAACTGAATGAAAAATCAAACCATAATATATCAAAATTTGTATAAGTTACAATAAATAGTTGAGACAATATGGTATTGGCATAACGATAACACATTAATGTTACAGAAAAGAGTCCAGGAATAAACTCACATACATGGTTGCTTGATATTTGAAAATGGTGCCAAGGTAATTCAACAGGTAAAAGATGGACTTTTCAACAAATAGTGTAGCAGCGGCTGGATATACATAAGGAAAAAATGTGACTTTTATCTTATGGTTTACACAAAAATTAATCCTAAATATTTCAAAGGTAAAATGTAAAAGATAAATCTCTAAAACTTGTAAAAGAAAACTTAGGAGGGAAATTTTTGCAGCTTTGGAGTAGACAAAAGATTTTGTAGGTCACAAAAAACATGACACAAAAAGAAATATAGTGATAAATCATACTTCATTAAAAGTAAAACATCTAGCCTTCAGAAGACTCTATTATAAAAATGTCCACCTTACAATAATTGGTTAAATTTTACTTATGTTTTATGTACTTTCTGTGTATATTATATTTCCCCAAACTAGAGTCGAGTAAGGGGTAATTTCTATTTTATTTCCAAAGGTTATTTAATATTTATCTGAAGCAATATTACAAAAAAATCTTACTGTGGGTCAATACTATCTCAGCATGTTTGTGGTTACATTATCACTAATTTTTCTGACATTCTTGACATTTTTCATAATCCAAACATATATGAAGATCATGTGATATAATGAATTCCATGTGATATTATTAAGAAATACAGTACTTAACTGACCAGATAGTTGTGGGTATATTTTTGGGCTCTCTATTTTGTTCAGTTGATCTATGTCTCTGTTTTGTGCCAGTACCATACTGTTTTGGTTACTACAGCTTTGTAATATATCTTGAAATCTGGGATTGTGATAATTTCAACTTTGTTTTTCTTTTTCATGATTACTTTGGCTCTTTGGGGTCTTTTGTGGTTCCATACAAATTTTAGAATTGTTTGTTCCAGTTCTGTGAAAAACCCTTATTGGTATTTTGATAGGGAGTGCCCTAAATCTATAGATTGCTTTGGATAATATGAATATATTTAACAGTATTTGTTTCTCCAATAAATGTGTGTCATTTTCAATTTCTTTCATCAATATTTTATAGTTTTCAGAGTACAGGTCTTTTGCCTCCTTGGGTGAGTTTATACCTAGGTATTTTATTATTTTTGGTGTAATTATAAATGGGATTGTTTTCTTAATTTCTTTTTCTGTTACTTCATTATTACTGTATAAAAATAAAATGGATTTCCATATGCTTGTATCCTGCAACCTTACTAAACTCATTTATCAATTCTAGCAGTTTTTTGGGTTTTTTATACATATTATCATGCCATCTACAAATAGTGGAAGTTTTACTTCTTCCTTACCAATTTGGATGTCTTTTATTTCTTCTTGCTATCTGATGGCTGTGGCTAGGGCTTCAAGTACTACGTTGAATAAAACTAGTAAGAGTGGACATCCTTGTCTTGTCCTGACATTAGGGGAAAAGCGCTCAGTTTTTCCCTATTGAGTATGATATTAGCTGTGGGTTTCTCATATATGGCCTTTATTATGTTGTGGTATATTCCCTCTAAACCTACTTTGTTGTGGGTTTTTGTCATGAATGGATGTTGTACTTTGTCAAAGGCTTTTTCTGCACCTATTGAAATGATCATATGGTTTTTATTCTTTCTCTTGATGATGTGATGCATCATGTTGATTAGATTTGCAAATACTGAGCTACTCCTGCATCCCAGGAATACATGAAAAGATGCTCAATATCACTGATCATCAAGGAAATGCAAATCAAAACCACAATGAGGTATCACCTCACACCTGTCAGAATGGCTAAAATCAAAAACTTAAGAAACAACAAGTGTTGACAAGGATATAGAGCAAAAGGAAAGCTCATGCACTGTTGGTGGGAATGCAAACTGGTGCAGCTACTTTGGAAGGCAGTATGGAGGGTCCTCAAAAAGTTAAAAATAGAACTACCTTATGATCCAGTAATTCTACTGCTTGGTATTTAGCCAAAGTATATGAAAACACTATTCAAAGTATATATGCACCCCTATGTTTATTGTAGCATTATTTACAATAGCCAAATTATGGAAGCACCCCAAGTATCCATTGATAGATGAATGGGTAAAGAAAATGTGGTGGATATTTATACAATGGAATATTACTCAGCCATAAAAAGAATGAAATCTTGCCATTTGCAACAACATGGATAGAGGTAGAGAGTATAAAGCTAAGGGAAATAAGTCAGTCAGAGAAAGACAAATACCATATGATTTCATTCATATGTGGAATTTAAGAATCAAAGAAAAAAGGAGATAAACCCCAAACAGACTTTTAACTATAGAGAACAAACTGGTGATTTCCCAGAGGGGAGATAGGTTGAGGGGATGGGTGAAATAGGTGAAGGGGATTAAGAGGACACTTATCATGATAAGCACTGAGTAATGCATAGAATTGTTGAATCACTGTATTGTACACCTGAAACTAATATAACACTGTATGTTAACTATACTGGAATTAAAAAAAATAAAAGCCAGAAAGAGAATTTCAAAAAAAAAAAAAAGAAATATTGTATTTTAAAATTATTTCTATCCTATTACCAGCTTCATAAAAACAAGAGATGTATGGGCGCCTGGGTGGCTCAGTTGGTTAAGCGACTGCCTTCGGCTCAGGTCATGATCCTGGAGTCCCTGGATCGAGTCCCGCATCGGGCTCCCTGCTCGGCAGGGAGTCTGCTTCTCCCTCTGACCCTCCCCCTCTCATGTGCTTGCTCTCTCTCATTCTCTCTCTCTCAAATAAATAAATAAAAAATCTTTAAAAAAAAAAAAAAACAAGAGATGTATATAGAAAATCTAAAAATGAAGACTATCAGTTAACTTTTTATGATAGTAGGAAACAGCATAATTTTTTCTTTAAAAAGTCTGTGGATTTTTTGACTACAGTTTATGTAATTAGTACATATTACATTTGACACATTCAGAAAAAATAATCTAATGAGCATCATAATTACGGTATTTCAGATATATTCAGGGTAGTGACCCATTCTTAGGAAAACCAGCCCTGTGCATTTCAGAAAAGGTCATCTTGAGTTCTAAAGTAATGACCTTTCTTTGGGAATGAGACAGACAAACAAGGAACTCCTGTTAAGACAGAGGATGGGGTGGCTGGGTGATAGACATTGGGGAGGGTATGTGCTATGGTGAGTGCTGTGAATTGTGTAAGACTGTTGAATCACAGACCTGTACCTCTGAAACAAATAATACATTATATGTTAAAAAAAAAAAAGAAGATAGTAGGAAGGGAAAAATGAAGGGGGGGAATCGGAGGGGGAGACGAACCATGAGAGACTATGGACTCTGAGAAACAAACTGAGGGTTCTAGAGGAGAGGGGGTTGGGGGGATGGGTTAGCCTGGTGATGGGTATTAAAGAGGGCGCGTTCTGCATGGAGCACTGGGTGTTATACACAAACAATGAATGGTGGAACACTACATCAAAAACTAATGATGTAATGTATGGAGATTAACATAACATAATAAAAAAAAAAGAAAAAAAGACAGAGTCACGCTAAGGAACCATTCTTACCAACAGATTTGCATGTTGCTAAGAGCTGATTAATTCAGTGCTCACTGGTGGCACAGTGTGGGTGTCATTAAACTATTTTTAATGCTCCATACAGATGGCTTTAAATCAACAGCTTTAAATATAGTGGGACTCATATTTATGTTTGACTGGCAGGTTGTCACATACTTCTAATACTATGCTCATATTTTTTATTCAAGTGTCAATTCATAAAATGTATAGATGAATAAAATCTACCTAAAAATTGTATTAAGATATTTACTAAGGATGTCAAGTTTAAATAAAACATCTGCTAAAAACAAATAAAACCAAAACCTGTGGTGAAACAAAAATAAGGAGCCCATTATTCAAATTAGAAGATTTTACTATAAAACATGGGTTTGGGTTACAAAATAATACTTAACAACCTGTCTAACAAGGCAATCTCATTTAATGCAATACAAGGTTTTTAAAGTATGAACTATTTAGCAGCTACAGTGATAGGAATTGTACTTGGAAGTGGACATTTGGAGAGAAAAGAAATGGCCCCTCCCTTGGAACACAGTTCTAGCCTTGCATTCTTTGTTGTTTGTGGTGGGTTTCTATTGGAAATACCAATTTTAGATCAAATACCCATGCCACTTCCCTGAAATGAAATCCATTTCAGCCCAGTTTAGCTTTAGGAGCACGCCAATCTGAGGTGGTTTTAACTTTCTGAACTTATGCAGAAAGGATTTCAAAATCACCTGTTCTTGCCTGAAATTAACAGGCTTTTTGAATCAAAACCAGGGACCAATGTCTTTTATCAAATCCAGTCTGTTGCATTTATGGACAAACCATGTGACCTCTGGGACAATGGGGCTCTATAAACAGAATAATGGGAGGATAAAAGATTAAATCAGAATCTTTTGCACTAAGTTATTAATTAAAAACAAATGGAGGGGTGCCTGGGTGGCTCAGATGGTTAAGCATCTGCCTTCAGATCAGGTTATGATCCCAGGGTCCTGGGATCGAGCCCCGCATCGGGCTCGTTGCTCAGCGGGAAGCCTGCTTCTCCCTCTCCCTCTGCCTCTCCCCCTCCTCATGCTCTCTCTCTCTCTCTCTGTATCTCTGTGTCTCAAATGAATAAATTAAAAAAAATCTTTAAAAAAAAATGGAAAGTTTGCATTCCTGGGAGGATAGAGTAGACATATTTTCCCTATTCCTTCCACTAAATACAACTAAAACAAACATAAAGACTCTGAAAGATGGAGAGAAGGAAGACTGGCTAGAGGCCTCAGAACGTGAGGAACAAAATGGTGGTGAGTTTTCTGACTTTCCTTTTGCCTTATGTATCCCAAACTTGGAGCCTGAAGAAGCTGAAGAAGCCAGCAACCAGAATATGACTACAGGTTCAGACCAAAATGAAACAACAACAAAAGCCTGCTCTCTATGCCCAAAGGGCCCAAACAAATACAGGATAGCAAGATAGAAAACTTTAAGGCAATAACCATTCTATTCCAGCCAAACACCACAGAAATAACTCTGGTCTCTCCCCCATCTATGCCAGTAAAGGCTAAGTGAGGAGGCTAGACTTCTAGCCTTTGGCAACTGTAAATGAGGTCCACTACCCATGGTCCCCACCAGAGCAGTGTCAGAGAAAGATGAAAAGAGAGTACTTTTATCCCTGATGGGTGGTAATAAGCCACCCATTCCCAATGAGATGTCAGTGAAGACCATGTGAGGAGCCTGGACTTTCACCACCACACAACAGTCATGAGGCATCCCTTAATTTCTCTCTTGGGGTGGTGTCAGAAGAGGCCAAATGGGCAGCAAGAACTTTTGCCACCACTCAGCTATAAGACAAAGCTATGGGCCACATTGCCCCTATGCTTTATTTCATAAGGAGGCCATGATGGGACCAGTAACAAGGTACCTATAGCCAGGAAGGTATCAGTGGAGGACTAGTAGGAACCAGCATTCCCACACCCACTCAGCTTTAATAAGGATCCCTCCTTGGGCGTCGGCCAAGGACAAATGGGGAACATGGTCTTTTATCCCCACCCAGCAGTAGTAATGAGGTAGTACCCCTCTGTTTACAATGGAAGACTACTATGAAAAACAGTGTGGAGATTCCCCCAGAAAATTAAAAATAGAACTGCTGTATGATTCAGGAATCCTACTTCTGGGGACATATCCAAAGAAAATGAATACAAAATATTGAAGAGATATCTGCACTCCCATGTTTAGTACAGCATTATTTATAATAGCCAAGATATGGAAATAACCTACATGTCCATCAGTGGATGAATAGATAAAGAAGATGTGATTGATACATACATTGGAATCATGGATATATATATATATATATATATATATATATATATATATATATATGTATATATATCTCCATCCAATGGAATCTTATTCATCCATGAGAAAAAAGGAAATCATGCCATTTGTGACAACATGGATGGACTTGGAAGGCATTATGCTAAGTGAGAAAAACAAAGAAAGATAAATAGTATGTGATATCCATAATATGTGGAATTGAAAAAGCCCAATTCATCAAAAGAGAGAGTAGAATGGTGGTTACCAAAGACTGGGCAGGGGGAGGAACTGGGAAGATGTTGATGAAGGACACAAATCTGCATCCAAAAGATGAATAAGCCCTGGAGATCGAATGCACAGCACAGTGACTATAGTCAACAATATAGTATTATATACTTCAAAGTTGCTAAGAGACTAGCTCTTAAATGTTCTTACCACAAAAAAGAAATTATAATCATGTGACATGGTGGAAGCATTAGCTAATGCATAATCATATTGCAATATTTAAATGTATCAAAGCAACATAGTGTACACCTTAAACTTACACAATGTTATATGTCAATTATAGCTCAATAAGAAAATTAAAATTTAAAAAATTTAATTAAAAAAAAAGAATCGGGCGCCTGGGTGGCTCAGTTGGTTAAGCGACTGCCTTCGGCTCAGGTCATGATCCTGGAGTCCTGGGATCAGTCCTGCATCGGGCTCCCTGCTCAGCAGGGAGTCTGCTTCTCCCTCTGACCCTCCCCCCCTCACGTTCTCTCTATCTCATTCCCTCTCTCAAATAAATAAATAAAATCTTAAATAAATAAATAAGTAAAAAATAAATTAAAAAAAAGAATCAAGTGAGAGGAACAAGTGTACCTGATTCTTAGATTTATTATATTGCAAAAGCAGTCAAGAGAGTGTCTTACTGGCAGAATGACAGAAACATAGATAAATGCAAGAGAATTGAGAAACCAGAAATAGACCCATACAAGTATCTCCAATTGATTTTTGACAAAGATATAAAAGAAATTCAATGAAGGAAAGATACCTTTTAAATAAATGGTGCTTGATCCACTTCGTATCCAGAGGGAAAGTAAACAAACACTGTTGACCTAAGTTTTACACCTTACATAAAATTTAACTCAAGATATATTACAGACTTCAATGTGAAATGCAAAACGACTTAACTGTTAGGAAAAAGAATAGGAGAAAGTCATTGGAATTGAGAACAAAGCCAAAAATTCATTGTTTGGATACCATAAGCATGATTCATAAAAGAAAAAACTGATAGATTGGGCCCTGTGAAAATTAAAAACTTTGCTCTGCAAAAGACCATGTTAAGAGGATGAAAAGATATACTATAGATAGAAGAAAATGTTTGTAAACTGCATATACAAGAACATTTAACACCTAGAATATGTAAGGAATTCAAAATAGTTTAAAAAATACAATTAGAAAATGGGTAAAATACATGAATAGATATTTCCCTGAAGAAGGTGGATGGCAAATAATTACATGAAGTTACTCATCTTCATCAGACATTCAGAATGTGCAAATAAAAACTACAGTAAGTTATCACTACCCACCTATCAGAATGGCTAAAATAAAAAATAATGGTACTGACAAATACTGACAAAGATGTAGAAGAACTGGATCACTCATACATTGATAATGAGAATGTAAAAATGGTACATTGTGAAAACACTTTGGCAGTTCATTAAAAACAACAACAACAACATAGACCGAATAACTGTACTTTTGGACATTTATCCCAGAGATGGAAACTTATGTTCACACAAAAATCTCTACATTAATACTTAGAAGAGCTTAAGGGGTGCCTGGGTGGCTCAGTCAGTTAAGCGTCTGACTTCAGCTCAGGTCATAATCTCAGGGTCCTGGGATAGAGTCCCACGTCAGGCTCCATGCTCAGCGGGGAGTCTCCTTGTCGTTCTCCCTCTCCTTCCACCTGTCCCCCTGCTCATGCTCTCTCTGTCTCTCAAGTAAATAAATAAAATCTTTAAAAAAAATGTTTAGAAGAGCTTCGTTCATAATAGCCCCTAAATGGGGAGATGTCCTTGAATGGATGAATGGTCACAGAAACTGTGGTATATCCATACATAGATACTATTCAAGGGAAAAAGAAATAGAGTACCCAAACATACAACCACACCAATCTGGATGAATTTCCAGGGAATTATACTCAGTGGAGGAAAAAATCCCCCCCAATCACATACAGCATGATTCTCTTTATATAGCATTCTTGAAATGACAATGTTATAGACGTGAGAACAGATTAGTGTTTGCCAGGGATTAGGGAGGCATCCAGGGTGAAAGGTGTGTATGGCTATAAAAGGGCAACACAAAGTATCTTTGTGATAATTGAAATATTGTGTATCTTAACTATGTCAATGTTCATATCCTAGTTGTGATGTTGTATTGTAGTTTTAACACTTCACTATTGGAGAAAAGTGTGTGAAGGGTACGTAGGAATTCTGTGTATTATTTCTTTTTTTAAAAGATTTTATTTATTTATTTATTTATTTGAGCGAGACAGAGATAGCAAGAAGGATAGCATGAGCAGGGGGATAGGGAGAAGCAGGCTCCCCGCTGAGCTGGGAACCCGATGCGGGGCTGGATCCCAGGACCCTGGGATCCTGACCTGAGCTGAAGGCAGACGCTTAATGACTGAGCCACCCAGGCGCCCCACTCTGTATTATTTCTTGTAATAGTGTGGAAATCTACAATTATGTCAAAATAAAAAGTTTAATTAAAAAAGTAAACAGGGGACAGCCCACATAATAAATTAGAAGACAGTGTGTGATGACAAAATGACTATATAAGCAAAGCATTGAGGAATCGAGTTAAGCTCAATAGATGAGGCTTAGGGATGGCATCTCAGAAGAGCCGGCATACAACCAGGCCCATGGAATTAGGTCCTGAAAGGCAGAGAGACTCGTGGCCAAAGGATGCTGAAAGCAGCCTCAGAGGAGCCTAAGGATGGGTGGAGGAGTGAAAGGGTAGGGGCAGGATGGGGATACTGTCTGTGGAGGCAGTATGGCATGGAGGGGGAGAATAACAGGGGCATTTCTGGGAAGCAGCTTCCACAGGGTTAGAAAGGACAAAAACTGGAAATTTCACAAGTTAAGAAGAATGTGTTCAGTGGAGCAACGTGTATCAGAACTGTGATTTGTGAATGCCTGAGGACACCTCTTACTCAATATTGTGTCACCAAACCGCTAATACCTGGTGCACAACACCTGCTTCATTAAATTTGTTGTTGATTTCACTAAACGCAATTTTGGCACAATGATGGGGCAGTAGACAGATTTCTGTGGGCAAAAGAGTCAAAGGGAAGTAAAAAACAAACAACTCTTTTTTTTTTTTTTTTTTTTTTATTTGAGAGAGAGAGTGAGAGAGAGAGAGAGCACAAGAGGGGGGAGTGGGAGAGGGAGAAGCAGACTCCCCGCCGAGCAGGGGGCCCGACACAGGACTGGATCCCAGGACTCCAGGATCATGACCTGAGCCGAAGGCAGTCGCCCAACCAACTGAGCCACCCAGGCGCCCAAAAACAAACAACTCTTTTAAAAGACTTGGTTCTGAAGGTAAGAGCAAAAATAAAAATTAGAAGGCAAGGGCATATTTAATACTATGTTCTTTCTGTGGATTCTAAGATGTGAGAAACCTGAATATGCATCTTCACTAGGAAAAAGAGCCAAAGAGTTGGTGAGAACTTGAAAATCCAGGAGAGAACATGAAAGGTAGACATGGAAATGAACCTTAAGGAAGTCAAATAGATGCAGATGTTTGTAGGTGGAGAGGTAGGTGTGCAGGCCAGATGGCCTCTATTTTTCACTTAAGTGGGAGGTTAACTGTGCTCTGCTAGGAGAGAAGAGCAAGAATGCAGGCTGGAAGAAAGCCTCAGGTTTGGAATACATGGAAAATAAGAGTAGAAACTGAACTACAAGCATAAACTCATTTCTCATGGACATTTGTCTCCACTTGAGCCTCACCTTTGCTCATTGATGTATGCTTCTTCGCTTTGAAACTAATAACCCCAACCCCAAAGGAGGCATGTCTTTTCTGAACCAATAACTGAAGACCAAAAGGGCTATGAATAAATGTCTAGAACTATTTTCCAAATCATATTTAATCAATACAGCATATTCTTGAATTTATATAAACATGTTGTTTTTCCAAAGACATATTTCAAAATGCATTATGTTTTTGTTCAAGGACAAAATAAATGGAGGAACCCAGAGATGGATTTGCTCATGTACCTTTGTAAGTGCTCTCTACTGAACACAAAATATCTTATGAGTCATAGGACAACATGATCTATTTTTAGACAAATACTTTTATAAATTTCATATGCACTGGTAGAAGAGTATTTTAAATCCTAATTGAACTAAGCTGTCTCATTACCTTGCTATACTGACCGATGAGCGTTGCCATGGTAACAAGGCAATCAAGTTAGCAGGCCCTACTGTGAGAATTTTCTATTCCAGATGCTTTATCAAGTTCCATCTTGCTCATCTCCAAATGTTTTCTAATCAGCAGCAATATAAAGAAAATGATTCCATGATACAGAAACAGGCACCACAAAGGAAAAAAGGTTTTTTTGGAACAAATCTAATGACAAACTATGCTGACATAGAATTTACAAAGGAAGAATTTTTTTTTAAGTTCTAACGCTTTAAGCTTCTCAACAACAAATTAAAACATTTCAAGCTATATGTATCGATTTTGACATTTTAAAACTTTTATACATATTCAGGTAAAAATCAGAGCTTAAACAATCATATGTTTTATTGTCTGCACAAATGGTCTCAAAGATAAATATCACTTGTGTTATCAACTCAATTGTTTCCTCTCCAAATTCATATGTTGAAACCCTAATTCCCAATGTCATGGTATTTTGGAGATGGGACATGGGGAGATAATTAGGTTGAGATGAAGTCATGAGGGTGGGGCCCCCATGATGAGATTAGTGCCCTTAAAAGAAGAGGAAGAGACACTAGATGGTATCTCTGGCCCCCTCCCTCTCTTTCTCTGCCCCCCTCTCCCTTCATCCCACGAGGACACAAGAAGTCTGCTTACCCTGCAAGCCCGAAATAGGGCCCTTACCAGGGAAGCAAATTAGCTAGCACTTTAATCTTGGAGTGTCCAGCTTCCAGAATTGTGGGAAATAAATTCCTACTGTTTAAGCTACTAAATCTATGGTATTTTGTTACGGCAGCCAGGATGAATAATATGGATTGTTTAAATGAGAGTTTTGGGACCCAAATATATTTTACGACTTGGTGAAGGTCGGATATTGACAAACACTAAGTAACTTCCATGCTCAGAAATAAAATTTAAGAACAAGAGTTCAGAGCAGTTTCAATTTTATCTCAGAAAGGGAGTATAGAACTATAAAGCAGTGTTTGAAACTATAAAAAAATTTAAAATTTTATCACTTCTATATGTTTGTATTGTTATTTTCTTAGTCTAAGTGGCAATAAAAATTTTCAAATCCTAAGGCATAAAATTGTGTTTAGGAGCAGAAAGAAGAGGAAAAACCCCAAAAAACTGTATCTTTTTTTTTTTTTTTTTGCCGTTTGCATTATGGGAGGAAAATGGAATAGAATGCTTATAACAGGATTTAATCAAAGTTGCAGATAAAAATGGCAACGGACTAACCATGCCAATAAGTGTCTTCTAAATCTCTCATTAAAATTTCTGTGAAGGCATACTAAAATATAAAACAAAGATGGACAATCACACTGTAAATCCAAAAGGATACAGGACAATATGCCCAAATCTGGAGTTCATTTATACTAACTGGATTCTATGTGCTACAAAGGTTAAGTATCAGCTCTATTTTATTTCACTCGTGGATGCCCAGAATCTAGAATAGTCCTTGGCACTCATTGGGTTCTCCATAAACATTTGTCATGATCATTGTTAACAAGACAGTTACTGGGAACTGATTGAGAAGAACCTTTTGAACCACATAGCATATGCTTTTCCCTTAGAAAGACAGCACCATGGACAGCTTCTAAAGAAAGTAGACACACACGATTCCCCATCTCAATATAAATTCAATGACACAGGGATTACACTGACCAGAGGAAAACACACTACCTAAGTGCTATCATCTAAGCCATTCAGAACAAGAATAACCTATTTCCTTTTAACAACTGCTCTTACATATATCTAGCTCCATAACTCCCAGGACTTTCCAGCACAGTAACAAGAGAGATGTGTAAGGTATTATGCTGCAACGTGGTGAATACAGACACAGATACCTAGGGAAGTTTGAGATAACCAAATTTAGGAGCAATTAATTCTGGGTTATTTAGACTTTCACATCCTACATGATACAAAGGGGATGATAAACAACATTTGCTTCTTGGCTTATCTCTAGAATTGAACTGTCAGAGGAAAGTGGTTCAATTGGAATTAATTCCAACACATCCACACAAAAAAACACAATGCCCATTGACATGGCAAACCAGAATGGAGTGGGATGCTTATTCGCATAACGTTCACCTCTAGATCTGAGTGGGAAAAGGTGATAGCATCTAAGTGAACAATGAACACTGAACCTAGGTTCATTCCATCTATGCTTCCTGGCGGTCAGCATTAGAACACCCAACTATGAATTAAACAGAACACTGACCAAAGCAATGATAAACAGGACTTACGGAATGCTAGTTTGAAACTTGGAAAGGGTCACAGGGAAAACATGATTGAAAATAACTTTTCTAAAAGGAAAAGAAGGAAAAAACATATATGTATATATTTATCACCAATGACTGCATTATTTTCTTTCATGCACTAAACATAGATTGAGATTATTCAGTAATAATTAAAATTATAACCTCTAAATATAAAACTGAACATTCCTCAAAATATTATTTTAGCAAAAATATGCAGTATGAATGTGTAAAACCCTGGTTCATTGGTCAGTGATGAAACTCCTTATCACTGCCTAATTAGCAATGCTATTATTCTATGGGAATTCTGACAACTTTTTATAGCTTTGGACAAGCTTTTAAGTTTGTTTTGCTCATTTCAACAAAACACCTTTAGTAAAATGTGCTTTGTCTTGAACAAAGAGAAGTGGAGCTCTCAGTAAGAATCTGAAGTTGGTGAAAGCGTTTGTCTCACTAATGTATTTTACCAACTACTGGCCCACAACCCTGGGAGGTACATAGTTACACCCACAACCCAACTGATCTCTCATTCCCCTTCTCTATGACAGTAACTGTGTCATGTTCTTTCTCTCCCTCCATTTCCTGTCTCACCAGCCAAACAGAAAGCCCATTTATAGTTTAGATTAGGAAATATTGATATAATGCATGTAAAGAAGAATAGAATCTTAATTAACCAAGTGATTCAATAGACTCTTTGTTCTCTGATCTTTTCTATTTGAGTTCCTTGTTTTCCCCTTCAACTCATAACTCCTCCAAAATTATTATACTGTAAATTCTTGTCAACTAATTCTTTTTTCCCTTCTTTTTTCTACCTCCCCATAAATCTCTATAACTTGGGTTTTCTACTAGGCTTGCTAGTGTTTTTATTTGGATGACCATATTAACACATGAAGTGACCTTTTCCAAAAATTCCTGTAAAAAGAAGCCAATTCACTAGATTTTCTTAGGATATGGGATAAGATTGCTCTAGTTTTTTATTTTTCCTCCTCCACCCTGTAAAGTATCAAAAATATCCCGACAAAAATTGAGAGAAATAGCTGTTATAGAAAGTTGCATTTTTCTACTTTTCCTTCTTCCTTCCCTCTATATTCAACAATCTACTAGGTTAACTATCTCTTACAACAACACATACTAATATTGCAGTAAGTAAAATTTTGAAAATATTTCTGGAATTAGTTTTATGAGACATAAAATTTGGGGCTACGTGCTCCTTTAGAATCACCATGGCTAGTCAATATTTCTGATTTGGGGAAATATTGACTCCCAACCAATCTCATGATTTAAAGTAATAACTTTGTGGTAAGAGCCGACAAATACCTAATTATCCCACTTGTCATAAATGTGTTCTGTGGACAATTAAGCATGCCAACTTTATACAGACTTACAGAGATAGAAGATGTAACTTTAAGGTATGTGAATCCATGGAGGAATTCGTTATGAGACTGCCTTCTGCATTAGAAAAATGCAAACAAATTTTGCTTATGACCCAATAAAATCTGTAGAGCTATATTTTTGACTTGCAGTAAAATCCTTAATTCTCAAATTTCCTGTCTTCCTATGCACACCCTTCTTCCATTCTTTATATTAGCAAACTTTCCACTATATCAGAGGGTTGGCTTGTACCAGGCACAGCTTTTGCAAGGCTGTCTCCCTGTTGATTTGTCTCCCCTGACTAGGTTCAGTTGGCTTTATAAAACACTTTCTGCATAGTTTTGAACTTGATCGATTTCCTTGAGACATGAGCTCACATTAGAAATGCATCTTTCCAGATGCTGAAGCACATGCTTTCTCTTTCTGGAACCCTGTTAGGCATGAATTCTGGTGACCCAGCCTGGCAATTGGAGTTTCTGTAGCAATGTATCACTAGGTTTCTTCAAATCATGGCAGTGTGCAAATGCTTAAGCATTTGCTTACCAGAGCAAATGAAGAAATGTCCTTAGACCTATCTACATGCTATGATGTCACTCACCAATGATGCTTTCTCTATGAGGTCAGAAAGAATAGTCTACGTCCCAGACTGGGCCTCTGGTTGTCCCAGAACCACACATGATCATGGCAATTTTCTTCCATCAACTACAGCAGATGTTATCTTTAGGATCTCCACTGTTGATTAAACTTGATACATTCTAGTATTAGTAACTTGGCATTTCTCAACCAATGGTTGACAGAACATGATTTTTTTTCTTGAGCATATATGATACATCTGGTACAGTGTATAAGCTATATACCTATGTCAATATAGTAATATCAATGACCTTTGGGGAAAAATATGATTGTTTTTTTACAAATGAAAAAAATCAAGGTTCAATAGGGCTGATAACTGACTCATGACTACCCCACCCCTCACTTGGAATAAAGTTTCATTAGGTTTTTACCATTTTTAAGGCTCCAGCCTTCTTTCCCAACATCCACTGGGGACTTTAGAATACCATTAACAGATTTCATTTCTACCTCAACCCCTGCCATCATCTTAGAAATTCACTAATTGTGTCACACCTGCAAGTGCCCCACTTTCAAATTTCAAACTCTGTTTCACATTTGACCTTGACCTCCCATCCCACCCATTCTCTTTTCCTTCACTTGGAAACATGTGCTCATAACTCTGTTGAGCCTTCCATCACCTCAAGTCTCCTGTTGTCTTCTAGTCTTCCCAGATCTAGAATGGCCTCATTTTTTCAGTTGTCTCTCCATGGAACTACCCTTTCTTGAGCCCTATCACCTTCTCTACATACCTACACCTGTGCTGCCCCTGCCACAGGTCCCATAAATTGGTCCCGTTTAACCTACATGCCCACCTTCTTCATCTGAGGTATAGAGACTTCCCTGGACAGCTAGGTACCAATTTTAAATCCATGGTTTTCAAGGCTTTCGAATCTTCAAGTTAGATTATCGTGTTCCTTCTTTTGTAAATTTATCTTCTCTCTTTTAATATATCCTTCCAACTGGTATGTAAATATGTTCATGTTTTTCCCTTTTAAAAAAACACACACAAAAATACCAGGATCCTACAATACCCTCTAGTCTCTGCTATTTCTCTCCTCTGCTTTACATCTAAACTTCTTGACTAGTCATCTATACACAATATATTCATTTGTATTCTGGATTTTACTCCCATTAAGACAGCTCCTGATAATGCCACTTATTGCCAAATCCAGCAGGCATTTTCCATCTTCATCTTACTTGACTTGTCTGGAGAAATTTGTACTACAAACCATTCCTTTTAGTAGTCCTTTGGACATCACTCTACTGAGCTTCTTCCTAGCTGTCAAGGTTTTCCTTCTCTGCCCATTTTTAGACTCATTCTATTCCTCATAGCCATTAAATATTGGAGTTTCTCAAAATAAGGCCATCTTCAGATTTCAATTTCCACTTTTATACACTTGACTGATAAATGAAATCTCTATGCCAGAACTGTCCACTAGAACATTTTGCAATATTGGAAATATTCTATAATTTGTGTCATCTAATATGGCAACCTTATGGCATACAATGTTCAGTTTCTTGTACTGCTCCTAAGAGGAGCCCCTTAGCACGTGTCCAAGACCCTGCAGAATCATGTCTCTTAGCTTTCTCCTTCTTGCTCTAGCATTCTTAGGCATCCTGAAGTATCTTAACCTTTTTATTCTGCAATATTACATCCAGTTTTCTTCCTACTACAAGACTGAATGCTTCCTCAGGGAAACCTTCCTTGACTTCCATTATTATATCAATTCTCTCAATTATCTTCTGGAAATTTGTGTTAATTTCTGTGATTCTTTGTTTAATATTTGACTAACATGAGAGCAAGGGCTTTTGCTTTTTGCAACTGTTTTATACACCATTTTATTTCTAGTGCCTACTAAAGTTACTGGAATATAATGGGTATTCACTAAATATATGCTGAATGAATACATGAATAAATCTTTCCTTAAGTTCTAGACTTTCTAGATATCTCAAACTTCTCCCAAAATATCCTGAATTGTATGTCCCAAAGGCACCTGAAAATGATTTCAGTGCTTTCTTTCACTCCTACACACACACACACACACACACACACACACACACCCCTATTACGAGAGCATGATGGACCCTGTCATTCAAAACTGAAGATCTGGAAGTTTACTTTAAATCTGCTTTTACTGGGGCACCTGGGTGGCTCAGTTGGTTGAGTGTCTGACTTCGGTGGGGATCACAATATCAGAGTCCTGGGATCGAGCCCTAGGTTGGCCTCCATGCTCAGTGGAGTCTGCTTGTCCCTCTACCCTCCCCCTGCTTGTGTTCTCTCTCTCTCTCTTTCTCAAATAAATAAATGAAATATTTAAATCTGCTTTTACTTTCTCTTTAGCTCTCTACAGAGAAAATTATAAGTCATTATAGAGAATTATTAAATAAAGAAATGAAAAAATATAACTTGTATATGATTTAGAAGACCCCAAATGTAAATAATGCTGTATAATTTTACACAAGTTCATCCATAGATTCAGTACAATTTCCCTACCCCTAATAATAGTATTGCTGTATTATGTTTGGAATTGCATTGAATCTACAGACCAATTTGGGGGCAACTATACACTATTATTCATAGTACTGGGACCCCTAAACCCTGTAGATAGTACATATTGTTGGGGGAGAATTTTGACACCCAAATTAATATTGGACTACAAAAGCCAAAAAATATTCAGAAAAAAAATCTTGAAAAAGAACAAGTTTATAGGAATTACAACAGTACTTAGGTAATTAAGATATAAAGTCCTAGCAATTAAGATAGTATAGTATTAACACATGGATAGGCAAATCATCCAATGGAAGATAATAGATGGTCCAGAAATATACCTACATATACACAATCCCCTGATTTGTGACAAAGATGTCATTGCAGCACAGTGGGAAAGCATGGCCTTTCTAATATATCATGCTGGGTGGGTGGTTATGCATATTAAAAATCTGTGGCCCTATCCACACAAATCAATTCAAGGTGGACTATACATCTAAATGTAAAAGTTGAAACAATAATTTCTGGAAGAAAATATAAGAAAAGAGCTTCATAACCTTGGCGATAGGGAAAGATAGTATAAATAAGGGACACAGGAAAACTTCCTGGGTTGATGGAAATGTTTTTGCAACTGTTTTATAAACCATTTTTGGAAGAGGATTACCAGGGAGTACACAATTTTTTGGCAGAACACTTAAGAAGCCTATTTTCCCAATTCTTGAATCTGAGTTGGCCTTGTTATTTGCTTTGGCCAATAAAATAAGGTAGAAGTGACATTGTGCCACTCCTGAGCCTAAGCTTCAAGAGGCATTGCTTGTGACTTTTTCTCAGAACTGTGCTGCTGCCCAGATTACTCTTTTGGACAGTGAAAGATCATTGGAAAAAGAGCCTAGTTTTCTCAACCTTCCAAATAGTGGTCATCCTACACTAGATTGCCCTCAGTCAACTCCCAGCCTACCATAGATACCTGATTCTTGCTGAGACCAGAACTATGCAGCAGACTAATACACTAGTGAGCAAAAATAAATGCTTATTAAGTCACTTAATTCTAGATTGGCTTGTTATGCAGCAATAGCTAGCTGATACATATGAAAACAAAATTTGTCTTCCAGTTTTGTTGTGAAGAAAAAGTGACTTAACAGACTTAAAGGAGCACTTAAAGGAGAAATGAAAACTACTATAAAATATAAAAATTTGATCAGACAAGTATCTCCTTTACAATTTTCTCTGGGCCAACCAAGGTACTAAGAAAAACAACACTAAAATATTAGAGCTGTATTTGAGATGTATTCAGATGTTATTTAGAGATGGGAGATGGATTTTATTATGTCTTATGTAAAATCTCATTGAGTAGGAATCACTGCCTAAGTGCTGAGCCATTAAAGGCTGTATAGTTAGATGTGTATTCAGGAGGAAATATGACTTACTAATGCTTGCATTAGACATGGAACACACAACTGGTTTCTATTCCTTGTTTTGTCCATTCTCCTCATTTTGAGATGACGAACTGAGACCTTGAGAGGGAAAATGCCTTAAAAAGTCATTAATGGGGGGACCTGGGTGGCTCAGTTGGTTAAGGATCTGCCTTTGGCTCCGGTCATGATCCCAGGGTCCTGGGATCGAGTCCTGCATCAGGCTCCTTGCTCAGCAGGAAGCCTGCTTCTCCCTCTGCCTGCAGCTCCCCCTGCTTGTGCATAGGCTCTCTCTCTCTCGCCCTCTATGATAAATAAATAAAATCTTAAAAAATAGAAAAGATAAGATAAGCAGAAATATGGAAGAACCACTCTCCTCTTTTTCCTCCCCAAGTAGATTGCATTGATACTATGTTCTGTTTCTGAATACTATTAACCTAAGATTTACTATGATAAATACATTTGTTAAAAAGAGGGACTACCCATTCTTATCTCTGATAATTCCATTTGAAGAGGATGCTGGATCACCACAATTCCCAGCTGCAGTTCAAATCAAGTTTTCACCCAATAAGTAGTAGAGTCCAAGGCAAGCAGTAAGGAGAGTGACCTGTGGAAAATCGTTGACTCTGGGGTAGGTAGAAACCAAGGAGAGTCCCATGGGAAAATTCAGTCAGAAAAAATCAAGCTGATTAGAGGAGAGACAGGTTTCACATTTGGAGGGAGATGTCAATTACACACACATCCTTTGTGGTGTCCTCAAGAGATATGCAATAGAAACTGGCCTAAAAGGCTTCTTAGTTTGGCCAAAAGAATATGATATTTAGGCTTCAGAGATATAGTAGTTGACATAGTATATTATCGTATTCAACAAATTGGATCCAGGACATATCATCTCATTTACTTTGAATATGAATAACTTTTCACATCAGGGGTGACCAGAGAAAACAGTGCCAGAGCTCATTGAAGGGCTCTTCATATAAGAGAACAACACGATGTCCTATGGGGCTTCCAAATCTGGATAGATTTGTAGGCAGAGCCATTAACATATTGTGTCTAGTGGATCTGCCAATAGGCGACAGATGTGTCCAGTGTCTAACCCTGGCATCCACTCATTCTTGCCTGGGCCCTAACAGATGTCATGCACTTCTCCAAAATGATGTGATGGAAACACTATCGATTTGGGATCAAACAGACTTGGGTTTAATTCTGGCTCTGACACAAACTGTGTAACTTTGCTCAAGTGTATTAACCTCTTAGAATTTCAGTTTCCTCATTTTTACAATGTGAAAAGTCCTTCATGGGGTTGCTTTAAATGTCAACCTCACAATTAATGTAAGTCATGAAAGTAAGGAATGTATATGTATAAGAAAAGTGTCTAACCTATATCAGGGGCTCAATAATGTCAGTACCCTTCCACCTAGAAGGCAAGGATCATGCCTCCTCCATCGTTGTCCTCAGTGATTGACAAAATGAAAGATAATAAATGATAGCAAAACTGCTATCCCTATTTCTAACATTGATACATTCATTTGAACATGGGAGACTTTTAACTTTCATCTTCCTGAATCTCTTATTAATTATAAAATCAGTTGGATGGAGTTTCATCTTAAACTCTAATTGACCAAACCCCCGGACCTCATTCATGCTATTTGTAGCCAGGGTATCTGTTGTCATTGAATACTAAAGTTGCCAACTTACAAAAACGTTATATATGTTTTGGGTATAAATCAGAAATCATCTTATAGTTTCCAGGGCAGACAAGCAACAACAGAAAGAGATGGTTTTACAAAAATAAAGGGAATGAAATTTTTTCCATTAGCAATCTTCTGTATGATTTGAAAAAAGCAAACAGGATTCACCCTGTCATACAGTCTCACACTGTGACAGTCTCATTTATCAAAGTTATGGATTTTAGATATGAAGACATCAAAGAGAATTTGCAGGCTCCTCAGTAGAAGCCAATGGTATATTATGTAGTCGTGTGTATATTATGGTAGAAGAATATCTCAGTCCAGCTGCAGGAAAAGAAGCAGAGCTGAAGAGCAGCTGAGCTAACATCCTGCCAAGATCTGGACCCTCTGAGACCTGGCATCTTTCCATCCTTCCCACCTAACTTCCCCCGACTCCTGTCCCTATCATCTTCTAATAGTAGCCTGGAGCATAACTGCTTCTTTCTGAGAACCATGGACCTTTGACATTTCTTTATTAATCGTCCATGGTTATAATATTTTCAGAGAGAAGGAAGGGTGATTGTAAGTACAAAAATCAGGCTAGATTTAAGATTCATTGACTCCTCTTAATCCTATAGCTTTTGGGGCCACAGTGAGTAAATCAACTCACTTACCTGACCTGGAGCAAATCAATTCCCTTTTCTGAGCCTCGGTTTCCCCACATATAAAGAAAGGGAGAAGACTAGAGGAACTCTTCAGTGTTGAACCAATTCTAAGGCCTTTTCCGATTCATTGTCATCTCCTTTCACAGCTCCACACTCTTCAAATGGAACCAATCCATTAATCTACTAGAGCAGCCACAGCTTCTGGCCATGGACAAACAGCTGGGGGCAGGCATAGAAAGGCAGTTCTAAGACTATTTTTCCCTGTTATTGGCTAGTCAGTCACGTAGGAAGAACTTCCAGCTACCACATTTTCAGAACCCAGATACTCTTCCTTTTGGTATTTCAGTACCTCCCGTGGGTAACTTTAGTCTCCACTCTGAAACTCTGGGTTTTGTTCACACTTCCATGGTCACTTAGGGGGGGCCACAAGTCTTTTTGACCCGTGTTCTTTACTTCAGGTTGTGCTTAAAAACTACTGTGAGGAGGAACCTGGCTGGGTTAGTCAGAAGAGCATGAGACTCTAGATCTCGGGGTTGTGAGTTCGAGCCCCTCCTTGGGTGTAGAGATTACTTAAAATAAAAACTATTGTAAAAGCTCTGAGTCTACATTTTAGGAACAGCTGTTCTGAGTCAAGGTCATTTCTGTTCCACAGCAGTGATTTAGCTCAGACTAACTTTTCTCCCCACCATAATGGGCTTGCTGCAGTCATCCTGTGGGACCGATGTCTGGCAGAGGAAAGTAAGTAGGCAGAGCAAGGAAAGGATATGGAACAAGCCGGCAGCCCCTGGATGACAGGTCTCCCCAAGAGAGCCTCCTCCAGCTGGAGCCAGCCAAGCCTAGCCTTTCAGCTGACAGATGCTCCTGCTTCCAGCCATGTGTCTCCCGACATGTTATTTGAAAAGGCCTGCAAGGTAGCTCTGTGGCCTCATTTCTCTGAGGATCTCCAGGGAAGCCAACTTTTGTGGTGACTATATAATTTATACCTAATCCCCTTGCTTAAAGGCTCTCAAAGCCTCCCTATCACCTAAAGAATAATATGTAAGCTTTTTGGCATGACCTGCAAAGATAGCTTTCTCATCTGTAAAATGGGGATAATAATATCATACTCACAGGGCTGTCCTAGAAATAAATTACATAATCTACACTATGCCGAGCTTATTGCATAGTAAGTGGGGGTACTCAAAAATGACCAGCTTTCTTCTCCTTCCTACTTCCTGATCTGGTCCTTATCCATTTTATAGGCACATCGCCTACTTTCACATCCCTCACTTTAGTTAAACAAACTACTTGAGTTCTTTAAACATTTTTCAAATTCTGGGTCTTTTCACACACAACCTGTCTTCAAACTGATGCTGACCTTTTTTTCTTGAGGAAAAAAACCCCTCACACTCCAGCACTTTAGTGAAACCCTCCTTCAGACTCCCTCTCTCTCAAAGAATGCACACTCTCCCTACCCCTTCCAGACCACTGCTGCCTGATACAGTTCCGCTACTGCACTTAGCGTTTTGTCATTAATAGTAATAACTATCATCCCTTAAGTGTCTATTGTTTACCAGGAACTGTATTATTCACTTTATAAACATTGTCCTTACTCTTACAGATAAGAATGTCTCAGAAAAGACTCATCTTTGGCCCTTGATTCTTTTCTTGCCCACAGCATGGGTTTCTCTTTTCCTTTAAAGACATTTTTCTTTAACCCGGTTTTGTTTTAGTATACGCCATCAAAGAATTACAGAGGGACTTGATAGATCAAGCAAAATGTTTCTTGTTTTACAGATGTGGAAAAGCCTTGGAGATGATGGGCAAACAGCCTCAGAGACATTCAAGCCCTTGCTGGGGTCAAAAGTGAAGTGGTGAGGGGGCTAGAATTCCAATGACATGCACTTTGTTTTCAAGCCAGGGTTCTCTGCACAGCACTGGTTAGCAGGTTTGCAGAAATGATTTCTTATCAAATCTATAAAAATTTGAGCACAACTAGAAAGGCTTCACAACCTGTGCAGATCAATTGAGAGCTGATCTAAGTCAGGTTGTCCATTTATAGTTAGAATCTTTGGTAAATGTTGGCATCTTCCTCAAAATAAGAGGTGGATAGAAATTATATGTCTGCTCTCCCCACAAGCCCAACTGGGTGGTATACAGTGAAAGCAAGTTCTAGACAAAATACTGTCACCCGAAGGACATTTCCTAGCTAAGCAGGCATATAACCATATTACTACCAATTCTTTAAACTTGTTGAAGTCCTGACTCTCCGTCAAGCAGAGCCCTGACATGAAGCCCTTGTCTGAAAGACTCACCCCAAGGCAAGGCGACAAATATGTTGATAGCATGATCAACTATTATTCTTATAATGTCCCGTGGCAGGATATGGAAAACACCACACAGAATTCTAGTTCTAGAGTACTAGTGTGAGGGGTTGAATTATGTCAGAGTAGATGTAAGCACACAAATTATTGTAGCCAAATAGCCAAGTACATATATTAAACATCATAAGTTTTCACTAATAAAGAGTTTTTTTCTAATGTATTATATAATTGACAACCCCCTGAACATATTCTGATACCAGTATTTGAAACACACACCTCTAGAGTGCCAATCTCTATGTGTAAAGTAACTCACCATACCTAGGACCTGAATTCCTTATTAGAAATCTTCGGGTGTTAACCAATTCTCCTAGCATATACGTTAAATTGATTTACATACACATGTGTTACCTTGTCTACAGACAAGTAAATTGTAGATGATATAACACTACCTCCTTTGTGATTCTGCTGAAAACCTCATACTTCTCTGTTGGAACCTTCAGTGCATGGAGGAGTTGTTCTACGTAATATGTCTGCCTCTGACAGCAGAAACTTTAGTTATTTCTATCCTCCTAAGCACTCATCTGGCACCATGACCGGCATAAACTGAACATGCAATAAATGCATATGACCTTTGAATGAACGACTGAAGTAATGAATAATACAATGAATAGATTAGAATAAGCAGCTTTAGAAATGACTGCTTGTAGTAGTCAACTCGGGCTGCTATAACCAAATACCATAGACCGGGTGGCTTAAACAACGAACATTTATTTCTCACAATACTAGAAACTGGAAGTTCAAGACCTCAAGACCATGGTGCCAGCAGGTTCAGTTCCTGGTGAGAACCCTTTTTCTGGCTTGCAGAGGGCTGCTATCTCTCTGTCCCCATGTGGCAAAGAGAGCGAGCGAGCTCTGGTCTCTCTTCCTCCCATAAGGACACTAATCCCATCATGGAAGCCCCACTCTCATGATCTCATTTAAGCCTAATTAACTTCCAAAAGTCCCAACTCCAAATACCATCACATCAAGGGATAGGGCTTCAATATCTGAATTTGGAGGGGAGAGGCACAAACATTCAGTCCATAAAAGCACTCTAGTCTGCTTCCTCCATTGTGATCATTCTGAACAAAACAGCAAAAATGGTAGGAAAGGTACTCTTCTCTCTTAGAAACAGCTGATGACATAGAACTGGATGAGGAAAACTAGAGTTCTGTATTAAGTTAAATTCCACTTGTATCTGACTTTCTCATCCATCAGAGGGGCCAATATGCTCCTTGGAGAGCCAGTGTTTTAAGGTAGGCTGACCTCACTACGGAAGGCAGAATCTCCGTGGTCAGCTGTGATATGCTGGGGGTGTGCAGGGGCAGGAAGAGGTTCCAGGTTAGTAGACAATTTGCCATTCCAAAACCAGCTTTGTTATTCTTACTCTGTTTGCTTTACTGCAAGAGTTTTGATTCTAATGTTACCCAGATAGAAACTGGCCTTCAGAGTTTACTGCATATCCTGAAATGAAGGGTTCTCATCATCTAATTTGCATTCTAATAGGCACAAAATTGATTGACAAAACCTTGGTGCTGCTTAACAGGACAAATGAATCATTTGCTTCCCAAATTACAGGGAGCTTTGAGGTCAGGCAGCCTGCTTAACCATAGCGCCTCTCCCTCAAAGACAGGAATGCAGACAAGCAGCCCCTGGCTTTGGGAGCCATCTCCATTCTGAGTGGTCATTGTCATCATCCTATTACAGTACTCAGGGGATCAGGGTATTGGCATGCTCAAGCCAGCATATGGTGCACATCTTATTAACTTAATCGTGGGACAACAGCAAGCTGTTTTCAAGATAATTTGGGCCCCTGTGAATAGTCATCCCTCTTTCCTGCCCCCGTTCAGCTCTGGAAGGGATGATGCATGTATATCTCCTTTGCCCAACAGACTCCAAAGAAATCTTGCCAGTGTTTGTAATATCCGCAAAACCCCTCTGTAAATAACACCCAGGCCACACTGAGCAGATTGAAGGCATGAAGCTCAGTTCCGCCTGACAGCTTTTCCCCCAAGTTGTTATATTTGCTGTTTGGAAATGAAGAAAGACCCCTGAACAGAAGATTCACAGCAGTCTTAACTTAGACTTTTTTTATGGCTGCTTTATGGAAGGTCATTTTTTATATTTTTGAAGGATAAAGTAAATTCAGCTTCTCTATCTGGATGCCTCTTTTTATGCTGGTCAGAGACAAGTTTTTTTGTTGTTGTTTTTTGTTTGTTTTTTGTTTTTTGTTTTGTTTTGTTTAAGAATAATGGTAAAAATTAGACCTTAGTTTATAAAAACACACATGTAAATTGGTCTCTGTTCAGGCAAGGACCTCCCTCCTCAACCTCAATCCCTGTCTCTTCAAGCCTTTCAACCATGAATGCCAAGGTTTGCAAGGGATTCTTTGGCAAACAGTGTCCTGGGAAACATCTCATCTGGAAGATGAGAAATATATTACAGATGTATCTTTAAGATAAAATAAGAGACTTCATTCAACCTTCAGAAGAAGTATTTGTGACTGATTCCTAGAAGAGGGAAGATCAATAGGGACATTTCTGTACCCACAGGTAGAGGAGAAATGGGGACACGGTAGAAGGAACTAATATTTATCACCCACTTATGGAAATAAACAGTGACTGCCCAAGTGAGAAGAAGTACAGGCTATTTATTCAGAGCTTGTTAACGCAAAGGAATTAGCCAACATCTCTTGTGTTCAGCAAAGACTAAAAGGTAGGCAGAGGAGTGGGAAAGATTTAGAGTGGGGAAAAAGGGAAGTTTCAGGTGTGCCCTGATTGAAAGCTGTTGGTATGCAAACTGTAGGTGGCTGACCAGAATTAGGTATATCCTATGTGATTGGATTGGGAAGCTTTTTGGCCTTCTCTGGTTGGTTCTGTGTCCAAAGCAGAGGAATCAAATAGGGAGTCATTGAGCAAGCCCTGGCCCTTCTGACCAGATTTGCTACAAAGGCTATGGCTTTCACAGCACTCACCATAGCACATACCCTCCCTAGTGTCTATCACCCAGCCACCCCATCCCTCCCACCCCCCACCACTCCAGCAACCCTCAGTTTATTTCCTCAGATTAAGAATTCCTCATATCAGTGAGATCATATGATACATGTCTTTCTCTGATTGACTTACTTCGCTTAGCATAATACCCTCCAGTTCCATCCACATCGTTGCAAATGGCAAGATTTCATTCCGTTTGATGGCTGCATAATATTCCATTGTATATATATACCACTTCTTCTTTATCCATTCCTCTGTCGATGGACATCTTGGCTCTTTCCACAGTTTGGCTATTGTGGACATTGCTGCTATAAACATCAGGGTGCACGTACCCCTTCGGATCCCTACATTTGTATTTTGGGGTAAATACCCAGTAGTGCAATTGCTGGGTCGTTATGGTAGCTCTATTTTCAACTTTTTGAAGAACGTCCATACTGTTTTCCAGAGTGGCTACCCCAACTTGCATTCCCACCAACAGTGTAGGAGGGTTCCCCTTTCTCCGCATCCCCGCCAACATCTGTCGTTTCCTGACTTGTTAATTTTAGCCATTCTGACTGGTGTGAGGTGGTATCTCATTGAGGTTTTGATTTGGATTTCCCTGATGCCGAGCGAAGTTGAACACTTTTTCATGTGTCTGTTGGCCATTTGGATGTCTTCTTTGGAGAAATGTCTGTTCATGTCTTCTGCCCATTTCTTTATTGGATCATTTGTTCTTTGGGTGTTGAGTTTAACAAGTTCTTTATAGATTTTAGATACTAGCCCTTTATCTGATATGTCATTTGCAAATATCTTCTCCCATTCTGTCGGTTGTCTTTTCATTTTGTTGACTGTTTCTTTTGCTGTGCAAAAGCTTATTATCTTGATGAAGTCCCAAGAGTTCATTTTTGCCCTTGCTTCCCTTGCCTTTAGCGATGTTTCTAGGAAGAAATTGCTGCGGCTGAGGTCGAAGAGGTTGCTACCTGTGTTCTCCTTTAGGATTTTGATGGACTTCTGTCTCACATTGAGGTCTTTCAACCATTTGGAGTCTATTTTTGTGTGTGGTGTAAGGAAATGGTCCAGTTTCATTCTTCTGAATGTGGCTGTCCAATTTTCCCAACACCACTTGTTGAAGAGACTGTCTTTTTTCCACTGGACATTCTTTCCTGCTTTGTCAAAGGTTAGTTGACCATAGAGTTGAAGGTCCATTTCTGGGCTCTCTATTCTGTTCCATTGCTCTATGTGTCTGTTTTTGTGCCATTACCATACTGTCTTGATGATGACAGCTTTGTAATAGAGCTGGAAGTCCGGAATTATGATGCCGCCAGCTTTGCTTTTCTTTTTCAACATTCCTCTGGCTATTCGGGGTTTTTTCTGGTTCCATACAAATTTTAGGATTATTTGTTCCATTTCTTTGAAAAAAGTGGATGGTATTTTGATAGGGATTACATTAAATGTGTAGATTGCTCCAGGTAGCATCGACATCTTCACAATATTTGTTCTTCCAATCCATGAGCATGGAATGTTTTTCCATTTCTTTGCGTCTTCTTCAATTTCTTTCATGAGTATGTTATAGTTCTCTGAGTACAGATTCTTTGCCTCTTTGGTTAGATTTATTCCTAGGTATCTTATGGTTTTGGGTCCAATTGTAAATGGGATCGACTCTTTAATTTCTCTTTTTTCTGTCTTGTTGTTGGTGTATAGGAATGCCACTGATTTCTGTGCACTGATTCTATATCCTGCCACTTTACTGAATTCCTGCATGAGTTCTAGCAGTTTTGGGGTGGAGTCTTTTGGGTTTTCCACATAAAATATCATATCATCTGCCAAGAGTGAGAATTTGACTTCTTCTTGGCCAATTTGGATGCCTTTTATTTCTTTTTGTTCTCTGATTGTTGTGGCTAGGACTTCTAGTACTATGTTGAATAGCAGTGGTGATAGTGGGCATCCCAGCCGTGTTCCTGACCTTAGGGGGAAGGCTCTCAGTTTTTCCCCATTGAGAATGATATTTGCTGTGGGTTTTTCATAGATGGCTTTTATGATATTGAGGTATGCTCTCTATCCCTATTCTGTGAAGAGTTTTGATCAAGAAAGGATGCTGTACTTTGTCAAATGCTTTTTCTGCATCTATTGAGAGGATCATATGGTTCTTGTACTTTCTTTTATTAATGTATTGTATCACATTGATTGATTTGCAGATGTTGAACCAACCTTGCAGCCCAGGGATAAATCTCATTTGGTCGTGGTGGATAATCCTTTTAATGTACAGTTGGATCCCATTGGCTAGTATTTTGGTGAGAATTTTTCCATCCATGTTCATCAAGGATATTGGTCTATAATTCTCCTTTTTGATGGGGTCTTTGTCTGGTTTGGGGATCAAGGCAATGGTGGCCTCATAAAACGAGTTTGGAAGTTTCCCTTCCATTTCTATTTTTTGGAACAGTTTCAGAAGAATAGGTATTAATTCTTCTTTAAATGTTTGCTAGAATTCCCCTGGGAGGCCATCTGGCCCTGGGCTCTTGTTTGTTGGGAGATTTTTGATGACTGCTTCAATTTCCTTAGTGGTTATTGGTCTGTTCAGGTTTTCTATTTCTTCCTGGTTCAATTTTGGTAGTTTATACATCTCTAAGAATGCATCCATTTCTTCCAGATTATCTAATTTTCTGGCATATTGTTGCTCATAATACGCTCTTATAATTGTATTTCTTTGGTGTTGGTTGTGATCTCTCCTCTTTCATTCATGATTTTATTTACTTGGGTCCTTTCTCTTTTCTTTTTGATAAGTTTGGCCAGGGGTTTATCAATCTTATTAATTCTGTCAAAGAACCAGCTCCTAGTTTTGTTGGTCTGTTCTACTGTTCTTTTGGTTTCTATTTCATTGATTTCTGCTCTGATCTTTATTATTTCTCTTCTCCTGCTGGGTTTAGGCTTTATTTGCTGTTCTTTCTCCAGCTCCTTTAGGTGTAGGGTTAGGTTGTGTATTTGAGACCTTTCTTGCTTCTTGAGAAATGCTTGTATTGCTATATACTTTCCTCTTAGCACTGCCTTTGCTGCATCCCAAAGATTTTGAACAGTTTTTTTCATTTTCATCTGTTTCCATGAATTTTTTAAATTCTTCTTTAATTTCCTGGTTGACCCATTCATTCTTTAGTAGGATGCTCTTTAGCCTCCATGTATTTGAGTTCTTTCCGACTTTCCTCTCGTGATTGAGTTCTAGTTTCAAAGCATTGTGGTCTGAAAATAGGCAGGGAATGATCCCAATCTTTTGGTACTGGTTGAGACCTGTTTTGTGAACTAGGATGTGATCTATTCTGGAGAATGTTCCATGGGCACTAGAGAAGAATGTGTATTCTGTTGCTTTGGGATGAAATGTTCTGAATATATCTGTGAAGTCCATCTGGTCCAGTGTGTCATTTAAAGTCTTTATTTCCTTGTTGAAATTTTTTTGCTTAGATGATCTGTCCATTTCAGTGAGGGGAGTGTTAAAGTCCCCTACTATTATTGTATTGTTGTCGATGTGTTTCTTTGCTTTTGTTATTAATTGGCTTATATAATTGGCTGCTCCCATGTTAGGGGCATAGATATTTACAATTGTTAGATCTTCTTGTTGGATAGACCCTTTAAATATGATATAAATCCCATAAGAAAAGCTTATATATGTACAAAAATAAGGGTAAATACGATGGTTTAAAATCTAATTTGTCTGATATAAGCATTGCCACCCCAGCTTTCTTTTGGTGTCCATTAGCATGGTAAATGGTTTTCCACCCCCTCACTTTCAATCTGGAGGTGTCTTTGGGTCTAAAATGAGTCTCTTGCAGACAGCATATTGATGGGTCTTGTTTTTTTATCCAATCTGATAGCCTGTGTCTTTTGATTGGGGCATTCAGCCCATTTACATTCAGGGTAACTATTGAAAGATATGAATTTAGTGCCATTGTATTGCCTGCAAAGTGACTGTTACTGTGTATTGTCTGTGTTCCTTTCTGGTCTATGTTACTTTTAGGCTCTCTCTTTGCTTAGAGGACCCCTTTCAATATTTCTTGTAGGGCTGGTTTTGTGTTTGCAAATTCCTTTAGCTTTTATTTGTCCTGGGAGCTTTTCTCCTTCTATTTTCAATGACAGCCTAGCTGGATATAGTAGTCTTGGCTGCATATTTTTCTCATTTAGTGCTCTGAATATATCATGCCAGTCCTTTCTGGCCTGCCAGGTCTCTGTGGTAGGTCTGTTGTCAATCTAATGTTTCTACCATTGTAGGTTACAGATCTCTTCTCCCGAGCTGCTTTCAGGATTTTCTCTTTGTCTCTGAGACTCGTAAGTTTACTATTAGATGTCAGGGTATTGACCTATTTTTATTACTTTTGAGGGGGGTTCTCTGTGCCTCCTGGATTTTGATGCCTGTTTCCTTCCCCAAATTAGGGAAGATCTCTGCTATAATTTGCTCCAATATACCTTCTGCCCCTCTCTCTCTTTCTTCTTCTTCTGGGATCCCAATTATTCTAATATTGTTTTGTCTTATGGTATCACTTATCTCTTGAATTCTGCCCTCGTGATCCAGTAGTTGTTTATCTCTATTCTTCTCAGCTATTTATTTTACATCATTTGGTCTTCTATATCACTAAGTCTCTCTTCTGCCTCATTTATCCTAGCAGTTAGAGCCTCCATTTTTTATTGCACCTCATGAATAGCCTTTTGATTTCGACTTGGTTATATTTTAGTTCTTTTATTTCTCCAGAAAGGGTTTCTCTAATATTCTCCGTGCTTTTTTCAAGCCCAGCTAGTATCTTTATAATCGTCATTCTGAACTCTAGTTCTGACATCTTACTAATGTCCATATTGATTAGGTCCCTGGCAGTCGGTACTGCCTCTTGTTCTTTTTTTTTGAGGTGATTTTTTCTGTCTTATCATTTTGTTCAGAGGAGAATAGATGAATGAGAGAACAAAATGCTAACAGAGTAACAACGACCCCAGAAAATTATATGCTGAACAAATCAGAAGAGACCTGAAACCGGGGGAAAAGAAAGGGAAAGAAAGAAAAAAGAAAAAAAGAAAAAGAAAAAGATGGAAAAAAAAAGAATATGATCAAATATGATCAGGCTGGTGCATAGATCAGTGTCACACACTAGATTTTGGGCGTATTTTGGTCTGTTAGAGAAAGTGCCTCCCAAAATTTTAAAGAAAGAAAAACTTATATATGTACAAAAATAAGGGTAAATATGATGAAGGGATGGAATATGACTGTAAAGATGAAAATTATAAAAGATTTTATAAAAGGAATTGATAAGTTGGTTGAAAAAAGAAAAGAAGAGAAATTTAAAAAAGGGGGGGCGAGAATGTGATAAGGCAGGAGACTAGAACAAAGCCATACACTAGAGATTTAGGGTATATTTTGGTCTGTTCGAAGAAACTGTATCCCAAAATTTTAAAGAGAGAACAACTTATATATATATACCAAAAATAATGTTAACTACTACGTAGGGATAGAATATGACTCTAAAAATGAAAAATAAAAAGGATTTTTTAAAAAGGGATTGATAAGGGCGCCTGGGTGGCTCAGTCGTTAAGCGTCTGCCTTCGGCTCAGGTCATGATCCCAGGGTCCTGGGATCGAGCCCCACATCAGGCTCCCTGCTCTGCGGGAAGCCTGCTTCTCCCTCTCCCACTCCCCCTGCTTGTGTTCCCTCTCTCGCTGTCTCTCTGTCAAATAAATAAATAAAATCTTTAAAAAAAAAAAAAAAGGGGATTGATAAGATGTTCGTTGAAAAAGGGAAAAAGAAAAATTTAAAAAAAAAATAGAAGAAAAAAAGAAAATTAAAAAAATTAACTTTGGAAGACTAAAGAATCGGGGGAAAAAAGCCATGAATTCTATGTGCAGTATTCCCCTAGCTCTGGAGTTCTGCCGTTCTCATCGATCAGTAAACTTGGTCTTGGCTGGCTGTTCTTGCTGATCTTCTGGGGGAGGGGCCTGTTGCCGTGGTTCCCAAATGTCTTTGCTGGAGGCGGAATTGCCCCGCCCTTGCTGGGTCCACGCTAAGTAATCTGCTCGGGTTTGCTCTCGGGAGCTTTTGTTCCCTGCAAGCTTTCAGTACAGCTTTGGACGAGGAGAGTGAAAATGGCGGCCTCCCAATGTTTGCCCTGGAGGAAACGAGAACTCGGGGCCCCACTCCTCAGTGCGCCCCCAGAGAAAAGCAGTCAGTCACTCCTGTCTCCCTGGTCTCCGGCCGCATTCCGTGCTCACCCGGCTTGTGACCGAGCGTTTCTATCTCTGGCACCTGACCCCGTGTGGAGTCTCCAAACCCAGCAGATCCCTGCGGTGTGCTCCTGCACTGCTCCTCCTGGGGGAGGAAGGGGAGTCTCCCCAGATCTGCTGCTTGTTGGGTCCCTGCTGGAGGAGCAGTGCCCCGAATGTGCCGCAGATCACATTTTATGGCAACCCCGAGCTGAGAGCCCACTCCTTGGCTCCTTCTTTGCAGCCAGCTTCCCCACTCTGATACCTGGGAGCCTGCCACACTCAGGCACCCCCGGTCTTTCTGTGACCCCGAGGGTCCTGAGACCACACTGTCCCAGCGAGGGTTCCACCCCCGCTTAGCCACCCGAGTGACTTCCCTGAGCGGAGCCGACTTCTAAAAGTTCCGATTTTGTCTCCACTGCTCTATCACTTGCCAGTAGCAGCTGACGGAGGCCCCCTCCCCCCGCCGCCTATCTTCCCCTATATCGCTTCGGGTTTGCTTCTCCGCACGTCCTACCTTCCAGAAAGTGGTTGCTTTTCTGTTTAGAGAGTTGCTGCTATTCTTTTCTTTGATCTCCTGTTGAGTTTGTAGGTGTTCAGAATGGTTTGATCCCTATCTAGCTGAATTGCTGGGACCAGACGAAATTTAGGTCTCCTACTCCTCTGCCATCTTACTCCTTCTGGAATTTACCTCCTTTTCCCACATACTCTCAATACCAGAACCACCTGCCCTCCCAAATGCAGATTGTCAGTTGGATGTGTTAACCTCCTGGAAAGGATCATATATCTCCCTCCCCCAAATCCTATCACTTTACACAGTTGTAAAGCTGGTTCCACAGCTGTCATTGGACCTATACTACAAATACTTAGTCTTAAGGTTTCTTATATGATTTTATCTTGATGTTTTGTAGCTAGATTATATGACCATTAAATACTGGTGTTCCTCAGGACTCTGCCCTGGACCATCCCTGGGTCCTCATCCCTTCTTCTTCTTTTAAACAGATTTATTGAGATATAATTCAAATGCTATACAATTTTCCCATTTTAAAATATACAATTAGAAGCTTTTTAGTATACTCACAAATATATGGAACCATTACCACATCATCACATTCAATTTTAGAACATTTTCATCACCTCAGAAAAGAAACCCTATACCCTCTAGTTATTAACCCCCAGACCCGAGCAACCACTAATATACTTAATTCTTCTGTGACTTATTCCTTTCATATAACATGTTTTCAAAGTTCATCCATGTTGTAGCATGTATTGATTGACTACTAGTTCCCTTTTTATGGCCAAATAATATCCCATGTATGTATTATCATATTTTATTCATCCATTTGTCAGTTGATGGGCATCCAGGTTACTTCCATCTTTGGGCTATTATGAACAATGCTTCTATGAACATTTGGATACATGTTTTTGTATGGGCATATGTTTTTACTTATCTTAGGTATGTACCTAGGAACACTCCTAGGTATGGGACAATATATTGCTGGGTCATATGGTTACTCTATTTTTAATAGATTGACTCTTAATAGCCGAAGCAGCTGCATCATTTTAGATTCCTACTACCCATGTTCCAATTTCTCTGCCTCCTCACCAACACTTTTTGTGATCTGACCTGTTCATTCTAGCTATCCTCATGACTGTGAAATGGTATCTTATTGTAATTTTGATATGCATTTTCCTAGTGACTATTGATAATGAACATCTTTTCATGTGATTATTGACTATTTTTATATTTTCTTGAAAGAAATACTTTCCTATTCAGAGGCTTTGACATTTTTTAATTGGGTTGTCTATTAGTGAGTTGTAAAAGATCATGATCTAAGTATGAATGCATTATTAGCATATGATAGAAAATAATTTCTCCCATTCTATGCGTTTGATTTTTCACTTTCTTAATCATGTCTTTTGAAGAACAAATGTTTAATATTGATGAAGTCTAATCTATTTTTGATGCCCATGTTTTGGCTGTCATACCTAAGCATCCTTTGCCAAACTCAAGAACATGAATTATTTATCCCTGTTTTCTTCTAAGAGTTCTATACCTTTAGCTCTTAGTTCTTGACTGATTTGGGGTTGATTTGTATATATCATGTGAGATAAGGTCCAACTTCATTCTTTTGCATGTGGTTACCCAATTGTCCCAGGACGGTTTGTTGAAAAGACAATGTCAATAGTCTTTTCTCATTAATAGTCTTGGCACCCTTGTTAAAGATCAAATGACCATATATTTATGAGTTTATTTCTGGATTCTCAATTCTATTCCTTTGATCTGTATGTCTATCTTTGTGATAGTTTCACATTGTCTTAATTATTGTTGTTTTGCAGAAAGTTTTGAAATCAAGAGGTGTGAGTCTTCCCACTTGTTCTTCTTTTTAAGAATTATTTTGGCTATTCTGGGTCCTTTGCAATTCTATAAGAATTTTATTTTATTTTAAATATTTATTAATTTATTTGAGAGAGAGCACACATGCGGGGAGAGGGAGTGGGAGAGGGAAAGTAGCAGATTCCCTGCTGAGCACAGAGCCCAATGCATGACTTGATCCCAAAACCCTGAGATCATGACCTGAGCTGAAATCAAGAGTCAGACTCAACAGACTGAGCCACCCAGGCACCCCAACTATAAGAATTTTAGAATCAGCTTTTAAATTACACAAAGAAGTCCGTTGGGATTCTGTTGGAGATTGTGCTGAATTTGTAAATTGATTGGGGGCTATCTTGATAATATTAAGCCTTCCCATCCATGAACATGGATGTTTTCCATTTATTTAATGTTTAAACATTTGATAAATGTTTCCATTTATTTAAACCTTCTTTAATTTCTTTTGACGATGTTTTGTAGTGTTCAGAGTACAAGTTTTGCACACGTTTTGTTAATTTAATCCTAAGTATTTTGTGCATTTTGAGATTTAAAATGTAATTGCTTTATCATTTTTAGATTGAATACTGCAAGTATACAGAAATACATTTGATAATTGATTTTATGTATTTATCTTATAACCTGTAACCCTGCTGAGTTCATTTATTTCTAGGGAGTTTTTCAGTGGGTTCCTTAGGCTTTTCCATACATAAAAATCACGTGATTTTTGTTCTTCAACTCCTCTTTCACTGCTTTATTTTTCATTTTCATTAAGTGAATGTTTTCTAATGGAGTGTTTAACTTAATGGTAATAACACGATAGTTTTTTACTTCTTTTTTTAGTGGTTGCTCTAGGATTTACCATATATATATCTTATCAGACTCAGCTTCAGGTTTATACTAGTCCAATTCAAGTGATATAAAAAATGCTACTCTGACATATTTCAGTTCCCTTCTCTACCTCTTGTCGTATTATTTTTACACACATAACATCTATTAACATTACTAGTTCACTTGGGCTGCCATAACAAAGTACACAGATTGGGTGGCTTAAGCAACAGAAATTTATTTGCTCACAATTCTAGAGGCTAGAAGTCAAAGATCAAGGTGTCACTCTAAGGCCTCTCTCCTTGGCTTGCAGATGGCCACCTTCTCACTCTGTCTGCCCAGGGTCTCCCCTTTCCACAGTGCATACACATTCCTAGTATTCTTACCAGCACTTGTGGTTTACTTTGAATTTCTTTAATGGCTAATGATATTGAACATCTTTAATATCCTCATTCAACACTTATGTACCTTTATTGGTATATAAATATACTCTTCAAATATTTTGCCCATTTTAAAAATTGGGTTGTTTTCTCATTTTTGAGATTTGAGAGTTCTTTATATATTCTGACATATGTTGTAAATATCTTCCCCAGTCTATGACTTACCTTTTTATTCTCTTAATAGGGTCTTTAAAAGAGCAAGGTTTTTTTAAATTTTGATGACATCCATTTTATTGTATTTTTTCTTTTATCAGTCATGAGTTTGGTGTTGTATGTAAGAACTCTGATTATGCAAGGGCATGAAGCTTTTTTTCTATGTTCTCTTCTAAGAGTCTAATTATTTTTTAATTCTAATTATTCTTTATTTTTTAGGTCTTATGTCACTCTTTCAAGTAAGCCTTCTCTGACTGCCCAGACAAGATCAGATCCCTGTGTTATATATCCTTAGGGCATTTTATACATTTTCCCATATTTATCCTAGTTCATAAGTTTACATGTATGATTATTTGCTAAATGTCTGCCAACCCTCTTGATTGTAGCTCATGGGTGTCTATTTTTGCTTACAATTATATCCTTGAGTCTAGTACAACTTACTCCATAGAAATTAAATAAAGGAATGAATAGAAGGATAAGAATGTGTAGGTGCCACTCTACACCATGGAAGACTATAGTAAGAGAAGGTGTTGTCCTAAGTCCCTTGGCTACTTGAGCTCAACAATTTTTCATGAAGGAATGAGGTCAAGCTGAAGTTATTATAACACTTCTGCCCCAGGGCCCATTCTAGAGGGGAAAGAAAATATATAGGGAGACCACAAAGGGAAAGGAAAAGGGCTAACATTATTTTAGGGTTTATTAGGTCTCAGCTACTCTGTATAAAAATATATCAGACTCAAGGGTGTTAATCCTGACCCTGACCAAGGTTACTCTTCTAATAGATTGAGAAATTGGGACACGGCTTGAAGCCTGAATGCAAACTCCAAACTCAATGCTTTTTTCATATTCTTGTACTACTTTCCAAAATAAAGACTTAAGAGTTATCTTTTAAAAGTCTATGTAGTTGTCAGAATATACCAATATGAAGCATCTTGAGAAGATTAAGGATCATTTTTTTAGATACTCCTTGAGAGAATAACAAAGCATCTTAATACAAAGAGCTCCTCCTGATCTACCTTGTAGGCAGAGTGCTGCTACAGTCCTCCTGAGTTATCTAATGACACAAACACCTGCAAGTCATACCAGAAGAAAAGAGAGCCTAGAAAACCTGCTCCAAATGGTGGAAACAAGGACAAGCTCCTAAACCCTTTTTAAATTAAATCAGTTAATGGTTGTAAGAATACAGTTATGAGGCATATAAAGAAAGAGCATAATTCCTCACACATAATAGAGCTCAGCAAATGAGAGCTTCCTTTTCCCTTCTTTCACAACACCAGGGGCTGACATCACTGATAAAAGGTCACAAGATGCGAAAAGAGGCATTGCCCTGACTTGCTAGCCTCTCGGCCAACTCCTAAAGATATTGTTGAGAATCTTTGCTAAGAAGCCTCACTTGTAACCTCAGGAGTATAGCCAAGTCTAGCAACAAGGAGCTTTTTCTGACTGGAAAGACATTATTGCTCAGGAGTCTTTAGGCCATCCCTGTGTCCCAGGCTTAAGTCTGGTTTATGTCCTAGCAAAGAGTAAGGTCTGTAAGTTTCTCTAAGTAAGGTTTTGAGGCTGGAGGTTCAAGCACCAACTCATTCAGGGCTCAGTTCTGTTCAGGGCCAGGACCTCTTCAGGAGGGAACACATCTGGGCTCTCCATACTGTTGACTCTGCAAACACTTTATGCTTGCAGGTGCTACCTATGGTCTGGCATGAACATTCTAAGCCAATGCTTCTCAAACATTAGGTACACAGGATTCATCTGAGGATATTGTTAACAAGCAGATTCTGATTCAGACTAAGTCTGCATTTTTAACAAACTCCACAGATCATGCTTTGAGTACCAAACTTCCCTTTTAAAAATATTTTATTTATTTGACAGAGAGAGAGAGCAAGAGAGCACAAGCAGGGGGAGTGTCAGAGGGAGAGGAAGAAGCAGGCTCCCCACTGAGCAGGGAGCCTGACTACGTGAGGCTTGATTCTAGGACCCCAGGATCATGACCTGGAACCAATCCCAGGACCCTGGGATCATGACCTAGAGCCAAAGGTAGACGCTTAACCAACTGAGGCACCCAGGCGCCCTGAGTACTAAATTTCTAAATACTGTATTTTGAGAACCACTGGTCTAAGACATACACAAAAGGGCCACTGTGATGCAGAATCTCATATTCATGTGATTCACCTGAACTGATAGGCCTAGGCTTGTGCATTGTTCTGGCTTCCTATGACCACTGTGCTTTCAATCCCACACTTTTTCTTATATCACCTTTGTCTTCTACTTTCGTGCTTCAATTTCCTACTGCAGCTTCTGACTGAGAGCTTCATTCCCTTGCCCCAAATCAACAAAGTAGGAAGGACTACATAGACCGTGGATACTGAATGGTGTGGTCCACTGGAAGGCTGTCTTTGCAAACTAGCTACTATATCATTCCTCTATCCCAACAAAGTACACCTGACAATATAATTCATCAGAGACACCTCTTCGAGAAAACATCATCCCACTGTTCTAAAGGGAATGGTGGAGAGAGCTCCTAGAAGAGGGAACAAAAAGCTAATTCCATCTACCACCCACCAAGGGCTCTGTCCTATGTCCCATGACCACCATGGTGGCCCCATTTTTACATTGTTTCTTCACTGTGTCAGTGATCCCTGGGGGAGATGGGAGTGGGAATGCTCATGTCCATTTCTTGAATTGAAGCAAAAGTTGTTCTTTCCCTGTAATCTTGTCCATCCTCTGACCTAGAAGGGCCCCTCTTGAGCCCAGTCTACAGCTCAACTCAGAAATAGTCAGAGACATGTCACTGCAGCACCAGACAGCTGCTGGCAACTATTAAGAGAAGTGACAGACATTCCCTCCCTAGGCTTTTAATGTGGAATCACTCTTTTCTGTTAAATCTGTCTGTCTGCACTTGACCTTTCCGTAAAAAGCATGTAGCTGTTAACAAGCCTCTCCTTGATAAGAAACAATAAATCCACTCCCACTGCTCCAGCTTCCTTCCATACTGGGGGTGCTGTACTCTGGATACCTCAGAATACCATACTGGGTTCCATTCTAGGCATACTTGGGGGACAGGCTTTCTTCACACTTCATGTACAAATTCAAACGGAGGTAGAGTTCTCCATATGAGAAGCATTTCAAAGTGTCATATTCAGTTCTCTGCTACCTCTTAATGATATTAATTAATCTGTTCCCTGAAGAGCCAAATGGAGTTGGTAATTATAGAAAAGTGATAAAGATCAACTATTTATTTTCCCAACAAACATTCTCAGCTGACCGATTAAATCTTTACTAGGATCTCAGACTCTCAGCACCTTCACCTCAATTTTTAAAGGATTATAGGTTAATAAAATATATGTTAGTAATGTTTATGAATTATTGAAATTTTATAATAAAATGGCAACTGCCTATATCTCACCTTTTATGTGCCAGGCAGTGGTTTTAGTGCCTTGTGTATAATAATTAATTTAATTCTCACAACAACTAAATAAATTTGGCATTGCTATTAATTCCAGTTTACAAAGAGATTAAGTATTCTACCAGGATCTATTGAGTGCTAGAGGCAGGATTCAAACTCAGGCTCTCCGATTGATTACTTTCTGCATTTTACATTTCCTAAATCTCTTGCATATGATCTACTTGCTTTGGAAGGCAGGTAGTATTCTTACATTCTGCAGGCAAGGAAGGTGAGATTGGGAGAGGTTATGTGATATCTCTGAGTTTTGTGCAGGGCATTTCCGGAATTAATCCAAATCCTCTCTTTAAGAGCCCTTTTAAGGTAGCCCAGAATTTTTAAATGCATGTTCTCTTGCCTTTCCAGTACAGAAGTCATGAGACTGAAGACCTGACCATGCATAGAGTTTGTGAGAGCCATACACAGTCCCATGAACAATTAGACCCAGGGAAGCTCAGCAGAGTAACCTGATTTTTACCCAATAGCTTTAAAGTTTTAATCACCCAGGGTGGGTGGATAAACAGATCAGTGAGAGTTCTTTCTGCATCTTGACACACCAAGCTCCAGGTCTCTGGGTTTCTAGCCACTCATTCATAATGTGATTCCATACAAAGTTTTGGAACTCCCAACCTCACCATTATATTCTACTGGGAGAAATCAGCCAAAGGCAATGGGGGTGAGTCTGGCCTCCCTGCTTCCCCCCTCATCTGCCTGTCTGCCCTCACTTCCAAACAGCTCATTGATGACCCTTAAACACTGTAGGCAGCCCTCTTGGAGGACTAGAAAAAGCAGTGGGAGCCAGCAGGGTCTGATCTCTGAACCAGCCTGAGTGGGCATTTCTGCCAGAGTCAGGCCTCATGGCACAAAGGTCCCACTCTCCATAGCACTAGCTGCTGATAACCTACCAGATAATTCACTGACTGATTGTTTGTTGTTTATTTTCTCCCCTCAACCTAGAATGTAGGCTCCACAAAGGCAGGGACTTTTTCTTAATTGATGCTACTAGTTAGAAGAGTCCTTATGCCATCCCAGAGGCTAAATAAATACCGGAAATTGAGGAGCAAATGAAGCGCCTTCTGAATATTACCTGTATCTTCCATAAGCATCTCAAATTATTAAAAAAAAAACTGGTTACATTTTTGCTAAAAGTACTCATGTCCATTTATCCAAACCAGATGGCAGAATGGGCCTGGTACTATTGTAGTCAACCCTTGCCTCCCTCTCATCTTATGTCCTCACCATCCCCACTGTCCACTCCTCTAGACCAGGAACTCATTGTCTGGTCTTTGCTTGAGTCACCGCAAAGTTTTCCACCTGCTTCCTTGCCTCCTTCTGGTGCCCATTCGATGCTAACACCTAGCCACAGGGATGATTCTACAACTTACATATAATCTTGTCACAGTTTTGCTTGCAGTCTTTCCATGATACTCTACACTTCGAGGATAATGGTTACCTCCCCCATCTTGGAATATAGCTTTGTCTATCATCTGCCCCTGCTCTCCCTGGAGCTGCATTCTTCAGCTTGGGTTTCTCTCTCCGTGACCACCTGCCTGGTGCCCCACTGGCTCACAATTACTCTTCGTTCTCTGACTTGCCACATACTTTTTCCTTGACCTGGAAATAGCCTTTCTCTACCTGGCTGCTTCCTCTTCTTTAAGGCACAATTCAAGTTTTATCTTCTCGGGCTTAGTTTTATGTCCTTCTTACCTGCTCCCATAAACCTATCGTGTGTGTCCATGGTTTAATTTTTGGTTATTCATCTGTCTTCTCCACTATATTATAAATTCTTCAGGGGCAAGAGATGTGCTTCAACTTGATGTCACTAGAACCTAGCACAGGGTCAGGGGTAAAGTCTTCACTGAAGAAATATTTAATAAAATAATTTGAAAGGAACAGAGAGAAATGCTTGTGCTTGTCTCCTCGCCCCCCCTCCCCCAACCCCCCGCCTGCCCTGGTCTTCATATGATTCTTGTGAGTTGTGAAATAGCTTAGAAAGGATTGCACTTTCAGCAATTAGGGCCAGTGGAGATGCAGCATAACTCTAGGGTCAGCTATAACTGGGTGAAATTGTAACTCTTGCAATTTGATATTTTAGTGGTTTGGACTAGAGCCAGACAGGTTTTTTTTTTTTTTAACAGCTAGGCCTTATGCAGGTATTTTCTGACATTTTAAGGAAAATGATAACAACTTCTAAGTAACACGTAACATCCTAAACATAAATTTTTTCTATCCTTACAGAGCAGGTGTGAGCTCCTTCTTCTTTTGTCCTTCCAGGCCCAAGAGCCTGGATGCCAAGCCCATCCTCTCTGGCTAAGGTGGGAATGCCTGGGCATTGATCTAAGTTTAATTAGATAAAAAGGCAAAACAAAGATATTTAAACATTTTACAAAGACTACCATTGTGAATTATGGCTTCCTAACCCACATCAGGAACGGTGTAGCCTAGAGTGGGGTCAGAATGGTGAGACAGAGGCAGAGGCAGAGAGGAGAGAGGCAAGGGTGACCACCTCTTCTCTCACTCCTCTGGACTCCTCTGGATTCCTCCTGCACTGTCATCCCTATACTTGAAAACAGAGACTGCAGAAGTCAGCATGTGTAGTCATAAAGTGTGGGGGCTTCCACATCCTAGTCACTGGGTCTGGGGAACTTTGCACAGTTCAGTCTGGCTCAACACATCACCATTCAGACAAGTCAATTCTTTCTGCAGTTGAGTCAAAGAGCAAAAGACACACGCAGAGAGGACAAATTAATAAGAACAATGCTTTATGTACTTACAATTAGGGATAGATAAGAGCCCATTGAGGCAAATGGGAAAGGGGCAGCTATAGGCAGCTATGGGTGTCCTGCCACTTCTGGCCCAGACCTTGGATCTGGCAGGCCAACAGTCAAAGCCAAGGATGGCTTGGTTGATGATATACATACAGAGCTCTTTCCTACTCTACGCAGTGGAATTTCTCAAGTCCAGTGTGTTGACACCTGGCTGGCCTCATCGGCTCCATTCCCTCTAACACATGTATACACACACACCCTGAGGTGTTGGATTAGGAAGAAAAAGAGAGGTTAGGTTTGTTTGACATAGCCAAAATGTATCGAGCCCCTGACCAGCAGAGCAAGGTCTATTCACAGTGTATTGTGGTGACATTCCTACAGGAAACCTTTCCTGCTTAGTTGCTGAGATCTTGGATCTTGCACTAGAGGAAAATGAATGGCTTGGAGGCCTAACAGCTGTCTCCAGTAAAGCCCTGGGCAGGTGATGTGGGTGGCCTAGAAGCAAGACAACTGCTTGCTGTGCTCATGCATTCGCTCTCACCAAAGGCAGTAACCAAAGTGCTTCCAAGCACAGGTATTTTCTCAGTAGTGCTGGCTCCCCCAAAGTCAAAGGGGGTACCCTGAATGGGTGGATCCCTGGTATTCTCACAGAAGACCGGAAGTGTCCCTCTGAAAGTGTAGGGTATTTTCCCCTCTGACTGAAACAGATGTGCTCTGATCATAAGTTCCCCATGTATTCCAGATACTGGTGGAAATGATAGTATCTCCAGACACAGATAGGATACTGGCCCCTCCTACTGCATCACCTGTTCTCTGGACACATGGGCCCAGGTGCTCTGATGGAGGCAGAAATACAGGGGCCTCCAGTCCTAGGTATGAAGCTGTCAATTCCCATTGCACCATGAGTACTCTGGACAGCTGGGCCTTAGGTACTCTGAATGGAGACAGGACCAGAAGTAGCTCCAAGCACAGGTATGATGCTATCCTCTCATATTGCAACACCTGTGGTCCGAACAGGTAGGCCCTAGGTGCTCTGACTAGAGACAGGAACAAGAGTGGCTCTAAGCATAGGTATGGAGCCAGGCCCTCTGTTGCAGTACATGCGCAGTGGTTGGAGAGTCCCCAGATGTTCTGAAAAAAGGCAGGAAGAAAAGTATCTCCAAACACTGATATGGTGTTGGCCCCTCTACTGACGGATGCGCTTGGACCAGAAGGGCCTCAGGTGATCTGACCACAAGGAAAAACTGTCTCCTGGAACAGGTTTCTTCTCAGTGGTGCTGTCTCCTCCAATAGTAGCAGGTGTGTTTTGAATGGTTGTGGAGAGATGAGAAGGGGGCTCTAAGCACTCTGACCACTGGCAGGAAGGAAAGTATCTCCCAAGACAGGTTTGTTTTTCATATAGCTGGCCTCTCCACCTGCAACCAGGACAGGAGTCTGGTGCTCAGGTGAAGCCTTCCCCAACTCCTGGGGTGTCACAAAAGGCAAGCTGAGCACTGACATGGATGCCAAAGATCAAACAGAAGAAGGTCAAACTGACAAAAGCCATAGAGTTGGGCTGCCAGTGGGTGGCTGGGCTGCATGAGAGGTGAGGTCTGCAGCTTGTGCTGGGGCTACAAAGATCCCCAAGGGGAAAGAGCCATCCCAATTGGTGGCTTCAGGCCATAGCCCATCAGGAGACGGAAATGGTGGGCTCAGTGGTTTCTCCTGGGTCAAAGGAAAGGTGGAAGTTTGCACTTGGGTCGCTGACTGACGGTGCAGCCAACTGGTGAAGCTCAGAGGTGAAGTGAAATGTTCTCAGAACAACAAAGTGCCATGGAGTATGGAAAGAAGCTCTCGCTGGAGACAGGGAAGGTGGAGAGAAGGCATCCAAAGATGGGGGTGTGGCATCCATATCAATTTCATCAGAGTCAAAGGCAGGCTTGGACGCCGAGTATGCAGAGTGCTGGCCATTGGAGCCTAGGCAGCTGCAGAAGCAGTGACGGAGAGGCCACTATGTACCAGGGCGCTGAGGAGAGTGGCTCCCGGCTACGGCTCTTCAAGGGCCCCCAAGGGGAGGGAGAGGTGTGATTCGTGGGCCAAAAGGGAGGCTGCAAGTTGGAGTGAGGCCACTAACCATAAATGCAGGTAGGCTGGGCATATCTGCTGCCCACTGCCATGTGCCTGGACAAGCGGGAGGGAGCTCCTCTCCGAGTCTGGGGGAGACCTGAAGATGAAAGCCTGGGATGGGGAAGTGGTGGCCAGTTTGACTACACACGAGTCCAAAGCAGGCAGGCTGGCTGAGTCAGATGTGCTGGCTGCAACAGTGGAAGTGACTGGGAAAGAGTAGGGCTTGACAGCGAAGACGGGTACTGGTGGAAGATCGGAGGAAGGGTCCATAAGAACAAGGGAGGAGAATCCACACAGACAGGCGTAGGTGACTCCATTCTGCAGGGGAAAGGCCTGGCGGAGAGGGGCGAGGTGCTAGGAGGTGAGAGGGCCCAGAAGTAGAGGATGCTGCAGCTATGACTGAGGGAGTGGAATGCAAAGGGTCTCCATGCTCATTTCTAAGTAAAATCCCCAAATAAGGGAAGAGAGAAAGAGATTCTACAGGAAGAACAAAAGAAGAGGAGTAAGGAGTTGTACATCTCATTTCACAATCAATATCTGGTGTGGGGAAAGGTACAGGGAGGCAAACAGGACTGGGGGCCTGGCAGGCTGGTCAGTCAAGTCAATGACTGGCATTATGGTTGTGGCCAGCTTCTGTAAAGGAAGAGGTGAGGGCTGGGAGTTTGCAGACTCCTGCACAGGCTGGGAGAAAGAACAGGCAGGCTGAGTAGCACTGTAGTCTAAAGGGGCCTTAGTTTGCTCCTCTAAGAGCTTGCGGTTCCACTGGAGCTCAGCTTTCTTCTCAAGCCTAGGACTCCACCATGGGCAAGGAAGGAAAGAAAGTTAATTCACCTTGACCTTACAAAGTAGCACTGGCAGGCAAGGAAGCATCAGTGAAACAGGCATTTTCCATTTTGTGGGTGGAGAATTCCCCCTGGACAGAGTCTCTGAAAACTTCTTTCCCTGTGTCTTCTTTCTTGACAGAGCTGGGCCAATGACCTGGCCTTTGTCCAGCACTTTCTGTCCACCTCTTATACAGCTGGGAGCAGGATATGGCTGAGTAGAGAGCCCCATTGCACCTGGATCACTCCTGTAAACACACAGGACACCTCTGGCAGGGCTGTAAGGAGCTAGTGATGGCAAGGGCTAAGAGACACCTGGGATTTCTTACCTCAGTTATCTTCTGGGAGCTTGAACTGAGGTTTCCCTTTAGAGGCCTGAGGCTGCCAGAAAGGCAGTGAAGACTCCAGAGATTTCTAGGAGCCTAGATGCAGATGGTACATTCTCACTGCTGCGGGGGCTAAGGGGTGAGAAGGACTGGTGGCCAACCTACTTCTCTGATTGTCCTCCTTTCTTGCAATGCTTTTCTGGCACTTTCCTAGAGCCCTGGTTTAGTCTCCTTTAGTCAAGGAAGGGGGGGTAGTTGTGACCTCATAGAGAAGTCAGGCAGCTCACAAGGCAGAGGGAGTCCACCTGTGCTCTTGTAGGAAGACTCTACCACCCCCGAGTGGCCAAACATCTTATCGTTGCCAACTGACAGCACCGGCTTCTTCGAGGAGTCCATGCAGGACCCCGGTGGAAGGATCCCCAGAGAGGGGCTCTGAGTCATTGGCCGGCATATGGCCTCTCAGCGGCAGCGTCGAGTGGGAGGAGCGGTGGTAAAGACAGCCATCTCGGTACAATGGCTTGGGAACCAGGCCGAGGAGAGGCTCAGGGGCAGTGGGTGACCACGGCCACACAGGGGCACGCCGCGAGTGGGTGAGTGCGCGGCCGACATCCGGGCGGAGGGCCCGCTGGCTGCGGGAATGGCCCCGGAACTCAGTTCGTGCGTTATTCGACCTGTGGACTCCGTACGAAGCACGCCAAGGCCTCCTAGCTGCGCCCCCCGAGGCCAAGCACGCACTCATCTGTCGCACGCTGGTGACGCCTCCTTGGACACGTGACACAGAAAGAGCACGAGTGAAGGGCAGGAAGAAAATGCGCCAGAGGGCAAGGGCAAAGCCAGCGGCCCAGCCTCCACTGGACTGTCCAGTGCTTCCAACTTCCGGCTCTAGCAGGTGTTTGGCACCAGATGGGCCCTGCACTGTGTGGGGCAAGGTCAAGATCGCCGATACCCAAGTGGACAGCGCTGGCACCCCCGGGGTCTGCAGGCTCCTTGGTGACTGGCCCCGCAGGGTATCTTTGGCAGTCATGTCTGTACATCAGATGGTCCTTTCCCCCAGGGGTAACAGGAGGGCAGACAGCTCAAAGCGGGGACACGCAAGCAACTCAGAACTCACCGAGGGACTGGGCTCTTAGAAGGGCGGAGCGGGAGAGGCAGTGTCTGGAAAGGGAGGTGGGAGGTGCCAGGATGGCGGCAGAAGGGCAAGAGCTAAGGTGGCAAGGCAGGTCAAGCAGCATGGGCTCATGAGATTCCTCAGCCTCTTCCCTTCTGAAGCTACCTGGGATGTCGCTGATCCTCCTTTCGAGATAATAGAAATGGTTTTATCTTAATTACATTGGTGGGTACTTGAGTGGACGTTTGTGAAAACCTACAAAACTATTACTTCAAATAGGTGCCTTTATTTTATGTACATTTTACCTTAAAAGATTTATTTGAAAGCCATTTGATGTAACAGCATACAAAGCATCATTGTAAAGTCATTGTTTATGGGTAAATATTGTTACACAGATGAAATTGACAAAAAACGATGGCAAAGAAGGCTAACATTTGTTCATAACTGTTATAAGAATTTATAATACACTTCAGAAAATCCAGTCAGGAAAGATAATGTTAATGCAGTAGAATGGCAGGCAACGGGAAGGCAAGATGTGAGGGTGGGGAGGGAGGTGGGAGGAGAAGCAAAGCAAGGAGGAAAACAAAGCATCAGCAAGCTGGTGCAGAAAAGGCTTGGTGAACATAGGCACAGAAGTAGCTAGCCCTTCTTAGAGTGTCCCTCCCAGCATCCACTGATGAGAAGACCATGGGCCATGGGTTCCCAACTCCTGGGACATGTGCCTAGACTGTGGGGCCCTAACTCAAGCAGTTCCAGTCAGACCTTCTCTCACTGGATCAAGCCAGTTGGCACAAGGAGAGAAGAGCTCAGCCCTTAAACAGAATCATTTATGGGTGGGGCTGTCCTGGTTCCCATCAGCTAATAAATCACTGGACACCTAGGCAATCCTACCCCCTTCTACCAAGATTCTGGTGGGTCAGGGCTTGAGACGCTGACTCTTCCAGATTGACAATCTGCTGACACAAAACCAAAATCAATATTCTCCAGAAGAAAAAGACCCAGGATCTCACAGCATATTTAAATTGTCCAGGACATATTCCAAATTACCACAAAAAGAACAAGCAAACCCTAACACTCAGCAGGTGCAAACTCTGAAATGACATGATTGTTAGAATTATTAAAGACTGTAAAAAAGCTACCATAATCATTTCTTAGATGTAAGGGTGACCACTTTTGAATTCAAAGGAGAGATAAAACATCTCAACTATAAAAAAAGAGCCAAATCTGAGCAGCATAATATATAATAAATTTCAAAATTCTGCCTGGTGGCTCGATAACAAAATGGAGATACAAAAAAAAAAAAAAAAAGAAGAAGAAGAAGAAGAAGAGTCTGTGAACTTGAAGATAGAAATTATTCAATCTAAACAGAGGAAAAAGGACAGGGAAAATATTAACAGATTCAGGGACCTATAGAAAAATATAAAAAAGGCTAATATTCAAGTCATTAGAGTGCCATAATGGGAGGAAAAAGAGGGGGTTACAAATTGGGAAACATGGTAAGCTAAAATTAATCCTTTACTATGATACTAGAAATGGAGATAAAAATTTAGAAATTTTAGATGACTCCTATGTATGGAAATAGTTGTATTTGTGTGTGGGTTCGTGTACTTACCATTTCTGTTTGCTAGAGAGGTTTTAGCAGTAAGGACACCCTAATAGTAATGAGTATAGCTAGCACCCAGTCTTTAGTTTCTAAATGCCATTCCACCATATAAGGACTCTGTGATCCTTAGAAAAAATGGCTGATTTCAGACTGGGCTGGAAACTTACAGATGAATGGGAAATACCCTGTGCCAGAAGTGAGGAAATGCTCAAAGAACAGTGGGGTATGTCAACGTAACACCAAAGCCAGAACGAAAGGGCTCACACTGGCCAAATCAGGGAGAATTTCAGTATGAGAGTAACAGTTACAAATTCTTACACATCAAATAACATAAGAATCCAGGAGTCTGCAGTGATACAAACAAGTAAATACAGAAATATAGAAATAAATTAAATAGAAGGGAGATCTATTCCTTTCACTAGAATGCTAACTAATAAATGTAGAAGAAATGATGAAATTAGGAAATCATAATTTCATAATAATAATACAATTAATTTAGTGAGGCATGAATCATGAATAAATTCTTAAATTCATGGGTGAAAGTGTGATTAGAATTAGACTATTCACATACTTTTCAAAGTTTAATAATTACAATTGGAAAAAAGATAGTAATCTTCCAGTAGGAAATTTGACAGATAAACACACTAATCAGGTATCTAAGTTATGATCAGTAATGGGACAAGTTGACAGCATATTCTCACTGGTATGACATACTGAAAAGTATACTTACTACATTACCACTATGATGTTCCTGCCAAAAAGGTGTAATTTTAACCAAGTCATGACAAAATTACAAAATGAAAATGAAAGATGTTCCACAAAATAAATGGCTTGAACTTTTAAAAATGCCAACCTCATGAAAATCAAGGAAAAACTAAGAACCTGTTCTAGATTAAATGAATTTAAAGGGACATGACAGCTGAACACAATGTGTGCTTCTGGAGTGGCTCTAGGACCAGAAAAAAAAAAATTTTTTTTTTTAAATCTTCCCCCACCTATGGCTATAAGGTGTATTATTAGGACAGTTGGTGAGATTTGAATAAGATCAATAGAAAATTATAATAATATCCACCAAGGTGAACCTTGTAAACTTTCAATTGCAGTGTGATTATGAAAGAGAATGACTTTGATTTGTAGGAAAGATACTGAAGTGTTTAAGGAAAAGGGACATCATATCAACAATATATTATCAAATACCAACTAGAAAATGTAATAGAGAAAAATATACCACTTACAGCTGCAACAAACTCTAAGATATCAATGAATAAATGTATATGTGTTATAAAATGTCACAATAGGAAAGACTATCTGAATAAATAGGTTTCCACAGATAGGAAAAATCAATATCCTAAAATTTCAATTCTTCACAAAGTCATCTCTAACACCAGTAGGATTCCAATAAACAGGTCAATGATATCGTTTGTAGTTAGACAAACTTACTCTAAAATCAATGTATACCAATAAGGAGAAAAAATAGATAATCAAAAAAGAAGGGAACAGAATGGAATCTTCCTTCACAACTATTAGCATGGTAATTAAGACAGTTGGGTATTAACACAGCAAACAAACAAACAAAAAACAGATTGTATTAGTCTGCTAAAGCTACCATAAAAAATACCATAGACTGGATGGTTTACACAACAGATTTGCTTTTCTCACAGTTTTGGAGTTAGAAGTCCCAGATCAGGGTGCCAACCAACTCCTGGTGAGAGTTTTCCTCCTGGCTTGGAGATAACTGTCTACTTAATCTTAATATGGCCTTTGCTCTGTCACCCACACGGAAGGGGCATGGAGGAGAACAAGAGTTCTGGCATCTCTCCCTCTTCTTCTAAGGACACCAACTCTTTTGGATGAGGGCCTCACCTTTATGATCACACTTTTATTTTTTCCCCGATCTCCTTACAGTCAGTCGCACAGGGAGTTAGGAATTCGATATATGAATTTGTTGGGGGGACACAGCTCAGTCCACGACATAGATCAATGCAGTCAAACAGCCTAGAAACAGGCACACGGTATATGAGAACTTGGTTTGCGATGACAAAGACTCTGAGCAGAATTTAGCCAGACTGCTTTGAGTTCTCTTCACCGTTGGATTGCTGAGAAGTTTTAGCAAAGAATCTTGCTAAGCCAGTTTATGAAACATCTCCTCACCCTTGATAAGTCAATCAAACAGCTGTTCCTCCACCATTAATATCTAACCAAATTCTTCTTTCCTTAATACCTAACCAAGTTGTTCTTTCTTTCTTTTTTTTTTTTTGAAGCAGTCTCTATGCCCAACGTGTGACTTGAACTCATGACCCCGAGATCAAGGGTCGCATGCTCCACCGACTGAGCCAGCCAGGCGCCCCTGACCAAGTTGTTCTTAGAAATATTCCATTCTCTCCCTCTTTCTGTCCCCTGGCAATAAATTTCTACTATTCCCTGTCGTATTCTGAGTTGAGTTCAGTCTCTCTCCCATACAGAAATAGTTTATTCCCTATTTTATTTAATAAAATTTTAACAAATATCAGAATAATTTTCAGATATAAATGGAAACTTAAATCTTAGAGGAAATGGGATATTGAAAAAAGGGGGTGGGAGACAACTGGTATTACACATTCACACCACAAATGATGACAATGGTGTTGATGATGATGATGATGACAAAACAATACAGTAAAACCCTCTTTTATTATCATAGGTTAAAATATCTGTTATTTTATACCATAGGTTAAAAATAATTTCAAATGAAGTAATTGAAATGAAATTCAATTGAAATGAAATTCAAATGAAAAGTAGAAACTTCAATATTTTAAATTCAGTATTAATTAAAACTTAGTTGCGCAGAGAGCACAAGTTTCAGTATGAAGAGCCTTGAAAGGCTATACTACTGTAGAGAATGTGAAGCCCTGGATTAACCATTAGCCTTTGCTTGTGTAGATAAGAAGAAAATCAGTGATTATTTATATATCAGTTACCATGAAATATAACTTGCTATTATAAAATTAGTTTCTGCCTAAGCCTACTTCTTTTTTTAAGGTTTTATTTATTTATTTGAGAGAGAGAGAGAGACAGAGATAGCAAGAGAGAGCATGAGTGGGGAGGAGAGGGAGAAGCAGGATCCCCACTGAGCCAGGAGCCAGACATGGGGCTTGATCCCAGGACCCTGAGATCATGACCTGAGCTGAAGGCAGACGCTTAACTGACTAAGCCACCCAGGCACCCCATAAGCCTATTTCTTAAAAGAGGCAAAGTACTTCCCTAACATCATAAAATTTGTTTTCAAAACGCCAAGGACTTCTGGGGCGCCTGGGTGGCTCAGTTGGTTAAGCGACTGCCTTCGGCTCAGGTCATGATCCTGGAGTCCCAGGATCGAGTCCCGCATCGGGCTCCCTGCTCAGTGGGGAGTCTGCTTCTCCCTCTGACCCTCCCCCATCTCAAGCTCTCTCTCTCATTCTCTCTCTCAAATAAATAAATAAATAAAATCTTTAAAAAAAAAAAAATGCCAAGGACTGCTGACTTCTGACTTTGCAATTATGAATATTTACTATAAAAAACTATGTGTCAGAATTTGTTATAGAAAAATGTGTGTGTCCCCCTAGAATTATAAATTACTTTCCATGGGAGCCCACTCTTATGCATTTTTTGATGGTAAGTTGGCTGATTATATACTCACTTATCTTGATAAGAGTATCTCAACCAGTATAAAAAATACTGTGGGTGCTTGTAATATCAGAGGAGTATATAAAGGCATTTCTCCTTTAAAATACCATTTTACAAGTAAATTCTAAAAGATTAATTCTAAAACACAATGCAAACACTTGATTTTTCATTACAACCGAAAATAAAAACACCTTTTGAAACTCTTAGAAGAGGAACATTTTTGCATCCTACAAGAAAAGATATACACACATACACACACAAACACACAACCCTAAAGAAAACTATTGATCAAACAAAAAATTTCTGTTTAACAAAGGCACCATAAACAAAAAAGATAGGAAATATATTGGAGAAGGTATTTACAACATACATAACAGTTATTGAGAAACCGTAAAGAGCTCTTAAATTTCAATATAAAGAGACAAACTTCCTATAGATTTTTTTTCATATCCCTTGAAGAAGCTGGGCATGAAATTAAAAACAGTTTACAAAGGAGGAAACCAAATCACCAAAAAACACAAAAGAAAAATCTCACTCATAATGGGAAGAATGAGAGTAGAAAATATCTGGCATGTCTATAATGTTGGCAAGGATTTTAAACAAAAAGCAAGTCTCCCTTTCTACTAATGGAAAAATACAATATATATGTATATTTATATTACCAATTATACATTTGGTAGAGTCAAGTTAATTATCTGTCAGGGTGCCTAGGTGGCTCAGTCAGTCACGCATCTGACTCTTGGTTTTGGCTCAGGTCATGATCTTAGGGTCCTGGGATTGAGCCCCACCTTGGGCTCTGTGCTCAGAGGAGAGTCTGCTTGTCCCTCTCCCTCTGCTCCTCCCCTCACTCTCTCTCTCTCATAAACAAAATCTTAAAACAAAACAAAACAAAACAAAACAAAATTTGGCTTCGTCTTCATGGGAACCCTTCAATCCCACAATTGGTATATACTTTTGAGAAATTCTTGTGTGTGAACAATAGCAGACATGTCAAGATGTTTGTTGTAACAGGGTAACAATAAAAAATTCAATAGCAATTAAATGTCCATCAATAAAATAAATTGTGGATTATTTATATGTTGAAATACCACATAGCATTTAAAATGAAGGGACTTGATTTATATATAGCAGAATGGAAAGAAGTTTAAAACCTAATGGTAAGCAAAAAAAAAAAAAAAAAGCAAGTTGCATAAAAATAATTTCTGGGAGATTTAAAAACAGAAATACAAAAAGCAATTTATATATTAACTCTTCCCAAACACAGCATAAAATTGTATAGCATATATGCTGATTAATTTTATGTGTCAGCTTGGCTAGACTATGATACCCAACCAGATGTATATATCTATATATACAGAGGGAGAGGGAGAAGGAGGCAGAAAGGCAGGGAAGGAGAGGGAAAGGGAGGGTGGGAGGGAGAGGAAGAAGTCTCAAACATTCGTAGGAAATACGTGAAGCCAACTTCAGGTTGGTGGGTATGTCTAAGGAGGGAGAGAGGCAAATGGTTTGGCGGCAAGAATTAAAACTTTGGCTTTACCTATGATTTTTTTAAAAATATGTATCATATATAATTTCACATAAGTATGCAGATTTATATATCAAACAAAAATGGCAAAATGTTAACATTAATTCCAGGATTTCCATTACTCTACTTTTTTATACCTTGAAGCACAAAATAAACAAGCACTGCATGAGAGCAGTTTTATCCCAATCATTAAAATGGTGCTGTTTTGTATGGTGTTGATTCACATGGCCTGGGTGAAGGTTGCCTCAGTGAAATGTCCCTCATGCTTCCCTGCAACTGTGCTTTCATTTTATTTCATTGAGCAACATTAAGTCTCCTAACACAGTATCTACTACTGAGGGAAACATGCCTTGGATTGGGGGGAAAAAAAGTTTTGATAACTAAAATTAAGATACCCAATTGCAAATCAATAACTCCAATTCATTCCTCAATCTCTATTATCTACATCTAGATGTGAATCAGTCTTCTAAGCTAAAAAATTTGCAGTTTTTCAAGATTAAAAACATATTAGTTTTTTAAAAGATTTTATTTATATATTTGAGAGAGACAGAGTGGGGCAGAGCACAGGAAGAGGGATGAGCAGACTCCATGCTGAACATGGAGCCTGACATGGGGCTCAAGCTCAGGACCCTGCGATCATGACCTGAGCCAAAATCAAGAGTCGGACCCTTATCTGACTGAGCCACCCAGGCGCACCCCCAAATAATAGTTTTTGAGCCAACAATGCTAAGAGCGAAACAGAGGCGAGGCTATTTCCCTTCTCTCCTACAGGTTCAGAGCTGGAGTTACAAATCAGGTTTCCTCCACCCCCTGAGCACATATATGGAGGGTGTCTAGCAGAGCTTGTTTCCCACGTTATTTAAATGAGTGTTAATATAAAAATGAGATACAAAACCAAATAACTTTGGGAATTATTAAGCTAAACAGAACTAAATGGATTCTCTCTATGGCAGGATTTCACAGAGCATCTTGCATATTGATATACTTGATAAAATTTCTAAAGAAGGATACAACATGCAATATGTCATCTTTTACCCATGTCATCTTATTTCATAAAATGTCTCATGGGACTAGTATCCAATACAGTGTCATGGGAAATGCCAACATAAAGACCATCAGTATCTTTGGGGGCTGAAGCACTGTAAAACATATTAGCCTCTCAATATATGAAGGAAGTTTTTTAAATGTGTGCAATTTTCCCTTGTTTCTTGTGGAGGAAAGAAATCGGGTCTACGTGACATAATGATAGCAGCTAGGCACCATTCTCTGCTTGACAAGCTGTCAAGAATCTGAGGTCACTATTAAGTCACCTTCACTTTCTTCCTCTCTTGGCTTAGGGTTCAATGGACTTCCTCAGAGGAAAATGAGCCAAAGATAAGTAGAATATACTGGAAATTCCTGCCTCGCAGAAAAACATGTGTGACAGGCATTTTTAGAAGCAAGCTTTTTCCTCTCTGACAACAAACATACTTTTTCATATTTGTGGAAACAGTGAGCTGTATCCTGCTCCACAACTAAAACACATATACACATACATGTGCACGCATGCTCACACACACCCCTCTCACCTGACCACAACATACAATAAAGTTATGAGCTTCCAAAGAGTTATCTATTTTGTGAAAGATAGCAACTCACCATTTATTCCCCTGAGCAGCTGATTTTCATGCTTTAATAGCATTACAGAAAATCCATTCCTCACTCTCTTTAATACAAGGGCATCTGACGAGTTCATCAGTCCTGTCTTCATTTGATGCCAGTCAGCATTTCCCTAGCTCAGTACAGCTGCAAAGAGCTTTCCAATCTGACCTTCTGTATTCCAGTGCATGTCAAGCTAGTGAGTGGCAGGAACAGGAACAAAAGGGGTAAGAAAGATAAAAGTTCTTTTAAAGTAAGTTTCTCACTAGGTTTTGAATCAGGAACAACCTCAAAAAAGAACAGTTATTTTTCTTTGCCCAACTTCTTCACAGGTGGTTTTTATTAGAAAATCAGAAGCAACTAAGATCCTGTAGGATGGCAAAACTGAACTCAATTTCCAATCCCCAAATGCCTCATGTGGGAACCTCGGGAGAGCCACTGATTTTCCGAATTCAATCTCTTCATTTTCGAAAGGAGGAAATAAGAACTGTGGCAGAGTCCATAAATTTGGTGCACTAAATGCCTGCTCTAAATCTCTCTTCTGGATCATCTTTTATCATATTTCTTGGAACGCTCAAACTAGACCTTCTAACAGAGCACCTTTGTGGCAGAGGTAGCCATGTCATATGATTCTGGACAATAAGACATAAGAGGATTTCTCTGGGGTTTATAAGAAAGGCTGTGCTTTTCTGACCCAGACTTGAGCTTCTGCATGTCTAACAATCTCCCAGGTGACGTCAATGCCTCCCTGGATTGCACTTTAGTAGCAAGGGCCTGGAAAGCAAATGATATCAATGTGGTAGGAGAGGTGCAGCTGGGGGATGGTGTGCAAAGCAAGTAGGGTGCTGAATTCTACATGCTCCTCTTAACAAGCCTGCCCTCAAGAGAATCTATTTTATGAGAGCATAACTGCCTAGGGTTTTATCAGAGCCTAAATGATCTGGGGGGAAGAGAAACACTCAACTTCAGCTGACTCTAGACTTCCACAGAGGGAAAGAAAATACCTAACTCCAGCTCCCTTTAACCTTCCTGTCTTACCTAAGCATAGCAAAGCAAAACAAAACTGAGAAGCCCTTATAAAGGCCACAGCTCAGGGCACAGGCTCCCTGAAAGACTGACGCATAATCATAGTACTTTAGCTTTCCCTCCACCCACACCTTACCATCACAGCATTAGGGCTCCTGTATAATAATACGAGAATCCAATCAAAAGAACTGCCTGATTCAGACTTTATTTAAGAAGGAGTCCCCAGGGAAACTGAAAGCCAATTAGTGAGACAAAAATAAGGACATCAGAGGAAACTTTAACCTATGACACCTACAGCTGCAATGGGTAGCACACATAGCTTATCCCCAAGCCAGATATACTTAAAACCTTACACTAAAAACCTATTTACCTGAGTTCTTTTCACCCAGTACATCGTGTCAGGCTTTCAAAAAAAATTACAAGTCATACTAAAAAACAAACAAACAAAAGTTTAAAAAGAACGAACAGCAGAACCACACTCAGATATAGTAGAGATGTTGGGATTGTCAGACTAGGAATTTAAAACAACTATGATTAATAAGCTAACAGCTCTAATGGAAAAAAGTGAGTGGCATGCAAGAATAGATAGATAATATAAGCAGAGAGATAAAAGACCTAAGAATGAATCAAAAGAAAATGCTAGAGGGGCCCCTAGGGGGCTCAGTTGATTAAGTGCCCAACTAACTCTTGATTTCCACTCAGGTCACGATCTCAGGGTTGTGAGATCAAGCCCCACATTGGGCTCTGCACTGGGTGTGGAGCTTGCTGGGGATTCTCTTCTTCTCCCTCTGCTCCTCCCCCAACCCCACTCACATCCTCTCTCTCTAAAAACAGAAAGAAAGAAAGAACATGCTAGAAACTAAAGACACTGTAACAGAAATGAAGAATATTTTTGATTGACTCACCAGTAGAAAAGAAAGAATCAGCCAGGAAAGAATCAGTAAGCTTGAAGAAATGTCAATAGAAACTTCTGTGATTGAAATACAAAAAGAAAAAAGAAAAAAAGGATGAAAGGAACAGAATATCGAAGAACTATGGGATAATTATAAAAGGTATAAAAAAACTGCATAATGGGAATACCATAAGGAGAAGAGAGTAAGAAGTAGAAAAAAAATTCGGAGCAACAGTAATAGAATTTTCCAAATTAATGATAGATACCAAATCACAGCTGCAGGAAGCTTAAAGAAGAGAAAGCAAGATAAATGCTAAAAAAACCAAACCAAAACAAAACAAAAAAACCTGATACCTATGCATATCATATTCAAGTTGCAGAAAATCAACACAAAGAAAGTATTTAAGGAAGCCAGAGAAAAATATCTTACCTATAGAAGAAGAAGAATTACATCAGACTTCTCTGCAGAAATCATATAAGTAAGAAGAGAATAGAACAAAATATTTAAAGTGTTTACAGAATCACCAACATGGAATTCTTTAATCAGCAAATACCCTTCAAAAGTGAGAGGGAAACAAAAACTTTATCAAGCAAATAAAAATTGAAGGCATTTGTTGCCAGTAGGCATGTCTTGTAAGAAATGTTAAAAGAAATTCTTAAGAAAGAAAATGTAGAGATCAGAAATTCAGATCTACATAAAGAAAGGAAGACCTTTAGAGAAAGAATAAGTGAAGATAAAATAAAACCTTTTTCTTTTTCTTGATTGACCTAACAGATAACAGTTTGTTACTAATAACAACAATGTGTTAAGAGACTATCCCTTAGATAGGTGAAATGAACAATGGCAATGTTGTCAGGGATGGGAGTGAGGAGTTGGGTATATACTGTTAAAAGCTACTCGCACTACATATGAAGTAATATAGCACTCCTTGAAAGTGAACTTGTATTAGTTGTAAATGTGTACTGCAAACTCAATAGTAGCTACTAAATGAGTATGTGTTTTGCCACCTAATGATCACCACCTTATTTTTATTAGGCTACACACACACACACACACACACACACACACAAAGACGAGAGAAACAAATGGAATCATACAAAATGCTCAAATAAAACTAGAGAAGGCAGAAAAAGACAAAAAATAAAGAAGAAACAAAGAACTAAGACAATGAATAATAAACAGTAAAACTATGGTAGATATCAATCTCAATACATCAATAGTCCTTTAAAATGTCAATGGTCTAAAGACCCACTTTAAGGGACTGTAAGAGTGGGTGGAAAAAACAAAACACCATTATCAAAATACATGTTGTCTACAAAAAACCTGTTTTAAATATAAAGACATAGATTAAAAGTAAAGGAATGGAGAAAGATATGCCACATTTTTCTGTTTGTCTACTAGGAAAACAATTAGACTCAAATCCGTGATGTTCTTTCTCCCAGCAGACATTGATGTATTGAAGATTAAAATTGTTCTCTGTTTCTTGATTTAAGGTAAATATGTGTGTATATAAAGTCTTAAGTGTTTTATTAGTATACAGCAAATCAGTTTATTATAATTGTATGCATTGTGAGATGGATGTTTTTGTATTTTCATCCTTTGTGAATTAAAATCGTCGTTTTTTAAAACAAAGCCAATACCATTGTCCTGTCTTGCGAGCTTGATTTTCAGTAGAAAATAGATATTAGTAGAAATAAATTGTCAAAAATGGAAATGCATGATTCATGATAGAAAATACTGATAAATTGGACATCGTCAAAATTTAAAACTTCTGATCTGCAAAAGACATGGTAAGAGAAGAAAAGCCACAGACTGAAAAACTACTTTTGCAAAATACATATTTGATAAAGGGCTGATACTCAAAATATATGAAGCATTCTTAAAACTCAACAATAAACAACCCAGTTAAAAACGGACAAAAGATCCAAACAGACACCTCACCAAAGAATATGTACTGATGGCAAGTAAGCTTATGAAAAGATATTAAACATCATATGTCATTAGGGAATTGTGAGACATCACTACACACCTACTAGAATTGCTAATATTGCTAAAATCTGAAAGATCAACAACACTAAATGTGGGAAATGATGTGGAGCAACAGAAAATCTAATTCACTGATGATGAGAACACAAAATGATGGTTATTTTGGAAGAAAATTTGGCAGTTTCTTGCAAAACTAAACATACTCTTACCCAGAAAGAGGCATGTGTTCCAGTTTATCATTTGAACAAGTCATCTTTCAGAATGCAAGAGGGGCACTAAAAACATGAAAGTTATATAGTTTTTTAAGTAATTAGTTATTGGCTGATAATTTGGTTTATTAACTTAGCAAATTACGCTATGGAAAAAAAATATTCTTTGTGTGTAAATATCTTCCTTCTGGTTTGTTATTCTTTCCCTTCAGGATTTAAAGATGATAATTTCTTTGAATTGGCTTCTAACGTTTGTGTTGAGAAGTCAGCTCTCCATTGAATCATTCCTCCTTTCAAATCTAGTGTCTATCCTGGAGAAACACTTACACAGAAATGAAGAATATTTTCTTCAGAGAAGAAATGCAAAAATGCAGAGAGAAATGCAAAAACTGTTCAAGACAGCATTGTTTATAACAGGAAAATTTTGAAATCTTTATATATAAGTTTTATAAAAAATCCACTGATGGAACAATATTGAATAAACTATGGTATGTTTTTATCATGGACTGCATCACAACAGATGTAAAGTGATGATCTCTATATAATGACATGAACACATTATTTTACTTTATTTTAGAGAGAGAGAATGCATGAGTGGGGGGAAGGGCAGAAGGAGGTGGTGAGAATCTCAGGCAGACTCTACGCTGAGCGCAGAGCCTAACTCGGGGCTTGATCTCCGGACCCTGAGATCATGACCTGACCTGAAACCAAGAGCCAGACGCTCAACTGAATGAGCCACTCAGGCACCCCTACATGAACACATTTTTAAATGAAATACTGGTAAGTGGTATATTGTTCCTCCTTTCTGAAAACTTTCTCTTATCCCCTAAGCCTGGGTTATGTGTGATTGCCAAGTACTACCTCTTCTTAGCTCTATCCTATCTTGAAATTAGTTATTTGTCTAGTTATTCATATCTTCCAATAGACTCTAAACTCCACAATTGCAAACAATAGTTTACATTGCTTAAGAAAAAAAAAAAGACGACTTGAATTTCCATCCTACCCAGTCCTTCTTCAATCAGCTTCAGTTTCTTCCCTCCTGATCTGTGTTCTTCATAGTCCAGCCACTTAGGTACCACAAGTCTCCAAGGGAGTCATGAAGAGATCACCAGGTGGGACCTCAGAGTTCCCTTCCTAATCTGAACAATGATCACAGCAAGCCACTGATGTAACATGCCCAGAGTTCTGAGCACTCACAGAGTTGCTCCAAGGGTGGGATAACTCTGCTCCTTATCAGAAGGGAAAACTCTTCTCTCCTGGGTGTCTCAGTTTGTGCCCTGGACCACAGAGCATCACTTGCTCTGAGTCCAACTTCTAATCAGGTCACTGAGACCTCAACCTCAGCCCAGCCAGATAAAGACTAAGCCTCTTTCCCTCAAGGAAATTTTACCACCTACTAATCATCAATTTACTTTTAGTAGGCTCCAGGTTTGACCAAGGGCAGGAAATTAACATTTTTGAGTCTCTACAGTACAACAGATGCTGAGTGTGCATTTTACTTACTTTGTATAATTTAAGATCCCCTTGAGACAGGCCATCCTCATTTTAAGAGCATGAGATTGCAACACAGAGGTTAAATGGTTTTTCCATAGACACATTAGTATTATTGATCAGATCTATGATTTAAACTTAGAGCTGCCTAATTCCAAAGCCTATGTTTTCTCTACCAAGCCACTGAGATCTATGCATGACTAAAAAACAAGGGTAAGTTTAAAGCCTTGCTATGCAAAGTATGATCTAAGGATGAGTTGTGTGGTACCATGTGGAAGGTTGTTAAAAATGCAGACTGTCCAACCCCAAAGCAACTGAATCAGAATTAGCATTTTAGAAAGAATCCCCACTCAGGTGATTTTTATGCACATTAAAGTTGAAAGAGCATCCATTAATGACATATGACAGATTTGTAGATCAAGTGACCAAAAGGATGGTGATTGGGTATATATTTGGTAACCACCACTGAAATAGGGCAAAAAGATTAAAGAGTACTTTGAGAGAGGGGAAGAGTGGCCCAGTTTTAGATATTTGGAATATATATGAAAGACATTCAAGTGGAGGTATTCAGGGGATAATTGGATATAGCAGTTTGGAGATCAGAAAAAATCTCAGGCTGGAGATGGGGATTGGGTAGTTGTCATGCAGGGTGGAATGTAGGACCATGAATGTGGGTAAGGCTGAAGAGGAAGAACATATAGAAAGAAAAGCACCAAAGACAAAAGTTGCCCAGAGGCTATCGTGTGAAAGTTTGCAATTCCTCTGAAGACTGTTTGTCTCCAAGATTTAGAACTAGAAACCTTATGTTGGAAGATCTTGTTAAAAGTTAAAATTTTTCAGTATGAGGAAGTGGTCTCTAACAGAGCTCTTCCATGAATGAATGGGCTTCCTTGAGAAATAAAGAGGAAACCTCATTGTATCTCATCTAGCACACACACACTTGTCAGGGGTGCTACAGAAATAATTTAAAAACTGAAACTCTGGAATGACTGCAACCCTGAAACTCCACCATTACCCCATTACCAAGGCTAAATGGTTATGTTAATAGTAAATGTCCCTGTGTGTTCAAATTCTAGCATGGTTAACTGGAACTGCAATAAAAGGCCATAAGTCTTGATGTTTTATATATAGGGAATTAAAATAGATAACTGCCTCAAGTTTTATATCTCACAAGGATTTGTCATAGCCCTTAGAATTTGCTGTTGTAATTTTTCTAGCACTGTCGCAATGCAGACCAGGGTTATGTTAGGAAAATACAATGCGAAATACAGTAAATTGAAACTCTTAGAAGTCTGTCTAATCCCTTCTCTCCATTCTCCCCAATATTTAATCTTTTCTCTTCTCTATTGCTTGAACTGTCCAAAAAAAAAAAAAAAAAAAAGATCTGAACGTGCCAGGTCTGGGGTGGGATGGTGGAAAAGGTATTACTTTTGAGGAAAACATTTTGCCTTCATAAAGAATCCAACTTCTTAGGCTTTCTAAGTGGTCCTTTGCAGACTGACTCAGACCCATCTCTAGGTATCTACCGTTCACATTTTTCTCTCTAAAATGGTCTTCGCTTTATTCTTTGAAGTGAATAGATCGAAGTTATTGGTTAGTCTTCCCTTATAGGCTTTGGCTACTATTTTGTGCTTCTGTATCCTTGATTTCCCTCATCTCCACCTGGCTTATATTTTGACCAAGGATACGGAAGCACAAAAATAGTAGCCAAAGTCTATAAGGGAAGACTAACCAATAACTAAATTTGCCCCTTTCATCAGGCCCAAGAAAGCTGACAATGTAGCTCTAGAATCCTAAGATCTGAGAACTAAGAGAACCATTGGTATAAGTTCCAGTCTGAAAGCCAGCAGGCTGAAGACTTGGGAAGGACCAATGTTTAAATTCGAGTCCAAAGCAGGAAAACACCAATGTTCCAGCTCAAAGCACTCAGACAGAAGTTTCTCCTCATTCTTTTTGTTCTATTCAGGACTTCAATGAACTGACTAGGTGAAGCTCACCTTAATTAGTGAGGGAAACCCACTTTACTCTGTCTGCTGATTCCAAGGTTTATCTCACTCAGAAGCACCCTCAAAAACACACTCAGAATAATGCTTGACCAAACTTCTGAGCACCCTATGCCCCAGTCACCCTGATGCATACAATTAACCATTACACACTTATTACTCCAAATTCAAGCATGGTATTGTAACCCTTCAGGAGTTCCTATCATATCAGACATTCAGGAGTGTATCTCCAATCAATTAATCCAGTCTCCATGATTGGTCTGCTGGCACTGAGCCCTGAGTTCACCTGGCAACCACCCATTTCTGTTCATATCAGCATAGCCTTGGGGCAATGTCATACAGAACAACCCCTTGCCCTGTTACCATGCTTCTGGTCTACTTACCCAATATCCTGCTAAACACAGTGTGATTGTCATTAATATCTGGTCTTATGGGCATGGAAAGGCTTTTTCAAATCCTAAGAGTAAATGAGAAGAACAGAGATCCTCATGGAAGAGCATTAAAAATAAAACCGTATCTTTGGACTTCTAAGAATCAGGTTAGAACCAGATTTAAAAGTGTGTGTCACTTCTTACCAATCTGTTGGTGACTACCGAGGGGCCTCTGTTTTTTGTTTTTTTGGTTTTTTTGGAGGGGGATCACTCAATGAAGAGAGGGGGCCTGCCTTGATTCTAGGGATCAGCCTCCCAGGGTCCTTCCCACCACACTAGCAGGAAAGGCTCAATGATTGTTGGGTACCTGCCCAGTCTGATTGTTTGAAAGTAACCATTCACCTCTTAAAGACCTTGAGCTTTGGCATCATAGACTCTAAATTGTGTTACACAATTCATTTGAAGAGGGCCGATGCCCAATAATGCTGATCTATTTTTTTTTTTTTTTCCACTCAGCAAATGGATGATTTGATTTTCTCCTCCTCCCAATTAGCATCAGTGGTAGATTTCCTAACGGTGTGATTTGAGCTTGAAGGTTAAACATGGCATGCCTGTCTGTTGTTCAGATCAATGCTGCTCTGACATTGTATTCCTCACCTTAACTTCCATCAATGATTTGATTTAAACCAGCTGCTTTTGCTAATTCAGTAATTAGTCACTTGGCAAAGCACTAATCGTATTGGGAGGTAGGAAAAAAACCCTCAGACTTACATATGTAATAAAATTTCAGCATGAAAAGGTTGTTCCAAAGAATGATAATATCTAATATGAAACTCAAATTTAGAAAAAATAAAGAGGAAAAAAATTACTAAAGATCCATACTGTTGTCTTGCTCCGTTCTGTAAATCCCAAATGTGTGCCAGGCATTATGCCAAATGCTTCCCATACATTACTATCATCCCTACAGTGACCTTAAAAGATAGTTATTATCAGCTCCACTCTAGAGATGAGACACTAAAGCCCAGGGACACTCAATGTTTTTCTCATTATCTCCTGGCCAGAAAATGAAAGAGAAGAAATTCAAATTCCATGTTCTTCAAATCCCTTTTCACAACTTTTAAAGATATCTTTCTTGCCCTCCCAATGGGTAAAATTCTGTGAAAATCACACAGATACCCATTCAAGAAAATGGAATGTTTTATCCTGATTTTTCATTTGAATGGCTGGGATGTTGTATCCAATGGCTCTACACATGAAACCGGGTATATGGAACTTAGGTCCCATCTAAAGATCCAAAATTGTCTGTGTATTTGGTGCTGTGTTAGAAATTATTTAGCACTGTTGAAATTTCTGCTATTAACTGTCTGTGTACACCAGCTCATATTATAGGTCTAAAAATGTCAATCCCATGCACTAATCTAATTCTAGGCATGAATGAGTATTCCTTTGTCCCCAGGCCTACTGGCATTGTCTGTATTTTATCCCAAGAAAAATTTCTGAACATTAGAAAAAAAAATGTGACTTTTTTCTATTATCCTATGCGAGCTTTGGAAATAAACAGATAAATGATGACTAGACTTACAATATTTTATACAGAAAATTGCTTAACAATAAATAGGTCAATCCAGCAAAAGAAAAAAATCTGCTTATTGAACGAACAACGCTCAGACAGTATGGTTTTATGTGCATTATCACCTTTAATCTTTCTAGGAACCTTGTCAGGTAGGGTTTTTAGAAATGAGTAAATTGGAGCTTAGAAGGTCAAGTGTCTGGCCCAAGGTCACAATGCTGGTGAGGATGAATGCTTGCATAAAAAAGCCCCTGTATTCTGTACCCATGATAAACATAGCTAATGAATCAGCATGCTCTTTTGTGCTAAGCCTGGAAAGTTTTTAGAACTCCCTCTCTGCATTGAGCACCGCCCCCCAAAAAAACCCCACAGACACCCCTCAGTAGTCACCAATGGTTTGATAAGAAGTGGCACAGACTTTGAAATCTGGTTCTAACCTTACTGCCAAGATATTAATATACTGGCAAAGCCATTTAGACATTTTAAGGGATGAGGCCACATCACGCTGCTGCCTCCCTTTGGTGAGTTAATACATCATGTGTGGTGGATCTGTATGCCAACCTCTCTGATAGGTCACTGAGGCTCATAGCAAAGAGGTGATTACTTACGCCAGCTTCTTTTCCCAGAGACAAACACCAACTCACCCAAGGCCTTATCATCCTGGGGGGTGACTGTTTACAGAATTCAAATTTCATTTAACTAAGAAGACACATTTTAAAATTGATTTTCTCTCAAAATGCACTTGGGTTTTGTAAATGAACACAGGAAGCAGCTTTCTGAAGTTAAATAACAATTCCCTGGAGGGAGTCTGCAGAGCAGCCTCAGAGTTATACATATATAAACTACAGTCCATTTCTTTCCACACCAGGCAACCAGGTCTCTAACATTTAAATTAGGTTATCTGAAGTATGCATAAAGCCTACACCATGCTGGGACAGTGTGGAGACACTCAAAACTTCCCCTTTTCATTCTGACTCCTTTGTAAGGATTTCTTCCCTTACATGCCTCCAAAGATCATTGATAAAGATTTTGAACAAGTAAAACCCAATCTTCTAATGAAGTTACAGGTAATGTCATCAAAAATATTTTTAACAGAACGTATGAAAATGGCAAACATCATTATTTAAATTATCTGTAACTAATCCTTCATTTTTAAAAAACTCTTTAGCTAATTATGATATGATCTCACCGATATGTGGAATTTAAGAAACAAAACAGAGGAACATAGGGGAAGAGAGGAAAAAAATAAAACAAAAGGAAACCAGAGCGAGAAACAAACCATAAGAAACTCTTAATCAAAGGAAACAAACTGAGAGTTGCTGGAGGGGAGGTAGGTGGGGGGAATGGGTAACTGGGGGATGGGCATTAAGGAGGACACAGGATGTAATGAGCACCGGGGGTTGTATAAGACTGATGAATTACTGACCTCTGAAACAAATAATACACTCTATGTTAATTAATTTACATTTTATAAAAACTCTTTAGGGCGTCTGGGTGGCTCAGTCGTTAAGCGTCTGCCTTCGGCTCAGGTCATGATCCCAGGGTCCTGGGATCGAGTCCCACATCGGGCTCCCTGCTTGGCGGGAAGCCTCCTTCTCCCTCTCCCACTCCCCCTGCTTGCATTCCTGCTCGCTATCTCTCTCTCTGTCAAATAAATAAATTAAAAAAAAAATCTTTAAAAAAAAAAACTCTTTAGCTATTCACTCATAGATTAAAAGGAAGAATTTAAAAGGGAAATATATTTCCTTTCAGAGAGGGAAGATGTCCAAAGAGACTAGAGAAAAAGACAAAGAAGGTAGTTTTGTGTAATGATACTTGTAAAAAATTATAAGTTCATGACCAGCATAGAAATGGTGAAGTTGACCAAATCATTCTATTACAGAAATAAATGGTATTTGCTACATAATTTCTACTCAAAATATTTATTTTTAAATAAAAATTTAGAAAATATTAAAAAGTAGTTTGGAAAATAAATACATCCCAATCTCACAACTCATTGGTAACTATTGCTAATATTTTTACTATTTCCATTCAGTAATTTTTTTCTATACATTAACATATTCTAAGTGCATTTATTTTTATAAATTCAGGATTTTATATGAGTATAGGTGTATATATGTGTGAATGGATGTAAGTGTGTAGATAAGCACATATGCATATACAGATGTGTGCACCTGTGGATGTGCACGTACATGTATATACTGTACACATGCATGCATGTTTGTACACGTGTTTGTGTGCATATGCATAATCATTTGTATGTGTGCATGTCATATGTATATATATGAACATGTGTGTATTTCTATATATCTGTATTTATCAGTCTGAGTCTTTGTATATTCAAATGTACATATGTGTATATGTGTATCTGTGTGTGTGTGCATGCATGTTTGTGTTTGTATGCCTTAATATCTCTGTGTAATTTTACCAATAACCATAGGTGGGACGTTCATCACCATTTAATTCTGAAGCATTTGTAATGTTAATTTTTCTTTATTTTTGTTGTTCTTATATATCTCTGTAGTTTTATGTTGCATAGTTCAAAGTGCCAAGTAGTTTTAAAGGCTCGTTACAAAAACTCACCTTACATGCAACTGATGAATCACTAAATTTTCCCCCTGAAACTAATAATACATTATATGTTAACTCAATTGTATTTAAATAAAAAATTTAAAAAAAAAAAAACCTCGCTTATGTCCCTCTCCTAAGCAACTAATTTAAATCTGTGAGCCAACAGGCACCTGGGTATCTCAGTCAATTAAGCATAGGACTTCGGCTCAGGTCATGATCTCAGGGTCCTAGGGTTGGCCAAGCATCCAGGCTCTGCACTCAGCAGGGAGTCGGCCTCTCCCTCTCTCTCTCTGCCCCTCCCCTCAATTGTGCTCTTTCTGGCAAATAAGTAAATAAAATCTCAAAAAAAAAAAAAAAATCTGTGAGCCAAATCTTCTATTATTTGACTTCATGGCTCTAAAGGACACATTTATACTTCAATAATCTCAAATTTTTAGTCTTAATTATATTTTACTTCCCCAAACTTAATACAGAAGCTGAGCTGTTTTTCATTGATTCTCCCACCTCTGCTTATGCCCACTCTGTGAGTTGCACAATTTTCTCAGTTTATTATAATTTTGGTTAGGTCAATAGTCATGCCTACTTGGTATGTCCAAATAAAAACACTATGTCCATGGAAACACTGATTACCTTTGCTGTCTAAACAATATACTGTTTATGCCTGTTTTTCCACGAACTTCTCATTACTTTAAGCTCCTCCATCTTTATAGATACTTGTTACAATTACTTTGATTCATTGTGCATGGATAGCCCATGGCTGGTAATTTAATATCCAAAAACAAGATTTGAGTACTTCAGTTTTATAATTCTCAATTTTTTGACTTTATCCGGTCAATGTAGCTACATATTTAATAACATACATAAAATAGATATATATTAGAGTTTGTGAGACTTCCTTTGGGACCTAAAATATGATTAATTTGAGTGAATTATTTCTGGTGTCTTTAGAAAAATAACTTTATTCTCTATGTTTTTGCCATAAAGTACTATTTTATCTATTATATAAATCTTGACAGCTGTGCAAGTACTCTATAGTCTATCTTATTTTTGTCTATATAACCTACCAATTCTGAGGAAAATGTGTTTTTAAAAATCCACTCTAATCATCATTTTGTTAGTTTACTTTTTACATTTTTAACAAATTTTGCAATATGCATTTTATCACTATGATATTATGGTAATAATGTAGTCTTGATAGATTGTATATATTGTCATTATAAAATATCTCTTTGTTCTTTTTTCTATCTTTTGGTTAACCTTAGAAATATCCTTCTTTATTCTTTTTTTCCATCTTTTAGTTAACTTTAGATTTATATATGTTGCTCAGTTTCTAAGGTTTTTAAAACAGCTTTATTGAGGTATAATTTACATATGAGTGGGAGGGACTTGCTAGACTAGTATTTGATAGCGTCCCACAGGCTTCTTTACTTACTGTTCAGATTGTGTAATTTTTACTGACATATCTTCAAAATAAAAACCTATTTGTTTCTTCTGCCATCTCATGATAGAAGATGAGCCCTTTCAATGAATTTTTTAAAATGTAAGTTATGGTACATATAATTCCATTTTAAAGTTATTGGGTTCTTTTTAAAAATAACTTATCTCATGAGTATTTTCTCTGTTATGGGTCATTATTATACTTTAACTCTTTAATCATGGTTTTAATTCTTGGAACATATTTATAATAGCTGCTTTAAAACATGCATCTGCTATGTCAACTCTACTAAAAAAAAAAAGTCTAAACAAACAAAACCATGCATCTGCTAGGCACAACATCTAATCTCCCTCACAGACAGTTTTTATTGACTGTGTTTTTCCTGTGAATGAGTCACACCTGTTGCACTTTCCTGTTACTTTTTATGTCTCATAAATCATTTTGTGGAAAACTGCATCTTCAGATCAGACAGAAATTCTAGATTTTGATGCCCCTTGGGTATTTACATTAATGTTCTTTATGGGATTTTTTTTTTTTCTGTGACTTGCCTGGTCTGATTCTATAGAGTCTGTCTCCTCACACTGTACAGAGACTGAGCTCTCAGGTCATTCATACTCATTCTCATTTTTATTTTTAGGCATGGCTTCCTAGGGCTCACACCTGGGTCAGCTAATCTTAGTGGTGTGCCAATGATTGGTCAAATGTCTTGCTCAAAAACCTTGAGTCCATAAGTCTTATGGAACAATAAGTTTTCAATAAAATATTCACAGTTTGGGAAGTCTAAAAATACGCTCCATGTTGTTTCCCCCCACCACCACCCCCACCCCCGCCTTGGGCTTTCTTTGATCTCTTGTGCACACGTGCAGGATCTCACATTCAGCCAAGGCTGTGTATATGGGTATAGCCCTCTCCAGTTTATGCTGCCTTCCAGATAGTTGAGCTTCCTGGGAACTTACATACATACACTCATTATGATCGTTTAAATGCTTGGATTCCCTTCTTATCCTTTTGACTCATCTGCCACTCTGTTGCTTGACCCAACCAGTATGATAACTCTAGACCCACGTTGACCTTACACATTCTTTTGCCACCAAGATCACTGCTATTTCAGACTCACAGATATGGGGTTTTTCTAACTTCCAAATCAAGTCAGCCTCGTCAAAAAAAAAAAAAAAAAAATATATATATATATATAGATAGATAGATAGATAGATAGATAGATAGATAGATGGATAGATACATAGGTATTTAGATAGATAGATCCATATATATGGATCTATTGTTTTTCACAGCATTCTCGGCCCTAGTAGAACTATCAGGCCTATGAAGATGGGGGAACAGAAATGAAACTACTGTCCCATTTATTTCATGCATCCAGTGTTGTATTCTGTGGATCCTGGTGTCAATCTGCTTGTTTATTTGCTTTGAGGTTATTTTTTTTTTTCTTTTTCCTTTTATTGTACATTTTGTGTGGGTAGTCCCTGCGGGCTCATTCCGAAACTTTTCAAAAATTTCCCAAGGTGAGAGTATATATTTCTTCAGTCTGCTCATCACTCAGTGAGGCCTGTCAACTTAGATTTGTATTTATCTCAGTCAATGAAATATTCTGCCAATTCTTTAATTATTTCCTTCTTGTATGTCCTCTAGTCGTTTCTTCTGGAACTCCCAATAGATAAGTGTGGAAGCATCCTGTTTCTCTATTTTTTATTTAAAGTTTCCAGATTTTTCTTTCCTTTTTTTGTTCTATATTCTAAAAGAATTTCTCGGGGCGCCTGGGTGGCTCAGTCGTTAAGCGTCTGCCTTCGGCTCAGGTCATGATCTCAGGATCCTGGGATCGAGCCCCGCATCGGGCTCCCCGCTCTGCGGGAAGCCTGCTTCTCCCTCTCCCACTCCCCCTGCTTGTGTTCCCTTTCTCGCTGTGTCTCTCTCTGTCAAATAAATAAATAAAATCTTTAAAAAAAAAAAATAAAAGAATTTCTCAATCCATCTTCCTGTTTAATGATTTGCTCTTCAGGGGTGGCTTTGCTATTTATTATAACTATTGATTTTGTAATGCTTATAATTATAGTTTTCCTTTATCAAGTCATTGTTTTATTACATTTAATGACAGGATAGACATATTTATGCTACAATATCATTTCTTAAATTTCTGTACTTTTTGAAACTCTCCTTTTCATTATTGTACTAAATCTGCTTGTCTCTGTTTAATTATATCAGTTTTTCTCATGTTTTCTGGTCTTTCGTGTGTGTTCTCATCTTTGTTTATTAGATGCCCTGTAGGCATGTGTGTGAATGCTATAATTTTATTGCTATCTCCTTTAGTAGCCATGAGGAAGCAGCAGAAGGCAGTATTCAGCAATGTACAGAAATATCTAGTTTTCAGTGAGTAGTGACGACCATACCATCTGTAATTTTCAGCCTTCCAGGAAACTACTCTTTCAGGCCCCATACCCCCACTGTTTGTCATTATGGTGTAGATGCTTCTGAGACCCAGGGCTTTGCATAAAAAGCATTAGAAGGAAGAGATCAGGTAGTCTGGACAATCATGTATAGTACTGCAACCACCCAGCTCTGAGGGGTTCCATGTGATCCCTCCATTTTTTAGGTTGGAAAACCTTGTCTACCCTTCTGGGTTTTGATCTAATTCCTCCCCAAGTCTGTTATGGGCTATTTTTTACATCAGGAAAATCTTATCTGCCTTCTGTCCTTCAGGGAAGTTTCATAATATCTGGTTTACTAAGGCCATATTTTCTTTTTCACTATACCATAACAAAGGCTGTCATAGATTTATTTTTTTTTTTCTTTAACATTTTCTGTCAATTTAAGTGTTGCTGAGGATATGGAGACAAAGGAATCTTCACAAACTGTTGAGAATGTAAACTGGTACAACCACTGTGGGAAACAGTATGAGGTTTCCTCAAAAAATTAAAAATAGAAATACCATAATGATCCAATAATTCCAATACTAGGAATTTACACAAAGAAAATGAAAATATTAATTCAAAATATATATTATATATATGCACCCCTATGTTTGTTGTTATGGAAGCTACCCAAGTGTCTATAAACAGATGAATAAAGAAATGATGGTATATACATAGAATGGAATATTATACAACCATAAAAAAGATGAGATCTTGCCATTTGTGACATGAATGGACCTAGAGGGTATTCTGTTAAGTGAAATAAGTCAGGTTGAGAAAGATAAATACCATATGATTTCACTTATATGGGAACTCTAAAAAATAAAACAAATGAATAAACAAAACCAGAATCAGACCCGTAAATACAGAGAACTGATGGTTGCCAGAGGGAAGGGATCGGGAGATGAGCAAAATGGGAGAAGGGGAGTGGAAGATACAGGCTTCCAGTTGTGGAATGAGTAACTCGTGGGGATAAAAGGCACAGCATAGGGAATATAGTCAATGGTACTGTAACAGCATTGTATGGTGATAGATGGTAGCTACATGTGAGGTGAGCATAACATAATGTATAAAGTTGTTGAATCACTGTGCCATACACCTGAAACCAATGTAACATTGTGTCAACTATACTCAAAAAACATTTCAATAAAATAAACTCAAGATTGTATAAAGTAAAACAAAATACATTTTCTGTCAATTCAAAGTGTGCTATCTGCCAAAACTACTTACTATTATATAACCCTTCTTTCCCACAAAAGTACATAATCTTGTGGGGTTTTCCACCTGTTGTTGTACCACCAAAACCTAGTACACTGATTGGGAGTTAATAAATGTTGAATGAGTGAATTATTTCCAGGAACAAGGAATTTTAGAGACTGTATAATTTGTATATATATTTAAAATTTAGTATTTTATAATTTGACATTTATTTAACACTATTAGAAATTTCAGTTGTTCCTTAAATTTCAGTATAATGTTCTAGTCAACACTTTGTCTTGCTGTGTTGCCTTTTAAATAATTTCTTTATAACCTTTTCCAACTCCATAATTCTGCTTGAAGTTTTGCTTAATCTATTTCATACTCTTTTCAATATTTAATTGTTCATTTCCAGTTGTTTGGTATTTTTAAACCTCACTTTTCCTTTTCATAGTCTTTTGTTTCTATAGTCTTTACTCCCTCTTTAAGTTATTTAAAACAGTAAGAATATTTGTGTCTGATACACCTGTTCCTAAGCCTTTGAGGGCATGATTGTACTCTGTTGGTTTTTCTCATTTTTTACTTATCCTGCTTTTTGTTATTTTTTTTTAGAATTTTGCTTCTAATTATGAGCTAATCTATCCTTAAAACTTTGCTTATAGGGATTCTTGAGGTGTCAGATGAAGGTGGATTAGTCTTGAGAGTCTTTTCATTTGCCTCTTCCAGGCTCTGGAGGACAATACCAACTCAGAATCACTTTAACCTAAATTCTTAGCTTCCAGTTTTAATTATGTCTCAGGCAGTGTAAATATGGGCTGTAAACCCAACTGAGTATTGGCGTTTGTCTACCTAATCCAAAGAAAAATTACTTTCTGCTATCTCCAGCATGAAAGACCTATATATAAACTCCTTCTTTGATTTATTTAAACATAGTAAAAATATTTGTATTTAAATATACTATTCCTGAAGTCCTTGCAGGTACGGGGGCAGCTGACTTATTTCTAGTCCGCTCTGACAACCTTATGTGGACCCTCCTATTAAACTCTCATTTGAGACTGAGAACAGGTTTTTGTTTGTTTGTTTCTTTAATCCTTACTCTAGATCATAAAGTCACAAAAACTAAGTCCAAGGTCACTAGGATTCAGCAGAAGATCTATATGTAAAAGTTGCTTATTGCTATGGATTCCCACTTTGACAGTTTTTGACCTCTAGAACTTATTATTTCCTTGTCTACTCAACAATACTTTTTTTTAATCCAGCATTTTTAACTGTTATTAGAAGGGTCCGCCAAGGTATCTACTTTACCGTACCAACAGAAACAGAAGTTACAATTTGTCTAATCTCCAAAGACAAAAATATTAAAATCAGTTAAATGATATGCTCTAAATGTAGAGCACACCTCATGAAATATAGCACCATTGCCCCAAGTTGTATATTGTTGCTTGTGATCTTCCATTCAAACTACCCTCTTCATACCTTTTTTTTTTAAGCTAAGTTTAAACCATCTTCAGTGCTCAAGTTCAAACCTCCAACTTAAAGTCTGTCCGAATATTCTAGCTAATATTAATTTGAAATATTTCTTTCTCACATATCAGATATATAAATATGTTATATTTTAAACAATTAAATTTTGTTTAAAACAAATTAAACAATGAATTGTCATCTCTATTTTCTATATGGGAAACAGAGCTTAAGACTACATAAGTCAGGAAGCACTGAAATTGGTGCTTCAATCTTTCTGCCGATTCCTCACCTTGGGGCTACAATAACAGAGAACACCAAATCTTATTTCTTTGCAGCATGCAATTTTATCCCCAGAATGTGAACAGTTGTCGTTCTTAAGGGTAGCTTGGGATGGAGGCTGTTTTAAGCACCAGATTGTATTTATTAGTAGCCCCCGTCAAAAGGAATCACAAAACATGCAATCTAAATAAAAAAGTAGGCCTGTTCACATCCTACTTCAACTGTGGAAGAGAAACAAGTGTTATCCAAAGGGGTCACAACAGGACCTTGGCGCTTTATGGTTCTGAACAGCCTGTCCTCCAACTACCGACGCTTTGATTTTTTTTTTTTTTTAACCTGTGCATCACCTTCAGAAACAGCAGCTACAACTCAGCTTCATCCTCCCACTTTTTCCCATCCTTGCTTCCTCAGATTTCTGCAGAGTGTAGATGATGTACCAGCTCATGGTAGAGTTTGGTTTTGAGAACCCTGCTCATAGTCATACTACTACCACTGACCTTGCTCTTAAAAATCAGTAACATGTAAAACAAATTTTGAAGACTTAACAGTGTAAAGTATGTACACTGTAATACAACTTCACATGCATGATATCACAAAATGCTACTGTTTCACTGAATTACTTGGTAAGAATTGAAAATTCCTCTTGAACACATCCCTTCCTCTAGGTTCACATCTGCTCTGTACCATGAAAAGATTAGCACGAATAGCCCCAGAAATTTCCTCCAATATAACACCTGATCACCACGTCATTTCCTTTCCCCTGTCTACTCATACTTGGTTAAATTCCTGCTTGATTTTGTCTCTTTCAGGTGTGTTCCTTCCATTACCCTAATGTATGTCTGCAACTTGAGAAGAGAGACTGTGTCTGTGCCCTGCTGGCCATTCCCCATGGCACTGATAACAACAAGAGCACAGGGCAGGTACACAGGGAGTGTGTGTCAGACCAACTTCCAGGGGCCTGAGTCATGGGCCACTGTTCCTTGAGCTCCTCGCTCAACCTCATACCCCATATTCCAGGGTTCCTTGAGAAGCCAGACCAGACTGGCTTTCTTGTCACATATGCCCTCTCTTGCCAGAGCTGTGACTTCACCTGGCGTGGGGAGCTCTGACCACAACTAGGGGTATGGACCCACCATTCACATGCCATTCACAACAACCAACGAAACAGCACAGAACCAACAAATACCTACCCCCATTCCCTCTTTTCCATAAACTCCGGTCTACTAACTATGCTGCTTAAAATTAGCTAAATACCATCTACATACCCTGTTACAGCTTACAATTCACTTACGTTCACTTAATAACAACGGTGTGTGTAATACTGATGTGGAAAGAGGGGTTCAGAAAAGACAAATAGATTCCCAAGGTCACACAGTATTTAATAGCAGAGTCAGCTCTGGCATCCTGTGCGCTTCTATAATCAAAACATCGCATTACCCTCTGGAATACTGCGCGACTCACTGGGTCTTGCTCAGGGGAAGGATGAAGAGAAAGTTTCCACATCCTCCCCACACGCCTACACCAAGCAGCCCTAGCACCAGATCTGTGATCTGTGGGGTCTCTTCTGTAAGGTCACTAATCCCATTTATGAGAGCTCACTCTTATGACCTGATCCTCTCCTAAAGGCCCCACCTCCAATTACCATCTCACTGAAGATTAGGCTTCATCATATGCATTTGGGGCAGGGGAGGGGAGTAGGAACACGACACACAAACATTCAGCATATAGCACTTGCCTTATTTGAAAAAAAAAAAAACAACAATGCAAAGTCTGTTATGAAAACCAAAGATGCAATTGTTTTGTCGTTGTCATTGCTCGGAAAGGCAACTTGGTGGGATGAAGAAGTAACTACAAAAGTTGCAGTGACAGTACAGCTTCATTTTCTGGAGTTTGTCTTATCACCTTCCCACACTCTGACTCTTTAGCCTGTTGGGCTTAAGGATGTTTCTTATATGTTATTTTCCATCTCCCACTTCCTAATAATCTTGACTTAGTCCAAAAATATTTTTGTACATTTGCAACATGCCAAGCATGGCAGCAGGGACTCAGCATTCAGTTCTTAGTTACCTAATTTATTTGTCTGCAATGCTGATGAGGCAGGTATTATCTCCAATAAGAAAGGAGGGGCTTAAAGAGGCCAAATTACTTGCATAGGGTCATGGAAACAGTAAACAACAGAATAAATATGAACTCGACCACACTGAACCGGAGCGCCTCTCCAAGACATCAGGCTACCCCAGCTGTCAGAGCCCACCCGCTCCAGCTCTCGCCAACTAGAAATCTTAGGAAAATTAATGGGCAAGAATTGGTTATGCTCCTTGTGTGCTGTCATCATATTTAGATGCCTCCATTCTAAATATCAAGAGAATATTATGCCTCAATTTATCTGATAGCAAATTAATTCTTACCTACAAGATACGTGCACACACAAAAAGTACTTCCAGTGAGAACATAAATCAGGTCAAAGAAGGTTCAAGATCACTTATTCATACTCTTTCAGTTTCATAAAACCAAGAGCTAACATTTATTAAGCATTTACTATGAAATATAGCAAGCAGGGTAATGAACATTTTCGCAGGCTTTGCCTCATTCAAGTCTCCTGACAACACTGGCATTATCTACATTTGACAGAGAAAGTTTAAGGGTAGAGCAAGAAACAAATTAGCTTCAATCCAACTAGAAGATCTCCAGGGGTGCCTGGGTGGGGCAGTCAGTAAAGCATCTGACTCTTGGTTCCGGCTCAGGCCCTGATCTCTAGGTCCTGAGATCGAGCCCTGTATCAGGCTCTGTGCTCTGCAGTGAGTCTGTTTCTGTTTCTCTCTCCTTCTCCCTCTGCCCCTCCCCCCAGCACTCTCTAGCTCTCTAAAATAAAAATAAATGTTAAAAAAAAAAAGAAGGCTTCTATATAATATTCACCTGCCTGCAAAAGGAGGCAATCAGGATTTGTACAACAGGCACACATTTTATTGCTGAGCTGAGCTAAGAAGGCAGGCCTCTATCTGTCCACACTACCAAGTGTGTTCTGCCTCCAGACACCTTAAGTTCCTGGGCGTATCTTTACGGTTAAGTTGCCAAACGCGAAGACCCAGACTGTAAGAGAGGTGCTTCAGGCTTACTGCTTTCAGACTCCTGGGACTTCCACAAACCTCCTGGGCTGGTTGTCATTTAGAATGACCTTTTCACTGTGCTGAGTTCTGGGCTAAACACTAATAGGAATGAATACAATAATAAAAATGATTGATGATGATGATGCTGTCACTGCAGTTTCCGTTCCAAGGAGCCTCCCTTGTCAAAGAACGAGTTTGAGGGGAGAACAAATCTGAAATCTGCAATGAAAAGGCTTAGTTGGTAAATTACCATATGTGAATCTGCTTTGATTTTTTTTTTTAAAGATATTATTTATTTATTTGACAGAGAGAGACACAGCAAGAGAGGGAACACAAGCAGGGGGAGTGGGAGAGGGAGAAGCAGGCTTCCTGCTGAGCAGGGAGCCCGATTCAGGGCTCCATCCCAGGACCCTGAGATCATGACCCGAGCCGAAGGCAGAAGCCCAACGACTGAGACACCCAGGCGCCCCGAATCTGCTTTGATTTTTGCATTTGCTATAAGACAATATGAATTCTAAATGGCACTTCAACCCAGAAAGTGTGAAATCTGAAATCTGCGCTGTTACAGTCATACAACTGAGCTCTGATAAATAACCTCAAGTAATTGGACACTTAATGCACCGTTAAGACCATTTCTGTTCCCACCTACCTGTGTGGCCTATTTTACTTTTAGAAAAGCCTGGGACCATCTCCCAGGTCTAGACCGTGAGATGAAGATGCCATCTAGCAGCAGCAGAATAGTGACCATTTTTAAAGCAGCATTAATGGAGCTCCTCATTTGATCTTTTTTAACTGCCATCCTTGTAAATCAGTTACATGGAGATTTCAAGCTTTGCTGACACATGGTGGTGGAGAGGGGCTATGTACATGGCCCCTCTGCTCCCCTACTCTTCCTCAGGCTCCATTTCCATAATGGATGAGTATTCTCTGGGACATTTTATAAGCAAAATAGTCCTGCCTCAAAAGAAGGAATTAATCCTCAGAAGGGGGGTGGGGGGACAAGCTAATCTCTGAGAAAGAGGATTGAGACTGAGCATCCTAAGCTTAAGACTCAGGGGTATGATCCTAGGCAGTGAGTCAGATATCAAATATGGAATATTGTCATAGCTGAAAGAAAAGGGCAAAACATCTTTTCATAAAGGGATATTTCTTATCTCCAATTTCATATCATTGCTTAAAAAAAGCAGTATCCATGTGGCCTGAAATAGCTCTTACACGTGCAAATTTTCAGAGAATAAATGTTACTTTTTTTCTTTCCAAGTTTTTATTTAAATTCCAGCTAGTTAACATACAGTGTAATATTAGTTTCAGGTGTACAATTTAGTGATTCATCCCTTCCATACAACACCCAGTGCTCATCACAAGTGCCCTCCTTAATCACCCCCCCTTTACCTATTTCACCCATCCCCCAATCCACCTCCCCTCTGGTAACCATCAGTGTGTTCTCTATAGCCAAAAGTCTGTTTCTTGGTTTGCCTCTCTTTTTTCCCCCTTTGTATTTTTTTTTTTTAAGATTTTATTTATTTATTTGAGAGAGAAAGAGCATGTGCAGGAGCCGGCGGGGGGGGGGGGGGGTGAGGAGGGAAGAAGGGCAAGCGGACTCCACACTGAGTGGGGAGCCCACCTTGATCCCATGACCCTGAGATCATGACCTGAACTGAAGTCAGATGCTTAACTGACTGAGCCACCTAGGTGCCCCTACTCTTTTGTTGTTTCTTAAATTCCACATATAAGTGAAAGCATATGGTATTTATCTCTCTTTGACTTATTTTGCTTAACCTAATACTCGCTAGCTTCACCTAAAATGTTATTTTTAATTGTGATCCAAAGCTATACCTTCTAATAAGCATAAGGTTTCATTGAATAAATATATATAAATTAATTAGTGCATGCTCTGGTATACCTAAGAAGTGTTATCCTAAATGTCTTTATTTCTTCTGTTCCAGAGAAGCTACTACTGATTTCCTGAGACAACACACAGGGATTCCATACTGCCTATATGTCAGAGCAGAGCATGTGGCTGCTGGGGTAAGACAGAGATTGACATAAACCAATGGATGGAAGAAATCCTCAAGGCTCAAACTCTAGCCAGGCTCAAAGTATATGGACAGCATCCTTATCACATGTTCACCAGCTTCTACTCAGGTCCCTTGAAATCCAGAGCTTATACCCACACAAGGTCAATGTATGGCTAATATATCAGCTAAAATACATCTGTATTAAACTTCCCAGAGGCAATCAACTACTGCCTCTTAAAATCACACAGCGCAAGCCCAATCCTTCTTTTATATATGGAAGATGCTAAAAGGTTACTCAGACATTTGTCACCTGAGATAACTTCCAGTACTGTTGGTTACTATGGTCTGAAGAGTCAGGAGTGGCAAGGCCCTTGCTGGGAGCTTTGCCCATATCATTCATTCCTCGGGCAGCTGATCAATGAGATGGCTATTGGGCATTATCTCTGTGCCCCTTTTCTTGATCCTTTAAGTGAGACTCTTTTCTAAATGACCCGCTTCTAGTCATAGCTAATATTTGTAGGCAGTTTAGACTTCACTATAACTCATTACAACCTATATAACCTACAAGTCATTACAATTACAATTTAATTTTCACAACGACCCTATAAGGATTACATTTCCCATCTTACATATGAAAGAATAATGGGTTAAGTTTACTAACTTTCCCAAGTTCACTTAATTATTAAGTTTCAAACATACTTTTGTCTAACTGCAAATATGTCCTCAATAATACTATTTTACTGGGACCTGAAAAATCCCATTCTTTTCTCATCTACTTTTGAATCAGGTATGCTCTCTAAAAGCCCTTATTCTTTTGAACATATGCTATCATTTATCCAACAGTCCATTAATGTGAGGCTCATTAGAAATGGACCCCCAAAGCAAGGTTCATTGAAACTAGGCCCAAGACAAGCTGAGGAAAGAAGATGACAGCAGAGGTCCTAAGACATCTGTGGGTGCCAGAGCACCTAGAGAGAAAGGTACTCTTTGTAGGACATCATAAAATGCTTGCAAATCCACCATGTGGATAAAGAATGATTTTAGGGGCTTAAAAGTTGAGTTCTGTATTTGCAGCACAAAATCAGCCATCAACATGGATTGGCTTCCATTGAAATTCACTTGATATACACATGTATTTATGCACTTGAAAATATTTTGACCCCTCTCCATGTATCAGGCATTGTACCAGAAGCTATGGATATGGTGGTAAAGAGGAAAGTCATGGTCCATATTCTCACAGAGCTTGCTTTCTTACTGGGAACATAGACAACTCAATAGCTATGTTTTAGCTATTTATGTTTTACCATATTTTAATGGTTAGTGGTAGGATAGCTTCTATGGGAGAGACAGCCGAGTCCCGAGGATAGTGTAGGAGAGTCAGATGGTTGCTCTGGAGGAAAAGTTAAGCTTCTGATAATGAGTAAGAATGATCTAAATGAGAGGGAAAGGGCACACTCAGGAACAAAGCATCCCGTGACTGGAGCTCAGAAACTGATGGGGAAAAGGTGACATAGGAGTCTAGGAACGTTAGCAGGGGGCAGACTAGGAAGTATTTCGATCACATCCAGTCAAGACAACAAATATCACTCTAAATATTTCAAATTGAACAGAATGTGACACAAGGAATTAATTTTACTGGGGATGACAAGCTGGAAACAAACAGGACAAGCGGGGGAACCTAGAGCTTCAGTAACAGGCAGTCTCTGTGCCCTCGAGGCTGAAGGAGTATATGGAGGAGACCGTGTTACAGGAGCCCTGGGACTAGGGCCAGCTGGTAAAATCAGGAACCACACGGGGTCTTCTGGCAAGAGCTAGAACCACACAGCTGCTACCAGCCATGCCTCAGGAGGCAGGAAGAGAGGGAGAGAAGCACCGCGGCTTCTCCCCTTCTTCTACTTTTCAGTCAACCCTCCCTGGAAGCCCCATGGTGAGGGAGCCTGGGAGGTATAGTCTCGTGCAACTATAGGGTGAGAAGGGCTGGGAAAGAACAGTGGTCTGAGAACAAACGGGGAGTGTGTAGCCCTTACCTTTGTGAAAAGAAAAGTCTTTGAAGGGTCACTTCTTCTGTGTACTGCAAGTACTCCTAACAGAAAATCAGGGGTAAGAATCAATGCTTAGGGACAGTTATGAATGAAAACATGTAAACCGAGACAATTATATCCATTACCTGTTTTCATTAAAGTTGAAGATGATCCTCACTCAGTGGAGCTCTATTACTCAGTGGACCTGAGTAATAACCTGTGTTCTCTGGGACAGGAGACTGGTATCAATGGACCAGAGTGTGGGCCCTGAGTGCAGAACTCAGGATGATGGTCATGGAAAGCAGGGAGGAGATAATCAGAACTTGGGGTACTTGTTGAGAAATGAGGATCAGAGAAGGAATCTGAAAGGAAAGGAAGAGATACTCGCCCTTAGCCTGGCTGACTCTTACTTTCTCCATCGTAAGGTATTCTCCAACCACCCCAGGCAACCCTCGGTCATCTCTTCCATCTGCGAATGTCTAGACTTGCAGTGTTGTCCCCTGGAAGCTTCTAGGAGGATGCAAATGTTCAATATCTGCACAGTCTGATACCTCAGCCACTCGCCACGTGTGACCACACAAGCACTTGAAATGTGGCTGGCGTGACTTGTTTCTAATTTTATTCATTTTAAATGGATTTAAAATTTAAATAGCTACATGTGGTCAATGGCTAGTGTATTGGCCAACACAGCTGAGGCACTTAACTGTCAATCTTGCGGTAACGATTTGGACAGTTTTAAAGTTACACAGACCCTTCCATTCCCCTCTTCCTCATCCTAGCTGCCAACTTTAGGTAAATTGCAGAACATGCCAAACCAGAGTTTCCTCATCTTTAAAAACTGGAGTAACAGTAGATTCCTGCCAAGGATTGGAAGGATAAAACAGAAAAGTAAGTAAATTAACCAGCCCAGTACAGAGCTCCAAGAAGTTACCAATAAGGATATGTATCCTTTTTCCTAGGATTCACACTCCCCCTCTTGGTGCACTGCTGGGAGTGTTTTTAGATAGATAAAATAACAAGAAAAATAAAATTAAAATAAATTCAATGGAATAAAATATAATTTTTATATGCAAACTATAAGAACTCCTGTGTCTAAAATCTCTGACTCTTTCAAAGTAGCTACTTTATTTAAGTAGCACTGGCATTGTCTAAATAACTTTAGACCAACTCTCTCACAATTGCTTCCAGAGTCATTTTCTGAGCCATGTAAGAAAAACACTTCATTGGCATTTAGTTGGATTCCTAGCTTTTGAGTCATTTTTATATTAGCCCCCTTTTTAAAACTATACATTTTGTATTAAAACATAGAAGATATAAGAAAGTAAAAATGTCCTACAAACCCAGCAACAGGAATTAAGAAGTATTAACACGTTTATAAAAATCATTATAGGCTATTTTTCCATGTTCCTTTAAAAATAAAGAACATAATCGTATTTTACACACAATTTAGTATCCTAAATTTTCCACAATATTCTCACATAAGTATGTTTATGTCATTAATTATTCATTAAAATGTTTTTCTAAATGGTTGCAAAATATTCTATTATATGGATATATCAAACCACATGAACTACTCCTATGTGACTGCTATTTTTTTTTTTTTTTTAATAAAAAATACTTCCAGGTGCCTGGGTAGCCCAAGTCATGGTCTCAGGGTCCTGGGATCAAGTCCCGCTTCGGGCTCCCTGCTCAGTGGGGAGCTTGCTTCTCCATCTCCTGCTCCCCCTGCTTGTGTTCCCTCTCTTGCTATCTCTCTCACTGTCAAACAAATAAATAAAATCTTAAAAAAAAGAAAGAAAAAAAAACCTTCCTAATTTTTACGTCCTGACTCTGAATGCTTTTTGTTTTTTCCAAAATATAACCCAGTATAAAAGATACAGAAAGATAAAGGAGAGTAACATTTATCACATATCTGCTATAGAATAAGCTTACTGTATATACTATCTCATTTAGTCCTAGAAATTTTGAGATATGTAATTTTATGCCCCTAATTTTTAGCCTTTCAGATATAAAACTGCAAAAAATTTAAGTCATTCTATCATATATTTAAGAAGGGTCTGAATCAGGGGGAAATCGGAGGGGGAGACGAACCATGAGAGACGATGGACTCTGAAAAACAAACTGAGGGTTCTAGAGGGGAGGGGGGTGGGAGGATGGGTTAGCCTGGTGATGGGTATTAAAGAGGGCACGTTCTGCATGGAGCACTGGGTGTTATGCACAAACAATGAATCATGGAACACTACATTTAAAACTAATGATGTAATGTATGGTGATTAACATAACAATAAAAAAAAAAGAAGGGTCTGAATCAGAATTTGAACCCGGGAGTATCTGATTCCCAGTCCGTACTTTACATGAGCGCATGATAGTCACGGAATGGCTTCAGCAGAAGTATAATGGTGATTCCAAAATATGTGTGTCATTTCATATAACATGTTCAACTCTCAGAATATTCACACAGGTGGCTATGGCAGAAGAGAGGCAAAGGTTAGAAGTAATTTGGCTCATGCTAATTAAAAAACATAAAACCAAAATCTTTTTTTTTTTTAACTTGACTTCTTCAGAAGATTGTCCCTGTCAAATATGCCTGAACACATCAGTCAATCCCGCCGCGGCATTTCACTCTCCCTGGCAACCAGGACCTTTCTGCAACTGCCCAAAGTGACAGTTTGAGCAGTTTTAATTAACAGCCGCGATTAGGCTGGAGGAAATTATTTCCTTAACTGCCAATCAGTTTCATTCACCCTTTCAAGGGATCCCAAACAAAGATTGCAACCGGGACTGCTGCCGGCAGTGGGATACGCAGCCCTCCGGCCGGCGACACTCACCATTGCCGACTCCACCTGGCCCTAAACCAGACGGTAGATCAGGAATGGACTTGGACACAATGGTACAGAAGCCCTTTAATACCTGTCCAAGAAACAATCACAACCAGAAGCTTCTCCAATTTCTGGGATTTCATTTCAGGGAGGAGGGGAAGCTGGCCAGTTAGAAATTCTGTTTCTTTTAACAAAAGAAATTGATCTTTGCAGGTTTCCAGCTCTGCAAGGTTTGCAGGTTTCAATACGCTCCTCAGATGGAGGGCCTTTTAAGATCCTAATATACGGGGGCAACCAATGAAAGATGGTGGGGGATGCAAGTGGCACTAACTAAGTTAATTTACACCTTTGGAAAAATAAAGATGAATCTTTAAATAAAATGCAGATTGAGACATCATCCACTAAGTGCATACACTGTTAAGTGTTTTGAATAAAAGCCCTGGGATCTTCTGGAAGATACTGTGTTTCTTTTTGTTCCCTGTGGCTCAAACTAAAAAAGAGCTGATCTGCCTATAAACTAGGATGAAGATATTTTAGGATGAGATTCAGATAAAGGCCTGAACCTTGAACCTTGTCTTGGTAAAACCGCAGATAATACATTGGGGCACCATTTTCACTTCACTGAGACACAGCATAATGGGTAAGAACATCACTGGGGAACCCTGTGTCTGCTTGGGTTGGAATCCTGGCTTACGTGTACCCACTGTGTGACTTTGACTCAGTTACTTCACCTCTTTGTGTCTCAGCTTCTTCGTCTATAAAGCGGGGTCAATCACAGTACTTTCCTCCCAGGGTTATTATAAGGATTAAATGACATACTTTTGTAAATTGCTTTGAACAGTGTCTGGAACATCCTAAGATCTATAGAAGACCTATAGAAGAATGCATTATATAACAGATATTTTAATACAGTCATTTTTGGTCTTTTCTCACCAAGCCACTGAAAAATGGGCAACTTCAGGTAATAAAGGCACAAAAGCATTGCATCTCTCAAGATTCTTACTCTGCTCCAATTTCCTCTCACTTTTCAGTTGGTCCATCAGGCTGAACACCCTCAATTTCCTGCCCTCTACTTCTATGTTCACTTGTGCTGGCAATAATCCCTCCTTTTGTCCAGAAGCCTTGTAAAATGAGTGGTCTCTCCTTTTGTCCAGGGTGAACTCTTTGCCTTCCCTTGTCTCACATCTTCCTTGGGGACCCTCCTAGATTCCAGTGTCCTCTCTCAGCAACTTCTCTGCTCCTGCTGCCCTTAGTGTATGAACAAGCTCAAGCCACTGTAGGCTTAACAACCCTCTTCTGCCCCCATGCTTCTTTCTGTCTAGCCTTCTCTAATTCTAACCACAATCATATTCCAGGGTGGAAAACTTCCTTTAATTTTCTTTCTCAACAGGGACTTTGGACTCCTGGCTCCCAAATGAAAAAAGACTTCTCTTCCTCACCTCAACTAGTTAGTAGGAAATTATTTTTTAAAAAATAAACATAAGATGAAGGGGGGGAAATCGGAGGGGGGAGATGAACCATGAGAGACGATGGACCCTGAAAAACAAACTGAGGGTTCTAGAGGGGAGGGGGGTGGAAGGATGGGTTAGCCCGGTGATGGGTATTAAAGAGGGCACGTTCTGCATGGAGCACTGGGTGTTATACACAAACAATGAATCATGGAACACTACATCAAAAACTAATGATGTAATGTATGGCGATTAACATAACAATAAAAAATTAAAAAAAAAACAAAATTACACATTATGAGTCACCCAAAGTCTTGAAAAATAGTAATCCTTGGCAATGCAAAGGGTATATTCCATGGAAGATTAAAGTTTGTAACTGAGCTAGAACCAAACTCTCTTGTAAAAGTCTGAAAGTAAAATCTCAAAGGAATTGAAGAGCTCAGAGATAGGAACCCTCTTGTACTTCAGATAAGGAGGGAGAGGCAGTGATGAGAAAGAATGAAGAAGGCATAAACCCCTTATTTCTCTAATCTAAGCCAAATTCATTCTCAGTCTCTTTTTTCTATTGTCCAATATGAATATCAGAAAGAAGAATGGAATAGTTTTCTATGAATCTTTTCAAGAAGATAAATGCCTGTCTTACTTTCTTAGGGTAGCCAAATATGTAGGAATTGGGGACTCTTCTCTCTCCAAAAATCATTTTTAACAAGAAAAACGAATAGGAAAAAAAATGCTTTCTTCGTTAACTTCAGTATATCCTGATTATCCTAAATTATTCCACTTCCTAAACCTTCTTGTTGACTGCAATTTTACCCTGATTGACAAAACCTACTTAGGTCTGGTGATATTAAAGAAATAAAGAGCCAATAAATCAGCACAGAGAATATGAATTATTTTCCATGTTTCTTGTCACAGTTTGGAGATATTTTCATCAGAAAACGGTCAATTTTATAGAATGTTGAAGATTTATTCTTGAGTCATCCATTATTCAACTGGAGAAGAGGTGAAGAGAAGTGGCAGATGGATTGACCAATGTCATTACACAGGTAGGATTATCAACAAGTCAAAATAGTCTAAAGTCCTGGGCAATTTTGTTTTTTTAAGATTCTGTTTATTTATTTGAGAGAGAGAGAGAACACACAGGCAAGGGGGAGAGGCAGAGGGAGAAGCAGACTCCTTGCTGAGCCGGGAGCCTGACACGGGGCTCTATCCCAGGACCCTGGGGCTATGACCTGAGCCGAAGGCATAAGCTTAACCAACTGAGCCACCCAGGCACCCCTGGGTGATTTGTTATCCTACAGAAGAAGCCAAAGGAAATGAGGAACCAGAGCATTACTATTCTAAGGTAATAATAATGGCTCTTTTGAATTTATGTCATTATAAGCATAATGTTTCACAGAATTCTCAGAGCTTTTCTTAATTCTTATGGAAGTCAAAGGTGAGATGGACCTATCTCTAGCAATACTCATAATTCTAGGTGATGTTACAAAAGGTTATAATTTTATGTGATCTTAGGGTTTCATTATACTATCCTAAAACCTTATTTCATCTGATTTACTCAGGATAATCTAATCACTGTGCCTCTCCTGTTCCTGAGTTCTCCCTTGCAGGTAATCCTCAGTCAGGGCTTTTTTTTTTTTTTTTTTTTACCACTGCTACTCTGAATCTTGCCAAATTCAGCATTACAGATCTCTTTTAATGATTTAGATAGAAATCACCATTACTGGTCTCTTAGACTCCATCCTTTGCCCCAAGGCCCACTCAATCCTTCAGATCCCCTGACAACAAGCACAGGACCCTCCACCCCACCCCACAAAAAAACTGCACTCATTATTTATTTAACCATTTATTTCAGCAGCATTACTGTATGCTTCTCAGGTGCTGCCGGCTGCCACATCAATACACCAGGCAAGAACAGAAAGGGAAGGAAAGGGTAATGACTTACACCAGAAGACTGCTGTAAAATCTATAGGGTGGAACTTGGAACTCAATTTGAATTACCTTTCCATCTGGCAGGATGAGCAGAGCCTGTTTAACATTATGTGCATCAATTCCCTCATAGTGCCTTTAAACAGAAGCCTATCTGAGCTCGGCTCCTACAGGTCTGAAGGTAGGACCACGGTGCAGGCCACAACCACATCTCTTTTCCACCATCACCATATTTGGACACAGTGGAATTTGTCTTTTAGGACAGTAGGCTGAAGAAGATCTGTTTACCTACAAGTTGAAAATCCTGGCTGGCTCCCTCATGCAAAGAAGCAAGTGACCTTTGTGAATCAAGTACGGCTGCTGAAATTAAAAATTCTCTCCCGGTATGGCCCACATTATACTTTTAAATTGTAGAGCAGGATTAACCAAGCTGTGCAGGAATTGGCTCACGGAAAAATACTGAGCACAGTTATGCTTTGGTTGGGCTAATTGATTACAGCATCGACCAAGAGCCAGGGAAAGTAGGTGCATCTTTGAGATGAGAATGTGGAGAGAAAAAGATCTGAAGTGTGCCTTGTGAATTTCTGAGTTCACGGGGAACTGTTTACAATAGTGAGGCTGTGTCCCAGCACACAAAACCAAGACCTGGGGTTTAGATTCTTTTTCTGGGAGCCTTTTATCTGATGTATTCTGGTGAAATGGAAACAGGTTTTCACATGGAAATTTACCACTTGTTTCACATAATCTCTCTTTCCCTCCCTCTCTTTCCTTCCCTCTCTTTCTTTCCTTTGCCTTTTATCTGTGCCGTAAATAACAATATGGCTCTTCTGCAGGACTCCAGGCAATATTTGATTTCTCTCCACAGTGACTTAGAGGCTTCTTTCATAATTCTTAAGCTCCCAAACTCAGTTCCTCCTCCTCACTTTCAGGTAAGAGCAAACTTCTGGTTTTAGTGACATAACTGGAGTTTGGGGAAAACAGCCAATGATTATCTGGCTCAGAGATCACCATCACCTCAGACTCCATCCTTATCCTGAGCCCCCCTCAGTTCTTCATTAGTATTTGACAACTGACTTAACCCAAGTGTGGACATGAAATGTGCAGATTGCATAATAGGTCACTCAAAGTGAAGCTGCCCTTCTTTCACCCCTCTCTTCTCAGCACTGCAAAGGGAATCAGAGAAGGAATGTTTAAGGAGTACTTTTTTTTAGGGTCACCCAGGTGGCTCAGTGGGTTAAGCGTCTGCCTTCGGCTCAGGTCATGATCCCAGGGTCCTGGGATTGAGCCCCGCATCGGGCTCCCTGCTCAGCGGGGAGCCTCCTTCTCCCCCTGCCTCTGCCTCTCCACCAACCCCGTCATGTTCTCTCTCACTAGAGCTCTCTCTCAAGTAAATAAATAAAATCTTTTTTTTTAAAAAAAGGAGTGTTGTGTTGTTGTTGTTGTTGTTGTTTATTTTATACTCTCCCCACTAAGAAATGCAAAACATTTGCTAATGTAACCTGTAGTCAGCTGGCCTTGGTTCAAGTACTGGCTCTAGTATCTTCTACCCGTGATATCACCTCTCTGGGCTCTAGTGTTCTCACCGTCAAAGTGGGGTGGGTAGTAATCCTGTTTCACAAGGTAGTCCTGTCAGTCTGCGTGTGTTTATAGAACACGAGCCCTGTCAGGCCTTTTTCTAACCTCCTCACCTGGCTTAACTCAACTTATCCCACAACAACCTTCAAGATAGGTGCTATCCTGATTCCTATTTTGCCGATGGGAATATGAGTGAAAAGGACCACATTATGAAAAGTTGGGCCACCGACAAATGCCACAGTGCAGGACACTTGAGTGAATCTGAGTTTTGCTTCCGAGTCTAAGAAGATACTCCGACTTCTCTGTATCTTGTATCTACATCGTAGGATGGAAGCACCCTCAAGCAGGCTGCATGATTGTGACACTCTGTGCAGCAGAAAATATGCGGAAGCACGCACTGGGACAGTTTAATGCACATTGATCCCTCCCTGACCCAATAAATATCTCCCAAGCTAAGCAATCATTTCAGAAACGGCTACCCTCTTGCAAGGGGACTAAGGAGAGGATGAGGGAAGAGACAACGCTGCCAGATTCTAATCTCCCTTCAAATCAGCTTTTGCAGAGAGAGAAAGGGACTCACACACAGCTCTGCTGGTTGGCTTTATTATCACAAATTAATTAGGAAAATACCCAAGACTCTAACGTGGTGAATGAATTTGCCCAGGGTCACCGACAAAATAAGTAGTAGTTACATTGCTAATTTTTTCTAACTCCAAAGAACAAACTCTTCATTATAATACCTTACATTGTTGTGGTAGTTTTAAGGATGCTCACTGATGACTTTTAGCTTTCTACCTTCTGGCACATGAGAGGTCTGCCCCTGTATTCAGGTGGGGCTTCTTTTCATTTATTTAGTTTCCTACTTCTGTTTTCCTGTGGCTGCTATTATTATTATTATTTAGACTTCTGGGCACAGAGGAATTGGCAGTGAGAAGGAGGTATGCTAGTACGTGAGCATCACCTAATTTATGACAACAGAGTTGCTTTGTACAAACCACAATGTCCTTAGTACATGTGCAAATGAGTAAGAGTTCTAATTGATAATTGAAGAGCAAAGTAGAATGATAAAACAGGAAGATCAACAAATCTCCCAAGCAGTCTCTAGTGTAGTGTCATTAAGAAATCTTGTAACTTTGGGTAAATCACATCATTTCATTGAATCTCCATTGCATCAACTATAAAATGAAGCTATTTCAACTTTTTATGCCAGAAACAGTATACGGAATGGAGGGTGGGGTAACTATTACATAAGAGGCCAGTATTAAAAAATTTCCCTGCACAGTAATTCCTTTACCAGTCAGTTTCTGGACTGAATCCAATTTTCAAAAGATGCATAGACATTTTCTGATCTACATGATCAGAGAAGACAGGCCTGTGATATCAGTGATTAAGAGCATCATAGTTGTAGACTTTCCATACTGGTTTGACTAATTTATCCATTAATATCTGTGTTTATTTGGGGGATTCAATTTCTATTTTCTAGAGCCTCATTCTCTTAAACAACCACCTAATCTGATCAGTTCTGAATCAGCATCAGGGTGATATCCAAATCAACTAAGTAGAAGAATTCCAGAATTCCAAAAAAATTCAGAAAGGTGATGATTATTAATGCCTTGTGTCTTCAGAGCCTACGAGAGTGCCTGGCATTGGCCCTCAAAAAACTTTGTCATGAATAAAAATGTAACATACTTAAGGATATATCAAAACACATTTTTCCTTCATTCATTCAGCAGATATTGAGTACTTATTGTGTAGCTGGCACAGGGGAGGGGGAGAACAATGATAAGCAAATTAGACATGGAGCTTACCTCTTGGTGGTTGAAATGGACACTAAATTATCATTTACACAATTAGATACTGAATTCCAGTTGTGGATATTTTACTACAAAGGTAAATACAGTTTGCCAAGAAAGCATATTGATCCAAGCTATGTGAGGAGGGTCCAGGTTAAGATTCCCTGATAAAGTGACACTTGAGGTGAGATGTAAAGAATGGTAAGTAATTAGGGGCGCCTGGGTGGCTCAGTCGTTAAGCATCTGCTTTCAGCTCAGGTCATGATCCCAGGGTCCTGGGATCAAGCCCCGCATAGGGCTCCCTGCTCTGCGGGAAGCCTGCTTCTCCCTTTCCCACCCCCCACGCCCCCCACTGCTTGTGTTCCCACTCTTGCTGTGTCTCTGTCAAAATAAATAAATAAAATCTTTAAAAAAAAAAAAAAAGAATGGTGAGTAATTAATGACAGGTCAGGGCGGAAAAAAAGGACATTCTAGAAGAAAGAATATGCTTCAGGGCCTCGAAATGCAAAGGATAAATCTGCATTCAAGCCACTGAAGGAAGCCCTGTGTGACCACAGTGGAAAGAACTGGCCAGAGTCCTATGTTATACATTTGGTGAGGCAGGCAGGAACCAGACCCTCTGGGGACACACAGGCTATGTCAAGATTATCTTTTCATTAAGTCAAGAAGAAAATGAAGCTCTTGAAAGGTTATAAGACCAAGATTTGTTTTTATAAGATCATTCTGGCTGCACCAATGATCAGAGATTGGAGAAAAATAACAAGGGATACAAGGAGACCAGTCAAGATGGTAGGAAAAAAAAAAAGAAATGCAGGTGATTTGCTATTTGGGGAAAAAATTAACTGGTGAATTTGATGGAATATAGTCATTGAGATGTGTTGATGGAGAGAGAAAATGTTAAGGATAAATCCCAAATTTCCAACTACGCTCTTCAGAATGATTTAGGCCTCTTCAGTCCCAACTTATCCATTAGGCTCAGTGGGCCCAGTGTCCTGGGCCCACAATATTTGTAGAGGCCCTCAAAAGTGTTTTAAAAGTCTTTTTAAATTATAAAAGCAAAACAAACTTTTAGTTCAAAGAAAGTACTTAAATATATAAGAGTAATATATCCATCTTTACCAATGCAGTAAAATGTAATCTTTAGTATTTTTATGGAGGAAGCAAAAGTGCCCAGGCCCATGAAAGTTGCAACGTGGCCCTGGGCCAGTTGTCACTGAGACAGAAAACTGGAGGAAGACCAGATAGGCATGGGGCTGGAGGGTTATAGCAGCACAATGCCAGTCAGTTTTGACATCAGTTTAAGATTTGAGGTACCTGTAAAACATCCTAGTGCAAATGACAAAAAGTCCTTTAGATATACAACTTAAAAATCATGATGGTATTTTCAAGGTCTAAAAATAATGTTGGATTTAGAATCATGAAGTATGGATTTCAGTTCCAGCTCTACTCCTATAGTGGAATTTCATGATGATGATGATGATGATGATGATGATGATGATGATTGCCTAAAATAACATCATCTTTTTTTCTATTAAATGATTCAAAACATGTGATTGGGTGAGTGATGACACTTTAGCTGTAGCAAGTGGATACCCAACCCAAAATGAGCCAGTCAGAGCCCACCTGTGGGACTTCATATCTGAGGTGGTTGAGAACACCCTATGCCCTCCAGTAGTAAAGCTATTGGAATGTTCCTTCAGCATTGCCAGGGGAAGAGCAAACTACCCCGTGGAGAAACCTGCTTGAGAAAGTAAAGCCAACCTACAAAATGGGGCAGATTCAGTGTAGAGCAAATCCTAATGACTTTAGTGCCCCTATTTCTAATCTTCCCAGGCACCACGTCTACCCCTGTACTTTTCAGATAGTTGACCAATAAACTGTCTATTCTGTTCAGGTCAATTCCAGGTTTTATTTTATTATATTCAAAAGCAAGAGTGCTGACCAATATAATCACAAAATACCCATGTAATCTTTGGCAGATCATATCATCTCCTCAAGCATCAGTCCCCTGGTCTGTAGCGTGAATATGGTAGAACTTACATCACAATTTTGGGATGATGTTTGCATGAGAAAATTATACAAAATCGCTTCAAAGTTCAGTATATAACATGCACATATTAATTATCATTGTTACTATGAAAGAGAGAGAAGAAGAAGGACATCGAGAGTTGTCAGAGGGGGACTCTTTCAACCCTAGAAGGATGTGGCTCAGTTACTAGAAGCCATCAGATGTGGTTTAAAGAGCCCCCTTCAAAGTACACTCTTAGCTTGAAGAAGTCCTATTATTCTTCTGCTGTGCTCTCTATTTCATGTGAATCTTTACTAATTTGCTAGTATTTCTCACAATCAGTTAGCTTGCTCTGTAAGAAATTCTTACGGGGCTAGAGTGAATCCCCCATCCACCCCATTCTAGTACACACAATAAAAACCATCCTCTCTGCCTTCAACACACCCTGTTCTAACTTTATTGATCTTTATTCATTATCGTATGAATTGTTGGTATCTCTAGATCTTGAAATCTTCAAGGGCAAATTCACATTCTCATTTCCGTGCATTCCCAGCACCGAACATACAGTAGGTACTCAACAAATGTTAGTTCAATAAACGGACGAATTCAGTTATATTATATCTTTAACTTGCAAAACACACATTAGTATCTCTAAGGCCAATAATCTGTGTTCCACACCATAGAATCTGAAATAAAACCCAACCAGCTGGATCGAGATTTGAGAGTGTTTGTGAACAGGTGGTGTTGTGCTTGAGGATGGCCTGGAGCCCCTTTATGAGAAAGCAGCCCCCTGTGTCTAGATGTAGATTGTCTTTAACTCAACCGGTGGTAGGCTGAGGACTCTTCTTAAATGTATCAAAAAAAAAAAAAAAAAAACCACCACATTTCAATATAAGATAATTGGCTGCTCAGGACACTACCACCCACAATCCCCAGTGCTTACTTTGAAGGCCTATCCTTAGGGCATCTATATTTAATTTCTGCAAAAACTGATAATGGAGTCAGAAACAGCCTGTGGTGGTAACAAACTATTTGTAAATTATATAGGCATAAAAGAGCATCATAAAGACTTAGAACTCCTATTTTTCACATTCCAATAAACATAGCATCAATTAAAAGCTGAAGGCCAAGATGCTTAGCCAAGTTTCCATCCAGATGGAATTTATAATAAGTGTTATAAAGCTCTGAAAATCAGAGATTCTAGCCAAAGCAAGGACAAGCTATAAAAGGTACACACCTCCTTAATATGACAATAACACCACAAATATGGTTCCTACTTTGCCAGAAATTTTGCTCTTTCATTCTTTTGTTCAGCCAACATTTATTGAGAGCCTACTATGTGCTGGGGGCTGCTTGGAGGCTGAAGTGATGAATGGGCCCCCATGAAGGTGAGGAGAAACATATATACAAACCCAGACACAGATACACACATGCAAATATCATGTGCAGTTAGTAATGGGAAACCAGTCAGTCTAAAGCAGTCTAATTGATGATCAACCTCTTCAAGCCTATGCCATGGGTTGCATGTTTCACCCCAAAATTCATATGTAGAAGTTCTAATGCCCATTGCGTCTAAATGTAAACTTATTTATAAACAGGGTCATTGCAGATGTAATTAGTTAAGATAGGTCATACGAGAGTAGGGGGCCCCTAATGCAACATGACTGGTGCCCTCATACAAAGGGGGAATTTGGGCACAGACATACACTCAGCAAGAGTGCATGTGAAAATTGGAGTTATGTTGCCACATCACAAGGTGGGAGAGAGGCCTGGAACAGCTCCTTCCCTACTGCCTTTAGAGGGAGCATGGCCCCGCAAATACCTTGATCTTACACCTCTGGCCTCCTGAATTATGAGACAATAAATTTCTGTTGCTTAAGACAGTCCCATTTTGGGGGCGCCTGGGTGGCATAGTCGGTCAAGTGCCGGACCCTTGGTATTGGCTCCGGTCATGATCTCAGGATTATGAGATCAAGCTCCACATCTGCCTCCTTGCTCAGCGCAGAGTCTGCTTGAGTTTCTCTCTCCCTCTCCTCCTCCCACTTGAGCTGTCTCTCTCTAAAATAAATAAATAAATCTTAAAAAAAAAAAAAGACATCCAGTTTGTGCCTTGTTATAGCAGTTCCAGGAAACTAATATATCTTACCTTTCTCACCTGTATGATGAATACTATAAAACCTACATATTAGTGTTGCACTGATTAAATCAGATAGTGTATACTAAAAGCTTTTTGAACTTCAAATTCAGTGTACAGTATATATAAAGAGGTGCGAAAATGTAGGTCTTCTACAGAGACCTTTTGCATAGCCCAAACCATATTGGGTTTCCAAGCAAGTTTGAACCCCAGGTTCCAGATTTTAAGAGCAAACTAAGCAGTCTATCTAGACTTGCACCGTCTGATACCACCTCCATTCGCTACATGTGAACACCTGAAATGTCACTAGCTCAAAGTGAGATGTGCAGTAAGTATAAAATACACACTCGATTTTAAAGACAGTATGAAAAAAGAATGTAAACTATCTCGTGCATATTTTTATACAGACTACATGTTGAAAATATAACATTTTGGATATACTCAGTAAAATATATTATTAATTTTATCTATCTTCTGTTAGTTTTACTTTTTTAATGCGGCTACTGGGAAATCTACAATCACTTCTGTGGCACACATTCTGTATGGACTGGACAGCACAGGTATAGAGGTAAAACGTGTCCCTATGTTTTCCTGAAATCACATCCTATTTTCCATCCTGCCTATTTGTGAGTTACAACAGGTCTTCCTTCAGATCACCCCATTAGAGCACATTGTGCAGCTGAGAGCATAGCAGAGTTTGCCTACTAGAGGTTCCACCAGCTGTGGCCACATCATCAGGGAAGGTTTAAATGTTCGGAGGTTTGATACTCTTCCTCTGTTTTTCTCCCATCCCCACTGCTCATTGGAATGGTGGTGGGGCTCAGATTTCAATTCACAGCTAATTAGGAAACCAATGACCTGTGCCTTCAGGTAAAGGAGGCTGACTATTTGCGAAATGATTTCCCCAAGGCCAAACAGAGGAATCTAGACATTCTGACTTTGAAGTCTTGCAGACCAAAGTTCCAGCCTGCTATTTATCTACCCTGAGATTTTCAACAAATACTGAGGGCCAAGCATTAGTCAGGTGATAGAGATACAAATGAAATCAGCCATGAAGGGACTCAGATTCAATTTGGGAAACTAATATTTACCTCCAGGTTTACAATGAAAATTGAATAATATCCCATCTGAAAAGTGCCTTGTTCTATATGGACATATCTATTACTAGAGTTATCACCCCAGATGACACCCTGTATGAAACATTTTTAGTGCTCTGACACATTGGAGTTGTTGATAGTCCTCTTTCTTTCTCACAATTAAGTGAGCCTTCCAGTGCTCCCCGATGCCTCCCAAAGTATTCCCTGTAGATGTATAAACATTAAAGTCTAGAAATACATGTGACATACACCCTCAGGTCACATAGATTGTTAGTTTTGTGACTTAATTTGAATGCTTCTGGCTTCGAAATTTAACTGTTTCATGTTCTTATGTTGTCAATATCAATAGTAACTGAACAGTCTGTCTTAGACACAAGAAATGCAAATCTCTGGTTTACAGCAACCAAGTGCTTATGATAGAACATGTATTATCCTTCCAAGAAAACAATGTTTCCCATATGCAGCTGCCATATTTTATCTTCTAACACCCTAGAGCCTAGAAACTTGGTAATATTTTTTTAATTATTATTTTGAATGAAAAGAAAAATTCCATATATGCAATTCATTGTGTATGTGTGTGGCATGAAAAGCCTTTTTTTCTTCAAGGATCACCCCAGGGACCTAAACTTCCAGGTGAAGGCATCAGTGGTTTTAGCTGCCATCTGTCTTTTAAGAAGAACAATCTCTGAGGAAGATAACTGAGGGTTTGGCTATGGTCTGCATAATTTTCCAGATATTCAACAGCAAGTTCCCCATTGGGCCCTTAGGAAGATCTGGGCAGAAATAATTATTCTACTACTTCAAGTCAGCCTTCAGAGATGGTATAACTCAACAGAACTCCAAGGTTTCTTCATTCCCCATGATTTTGTCACTTCTCCATTGAGCCTTTAATATTGTATTTGTATTGTAATATTGTATTTCCCCTTTGAATTTACAACTCTGTGTACTTGTCCCCATACCTGTTCCCATCACCAGCTTCTCTGTCATTCTTTGCTCTCCTTGGATGTAATGAAAATCACCCAAGAAAACCCTCTGAAAAGCAGGTGTGCCAAAGTGTTATGTATGATGAGGCAACACAAAGCCAGCAAAGATCCTAAAATCTTAAACTCAGGAAGGTTATTGAGGAACCAGATATAACTACAAAAGCCAGCTCTGGTGCAGGAAATACAGACAGCAGATAACTTTGTGGATTCTGCTCCAGTCCCAAAGTCTTATCCATATAAGACAGAAGGCAGCCAACCAAGGCTGTGATACAAGTTCCAGCCCTCAGTGAAAGGCTGCCATGAACTAGACAAGTTCTAGAACTAGACTGGGCAAGGATCAACACAGGACAAGAACATAATCCTCACACTGAGGATGCATGACAAAGTCAGGGCCTACAAAACTCTAAAAAAAAAAAGTTTCAAGGAGACATTTTGATATCCTTCTGGACACTTCCTTATAAGCATCTCCTTGCATAGGGATCTCAAGTCATATACCCTTCTCACTTCATCAGAATGAAAAACAGGATTTGAGAAACAGAGAAATCTAAGTTAACTGTAGCCTACTTCCTAGAAGAAAGCAATATTAATATCATAAATATATTTCTTATATATAATATATATGCTTATAAATTTTATATTTATATAATTGGTATCATAGATTATATATTACGAATTAGCTCATGCCATAAAATGTTCTTTAAAGTATCACTTTTAGTGGAAATATATTTCATTATATATAGTATGAGCCATGATTTATTTAACATTCTTTTTGGGGAGTTATTTAACACTCTTTATGGTCATTATTTTGTGATAATGAAAATACGTGATATGGTATAAAAATACCTGACATGAAAAATCATTGGTCCTAAATCTTTGAAACTTCCCAAGATTACATTAATGAGCATGAACATTTTAAAGACATGTACTATGTATTGTCAAACTGCTTTCGAGAAAGTCTTGACTACTCTTTCCCACTAAGAAAGGTGGGAATGCAGATTTCAGCTAAACCATCTCGATTAAAAATGACTGGCTTTTACTTTTGCACAGCAAAGGAAACAGTCAACAAAACGAAAAGGCAACTAACAGAAGGGAGAAGATATTTGCAAATGACATATCAGATAAAGGTTAGTATCCAAAATCTATAAAGAATTTATCAAACTCAACACCCAAAGAACAAATAATCCAATCAAGAAATGGGCAGAAGACTGAACAGACATTTTTCCAAAGAAGACATCCAAATGACCAACAGACACATGAAGAAGTGCTCAACATTGCTCAGCATCAGGGAAATCTAAATCAAAACCTCAATGAGATACCACCTCACACCAGTCAGAATGGCTAAAATTAACAAGTCAGGAAACGACAGATGTTGGCGGGGATGCAGAGAAAGGGGAACCCTCTTACACTGCTGGTGGGAATGCAAGCTGGTGCAGCCACTCTGGAAAACAGTATGGAGGTCCCTCAAAGAGTTGAAAATAGAGCTACCCTGTGACCCAGCAATTGCACTACCGGGTATTTACCCCAAAGATACAAATGTAGGGATCCAAAGGCGTACGTGCACCCCGATGTTTATAGCAGCAATGTCCACAATAGCCAAACTGTGGAAAGAGCCAAGATGTCCATCAACAGATGAATGGATAAAGAAGATGTGGTGTATATATATACAGTGGAATATTATGCAGCCATCAAAAGGAATGAAATCTTGCCATTTGCAATGACGTGAATGGAACTAGAGGGTATTATGCTAAGCGAAATAAGTCAGTCAGAGAAAGACATGTATCATATGATCTCACTGATACAAGGAGTTCTTAATCTCAGGAAACAAACTGAGGGTTGCTGGAGTGGTGGGGGGTAGGAGGGATGGGGTGGCTGGGTGACAGACATTGGGGAGGGTATGTGCTATGGTGAGCGCTGTGAATTGTGTAAGGCTGATAAATCACAGACCTGTACTTCTGAAACAAATAATACATTGTATGTTAAAAAAAAAGAAGAAGAAGAAGACGATAGTAGGAAGGGAAAAATGAAGGGGGGGAATCGGAGGGGGAGATGAACCATGAGAGACTGTGGACTCTGAGAAACAAACTGAGGGTTCTAGAGGGGTGGGGGGTGGGCGGATGGGTTAGCCTGGTGATGGGTATTAAAGAGGGCACATATTGAATGGAGCACTGGGTGTTATACGCAAACAATGAATCATGGAACACTACATCAAAAATAAATTAATTAATTAATTTAAAAAATGACTGGCTTTTAAACTGGTTGCTCATTAGATATACAAAAGAATGATATCCAGTTTCTGTTTAATATGCTTTTTGGATAACAAGTAACAAATTGTTTTTAAAATTTTCATTAGGTATGTGACTTTCTTTGAGAAATGACCAGTCATATTCTTTGCCCATTTTATGACTACTTCAGGTGATGTCTACTACTACTCATCATACATGTGTTAGTCCTGTAGACATTAAGAATATCAAGACTTTATAATTTTTTTGTCAATAATCCACTTGGTTTTCCTTTGTTTTTACCTTTTTGAAAATGTTTTGTTGTTTAAATCTTCAATGTAATCAGTCATCATCTATTGTTTTCATGTGTGATGAGAAAGTCTTTTTCCTCAAAACTCCAGAAAGATATATAAAATACTTTTGTCTTTTTAGAAATAGCTTTCTCTTTTAATACTTTGTTCAATTAATTCACCTGTAAATCACTTTAGTGGGCAATTATCCATGTCCAAAGGCCATTTCTAACACCAAAATAATTGTAGATTATATCAAAATAAAAGCATGTCATAAAATAACCATATGTAGGAGATTTGATAGAGTGAAATTCCATGTTGTCTTAAAAAGTCTTTTTCCTGAAGAATATGTTAGGAATCAGAAAAATGCTTATGACATAGTATTAATTGTAAAATGCAATTAAAATAATCTTTATAGTTTAATCCCTATTTCATAAATACAGCTACATTTATAGTTCCAACTATGTAAGCAGCTATAAATATGAAATGAATACAGGTAGATTCTCAAATATTACAAATGGTTGTTTCTAGGTTATGAGATTACTATTGATTTTTATTTTATACTCTTCAGTATTTTCCAAATTTTGTACAATAGCACTCATGTCTTTTAAAATAAAAAATTAAAGTTGTAGTATATGATAGTTTGAATTGAAAATGAGGTATTGCTTTTATCATTAATGTTCTCATAAGAATAAACTTTTCCATAGCCAGTTCTATTTTTCAAAGCATTTCATATCAGTTTTCCTTTATTTCTTCCAGTGATAAAAGAAAATAGATGAAAAATCATTCCTTGAAGCATGAGTAAATGTCTGAGGTTACCTGCTACCACCTCCCAAACTAGCACCCCATTTAGGTTGTGTTGTTTGATTTCCTATGAATACGTTGTATCTTTTCAACCAATTCATGCTATGGTGTATCATGCTCTCTTGCTTTACAATGCATTTTCTCCCTTCTGTTCCCTTCTACACCAGTTTTTGACTGTTGACAATATTTAAACTCCTTAGGAAGGTTTTTCTTGATCTTCCTGGCCACCTTCCCTCCACCTGCTCTCTCCTGCTTTCTTGCACCTTGCAATGTCATGGTCTGTCTCCCTTCTAAATCATGAGCTTTCTGTGGGTAGCATCATGATTTATTTATTCTTTGAATAGCATGAGTCCTGCTCATTTGTAATACCCAATTCAGTGAGTACAAAATATGGTCACTTAGCTGTGTTGCATACATTTCAATAAACTTTAAAAGGAAAAAATGATACATTTTGAGTATTAAAAATTATTTCTTTAAATGTTAAACACAGAGTTACCATATGCCATACTAATTCCACTTTTATGTATACACCCAAAGTATATGAAAATATATGCCCACACAAAAACTTGTGTATGAATGTTCAGCATTATTCTTAAAAGGAAAAAAATAGAAGCAACCAAAATATCCATCAACTGTGTAATAAACAAACAGAAATGGCATATTCATGCAGTGGAATATTATTTGGCAATGAAGAGCAATAAAGTACCGATGATGTTTTTGATGGCATGGATGAACCTCAAAAACATGAGGCTAAGCCAAAGAAGCCAATCAGAAAAGATCATGCTATGTGATACCATTGACATGAACTGTCCAGAATAAGAAAATCTATAGAGACAGAGAGGAGATTAGTGGTTGCTTAGGGTTGGAGGGAAAGAGGTGTGTGTGTGTGTGTGTGTGTGTGAGAGAGAGAGAGAGAGAGAGAGAGAGTTAGATGGCGTGACTGCTAATGGGTATGACATTTCTTTCTGAGGTGATGAAAACGTTCTAAAATTATGGTGATAAAATTATGGTAAAAGACTATGGTGTTAGTTGTACATCTCTGTAAATATGCTAAAAAACACTGAATTGAACACTTTAAATGGATGAACTTTACGATATGTAAATTATTTCTCAAAAAGCTGTTTATATATATATATATATATAGTATTATACATATTATGTGATGTACAATAGTTGGAGACATGAAAACCCTCACCTTTTCCCTGGGTTGCAGCCTGTCCTCATACTCTAACCCCTGTCTTTGCCACTCTTCACACTGAGAGAAGAATTTAAGGATATGGAGAGGGATGGAGTAGGGAAATACAAGATTTAGGGACATCTCTTGTGATTGGCAATATTTTTAAAGCATTTTTACATTTTGAAGCCTCAAACTGGCCACAGAATATTGTCCAGAAGTCAAAATAATCTCATCAATTCAGCTATATCAAAATGTGCCACTTCTCCACCTTCTAGCTCCCCAGGGCTTAGCGGTCAGTAGTTTGCTCCTCTGAACTTCACAGACCCCTATTTATGACTCCATTATGTTGTACTATTATTGGATTTTGTATATGTTCCTCCTGCAAGGCTAGACTAGCTAAACTTGGAGCCCATAGACCGTAATGGATTTATCACAGAACTCTTCTTCAAAAAAACTACCTGGAAAATGATATTCTTTATGTTTGCTGAATGAAATGGGGGGGAGGGGGTAAGCAAAAAGAGAGGCTAACTTTAAAAGTGTGCATTTTTCAACCTCCATCCCCCAGAGAGATGTTGAGCAATTTATTTGATGTCCTTCAAAAGCCCTCTGTAACATAAAGCAAGAGAAACTATGATCAGATATCAAAGTGAACCTGCTCCACAGCACTATAAAAATGTGGAATAAAGAAGAAAGGAGAGTTTTAAGTCACTCAGTGGAAGAAAACCAAATATCCAGGATGTTCTAATTTTACCAGAATGAAATCAAGGGGTAGGCAAGTTGATCTTGAAGATCTTCCTGGCTAGCGTTTCTAAATCTGAAATTTATGAGCAAGTCTTCTTGGTGCTCTGCTCTTACAGACCCCGCACTGTGCCTTCCACACCCAGCATTTCCACCAGTTGCCCGAGAGATGACAAATGACAATAAAAGAAATTGTCAGGAGACAATGGCCCCTAGGAGGTCCACATATTTGCTTGCTCTGAAATAAAATGCTCCAACTGCAGATTCACTCTCATCCCCTGTATTTATGGCTCCCTCTGCCTTGAAGCAAGCACAGTGAGTGCAGTGATAAATCGGCGGAAAGTCTGTCTCATTTCTAGGCAGTCCCTGTAAATTTCTGAGCTGTTCTTTGCAACCCTTCATTCTGGTTTGTAACATTCAACAACACTGTCAATGAAGCACAAAGGCCCTGCAGGCCCTTTTCCTCCAGCTGAGCCGTGGCCACGGGGCCCTGGCCTCTCACTATTCCCAGAGTGTCACACAGCAGTGCTAAACCAGAGCATCAAGCCCTCCTCAAGGAAGATGATGTGCCTGTCCTCCCAGTCAAGACCTTGGTCTAAGATGTGGACAATGCTAAATGGAGCATGACCTTGTCTGGATGTGTTTGATGTCAGAGTAGACAAATGTTGAGAATGGTACAAGTCCTAAATAGAATCCTCTCTATACTTAGGAAAACACCCCAACATATCAATTCTCTGGGGAAATTTATAACGTGTCCACTCTGTGCCAGAACTCTTTATAGAAGCTGAGGAAAAAGAAGCAAATAAAACAGAGTCCTTGACCTCCTGGAGCTGAGATTCTTCTGTCTTGCTTTATTCATTGAGTAAATGAAGGGATAAATTAATGATTAAGCATAATCCTTTCCCTCATAAGAGGTTAGTAATGTCATTACTGTCTAAATTGTACCTGCCCCTCCAAGCCAGCCTATACTACTTTTACAGCACAACTCAATTAGGTGAAAGCAAACTAAATGATAAAACAGGTCTTTGAGATTATATCTCTGTAGCTTTTCTTATGTGCAGTACTCTACCCCCAAATTCTGGCTTTCTTTGTCAACTTCAGACCTTTCCTCTGAACCATTATGGTCTTGTTAGGTCTCTAAACATCCTGCTTATTGCCACCTCAATGGTCCTACATAATTTTTCAGCTTTATTTTCTCCTTCCATTTTTGTAGTCTATAATAATTGAGTATAAATCAGGTCTCACTCAGAGCAGCACAAAAATTCACCTACTCCCCAGTCAAGCATCCACCTTCCCCTTCTGCCAAACACAGAAGGGGGTGGAACCAGACCCCTATAAAATGAATTCTTGCTTCCATGGATCCTAGAAAACAAAACAGAGTGGGAAATTAAGAACTCATCTTCTCCTCATTCCCGAAACAAGGGCACACTTTGATTCTAGGTGTTTACTCACAAAGACTGGACAATAAAAACTGTTAGGGGCACTATTAGCAGCTGGGGTGAAGGGAGGCTGAGAAGCTGGATTTGTACCTGAGAAGTCACTGCTCTGGCAGTGTTCACTAGGAGGGGGAGCCCTGCTATCAGTCTGAACAGGAGCCTAACACCCAGGGGTTCCGGAAACCTGAGCCTTACTCAAGCCCCACAATAAAGTGGGGGCCAGAACTGCAAGAAAAACATCAGAAACCACACACCAAATTCTCCACAACAAGGCGTGAATAAGAAACACCATCATGGGCACAGGTTCATGAAAATAGTAAGGACCAGGTAGTGAAAAAATGAACAAGGGTAAGAAGGAAGACACTCAATGCTTATTAGTCCTGGGCCACGTGCTGAACACTTTCACATACAATACTTCATATAATCCTCACAATAATTTTTGTGAAATTTATATTATTAAAACCCATTTTGAGAAGGAACAACAAATCCCTGAGGATCTGAGAAGTGAACTAACATAAATAAAATCACCCAGATGATAACCAGAGAGCAAGGATTAGAGCTCATGGTTCTCTGACACCAGGAGATCCATGTTCCACTTTCTGTAGCTTTATGCTCAGAGCAGAGGAACAACGTCACTACTTTACATGAGACACTTGCATTTTACTTTACTCTTTTTTTCTCTAATCTGATAGGACACGAAATGAATTGACCATAAGGCAGGGGGGACATAAATTACTACTTGATGTTCATCACTGTCTACCTTGTGACAGAATCAAAATTAAACCAAAGCTAAAACATTGTGAGCTATAAATGTCCCTCCAGAACAAAATTATCATCAGTTCCCTGCCCATTTAGCAGCAACAGCTTTTCATGATGTTTTAATATGGTGATCCTGGCTGAAACACATTTTTTTTAAATTGTAAGACCTTAGAATTGGAAGAAACTTGGAAACTCTCCCAGCCTCAGGAAGGCAAATATCTCATATCATATACTAACTTCCATGGATGGAAAATGGCTTCAGGAGCACTGTGTTGAGAAGCACAATGAGGACAGCGCCCAGCTCCAGAGACGTGGTGTGCCTAGGAAGATGGGGATACTATCAAGGAGTAGAAGATATTTGACAACCTTTAACTGACCTGATATTCTAAAACTAGAGAAAGTTCCTCATGATAAAATATAAATATTATTTCATACACATTACTTAGCTTAATCTTCCTAAGCTCTCAATGGTTTTGATGTCATTGTTATTGCCCTTCTATAATAAAGTTAAGAAAATGGAGGCTGGGGGAGGTTAAAACTTTGTCCAAATTCTTTTCTAATAGTGAACTAGTTTGTGCTTGTCACCAAGTCAAGTGTGGCTTCAAAGCCACACTTCTTCCTGGAAAGGACTCATTGCTTCCCTAGAGGTTTATTATTTCAGACTTTATGTAAGCTGTGAGTGTGGTTGGTAATGTATGCATTGTGTGTGTGTGTGCACATGCGTGTATGAGTGTATGTTTGCCCTTAGCTGACTCACTTGTGGATCCTACTTGCACAGTCACACACTGGATCCACTTACTCTAGGCCACTCTACACCAACACAGTGTGCAGACTCCTATCAATCCAGATCTCTGAACCTTCCTTAGCTGTACCTTGATGATCCCCTGAGACAGGATAAATGCACACATTGCAACTATTTAAGATCCTCGGTGTCATTGCTTTAGAACTGTTAAATATAACTCTGAGCTTATAGTGTTGACATATTTATACGTTTTTTTTCTCTTGGCCCTGACTTTTTTTTCTTCTACTTTCTGAGTTTGCTCAGTCTTTTATATACACATACATATACATATATATGGCACTACCATATGCCAGATACTGTTCCAGACATCTGGAATACAAAGTGAACAAAACGGACATAAATCCTTGCCCCTGCAGAACTTTCTTTCCTAAAGAGGGAGTTAGAGAATAAACAATAAAAGTAATACATCATTTGATATGTTAGGAGTTGAGAAGTATTATGGAAAGGAGAGCAGCATGGGGAGATTTGAAGAGACGTGGGTGGGGATGCAAGTGCTACTTGTAATTAGGATGGTCAGGGTAGGCCTCTTTGAGAAGATAAAATTTAAGCAAATACTAGAAGAAAGAGAGGGAATGAACTGTGAAGACATCATAGGAAGCAAGTTCACAGAGGAAGAAACAGCCAACACAAACATCGTAAGGCACGGGCATGTCTGACATACAGAAGACACAGCAGAGAAATGTATTCCTACAGCTGGAACAGGGTCAAAAGGGAAAATAACAGAAGGCAAGGGCAGGGGAGTATGAAGGCTGTAAATCACGCAGGGTTGTTGTGAGGACTTTGTCATGTACTCTGAGTAAGACAGGGAAATACTGGAAGAATTTGAGCGAGGGAATGACTTTATATGACTTGCTTTTTACAACTCCAGCTGCTGTGTTGAGAATAGATGGGGTGGTGGTGGTACGGTTTTGGAAGCACGAAGTCAGTCTGAACGCTACATCAGAAATTCAGGCTACAGATTATGTTGACTTGGGTTGGGACAATAGCAGAGGAGGTGGTAATATGCTGTCGGATGCTGAATTCATTCTGAATATAAATCTGGTAAGATTTCCTGACACTTTGGATGTGAGGTATAAATGAAAGATGGCAGTCAAGCAAGATTTCTAAGTTGGGGCCTGAACAACATGAAGGAAATAGTTACCAATAATTGAGATGGAAAAGTCTGCAGGCTATGCAAATTTAGGGAAGGAGAACAGGATTCAAAAGTTCTGCTTATGCATGTAAGAGTTGAGATGCCTCTTAGATTTCCAAGTGGAAACTTCAGGTGGGCACTCGAATATACACATATGGACTTGAATGGAAAAATCTAGCTGAAGTAAAGGCTGAAAGTAAAGGAATTTCTCAGAATACAGATGCTATAGAAGCTTTGTGATTTATACCAAAAGAGAAGTTTCAAAAAGAAGACCAACCATTCCCCGGAAAACTCAAGCATCTAGAATTTGGGTAAAGGAGGTGAAATGTGAACAAAGAAGATAGAAGAACAAAATAGTATACTGTGTCACAAAAACCAAGCAAGAACACTGCTTGTAGAAGATGATTTTGTGTTTTAGATTACTGAGAAGTTGAGGAATCAGAGAAGGAAGACTGCGTTTGGCAATATGAGGCTCATGGGACAGCAGGTTTAGTGGACTTGTATGAAAGTGAACTAGAGAGGACTCAGAGGAAGAGAGACAGGGAGATGAAGAAATGTCCCCTCAAATGGACAATTCTTTGCAGGTAAAATAAGCTAAAGGTGAAGACTGTAAACTGAGAAGTCAGTGTACTCTGCCTGATTTCAAATCATGCTCTATTGCTTATGTATTAGCTTTGGAAATCTGGGGACATTATTTCACTTCATTATTTCACTTGCTAAGCCTAAGTTTTCTTATCTGGAGAATGTAGCTATTAGTAGTAGCAATTTCACTGACATTCTCGGGAAATTAAACAAACCTATGTGGACCCCTTAGCAAACTACCTTATAGATAGTAGGATTTTTACTGTGAAGGGAAACACAGAAGTGGGAGTTGTGGGAAGGAAGGTTATGCAGCTTTAAATGTAGTTCTAGTTCTTGCTACAAATATACATACAAAATAGCATGCAAATACCACACCTCACAAACATTACCTGAGATAGGAATAAAAATACCCATGGTGCACATATTCAGTAAACTTACAATTGGTTTCCATTTTAAGATTTGAATATAAGAGCACTTGTGATGTCCCTGGAAACATCATTAAACAAGATTCACCTGTATAACCATTCAGATCAATGAACATAGTTCTTTGGAAAGAGCTTTCAGAAGCACAGAGCTTAGAACTCTGTAAGCTACTAAACTGTCAGATAATTCAAATTGTCATTGAAACATCACATCTTAAAATAAGTATATGCTGCATTTGCCTGGAAACTCTTTCCTTGTACCTACCTTTGAGTTCCCGACGTTTCTGATCCAGAATTCTACATGAGGGTCAAATATCATTTATTTCTCAGAATGAGGGAATCAAAAATGTCAGTAAGTTCAACCCAAGAACAAAGTGACAGGATTGATCCCCAGAGCCAAGCAATATAAAAAACTGGATTGCAATCCAGGGGATTGAGCCACTTCATGGCCCAAATGAACAAACAAACAGACCTGAGGAAACGGCTACTTTAAAAACTAAAGTTAGTGATGCCTGGGTGGCTCAGTCGTTAAGCGTCTGCCTCTGGCTTGGGCCATGATCCCGGGGTCCTGGGATCAAGCCCCGCATCAGGCTCCCTGCTCCACGGGGGGCCTGCTTCTCTCTCTCCCTCTGCCTGCTGCTCCCCCCTGCTTGTGCTCGCTCTCTCTCTCAAGTCAATAAAAAAAAAATCACACACACACATACATATATATTTTTTAAATAAAAAATAAAGTTAAAAAATCAATTTTTCCTTATTTCAAAACCATATATGACCACATTTTATTTTCTGCCCCAAGCCCCAACATCTTACACACTCTTTAGGCCATTAGGTACCACTGTGAGTAACACTGAACTCAGTTACTCAATAATTCCAAAAGGTATTTAGGAGGTAAAGTAGTTCACATTTAGGATACTGTGCATGAGAGGGAGGTGGGTTTAGTGATGACATTCACTACGAAGGGGATGCAGGAGATTGACAAAGTTGAGGAACAAAACATAACTTCAGTTGTGAACATGATGAATTTGAGGTTCTTATTAGATCTCAAAGTGGAGATGTCAAGAAAGTATTTGGATATAAGAATCAGTGGGTCAAAGAAAAAGTCTGGGCTAGTTATAAAATAGGCGAGTAACAGCATGCAAGTTATCACTTGCTGCCTTGAATCCAGGGGAAAGAAAGCAGACTGACAAGACACTAGAGCCTAAGACTCTTAGTCTAAGACTAGAGCCTGAAGAACTCTAACATTCAAAATTCAGATAGGGGATCCTGAGCCAGTTAAATTATCTGGGGAGAGTCCAGAGAAATAGAAGAAAGAACAAGAGAGTGGTTATTCAAGTCGAGGGAAACAAGTGTGAAGAAATGGATCATATTCAATTTGTGGAATTCCATGAATGATTAAATAAAATGAAAACTGAAATATACTGGAATTGGGGCATGCAGGTCACTGATGATCTCAAAGTAAAACTTTGATGCAATACAGGCATAAGTTAAACTAGAAAGTGTTCAGTGTGAGTGGAAACTGAGAACACCTATTCCTCTCTCTTTTGACAAATCTGAGAATGAATAGGAAGAGAAAGACATCCTTTTCAGATAGACCTGTTATTGGTGAAAAGAAATACTACTAGTTTTTGTATGTGGATTTTGTGTCCTGTGACTTTACTAAAAAGAAATCAAGGAAACAATACAATAGCATGAAAAAAAGAATAAAATACTTAGGAATAAATTTAACCAAGAAGATGAAAGATCTGTACTCTGAAAACTATAAGACATTAGTGAAAGCAATTGAAGAAGATACAAACAAATGGAAGGGTTTCCCATGTTCACGAACTGAAAGAAATTAAATATTAAAATGTTCATAAAACCCACAGTAATCTACAGGTTCAACACATTCTTTCTTTTTATGATTTTATTTATTTATTTGAGAGAGAGGGAAAGTGAGAGAGATCACAGAGGGGGAGGGAGAAGCAGACTCACCGCTAAGCAGAGAGCCTGATGTGAGGCCTGATCCCAGGACCCTGAGATCAGGACCTGAGCTGAAGGCAGACACTTAACCAATGAGGCACCCTGATGCCCCCAACACATTCTTTATTAAAATCCCAATGGCATTTTTCACAGAAATAGAAAAACAATCTTAAAATTCATATGGAACCATAAAAAAGCCCTGAATAACCAAAGCAATCTTGAGAAAGAACAAAGCTGGAGGCAACAAACTTTCTGATTTCAAATGATATTACAAGGTGATAGTAATTATACAGTATGGTACTGGCATAAAAATAGACACACTGACCAGTGGAATAGAAGAGAAAGCCCAGAAATAAGCCCAAGCCTATATGGTCAACTAATTTTCAACAAAGACTCCAAGAAAACACAATGGAAAAAGAATAGTCTCTTCAATAAATGGTGTTGGGTAAACTAGATATACACATTCAAAAGAATAAAATTGGACCCTCATCTTGCAAAATAAATAAAAGCCAACTCAAAATGGATTAAAGACTTAAAAATAATACTTAAAACCATAAAACTTTTACAATAAAACCTAGGGGAAAAATTCCTTGGTATTGGTTTTGGCAATGATTTTTGGATATGACACAAAAAAACATAGGCATCTATGGGGCACCTGGTGGTGCAGTTGGTTAAGCATCTGAGTCTTGGTTTCAGCTCAGGTCATGATCTCAGAGTCTTGGGATCAAGCCCCTGTGTCAGGCTCCACACTCAGTGTGGAGTCTGCTTGGGACTCTCTCTCCCTCTCCCTCTATCCCTTCCCCCTATGTGAGTGCTCTCTCTCTCTCTCAAATAAATAAATAAAACTTTTTTAAAAAGTACATAGGCATCTAAAGCAAAAATAAATGTGGCACTACATCACACTAAAAGGTTTCTGCATAGCAAAGAAAATCATCAACAAAATGCAAAGGCAATCTATGGAATGGGAGAAAATATTTGCAAACCATATATCTGATAAGGGGTTGACAGCCAAAGTATGTAAGGAAGTCAACTCCCTGGAAAAAACTCCAAATTACCTGATAAAAAAATGGGCAAAGTACCTAAATAGGCTTTTTCCCAAAAAAGACATACAAATGGCCAGGCATATGAAAAGGTGCTCGACATCATAATCAGCAGCGGGGAAGGGAATGCAAATCAAAACCACAATGAGATATCACCTCACATTTATCAAGATAGCTGTTATCAAAAAGACAAAATATAACAAGGGTTGGTGAGGATACAGAGAAAAGAGAACTCTTGTACACTGTTGGTGGGCATGTAAATTGGTACAACCATTATGGAGGTTTTTCAAAAACTTAAAAATAGAACCACAATATGATCCAACAATTCCACTTCTAGGTTTTTATCCAAAGGAAATGAAATCAGTACCTTCAAGAATATCTGTGCTCCCATATTCACTGCAGCATTATTCAGAATAGCCAACACATGAAAACAACCTAACATTCAATAAAGCTGAAAAAAATTCTTAAGCCCTGAAAACATCATGTGGTACAACTTGTAATACAATTTTTATTTTTAAAAAAATGAGAGGGGTGCCTGGGTGGATCAGTCAGTTAAGCATCTGACTCTTGGTTTTGGCTCAGGTCATGATCTCAGGGTCCTGAGATCGAGCTGGGCAAAACTGCTGGAAATTCTCTCCCTCCCCCTCCCCTTCTGTGCCTCTCTCTAATAAATAAATACTTTAATTAATTAATTAAAATCTTCAAAAAAAAAGGAGAGGGGCGCCTGGGTGGCTCAATCATTAAGCGTCTGCCTTCGGCTTGGGTCATGATCCCAGAGTCCTGGGATCGAGCCCCGCATTGGGCTCCCTGCTCAGCGGGAAGCCTGCTTCTCCCTCTCCCACTCCCCCTGCTTGTGTTTCCTCTCTCGCTGAGTCTCTCTCTGTCGATTAAATAAATAAAATCTTAAAAAAAAAAAAAAGGAGAAAGGTAGAACATAGCTAAATTCAGGAGTGGAGTCTAGATATTTTTCTTTGGCTTGGTTTTATGTTACTATCTCTTCTGATGTGACAGAGTAAAGGTAGAGAAAAAAGGGATGATATAGGGTAATATAGGTATAAGTTTCCTGAGTAGGAAGAGAGCAGGGACATGGAACCAAGATGCATGATGGACTAGTCATAAATAGAAGGATGGCTATCAATAGAGAGCCCAGAAATGGACCCTCAACTCTATGGTCAACTAATCTTCGACAAAGCAGGAAAGAATGTCCAACAGAAAAAAGACAGTCTCTTCAACAAATGGTGTTGGGAAAATTGGACAGCCATACGCAGAAGAATGAAATTGGATCATTTTCTTACACCACACACAAAAATAGACTCAAATGGTTGAAAGACCTAAATGTGAGATAGGAATCCATCAAAATCCTAGAGGAGAAAACAGGAACAACCTCTTCGACCTCAGCTGGAGCAACTTCTTCCTAGACACATTGCCAAAGGCAAGGGAAGAAAGAGCAAAAATGAACTATTGCGATTTCATCAAGATAAAGAGCTTTTGCACAGCAAAGGAAACAGTCAACAAAACCAAAAGAAAACCGACAGAAAGGGAGAAGATATTTGCAAATGACATATCAGATAAAGGGCTAGTATCCAAAATCTATGAAGAACTTATCAAATTCAACACCCAAAGAACAAATAATCCAATCAAGAAATGGGCAGAAGACATGAACAGACATTTCTGCAAAGAAGACATCCAAATGGTCAACAGACACATGAAAAAGTGTTCAACATCACTTGGCATCAGGGAAATACAAATCAAAACCTCAATGAGATACCACCTCACACCAGTCAGAATGGCTAAAATTAACAAGTCAGGAAATGACAGATGTTGGCGAGGATGCAGAGAAAGGGGAACCCTCCTACACTGTTGGTGGGAATGTAAGCTGGTGCAGCCACTCTGGAAAACAGTATGGAGGTTCCTCAAAAAGTTGAAAATAGAGCTACTCTACAACCCAGCAATTGCACTACTGGTTATTTACTCCAAAATACAAATGTAGTGATCTGAAGGGGTACATGCACCTCAATGTTTATAGCAGCAATGTCCACAATAGCCAAACTATGGAAAGAGCCAAGATGTCCATCAACAGATGAATGGATAAAGAAGATGTGGTATATATATACAATGGAATAATACACAGCCATCAAAAAAACCGAAATCTTGCCATTTGCAATGACGTGGATGGAACTAGAGGGTATTATGCTAAGCGAAATAAGTCAATCAGAGAAAGACAAGTATCATATGATCGCACTGATATGAGGAGTTTGAGAAACAAGACAGAGGATCATAAGGGAAGGAAGGAAAAAATGAAACAAGATGAAACCAGAGAGGGAGACAAACCATAAGAGACTCCTAATCTCAGGAAACAAACTGAGGGTTGCTGGAGTGGTGAGGGATGGGAGGGATGGGGTGGCTGGGTGATGGACATTGGGGAGGGTATGTGCTATGGTGAGCACTGTGAATTGTGTAAGACTGATGAATCACAGACCTGTACCTCTGAAACAAATAATACATTATATGTTAAAAAAAAAAGAAGACAGTAGGAAGGGAAAAATTAAAGGGGATGGTAGAATCGGAGGAGATGAACCATGAGAGACTATGGACTGAGAAACAAACTGAGGGCTTTAGAGGGGAGGGGGTGGGGGGAAGGGTTAGCCCAGTGATGGGTATTAAGGAGGGCATGTATTGCATGGAGCACTGGGTGTTATATGCAAACAATGAATCATGGAACACTACATCAAAAACTAATGATGTAATGTATGGTGATTAATATAATACAATTAAATTAAAAAAAAAAAAAGAAGGATGGTTATCTCCTCAGTCAGAGAGACTGGGGGGAGAGAGAATTGGTGCATATAGAGGTTGGTTGTATAGGTCTTTGGCATCGGTCCTCATCTGAGAATTAGGAAGAAGGTACAAGGATCAGAGTTTTGAGGAATGTGAAGACTCGAAACAGTTTGGGAGAGGGAATTGAGGGGAGAACAATGACCATGAATGGAGTGGTTCTAATTTTCATCAATTGCCTAGGAAAAGGAAGATAGCTAGAAAGTTGCGTTTATTTACAGTAGATGGTTTACTAGCATGAGAAGGGAAGGCCAAGGTACAAGCCTTGCAGATAGTGGGACAAGAAAGTATTGGCAGAAAAACAAAAACAGATTTTAATAATGGACAAAGACAGATCAAGATTCATCGCTTACTCTCTATTGTATCACCATTAACTAGCATCCATAGCATATAGTTAAGTACTTACAAATGGTCTGCTGAAAACAAAACAAAATAAAACAATATTGTAGAAAAACTCCCTCTCCTCTTGAAAACAGCTGTAAATTGTAGGAAGAGGAGGGTGTCAAAATAAGAAATTGACTTCCAAAAACTTTGGAAACTCTGCTTGGACAATTGGTATCCATTGATTTCAACATTATAATCCAAGTCCATTAAACAAACTCAGATTATAAATGTAAATGCTATTCTACACAAATCACTTGTGGAGATAATTTAGGGGAAAATATTTTACTATAAATCGTACAGAAGAAGGATTTATCATAAATATAAACTATTAAAGTCACTTTAAAAAAATTAATTTGAATTCCTTCCAAATTTCTTAATGTTTAATATCTTTATAAGTGGTTGTTTGGTCATGTAGTCGGCCGCTGTGATTTAAGATTCCAAAACACTGCACTGGCCTTTTTTCATGAGAAGAAACATAAACATTTTAAATACAGAGCTGCTTTAACCAGTACTAATGGTAAATTATTTAAAACTCAGGTATTTTCACATGTCTTTTTGGTCCTCAAATGTATTCCATGACTACTCCCCCTCCCCAACTGCCAAAAAAAAAAAGTCTAAGTAATTTAACATGACATTCATGCCTACCTCAAACTGATCCCATTACTTTTCCTACCCTCCTGCCCTACCCTACTGTATTCTTTGCTTCAACAGCAACTTCAGAACCCTGAGATTTCTAACTCACCCCCATTCCTACTAGGCTCTCAAGCCGGGGACTCCTCATGCCATTCTCTACCTGTTGAAATTTAGTTTACCCTGAAGCATGAGTTCCTATTTTGCCATTTTGGGGGTGTCTTCTCACATGTCCATGCCCCTACACCCACAAAAAGGAATTCCTCTTCCTTAGGGATCCTTTAGTGTTCTCTCTTAACATACTGGATCTCCCTACAGTACTCTATCAGGATCTGCAAAAAACTGCTATAATAATCATTCTTATTTGGCAAATTGGGCATGTAAACGGCATTTTGTATTGAATGCCAAAGAGAAAACAAACAAAAACAAATAATGTGAAGAAGAAAATGAAATTTTGTTTCCTTAGACTGAAAGATCTGTCTTTCCTGATAAGCAAGAAAAAACTGGCAGATGCTTTTCCTCTTTTCCATTTCAAATTTAAAAGCAGCCATTGCTAAGGATATGAAAAAGAAGGAACCTATGTTTGCTGAGATTTTGTGTATTATATCCACACTATCTTAAAAACGTAACAATTGGGATGCCTGGGTGGCTCATTCAGTTAAGCGTCTGCCTTCGGCTTGGGTCATGATCCCAGGGGCCTGAGATCGAGCCCCGCATTGGGCTCCCTGCCCAGTGGGGAGCCTGCTTCTCCCTCTCCCACTCCCCATGCTTGTGTTCCCTCTCTCGCTGTCTGTCAAATAAATAAATAAAATCTTAAAAACAAACAAAAACCCCATAACAATTGGATTCTAGGGTTCAAATACACTCTTCCTCTAGCATAGCATCAGAAGTCTGGGAGCTTATAATTCATGGTTACTTTTAGATTATTGTTTTTATTTGTAAAACCATTTTTATCGAAATACACCAAACACATAGAAAATGGCACATATTATACTTACATGGCTAGATTTTATTTAAACTCAGTTACCAACATATAGTACATCCTTAGTTTTTGATATAATGTTCAATGATTCATTAGTTGCATATAACTAGATGAATTTTTACAAAATGTTCATAACCATGTAGGCGCCATCCAGATCAAGATATACGAGCTTCCCTGAAGTCTTTCTTGTGCTCCTTCCTTATACCCATGTTCCCAAAGATGACCATTATTTTTGTTTTTGGTTTATGAGTTTCGTAAATTTTTTTTTATTTGAGTGTAGTTAACACACAATGTTACATTAGTTTCATGTGTACAACAGAGTAATTCAACTTCTCTGTGTGTTCATCTCAAGTGTAGCTATCATCCGTCCATTCAATGTTCTTAAAATATCACTGACTATATTCTTTATGCTGTGCCTTTTATTCCCATGATTTAATTATTTCTAACCGGAAGGCTGTGTCTCTCACTCCCCTTCCCCCATTTTGCCAGTCCTCTCACCCCCTTTCCCTCTGGTAACCATCAGTTTGTTCTCTATATTTATTGGTCTGATTCTACTTTCTATTTGTTTTGTTTTTTAGACTCCACATATGAGCCACTATTTTCATCTTTAGTCACCATAGATTAATTTTGTCTGCTTATATATTTAATAAAACGGAAGCATGCAGAAATCACTCCTGGCTTCTTTTCCTAAATATAAATTCATGAGATTCATCCACATTATTGCACACAGCAATAGTTGTGGGGTTTTTTTGGGGGGGGGGGTTAGAGGGAGAGAGAGAATGTCGAGTAGACTCCCGGCTGAGCATAGAGCTCAATGCAGGGCTCAATCTCAACCCTGGGAACAGGACCTGAACCTAAATCAAGAGTTGGATTGATTGCCTGGCCCCAGTAGTTGTTTTCATCATTGAAAACCATCTTTCTATTGATGATGGACATGTGAATTGTTTTCATTTGGGGACTATTGTAAAAAGTGCTGTGATGAATATTTCCGTACATGTCTCTTGATGAATACATTTATGAATACTGGTTAGATACTTAGGAATGGAAATATCCTGGGGTCCTGGGGTATGTTCAGCCTACAGTTTACTTCAGTAGATACTGTGAATTAGTTTTCCAAAGTAGTTGTACAATTTACACTCCCACTGTCAGTGTATTAGAACTCCCACTACTTCACATCCTTACAAAGTATGTATGTCCTTTTGTAAATTGTAGAAATTCTCTGTATGTATATTACAACTTTTCTCATTCTTAATTTGCATTTTCCTGATAAAAAATGAAGTAGAGCTATTTTTCATACATATTTTTCATATCCTTTTTGTGAAGTAGCTGATCAAGTTTTTTTTTTTTACCTTTATTTATTTTTACCTATTTTTAACTGGGGTTTCTATTTTTTTATTGACTTGTAGAAGTTCAGTTAATGTGAAGTATATTGATTGATTTTTGACATGTGAAACCAGTGTTGCGTTCCTGGAAAATTGCTAAGCCACATTGAGCATACATGGCCTTACTATATGCAATCGTTCATAATGTTTCATTAATTATTTGCTTTTGTTTTGTTTAGGATTTTAGATATTTCTACAGGAGGCTGGTCTGTTATTTTTGTTATAATGTCCTTTTCATGTTTTTATAAAATGTTATTCAGACTTTATAATATGAGTTCATAAGTGAGTTATCTTTTCTCATTAAATGGTAGAGCTTGTACACATTTAGGTATTATGCCTTTCTTACTTGGAAAAATTCACCAATAAAACTATCTGGAAATTGAAATTTCTTTGTAGGAATGTTATCAGAGTCTCTATCTTAGAATTTTATATAGCTTATATAAATAATTAAAGTATCTTTTACTTCTTGTGTCACTTTTTATAAATAGTATTTCCTAGGAATGTGTTTATTCTATTTGGATTTAAAATGTATTTCAATAATGCTGTTACAAGTTTTTTAATACCTGAAGAATCTATACTGATGCTCCTTTTATACCTGATACTAATGATTTACCTTCTCTCATTATTTCTTATCAATTTTGGCAGGAGATTGTCAATTTATTTATTTTTTCCTTCAAAGAAGAAACTATTGATTTTCTTCACTCTCTCTGCTGTAGGTTGTTTTCTGTATCTCTAATTCTTGTTCTTATCTGTTTTACTTTCTTCTTTGTACATTATTTGAATTTAATCTGTTCTTTGGCCTCCTAAGATCAATACATAGAGCAATGATTTTAAGACTTTCTCCTTTGCAATATCCATTTAAGGTTAAAATGTCTTTCTTTTTATTGTGGTTAAATTAATATCCCTGAAAGCCACAGATCTTAAGTGTGCATTTTGATGAGTATTGACAGATGTACTTATCTATATAACCACCATCACAATCGAGTTACAGAACATTGTTTTTCTAACACGTCAGAAAGTTTCCTCATAATATTTTCCTGTATTTCTCCAACCCCTAGAGACAACCACTGTTCTTATTTCTAAGCCCATAAATTTTGCTTGGTTCAAACTTCAGATAAATAGAATCATACAGTATATCCTACCTGTGTCTATCATCTCTCTTTTAACATATTGCATCTTATGTTCTTTTAAAATGTTTGTTCTTTCTTATTGAGATAAAATTTGCAGCCAGCGAAAAATACACAGACCTTAGGTGCATAATTCAATGAATTTTGACAAATGCATAACATCTCTTCTCAATCAAGATATGGAAAATCTAACACCTCAAAAAGGCCTCTAATGTAACCTAGACAACCACTTTTCTGATTTATATCCTGTAGTTTTGCCTCTAATTTCACGTAAGTGTAATATACAATATTGTGTATATTGTATATATAGACCTCCTTGTGTCATTTGACTTAATGTTTTGGAGATTCATGCAGGTTGTAACAAATTTTGATAGTTCAATCTGTTATAGTACTGAGAAGTATTCTAATATATTAATACACCATAAATTCCTCTTGCACTCTCCTGTTAATGGGCATTTGGATCTCCTCTCCCCAATTTTTGGTCAGTATGAATAAATCTACTTTCAACATTTTTATGCAGATCTATTTGTGGACACATATTTTCTTTTCTTTTGAATAAATGCCTAGAATTACTGGGTCATAGAATAGATGTAGGCTTATATTTATAAAGAAAAAATGCCAAGCAGATTTTCTAAAATGATTGAATACTTTACTGACCTACAAGCAATGTAGGAGTGTTCAATTTGCTCTACCTCCTATTTAATATTGGGGTCGTCAGCTTTTAAAATTTTAGTCATTCTAATGAGTACAAAGTGTTATCTTAAGGTGGTATTAATTTGCAATTCTCTGATTACTAATAATATTGAACACTTCTTTATATGATTATTGGGCATTTATACATTTCTTGTGAAAGTTTGTGTTCAAGGTGAATGCAATTTTTATGTTTTTGTATTACTGATTTGTAGAGATTCTTTATATATTTTTGATAAAAGTTTCTCTCCAAGTGCTTTTGCTACCTCCATAGATAAGATAATATGCTATTTCCCTTTATTATGTTAATAGGGGTGTAAAAGACAGAGCTATTTTATAGCTATTATGCATATATGTAAGGATGCCCGGAAATTTAGCACTGACTCTTGACTCTTCCACCTTATGGTCAGTGGAATCAGTAATGATTTATTGTGTGAAGTTTAATATCTAAAACTTCCCTGGCAACACCTTGAGCTGGCTTGTTTTTTAGGGGTATATACTTGGCGTCATCAGCTAGTCTTGTTTGACCACATGGCCAGAGTTGCATGAAAGACTCTTTTGGAATGTTTAGAAAACTCCCCTGAAGCCAAGTTTCACGGCACAAATTTCAGTTGGTTTAATCCTGTGGTTAAGCACATCCTTGTGCAAATAAGAAAGACCCCAGGGAACTGTGCCTGGAAGCGTCTTGGACCCTGAGGCTTGCCTGCACACTCCTCCTGCTTTCCCATATTCTTTGCATTGCCTAAGTGTGGTCTGTGAATTTTGTGGGTCATTTGTTTATCCATTACTGTAATCTATGCAGTGGGGATACATCGATGGATGTGCAACTACTAAACTAAACCTGTAATCCTAGAATTAACCTGATATGTTGTGCTTTTGTTTCTATTGTCAGAACTTGGCCACTTCATCCAGACTGTCAATATCTTATCATACAATTTTTTGTAATATTCTCCCATTATCCTCTTAATATTGGTAAGATTTATAATGATAGCCTCTTTTTCATTTCTCAGATTGGTAATTTTCTGTCTCTCTGTCTCTGTGTATCTCCCTCAGTGTGTGCACATGTGCATGTGGGTGTGTGGGTCCTCTGATTAATCTTCCTTGAGGTATTTCAGTTGTATTAATTTTTCCGAAGAGCAACCTGGACTTTCTTAATTTTCTCTATTTTATGTGTTACCCATTTTATTATTTCTGCTCTCATCTTTATTATCTTGTTCATTTTGTGTATTTTATTTTTCTAGATTAAGTGAAAAAGTGACTTTAAACCTTTCTTCTTTTCCAATAATAGCACTTTGAGTTATAAATTTTCCTCTAGTGCTGTTGTAGCTGCATCCCCCAAGTTTTGCTATGTTATAGTTTCATTTTTAGTCAGTTCAAATCTTTTAAAAACTTTCCTGTGATTTCTTTTTTGACTCATGTGTTTAGAACAGTAAGGTTAATTACAAATTATATGGTGTGTCTTAGGTTTTATATTGATATTTATTTTTAATTTTCTATTATGAGAAGAAACTATAAGATTTTAAACTCTAAAAATTAAGACCTATTCAATCACCATGATATGACTTAGTGAAATTTCTGTGTGCACTTAAAAAGGATGTCTATTCTGCAGTTGTTTTGTGTAGTTTTAAAAATAGCAATTAGTTCAAAGGTTGTTCATAGTCTTGCCATTGAAAGAGGAGATTAATATCACCAACAACAGTTGTAGGCTTGACTATTTCTTCTGTTTTGCTAGTTTTGCTTCATGCATTTTGAAACTTGACTGTTTTAGCATTATGTAATGTCTTTTTTTAACTCTGGAAGTATCACTTTTCTTGAAGTCTATTTAACATTAATTTAGCCGCTCCAATTTTACTATGCTTATAATTTTTATGGTATATATTTTTTCCCTCATTTAATTTCAGCTTTTCTGGCCCTTAAAATTAAACCGTGTCTCCTGTTGAAAATACGTGTTTGAAAGACCTTGTTTTTTCATCCAGTCTAACAAATTCTCCTTTATTTGCCTTTTTAGTCTCTTTACATTTAATGTAATTATATACATAATTACTCCAGTTTCACCATTTTGCTACTTGTTTGGTTTAATATTTTTATAGGCAGAGTTTCTGATGCATAAATGAAATCATTTGGCTCCTGTCACTCTGAGTTACCAGGATTGTCATTGAATTTGGGAGCCCAACTCAATAGTAGCAGCTCCCACTGTCATTCTTGGCCAAAAGAATGACCATTATAGACCACTTCAAGAATGACAGTGCTCCCGGGCGCCTGCGTGGCTCAGTTGGTTAAGCGACTGCCTTCGGCTCAGGTCATGATCCTGGAGTCCCTGGATCGAGTCCTGCATCAGGCTCCCTGCTCGGCAGGGAGTCTGCTTCTCCCTCTGACCCTCCCCCCTCTCATGTGCTTGCTCTCTCTCATTTTCTCTCTCAAATAAATAAATAAAAAATCTTAAAAAAAAAAAAAAAAAAAAAAGAATGACAGTGCTCCCCTCACTGATGTACTTTTGAAGACTTGATAAATGAAATGTTCTCTGCATTCTTCTGTGGGACATCGTTAGGGAGTGGATGAGCAGATCTTCCATAGCAAATTCACTCCAGCATTTTAAATTCCCTTAGCCTTTGGATACTTTTCTCTACAATACCAGGCAAATTTTGGCATCTTAACTTCAGTTACTGTAGGCTACATTTAGGTTCACGTTTCAGTCAACCAACGAAGTACACTGTTAGAGCCAGCTGACTGCACTACTATAATCCATTAAGAATCTCTCCTAAGAATACCAATATTAATAAATTCAGCCCAGCATAATAACATTTATTCCACCTCTTTTCAATATCACATTTATACTTGACCTCTAGGACCTTTTGGAGATTAAGCTTAATTATAAGTCTAGGAACAACATTTCTAGGGGAGGCATTGGAGGTAGTATCTGGAATCTCCTTCAAGACACTCCAGAAAAGGCCATTTAAGTTCTTCTCAAACAAGGGAGGGAAAGCTGATTCTATTGGCAAAGGAGGCTCAGCAAAATATCAAGGTCTTTAGCTTCATAAGAATCGACCCAGATGTCATCTTCCCAATTTACAAGGTCCCACCCCTTTACAATCAGTGCCCTAACTTTAACAAAAGAGAGCTTCCAAGGTTGTGAATTCATTTACACTGTAGCCTAGCCATCCACAGGCTTAGGCTTTGGGTTTTTCACAAACTTCAATCTTATGGCCAACAGAGATAGAGCTTCTTTCTGGTTTATTACCCAGAATTTGAGGTAGAATTTAAAGTCCTGAGCTCAGAATTTTCTTTCCTCACATTTTTCATCTGAACAAACCTTTAATCCCAGTGTTCCATTTCCAGGAAATGCTCTATGGCATTAAGTATTTGGTCACCCAAAGCTTATTGGCCCTTAATCCTTGGTGACCACAGGTGACAAGATAAGTAACCATTTGCTACAATGTGTTAGGCTACCAATATATATACTACCTGCATCAGGGTCATTAATGCCTCTCAACTTAGAGAACCAATCCAGATCCCAATCTTTAAGGTTCTGTCCCTCTCAAACCACTTCTGATACTAATAACCGATCAACCAGAGATCAATGGGAAAAGCAAAGCCACTGTAAGTACTATGAAATAAGGGAATTGTTATAAGAATTAGACCTTATTCCATTTTGACGGAGCTGGGAAAATGAAAGTTTAGAAAAGAGAATTGGAGGAACAGAGAAAGAACACATGAATCAGTCCTCCTGAAACACTGCTGTGAGCAGGTGAGTCAGGGCTTAGGCGAACCTAAGAAATCACACATGACCAACTGTGAGGATGAGATCACAAGGGGGTAATTTGTAGGGAGGTTGATGGGAAGCTGGGGGTTCCTGTGTAACTATTGCCTCTGTGTGTCTGCAGCTGAGCATCTGGTAGTGACTAAGACCATCTGTTGGTGGCCTTTGTGACTGCCTGCCTAATGGCTTCCGGAGCACTGAATCTAGGAGACTGCTGAAGCTAGTACAGCTCCTGGCTAGCTCTGTCTCAGTGCACCTACCCTTAGAACCCAGGCATCATGCTGTGAGGAAGTCCAGACCATATGGAGACAAACTGACGTCCTTGGCCTTCTGACCCAACTGAGATCCCAGGCAGGAGCAAGTGCCAACGTGTCAGGTGAGTGAACCAGATCCTCTAGCCTCAGTCAAGACTTCCCAGCTGACAGTGAAGAAGAGATAAGCTTTCACCACCAAACCATGCCCAAATAGCAGATTTGCAAGCAAAATAAATTTATACTGTTTTAAGCCAAGGGTCAACAAACTTTTTCTAGAAAGGACCAAATAGCAGATATTTTAGGTTCCGCCTTTTTGCCTTTTTTTCCCCCTTCCCCTCCCCTTTTTCCATTCCTTCCTTATTTTTTTTTCTCTCTCTCTTTTTGTTTTTTGTTTTTTTATGGGTTTTGCAACATTTTAAGAATGGCAAAAAATATTTTCCTAGCTTATGGGCCACACAAAACAGGCTGTGGGCTGGAATTGGTCCATGGGCTATCATTTGCTGGCCCCCTTTTAAGCCACTAAATTTTACAGTAATTTGTTACATGCAATAGATTATCAGAATAATCAGTTAAATAAATTGCACAAAGATGAATTGGCAAAGAGGAAATAAAGAATCACACATGTGTGTATGTGTTTGCACACTTACACCCAAGGTGCATTTCATAAGAATTTTAATAACTTTATTGGGTAGGCATAAAATATCAAATATCAAACAAATACAACAACAGCAACATACACAAGCCCCCACTGGAAAAAAAAAAATACATTATTGAAGAGAATAAATATCTATTGAAAACCTGCTGCATTCCAGAATCTCTGTGGTACAATGACATACATGATTTTATTTATCTTCATAAGAACCTTATGAAGGAGGTATTATTATCCTTACTTTACTGATAATGAAACTCAGGTTTAAAGAAGGCAAAAAATTTTCTCAAAGCCTCCTGATGAGTAATAGGTGAGCTTGAATTCAAATCCACTCCTAGCTACCAACCTCCAAAGCTTATAGTTTTAAGGATTAGCTGGAGTGGATCTTAAATAAAATCATTTCACTTCAAGTCCATATCTCCAGACTTCACTAACCTGTTTTACAGGTGAGAACAGAGAGGTTGACAGTTCATTAGAATCATAGCACCACACAGCAGGCATTAAAGCTTAGTTCCTCTTCTGCATATAACACCTTCACCTCTATGATTGGCTGATTTTCAGCTGCAGTGTATTTAATATTTACATTTAAATTAGTGATGCCATTTTTTAGTCTAATTGGGCATCTAAAAATTTAGATATTGTTCTCTTACTTATAAGATAATTTTCTTTGAAATTTATGAAAACATCTAAAAATTTCAGCAAATAAGATGTATGTGTATGTATCCTGTTAGACAAGAGAAAAGGGGAGATGCTTCTTATGCAACAGTTGGAAGCAAAGCAGAAACCCTAAAAGTAGAGCAGACACTCTATGTTGTTTTTGAGTTGGAGAGAATCCTCTGGGAATCAGTGTTGCTTTTGGACTATATTTTTGTGATACATTTAATTCATGTCGAGCATTATATGAGCTCATGGCACAGGGATCTCCAAGCAAGTCCTCTTGGGAACAAGTGTCCATGCCTTTCTGCACCTGATCCTTTTTGATCTCTTCTGAGCCTGCTCTTAGGGGTTCACACTGGAAAACCTTTATCCAGTGCTTGTAGGACCTGAGATTAGACCCCTGATGCAGGTCTAATTAGACCCCTGATGCAGATTAGACCCCTGATCTGCCCATCAGAAGGTTCTCGCTGGCCGTGGAAACCTGTTCTCTCTCCCACAGCAGAAAGTGCATGCAGAGTTCTATAAATCCCTAGAAAGATTCTTTGTAGAGCAGTAGACAGGGACCAAAAGCCCGCTGATTTGAGCTGCTGAACTCCATCTTAGCCCTGGCATTATGGAAAAAAATTATGAGGGAGCAAAGTCACGGAGACATGCAAGCTTATATTTAGTCCATCCCCTCTTTACACAGGTGGGCCAGCGCAGTGGAATTTGCATTGGTATGTAATTATCTTCTTCTGGCTACATACTCAAAATTTTAAGTGGTCACATGACCACCTCTTGTCAACACAATCTGAGCCAAAGCATGTATAAGCTTGGGCACTATTACCCATATTTCCCTCCTCTATTTCAGTGGTTGCAGAAACCTGTTGTCAGATGGAGACACCCGAAGATCAAAGTATGCTGGAATGGGAACCCTACATGAAGGACAGGAACTCTACGATACTGCCCAGACATACAGCCCACTCTGAGTGAACGAGAAATAAACTGCTCCATCATCAAGTCACTGAGATGTTGATGTTTTTGTTTCTGTAGCATAGCCTAATCCATCCTAATTAAAAATCCAGCAAATCCAAGGTGTTGGGATCCATTAAGATCCTGCTGATTCTAATGGATCTATTAGATTTGCTTTCTACACTTAGCACTTCAGAATAGTGGTGTCAAAATATATAAATTTACTGTAGAACCTCTGACCATCTCCTTCCCCTAGTGGTTCTTCCTCAATGCCACTCGGTTACCAAGAGGAGACCATGTCTCTCCTAAAACTAAGGCCCCACTTTGTTAATTTCTGAAAGTATAGGCAACATTGTTAAATATTTCTTTCTTAATTTTAGAAAGGTTTACCTTATCAGATATACACCAAGTATTTTGGGTTATTTTTTTTTTCTTTTTAACTTCTCAATTTTCTCCCATTATGTTATATATCTAAAATTCAGTAACACTGGCATCAGGGTCATTATTCTTGATGAAATATCCTTCAGTATCTCCCATTGCTGTTTTTCCAGATGAATTATAGCATTACTTAATCGAAAACTATATTTGGATTAGAGTTGCAATTATGCTAATTTTATAAGGTAAATTGGGAATACTAAACATTTTTACAATATTTAGCCACAGTATCCAGGTACATGATTTGTCTGCATCAATTCTGTCCCTTTATTTATCCCAATAAAATATTATAGTTCCCTTTACAAAGATATAATACAATTCTTATTAAGTTCAGCCCTTATTATTTTAGGTAATTTAGTTCAATTACGATTGGAGCCTCTTTTATAATTTTATAGTTAATTGTTGCTGGTTTAATGGGATGATTTTATCTTTGATATTTTTATTTTTTTTTGCTTCTTTATTAAACTCTTAATACTTACAAGAATGTTCATAGCATCTGTATCATAAAAATGCAAAACTAGAAATAACTCAAAGGTACAGCACAGAGAAATGGATGATTAATTGTAGTACATTTATACAATGGGATATTACAATAAAAAAAAAAAAAAAACAGAATTAATGAGTGATCTGCTCAACCTCATGTTGAGTGAAGATGCCAGACCAAAAGAGAAGATCCTGTATGATTCTATTCACATGAAGTTCAAAAACAGGTAAAACTCTTAATTAGGATGATAGAAGTGAATATGTTGGTTACCTGTAAAGTGATATGGACAGAGAAGGGACAAGAAGGAACTTCTGGGCTAACGGAAATATTCTGTTTTGATTTGGATAGTTGTTACATGGATGTATACATATTAGCTATATATTTCTTTGTCTATTTCACTACATGCAAATCATGCCTCATTAAAACAAACACACACCACAGGCAGAACTAACCTAATGGACACAGAATTCTAAAGAGGGTGACACTTTCTGGAGAAGAGCATGTGGGGAACTTGTAGAGTTATGAGAATTTACATCTTGATCTGGGTGGTAAATATGTATCAATATAGGTTAAAATTCACCAAACTGGGCACATGAGTTTTACGGACTTTGTGTATATCGTATATCAATGAAAAAAAAAAAAATCTTAAAGCTAACAACTTATTTTTTCACCTGACTCTCTTGAATTCTCTTAGTATGCAATAATATTCTGCTTTATTTTCTCTCATTTTATTTATATCTTTGGTTCAAATTACCAGAATTTTATTTTATTTTATTTTATTTTTTTAAAGATTATTTATTTATTTATTTGAGAGAGAGAGAATGAGAGAGAGCAAGCACATGAGAGGGGGGAGGGTCAGAGGGAGAAGCAGACTCCCTGCCGAGCAGGGAGCCCGATGCGGGACTCGATCCAGGGACTCCAGGATCATGACCTGAGCCGAAGGCAGTCGCTTAACCAACTGAGCCACCCAGGCACCCGAAATTACCAGAATTTTAAAAATACTACCTTTGGTTTCTGTTTGTTAAGGTATATATCTAGTCAGTAATATTAAATGACTTCTGATTGAAGATGATAATTTATGACATCAAACAATATCTTTTGCAAACAATGGATATTGTAACCAACTTAAAAGGCAAATGAACAACTGGGATAAATAGCACAGAGCTTAGAAATAGTACGAAATGCACAATCTCCCCAAGAGAATATTGGGAAAAGAGTTGAAAGTGTAATTTACAGAAGTGCAAATATCCAATTAAAATATTTAAAAAGTTTAACCTCATTGATAAGCCAAGAAACAAATTTAAATAAGACATCATTTTAATTATTAAATTGGTTATAGCTAAGTAGTTAATGGTGCAGCTCTGGAATCATACTGATTCACTCCTCTCTGTAATTCAAATCGTTACATATATTGTAGAACTAGCACTGATAACATGTAGTGTTTGTAGAAGGATCAACTTTGTTAATATTTATAAAGTACTTAGTGAGATGTGTCTGGCATAAAGGCAGTACTCAATAAATATCAACTATTGTTATCATTATGGCTTATTATTTTTGGCAAAGATGAAAAGACTGATACTGCTCTGTGATGATAAAGATAGGAAAACAGCAATGGTGAGTGTGTAAAATTTTTACATCTTCCTGGAGGGCCCATTTGTCAATATGTATCAAAATTTTAAATGTGTATACCTTTAAACTCTGGAATTTCACATCTACAGGTTTATCTTTTCCTTAAAAAATAGACAATTATGTAAAAAATGTATACAAAATGTGTCTGTTATAGTATTTTTATTTTCATAAGAGCAAAACGAAAATTGGAAACATCATAAAGACATTCAACAGATCCTTCAATGATTATTGAATATACCAACTATGTTACTGGTTGAAGGCCTCTGTTCTACCTTTAAGGTCATCTCTGATTATGCTTTTAAATTACAGTCTTCCTCCTTCCCCACCAGCTTCCCCAATCCTTCCTACTCATATTGAAGTAACCATGGCTACTCTAAAGTACTGATAGCCATAAGAGGGAAACTTCAAAATCTCAAGGTGTTAACATAATAAAGAATATTCCGGGGCGCCTGGGTGGCTCAGTCGTTAAGTGTCTGCCTTCGGCTCAGGTCATGATCCCAGGGTCCTGGGATCGAGCCCCGCATCGAGCACCCTGCTCAGCGGGAAGCCTGCTTCTCCCTCTCCCGCTCCCCCTGCTCGTGTTCCCCTCTCTCGCTGTGTCTCTCTCTGTCAAATAAATAAATAAAAATCTTTAAAAAAAAAAAAAAACATAATAAAGAATATTCCTTACACCATAGTGCTACAGACTCAAGGCCCCCCACCCCCCACCCCGCATTCACGTATTAAAATTCTATCCTCCAATGTGATGGTATTAGGAGGTAGGGCCTTTGGGAGGTGATTAGGTCACGAAGATGGAGTCCTCATGAATGAGATTACTGTCCTTATATAAGAGAGACCCCAGAGAATTCCCCAGCCTCTTCCTACCATGTAAGGACACAGCTAGAAAACAGCCATCTATGAACCAGGAAGCAGGTTCTCATCAGACACCAAATCTGCTGGCACCTTGATTTTGGACTTTCCAGCCTCCAAAACTGTGACAAACAAATTTCTGCGTATAACCCACCCAGTCTATGGTATTTTTGTTATAGTAGCTGGAATAGACTCAGACAGAAGTTGGTACCAAGACTGGGGTGCTGCTGTAACAAATATCTAAAAATATGGAAGCAGCTTTGGGATAGGTCAGCCTGAAAATAAAGAGCCACAATGAGAGAAAAGCAAGTTTATTTGGGATCAAAGAATTGCAATTTGGGGAGCACAGATTCAGGTAAATGCCCAAATAGTGTTCCCACTTAATAGGCTGAAAGCAAAGGGGTTTTATGAGCAAAAGGATGGAGGTGATTACATTACTTGGATAAAAGAAAGAAAAATATTGTCAATTGGTACTAACAGGCCAAGACACTTTTTGTTACACACCGATGGATAACTGTTGGTGCTAACCAACGAAATATTTCTGGTATGCATTAATTAACTCTCCTGTTTGCAGAAAGTCCACAAGCCACAGTCTTATGATCAAGATGCCCACTATCCTGTTGACTTTTAGGAGCAATTGCTTGTAAAACAATTGCTGTTTTGCCCCTTCCAAAGGTTTTGGCCCAGTTCAAACAAGGCCTGGCAAGGCTGTTTATCTACAATGGACTAACTATTTTACAACGGTTCCAGCCATGTCAATTTTTCACAGACTGATGATACGGAGAGGCTGGAAGAGTTGTAAAGTGCATGCCAGAAAAAGCTTACGTTGCTATGAATGGACCATTAAGGTACCCTCTGGTAAAAGCTCAGAAAGAAAAGAGGCGAGCTTTACAGAAAGCCTCAAGCTTCTTAGAGAATACCTAAGTAATCCTGAATAATGTCTACAGGAATACAGAAGCCATTCTGATGAGATCCCAGTTGGAAATAGAGAGTGTGCCATGGAACATTGGCGGAAAGGCAATCCTTGTCATAAAGTGGCAAAGAACACGACTAAATTGTGTTCATGTGGTAGTGTTTGGTGCAAGCTAGAACTTGTGACTGATGAAACTGGATATTTGGCTGAGGAAACCTTTAAACAAAGTATTGAGCGAGTGGCCTGACTACTTCTACCTGCTTATAGTAAAATTTGAGAAGAAAAAAAATGACTTAAAGATGGAATTGTCAAGCGAAAAGGAACCAGAATGTAAGATCTGGAAAATGCTCAGCCTGCCTGTTCTGGAGAGATCACTAGGGGTATAGTCAAAGGACTACTTAATTTGGAGATTAGTCAGCCATCTCAACAGAAGCCAGGAATGATGGAAGAATGGTATTAAAGGCAATTCAGAGATCATTAGGGCTGTCAAGCCCCTCGTGGGCCCAGAGTGCAAGGGTCAGGTTGACAATGGATTCAAAGGGAATGTTTGAAAATGTTTCATTTGTACTCATAAAAAGGGGGCAGGGGGGGCTACTCATTGGTTTTTGAGTGCTGGGTTTGGAGAAATTCCACGTTTGCCTCTGTTGGGACCCTACATGTTTAGCAAACTCAGGGATAATATTATGTCAATTCGTCCTCCCAGTAACACAGAAATTTGACCCATCCCCTCCCAGTACATATAGTACTGTGTACATGTTCCAATATTTGTGGGTGCCTTCTCTAGTTATGGCCCCGGGGGCAGATTGCTGATTTCCCTGCTGAGTTCCCTGTGGTCAGATTTTTGTGTCCTCTTGCACTAATCAGTGGTCACATCCAGGTTTCTGCCTTTAAGAAGGAAACTGGTTTCAGCTCCTACCTGTACATAGAGTGGTCTGTATTCGGCATCGAAACCCCCAGCCTCTCACTTCTGTGCACAGCTAAGCTTCATTTTGTGATTATTATTACGGATTTGAGTTCCCTTTGTATGTAGCATTGAGTATTTCCTTTCCTTCCTTTCAAAGTCAGATACATGTTTGTTTGTTTGTTTGTTTCAATTATTTTTATATATTTAGAGGGAAGTTGGGTGTTACGCACCTTCTCTGTCTCTCCATTGAGAAACAGTGGTCTGACTTTGAATTCTGAGATAGGCCATCTGATATTAAGATCTAGCACATATTGACTGCTTTATATACCGCAGAGTCACAGATAATCATAAATACAAAAGCTAAGATTTGCTAAGCTATTGTTGATGATTCTGAGCCTAAAGTCATGCTTCTGTGTTCAGTCACAGGTAGTATGGCATAGTGGTTAAGACTGCAGACTCGGGAGCCAGATTGCCCTTAAAAAAAAAAAAGTGTATATACATACATATACACACACACACATTTATTTATTTGTTTGTTTGTTTATTTATTTTAGAGAGCAAGTGAGCATGTGTGTGAGCAGAGGGAGGGACAGAGGGAGAAGAGGGAGAATCCCAAGCAGACTCCACACTGAGCACAGAGCCCGACGTGGGGCTTGATCTCATGACCCCGAGATCATGACCTGAGGCAAAACAGAGTGGGATGCTTAACTGACTGAGCCACCCAGGCACCCCTCCAGATTGCCTTCTTTCAAATCTCAGTTCCTTGATTGATTAACCACATGACCTTGGGCTGATTACTTAGCCTCTTCCTTTCACAAAAGCAGTTTATACATATAAGATAATTGTAGCAATGCTCAGCATACAGTAAACACTGATGACTCAGCTATTATTCTGTGTCCGTGTACAGGAATGCTATGTCTTTTAATCCTTGTTATTTTTACGAATTAGGTACTATTATAGTCCCTTAACACATTTCCTGGCACAAAGCAGGCTCCCAATAAATGTGTTAAACAGATAATACTCAATATTTAAATATGGAAACAAAAATTTAACGTGGGCAGTTAATCGAGTCTGTATGACATAGGTAATTAGAGGTAGAGCAGAGTTTTGATTGGTGTTGGTCTTACCATTAAACACAAGCGTTTCCTCAGCACCTGGAAACCTCACGCCAACCAGCTGGGGCACCACGGAAAAGGGAGGTTGTTCAGCTACCAGCGTCCACACACCCCCCCACCCCTCCCGATCCTTTTCCCCCTACTCTTTTTCTTTCCTCTTCCCCGTGAAGTAAAAGACATTCATTATCTTTCATTATCTTCCTTCTTCCTCTGGACTTCTAAAATTGCCCTGCTCTCTTGTTTTATACCAGTGCTTTTGCTAATGTGACTTCATTGCCTGATGTTTTTTCTTCTCTCTTCTCTAGATCAATAGTCTCTGTTCCCCTCACTTGATAATTTCACCAGCTTTCATTTTCACATCTCTTAAAGCCTTGGGGGGTGAGGTGGGGGTGAGAAAGCCATTTGAAACTCTTCCTTTTATAATGTTCTGTTTTCCTCTACAGCAGAGCAGTTTCCTTTACTATGGTGGCAATTTTGTCCTTTCTGATACCCTTTTCCACCAACATTTCTCCATGTGCAGAGGTTACTGCAGCCCTTGGCCAGGTTCTAGGACGTTAAGAAAATTGAAAGATGATATTAGGTGGCCAGGCTGGTGAGGATCTAATATGAACAGGGCCAGTCACCTCTGAGGTTTCTATTGCAGAATCTTGCAGGCATTTTATTGTAAGGAAAGTTCTGCCTTTCTCTGGATCTCTTTTTGGTCGTTTTGATTTATATGAAAGGTGTGCCAATCCCAGGATGCCCTGTCAGTGGAAAAATGGCTGTCGTTCCCTTTGTGTAGTGTAACAAAAGGAAGAATCAAAGCCAATGCCACGTGAGATCAAGACTAGCGTGGCACATACTGTCCCAGATACCACAGGACCGCGAACTGCCTCTGTCTTGTTGGTCTCTGTAATTCCTTAATCTTTCGTGAAATCAAATCATAGATGCTAATGATCTCCCTCTCCAAGAGAAAGGAAAATTGTATCATCAGAAAGGAAAACCTAGTGGTCATGCATTGTGTGCCTAGTATTGTGAGCCCTAATGTATATCTCTCTACAATAATCTAGGAGGTGGGTATGAGGTCTCTACTTTATGCATGAATAAAGCATGAGCCTCCCCAACGTTAAATCATTTGCCTTTAATACCCAAGCTAGAATTAAAATGCCCAAGTTTGCACTGGATTCGAAGCATATTCTCTCCCATTCACACCCCACTTCTACCAACATTTATAGGTAAGTAGAACTTGTTCATCAGTGGACCACCTCTTCCTGGAACAGAAAACCAGGGGTGTGACCACATTGGAAGCCCTTTATCTGAGGAGCTCCCTTGGTTTGAGGACCCAGGCTTGAGAGCTCCCCAAGACAAGTATCCACACAGATTAGGGTCAAGCAACCGACTTCTCTAATGCTTGAGGAAGACTTGCTTTACTCTGGCATCAGTTTTTCTGAACCTCAGAGAAACTCTCTGCTGGGTCTCAGGATAGCAACTATCCCTCTCGGACTTCACCTCTGCCTGTGCCACGGGGCTTGCCAAGAAGCATCACCGCCCACACCTCTGCTAAGCTTGGCCACGGGGCATTCTTGGACCAGGAGACACTGAACAGAAGTGATGGTACTTTGCAGCATGAGGTTATGTTATGTGTCTGGTAGTGCTTGCTCTTCTCACACTCCCACAAGGTCAGTGTTCAAATAGGGGCAGCCCCCAATATGTAATATGAGCAAGGAATCCATGTTCGATTCTGTAAGCCAGTGAGATTGGTTTGGGCTTGTTTTTGTCACAAGAGCAAATCTCAATACTGTATTTGCACCATTCTTGGCCAACTGGCCTTCTTGCTGCCCTTCAAACATACTGATCCACTTACTATTGCCCTTTGGGCTACACATAGTTTTGAATTTTCATTATTCAAATTTTTTGGCAACCATAGCTTCCTCATAGGTAAATTCACTGACTATCAAGATCACAAGATTCATCCCCCCGTCTAGCCTCTTATTTAGTTTTCTAGTGATATTTGATGCTACCTGAAATTTTATGATGTATGCATTTATTAACTTGCTTGTTGTCTATCTTCTGCCACTGACTGTGGCTCCATGAGGACAAGTGTAGTGGTTAAGAGCACAGACCCATTAGCCCAACTGCCTGGATGATAATTCTGGCACTAATACTGGTTAGTTGCTGGACCCTGGGTAAGTTATTCAATTTACTGGACTTTTTCACCCTTATCTGTAAAGTTGGGATAAGAATATAAGGTATAATTCATAGGGTTGATGTTAGGCTTAAATGAGTGAAAAAAATGTAAAGCACTTAGCATGATGCCTAGCGCACGCTAAGCACCCAATGAAGTTTGGTATTGTCATTAGAATTGTACATCATTGCATTCCAGGTCTGAGAACACCCCCTGGGATAAGGTAGTGGCTTGATCATTTTTATAAATGGATAGATGAATGACTGCCATGAAGATTTAGGAAATCCTTCTGATGAAAACTAACATACTTCATAGTTGAGAGCTGATGGCCATCAATGGAAGTCAAGGAACAATGTAAAAAAAAAAGTGCTTAACTTCATTCCTGGTATTTCATAATAATGATCCTAATAATGATATTAATAAGAACAACAGATATCAATACTACCCTTTAGCAGTTAGTGGTTTTTTGCCGCCTACTTTACTACACAACTGTAAGACAGCTATCATTATTTCAGGTGAGAGCACAGACTTGGAGAGAAGTAATATGGGTTTATCCCAAATTTCATGGCTTACTGGAGCTGGGTTTTGATTCATGTTTCTTAGACTACATTATGCTGCAGAGCACTTATTAAATAATCACATCTTTCTTGTCTTCTACTAGTCCTAATTCCTGTGATGGAAGTTGGTGATCTGCTATCCCCTTGAAGAGGTGTAGCCAAGTGTTCCTTCTGCTGTCAGCTTCAGATTTAATACATATTGAGTTTCAACTCCATGGCAATCACTATTCTGGGCTGAGGGTTTGGGGAGGAACAACAGAGAAATTAGATATGTACCTGGCACTTAAGGAGTAGAATAATATATGTTACTGTGAGTCCTAAAAGGAAAGCAGGTGGCATGTGCTCTATTACTTTCTCTCCTAATCATTAGAACCATCTGTGCTTTACAGACAAATAGAGGTACAGAGATTTCAGGAATTTGCCCAAAGTCATATTGCTAAGGAAGCCAAGGGGCCAGGATTCAAATAATACATGGTCCTGGGTATTTTCTACAGTCTCTCTGCTACAGTGTATGATGAACAACCTCTTTTTGTTGTTGTTGTTTGTTTTTGTCTTAATAGGTGAAGTCAAAGCTGAAGGCAAAGCTGGTCAAGGATGTACACGGTAAGTAGCATATGACAAATGCATCTAGAGCAGATCATTTCCCCCCGAGGTATAGATCACTGCATGGAACATATCTACAGCAACTACGGGATCAGTTAATGCCCTTGTCTTCTCAGTGAGCTCAAACTTGGGGTCTTTTTACTTGATATTGCAACCGGGCTGCCAGGTGTGGCCTGGGGCCTTTTCCTAATTGCTCTGTTCCAGGCAGCCCTTATTAGGGGCTCAGATCACGTATTCCAAGTGCAACAGTGTCAATATACCCTTCCTCCACACCCGCTTCTTCAGCCCCTCCCTCTTTGTTGTTCCTGGGATGTGGTTTGTCAGAAACACAGCATGGACTCGGCCATAAATCACAGCTAACTTGGTAGAATTAGCTTCCCTCCAAAGGTGGATACATGGCAGGCACCCCTCTGCTTTGTAGAGAGCCTGCCTGAGAGTCCTATTGCTTCAGCATATAAATCAGCACCAGGCATGCGACAGCATCCTGACAGCAGGACAATTATTGTCCTGAAAATAAGAAATGCAAATTTCTCTTCCCTCATTGCAAAGGCAACCAGCGGACTTATTCTATGATGTTGATCAATGACTTTAATCTTTGCCCGCCCACAGTTTATAAAATCCATGTGCCACCTGTCACCTTTCTTCCTGTTGGCTCAGGACCGAGGCAGTATTTGATTTCCCTGGGTGTTATGTGAGTCATTTGGACCACCTTGAAAAGGTGGCTATTAAAGTAGTAAGTTTTAGAGAGCAATTTTTAATATTTTACTTGTAAACGGAACCCTGAGGCTTCAACACTTAAGGAGCTGTGCGACCTTTACAAGTTAGTTGGCCTCTCTGAGCCAATTTCTCAAAAAACAGATATAGACAAAAATACCTACAGCAGAGGCTGGCTTTGAGGGTAAAGTAGGAGAATGTCTTACCTTGTATTTACTAGATTGTATTTAGTATTACTGGGCCAGAGAGCTAGGTAATGGTTAGGTAAAAAGAGATGAAAAAAGGAATTCATATTAATGTATCAGTTAAGGTAAAGAAAAAAAAAGGAATGGCTGCTTTACTAAGAAGTTGTTCAACTTTATTTTTCACGTTGCAATTGACAGAAGATCTGGCTGAATAAAAAATGGATGATAATCACCAAAGGAAAAGGAGACCGGCATGGACTGACTATCCACTGTGTTTCAGTCACTGCACAGGACCCTCACCACATGTAAATTACATGTTATCCTGCATTCTTCTTCAATCCCAAAATAGTCTCTGGAAGCTTACCCGTGGACGGGTTGTTTTAATAACATCATTGGTAGTCAGGGTACAAAAAGATGTATTCTAATCTGTAAATTATGTGGGATTTACAAAAGATTATGATTTGGATGCAGGAATTCTGGGTACTGGAGGAAGACATATGGTTGAAGAAATACAGATGTGTCTGACACTTAAGACTAATCAGAGGTTGAGAGACCATAAAATACCCAAATACATCAGGAGGACAGGACTTACATCAATCTCTCTGAAGGGGAGCAAAGCTACAACTGCTTCATCTTCCCTGATAACTCCACGGTCACTTGTTAAGGAATGTGGGTTAGGATGATGACAGAAGCCCCGTCAATTGTTTCTTTCCAGGAAACTTCCACTCTCTATCCATGGACATCATGAAGTCAACATAATTTCTGAAACCCAGAATGGTTTATCTTTTTGACATTAGCCCAGAAACCCAAGCAGGTATTGCAAAAAGAAAATCCTTACAGGACCTAAATTTCAGCTGCAACTTATTGCAAGGAAGCTCAACAGGTGCATGAGGCCTCATGCAGCTGTTAAGACCAGAAATGTTCTGACTCTACCGGAGGACTAATGGACCAGTTGATCACAAAGATAACTGAGTAAGCAGAGAGGTCTGATCAAAGCTTCGGACTCCTATGAAAGAGCCTTGTAAATAGAAAGGTCATCTATGAATACTTCCTCCACAGGAAACTGGCTGGCCATGCCAATCAGAGCAATAAGTTGTGGGGTACACATGGAAAGTAAGTAGGAATAAGAAGAAGGGGCTTTCCTTGAATCTTTGAGATAAAGAAGAAAGTAATGTAACTGTTATGGACTGAATGTTTATGTCCCACCCTCGTCCCCCAACAAAGACATATGTCAAAGCCCTAGCCCCCAGTGTGATGGTATTTGAAAATGGGGCCTTTAGGAGGCCATTAGGGTTAGATGAGGTCATAAGGGTGGGGCCCTCATGATGGAATTAGTGCCCTTATGAGAAGAGACACCTGACAACTTACTCTCTTTCGCCTCGTGCATTCGTAAAGAAGAGGTCATGGGAGCACCCAACAAAATGGAAGCCACCACCAACCCAAGAGAAGAGGCCTCAGGATGAAACCTGTCTTGCCGGTACCTTGATCTTGGACTTTCTAGCCTCCAGAATGGCAAGAAATAAATTTCTGTTGCTTAAGCACTTGATCTACAGTATGTTGTGATGGCAGCCCAAGCTAAGACAGTGATCGCTAGTGCTACATCTGCAAACTCCATTCTAAGTTATTGCCCTTGAAAAACTAATGTTAGCTTTTATTTGACAGTGACATAGAGCAGGTTGATGGAGGATGCAGTGAGCATTTAGCCACATATGCTGACACGTCAAAAGACAGGTGTGTCCTTTTAAAGATTTAACCCAAGAAATAGGTGGTCTTGGCAGAAGGTTTGAAAGATGGGATGTGGTGGGAGTTGAGGATAGCTCTGATTGCTATAGCCACCAGCATGGTTCTGCCCACACAGCATCCCAGCTCACCAGACCCTCACTCCCAGCTTCAATGGCTTGGCCTGGAAATCTCAGTCATGCGGCATGGTAGCTAGTTATATGAACAAGTGTGGAGGGAGTACTTGGAGAGAGGACTAGGAAAACAGGGTCAGAATTTACTCAGGCATCCAAACTGGAAATAACAGTTATTTTCATCCAGACATGCATCTAGCCACCAGCATCAGCTGTTTCTTCAACAAAAAAAAGCTCTTAAATTCTTTATCTTGTCTCCCTTTCTGTTACAGTGTCTTATTGTCTTTTAATGTGAAATTCTTTCAATACTTCCTTCCCACATATCCAGGCCTCTTGCTCTTCCTCAAAACCACCCTCTTGTGGTTTTCCTCCAACACCAATAGCATGCTCGTTTCATAGATCACTCCATGAACAGTTGACGGCTCCCAATACCTGAAAATGCTCTGGCCCTGATTTTGTCGCTCCAGCTTCATAGCTACCTGCTTTCCTCTCTAATCCCTGGGTGAGCTCCCTCATTATACTACCCGCATTTCCCTGAACAATTCTTTGACAGTCTCACCTGCAGGAATGGCCTTCTTAAACTTTTCCCCGTCCCCAGTGCCCTTACCCCACCGTACATCATCAGAAGGTAATTACTTCTTCTGGCAGGCAGAAGAATGAGTCCCCAGAGATCTCCGCATCCCATTCCCTGTAACCTGCGAATGTGTTATTACATGGTAAGGGAGAATTAAAGTTGCAGAAGGAGGCAAATTGAGCATTTATCATTATTATTCTCACGCTATACATGAAGAGAGAGGTTCAGAGAAATCTAGAGATTAATTCATGATCCCTCAGCTCATGAGAGACTGAGATTTGAACCAGTCAGTTTCTCTAATATGCACCCCCATTCCATTCTACCATGTTGCTATAGAAGGAGTGTGTTAGATATTTAAACAGCATTGCCTCTGAGAAACAAACAGGGTTCTGGGGGGGTGGGTACTGGTTAGCCCGGTGATGGGTATTAAGGAGGGCACGTACTGCATGGAGCACTGGGTGTTATAGAAAAACAATGGATCGTGGATCACCACATCAAAAACCAATGATGTATTGTATGGTGACTAACATAACATAATAAAATTTAAAAAAATAAATAAACAGCATTGCCTCATGAAGGTGGTAATCCCATAGAACTAAACAGCAGGGCAGATGATATTTGCTGGAGGTTAAGCCAGATCTGACTGTGAGTGCCAAATTGCTGTCTCAGCACTAAGGCCGATGCACAGTCTGCTTGCCCACCCCAGGCCCTAGTAACAATGAGGAAGACCTTCCATATGGCACAAAAGTCCCCAAAGCTCTAGGAGGCACAGCCACATGATTCCACTGAACTTGCTTTAATACCTAAGCCAGATACAGCTAGGGCGAGGGTCTAGGTTTGGTCAGGAAGAGCTGGGATACTGCCCGCAGAGTTTACCAAACGTCCAGGTCCAGGCAGTGCCTTCCTGGCAAATGCATTCCCCTCAGTTAAGCAAACACAGTAATCACAGAAATTGTAGCTTGATATTTTATTAATGAATGAGCTCACACAAGGTACTGAAGGATATCCATGTGCATATGCATATTCACTTCATGAAAGCATTTTGGGTTTACTGGCATCTCGGGATGGCAGGGGCACAGTTGGTATCTGGCAGCTTCAAGCAAATAAAATGAAATCTTTCCCTCTTACAATTATATAAAGCTAAGTCATGAATCGGGAAGGTAGCTTTCACTCATCTACTTTGATTTTATACACGAGGGGACTGAAGGCTCTGGGGCGTTGATGGAATTTGGTTGTGGTCACAAAGCTAATGCATGCAGGAGCCTAGATCTCTACCATGATTGGTGGCCTTAGGCTTCCACATTCTTGTTTTGGGGGAAAGTCACACACATATAAGGCGTGAGATCTTGCTCTCCTTATTTTTTCCTTTCCTTTTGCTTCTGTTTCTCTCTCATACTTTTATTCTCCAATTCATTGTTCAGTGATTTTCCCATTTGTTGTCTATTTCCTCTACTTTTTCCTTTACTCCCCTTTCAGAAAGAAGAGCAATATTCTTCACATAGTGTATTCAACATGAACGAGATTTTGTTTGTTTTCAGTGCTTGTGAAATGGAAACTCAGAGAGGATAAAGGTCCAAGTTCACACAGCTATCCAGATATGCCGTAGGACTGAAACTTAGCTTCCTTCACCATCAGTCTCATGATTTGTTTTATTTCTTGTAACCACACCACATTTTTTCCCATTATAGTGAACACTTGTGACCTATGACTTTCATTACACTATTAGTAACAGAACAGCAATTTTCTTTCTTCAGTACTTCTATAAACTCCAAAAGTTTTAGTTTTTTTTTCTCTGAACTCGCTAAAATTTTAAACAAAGGGTTCACACAAATTTCATCAGTGGGACATTATGACAACTAGTTTCAGCATCCACAAAAGGTGTCTATAAGGCAGAGCCTTCATTGTGATGTCTCATAAAATAAATATTATCCTGAAGGGGCGGAGCAAGATGGCGGAGGAGTAGGAGACCTGGATTTCGTCTCCTCTCAGGAATTCAGCTGGATAGGGATCAAACCATTCTGAACACCTACAAACTCAACAGGAGATCGAAGAAAAGAATAGCAACAACTCTCTGAACAGAAAAGCGACCACTTTCTGGAAGGTAGGACGTGCGGAGAAGTGAATCCGAGGCGTTATTCGGGAGGATAGACGGCGGGGGAGGGGCCTCCGTCGGCCGCTTCTGGCAAGTGATAGAGCCGCGGAGCACAAAATCGGAACTTTTAGAATTCTGCTCCGCTGAGGGACGTCACTCCGGTGGCGAAGTGGGGGGTGGAAGCCTCGCGGGACAGTGTGGTCTCAGGACCCTCGGGGTCACAGAAAGACCGGGGGTGCCTGAGTGCGGCAGAGCTCCCAGGTATCGGAGCAGGGAAGCCGGCTGCAGAGACGGAGCCCAGGCGCGGGCGCTCAGCTCGGGGTTGCCATAAACCGTGATCCGCAGCACAGTCGGGCCACTGCTCCTCCAGCAGGGACCCAACAAGCGGCAGATCCGGGGAGACTCACCTTCTTCCCCCGGGAGGAGAGGTGCAGGAGCGCACCGCGGGGATCTGCTGGGTTTGGAGACTCCACCCGGGGTCGGGTGCCAGATAGAAAGGCGCGGTCACAGGCCGGGTGAGCGCGGAGTGTGGCCGGAGACTGGGGAGACGGGAGTGACTGACGGCTTTTCTCTGGGGGCTCACTGAGGAGCGGGACCCCGAGTTCTCGGCTCCGCCGGGGCGGAGACTGGGAGGCCGCCATTTTCACTCTCCGCCTCCAAAGCTGTACGGAAAGCTTGCAGGGAACAAAAGCTCCGGAGAGCAAACCCGAGCAGATTACTTAGCCCGGACCGGCAAGGGCGGGGCAATTTTACCTCCGGCAAAGACATTTGGGAACCACGGCAACAGGCCCCTCCCCCAGAAGATCAGCGAGAACAGCCAGCCAAGACCAAGTTTACCGATCAATGAGAACGGCAGAACTCCAGCGCTAGGGGAATACTGCACATAGAATCCATGGCTTTTTTACCATGATTCTTTAGTCTTTCAAAGTTAATTATTTTTTTTAACTGTCTTTTTTTCTTTTTTCCTTTTTTCTTTTTTTTTTAATTTTTCTTTTTCCCTTTTTCAACCAACATCTTATCAATCCCTTTTTTTAAAAAAAACATTTTTATTTATCATTTTTAAAGTCATATTCTATCCCTTCATAGTAGTTACCCGTATTTTTGGCATATATATATAAGTTGTTCTCTCTTTAAAATCTTGAGATAGTTTCTTCTAACAGATCAAAATATACTCTAAATCTCTAGTGTGTGGTTTTTTTCTACTCCCCTGCCTGATCACATTCTCTCCCTTTTTTCTTTCTTTTTTTTTTTAATCCTCTTCTTTCTTTTTTCAAACAACTTATCAAATCCTTTTTTAAAAATTTTTTATAATTTCCATCTTTACAGTCATATTCCATCCCTTCATCATATCAACCCTTATTTTTGTACATATATAAGTTTTTCTTTCTTTAAAATTTTGGGAGGGACTTTCTTTTAACAGACCAAAATACACCCAAATCTAGTGTGTGGCACTGATCTATAATCCAGCCTGATCATATTTGATCACATTCTGTTTTTGTTTTGTTTTGTTTTGTTCTGCTTTTGTTTGTTTTTATCTTTATCTTTTTCTTTTTTCTTTTTTTCTTTCCTTTTCTTTTTTCTCTCTTTCCCTTTCTTTTCCCACTGCTTCAGGTCTTTTCTGATTTGTTTAGAGTTTATTATCTGGGGACGTTGTTACCCTGTTAGCATTTTGTTCTCTCATTAATCTATTCTCCTCTGCACAAAATGACAAGACGGAAAAAATCACCTCAACAAAAAGAACAAGAGGTAGTACCGACTGCCAGGGACCTACTCAATACGGACATTAGTACGATGTCAGATCTAGAGTTCAGAATCATCACTTTAAAGATACTAGCTGGGCTTGAAAAAAACATGGAAGTTATTAGAGAAACCCTTTCTGGAGAAGTAAAAGAACTAAAATCGAACCAAGTAGAAATCAAAAAGGCTATCAATGAGGTGCAATCAAATATGGGGGCGCTAACTGCTAGGATAAATGAGGCAGAAGAAAGAATCAGTGAGATAGAAGACCAAATGATGGAAAATAAAGAAGCTGAGAAAAAGAGAGATAAACAACTACTGGATCACGAGGGCAGAATTCGAGAGATAAACGATACCATAAGACGAAACAACATTAGAATAATTGGGATCCCAGAAGAAGAAGAAAGAGAGAGAGGTGCAGAAGGTATAATGGAGCAAATTATAGCAGAGAACTTTCCTAATTTGGGGAAGGAAACAGGCATCAAAATCCAGGAAGCACAGAGAACCCCTCTCAAAATCAATAAAAATAGGTCAACACCCCGACATCTAATAGTAAAACTTACGAGTCTCAGAGACAAAGAGAAAATCCTGAAAGCAGCTCGGGAGAAGAGATATGTAACCTACAATGGTAGAAACATTAGATTGGCAACAGACTTATCCACAGAGACCTGGCAGGCCAGAAAGGACTGGCAGGACATATTCAGAGCACTAAATGAGAAAAATATGCAGCCAAGAATACTATATCCAGCTAGGCTGTCATTGAAAATTGAAGGAGAGATCAAAAGCTTCCAGGACAAACAAAAACTAAAGGAATTTGCAAACACGAAACCAGCCCTACAAGAAATCTTGAAAGGGGTCCTCTAAGCAAAGAGAGAGCCTAAAAGCAACATAGACCAGAAAGGAACACAAACAATATACAGTAACAGTCACTTTACAGGCAATACAATGGCACTGAATTCCTATCTTTCAATAGTTACCCTGAATGTAAATGGGCTAAATGCCCCAATCAAAAGACACAGGCTATCAGATTGGATTAAAAAACAAGACCCATCGATATGCTGTCTGCAAGAGACTCATTTTAGACCCAAAGACCCCCCCAGATTGAAAGTGAGGGGGTGGAAAACCATTTACCATGCTAATGGACACCAAAAGAAAGCTGGGGTGGCAATCCTTATATCAGACAAATTAGATTTTAAACCAAGGACTGTAATAAGAGATGAGGAAGGACACTATATCATACTTAAAGGGTCTATCCGACAAGAAGATCTAACAATTGTAAATATCTATGCCCCTAACATGGGAGCAGCCAATTATATAAGGCAATTAATAACAAAAGCAAAGAAACACATCGACAACAATACAATAATAGTGGGGGACTTTAACAACCCCCTCACTGAAATGGACAGATCGTCTAAGCAAAAGATCAACAAGGAAATAAAGACTCTAAATGACACACTGGACCAAATGGACTTCACAGACATATTCAGAACATTCCATCCCAAAGCAACGGAATACACATTCTTCTCTAATGCCCATGGAACATTCTCCAGAATAGATCACATCCTAGGTCATAAATCAGGTCTCAACCGGTACCAGAAGATTGGGATCATCCCCTGCCTATTTTCAGACCACAATGCTTTGAAACTAGAACTCAATCACAAGAGGAAAGTCGGAAAGAACTCAAATACATGGAGGCTAAAGAGCATCCCACTGAAGAATGAATGGGTCAACCAGGAAATTAAAGAAGAATTAAAAAAATTCATGGAAACCAATGAAAATGAAAACACAACTATTCAAAATCTTTGGGATACAGCAAAGGCAGTCCTAAGGGGAAAGTATATAGCAATACAAGCCTTTCTCCAGAAACAAGAAAGGTCTCAAGTACACAACCTAACCCTACACCGAAAGGAGCTGGAGAAAGAACAGCAAATAAAGCCTAAACCCAGCAGGAGAAGAGAAATAATAAAGATCGGAGCAGAAATCAATGAAATAGAAACCAAAAGAACAGTAGAACAGATCAACGAAACTAGGAGCTGGTTCTTTGAAAGAATTAACAAGATTGATAAGCCCCTGGCCAGACTTATCAAAAAGAAAAGAGAAATGACCCAAATCAACAAAATCATGAATGAAAGAGGAGAAATCACAACCAACACCAAAGAAATACAAACAATTATAAGAACATATTATGAGCAACTCTATGCCAGCAAATTAGATAACCTGGAAGTAATGGATGCATTCCTAGAGATGTATCAACTACCAAAACTGAACCAGGAAGAAATAGAAAACCTGAACAGACCTATAACCACTAAGGAAATAGAAGCAGTCATCAAAAATCTCCCAAACACAAAAGCCCAGGGCCAGATGGCTTCCCAGGGGAATTCTACCAAACATTTCAAGAAGAATTAATACCTATCCTTCTGAAACTGTTCCAAAAAATAGAAATGGAAGGAAAACTTCCAAACTCATTTTATGAGGCCAGCATTACCTTGATCCCAAAACCAGACAAAGACCCCATCAAAAAGGAGAATTACAGACCAATATCCCTGATGAACATGGATGCAAAAATTCTCACCAAAATACTAGCCAATAGGATCCAACAGTACATTAAAAGGATTATTCACCACGACCAAGTGGGATTTATCCCTGGGCTGCAAGGTTGGTTCAACATCCGCAAATCAATCAACGTGATACAATACATTAACAAAAGAAAGAACAAGAATCATATGATCCTCTCAATAGATGCAGAAAAAGCATTTGACAAAGTACAGCATCCTTTCTTGATCAAAACTCTTCAGAGTATAGGGATAGAGGGTACATACCTCAATATCATAAAAGCCATCTATGAAAAACCTACAGCGAATATCATTCTCAATGGGGAAAAACTGAGAGCTTTCCCCCTAAGGTCAGGAACACGGCAGGGATGTCCACTATCACCACTGCTATTCAACATAGTATTGGAAGTCCTAGCCACAGCAATCAGACAACAAAAAGAAATCAAAGGCATCCAAATTGGCAAAGAAGAAGTCAAACTCTCACTCTTTGCAGATGATATGATACTTTATGTGGAAAATCCCAAAGACTCCACCCCAAAACTGCTAGAACTCATACAGGAATTCAGTCAAGTGGCAGGATATAAAATCAATGCACAGAAGTCAGTGGCATTCCTATACACCAACAACAAGTCAGAAGAAAGAGAAATTAAGGAGTCGATCCCATTTACAATTGCACCCAAAACCATAAGATACCTAGGAATAAATCTAACCAAAGAGGCAAAGGATCTGTACTCAGAAAACTATAAAATACTCATGAAAGAAATTGAGGAAGACACAAAGAAATGGAAAAATGTTCCATGCTCATGGATTGGAAGAACAAATATTGTGAAGATGTCAATCCTACCTAGAGCAATCTACACATTCAATGCAATCCCCATCAAAATACCATCTACTTTCTTCAAAGAAATGGAACAAATAATCCTAAAATTTGTATGGAACCAGAAAAGACCCCGCATAGCCAGAGGAATGTTGAAAAAGAAAAGCAAAGCTAGCGGCATCACAATTCCAGACTTCCAGCTCTACTACAAAGCTGTCATCATCAAGACAGTATGGTACTGGCACAAAAACAGACACATAGATCAATGGAACAGAATAGAGAGCCCAGAAATGGACCCTCAACTCTATGGTCAACTAATCTTTGACAAAGCAGGAAAGAATGTCCAATGGAAAAAAGACAGTCTCTTCAACAAATGGTGTTGGGAAAATTGGACAGCCACATGCAGAAGAATGAAACTGGACCATTTCCTTACACCACACACAAAAATAGACTCAAAATGGTTGAAAGACCTCAATGCGAGACAGGAGTCCATCAAAATCCTAAAGGAGAACACAGGCAGCAACCTCTTCGACCTCAGCCGCAGCAACTTCTTCCTAGAAACATCGCCAAAGGCAAGGGAAGCAAGGGCAAAAATGAACTATTGGGACTTCATCAAGATAAAAAGCTTTTGCAAAGCAAAGGAAACAGTCAACAAAACCAAAAGACAACTGACAGAATGGGAGAAGATATTTGCAAATGACATATCAGATAAAGGGCTAGTATCCAAAATCTATAAAGAACTCATCAAACTCAACACCCAAAGAACAAATAATCCAATCAAGAAATGGGCAGAAGACGTGAACAGACATTTTTCCAAAAAAGACATCCAAATGGCCAACAGACACATGAAAAAGTGTTCAATATCGCTCAGCATCAGGGAAATCCAAATCAAAACCTCAATGAGATACCACCTCACACCAGTCAGAATGGCTAAAATTAACAAGTCAGGAAATGACAGATGTTGGCGGGGATGCGGAGAAAGGGGAACCCTCCTACACTGTTGGTGGGAATGCAAGCTGGTGCAGCCACTCTGGAAAACAGTATGGAGGTTCCTCAAAAAGTTGAGAATAGAGCTACCATATGATCCAGCAATTGCACTACTGGGTATTTACCCCAAAGATACAAAAGTAGGGACCCGAAAGGCTACGTGCACCCCGATGTTTATAGCAGCAATGTCCACAATAGCCAAACTGTGGAAAGAGCCAAGATGTCCATCAACAGATGAATGGATAAAGAAGAAGTGGTATATATATACAATGGAATATTATGCAGCCATCAAAAGGAATAAGATCTTGCCATTTGCAACGACGTGGATGGAACTGGAGGGTATTATGCTGAGCGAGATAAGTCAAACAGAGAAAGACATGTATCATATGACCTCACTGATATGAGGAATTCTTAATCTCAGGAAACAAACTGAGGGTTGCTGGAGTGGGGTTGGGGTGGGAGGGACGGGGTGACTGGGTGATGGACACTGGGGAGGGTATGTGTTCTGGTAAGCGCTGTGAATTGTGCAAGACTGTTGAATCTCAGATCTGTACCTCTGAAACAAATAATGCAATATATGTTAAGAAAGAAAAAAAGAAGAAGAAGAATGTAGCAGGAGGGGAAGAATGAAGGGGGGGAAATCGGAGTGGGAGAAGAACCATGAGAGACAATGGACTCTGAAAAACAAACTGAGGGTTCTAGAGGGGAGGGGGTTGGGAGGATGGGTTAGCCTGGTGATGGGTATTGAGGAGGGCACGTTCTGCATGGAGCACTGGGTGTTATGCACAAACAATGAATCATGGAACACTATATCTAAAACTAATGATGTAATGTATGGGGATTAACATAACAATAAAAAAATTTTAAAAAATAAATAAATAAATAAATAAATAAATAAATATTATCCTAATTAGAAAAGCATAAAAAAATATTTGCAACAACTACAGACACATTCATGAACAGATATCACATCATTAGCACATCCGTCTCAATTTATATATACTTTGAAAATTTCATTTACTTAGTTCCTTCTTGTTTTTACTTCAAGGATTACCAATCACTACCTTGATTAGCCTAGATTACCCAGAATATCTTTAAGGAAAAAGAATTAGTTATAAGTTCTTCTGATGTAACAGGTCAAGTAAATCTAATGCATTCTCCCTGTGCGCATCCAAACTAGACTTTCCTGACCTCATTTCTTTCACAAATCACCCCCCACCCCCACAACCCCTGGGCCCCTGGAAATCCCTGGGCAGACTAGTGGGGTAGGTTAACAGATTTTCTATTTGCTTGAGGGGTAATGGATCTTGTAGATTGCTAAAGACTGAATGAGTTTAGGCTAATGGCTGCCAAGGTTGAAGGCTGCTGCCCTACAACCTGGTATTTATGCTACTTGCCTGCCCACACTCCCTTCTAGAAGAATCTGCCAGTCCTTCAGGCATTATATGTTCTCTCTCTGACCCATGATCTCCACTCTTTACAGCCATTCGAACTAAAGATAAGCACTCCGTCCAAGGGCAGTAAGATAATAGGCTGGACTAGTCATATTCATGACTTGACATGAATAAGTGAATGTGGGCAATTAGAGTCTTCTTCCAGGAATTTGAAATAAGTAATAATGAAATAGTTCATGGTGAGAGATCTACAACAGAAAGATGAAAAAGCAAGACTGACACCTTGCCCTGCTTCCATATGAATAATATATTTATTGTTTAGTGTAATCATGTATATCATATATATAAAAACTTTGCATTAAGAGATGAACTGCAAAATTCAACACCCTATGTGCCTCTATTCCTCAAAACAAATACTGCCTTGGTTCCTTCCTGTATATTTCTGATCCCCTAATGAAAACAAATTTATCTCAGACTTTCACAATACTGATGTCTACAGACATATACCAACCCTTGCTGTAGATTATAATTAGTAGATTATACAATCTACAAATTATTGTAGATTATAATTATTAAAAGAGTCAACTTGTGTCTTTCTACCAGTGATCAGACTATTTGCAACTTTCTTTTCCTCTAGAATCTCACTGTACTTTTTGTTCAGAGAACCCAGTTCTTCTGAAGACTGGACTTTCTCTGTGGCAAACATCTAAAGTAAACATATTTTTTTCATTTTCATCCTCAATATTTTCTTTGATCTCATATATTTTTTGTACAAAGATCATGAGTAAGGTCCCATGAAATAAAGAGAGCTTATGATTTCCAGATCAATACCAGTTTCGGTACACATATTTACTTAAACTCAACATCCTCTTTTGGGAAATAAAACAGGTGACCTGTTCCTTATAACCAAAGAATGAAACTAAAACATGTCCCAATAAATTGAGAAGGTCTGACCATCTTTAAAACTGAGGGGAGTCTATAGAATATTCTTGTTCCTGGGAAGTCCCCAGCTAAACTGAGGATCTTTGGCTAGGAATCATAAGGGAGTGAATTATGAAGTGACATGTGGAGGTATACACAAAATTTCTATATAAATAATTTTCCAACCAAATGCCCTATACATTCCTAGAAATGCATTCCTCATGGACCAGAGTCCATTTGTGATGATTTGTGTAAAAATGAGAAAAAAGTACTGTGTGGTTACTTTTTATAAAATACATTTTATGAAATTTAAAAAAAAAATGCTCTTCATTTAAATATCACATCCTTTCTATATTCTGGAGATCAAATATCTTTTATGAAAAGATGGTAATATTAAACAGTGTTTTTTTCTCTATATCTTGACTTGGCCTAGTAAAATATGTCAATCTAAAAGTACCTTTTATTATTTTTTTGAGAGAGAGAGTGAGAGAATCCCAAGCAGGCTCCACATCCAATGCAGAGCCCAACACAGGGCTCAATCTCATGACCCTGACATCATGACCTAAGCCGAAATCAAGAGTTGGACACTTAACTGACTGAGCCCCTAAAAGTAACTTTTACATTTTACTAAAGTTTAAAGTTAAAAAATCTGGACCCTGATGCATAAGGCGTGGAATCAAGTAAGAAGCTGTGTTTTAGAAGCTTGGGAGTCAATTTCCAAATAAAGGAACTTAACACCAGCCAAAGAGGCACATATTCCCTAGTTCAGCATGGAGACTACTAGAATAGAACCAAGACCTGTTAGGAAAATACCGATGCGCTTGAGCCGTGAGACCAGAACAGAAACCACTGGAATGGCCGTGACTGTGACATCAACAAAATAATCAGAGGTTTTACTGTGAGCCTTGGTGCAACGAAAGGAAAGAAGGTGCTAATCATAGTGAAGGTGAGGCACAGGTGTTGCTGCTCAGAAGCCAATGGGGTCACCTTGGGAGCCTACAGATTATAAGGAGGGGGTTGGGGGCTGGAGTCCTAGTGATTTTTATGACAAGGTAGGCATCAAAGATTACACTTTGTTATCATCACTATAATCTTCTTCCTAGAGGATAGCTCTTGATCAGTGAAGCCTAGGGAAAGTGGCTCATATAAAAAAGTCAGAACTAGGTGGACTGGACCTGAAGGAAATGGGATACACAAAAATCCTTTGAACATACACATTTTCTACACCTGTGAACAGTTTGACTTTTCCATCTAGATCTATGGTTGTTACTCCTGGCTGCATTTTAGAAATACCTGGGGAATTTAAGTAACTTCCCTAAAGAGCACATGATGAGTTTGGAGGACTTGACCTCATTTCATCCTGGTAAAAACCACTTCATTTTTGTTCCTCATTACAAAATGAAGTCATTGGAATAAATGATCTCCTTCTAGTTCAGATGTTCTAGGATTCTATTCTCTTACGCACTTCTGTAGTTTTTTTTTTTTCTCAAAAGTAAATGCCATGACTTCATCCCATACAGAAAAATTGAATTAACTTTTACTATATTTCCATTCATTCAAATTTTGAATTACACAATAAGACTGAATTTTTGAATTACACAATAAGACTGAACTCAGATATCTGAGTTTTTGTCTAAAGGAGAGATGGTGGAGAATAAGTATTTTACTTCTCTTTCGTAGGGGAAGCACAGCCACAGCTCATTGAAGGGAAAATCCCATAGTGACATATCTAAAGAACTTTCTGGAATTCTACCCTCCAAAACTTTTCAGAAAACTGTTCACAGGGAGGTGTCTCTTTAGAGGCACTCTTCTACATAACTACTTGAGGAGTACTTGAGAGGGAGCTCAAGTGTTGCTGTCTGCTACACACTGCAGGACTCAGATGCTGGAGAAACTGCACCCATACCTGCACCCATACCTGTGTGAGCCACAGGAGCCAGATTTGGAGAAGCCATACACCCCACGGGAGTCCACCTAAGGAGCACCCTTGGAACCAAGAAGCAAAACTCCTTTCTTTCCCCTGCAATCTCTCTCTGTCACCCTCTACTCTCAAAATTTAGCATGTGCTTACTAGCAAAACCAAAAATATTCAAAGATCCCAAATCCATTTTCACAGACATGGCTAAAAGGGTTAATTAGAAACTGAGATGCAGTATATTGATTACTTGCACATGTATCCCTTAAGGGATGTGTCTGTTCATATTTCATTTTTCCAGGGGCTAAAGAGATTGCAGAATATTGCTGGAACCTGCCATGGATGTATATACCAATTGTTCTCTGTGTGCTGTCCACAAAGTCCCCACTGTGTGAGCCCTCCCCAAGCAGCTGGATTTTGCTCTGATTCCTAATCTGTACTCATCTCTCCCGAGTGTTCCTATTTGACCACTGGGTCTAAACTGTCTGTGGTGTTCTGACCCCTGAATAGTTCCCTCCAAACTCTTCCTTAATATTCTTTGATTCCAGACTCTAAAGTGCAAGGACATTCACTAAAAGGTGTTTACTTTTGGTTAAAGCTGTCATGTTCGTCTTCATATCCAGTGTGGAAAGGTAGCAGAAGGAGACAATAATGGGCATAAAGAGGAGCAAATGATTAAGCAAAGCAGAGCTCAGCATTGCAGTCTCTAGGCTGCAGTCTTATGGGGCCAGTGCTATTTGCAAACATCCTATCCAAAGTTCTGTGGGGCTCCGCTGGCGTGAGGAAGGAGTCAGGGCTCCAGAAACCAGAGAGATCATGATCAGGGCCACAGAGTCAATGAAGGCAAATGCAAGGATTCAACATTTTGCCTTCAAAACAATGCTTATGGCTTTAAGTTTTAAATAAAGTTATTCCCAATATCACAGGGTAGGATAAAAATGACATGAGCTGATACAGAGAATGAATGGATGGGGAAAAGGTGAAACATTGAAAAGTTAGAATTTCAAGGTTAGAAACAATTACTGATAGTAAGCAGAACTGAGAATACTAAGAACTGATCAAATTCTAAGCTTAACTGAGTATAGTTGACCATATTCCTGCATTGGCTATCATGATGGATTTTTTCATTTTGCCTGTTGTTCAGTAGCATTTCCTTAAGCAGAATGGCTGGGGCATAAACAGCAAGTGTCATTGCTGTGACACTCCCTTGTTTCATACTGACAGAAAGACAGTGCTTAACATTTTGACATTTGATTTTAGAGCACAGAGCAACACAGTCATGGTAAATGGAGACAAAACATGATGAATGTCTTCTTTTTTTTTTTCCTTTACTAGAGCTACATGGTGCAAATGTTCTCCCAACTGAAGCTCCCAGTTACCCCAAAGCAAGAAGTACCTCTAGTCCTGGGCTTTGTTCTGTACCAGAACAAGTGTTTCTGAAGTGACGAATACAGAAATCTCAACTGCCTCATATAGGGCCCCACAGGGATAGATTTTGAACATGCCAAGTTCCAGAGTCAGCCTTCATCTCTCCAGGTCCTGCAATTAAATCACATTGAAATCACATCAGCATGGCCAATGTTAATAAGGAGCTCAGTACCAACTCATCAAAATACCAGTCAAGCCCTTCCTGCCACCTATTTAAACTGACACTAATCATGTGTCTGGTCTGCTGAACATTTCACTGTGTGTGTGTGTGCGTGTGTGTGTGTGTGCGTGCGTGTGTATGCATGCCATATATTTAGTAAAAATTCAATATTTTGTTCTTTTTTTTTAAAGATTTTATTTATTTATTTGACAGAGAAAGAGATAGTGAGAGAGGGAACACAAGCAGGGGGAGTGGGAGAGGGAGAAGCAGGCTTCCTGCTGAGCAGGGAGTCTGATGTGGGGCTCGATCCCAGCACCCTGGGATCATGACCTGAGCCAAAGGCAGATGCTTAATCGACTGAGCCACCCAATATTTTGTTCTTTTAACATTTATCTACAATTATAAAAGCAATACATAATAACTATAAAAACTTAAGGAAATTCAGAATAACACAAAAAAGATCAAAATGTCCTATAGCCCCACTGCACAGAACAGTTTCATTCTAGAGGTCTCCAGATACTGAAATCCACTATTTCGATAAGAAAGAGGAAGAGGTGAAGGTGGAGTCACTACACATGTCCCCTTTTTTGCTTCTTATGGTCTTTCTCACTTCCCAGTAGTGCTATTTGGACCCTTACCCAAATTAAGCCAAAAGTTGACACTCAATTTTAATTCCAGCATTTTGGCTATTACTTGTATCAAGCTCTTGAGTCTCCCTTTCTTTTCCTCATATATAAAGAATGATTTTTTTTTTAATTTGTGTTCGGTGGATATGGATATCCTTAGATATTCATCACAGGACCAACTAGGGGGCTCTTATATTCCCTCTCGGGCATGGGACTAGTATGGCCGTGACAGTAAAGCGGTCCAGAGTAGGTCCTAAGAGGGGAGCAGACAGACAGGGACAAAGAGTTCACTGATGGAGGATTCCTTCCACCTGGGTGGAGGAATGGCAGTTGGAAAAATGAATGTCACAGCGGAAATGTTCATGAACTGGAGACCAAACTTAAGGTACAGACAGAATCTGATGGAGCGGGCATAAATTCCGTTTTTACCACTTCACCATATTTGTACCCTTGGGCCACTTACCTAATAACCAGTTATTTCTGCTTGTGTGTACGTAATGGAGGTTAATAATTGCACCATCCCCCCCTGGATTATTTGCCGTATTACACGAAAAATCGCGGTAAGCCCCTAGCACAGGATCTGGTACACAAGAGATGTTTAATAAACACTGTTCCCTCCCCTTTCCTTCTTGCTGCCAATTTATGATCTATTGAAGTCCGAAGTGGAGGGGAGTGGTACGTTTGAAGTCATTTTTGTTTTCCCTTAGATTTCTTTTGGTTCAATATGTCTGTCTCCCCTTTCCTACCTGAGAGCTTATAACCCCAGGTTAGCAATGCCGAAGGTGTTGCTATGGCTACCACTGTCGTGTGACTTCAGGTAGTGATAAAGCAGCAGGAGACAAGAGTCAGTGCTTTCAGGCAGATGTCCTCAGAACCACAGAGCAGGAAGGGAGAGCCTGGTGAGGACACTTGGGCATCAAATTCTCGGCCTTCGGTGGGCCAGGTTGAAATCAAGCCTGTGAGGTCCACGGGTATCAGGCCCACCCTACGCGCCATGAGCTCTGCGGCCCCAGACCCTCTGAATGAGCAACTACCACATCCGGGACACTCAAAATGCAGATTCAGTTTTCTCTGTATTTTTAATCTCTTTTTTCATTCTCTTCTCTATTTCCACCTGACATCCTTTCTTTCTTTCCTTGAAAACAAAGTCTCCCCGATTTATGACTCCGGGTTAAAAAAAAGAGAGAGAGAGAGAAAGAGAGAGGGAGGGAGGGAGGGGAAACCCTTTTTCCTTTCATTAAAGCTGCTTACTGAATCATTCCGTTTATGGAAAGCAACAACATCCAGGCGCATCTCTTTTCTCCCATTCCATACCATAGGTTGTGGGGTGATAAATCTTCCTCTTTTTCATTTTTTTTTAAATTTTTCAGCTATCTGTGGCATTCTAACAACAAGTTCACAGTATGAACAGAACTGGTTTATCAATCCAGTCAAAATCCTCAACTTGAAAAGCAAACCAATAAACAAACACAAGCAAAACAATAAAACACAATTCCCTAGCCACGTACTGCTCCCGCCATTTAACATAAGTTATGTCATTTCATCTTCCCAGCTCGTCTGTGGAGTAGCTGACATTTGCTCGTTTTACAGAAGAACTTTGCCTGAGGTCAGAGTTAGTAAGTATTTAAGCCACTAGATGAGCCCAGGACCACCTAACTGCAAAGCCAACTCTTTTCCTGTTTGGTTGCCTCCCAGTGACATCCACGTGTTGGGCTCAGTACAGAGCATCACACTGGTGCAAAGGTAGACACGGCATTAAAAGCTGCCTTTTACAATTGTCCAATATGGCATCTGAGATTTTTTTCTAAGTCAGTACAGTATTCAGCAGTGCAACCTGTTTTCAGGGTTGCTAGTCTTTGAAAAATATGTATCTAGGGAAGCAGAGGAAAGGACTGATCCTGCCTGTTGCATTTCATGCCTAATGCATAGTCCCGTATCCCTCAGCTGCTGGAAAATGAATTGCTTTCTTTTTCTCACTTCTTAGAGGCTAGTCACACAACGGAGACAAAGTATATGAGGTTCTTTTTCAATCTGTGCCCTGCCTCCTTTGTTAAGCTATAAGGAGGAAAAGAACCTGGCCTTAAGACCATCAATAAGCAGGGTATAAGGTATGAGGGTTAGCGACCAGACCCAATTCTTCATCTCTCGAAGAAGTGAGCAAGGCTCTCTCCTGGCCAGGACTGAAGTCGTACGTGGGATGCGAGGTCTGCGCACCTCGGGCCTGCGCTTGCTCTGTGTGATATCAGACCATTCTCAAAAAACAGCTATCACCTTTGGGAGACTCAAGGCACAAATTCATTTTACCTTTATTTTTATCTCTATTTCTAGTCTAATCTCTAGTTCCAACCATATATCCCTAGTACTATTGTGAGGATTTAATGAAATAACTTATTTGAAGTTCCTGCCTAACTGGCATATACTAGATGCTCAACAAAAGGAGTTGCTTTTCTCTGCTCCCTTTCCTTTCTGAAGTTGTGGACAATTCGCTTCTCTCTTTCTGACACGAAGCACTCTTGTTTCATGGCAAATCTAATTCATGCAGGTAATAGCTCCTTGCAAGGATCAGAAGACCAGCATTTGCTCAGCAAAATGGTATTTTAATTTATTTCCTTTGGGGATTTAATTATTTGATAAACTCACAAACATCCTATGGAGAGAACAAATCAGAGACTTGGCCCTCACAAAGCTCACAGCCTGGCTGGGGAGAGAACTAAACAAGAGGGAGTCATGGATGTGGGCCAGTGTGGAGCTTAGTGTGGAGCCTGATGTGGGACTCGATCTCATGACCCTGAGATCATGACCTGAGCCGAAATCAAGAGTCAGACACTTAACCGAATGAGCCATCCATGTGCCCCCAACTCCTGCACTCTTGAAGATAGGACTGAATCTCCACCACAGAGAAGCCTATTAGCAATCACCCTGATATGCAGAGTCTGCAGTCAAAGAGAACCAGTCCAGGAGTCAGCTTATTAAAAATATTAGCCCCTAATGAATAGCATTTCAATATTGGACTGTGACCCTGAGAAACTTTGTATAATTCGTGTAAGCAGAAATCTGTCTACACTCTCTCTTAAGCTGCACTGACATGGCCTAGTGTGAAACAGAAATTACACAAATCCCTCATCTGCCTGAGAAACAAGCTAATCCAATTTGATGAGCCAGGTGTTGGACTAGGTTGGCTGCCACTGAATGGAAGGATGATCCACCTTCCCTTCCAGAGACATCCCCAGAGTCTTCTCAGAAGGAAGGCTCTCTACAGGGGAGATTGCTGCTAGAGAGATCTAGGCAGTATCTTCACTTCTGAACCTTAGCTGAGAACACTAGGCATCTTGGCTAGCTTGTTTTTCTTCTTGAAAGTCAGAAGTCTAGAGAAAGCACACGTTGAGAAACAGAGGAAGGGAGCCGATGAGTATTCAGCCCACATTTGAGATCAGGTGCTGCTCTGTCTACTTATCTCACATCAACCATACAAGATGTCATTAATCCTGTTCTGCAGGTACAAAAACCAGGATCACAAGGTTGAAGTGACTTGCCCAAGGTTACTTCGCTGGTAAAAAGATCAGATTCAAGCACCTGACTCCCTGAATAAAAAAAATACTCATACCATTTTCCATCCTACCTCACTGCACCTCTCAGTAGGACAGGCTCCAGCAGTTGTTCACTCTGTTCCCCTTACTTTTCCTTCCCATGTTCTTCTGTCTCTCTTTGCTTCCTCTCCCTCTTTTTCTTCATGTTCTTCCCTCACTCTTGGCTATATTTGAGTGGCCCAGAGGTCACGCTTGTTAACATAGGTTCTTGCTTCTCATTGCCCGTTTTTTTAAATACAGCCAAATTTCTATCTGGGGGACAAAGCTCTCAATGGAAAGTTAGAAGACAGCATTGTGCCTTACTGTCAAATTACAAGGATCATTAAGTTTCTGATGTTCTTCTTTATTTTTATATATTTTTGGAGTTATTTATCATGTAAGACACCAGTTTGTCAAATGACACTTCAGTCATTGCTCCCAAAACATAGGGTAGTAAAGGGGCCATATGCTTGCAGGCAGTACAAAATTGTCAAAGGAAGATTAACCCTTTTCCCACAGTTTAATTCTAAAGAAAATTTCTATTATATTCATACTTGTTGTTTTTAGTCATGATTCATTTACGGTGGCTAATAAGCATTGTGGCTGCCTTTCATTTGCCAACAGTGTCCAAGACAGTATTTTATTATGAGGACATGAAATGCAAGGTTAATACTAGCCAACAGGTCACATGCACCATTTGCTGTCCACCGTGAAGAACTATGATTAAGATGTTAAACGAGTAGGCTGTCAGAAAGGAATGTACATTGATTTTAAAGCCACAACTTCGGTTTCATTGAAGAGCCTGAATGGCTGCAATCCCCATTAACAACATCATTTATTTTGGAGACTGGCAGTTTTTTAAACAGCTGTTGGAGCACAAATGTAGGTCAATGTAGGGAAATTATGCTGGAGAATTTGCTCCATACTTAAGAACTGGGCCATGCCTCGAGGTCAGCACAAACATAATAATGCCAACATGTCACTCTTCACGCACTGCTTCGCCTGCTGGCTAGCCCTGCCCAACTCCTGTAAGCAGCCATGTCCAACTTTATGCACATACCAAAAACATAGAAAACAAAACCTACAAATCATCCTGGCTCTGAACTGTTCACCTTGTCTTGGTCCTCAAGCCTGGATCTCCTTGGTTCTGGCTCTCCTGGCCACGATCTTTTGTTCCTGCCTTGTCTTCACATCGGACTCCTGGGGTCCCCAGGATTATTAGTATGGAGTTTTATGTGGCTCGATGCTTCAGGATCTGCACCAGGATATAGTCTCTTTCCTTCTTACAAGTTAACAGATGAGCATGCAGGAAGTCAGAGTGCAAGTTACTATAGTAGCAAGTAGAAGATATTCCAGTTATCTAATAGGGAGTGGCAAACCACTCCAAAACTTAGTGGCTTACAATCACTACATGTATTTTGCTCACCGCTCTGCAGTTTGGGAGGCTGCAAGGGAAGACACAGCTGATCTCTGGTGCACTTGGTGTTAACCATTTAAAGACAGTGATGCAGTCTATACGGGTGACCCCCTGGACCTGAGAGAAAGGCATGGGTGGACAGTAGAACTGGAAGGGAAAATGTACAGATTCCTCAAAGTTATCAGTGTAGAAGTGGGTAGGAAAGGGAGTAAGAGGAAATATTCACTGAACAGGTAAGTGAGTATAGGAATATCTAATGAAAAGCATCTGGCAAAGTTTATGATGAATAAGGACTTATTAAGGGCTATTTGGGCAGCCAGCAAAAGAGCAAGAAAGTCCTTGCTGGAGTCCACCTAGACATGTCATGTCTCTATGACATGAATTTGAGAGAGAGTGCACTTAGTCCTTGGGACAGCCCTTGAGACTGTCCTTTGACAGTCTCTTAGCTTTTTACTCTTAGTTAAGAGAATAATACATCTAAAAACCATTTATAAACTATGCAACCATTTTGATTTTGTGTTTTAAACGTTCTCTTAATAAAAGGAACAAATTATTAATCGTCTAATTCTAATAAGTTTTGTTAAAACTTCAAAATGTGAGAAGAATAACTTTTGGGGAAAATATACATATATATGGAAATACATATGTGTGTATACACACATATGGATCCATATTTACATATATAATACATTTACAGTTTATATCCTTATATATGCAAAAATTTCTTTTGGCACAAAATTGTAGACAACAATTTGTATTTACTAAACTTTTTCTCCAAAAGTTGTTCTCCTTACATTGTGTGTGTGTGTGTGTGTGTGTGTGTGTGTGTGTGTGTGTGTATACACACATACACATTCTGGAGTGATAAAATCTTATTCTCAATTTGAGGTCTCTATTACCTGCTTTCTCTGGAGTAGTATCTATATGGTAATTTAGGTAAAATTAGGTTGGGTAATTTAGGTTGTGGGGGAGATATTTACTCCATAATGTGCTTCATGGCATCTCTTAGGAGGTCTTTCGTTGACAAGCCATGTATACCCCTAAAGAGGTGATCCTTGTTTTGATATTCAAGGATCTTTTAGTTACAGTGGCATTTTCTAATACTTCTGAACTCTCTTGAGCACATATAAACATTCCAAGATGCCTGTACCACCTTGGAGCAATAAAAAATGTCCTGAGGTTTCTATGATCCTACATGCTTAGGGTCAGCAACACTGCCATTATTTCTTAGGAGTGCTGTATGTTTCTCACACTTGTTTAGCTTTGCCCCTAACTGTAGTCCATCTGCTTGGAAGCTAGAAAGTATGAACCAAAAGTTCAATGCAGTGGTCCAAAAAACTGAGGATGGAAAGCATTTAAAAATTCGAAAGGCACAATAAATTCAAAAGAAAAAATAAGACTGTGTGACTTCTCAAAAGAAGTGATGGAAGCCATGGGGTGCCTGGGTGGCTCAGTCGGTTAAGCGTCTGCCTTCGGCTCAGGTCATGATCCCAGGGTCCTGGGATCGAGTCCCACATCGGGCTCCTTGCTCAGCAACGAGCCTCCTTCTCCCTCTGCCTGCCTCTGTCTCTCTCTCTCTGATAAATAAATAAAATCTTAAAAAATATATATATAAAAAAAGAACTGATGGAAGCCAGAAGACAATGGAAAATATCTATGAAGGGCTAAGATCTTTCTTTAAACAGAAAGTGAAGTAAAGGTATTTGCAGACAAAGAAAGAGAGAGAATTAATTTCTAGTAAACTACCATTTTAAAAATACTAGGGGGAGTTTTCATGGAAGAAGGAAAATAATCCCAGGTGAACCCATGGAAATCAGAAAGAAATGATGAATGATGAATGGTTTCATATGATAGTAACACTAAATGAATATTAATCTTATAAAACTATAGTAACAATATTTTAGAGGTCTTAAATGACATGCAGAATTAACAAATATGATAATAATAACACAGAATGGTGGGGGCTATAAATGAAAGAAAAATGTTTTAACATCTTTCCATTATCTGGGAAGTGGTAAAAAGAAACTAATTTTTATTAGGCTCAAAATAAATAAAAGTATTGTACCATCTAAGCTAACTACTAACCAGATAGTAAATGCCTATTTAACAAAAGAATATCTAAAGGAAAAGAACATTCAGTAAAAAACCTTGATCACTAAAAAATACCAGAAAAGAGTAATAAAAGAAAGTAGACTAGCTGTGACAAATTGAAAGCACATATAAAAATGATAGATTTAAAAGCTAACATATCATGAATTTAAGTAAACAATTTAAAAAATGGTGAGATGATTAAAAACTCTATCTTAAAAGAGATAAATTTTATTTTTTTAAAGATTTTATTTGAGAGAGAGAGAGAGAACATGAGCAGGGGGGGAGGAGGCAGAGAGGGAGAAGCAGACTCCCCGCTGAGCAGGGAGCCTGACACAGGGCTAGATCCCAGGACCCCGAGATCATGACCTGACCAGAAGGTAGACACTTAACCAACTGAGCCACCCAGGTGTCCCAAAAGAGATAAATTTCAAATATTGGAATAAAAATGGGAGTAACTGGTTAAAAATGTATAAATGCAAAAACCAAAAAATACCAGATATAACTAATTTTATAAAACTTGATATTAAAACAAAAATACATTACTAGAGTGAAAGAGAAGTCAGTTTCATAATGATAAAAGGGTCAAACCCACAAAGATAATTTCTCAATTCTAAATCTGTGGGTGCCTAACAATATAGACTCCAATTCTTTAAAGCACAAATTAAAATAAAAGGAGCAATAAGCAAATCTCCAATTATTGTGGAAGACATAAACACATCTCCCTCAGAAACTGATATAATAAGAAGACAAAATATTGGGGCGCCTGGGTGGCTCAGTCGTTAAGCGTCTGCCTTCGGCTCGGGTCATGATCCCAGAGTCCTGGGATCGAGCCCTGCATCGGGCTCCCTGCTCAGCGGGAGGCCTGCTTCTCCCTCTCCCACTCCTCCTGCTTGTGTTCCCTCTCTCGCTGTCTCTCTCTCTAACAAATAAATAAATAAAATCTTTAAAAAAAAAAAGAAGACAAAATATTAAAAAGCCTATGGAAAAGAATACAGAAAATTCTTTTGAACTTGACCTAATTGATATGCACACCATCCTGCAAAAAGCAGTACATGAGTAAATATTCTTTTCAAGTATGAATATTTACTAATATGGACTAATGCTTGATCATAAGGAAATTCAAAAAATTTTAAATCATTCATAGTATATTCCTAGTATATTCTATAAGCACAGTGGGATTAAGCTAGACACGGATAACAAAAACACTGGAGTCTCCATCTATCTGGAAATTAAGGAAGAAGAATAAAATTATAGAAACTATACTTTTGGATATCAAGATTTTTGTAAAGCTATAAAGCTTCAGATAGTATGGTATTGCTATCACGAAGAAAAAAATAAAACAGAATAAAAGCTCAGAATGAGATCCACATATAGATGTTCACTTGATTTATGGCAATGATGACTTCACAGAAAAGGAAAAAGGATATTCTGTCAATAAGGAGTCCGTTGGATAATGATATAAAAATCTTTATCCCTAATTCACATCATATGCAAAAATTAATTACAGGTGGGTTATAGGTCCAAATGTGAAAGGTAAAGCAGTAAAGAAAATACATTCATGAACTTGATATAAGAAAGAGTTCTTTGAAAGGATACAAAAAAATTAATAAATATAAGACTGTTAAATTGGACTACATTAAAATTAAGCATGATATTCATCAATAGGCACAATTAAGAGAGTCAGAAGCCAAGTCATAGCATGAAAGAAGGTATTTGCAATGTACATAGCTAACAAAATATTTATGTGCAGAGGGCTCACCAAAACAATAAGACCCCAATAGAAAACTGAACCAACTACTTGAACTGGCATATCACAATTAAGATCCAAATGTCCAATAAACATTTGAAAAGTTTTCAGCTCATCGATTATCAAATACATGCATATTTTAAAAAAGCAATATAAAATACCACAATGGGCAATTTAAAAAATACTAAAAATAACTTTTGTTGGGGAAGCATGGGAGCAATGGAAACTTTCATAGTTTTCTCTTGGCAATGTATGTTGGTACAATCACTTAAGTATACTGACAATATCTACTAAAGCTCATCTTACATATATACTCTGACACTGCAATTCTCCTCCTCAGTATATTCCATATGTATTTTTTTTCACAGAAAGACATTTGCAAGAACATTTGTAGCAGCATTGTTTATAAAAATCTCATAATGTCAACAATGCAAATAACCATCATTTGAATGCATCAATATGTTGTGCCATATTCATATAATGTGGTCTTATACAGAATTGAAAATAAACTTCACACACCAAGTATGTGAACATGGATAAATCCTGGATAATCTGAGCAAAAGAAACCAGGCATAAGAGGGTACCTATTGCATAAATTTCAGCAACATAAAAAATTATCCAATGGTGTTAGAAGTCAAGATAGCGATTACTTTTGGAGGGAAAATGATGGAGAGGGGCACAGAAGCTTTATTTTATGAAAATTAATCTAGCTGACCTTAATTTTATTTTTATATCACTTCAGCCTTTCACTCTCATGATAAATCCAAAACTAAATTTAAAAAAAAAGAAAATTAATCTAGCTTTACACTGTGCCTTGTGCATTCTTCTGTGTGTGTGTGTGTGTGTGTGTGTGTATGTGTGTGTGTATTTCAAGTTTCTTTAAAAGAAAAATAACTATAGCCAAAATTTATTTACTTTTAAAGACTTATTTATTTATTTTAGAGAGAGAGTGAGTGTGCATGAGCAGTAGGGGCAGAGGGAGTGGGAGAGAATCTCAAGCAGACTCCACGCTGAGCCCAATGTGGGGGCTCAATCCCAGGCCCTGAGATCATGACCTGAGCCAAAACCAAGAGTTGGATGCTCAACTGACTGAGCCACCCAGGCACTCCAAGCCAAAATTTAAAAGGTTCACTATAATTATGCTGTTAACTTTTATGTAATTCTAAATTATTTGTTCAAGATACATTCTGATAAACAGTGGGGAAGATCTGGGGGCTGTTAGATGGTGTTAAACCTACCTTCCTCCCCACTCTTCCCTTTCCTCTTGGCTCTTGCTCTGCTGAACATCAGCCACTTAGTGCAGAATAACAATGCCCTTCTTTCTGTGAAAATTGGGCAGCCCTTGCTTTCTTCCCTCAGGGAAACCTTCCACAGGATTACAGGATGGGATGATTAGGTGAGGGGCAAAGGAACTCTAAAAGCTGTCCTCCCCTCCACATTGCCTGCTAGGGCAGTCAGACTTGAGAAGGGCTTCACAGGTGCAGGGGTACCTTTTATTTGGGAGGCATCTTTGCCCACTGACAATTAATGGAAGCCCAAGATAAGCCCTGAGGAAATGGAGCAAGGCTAGCTGCTTAGTAATGATCCTACCTCTGGGACTGATGAGAGAGCCCTTGGATCAGATCGTAAGATTTCAACTTCCCGGGGCAAGAAAGTAAAGAAAGCATCCCATGGTCACAGTTCCTGATACCCAGAGGGTTAAGAGTGATCATTTGGAAAGCTGCAAACCGAGATGAGGAAGACAGACACCCACCAGCAGACTCCAAGAGTTATAGGAAGAGTAGTTATAGAGACTTTGACCTCACCATATTGTACTTCTCTGTAGAGATGCCTTCCTACATCTAAGTCATTTCTCCAAATGATCTGGAGACCTGAACATTAAAATCTGGAAAGTCTGCCTGAGGCTCATTTTTCTCATGCCAGAATAAAATAAACCAAATACCAACATAGAGAGTTGAAAGTGCTTGTAAACCTCTTCTTGACCTCATCAATTTTGACTTTATAAATTACTTGATTTAACAAAACTGTTGTAGGATATTGGTTGAGTGTCTTGGTTTTCTAGTGTGGTTATAGCAGATGGCTGTTGGAACATCTTCCCAGTTCAGTGACATCACCTTAACTACATCTTGGCATCCTTCCTCCCTCCCTCCCTTATTCACAATAAAGAATTCCTAGTAGACATTTTGCACAATGTGATCATGCTCCCAGTCTTGCCCTGTCTACAGTTGACTGGGCCACATGACCCAAGGTGGGCCAATCAGAAGTTTAAGTATTGAAGTTTAGAGCTGAATAAGAAGCTATACCTCTTCGGATACCCAACACATAAAAGTCAAAAAAGTAGGCCACTTTTCTTTTCTTTTTTTTTTTTTGAATTATGTAGGCTTGGAAGTGGAGAAAACTGGTCTGCAGAGGAGAGAAATAAGATATATAAAGTATCAAGTCTCACCACCAGTACTGAATTCTTGCCCTTGGGTTTCAAAAGACAACCCTCTCTCCTCTCAAGAAATGTACCCATTTATGCTGAGTGATGAAGTGTAAGATCTTTCTATTTGCTGTAAACAAGCCCTAATGTAGAGGTACTACCATGCTGAAAAAGCAAAGGGGTAGGTAGGTATTCCATCTTGGCATGAGCGTTGCTCACTCAAAATGTCTGCCCCTTTAAATCTATAGCTTGGCTTCAGGTGGGTATTCTTGTCTGCCTTCTCTCAAAGATCTCTTTTATCCTACATGAAAAAGTTAAAACTTGCTTGCCCTCTGTTTTGCAGTTTCCCCCTAGAACCAAATGAGATCGAGGCAGTTATTTTGTTTTGTTTCATAATTGCCTTTCAAGATGATGAAAATTGTAATTTTTTGTTTATTGAATTTTTTCTTCTTGCAATTTGTTAATGTTTTCATCTGACAGCATCTTACGCCACAGATGAGGGGGAAGCACAGCACCAACTTATTTTCTAGTATTGTACACAGACATCTGCCAGTAATTCTCATTCCCAAAAGAGCAAGCACTCAAGGCTACCTTCCCTTGGCCGAGGAAGGAGAGGCAGCTTTCTGGGGCATCCCAGACAGCAACAGAGGAAGTGTATACATTATGTGCAGACTTGTCTTCCAAACCTGCGCTTATGTGATCAAAATCGATCTTCTAAGGCAGCAATTACAGAATCACCAGGGAATCCATGCAGCTTAATTTACACTGACCTCAGCAGAATAGTTTATAGTGGAGTAAGTACCTTCAGGCTCTTGTCTGGGGAAATTCAAATAGATACAGACATGGATGTTCCTCAGATGATCTTTTTCTGGGAACACATGGTTGGTCAGAAGGATAAAAGATTGATCCTGGGCCACATGGCATCTACAAGACCTTAATTTTTGTGGTTTAGTTTAGGCAGGAAAAGAGAGAGTATCGTGAAATAATGTTAATAACAGACTGGCATTTACTGGGTCTTTAACATGTGCCTAGCACGGCGCTAATAATATATTTCACAATATGAGGAAAAGTGTTATTATCCCCATGCTATTGATGAGAAAACTGCAGCTTAGGGAAGTTAAGTCTCAGCCCCGAGTGTCAGAGCTGGGACTCAAGGCAAGTAGTCTGACTTCGGTGTTCAGGTTGAGAGCTCAGTGTGAGCCATTCCCTCATCCATCCTTCAGACTACAGCACATCTCTGCTAAATTTCCACTCCCAAGGTCTAGGCAAGGGCTGACAGAGAATCCCAGGGCTGAGTGTCATCTGAAGAGCAGAGAGAAGCCTGGCATAAAGGCCTGGAGAATCATGTTGGAAGCTGACTGCAGGAACAGCATGTAGCCAAACATGGTCAGCGGCCAGGAGGGACATGGAAAGCAGTTCAGTTCATCATTAGTTAAGATCATGGGTGGCAAGTGGGTCCAAACCCCCTTGAATTAATGCAGGGGCCAGGAACAGGTGCTTAAGAAGGCCTTCACTGCTGGGGGTGCAGGGAAGGTGCTCAGGCACCCAGGGCTTTCGTAGACTACGGGAGGAAGCAAGCATCCTCATACGATCACCAGTCCATTCCACTATGCAGGGAGCTCTTGCCTTGGAGGCAGAGCCCACCGCACAGTTCTGGCTGTGTCGTTCTGTCCCAACCGAGGTCACATGACTTTCTAAAGCCCTTTCCTATGAGAGAGGGGAGAATCCTTACTTCTACTGCATTCACAGCCAAGTCACATAAGGAGGAGTAGAACTAGTATTTGAATCCAGAACTCCAAATCAGCAGAATCTTTCCACCCTAACTATAGGCATGATAAGCCCGAAGGGCTTTTCTTCTCCATGTGTCATTTAGCTCACTTCAGTCTCAGAGCAGACTGCTCTACGGCTTCTTCCTGACTGCTTCTCTACCTTAGCTGCCCTCCCACATGCCTCGGCGCCTGGTTTCTCTCAGTCCAGGCTCCCTAGAATACCTAGTGAAGTATCTCATAGTATTTGGGGAACCAAATCCATGCCTTTTGCAACTCACCTTGAACTTTGGACATTTTTGGTAGGTCCAGGTCTTTTTCAACAGCTTTCCATGACTTTTACTCCCCTAATGAAACAGCTAGGAAAGGCCTGGTTTTATTTTCCATGAGAGGACTTGTAGAGATTTGAATTTCCCAGAAGCTGGGACTCCATCAACTCGACAACCAACCATCCCAGAACCAGGAGAGCAGAATGTGGAAAGAAAATGAGGAAAATGAAGGAGTTTAATACTTCTGAGGGATAAAGTAACAGTAATAGAGCACCATTTTTCATGTGTTGAAAGGGAGGTGAGCTTTTGCTTGAACTGGCTAATTGTGAAGAAGGCCAGTTTAGCACAAAAGTTAGTCAATTGATTTTTGAAATCACACTTATCAAAACAGTTGTTCCAGCACTAACCAGTCTATCAATGGGAATATCTACAGAAATCCAGAACAGAAAAGAAGCCAGCACAACTCCCATTTTTGGAAGAAAGGTTTTACTGCAGGTAGAGGGTTGTTTTTTGTTTTAATTTTTGTGTTTCTCTGAAGAACATTCTAGAATTGAAGGACAATAACAGAGTTGATTCAATGGCTGCATACAGTGCAATTCCACTGAAGACCCTCACTGGAAACTTCCCACTTCTCTACTATAAGTGGCTTCAGGTGAATACAATCCAGAACTGCCATGTTTGAGCCCTCTAAAGAGAATCTCGAGAGGAGTGAGGGATGATCTCTGTCCTTGTGGTGACTACTTCAAACATGTGGAGAGGGGTCTGTCCCTCTGGTTGATGTCACCCACCACCTCTGCCTCCTGAGTGCACTGCTCTGCTTGCAGAGCTCTGACTCAAGGGACTGAGGAACCTCTTAGTCTAGAGCAGATAGCCTGCTATTTTCACAGGACTTTATTGAATTCGAACAGTGACTAATAATGAACAAAGTGCCCCAATACTGTGGCTCATCATACAAAATTTCCCTGACCCTATCTCTGCTTACTCCCACCCAAGGTTCATGGGCCCTAGATGATCACACTCTATCTCCTAAGATGCAAACTCTTATTGCCCCAAATCATCTGTACTTCTTTTGTTCCTTCCTTCAAGGTTCCAGCCCCACTGGCATATGCAGAGCCCCAGCTAACACGTGAGCTTTTCCCCCAGCACACTTTCTCATATGGCCAAGAGAACATTCCAACCCTGACATCCACTTCACGCTTAGAGCCTGCCCACTCAAATCCCATTTCTGGCTAGAAAGACCTTCAGCGGGACAGATTCTTTGAATGAGCTTTCTCTGTAGGTATGACTTGTCCCTCACACAGGGCATGGGCTGTCCTTTGCAGAGCCATTCTAAGATAAGAGTATCATTGTTGTGCCCACTTTCCCAATCGATGCACTGAGGAACAAATAAATGATTTTTCCAAAGTCACACGACTCACCAAGGGTAGAGTTGGGGTTTGAATCCATATAAATCTGCCTGCTAAGCCACAGTTATTCTCTGCTGGCTTCAGCGGTCTCAAGTCTCTAATGCACATCTTATATTTCATGAAAACAAATGGTCTGTCATAACGAACTCCGAAGCTGCACTGGTATGTTTGGAAGCAGCCAACTTTTATTTATTAAGATCTCTGGGTAAACCTGTTTAGGTTCACTGTTTATTATTGTTCTTCTTGCTCTGAAATGGAACTGGCTGGGAACTTGAAAAATGGATGGGGAATTGTCTCATTGCATTCCAACTGGTGAAAATCCCTCTTTCCGGACGGAACTGCGGCTGTACACTATCAGTCGTTCTCGGCATTCATCCTGGAATTACAGCGCAGACCATTAAGCTTGGGGGTATTCTCAATTCTTTGCCATTCTGAAAGCTGCGGAGGTCCCACTGAGCACACAAGGCTGAGAAGTGAATGTGTATTGTTAGTGGAATGCTTTGTGCTTCAAGAATTCCCATAGAGAAAAGCAAAGGGAGGGAGAATGTTAAACTTGAGTCAGACCAAAAAGGATCTGTGACCCCTCTTGTTTGCCTTTACCAGATCTGTCAATGCCTCTTCTCTTCCAGAGCAGCTGTCAGCTGTGCGCCAAACCCCCCCAAGGGAATGCCTGGTTCTCCAAGACCTCCTGGGTTGTGCTTGGGTCCCTTACACCTCACCCAGGTCCTTCCAAGACCTCAGCTTAGCTGCCTGTTTCATGGTGACCTTTTGCTCCCCGTTTTCATCTGCAGTGCCTTCAGACTTGTCCTTCAATTAACCTTCTTTCTCTCTGTGGCTGGATTTTCTAGCATCCATTTGTGACAGGCTCACTGCAGACAGGAAGCTGGTCCTTTGCCTTCTTTCCCTCAGCTCCCTCCTATCAAGCCAGTCTCCCTGAATCTCTCTTTCCCCATTTGGTATCGAGCATGATTGATTGCCAACCTTGGTAAGAAGCACAAACTAACCCTGTAGCTCCCTGGCTATGAGGCCATTCCTAGAGACTAGGGTTTTAAAGCATTATTGTCCTCCTTAAACTAATCATTCTACCAATGTGTTCACAGGCGTATATGTGTGTGCATATATAAGCATGCGTGTGGAAGTGGGAAAGGCAGAGAGAGCGGACCCTTGACCAACTTTTCATTAACATTACTTGATCCAACAAGTAATTCTAGATAGGAAGCCAGGGCCCTAGTGTGACGGTGTGAATCCCCCATGTGGGATCCTATAAAACAGTTTTCACTCCTTTGTCATACTGAGAAGCTCCTTGGGAAGCTTTGGGGCTCCTACCCCCTGAAATGCACAGGAAGCTGGTGAAGGACAGTGGGGAAGGAGGGTCAAGGCTGGAGGACTGAAGGCATGGATGGTCCTTACCAGAAAGTGCTTGTGGGTCAGAAAGAAACCCATCAGAAGCAATTGGTAGCAGACACAGATGATAGGATCTTAGAAAATCACCAGTGTCCAGGAATTTGTGAGGGTCAACACAGGACAGTGAGTGAAAAAAAAAAATACATTTTTAGAGTTGATCAGCCACACTTCATCACACTTGCAGATCGACAAGGGGAAAGATGGAAAGCAACCACGTAGATCCGCTCTCTGCACACTCCTTGCCCCGTAAGATTCATCTCAGCTCGTAAGGGGCAGTAGGTGCAGTGACCATGGCTCATATCATAACTTTAGAGATACTCTCAGGACACACCATGAGTTTCCTCAGTTCAGCATGAATGCCACATTAAAAAGCAATGGACATGTCCAGGAAAAGCAAACTGAAGTATCAAATCAGCTGGAAAATTAGAAACTGTCTCTATTTAAATGTAGACAAAATCTACTTGTTTGTTCTCTTCAAGAAAATTCAAATGTTTGACCATGGACAACCGTAAACTTGAGCTCCCACGCAACAGCTCTCTGCCAGGAGCTCTGACGTCACCGCGCCCCTCCGGCCTCCCCTCTCCAACCTGCACACTCAGAGGCACACCCTCGGCCCTGCCCGTTCTCCCTCTGGAACACACTGGCTTCTTCCCTCTCCTTACCTCTGCCCTGTGCCTGCCTCCCCAGGGATCTTATGCTTACTCTCTACCCACCTGGAATGATCTTTCCTCTCTTCCTTGCTTCACTGACTCTGTTCACCTCTGCTCACCTCTTAAAGACATGCCCTCCTGCTAAGTGTTTTCTCATGTGTGATGCTAACCAGAGATAGTCACGGTGACCTCAGATCTCTGGAAAGCCACTCAAAGGCGTACACTGTGAGCTACATTATTTTCGTGTGCTGAAGACCTCACTGCCGCTGATAAAAAGTGGGGTTTGGAATATGATTAAAGTTGTCTCAGTTCCCTTAAAGTTCAGAACATTTTCTTTTTGATAAACTAAGTTAAAACTTTCTAATTCCCTATTGGGTCTTTCTCTCCTCTCGGAAATGTACCCCCCCCCCACTCCTTCCCAAGGTCTTTTGGGGGTAAGATGAGGTTTACACATGCCCAGGGCACAAGGCGGACCAAAAAGGTCACTTGTCCCCTGCAGCCCTGGAGGTCCTCACTGACCCCTTATCCTGCCTGCTGACCAGACTCAGGTGAATCTAGGCCTTCCCAGGTTGTTGGGTGTTATGCCACACCCCCTGCCAAGGACCACTCATCTTGTCCTCATCTTCAGCCATGACGTCCCTCTACACTCACGGCCTTTTAGTCCATCTGCAGGCCTCTCTGGTCCACTGGTCAGTGGTGCTGTACCATCAAGCGCTGGAGCCAATATGGGGATGAAGCCATCAGATGAGGACTTCTCCAGCCAGAGGCAAGCAGGGGAGTCTGCATTCTGACTTGAAGAGAAAGAAACACCAAACCTGGTTCTTTGGGCATGACAATTTTCCAATGCCATGGAGGTGCAGGATCACAGGAATATCTTTAGACTGGCCAGATTCCTGGTCCGGCAGTGACAACGGTCTCCTAGATGTGCTGGCAGCAACAGCGGTATATTGGCACAATTCAGGACCCCGCTTTATCTCGTAGCTGTGGTCTAATTAACCAGCATCCAGAGAGTACTTCTGAGTGCTGACTTAACATCGTGAGAGCAATTGAGGACTGACCACTTGGGGTCTAGGGCTTATTATAGGAATATGGACATGAGAACAAAAGAAAGAAATTCTCACCATAATTCTCACACTCATGTAACTCTAATATTTACTAAACATTCTTTCAGAAAAACAGATATTTTGGCAGATACTTTCTTCTTGCTATAGATTCAAAGCCAAGGGCCTGGCACTGAGGAGCTCACGCTGCAATGGAGGAGAGAGAAAGCAACCCAAATGTGAGAGATATATTCACAGAGTGTTCTGGAAGAACTGGATGTTGGGGATGAAAGCTCTTTACATAGGCTCTCCAGAGTTTTAATTACTATGCATTAGTTGTGTTGATATTTTGATTCAGACAAACTTTAATCATGACACTTTCATGAAATAAAAATAAATTTGGGCTTAGGTAAACATGGACTTTATTCCAAAAGATTATTGCAGGAGGGACTACTGCAATAATGGGGAGGGACTATTCAATAGGGAGAAGGCTCCCACCATGAGATCTGCAAATATCTTCAAGCATAGGCAGGAAAGGGCTTTTCTTATACAGGGAGGAGTCGGGTACAGGAACCACTGGGTGTGGGGAAGTGAGATGTGTGGATGGAGGTGGCAGGTGGCATGAACTGAGAGATGATCAGAGTGTTTTACCATGAGAACCCATTCCTGGGTCATTAAGGAGAGGCTATATGCCGGCTCAGTTTGAGGGCAAGTCAAACTTCAAGGGCATGGTGGGGGAGGAAAGTTAACTAAGTTTGTTCAAGTCACAATAGCAGGTATTTTGTCCATACTGGCCAGTGAGCATGAACAATTCAGCTAGCTAATCATTTATAGGATAAAGCAGGGGAATCTGGACAGTCCATGTCTGGCCTTGTCATAGGTAAAAAAGAAGGACATCTGAGAGTCTTATCTAAGTCACAAGGCAAAGGATGTTTCTTTGCAGTAAACCACTTCCTGGAACACAAAAGAGCAGGGAGACTTCTTAATTATTGCTGTTTTCCAGGACTACAGGTTTCAGATAAAATTCAGGTACTTTCTATGTGAGTTTGAGCCTCAGTCTTCTCAGGGAAAAACTGGGATAAAAATGGCTTCCATGTCATGGTGAGGACCCAGATGGAAACTTAAGTAAAAGAAGTTACCATAGTACCAGGCACATTTTCAGAGTTCAGTAACAGTAATCGTTATTACTCACACTCTCTTTGTTATTATTACTGCATCCCAGGATTTGTTTTTATTAAAGCAATTTTTATCATCTATTTTTAAATTGAATGCAAGTAACCAGTCTATAGCAAAGCATTTAGCAAAAAATGAGTATGTGATTAATCTTAATATGACCCCATTGCCATCCAGGAGAGAGCCAATGGCACCAGAAGCATTTGACCAAAAAAGGACATAATAGTGGGATCTTGTTAAACTGAATTTTAAGTATGATTTCATTCAACTCCTTCCCTGTAACCCATGCAACATGCTGTTTACAATCTAAATGAGCCCAGGCCTCTGGGGTGCAGGGGCTGGAGGTTTCTTTGCTAGCTTAAGGAGAGGCCAACTCTCTGGGGGTTATTCCTCTGGGTCTCCACATGAACTCAAATTCATGCTGATGTGGCCACAGCAGCTCTTTCTATGAACATTCAGATTCTTCTAGATCTTTCTGACACAGGGGATGGAGCTTCTCCTAACATCTTCTTATTGGTTTAGAAAGGATTCCTTAAAGACTTTACACAGGAGCCTTAAATATTTCATGGACTCATCTGCCTGTTTAATTATGTCTACATGCAAAAAAGACTTCCTGGCTAGGCATACATTTTGCAGTACTGTTATATAAATATTTAAACAGCTGGTCTTCTTTGTATCCTCAAGAAAAGTACCACTTTTTGCCTGAGAAGAGAGGCTCAAAGTAAAGAAGCAGTGGAAATGTATACATAAGTAGATCTCCACATAGAAGTAGGATGACTAATTTTTATTTTTAAAGCTGATTGAACAACAACAACAAAATATTTGCCCTTTGCCTTGACTGTTTGCCAGGGTACCTTATAAATATGCTATAGTGGGGCTTTGGAGCAAAAGAGGCACAAATGAGAGTCCTGGTTTTACCATTTTCCAAGTAGACAAAACTTTGCAAGTCACTTAACTTCTACGAGCCTTATTTTCCTTGTTTAAAAAATGGAAGGAATAATGGTGCAGTCACTGTGGAAAGTGGTAAATTAAATAGAATTACCATATGATCCAGTAATTCCACCTCTGACTATATACACAAAAGAATTGAAGGCAAGAACTCAGACAGATATTTATACACCCATGTTCACAGCAGCATTATTCACATTAGCTAAAATGTGGATATGATGAATTTTATTCATCAACAAATGAATAAAATGTGATGTGTATCTACACACACACACACACTGAAATATTATTTGGCCTTACAAAGGGAGAAGATTCTGATATACGCCACAACATAGATGGACCTTGAAGACATTGTAAAAGGATATTTAAAAATGGAGTAAGCAAGTCTAACTAAGAGGGTCTCTTTTTAAAATAGCAACAGGAGGCCATGAGGGAGGAGGAATTTATGCATGTCCTCATTAGGGAAACCATGATTTAAAAAAAAAAAAAAAGAAAACCTTTCAGCCATCTGCCAGCCCTCAGGTTGGACTTAACTTCCTCCTCATCATGACACCTGAATCTTCCACATTCTTCACTTCACTTAAAAAGAGGTCAATGCATCTTAACAAGTTTCAATCCTGTATTTGCATATTACCTCAACCAACGGTAGTTAACCTCATTTCTATCCCTGTTTTGCATGGAGGACTTGAATGAGAACTGCACTCATAGCCTTTTGCTTATATAACTCTTCCCTTCTTTGTCTTCCTCAGAACCCAATTCAGGTTTCTACCTGAATCTGTGTCTCCCAAATTGCAATTCTAATTGCCCAAATAAATGCTTATTTGCTTAAATTTTAAGTTCTTTCTTGGTTGACAACATTATGCTAAGTGAAACAAGCCAGACCCCAAAGGACTAATACTGTATGATTCCACTTCTATGAGGTAACTAGAGTAGTCAAATTCTTATAGACCTAGAATGATGGTTGCCAAGGGCTGGGAGGGAGGGAGACATTCAGTTTGGGAAAATGAAAAAGTTCTAGAGGTGGACAGTACTGATGGCTATACATCAACATGAGTGTACTTACTGCCACTGAACCGTGCACTTAAAAATGGTTAAAATAGTAAATTTTGTGTTATGTGTATTTCACCACAATAAAACAATGGGAATAATAATTATATTTTCCTTAAGGAAGCATTTCAAGTGCTAAGTAAATCACATGTATTAATATGTGAAATACTTTGTGCAATAGATGACACTTAGAAGTTACCCAAAAGATAACAATGCCTTTGTTATCCAGGATTCAGGATTGTCTGGGTGAGTGCTTTGGAGCTTCCTACATTGCCTGTGCCTAGGAGGGCCAGTGAACAGACCTGATCACAGGTGAACGGTGATTGTTCCTGCACGGATGGCTTCACGATCTCAATAGTAAGGCTTTTCATGTATATTGCAGGTAAAGCAAACAGAATTTTAAAAACCTAATCCGGGGGGGGGGGGGCGCCTGGGTGGCTCAGTCGTTAAGTGTCTGCCTTCGGCTCAGGTCATGATCCCAGGGTCCTGGGATCGAGCCCCGCATTGGGCTCCCTGCTCTGCGGGAAGCCTGCTTCTCCCTCTCCCACTCTCCCTGCTTGTGTTCCCTCTCTCGCTGTCTCTGTCAAAAAAAAAAAAAAATCTTAAAAAAAAATTAAAAAGTAAAATAAAATAAAATAAAAACCTAATCCGGGGCACCTGGGTGGCTCAGTCAGTTAAGTGTCTGCCTTTGGCTCAGGTCATGATCCCAGGGTCCTAGGATTGAGTCCCACATCAGGCTACCTGCTCACTGGGGAGCCTGCTTTTCTCTCTCTGCCCCTCCCCCTTGCTCGTGCTTGTTCTCTCTCTCAAAAATAAATAAAAATACTTTAGAAAAACCCCTAATCTTGTCCATGTGCCTATACATATCTTTTAATTAAACTTTTAAGATGATTGTGAATTCACACACAGTTTTCAGAAATAATAGAGAGAGATCTTATGCATTTTTTACCCAATCTTCCCCAGCAGTAGCATCTTGCAAAACTTTATTACACTCTCATTACTAGGACATTGACATCAATATAGGCAAGATCCAGAACACTGCCATCCCCACAAGGATCCCTTTTACTGCCCTTTAATAGCCACACCCAACTCCATGTCACCCCCCCCCCCCCACCATATACACACAACCATCCCATCCCTCCTGGCAATCACTAATCTGTTCTCCATTTTTATAATTTTGTCATTTTAAGAATGTTATATAAAAGGAATCACACAGTATGTAACCTTTGGGGATTGGCTCTTTTCACTCGGCAGAATCTCTCAAGATTCATGCAAGGTTGGCACTGATAATTTTTTTAAAAATAAAAGCATAACTGATTAAAGCAATCAAGGTCCTGATAGAGACTTATTTCTCTCCGGATGGTCATACAAAGCAAACTTAATAAAGGCACTAGTGCTAGAGGCATGAACAGCTATAAAGGAGCCAACAAGGACATTGACACACGTGGGGCAGGCCCCAGTAAGGATGCGGCCACCCCTAAAAACTGAAGCCACGAGGGAGAAAAATCACATTACCAGATCCCAGTGAGAGGGGCAGCAGTGGAGAGCGAGGAATGCCTGGCAGGAGCAGGGATCAGGAAAAGACGTAGCTATGACAGACTGCAGCTAGAAAGACATACCCCCAGATTCCGTAACTTTAAACTGAGCCTAGCAGGAACCAGTGGGCCAGGAAACCCAGGAAAACAGCCTTTAGAAGCCAGCCTCCTTGTGCTTACATAAGAAGAAAAAAAAAAAAAAAGTCACAGGTGCATTTAGGGCCAAACAACAAATAACCAGCACAACAAATAATGATAAAGTCCAGTCCATTCAACAAATACTTCCTAAATGCCGACTACCTCAAAGCTCTGTTCATAGCATGCATTGGAGAAGCACAGTCAACAAGAACAATTAAGTCTGTGTCTTTAACGGCAAGGTGGAATAGACAACCAGCATTTTGCTGAAGTGCTGCTTTTGAGTAGGGAAGAGCGGATGGAATCTAATGCATAAGAGGCAGGTTGGCCTTAGCGGCGTGAGCGGTCCCTCCACGATACCAGCTGGGCGTGCAGAACAAAGGGGCCCAGAGAACTACAGGTTTGTAGAGACACAACTGCAGTATATAGAAATTCTCTTCTGTCAGTGTCTATTTTCTCCGCGAGAAATGAAGCAAGCTGAGAGGGAGGATAATTAAGGAGGAGTCTGAGCTTTGAGGAAAGAAACCGAACAAGTCATCTAGGACAGCTAGAATGTAAATGGATAAGATCACAGGTATCTTTTCAAAAATTCAGCCCAGACCATATCCCAGACCAATTAAATCACAACCATTGGGAGTGGGATATATAGGCAGGAGTGTTTTCTGAAGCTGCACAGTTGATATCAGTGAGCAGATGAATTTGGTGAGCAGCAGGCTGGGGAGATGAGGCGTGGCTACTGGATAGCACCGAGGTCAGAGGTCATGCTGTTAACAAAAAGGCCAGTTGTCATGGTCAGTTTCCACACCAGCTTCAGCAGCATGTGTGTACTTAAGGAGAGGGCTGTAGGTTAGACTGAACCAAGATTGGGTTTAACCAGATGAATATAATGGAGGGAAAGAAGGACAAGGGGGCTGAGGTGTATGGGAAAAGGTGATTAATGTGACGGAGGCTGGGCTCTCAGCTGAAGAAGGAAGGTCTTAAGGGCTCAATGGGTGTAATAACAGTGAAAAGTCAATAGGATAACGAGACTGTAGGCTCCTCTGTGGTCAAATTTTGGAAGGTCACTATAGGAGTGAGCTAGAAAAGTAAAAGGTGGTAGTCAGATTATAGTAAACTTAGAACTGAGATTGCAAAGAGGGTGCACTTACTGGTAATACTAAATTCTAGACAATCACCATGGGAGTGAGTGACTGATGAAAGCTAAAAGAGAAAATATCAGGGAGATCACGTTAGAGAACTCAATGTCCAATATACTATAAAGTCCTATGTGTGGATGGTGTAGTCACCAAGAAATGTCACAGATAGTATTAGAAAGAGTGACATTATGCTGAGCGAAATAAGTCAATCAGAGAAAGACATGTATCATATGATCTCACTGATATGAGGAATTCTTAATCTCAGGAAACAAACTGAGGGTTGCTGGAGTGGGGGTGGGTGGGAGGGATGGGGTGGCTGGGTGATAGACATTGGGGATGGTATGTGCTATGGTGAGCGCTGTGAATTGTGCAAGACTGTTGAATTACAGATCTCTGAGCAAATAATGCAATATATGTTAAGGAAATAAAAAAAAGAAGATAGCAGGAGGGGAAGAATGAAGGGGGGAAATCGGAGGGGGAGACGAACCATGAGAGACGATGGACTCTGAAAAACAAACTGAGGGTTCTAGAGGGGAGGGGGGGTGGGAGGATAGGTTAGCCTGGTGATGGGTATTAAAGAGGGCACGCTCTGCATGGAGCACTGGGTGTTATGCACAAACAATGAATCATGGAACACTACATCAAAAACTAATGATATAATGTATGGTGATTAACATAACAATAAAAAAATTTTTTAAAAAGACAGATACAAAAAATAAAAAAAATAATTATATTTAAATGTATTGAAGCAACTCTGAAGGGGGAAAAAAAAAAAACAGGCTTCCGGGCAGATTCTGATTCCACCATCTCTCTCTATGTGATACTGTGCTGATGAATTCACCTCTCTCCGACCCACTTTACTCATCTATCAATAGAGATGATGATAGCATCTTCTCAATAGTTTTGTTATGAGAAGTTTACTGATGCAGAACCTTTAATGTGCTTAGAACACTGCCTGGCATTACCACACTTCTCTGGGATCTTTGTTCTCAATATGAAGCGGTCTCAGTCTCACGGCTTACTCTAGTGCAGAAGTTCTCAATCTTGAGCATGCATCAGAATCATCCTGAGGGCTAGAAAACACACTGGGCCCCTACCCCAAAGTTTCTACATAAGGTATGGCCTAAGAATTTGCATTTCTGAAAAGTTCCCAGGTGAAGTTGACTCTGCTGGTCTGGGGCCCCAGGCATTAAGAACAACAGGTGGAGATGGGGACCAGAATCTGTTTTAACAAACCTCTTCTCCCAGGTTATACTTAGCATGGGCAAGAGTTTGAGAACTGTTCTAATGCTTAGTAAAACCTTGTCTGGTTCACTTAGCCTATCGGTAAGTCCTCCGGCCATGGTGCCATCAAAACTCTCCTTTTCTTTTGCTCCAGTAAAAACTGATTCATCTATTTCTGCTCAGGATCTTCCTTGCTTAGCTGCGTAAATAATTTTCCACATGGCTTGGTAAAAATTGGAAAAGAATGTTTCTCACCACACGGGTTGAAATGATTTTTGACTTTCAAAAGAAACATGCTTTTACCAGCAATCATCTTTCTAGCACTAGAAATGGTAAGATTTTCTTTTTTTTTTTTTTTTTTTTTAAGATTTTATTTATTTGCGAGAGAGACAATGAGAGACAGAGAGCATGAGAGGGAGGAGGGTCAGAGGGAGAAGCAGACTCCCCGCTGAGCAGGGAGCCCGATGTGGGACTCGATCCCGGGACTCCAGGATCATGACCTGAGCCGAAGGCAGTCGCTTAACCAACTGAGCCACCCAGGCGCCCCTAGAAATGGTAAGATTTAATCATCAAAGTCTTTACCATGACATTCTCACACTGTTTAGGAGGCTTTTCATTATCAGAAAAAAACTATCTAAAACTTGAAAATAAAAATGCGGGTCTCGCATCCTTCCAATATCATATGGGGCAAAGACTAAAGGATTGCATAAGAGAATATACTTAGTTCATCTCATTGTTTAAGACAAATTAAAAGTTACAGCCTTAATGAAGTTACTTGTTAACATATGTATTTTTGTTCAGTAGTAATGCAGGTAATTTGTCAACCAGATTACTACAAATTCATGGTCTATTAGACATTAGGTCTATTAGACATTAAACAGTTTCTATCTAACTTAGCAACGGTAGCTTAACATTTCTTTGTTAAGCTGCCTATTAACACTCTGGCTTCTTAAATTCTCTTTGAACCAGTCACATTTACTGGCTCCCTCATTAATTAATGAATTAAAATCCTTGACATATGCTCATTTTATATTTGCCCGAGAGTCATGATTTTGCATTCCTGAAAATTATACTTTAACACTGTCCCCTGAAGAACGCATTTGAAAATTATTTCACCTCCTTCAAGCAGAGGACTGGGCTTGAAGTTGGTGAAAATGACCACTCTGTGGCAGAGATGCACGACTAGTAATTAGCTCAAAGATACATTGCAATGAAGAATATCCAAGTGCATCAGGATGGCAGAGTTAAAGAGCCTTTCTTTTTTTTTTTTAAATCATTCCAGTTTCCTCGTGGGAGAGGTACTATGGTGGTGGCTATTCAGGTAGTCTACATTTTGAGGGTAAAGTCCTGCCAAACAGAAAGCAAGAACTCCAGAATGAGGACTCTGGACCACGCTACCTGGAAACTCTTTTACTAAGCTATGCTACCTGGAACTAATATCTAGTCCTGCTATAGAGTCTATGTCACTTCTGGCAACATGTCACGCTGCTGTCTGTGCATCACACGTGTGTGGTCACGCTGTAACCTTGTAATAATGACCAGTCAGGGCATAAACTAGAATCTCCAGCATGACAACGCAGGGAGGAACTGAGCCCTGCAGGCCTGGCCGCATCATATTTATTCAATCTTCTCTTAATTAAATCCAAGTTTCCCAGATGGAAGGAACATTTTTAAACAAAGATATGAAATTATTTTTCCCAGAATGGAGGATGTTCACTAAAACCTCATTTTCTGAAATGCAAATTAGCAAAGATTTCAGAAGGTGAGAAAAAGCAACCCTGAGAAAATATGAAGGAATGAAATAATACATGGAAATGCAGAAAAAATACAAAAGTTAGTAAAATTGATGAGTAAATTCAAAATACGGTTGCTTAAAAAGTCTTAAAAATAGGGGCGCCTGGGTGGCTCAGGTGTTAAGCGTCTGCCTTCAGCTCAGGTCATGGTCCCAGGGTCCTGGGATCGAGCCCCGCATCAGGCTCCCTGCTCAGTGGGAAGCCTGCTTCTCCCTCTCCCACTCCCCTGCTTGTGTTCCCTCTCTCACTGTGTCTCTCTCTGACAAATAAATATATAAAATCTTTAAAAAAAAGTCTTAAAAATAGAAAAACTAGTTTAATAAGATCAATATTAGAAAAGTATCATAATGTATAGGATGATTAAATTATAATGAATTACTATCACAATTTTGTGATAAAATTGTCACTGAAAGACCTTTTTTCTATAAATAGACCAACAAGTACTACAATAATAGTACAACTCACCCCCAAATTAACACAGAATTAACACAGTGTAAGAAGTAGAAAGCCTAAACAGAGCAAAAGAGGAAATTGAGAAAATTGTTAAAAATTATCCACAGTAGTAAAGGTCACCAGTGTGAGAGAAATTTTCCAAATTATTCTTTAAAGATTTCATATTATCATCTATGCCAAGGCATGGATCAAGAGGGAAGTTATCCAAGATAACTCAACAAGGTAATGAACACTTGAATCCCTAAAGCTCATAAAGTTTTCACAAAGCCAGAAATGAACTGACCATAGCTATGCATATGAAAATCTAAATAACCTACCGGACACTAATAAATCAAATTGGAGATTCAAGCCTGATGTAATATGAAAAAATTCATGTACATCACATGGTATATACCAGCAGTTTAAAGAAAACAGATATTAATTTTATAGGTATAGAAAAGAAATTTGGTTATTTCCAAACTCAAGCCAATAGGTAAATAGTTCTTTAAAAGACAGGATTCTTTTCAAATTATTTTTTTCCAAAATGGAAATATCTTTATTTTATGAATAAAAACATGGAAACGTCGTTTAGTAGAACTATACTGACATAGATGTGCAAGTGGAATGGATCCACAGCTTATGGGCCTTCAGGTTGGTGTCTGAATCTCTGCAAGTGTGGATGCCTATGCATCAGCTCCTCGTGTCAAGTGGTTTAATTACCAGGGAAAACTATGTAGTTAGAGGCAGAAGCTCATGGAAGAGACTGTGGAACTAAGAAAAGCCCAGAAGAATAAGCAGATGCTGAAAGGAGAAAGGTAAGCTCTTTTTTTAATGATACTATTTTGCCACAGCTAGAAAGTAAATAAATGAAGGTGACTGGTCTCTTGGTCTGTTAAGGATCTTGTAGGAAGAATAAACAGTAGCAACTGGCAAGGCCAACTGCAAGCTACCCAAACTGCTAGTAAATTTCTTCCAAAGGAAAATAACCATGCTGTCCATTGAAGGAATAAACTAGACTGGGTTGATTCCAAAATGGGGCGTGTGTGTGCGTGCACGTGTTTGTGCATGCGTGCGTGTGTGTGTGTTGTAGACAGAATCATCTAGTATTATTCCATTTACATTCACTTAGGCACTTACAAGGTTGCTGTGGATCATTAGATCCAAATAAGGCTGTAGAGGATGCTCTGACAGCATTCTCTGTTCTGTGGGTATCTCTTCAACCTCACATCAATGAACAAATACCCTCAACTCTAGGGAACACTGCAGGTAATGGCTAAGATTCTGACTTGGTTATCAAGTATGTGTCAATGGATCCTTTATCAGCTCCACTTGTATATACTTATACATCATCTTGAAAATGGGATTATGGTCTTACCTGGATAATTTTAAATGTTTGTTGCAACAAAATCACTGATTTCCCATTAGAAACTGTTAAGCAATCTCTTTTTTAATTTTCCTGTATCTAATAATTGTTTTTTAATTTTTTTTTTTTTTTTGCAAATACATACTCAGTAATTTCCACATTAATGATGGTCTAAACGAACTAATTGAAATAGGTCTGAAGACAAAAGTTGTTCCATAATTAGTGAGTTCCAGGGGTCTATGGAATGTTTGAGTCATAGAAAACAGTGCCACTGAGACCAATGAACAAATTCAGGTCATATTAAATATAAGAGAACCTAGAGTATTTCCTAGCCAATTAACAATTAAACTAATATCCAGAAGGAAGCTGTGTGGATTTCTAATATCACAGCTGGCTGTCAAGATCAGATCCAGCCAGTTGTCAGTTATGATCTCACTACTCAATAATGCTCGATAGGAAACTTTAAGAATGACATTAATTTTCAAGTGGAAAGTACATTTGAATAAGCTATATGTTTTGTCCATAGATGCACAATTATGCACTACTGATAAACCTTCTAAGAAAAATACCAAATTGCTCTGATTTTTAAGGACACCATTTGAAAAAATCTTTCAAGTTGCTGAGAAAATAGCTGAAATTGAGAAAGTGAGAGCTATGATTGAAGAGCGTGAAAGACTAGACAAAACTGAAGCCCTTCAATCTATGACAGCAAGTCTGTATTGAGGACAGTGTAATTGACTGAAAGTGTTTTTCTATAGAGGGAGAAGACAATCAGAACAACATGCCTACAAACTAAGATTTTTATAACTAAAGCATAAAGTCTTTTTAGGTATAAAATTGTTTAACTAAGATATAATTAATTTGGAGAAAAGGGAAGAATGAAGGAATTAATAAAGAAAGGTAGCTTATAAGGAAAAAAATACTAATACAGAAGTTTAAAAGTAGAAAATAAAAGTATGTCAACTTTATCTTCTCTGCACTTCAAGAGCACAACTTTGTAATAATTTGATATTTATATTTCATTTACATAGTATATACTTATATCTTTATACACTATATTTCCCATATGTAATATGGGAATTTTACTTTGGGTATTTTTCTGTCTACAAAAAAATAGGCACATACCATACATATTGCTAATATTAGGGTATATACTTTATTTTTTTATTTTTTTGTTGTTGTATTGTTTAGGATTTTATTTATTCATTTGAGAGAGAGAGCACAAGCAGGAGAAGAGGCAAAGGGAGAGGGAGAAACAGGCTTTCCGCTGAGCTGGGAGCCTGACATGGGACTCCATCCCAGGACCTGGAGATCATGACCTGAGCCAAAGGCAGATGCTTAACCATCTGAGTCACCCAGGGGCCCCTAGTATATATACTTTAAAAATATATCATGGACTTCTGCTGGTGGGAAGCTGGAATAGATAGACTTTTCTCTACTCCTTTCACTAAATACAACTAAAATCCCTGAACATTATATGTAAAACAATGCAAGAAGGCCCTAAAAGATGGAAGAATGCAGACTGCCTAGGGATCTCAGGACCCTAAGAACAGCAAGGTGGTTTTCTCTGGTTTGTTTTGCTTTTTTATTTGGCTTGGCTTTTGGTTTTGGGGGCGGGTGGAGGGGGTTGTTTGTTTTGTTTCATGTAGCTTAGACTTGGAGCCAGGCAACCTGTAGGCCCCCCAAAAAGCCTACTCTCTCTAGCTAAAGGACCAGGGAAGGAACAACATAACAAGATAAAAACCTTTTAACCAATAACTGCTCTACTCTGGCTACCACACACCACAGACTAATCAGTAGCCCTACTCCTACTCTTGGCAGCAAAGGCTAAGTTGGGAGCCTAGAGGTCTACTTGTGCAAGGCTGCAATGAAGCACCTAAATACCACCTCTGCACATGTTAATTTGACAGCTTAGAAAAATGGACCAATTCCTTGAAAAACATAAGCTACTACAACTCACCTCATATTGCACGGATCATTTTAATAGCTCTATGACAATTAGAAAATCAAATTTGTTGTTAGAAATCTCCCAAAAAAGAAATCTCCAGGGTCAGATGGTTTCATTGAAGAATGCTACCAAATGTTTAAATAATAGTTAACACCAATTCTATATAATCTCTTTCATAAAAAAAAGGAGAGAAAACTTCCCAGTTTATTTTATGAAGTTAGTAATACTCGGATATCAAAACAGAAAAGGACAGTACAAGGAAAAGAGAAAACTCAGACCCATAACCCATAAATCCTTAACAAAGTATAAGCAAATAGAATTCAGCAATATACAGAGGGACCAAATGGGGTTCATTCCAAGGATGCAATTTTGGTTCAATAGTCAACATCCAATCAATTTAGTCCACCACACTGATAGGCTAAAGAAGAAAAAAATCATATGATAATATTAGTCAATTCAGAAGAAGCATCTGACAAACTTTAACACCACTTCATGATAAATCTCTCAGAAAAATAAGAATATAGGGTAATTTCCTCAACTTCATAAAGACCATCTTTTAAAAAACTGAAGCTACCTACCTAATACCTAATGTTGACAGACTGAATGCTTGCCCCCTAATATTGAGAAAAAAGCAAAGATACCTATTTTCACCACACTTATTCAACTTAGTGCTTGAATTTCTAGCCAGTGCAATAGGACAAGAAAAGGAAATGAAAGCATACAAGTTAGAAAGGAAGAAATAAAACTGTTTTTATTAGATGACATGAGTGTTTATATAGAAATCTACAAAAAACTCCTAAAAATAAGTGAATTCACTAAGGTCACAGGATACAAAATACACATACCAGTAGTATATAGAAATACCAACAATGAACATGTGGACATTGAAATTTAAAAGTTATAATGCCATTTACAATCTCTAAAAAATATGAAATACTTAGATGTAAATCTAACAAAACATCTGCAGGATCTGTGTGCTAAAAACTACAAAACACTGATGAAAAAAAACACCAAATGTCTAAATAAAGAGAGATATATATTGTGTTCATGGGTTGGAAGACTCCACATGCTAAAGATGTCAATTCTCCCTCAAACTGATAAACAGATTTGGTACAATCCTATCAAATTGTCATTTTTTTTCTAGACACACACAAATTATCCTAAAACTTATATGGAAAGACTCAGAAACCAGAATAGCTAAAACAATTTTGAAAAAAATAATAAAAATAAGGGGGCCAGTCTATACAATTTCAAGACTTATAACTATAGTAGTAACACTGTGTGGTATTCTCAGAGGTACAGACACATAGATCAATAGAAAAGAATACAGAACCCAGAAATATACCTGCACACAGATGCCTGTTTTTGAAAAAAGTACAAATCAATTTGAAGGAGAAAAGATGGGCTTTTCAACAAATGGTGCTGGACTGAGTGAACAAGCATACTCAAAAAAAAAAAAAAAAAAGTCAGCTTAAATCTCACACCTTACAAAAATTAACTCAAATTTTAACTCAAATTTATATTGAAATCTAAAACTATAAAACTGTTAGGAAAAAAAGGAGAAACTCTGAGATCTAGGGCTGTACCATTCTTTTACTTGGAACCAAAAGCATGACCCATAAAATTAAAACTGCACTTCATCATAATTAAAAACTTTTAATCTATAAAAGATCCTATTAGGACAATGAAAAGGTAAAGAGTGGCGGGGGGAATATTTGCAACACATAAAGTCAACAAAAGACTTGTATCTAGAGTATATAAAGAACTCTCAAAACTCCACAGTAAAAACAAAACAAAACAAAACAAAAAAACCCAAACAATGCAATTAGAACATGGGCAAAAGATATCAAGAGACATTCCATTGAAAAAGATAAAAAAATAAGCACATGAAAAAATATTCAACATAATTGACCATTAAGGAAATGAAAATGAAAACCAAATTGAGATTATCACTACATACACCTCTCAGAACAGCTAAAATAAAAAATAGTGACAACACCAAATGCCAGCAAGGATGTGGTTATAATAGAAAACAAGTGGTACAGCCCCTCTGGAAAACAGTTTGGCAATTTCTTATAAAATTAAACATACAATGACCATGCAGCCCAGCAAGTGCACTCCTAGGCATTTATCTTACAGAAATGAAAACTTGTGGTCACACAAAAATCTGTACCTGAATGTCTATAGCAGCTTTATTTTTAATAGCCCAAGATTAAAAATGCCCCAGATTTCCTTCAACAGGTGAATGGTTAAACTGTAGTAAATCCATCCATGAAATAATTACCCAGCAATAAAAAGGAACTATTGAAACATGTAATAACCTGGAGGAATCACCAGAAAACTATGCTGAGTGGGGGAAAAAAAAAGGCAATTCCAAAAGTTACATATTTAATGATGAGATGAGATATACATATATGAATTGGATGGATATATATATATATATACACACACACACACACACACACGTCAACTTGAAATCACAAAACTGTAGAAATGCGGAATAGTTCAGTGGTTGCTATGGCTTAAGGATGGGGTGGGAATGAGGGGAAGTAGGTGGCCATAAAAGGATAACCTGAGGGATACTTGTGATAATGGAAATGTTCTGAATACTGTCTCAATTTCAATATCCTGGTTGTGATATTGGACTCCAGTTTTGCAAGATGTTATCTTTGTTGGAAACTAGGTAAAGGATATAAATGATCTGTCTATATTATTCTATAACTGTATGTGAATATAAAATTATTTTAAAATTAAAGTTTAATTAAAAAAACCCTCAATTGGCAGAAAATCATAATCAAGAGGTAAATTGTAATACTAAGTTTTCCATACCTTTCTGGGACCCAGTGATGGGTCACAAAAGAACTACAACAATATGTTGTATCCCAAGTTTTCCTAATGTCTTTTTTTCCTTTTGTATTTATTTCATACACACACACACACACACATATATAAATTATATATATATATATATATATATATAATTTTTTCTTTCCATTTCTCCTTATAGCCCAGTGCTGACTAGAAGAATGTGAACTCTCTCTTGGTTCACAGACACCAATATTTCCTGTCAGCTGGCTCCACAAATCTTTCTCTGAATTTCTCTATCTCTAGTGACCTCCAAACTCTCAGAAACCCCAAGAAGAAGTATTATATTTTCTAAGAATTGCTTCCTAAGAGCATTCCTCAGTTTTTTTAATTCTCTGATTAACATGTACTACCTTAATGAAAACACCAAAAAAATTATTTTCTATGATTTTCTTGATGCAATTGGGCTTAACTGTTAAGAATTTGGAATGAGTATTAGTACCCAAACCCTTATACCTCCTCTTCAGAAATCTTGTGGAAGATACTCACAAACAATAATAGCCAATGAGAAACAAAGCACTACTTTATTCAGCATTGAAAAAGCACTTCATACATTAATGCAATGTTTTGTTATAAAAGCTATTTGGTAAAATATGGTAGAGGCCAAAGTCTTCAGCCATGCTTCTTGTTTCTTCCCAGCTAGGCCTTCAGGAAGAATGTGATCTTACAAATCCATTTACCAGATATGGATAAACCATAACTGAGAAGCTAGGATGGTGGTGCCCATCTTGAAGAGGCAATGAAATGAGATCAAAATTTCATCTAAAGAAACCATTGATTTGTTCTCTTAGCTGTTTTTTTTTTCAATGCTAGATTATCTTTCCTCCTCATTATGTAAAAGTAACTAAATGAACAATCTAGGACTATTAATATATTTCCCCCAAGAATCGGAGGTAATGCCTGTTAGCACTTTACCTGTCTCATCACACAGTTTACAATTAGCAATAATTAAGCATTTTGAAAATTCAAATGGATACCATTACAAATGATAGATTTTTTTTAAAAAAATTTTTAATCCTATGTAAAAATATAGCATAAAACTTTTAGAGAACATTTTCAACATCATGTAAGACAAAAATGTCCACTTTGATTACTACTCTTCAACATTGTACAGGAAAGGAATGAAATGTATCAGAATTAGAGGGAAATAGTCCCCAATGCTTTCAAATATTATTCTATTTAATTCTGAATAACTAAAACAATCACCAGGGTTCAAAATTCAGGTGTAAAACACTATATAGTGAAATCTCTCTCTCCTATTCCTATCTCTGTTCTGTTTATTTCCCAGGAGGAATTTATATTAATAGGTTCTTTTATATATTTCCAGATATAATTTACATACACATATTCAGGAAAGATTATTTAATGATGAACTTTATATCTGAGCAACAATAAGTTTTCTCTCTGTAGCCAATTTCAATTCAGTGGGAGCTGGTGCTTAGAATTACTCTAAGGAGGATATTTCAAGTAATACCAGGTCTCAGTTGGGAGAAGCAATTTATCTGATTAACAATGTCTGCTATGGGCAAGACAACCAATGTGTGGCAACCTGCAGCATATTTTGAATTCCTGAATTGTCATTCTTTAGTTATCAGGGGGAACTAAACAAGAATACAATTCCAAGAGACCAACCCACATCATAACATAGTTAAGAAAAACTTAAAACCATAACATAATCTATGATAAAGCCAGATAAACCTCCATACCTAAATAACTTCTTCCTCCTTCTGTTACAAAAGCTAGGAAAGGGAGAGAGATCAGAAATCACTGTGGGAGAAAATTGCCTGGTATCTATAGAAAGAGAAGAATGAGGAGAGAGTATGGAGTATTCCTCTGCTCAGGATTTCTTAGTATTTGTTGTTAATAACAGATAAAGCAGTGCTCTTCCCCAGTTTCAGGACTTCTGCCTTTGTGAAGTTGCTCCCCCAATACTTATCAGTGCCCCTTGGATCTTCTTGACCCAATGAAAGGTGCAGTTTAGCTATTGTCCACAAAAGTCTCTGAAGTCAATTGGAACCAAAAATTAATTAAATTTACTTCAAAGTCACATGTACTCTGGAACTCCAAGGGACCTCAAATAGCCAAAACTTACTACAAAGCTATCCAAGTAATCAAAAGAGTGCAAAACTGGCATAAAAACAAACATACAGACCAAGGGAATAGAACAGAGTTCCCAGAAGTAAATCCTCACATGTATAGTGCCAAGACCACTTAATGGGAAAAGGCAGTCCTTTTTATGGTGCTATGAAAACCGGATATCCACATGCAGAAGAATGAAGTTGGACCCCTACCTTATACCATATACAAAAATTAACTCAAATTGGATCAAAAGTCTTTAATCCATTTGAATTTATTTTTGTGTATGGTATAAGGAAATGGTGATTTAATCATTTTACATGTTGCTATCCAGACCTAAATGTGAGACAGGAAACCATTAAAATCCTAGGGGAGAACAGAGACAGTAACCTCTTTGACATCAGCCAAAGCAACTTCTTACTAGATATGTCTCCTGAAGCAAGGGAAACAAAAGCAAAGATAAACTATTGGGACTTCATCAAAATAAAAATTTTCTGCACAGCAAAGGAGACAATCAACAAAACTAAAAGGCAACCTATGGAATGGGAGAAGATATTTGCAACTGACATATCTGATAAAAGGTTAGTATCCAAAATCTATAAAGAACTTACCAAACACCCAAAAAATAAATAATCCAGTTAAGAAATGGGCAGAAGACATGAACAGACACTTCTCCAAAGAAGACATACAAACGGCCAACAGACACATGAAAAGAAGCTCGACATCACTCATCATCAGGGAAATACAAATCAAAACTACAATGAGATACCACCTCACACCTGTCAGAATGACTAAAACTAACAAGACAAGAAACAACAGGTGCTGGTAAGGATGTGAAGAAAAGGGAACACTCATGAACTGTTGGTGGAAAAGCAAACTGGGGCAGCCACTCTGGAAAACAGTATGGAGGTTCCTCAAAAAGTTAAAAATAGAACTACGCTCTGATCCAGCAATTGCACTACTAGGTATTTACCCAAAGAATACAAAAACCCTAAATCAAAGGGGCACATACACCTGATGTTTATAGCAGCTTTATCTACAATAGTCAAATTATGAACAGAGCCTAAATGTCCATCAACTGATGAATGGATAAAGAAGATGTGATACACACACACACACAGGGATATATGTATATGCATGTGTATATATCACACAATGGGATATTAATCATAAAAAAGAATGAAATCTTGCCATTTGCGATATGTTCATGGAGCTAAGCAAAGTAAGTTAGAGAAAGACTAATACCATATGATTTCACTCATATGCAGAATTTAGGAAACAAAATAAACAATTATGGGGCGCCAAAAGAGAGGAAAACCAAGAAACAGACTCTTAACTATAGAGAATAAACTGACGGTTACTAGAGGGGAGGTGGTGGGAGAGGATGGGTTAAATAGGTGATGGGGATTAAAGACTGCACTTATTGTGACAAGCCGGGTGTTGTATGTAAGTGTTGAATCACCAAATTGTACACCTGAAATTAATATTACGCTGTAGGTTAACTGGAATTTAAATATAAACTTTTAAAAGTGGATAAGAGGATTTAAATGTAATAGTTAAAACTATGAAATGCTTAGAAGAAAACATAAGGGAAAAGTTTCATGACACTGGATTCAACAACGACTTCTTAGATAGGACACCAAAGGCACAAGCAACAAAAGAAAAAAAAATTGGACTATATCAAACTTTAAAATGTTTGTCCATCAAAAGACACTATCAACAGAGTAACAAGTCAACCCACAAAATAAGAGAAAATATCTTCAAATCATATATCTGATAAGAGATAATATCTAGAATATATAAAGAATTCCTACAACTCAACAAAAAAACCTAAACGACCCAATTAAAAAATGAGCAAAAGACTTGAATAGACATGTCTCTAAAGAAGATATACAAATGGCAATAAGCACCTAAAAAGATGCTCATCATCACTAGTCATTAGAAAAATAAATATTAAATGCACAATTATGATGGATATTGTTTTAAAAAGTTAGCAAGGATGTAAAGAAATTGGAACCCTTCTGCATTGCTGATGAGAATTTAAAATGATTCAGCTGCTATGGAAAATAAGGTGATTCTTCAAAAAATTAAACATAAAAAATTAACCATGTGATACAGCGATTCCACTTCTGGGTATATACTCAAAAGAATGGAGAGAAGGCTCTTGAACAGATATTTGCACACCCAAGTTCATAGAAGCATTATTTGCAGTAGCCAAAAGGAGGCGGCAATTCAAGTGTCCACAAATATAGGATTCATAAGCAAAATGTGGCCTATACATTCAATGAAATAATATTATTCAGCCTTAAAAAGGGAGGAAAGACAGGCAATATTAAAAATAAGCAAACTCAGAACGGGCTACATAATCTGCAGATATAGGGCCCCTCATTCAAAAGTTATTAAAAATTTCAAGATGGTGATAGCAGACCATAAAACCAAGCATGGGGCCATGAAACTGGCCCCAAGCAAAGTGATATGGAGTGGTGGAGTATATATAGTAAGTGTAAAAAAAGTATGAACAAGTGATATAAAATAACAAGTTTGAGATTTTTAGGGAAGATGAAGAGGAAAGGCCTGAGAAAATGACTTTTAGCTGAAGATTTGAAGAATGGAGGGATAGTGACACGGAGCACTCCTGACAGAGAATGGAAACCCCCCCAAATAGAAGTATATCTACACCCAGCCTACTGAAGAAACAATGGCTGGAGTAGAGAAAGGGAGAGAAAGAATGGAAAATATGAAAACAGAGACTTACAGACATGGGGAGAAGGATATAAGGCAAATATCATGTAAGGCCTCTCCTCATACTAAATACTTTGGCTTTTACTATGGGTGACATCACATAAAATCCCACACACCCAGTATAGTTTTATACCTTTGCTTATCACAGTAAAAACTAAAATACTTTTCATAATTATCTATTAGTGTATCTTGACCTTGAAAGAAGAGGAAGTGGATATGATATATTGAGCTCCTCTTAGAAATTTAAAGTTAAACAATGAGGTGAATTCATCAAGTTCTCTGCAAATACTATCATTTGCATTTTACCATATCTACCTTATGGTGTGCCCCAGAGCTCAAAGGTCTTCCTGGCTCCCAGGACCATGGTTTGACTCATTCCCTCCTCCCCACCTCCATCCAGTACATTCATTTAGGCCCCACTACACTTAATGACAAATGCAGTGGTTACTCTGGTTCTAAACTCATAATATCTAAATAATAAGTATCTTCTAAAATGATGTTTCCTTGGAAATTCATCCTTAAAATAAATCTTTCAGCACTATATTGAGATCTATTTGTAGAATTTTCACAGCAGATAGAAACTTGTAACTTCTGATCACATTAAATTGCTATATTAACCATTCTATATGTACAGTCAGAAGTATTTATTGAATAAATGACTCTACCAGTTGCAAGCCATTATGCTAAGATTTATGAAGGATACAATGATGGAAGAGACACCATCCTTTTATGCAAGGAGCTTCCTCTGTGATCCAGCAGAGCAGAAAGACACTCAGCTTGCTGGAAGGAGGGAGGCAGGGACAAATCAGAGTTGGATCAAGTATGAGGCAAATCCAGGGAAACAAGAGATCACTTCTGACTGCAGAGTAAGATGAGGCTTCCTGAAGATGTGGCAAACACTGGGCAATCATAGTCGGGTATATTTTCTACTGCAAATTCAATTGGTGACAGAGAGAGAGAGAAGGAAATGAAGAGAAACAGGTATAAGAAGAGGTAATGAAAGGATAGGAAAGAAATGGGAAGACATAATTGGGGAAGAGCAGAAAAGCAGACAGCAGAAACCTTGGAGAAGAATTATAATTGAGAAGATATATACAAGGAAGAAAAAGGGAGGAGAGAGAAGAGGAAATAGGAAAAGGGGAAAGAATTTGAAAAGGCTGAGGGAAGTGAGACGTAGACAGAAAACCCTCAAAGTGAAGAAATGCCCTGTAAAGTGATCGAACTCCCTACACCAAAAGGCAGTAGGCTGTGGGTCTCTATCCAAGAGTTCCCCTGAATACATAGCCTTGGGTCTGATATCTTAATCTCCATGTAGTTCTAGATCCACTCAGATGTGCATCCCTTTACAGTTTGCTTCTGTTCAACTTGGCAGCAGCAAACACTCTCACTCACATTGCTTAGAAAACTCTCGGGGTCAAATCTCAAAAATCTCATCCCACGAGGCACTTGGGTTTTTGCCTGGTGGTTGTTTCTTGTTTGTTTGAAAGCCACAGAGCTTCTGCACAAAGGCCCTCGAAAACAGAGCGAGCAATCCAGAACACTTTCGCGTGCCCTGAAGCTACCCAGAGGGTCTAGACCTACAAGTGAAACTTGCCCAGCTACTTCTTCATATACAAATAGTGTTAAATTTGAAACCGGCAGCTGTGCACTTTAACCACTTTCTCTTGCGTGATTTATTCCAATTGCACTTCTTAAATAAAACTTTCATTTTAGATATGGAAATAGATTTCCTTCCTGAACAACTTGTTCTTCTAGAAATAAGTGTTGAGTCAGATATGTGACAATGATTCTCCCAAAAGAAATATGCACCATAAACAGCATCTTCCTATTTGTAGTTGACTCGTGTTCCTCTGTGATGGGAAAGCTTCTTCATCCACATTTTGGGGATGAAAAGGAAGTGTCTTATGGAAACAGAATCAAAGAGATTTCTGAGGAATGAGAATTACCTACGGAGCAATTTAAAATATCTTTCGGAAGCAGGAAAATGCAATTTGAGGTACCGGTAGGTATCCAAGCAGGTAGTTCCATGCACCACTTCTCACAGACATAGAAGCAAAAGTATATTTTATAGTCATTAGTAGGGAAAGAGCAATTTTCACATCAGAATCTTCCCTGCTTTATGTTGCCTAGAACAATCTTTGCTTTTACTATTTCATAATAACCAAAAGCTGCTCTTAGTGAACATTTTCCCTACAGCTCACATTATGGTAAACATTCTATGTAAATTATCTCATTTTATCCTTACAACAAGCTTAAGAGGAAGGTACACTGATGTCCATTAAACAGACCAGGAAACTGAGAATTAAGAGTTACATAAGGCTTCTAGGTCATATGCCAGCGAAAGTCAAGACTTGGATAGGCACCGAGCCTAGATTTCTCCAAACACGAGGCACTTCACAAACCTGTGTGGCCTCTTAAGTGAAGCTTCCTTATCAGAAGATGTGTTCAGCTTGCTAGAGTCCCAGCTAGGGGGCTACATAGGGGCCAATGTGGGCAGGGCTTGTTTGGTGAAGCAGGAAAAAGGTGAAGAGGAAAAGTTCAAACAAAGCCCTTTAAAGGAAGTCAGAGATAGCAGTTGTGTGGGCCAGATGGAGAATAAATGTACTATGACCCAAAGCCAAGTTTCAAAACTATATATGAACTTGAAATAAATAGGAACAGGTCAGAAATAAGTGAGGATTTTCTGGGAGATCTGCTTTAGTGCCATGTAAATTGTCCATGGGTTTGTGACAAATGGGTGAATTAGGCTAGCTTAAAGAATATTGTCCTTTATCAGACAGTAATTAAGTCAAGATAGTGATGGGTCTAGAAGCAGCAAATAGGCAGGAAGCTCTACAAACTGTAGTGCTATTATCATAATTATCATTAATTATGAGAAGCAATATATGGAGTCAGAAATGTGATACATACATAAGAGGTGATACTGGAAACTAATATTAAATCAACCTCATACACTGATGTCTATATATAGTATATTTTCTATTGCCTTCCAGATTTTCAAATTGTACCTAGTATTATTATATATTATATATTTTAAATATTTTTGTGGAAAATATGACATCCTAATATTAGAAATATAAAAGCTTAAAAATAATAAAATTATCTTGACATTCATAAATCACCATTAACATTTGGTACCTATTACTTCAGTTACCTCTCATATTTATGCATAAATAGAAAGGAAGAAAGAAAGAGAGGGAGGGAGGGTAAAAGGAAAGAGACAAGAGAAGGAGAAATAATAATAAATGTAGAAAAGATAGGAAGAAAGTAGGGGAAAAGGAAATGAAAAAATAAATTTATAAGCATGTAATTCTATTCATACTACATAACTATCTCCATTTATATCTCAAGCTATAAACTGGTTTTAATTTTTCTGTATAAAAATCTTCTGGGGATTGATGTGCCTTTTTGCCTGGCAGATAACAGTGTTCTTTATATCAGAAGAAATTTTCTTCAAGTTTATATACTTCATTACATTTTACATTGTCTTTGGCCTTTTCCAAGGATGCCAATTACATATGTGTCATATCTCCTCTCCTCTGTATCTGTGATCATTTCTATAATAAATGCTTTTTAAGTTTTATTATATTTTGTGTTGCCGTTCAGATGGCTTTCATCTCTCCAAAAGATTTTGTTTTTCTCCCATTTTTATCCACTTTTTGACCCCTACATCTCAGCTCATTTCACAGCTCATTTTTCTTCTCCTCTTGACCCTTTTATTTCTTTTTTGAGGTCCTTTGTGAAAGAGAACATGTTGGCCACCACATCCTGGAGGGAAGATATTTAAACATCTAAAATTCAGATATATAAAAATCTAACTTCCTTTATTTTGTGTAGGTGATCTCATAGTGGCTCAAGCCCCTCAGTCTGCCTAGAATAGACAACATATTCTGTATGACACACTCATATGTTTTCTTGATTTGTTAATTTTAAACACAATTGACTGATTTTCTGTTAAGGTTATTGGTTATTTAGATCTCTTACAAAATCACCAGAGGATTAAAAGAAAAATTCACAAAACATTAACAAATATATAAAGAACTGAATCGAGAGACTCTTCAACCAAACCCAGGCTCCTCTGAGCTCTCTTCTCATCTAGTCTGTGTCCTGGGATGCCATAACCACCTCAAGTTCCTGTCTGGGAAAGCTCAAAGTTGCCAGAAGAATTTACTGATAGCTCCAGCCACCACCTAAAGATAGAGTTCCTGTCTCCTGGTCTCTGTGGGAAGGTAGAAACCTAATGTCAATATGCATGGGTTAGCAAATCCAGATGACCTAATTACACTGATCAACCTCCCAACCTGCTTTCTGTAATTTTATATTTCCCTGACTTTGCTGGAACCCCTGATCATTCCTCTTCCTTCATTCTCCCACTAATATGCCCAGTCACCTCACAAATTGAAATTGAGCTGAATTTGCATTCCCCATTCTCTTCCCTTCTACAGAAGTTACTGCCTAAAATCTACTTCCTGTAACAATTGTCTGGCTTTCTCTTTGACAGATGCATCAAGATATACCATGTACATGAATTAAAAGACAGTATTATCATAATATCAATTCTGTCCAGATTATTCCATAAATTCAATATAATATCAATAAAAATATGTGATGTGTGCATGTAATTTAATCATATTCTAATATGGAAAATAAAAAGTTCAATAATAGCCACTATAATTTATTGGAATGTAGAAGGAATTGCGTTATAAAATATCGATTTTATTATAAAGCTATTTTGATTAAGACAATATAGTACTGACAGGGACATACGGTGAAACCAATGGAGTAGATGGCAATTCAAACTCAAACACTCACCTATAAGTAAGCTTGATACATGACTGGGATGATAAATCAATGGGAAAGGATGGACTATTTAATATATTATTCTGAGATAATTTGTTATCTGCATGGGAAAAAATTAGATTTTTAAGTTTACCCAATTCTAAAAATAGAATATTGTCATTTATATAAAGTTTTAAAACACCATACTTATACATTTTATGTTTGCTATTCATACATAGATATATAATTAAAATGTAGAAATGCATAGGAATGATGAGCGAGTAAGAGTAAGAGTTACTTCTAGGGAAGGCAGGTGAAAGGTAGTCAGAGATGGGACACAGAGAGCTCTGGGCCTGTAATGGTTTATTTCTAAAAAAATAATTTGAGGCAAATTTGACAAGGTATTACCATTTTTAAATGGCTGTTTTATTATTCTCTATAACTGTATATGTGTTGGACTTATTCTAAGTAAATTGGAAAAACAGAATTTCACTAAACTCTTACTCTGTACCAATCATGATACCTAAAGCCTTAATTTACCATTTCATATATTCCTCACAAAAATTCTACTAAGTGGTCATCATTTAGGTCCATTTTATTTACAAAGAAACTGAATTTCAAAAAGGTTAAATTTCAAAAAGGTTAAAATATCCAGAAATGTCTGGTTCCAAACACTGTAGACACTATAGGATGAATTTTTAAAATGTGTCTCTGATGGGTATGCAAGCTGGTACAGCTACTCTGGAAAACAGTATGGCGGTTCCTCAAGACCTTAAAAATAGAGCTACCCTATGATCCAGCAATTGCACTACTGGGTATTTACCTCAAAGACACAGATGTAGAAGAAGGGGCACATGCACCCCAATGTTCATAGCAGCAATGTCCACAATAGCCAAACTGTGGAAGGAGCCGATATGCCCTTCAACAGATGAATGGATAAAGAAGATATGTTTCATATATACAATGGAATATTACTCAGCCATCAGAAAGGATGAAGACCCACCATTTACATCAACATGGATGGAACTTGAGGGGATTATGCTAAGTGAAATAAGTCAATCAGAGTAAGACAATTATCATATGGTTTCACTCATATGTGGAACATAAGGAATAGCACAGAGGACCACAAGGGAAGGGAGGGAAAACTGAATGGGAAGAAATCAGAGAGGGAGACAAACCATGAGAGACTCTGGACTCTGGGAAACAAACTGAAAGTTGCAGAAGGGAGGGGAGTGGGGGGTTGGGGTAACCGGGTGATGGGCATTAAGGAGGGCACATGATCTGGTGAGCACTGGGTGTTACACAACTAATGAATCACTGAACACTACATTGAACACTAATGATGTACTACATGTTGGCTAATTGAACTTAATAAAAAAATAAATTAAAAAAATAAAAATAATAAAAACTGTCTCCAAAGCAAAGTATGATAAACCCAAAGCTCTTATTCGAGTTTAGTTTGTCTCCATAAGTGCTTTTAGTATTTACTAATATAACATGAAAATACATGTTTCCAATTTTCCATGGGGCCTTAGTACAAGTTTTCAACACAATCATAAAGACGGTTGCCAATATGATAAAAATTCTACTATACATTTGCCAAATGGATGGCATGCCACAAGAGAATGAGAATGATTTCTGAAATATTTTGTTATTTGCCATTTTGTCCTTCAGTGTAATTAACAGAAAAATTGCCTAGGTGAAAGTCTGGCTGTGATGCTTGTTGTTTCAATTCCTCAGTTTCTGGCTAGCCTGCCCAGACATTTAAGCCTAGAACAAGGGTTTAACTGCTTTCCAGGGTAAAATCAGCCAGTAAGGATGACTATAGATAATAGGAAAATCCATTGCATCTTTAAGCAATCTTTTTCTGTTCCTATTTCACAATTTCTCTGAGATACATACTTTAAGGTGAAATTAGTGTTGTGTCACAGGGAATACAAATATGTAATATTAGATATTTTCAAAATCCTCCCTAGAATAGTCACACTTACTCATTCTACAATAACAGCATATGAATTTTCCTATTTTACCCAAATCTAAGTAACACGTGGAATTATCAAGCTTTTTAATTTGTGTGAATCAATGAATCTGATCAGCATGAAATGCTATGTTGTTTTAATTTGTACCTCTTGATTCCTGAAAAATTAGAAAGGCATCTTTCCTTTTCTGGCTATTTTAATTTCTTACATGAATTGCCTACTCGTATCCCTTATCTACTTTTAAAATTGGTTTATAATTTTTATATTGATTTCTAGGAGTTCTTTATATACTCTGGATACCAACCTTTTGTCAGTTATATATATTGAAATTATTTTCTCTAAGCTAATAACATACTTGACATTTTGTTTACCTAGAAGCTCTGCCACATTATCTTGTTTAAAAAATAACTGGAAAATACAAGCACTGAGGGGGATATGATTGATGGATACATTCATTCCAGGTGCTCCAGTGGCTTAATTAAAAACTAAAACTTTCAGTCCTCTAGCCCTCTCTCTGACAAACTTAAACGACCAATGCTGGAGCCCCTGGAAATGTCTATTTTTTATGGCTTCCAACCCTCTGAATACTGCCTTTTGCCTGACACACTGTACCTTCTCTCAACTCCTCTGACTTTTGAAAATGTGTTTCACTACTGAAGTCACATTCTCCTTATCTGTTTTCTCATCTATAACATTAGGAATTTTAATATCTACTCTACATAATGGTAAGGAGGAATAAATGACACATGACTGACAAAATTATGATTGATAGAATACTTTAAAAAAAGAGCCCCAAATTTTACACATTTGAATAATCCTGCCCTCTCCCCCAAAGAAAGGAAAACAGAATCTTCTAAGGCCAAAAATATATGGGGCCATGAGCTTATGAAAATAAGGAAGCACTGATGCTATCAAGATTACTGGGACATGTTAAAGATCCAGATCTCCTGGTCTTCTGTGAACAGGACATAGAGGAACAAAGCTTTGAACTCGCCCCAGGTATAAAGTCTGATCAGATATGCTACCACGTTTCTAGGACCCAAGAAGGCCTACCCCATCAAAGAAAGTAAAAATACATTAAGAAAACTTGCTTGATTTTGCCCAAAGAAACACATTAAATGTAAATAGTCTAAACACACCAATTAAAGACAGAGGTTTGCAGAATAGGTTTAATTTTTTTTTTGTTTAATGACCTGACTACTATCTGTCTATAGGAAGCTCACTTCAAACATAGGGTAGATGTAAAAAAAAAAAAAAAAAAAAAAACCAAAAAATATATACCATGAAAACGCTAATCAAAAGAATACTGGAGTGGTTATATTAATACATAAAGTAGGTTTCAGAGAAGAGAAAATTGGCAGGGACAGAGGTATACTAACAATGGTAAAGTAATCAATTCATCATCAAGAAGACATGATAATCTTAAATATGTATGTGTGTATAAACCAAACAATATTGTTGCAAAGCACATAAAACAAAACAAAAAACAAAACCAAAAAAACAAAATGAAACAAACAGTACTAAGAAAGAGAGTAATCCATAACTATACTTGAGGACTTCAATACCACTGTCAGTAATTGACAGAACCACTAGACAAAATATCAGTTATGATAGAGAAGAACTGAACAATGCTATCACTCAACAGAATCTAACTGACATCTATAGTACACCCAACAACAGAATATGCATTCTTTTAAAACATGTATGGAACATTCACTAAAATAGACCACACTGGGGTCATAAAACACCTTAAAAATATAAAAGAATCAAAATCACATAATATTCTCTGACCATAATATATTCAAACTAGAAATCAATAATGGAAAGATAAAAGAAAATTCTCCAAACATTTACAAGCTAAACAACATACTTCTCACTCCCCACCACTCCAGCAACCCTCAGTTTGTTTCCTGAGATTAAGAATACTTCTTATCAGTGAGGTCATATGATACATGTCTTTCTCTGAGAAATCCCTCTATTTAAGAATGAACATCTGTAAAACACCTACAGCTAATACCATACTTAATGTTGAAAAATGGAATTCTTGCCACATAAGATGGGGAATAAGGCAAAGATGTTCACTGTCACCACTCATATTTTACATAGTAACTGGAAGTCTCAGCCAGTATAATAAAGCAAGAAAAGGAAATACAGGAGACGAACCATGAGAGACTATGGACTCTGAGAAACAAACTGAGGGTTCTAGAGGGGAGGGGGGTGGGAGGATGGGTTAGCCTGGTGATGGGTATTAAAGAGGGCACGTTCTACATGGAGCACTGGGTGTTATGCACAAACAATGAATCATGGAACACTACATCAAAAACTAATGATGTAATGTATGATGATTAACATAACATAAAAAAAGGGAAATACAAGGTATACTCATTAGAAAGAAAAAAAAAAACCACAAAACTGTCCTACTTGCAGATAGTATAATTTTCTATGTAGAAAATTGCAATAAATGTATAGAAAAAACTCCTAAAATAAGTGATTTTGATAAGGTCACAAGATACAAGATGAATGCATAAAAATCAAACATTTCTATATTCTAGCAATGAACAATTGGAAAGCAAAATTAAAATGTTATACCATTTATAATCACTACAAATAAAAACTTAAGTATATATTTTAAAATGTACAGGAGCTACATTATAAGAAAGTAAATCTACAGACCAATATCTCTCATAAAAATAGATATAAAAATCCTCAACAAAATATTAGGACATCAACAATAATGTATAAAACTATTATTTTTAGATTAAATAATATTAATAAATTAAAATGTATTAATAAATAAAATTACACCTTAAGCAAGTTAAATTTATACCAGTTATGCATAGTTGGTTCAACATTCCAAAATCAATTAATATATTGCAATGCATCAACAGGCTCCAGAGGGAAAAAAACAAAACAAAACATATAATTATAACAACTGATACATAAAAGGTATTTGACAATATCCAACATCCATTTTTCCAGCAGAGTAATCCTGAGCATGGTCCTTACCCTGCCAAACTCACTGAGGTATTGAAAAATCAACAGATTTTATATTTTTATCATATGTCTATATGGTAACAGATGCTATTATCACATAAACATATATTTATATTGTATAAATCTTACAATTTTTTTATGGAATATTTCCTAGTGCCATTTTCCTCAATTTCTTTTATTCCTAGGAATACTTAAAATACAAAACAAATAATCTTGTCAGATATAAAGGTAAAGACGTATGTTTTAGAAAAAGGCCCCTAACATTTATTTATACCTTCATAGAATAAATACTGAGTATTTCAAAGTGAACTTCAAATAGGAAATGGATTCTCCTGACTCACAAATCCTGATGCCGAAGTCTTTTCCAGAATAGATCAACGAGATCTGGAAATACACTCCCCTGTTTGCTTCTCCTGAGACTTGAATGCACATGCTGAATAGTGAAAGCAGCTAGAAACTCCCTTTCAGCTCTACCTCAGAGTTGAAACCGAGACCAAAGCCCTACCTCTTTGGGCAATTGCAAAGACTGAATGAGTAAAGGGCCTAGAATAGTGTTTCAGTAAGTGCTCAGGAAGCATAAATTCTTATCACCATCCTTTCCATCAGCAGAGACACTGCTACTCAGATGGCCTGTGCAGGATTGCCTCATTTCCAAGGCTCAAGTAGTAAATCTAATCTTTTACTTGTCTTTACCTAGGACTCTTCAGATACAGAAGAATCCTAGAAGGTCTCTCAAGTGGCACCAAGGGAAAAACCCATTTAATTCCACTTACTGGTTCTCCTGACCACATTTCTCTTCTATCAACTGTTTCTCCTGGTCAAAGAATTCCTTCCTGTATCATGTATCTATGAAAGCTACAGTGATTTGATCGCCATCTATTGTTTTCATTGGTATAAAGAGTATATCCTACTGTTTCAAATGTGATAGTGCTAAAAAAAAATTGGTAGAGCACTTTCCAAATATAACATAGGACCAGAAGTGATCAATGTTAGCAGACCCCTTTTCCTCCATGGAGAAGTGGTACCCTTTGGAGTGGCTGCCTGGATCATTCTCATGCTCTGAAGAGGGCCCCCAGGACAAGGGAGGGTCCCATGTGAATGTGTCTCTGCCACATGGCCTTTCCCCCTGAACAAGATGGTAATCAGTGACTCTCATAGAGAAGCCCAAACCTGACAGAGACACAGACACCATGTCATGTGCAGTAAGTCACACTCATGGTAATGCTAGGAAAGGTTTATGAACTTCCACTTCTGAGGTTCTTAGAGCGCTCCTGATTCCTCCTTTGTGACTCAGTATCCAGCTCTGCTGTGATTATACATGGCATGCCAGGAAGCTTCCTATAACATTGCTTATTTTCCTTAAGCTAAGCAGAGCTGCTCTCCGTTGATTACAACCAAAAACAAAACAAAACAAAACAAAACACATCTAATCTTTTTGCCAGGGAGACAAAAAAATAGTAGAGAATTCATTAGAGTATTAAATGTGGATAAGGACAAGTTTCCTCCACTTTACAATTTGGGGAGGTCTGGCAATGCTTCAGCCTCTGATGTAATCATGGAGGTTTGTGATGGAAAAACAGAATTTGGGGATTTTTAATCCTATGATTCTTCAGTTGGCTAGGAATCTCTGTCCTTTGATTCAGCTTCTCCAGAGTTCACCATTATTATATCTTTTTGTTTTCCAATAAAGAAAGTGAGCAATAAATAATATTCCCAGCAAAGTGAGTATATTCATTTATTAAGAAGTAATTATTGAAGAACTGTTATTATATAGCAATTAGTTTATAAATTAATTTCAAATATATTACTTTCAATCCACATGAACTATTTAGGAGATAAATATTGGTAAAATGGGGATAGTAATAACTATTTTCTCATCAAATTTATCATTTCATAAATAACTAGTATAAGTAAATTCTAACATTTTAAACTTTTAGAAATAACCTGTAGGCTCCTCTGAATTAGTAATGTCAAATAATATTTTTTTTAAGATTATTTGTTTATTTATTTGACAGAGTTAGAAGCACAAGTAGGCAGAGAGGCAGGCAGAGGGAGAGGGAGAAGCAGGCTCTCTGCTGAGCAGGGAGCCTGATGCGGGACTTGATCCCAGGACCCTGGGATCATGACCCGAGCTGAAGGCAACAGCTTAACAGCCACCCAGGTGCCCCAGGAATGTCAAATAATATAATAAGTATCTAACTCTTCTTCCATCCCCTCAACTCTCTTTCTATTGAAATCGTCCGAGGAATAAGAAAAGGCTGAAGCAGAAATAGGTACACCTATATTACTAAGTGAAAAAGGCGACTCTGAAAGTTAACATACTACATTATTCCAACTATGTGACATTCTGGAAAAGGCAAAACTATAGAAACAGTAAAAACATCAGTGGTTGGTAGGACTTAGTGGGGTGAGAGGGATGAATAGGTAGAGCAAAGAGGATTTTTAGGGCAGTGAATCTATTGTATGTAAGGGTGCATACACACCATTATACATTTGTCCAAACCCACGGAATGTACAACACCAAGGGTGAACCCTAATGTAAACTATGGACGTTGGTGTATAATGATGTGTCAGTGTCAGTTCATCAACTGTAACAAATGTACCACTCTGGTTGATAATATGCATGATATGCATAAGTGGAGGCAGGGGAAATATGGGAAATCTCTGTACCTTTCCCTCAATTTTACTGGGAAACTAAAATTGCTTTAAAGAATAAATTCTATTTAAAAAAAAAGAACAAAAAGAAACAGATGCAACTGAAAGCCAGAAGCTTCTTTGAAATTTTAAGAAATTTTGTTCCCTGCAGCATGAGTATTACCAGGCTAAAGATAAATTTATGAGCCTCCTTCCCAATACAGTAGCCCATCCTCATAGGAAGAAAACTGAGGAGATCCTGATGCAACTACATCTGAAAACCACCTCAATTAGGAAAGTCAGGCACTAAAAGGAGGGAGAGCTGGGAAGTCCTCTCAGGATCCCTCCCCACCTCTACAGATGCCCCAGGGTTCACACATGGATGTATCCAGCAGAAAACTCTCAGAGCATCACCTGGAGTTAAGCCAAGGTTACTAAATTTTATTAGGAAAAAAAAAGACTTCAACTTAAAAAACAAGAATCACTGGACTGAATAATACATGGGCACCAATGGTTTTGACTTTCTTCACACTATGCATTGACAGTGAGTGGTCATCGCTCTCTTCTACTCCCAGATGGCCCCTGAAATCCTACAGTGACTTCGGTCAAAAGCCCGGAGAGTGGATGGAGCTAGAGGGTATTATGCTAAGTAAAATAAGTCAGCCAGAGAAAGACAAATACTGTATGACTTCACTCATATGTGGAATTTAAGAAACAAAACATATGAACATATCGGTGGGGGGGAGTGGGGAAGGAGAGAGGGAAACAAACCATAAGAGACTCATGATAGAGACAAACTGAGGGTTGATGGAGGGAGGTGGGTGGGGGATGGGCTAGATGGGTGATGGGCATTAAAGAGGGCACTTGTGATGAGCACTGGGTGCTATAAGTGATGAATTACTGAATTCTACTCCTGAAACCAATATTGTACTGTATGTTATTTACTAAAATTTAAATTAAAATTGTAAAAAATAAGAGGAAAATCAAGCAAGGACACAAATGTACAAGTGACTGCAGCAGAGGACAACATAGTGAGACTGGGTTGGCCCTAATTTTAAACAACACTGAGGTTAAATGTTCACTTGCTACCTTAAATGAACTGGAACTTAACCTTTCATTATCAAAAAAGAAAAAAGTCCTGTGAAATATGACCTGATGATAGAGAATCCCCAAAAGGGGAAGGGTGCCCTTGAAATCAGGGCTCTCTTTCTAAAATGTCATCAGAATGAACATTCACACTACCATTTAGTTAGTTAGGCTTTTGTTTTCTTCAACATACTAGACCCAAGGGAGTTATGTCTGGCAAGGGCCACTGCAGTAAGTCACTCAAGTTCCTGTTATTACCCCTTGGTTAATTATTCAGCTGTAGCTATAATGTAGTTGGCCTGGGAAGGAACTGTTGTTAGAGATCTGCTAATTAAGTCAGTTTGATTTTTAAATTTATTAATTCAATATTCAATAAACATTTGTTTTTACTGCAAATGACATACTAGGCAATATGCTTTGTTCTGGGAATGTAATGGGCAAAAAATAACTGATTGTGGGAGAAACACACAAACGAAACAAGCGCATAAATGTTCACTTACAAAGTACAACTTAGCCCATGATAGAAAATGAGAGTCTACTAGGAAGACTGGGTCTGGGAGTAGTCAGTCTAGGAAGACCAAGGCTGGTGTTAAGATCCAAAAGATGAGCTGGAGGCAGATCTTATGTGTGCACCATGGTAGTAGGCATCACTGTGCTGTGCAGAGCTGAGCGAGACACAGTGGTGAGCCCTAGAGCTCACAATAGGCATGGGTACTGGAGAATGAAAAGACTTCCAAGGACAGATGACAAAGGAAGGGGGATTCCAAACCAAGGGAGCCAAGGTATGGTTTCGCCACTTCCTAAAATTTTATCTCTAAATTCTATCTCTATTTCTAAATTGAAATACAAAGAAAGGAACCAGGCTGGGAGCAAGGAAAACCTAGCTCTCAAGAGATAGAGAAAATGCTTCCCATGTTACATGTTAATTGTGCCTCCTTGAGGCACAACCAAGATCAGGGCTCATTTAACCGTGTGTTTTGTGTTCTTAAACTCAGATACTTTTATCCTGCCTTCTGTGGAAACAAGCAAAGGTCCTCAAGAAGATGGTGCTCTTGGCCAGTGGGGGACCCCAGAATATCATGAATCATGACAGAATCCATCACTACCCACCCTTTACTAAAGATTAGCATTTTCACAGAAAGAGATTATCACAGACCTGCTTCTATCAGTAGACCTAGCTATTGTTCACAGCCTTCAGTTTTAAATTCCATTTCTTTTCAGTTTTTAGTCAGGAAGTCAGATATATATCCTGTAGTGTGTATAAAGGGGCCATTATGGCAGGATAAATTTAGCCTTAACAAAGGACTGTTTTTGAAGGCTGTCTTAATCCTGATTCATTTTACTGCTTCCTTCCATGGCCTGATACATGGCACTAGGAACCTACTGAGAATGACTGTTGGTGAGGAAAGTTGTCCTTCTGTTTTAAACAGAACATTCTTTTGTGTTTGTTTCATATATAATTACTCCAAAAAAGAACCTTGTAACTGGACTATTTATACAAAAAGCTCTACAACAGATGTGATGTTACCCTCTCTATAGCCAAGTGGGACCTCAAACACATTGATGATGATCAACTTTCTTTTACCTTACATTAGATGTGGAAAATATGGCAGTTTCCCCTCCTTGTGCCATGTTGAGAAGCTAGTTTCATCTGTGGGGCATCTGATTTAAAAGGTGTTAATTGTGTAGCAGAAGAATATAATCTCAAGAGGCAAAGAAAAAGGAGCATTTGAAGAACAAGAGTGTGATTGTGTTGGTGAATGGTGTCCAGGTGAAAGCATTTTCTCTGTGTAGGAAGCATGTCTGTATCACTCAATCTCTATCCTTCAGGGTAGGGAGATCAGGTAACAAACACTATTTAAATAAAATGAATCTATATGGTAAACATGGGTGCTGAGTAGAAAGTCATGTTTATTATTAATTAGATGTTTCTTGTTAATATCTTTAAAAATTAGCATTTAGATAGAGAAAAAAGAACACAAAATTTGGGCTTACAGAGACCTGGGTTTGAATCCTGACTGTCATAAGGAGCTGAATGACCTGAGGCAATTATGTAAGTTTTCTCATTATTATAATAAATTCAACCCCAGGAGTTTAGATCTAAGCAATACAAGATTGACCCATTTCCTGGCTCTTCCCTGCTATGCAAAACTATAAGCCTTAGAATGGCTCAAAAGAGAACCAAAGGAAGAACTCTGAAAAGTGGTTAAGAAGAAAGCAAGGTGTTTGGGACCCCAAGATTGGAGGAATGGAAAGGCATCTTGCAACCCACACACATCAGAAGGCGGCAGCCACACGTGCTGTGGTTCATGACCTCCAACCTAGCAACAGAAACCAGCCCAGGTGGGCTCATTCCTCCCCCAGATTGACAGGAGTCCCGTCAGACAATAGGTGAGCCCAACACCATCACAAAGGGGATAATTTGGGACCACCACCAAAAATAAGCAGCAGGAGGATCACTGACCTTCATTAAGCCTGAGGATTCTACTTTTCCTCAAAGAGATACCAAGCTGGGCAGGCAGAACAGAACAAAAGAAACCCAACTGCATCAAGTGGCCCAGTCCGGGAAATGTCTTTGTCCATGCATTCTAAAGTCACTCTGCACCTGTCCAGAGACACCTGAGCAGTGTGGGGGAAAGAGCTTGAGAGGGAGCCAGTAGAGGGATTCCCTCCACCCCACCATCCAACAAGAGACACCCAGCAGATGTCACTTCTCAGGCAGCAGAAACAGGACCAGTGGGAGCCCCATGGGCACTAGAGAAACCAAACAAACCAAAATTGCACTCCAAAAATTCTGCAAGTTAAACTGCTGTTGGAACCACAGTGCACATGCCAGGACCCTCATGCTAAAACTCAATGGAGTGACTGCATGCAGAAATAAAGGATTTAAATAGGACCAAGAATCTCCTAACACAATAAAGTGTCCAGGGCACAAACTAAAATCACTCATCATACAAAGAATGAGGAAAATCACAACTAGAATGAGAAGTCAATCAACTGATGCCAGTACCAAGATGGATCAGTTGATGAACTATCTGACAAGGGTTTTAAAGCAGCCATCATAGAAATGCTTTGACAACTAATTATGAATTCTCACAAATGAAAAAATTCTCAGCAAAGAACTAGAAAAATTTTTAAAATATATAAAATATAGAATTGAAAAATAATAGTATTAAATTCAACCTTAGGACGGTGTGTTTGTTGAGTTTAATTTTTTATTGTTATGTTAATCACCATACATTACATCATTAGTTTTTGATGTAGTGTTCCATGATTCATTGTTTGTGCATAACACCCAGTGCTCCATGCAGAACATGCCCTCTTTAATACCCATCACCAGGCTAACCCATCCTCCCACCCCCCTCCCCTCTAGAACCCTCAGTTTGTTTTTCAGAGTCCATCATCTCTCATGGTTCGTCTCCCACTCCGATTTCCCCCCCTTCATTCTTCCCCTCCTGAGTTTGTTGAGTTTTAAATAAGATGTTACATAGCCAAGTGCATAGCATGGTCCCTGCTATAGAATATAAACACAGTGAACCTTAAAATGGTTCCTTTTAGGTAAGTCTTAAAATTTTGACACCAAGAGATGCTATATTCTTATAGCTAATCACAAATTGAACAAAAGAAATCATTTCAACATCAACCCAAGCAAAATGTTTTTCCTTAACTACGCCCCTTGTTGCTTTCTACAGGCAACAAAATTAATCAGCAAATAATAATTGAGAAAACTTAAGAGGATTTTATTCATCCTTAAATTCATAATTTGATATTATTATTTACATTGGGGGAACCAACGACCTCATTCTATATAGTAGAAGCAGGGACTCTAATCTTGTACATTCATCGTGGTTACCACTGAGAAGCTCATTGTACAAGCCTTATGGTTTATTCAGGGCCAGGTTTTCCCTACCCAACTCCTCTCACCCACCCTCCCATCAATTCCAAGTTAGAGATGTCCAGTGAAGCTCGAAAGCCATGGTTCCCAGTGTCCAGTGCAATAGCCCTGTCAGCTGCATCCTCCCATCCAAAAATGCTGCTAGCGCTCTAGTGTGGCATGTAAATGGGAAAAAGGCAGACACTACACAAATCTCTATCACCTTTCTAGTATTGGAAAAAACTGGTCCTCTCGCAATGAGACTAAACCAGATTTTCTCTCTTAATTGTCAGCACTTTCTGGGAGCCTAAAATTCCCAATCCAAATTCTGAGTAAATTATCTGACCTTTTTGGATTTAACACTATGAAAATTCAAAAAGGAATAAGGGGTCAGGCTCTGTTATCTGATAGCAGACATTGGTGAAATAGCTAATTATATTATAATCTGTGATCATCAGAATTAAAGTGCCAAGTGAAGGCAAAATTTGGGGAGATTGAATAGCCATAGCCACAGACCAGTATGAGAGGCATAAAAAAAATTAAGTGTTATGGGGTAGAATGTTTATTATTAGCAACAGTAGATAGGTTTATAAAAGAGAAAAGTTCAAAATAATTCTCAAGACACGTACTGAAAATTTGGGACATGTTATGAGTACACTCCAAAAGTAACATTGGCAGTTCAAGTTGAAATAGCAGAAATTAAACTAAGATTTTTGAAGAGGGGGTTGCAAATTACAAAATCAGTTAAATCCACAGTCTCACCAGGTCTTTCATATGGAAATTAATACTTCAATTGAGAAAGCATGGAATCCTAAAAATCAGAATGAGGATAACCCAGAAGTCTGAAACTCCAAACACTGACTGAACTCCCTGTGCCATGTCTGTCTGATGAGTTATTTCTGACATTCTTAAAGAGCCTGTAAATATCCTCACTCATGGAGTCATTTTCATTGCTTCTCATATACCCTCTTCTTATTGCATTCAATTGAATATCCTTCAGTGTGTGCAAACCTAGACATAGAGTCAGATGTCAGCACGCCCCAAGGGCCAAAAACAATGTCAGACCTACGAAAGAAAACTTACCCTCCAAAAGAACCGAAAGGCTTTGTTTTGTTTGTCTCTATCTGCAATATTCTGAAAATACATGTGGGAGTGGATTCTGAAGATGCCAGGCAAAAACACAAAAACAAAAAGAGCATAACTTTAAATTTCACTTAATATATCTATTACATGCTTTGAAGCATTTCTGAGTTCAATGTGTTAGCAAGGAGTAATTCTAACTGGTTACTTGGTTGATTAACTGAAACCTGCGTTTGACAAAGGCCCACACTAAATAAAGATGCCAGCAATTTTTTTTTTCTTGTTCTTGTTTTTTTTATTTATTTTATTTTTTATTGTTATGTTAATCACCATACATTACATCATTAGTTTTTGATGTAGTGTTCCATGATTCATTGTTTGTGCATAACACCCAGTGCTCCATGCAGAACATGCCCTCTTTAATACCCATCACCAGGCTAACCCATCCTCCCACCCCCCTCCCCTCTAGAACCCTCAGTTTGTTTTTCAGAGTCCATCTTCTCTCATGGTTCGTCTCCCCCTCCGATTTCCCCCCCTTCATTCTTCCCCTCCTGCTATCTTCTTCTTTTTTTTTTTCTTAACATATATTGCATTATTTGTTTCAGAGGTACAGATCTGTGATTCAACAGTCTTGCACAATTCACAGCGCTTACCAGAGCACATACCCTCCCCAGTGTCTATCACCCAGTCACCCCATCCCTCCCACCCCACCCCCCACTCCAGCGACCCTCAGTTTATTTCCTGAGATTAAGAATTCCTCATATCAGTGAGGTCATATGATACATGTCTTTCTCTGATTGACTTATTTCGCTCAGCATAACACCCTCCAGTTCCATCCATGTCATTGCAAATGGCAAGATCTCATTCCTTTTGATGGCTGCATAATATTCCATTGTATATATATACCACTTCTTCTTTATCCATTCATCTGTTGATGGACATCTTGGCTCTTTCCACAGTTTGGCTATTGTGGACATTGCTGCTATAAACATTGGGGTGCACGTACCCCTTCGGATCCCTACATTTGTACCTTTGGGGTAAATACCCAGTAGTGCAATTGCTGGATCATATGGTAGCTCTATTTTCAACTTTTTGAGGAACCGCCATACTGTTTTCCAGAGTGGTTGCACCAGCTTGCATTCCCACCAACAGTGTAGGAGGGTTCTCCTTTCTCTGCATCCTCACCAACATCTGTCTTTTCCTGACTTGTTAATTTTAGCCATTCTGAATGGTGTGAGGTGGTATCTCATTGAGGTTTTGATTTGGATTTCCCTGATGCCGAGCGATGTTGAGCACTTTTTCATATGTCTGTTGGCCATTTGGATGTCTTCTTTGGAAAAATGTCTGTTCATGTCTTCTGCCCATTTCTTGATTGGATTCTTTGTTCTTTGGGTGTTGAGTTTGATAAGTTCTTTATAGATTTTGGATACTAGCCCTTTATCTGATATGTCATTTGCAAATATCTTCTCCCATTCTGTCGGTTGTCTTTTGGTTTTGTTGACTGTTTCTTTTGCTGTGCAAAAGCTTTTTATCTTGATGAAGTCCCAATAGTTCATTTTTGCCCTTGCTTCCCTTGCCTTTGGCGATGTTTCTAGGAAGAAGGTGCTGCGGCTGAGGTCGAAGAGGTTGCTGCCTGTGTTCTCCTTTAAGATTTTGATGGACTCCTGTCTCACATTTAGGTCTTTCAACCATTTTGAGTCTATTTTTGTGTGTGGTGTAAGGAAATGGTCCAGTTTCATTCTTCTGCATGTGGCTATCCAATTTTCCCAACACCATTTGTTGAAGAGACTGTCTTTTTTCCACTGGACATTCTTTCCTGCTTTGTCAAAGATTAGTTGACCATAGAGTTGAGGGTCCATTTCTGGACAAAGATGCCAGCAATTTCTTAATGCACTATTAAAGAAAGACTCCAGAGGCTTAGGCAGATGCAAATATTGGAGTGGATTTCACATATGCAATCCCCTGTCCAAACCAAGCTCTTCTCTTGGGGCCAGGGATGCTGGTAGGAGCTCCTGTGACTGTAATAGGTTCCTTAATTAGAGTGGGAATGGCACAATCATGAGTGGTTGGTGCCAGGCAATGGTTGCCAGAGTCAGGAGAGTATGGGGGCCAAAAACATAGCATTAGGATCAGAATGACCTGTTGTGAAATGACTTTCATGGGGGATAATTAATAAATAGATGGGCATCCCACTAAGTTCCCCCATGTAACTGGGGAGAAAACAAAACAAGGTAAAAGTTCTATGAACATAAGGCAACCAAAAGAGAGTAATAATCCCTCATCTAATACCCTAATCTAAGCCAGTTCAAAGACTCCAAGGTTTATTGAATAAAGGGGAGACTGGGTAACCTTAAAAAAGGGTCTCCAAGAACATCAGCAGCAAGAACTCTGGATCTTACTCCTAGACTCTCATAAAGGGTCCTGTGGCCACTTTCCAGGATACCTATACAATGGGGAAAGGGAAATATTCACTCTCTTCAGAATTTATTAATCACTGGTGCCTGGCATAACACTCATTCTTTGGACCCCTTAGTAGCATACATTTCACCATTCAAAGCATGGACTTGGTTCTATTATTCTCTATTATTCTCATCTAAAATTATCTATATACCCTCTATTATAGAACCAGTACAGTGCTGTACACATGCCAGTTACAGAGTACTTAATGGGAATGGCTATCCTCAACAGCTAGTAAAACCTACATATGGACTTCTTGACACATAAAGTAAGTACCAAGTGGAAGCATCTGACCATAATATAATATCGAATCCAAATTCATATCCATGAGGAGCTGCAGAATTATGTTCCACCATGGAAAACTTGGGATATGCAGGAGATACTGATCCTGGTTGTTCACAAAAGAGATGGATCTTAAAGAGTGACAATACAAACATTATCGGATAGTGATTATAATTGTGCTCTCTGTTTTAGATGCAAACTGTTTTCCAAAACATAGCCATATAATTCCTTGATCCTGATAATTGAGTTACTGCTCTGGCGGATATTTTTCCTATAATGATTGCAAGGGAAGACCATTCAGTAAGTGGTTCTCCCTTGTTCTAGAATTCGAGGTCTGGCAAGAAAATGATGGCACATTTAAAATGGGTAGTAAAAGACTGTTTACTGATAACACTATTTACAAAGGTCTAGACAGAATTAAAGGGCAGCAAGGAGAGATGTTCTAGTAGCCTGGGGTTAACGATAGCAGGAAGCCATTATCATCCACAGATCTGAAGACTCAAATGGAGGACAGGAGAATAGGACCTGTAGTGGTATGAAGGGACAGTCAGTGGAAGTTGTGACCTTCAGTGGAGTAATACAGCCATGGCCAACTGAAGGTCTGGTAGGAGAGAGCCAGGGGAAAACACCACCTAGATCTCTTTCCTCCCCACCTTCAATATCCTGCCAGTACCAGTATCTGGTAGCTAAACCCAGCTGGAATCCAGACAGGAAAGGAGCCTTAGAGCTCATCCTCAAAGGCCATAGATCAGGGTGGAGAAGCAGAGAAATCTGATTTATAAGGGGCAGCGAGAGAAACTTCATCATACCTGTCTACTGTAATGATGACATCGTGGGAAAGGGCTGGGAGAGCAGAAAGTGGCAGATTTCCCAGATTACATGGTAAGAGTCACACATGCCAGAGCATGGAAAATGTCTACACCAGTGCAAGCGCAGCCCCCTCAGGGGGGTTGCAGTGTCCAGTGATCTGGGACAGATCCGAGTACATTTTCAAAAGTGAAGTGCAAGTTGCTACACGCACTGCAACCTCTCACAAAGGAAGTGGCATAATGGCAAGCCCATTTCAATTTTTGAGGTGACCTACACATTTAGATGTGCTGTTCTGATGAATTTACCTAGAGAATAGAGATTATCAGCTTAGAGAAGGACCTAGAGCAAGGCAGCGTATCCAGATGGTCCAGGCTAGCAGTCAAATTTTATGACCCAGAGGATCCAATGATGCTTAAAATGTTTGTGCAAGATCAAGATGCTTCACAGAGCCCAGGTGCAACCACACCAGGGCAGCAGGGATCCCATGGGGCCCCAAGGTCATGGGGTTAGGGACCTGGGCCCAGAATGGCAGCAGATGTGGCAGCTGCATCAACTGCATCTGTAGGCTTACAGGCTGCGTGCTGAGATGCAGTGGGAGGTCACTTGTCATCTATCCCTGGAGCCCCTCACCGCAGCCTCAGCACAAACATTAACTCCACTCTCAGTACAGGACAGGAGCGCCACGGCTCAGGCAGTAAACTTTGTCAGTAAATTATTACAAAATAATAGCGGCTGCATGGACATTGCAATAAAACATATCAGGGAGTTATTTAGATTCTTCAAAGAATTTAGGATCTCCAGCTTGGAAAACTACTGCAATATGGCAAAGCAAGTAGAAATTAAATTTAAAGTTCATGGTTTTCCACAGAAAAGAACACTATTTTCAAAAGAAGCTTCAGTTGAACCAATTATTAATGAGGAAGGCAATTTCAAAATGAATGTTTTCTTTTTAATTGAAAATGCAATGATAGACTGCATAAACAGACATTCTGAATTACAGACAAAGCAGGAAGGCACTTTCGGTTTCTTGTCCAATCTCCACACACCACAGAAAATGTCAGAGGAGACATTAAAATGCCACTGTGCAAATTTACATTTAAAATTCAGACTTACACAAAACTGATTTTAGAAACGTGTTCCATGAGAATCAACTTTAGATGTACTGAAATTTATATTTCAAAATAACTCATCAAAAAATCTTTTCCATGTTGTCACAGTCTATAAAATACTCTTAACAGCTCCAGTCACACTGCCACCCGCAGAAAAATATTTCCCCGAATTAAAAAATTATCAAAAATTATTTGCAGTCTAGAAGGGGATTAAGAGGACACTTATCAGGATGAGCACTGAGTAATGTACAGAATTGCTGAATCGTTATATTGTACACCTGAAACTAATATAACACTGTATGTTAACTATACTGGAATTAAAATTCTTAAAAAAATTATTTGCAGTCTTGCATTTGCCAAGAGTGACTGGTGTTGCTTTCATTTCTATTGATTGAAAGTGAACTTACTGTTAGTATAAATTTTGATGACCTAATAAGTGAAATTGCAGAAAATCAAGCCAGAAAAATAGTATAATTAAGATGTCACATTAATTATTAGTATTTATTGTCTTGTATAATTTATGGTACCAAAATGGGTTTTTTTTTTTTTGCAATTGGTAAGTTTATGTTGTTACTCATGTATCACTTTTATCTTTTATAATAAAATATTTTTAAAGAAAAAAGCTTTCTTGTTTTATTGATACCTTTAAACATCACTTTTTTCCTACTTTATGAACAAGGGCTCCACAGTTTCCTTTTACATTGCTCTTGTCAATTATGTAGCCAGCCCTGACAGACAATGCCATTTACTTTTTATTCTGCCTTGAATGAAGATGTGTTACCTAGAGGTACAGGAATCATTCTGAAATCATGAGGAGAAAATCCAACATATTAAAAATGAACTATCAGAAATAAGAGGAGTCTCTGTTTTTGATATTACCATTGAATTGACACATTGCTCCTAAATTGCCTACCTGTAGATATCCCATATATGTCCAAAGGTAAAATAAAATGCTAATAATTTGAGGTACTATTCATCTACTTTTCTGTAATACCGATGCATCACTCAGAAATCATTCATATGTCCCAGTTTGAAGAGAAATTCCCTGATTCCTTAAAAATTTCCCCCCCTGAAAAAAATGTCCCCTCCCATGTTATACTCATCCCATTACCAATTATTACATACATTACCACCTTAAATGATCTCATTGTTTGAATGACTGTTTTCTCGGAACTAAATTATGAGAGCTCCATAAGGGTGGAAATATTTTGTCTTATTTACCACTACACACCCATCCCCTGACACAAAGTACCTACTCAAGAAATATTTGTTGAATGAGTGAGTGAATGAATTAATCAAAGACTTCCCTCAGCAAAGACACCAGGCTCAGATCACAGAACAGGAAAGGGAAAAACACCTCTCAATCATTTTCTTCAGCAGTGAGAACAAAAGAACATTTTTCTTCAAATACTTACAAGTGTAAGTTATTGTGGGTTCTAAATTACCTTATCCTTGTTGGTGAGAATACCTCTTACCTAAGTCCAAACTGGGTTTCTGTGAAGGCAGAGGGAGTCTGTTCTCTCTCCTTCAGAGCTGGACCTGTTGTCATCATGCCACCAGAGGGTACCATCCCACCTGCCGCCATTACAAGGCCTCCAGTGTTCCAAATGCTCAACATCCGGGAGAGCAGCTCATGGACACTGATGCATCTAAGATTGTCTTTTGACTATCATTTTTCAGCTGTTGTAGGCACAAACACCTACCAGGGAGCTAAAATCATGATACAAAAACAAAAAGCTCATTATTAGCGCTACCCTTTCCTCCTTGAAGCATAAGGGACTCTCACAACCCATCTTCCCAAACATGCATGTACAATCGCTTCTTTATTCCTCCATCCCAACTGGACCCTGAGATGCGTTCCTTCAGTTATCTTACTTATCACCTCAATATTTGTTCCTGCTTTGAATACATGATCCATTTGATCTCCACATCCCACCCAGGACCTCCTTGCCACTTCTATTTAGTCGAGTTCAGATTCCTCTTCACAAAAATCCAGTGTTCCCTCATTCACATCAATGTGAATGGGTCAGACTCTCCTCCCCAAGTGACAGAATTAGTTAGATTCAGGTAGGACTACAAATCCAGTGGTTTTCCACCATCACAGATCAGGCACGTGCCATTCAGCAAGGCATTTTAACCAGATGAAGGCCCAGGAGACCACATCAGGGTGATCAGCATTCTGATTTAGTAGAGATGGCAATTAAAAAATGTAATCTAGAGTCCTGCAAATATATTCTTTGAAGAAAAGATAAACTTTCAAAAAAGCATGCACACACACACACTGATGATAACAATAATGATCAGGATAGTAGCAAGTGTCTCAAGTCTCATATATTCAATATTTATAGGAAAACAAGATTTCCAGGAACAAAGATGGCTTTTTTAATTAACTGTTGGCATTGCTTCAACACAGACTTTTATGGGATGTAAGAAAGCATTTGGTGGTACACATCTATTTTGTGTGGTGATACAGACACAAACAATTTCTACTTCATCGTTTTTAGAAGTCCCAAAGCTCTTTCCTGTCCATTATATTCTTGGAATGCCCCTGTAAAGGGAATACATTATTATCAACCTCATTATACGATAATAAAGCTGAGATGGGATAAGTTTAAGTGACTTACCCAGTTTCTTCAAGTCCATGTCCTTCCTCAAGTGCCTTTCTCAGTTTAAAAACTCCCTAGGATATAATAACATTGAACTTGGTTATCATTGAGTTCTTTGTGTTTGTTTGCCCAATTTGAGAGGGTTTTTTTTTTGGTATAATAAGAGACTCTTCCATCCTAGTGTGTGGCAGTATGTGTGGGAACACAGAAAATGGAAGGCAACAATAGGACAAAGCAATTACATGGCTTTAATTTCTCAAGCACTCAGAATTTGAGAGATAACCCCTGGTGTCCCCATACATTAATAGACAATATTCCTATTTGATAGACTAGGTCCAAAAAGTTTGTGAATTTAAAGAGGTGAAGCTAGCAACTTGATGACAGAGCAAAATGCAGAGTTTTCCTCAAATACTTCATCCAGTCATATGAGCTGATGTTAATAGCAACGACAAATTTGTTTGCAGTTTTATTCAAGAAAACAAAAAGGCTGAAACTGCAAAGTAAATGTCCTAATACATCAAATTCCTGTCTTTGAAAAGGCAGAAAACCAGTAACTGAATGAGATCTCCTGGTTGAGAGCAACTTTTTTTTTTTTTTTTTTTTTTAGCTTTAATGACTCTGAGACCATTGGAAATATTGACCTGGAGCCCAAAAGTGTTACTTGATAAAGACAAACATACCAGGATGGACAGTATTAAGTGGTCAAATCATTCACTCATCAATTCATTTAATAAATACTTTCTGAGAATGCATTTTGTTCTGTGAATTGAGAAAGGCAGGAGATAAATTAGATGAGTTTGCTCAAGGCGAGTCAAAAGAGAAGTGCACTGGGGACAAAAAGTTGATGTATCCATTTGGAATTAATTTAGCTGCAGGAAACAGAAAACATTACAGTAACTGAAAGAAAGAGGGTTGATTTTTCTCTATACAATAAAATATCCAAAGAAGGTAGTTGCTGGCATTGATTCTGCTGACCAGTGATACCCTCTGGGACACCTATTTTTATTTACCTTTCTGTTCCACAACATTTAGCATTGTATCTGTTGGGTTTTACTACATAAAAAAAGCCTCCTCAAACTTAATGGCTTAATCAACAACAATTGATTGCCTCCTGCATGTGCAGGTCAGTTGTGACTTTCTGGTTCAGGTCAAGCCTTCCTCAGCTACCATCAGTGGGTTCCACGCAGGTATTTGCCATGAGCTGCATGTCACTTGGGGAGGACTGGCTTTGCTGATGTTAACTGAGCTCTCTTACTTGTCTAGGGGCTTGGCTAGAACACCTGGGTTCCCTGTGTCCCTTGTGATTTCTAATCACCCAGTAGCTAACTTGGGCTCATTTGCATAGGTGGGCAGGGATTCCAAAGGCTGAGTGGAAACGTGTAAGTCCTCCTGAGGCCTGGGCTCAGAATTGGCCTACTGCACTGTGCTGAGTTCTACTGAGAAGAGAAAGTCACAAGGGCAGCCCAAACTTAAGAGGAAGGGAAACTGACTTCAAATTTTGACGAGAAGAACAATGTGGCCTGAATACAAAAGGAAAATAGCTGTTGCCATTTTTGTAAATAATCTACCAGTTTCCCCTCTGGCCAAAATTACTCATAACCTCCCCATATGGAAAAGATACTCATTCCCACTGGACATCAGCAAAAGCCTCATGCAATCATGCCACCACTCTTAAAGTCTGGGTTTTGATGATCTACATCCAGAGTACAGGTTATTTGCCTCCACAGATTCAACAAATAATGAGACAGAGAATAGGAAAAGCCACAATAGATGGTTTTATTTAATGAGGGGAAATGAGCATGCATGGCATTCTCTGGTCCACAGCAATTTTAAATTCCCACCCAACAAATGTTGCCAGATCCTCAAACACCAGAGCAGGAAATGTTTCTTAATTACGGCTCAGTCCTGTTCTCTGGGGCTGACCTCTAGTCCAACGTCCTCTGAATTCTAGGAACAGCTCACAAATCCATTCTCTATGCCATTCACTTTTCCATCCAGGTTCTTGATGTCACCTTCTTTCATATAAGAAATAGACTGTGCATGCAGCTGAGTGGTCTTTTTCAGGATCCTTCCTGTGCAATTTATAAAACCTGAGTCCCTCTGGACTCAACTAGTGATGTTTCTGCCATTACAAGTCCTTTAAAAATGTTGTGAGCTTTCTATATGTCTAAGTATATTCTATTCCATTTGGGGAAAATCCACACCTACAATTAGTTTTCAAAACATGCCTCTGTCTCTCTTAACTCACAGCACTTTGGGCATGGCAGTTTCCTATGGGACACTGCCCTTAAGATTCCTATAAAACATTTTTCTAGCTGAGAGTTTCTTCTAGATGCCTCCTTAATTCTTTCAGGCATCCTGACAAAGGATCTTAGGCAACACACTCCTGATTTGCTCGATACCCTTAAGCTGTATTCTACCTTAAGAATCTGTTCCTGGCTGAGAATACTGGAGATAATAGTTTCATTTTCTATCCCTGCCAGTCCTGGTTCCTCCATATTCCCTCTAAATTCCACTTGCCAATTAATAGTTCTTATTTTAGCTTACATATCCCCTGTAGTTAATTGTTACATGCAGCAAAAATAATCTAGCTGACAAGTTCATTAAGTACATTTTTTTTTAACCTTCCAAGTTACTAAAGGCAACATTTGCCAATGATTTCAAAACTACGTAACATAGGGCTTCACTTTCCAGACTCCATTTTTCAGCTTCTATTAATTGCTCATTATTTTCCCAGCTATTTGTAGCTCCCTGGCCTCAAAGCCAATGTTTCTACTCTCCCAGGCTCATTTCTGAATCAGTTAGATTTTGCTTTGTAACAAGTCACCTCAAAATCTGGTAGCTTAAAAGCAAGGAGTGCACAGGTCATCTGGGCAGATCTTCTGGGTGTGCTGGCCTCAGGTCTTTGGGCAAGGCTCACTCATGCACCTGTGAACAGCTACAGCTTGACTAGAGCTGACTTTGCTGATCTTGGCAAGGATATCTCCTATGTCTGAGGCTTTGTTTGTAACAGCTGGACCAACTTCCCTCTTGTGGTGTCTCATCCTCCAGCAAGTTAATCCTGATGTGTTCTCATGGCATGGCAGAAATCCAATCAAATGAGCAGAAACACACATGCCTCTTGAGACAAAGGCTCAGAACTGAACAGTATCACCCCTGCTGTGTTCTATTGCCCAAAGTCATAAGTTCAATTCAGATTCAAGGGTGGGGAAACAGACTCCACATCTTGATGACACTTGCTGCAAAGCCAGGTGCAAAAGGAAGTAGACAGGGGGAAGGAAGTAATGGGCTGTTTTCACAAACAATTTCACAGAAGCATGTAGGGTTTTATTCTGTTATGTATCACTTCATTATTCCAGATAACTTCAGCAATAATGTGGGGGGTGAGCCTTTGCCACCATGTGAATAACCTGTTTTATATACTTTCGTGCAATGGGTTTAATATTCCCTGACAGTGCATTATTAAATTATCACACTGGAGTTTTCAAAATAATGATTTCATAATTATAATGTTTTCTCCATTCACTAGCTTGTAGATTTTGGTAGAGTGCTTTCCTTTTTCTTTCATTCCTTCTCACTCTTTTAGTTTCTGTGTGACTGAATACACGGATAATTTCATTCAATGTGTTATAATCAGTCACGATTCTTTTAGATGTTCAAATTGCTCTAAATATGGCCAGTGAGAAGTGCATCAAGCTGTCTCTTTTGTAATTTTGGCATGACTCATTGGTATTTGCACACCTCCTTGTTTTGTCTTTAGAGTTCATCCCATCAAAAAAGTACAGTTAGAGTACTCTGTTCAAAAGTTACTTAAAATAATTACTTCCTCCATGTAATTGAGTTATCAATTTGATATAGTTAGGTTCATTTGTTTTGATTTATATGCAATTTAAGGGTTTGATTTTTTTTCCATTTTCATTTAATTTTGGAATATGTAAGACACTTACATGGCTTAAAATGAAATTAATCCAATGTATACACAGTATAAACTCATTCCTATCCACAGCCCCTCCACAGCATTCTTACCTATCCCTATCCTAATATATCCAGTACTGAATATACCCTTCCTGTGTTTCTTTTTCAAAAATAAGCACATATAAAATGTTGCTGTGACCACTAGATATCACTTAGAAAAAGATAAATTTGATCCATATCTCAACCTATACTCAGAGTAACCAAATGTAAAAATGAAATCATACAAGTTACAGAAAAAACACAAGTAAATTTTTCTTTATAATCCAGGGGTGGGGAGAATTTTTAAATGTGACTCAAAATCTAAAAGCAGTAAGATAAGAGAGCCTGGGAAGATGGTAGAGTAAGCTCATAAAGATACTCACTGGACTTGAGAAAAGAGTGGAGGATATCAGTGAGACCCTTAACAAAGAGATAAAAAAGAACCAATCAGAGATGAAGAACACAATAAATGAAATTAAAATACACTAGATGGAATAAATAGCAGACTAGAAGAAGCAGAACGAATTAGCAACCTGGAGGACAGGGTAATGGAAAGTAATCAAACTGAGAAGGTGAGAGAAAAAAAAGTTATGCAAAATGAGATAGACTTAGGGAACTCATTGGCTCCATCAAGTGTAAAAACATTCACTTCACAAGGATACCAGAAGAAAAGAGAGAAAAGGGGGCAGAACATTTACATGAAGAAATAACAGCTGAAAACTTCCTTAATCTGAGGAAGAAAATAGATATCCAGATCCAGGAGGCACAGGCATCCCCCAACAAAATCAACCCAAGGAAGTCCACACCAAGACACATAGTAATTAAAATGGCAAAAAGTAGTGATAAAGAGGGAATTTTTAAAGCAGTGAAAGAAGATAGTTACATACAGGGGAAACCCCATAAAGCTATTAGCAGATTTCTCAGCAGAAACTTTACAGGCCAGAACAAAGTGGCATGATCTAGTCAAAGTACTAAAAGGAAAAAATCTGCAGCCATGAATACTCTATCTAGAAAGACTATTATTCAGAACAGGAGAGATAAAGTGTTTCTCAAACAAAAACTAAAGGAATACAAGACCACAAAACCAGCTCTATGAGAAATGTTAGAGGGGACTCTGAATAGAAAGGAAAGACCAGAAGAGTATGAAAAGTAGGAAACACAAAAGCAGTAAAAGTGAGTATACCTGTAAAAATCAGTCAAGGGATTCACAAATTAAAAGGATGTAAAATATGACACCACATACCCAAAATATTTGGGGGGGTAGCAAGGAATGGGTTCAAACTTAAGCAATCACTGACTTAATATAGATTGCTATATGCAGAAGATGTTATATATAAACTTAATGGTAACCACAAATCAAAAACTAGTAGAGACCTGCAAAGAATAAAGAGAAAGAAATCCAAGTATGACACTAAAGAAAGCCAGCAAACCATGAAAGAGAACAAGAGAAGGGTCAGAGAAAAACTACCAAACCCACCACCACAAAACAAGTAACAAAATGGCAATAAATACATACCTACAAATAATTACTTTGAATGTAAATGGACTAAATGCCCCAATCAAAAGACACAGAGTGACGGGGATGGCTTCCCAGAGGAATTCTACCAAACATTTAAAGAAGAAATAATACCTATTCTTCTGAAGCTGTTCCAAAAAATAGAAATGGAAGTAAAACTTCCAAACTCATTCTACAAGGCCAGCATTACCTTGATTCCAAAACCAGACAAAGGCTTCACTTAAATTAAGGGAGAATTACAGAACAATATCCATGATGAACATGGATGCAAAAATTTTCAACAAGATACTAGCTAATTGAATCCAACAGTACATTAAAAGGATTATTCACTATGATCAAGTAGGATTTATTCCCGGGCTTTAGGGGTGGTTCAATATCCATAAAACAATGACATGTACATCACATTAATAAAAGAAAGGATAAGAACCATAAAAACTTCTGAATAGATGAAGAAAAAGCATTTTTTCTTGATAAATACAGCATCCTTTCTTGATAAAAACCCTCAAGAAAGTAGAGATAGAAGAAACATATCTCAACATCATAAAGGCCATATGTGAAGATCCACAACTAATATCATCCTCCATGGGGAAAAACTGAGAGCTTTTCCCCTAAGGGCAGGAAAACGACAGGGATGTCCACTCTCACCACTGTTGTTCAACATAGTACTGGAAGTCCTAGCCTCAACAATCAGACAACAAAAAGAAATAAAATGCATCCAAATCAGCAAGGAAGAAGTCAAATTTTCACTCGTTGCAGATGACATGATACTCTATGTCGAAAACCCAAAAGACTTCACCCCCAAACTGCTAGAACTCATGCAGGAATTCAGCAAAGTTGCAAGATATACAATTAGTGTACAGAAATCTGTTGCATTTCTATACACCAATAATGAAGTAGCAGAAAGAGATATCAAGGAATTGATCCCATATACATTTGCACCTAAAACCATAAGATACCTAGGAATAAATATAACCAGAGAGGTAAAAGATCTGTAGTCTGAAAACTATAGAACACTTACGAAAGAAATTGAAGAAAACACAAAGAAATGGAAAAACATTCCATGCTCATGAATTGAAAGAAAAAATATGGTTAAAATGTCTATACTACCCAAAGCAATCTACATATTCAATGCAATCCCAATCAAAATAACCCTAACATTTTTCAAAGAGCTAGAATAAACAATCCTAAAATGTGTATAGAACCAGAAAAGACCCCAAATAGCCAAAGTAATGTTGAAAAAGAAGAGCAAAGAGGGAGGCATCACAATCCCACAATTCAAGCTGTATTACAAAGCTGTAATCATCAAGACAGTATGGTACTGGCACAAAAACAGACACAGAAATCAATGGAACAGAATAGAGAACCAGAAATGTACCTACATGGTCAACTAATCTTAACAAAGCAGGAAAGAATATCCAAGGGGGAAAAAAAAAGACAGTCTCTTCAACAAATAGGGTTGGGAAAATTGGACACCCGCATGCAGAAGAATGAAACTGGACCGTTTCCTTACACCACACAGAAAAATAAATTCAAAATGTATGAAAGACCTAAATGTGAGACAGGAATCCATCAAAATCCTAGAGAAGAATGCAGGCAGCAACCTCTTTGACCTCAGCCATAGCAACTTATTATTATTATTATTATTATTATTATTATTATTATTATTATGTTTCAGTTAGCCAACATATAGTACATCATTAGTTTTTGATGTAATGTTCAACGATTCATGAGTTGCATATAACAACTTGACATGTCTCCGGAGGGAAGGGAAACAAAAGCAAAAATGAACTATTGGGACATGATTTCACTGATATGTGCAATATGGCACCTGGGTGGCTCAGTGGGTTAAGTGCCTGACTCTTGATTTCAGATCAGGTCATGATCTCAGGGTTGAGAGATCAAGCCTGCATGGGCACTCAGCAGGAAGTCTGCTTGGGATTCTTTCTCCCTCTCCCTCTGTCCCCCCACCCCCCACGCCGCTTGTGTTCTCTCTCTCAAATAAATAAATCTTAAAAAAAAGAAACAAAAAGAGAGAGAGAGAAACCAAAACAAACAAACAAACAAACAAACAAACCAGAGTCTTAACTACTGAGAACAAATGGATGGTTACCAGAGGGGAGGTGGGTGGGGAGATGGATGAAATTGGTGAAGGGGATTAAGAGTATGCTTATCATAATGTCCACAATAGCCAAACTGTGGAAAGAGCCAAGATGTCCATCGACAGATGAATGGATAAAGAAGAAGTGGTGTATATATACAATGGGATATTATGCAGCCATCAAAAGGAATGAGATCTTGCCATTTGCAACGACGTGGATGGAACTGGAGGGTGTTATGCTGAGCGAAATAAGTCAATCAGAGAAAGACATGTATCATATGACCTCACTGATATGAGGAATTCTTAATCTCAGGAAATAAACTGAGGGTTGCTGGAGTGGGGGGTGGAGTGGGAGGGATGGGGTGACTGGGTGATAGACACTGGGGAGGGTATGTGCTCTGGTAAGCGCTGTGAATTGTGCAAGACTGTTGAATCACAGATCTGTACCTCTGAAACAAATAATGCAATATATGTTAAGAAAAAAAAAAAGAAGAAGATAGCAGGAGGGGAAGAATGAAGGGGGGGAAATCGGAGGGGTAGACGAACCATGAGAGATGATGGACTCTGAAAAACAAACTGAGGGTTCTAGAGGGGAGGGGGGTGGGAGGATGGGTTAGCCTGGGGATGGGTATTGAGGAGGGCACGTTCTGCATGGAGCACTGGGTGTTATGCACAAACAATGAATCATGGAACACTACATCAAAAACTAATGATGTAATGTATGGTAATTAGCATAACAACAAAAAATTTAAAAAAGAGTATGCTTATCATAATGAACACTAAGTATCAGAATCGTTGAATCACTATATTGTACACCAGCAACTAATATGACATATTATATGTTAACTATACAGGAATTAAAATTTTAAAAAGGTAAAAGCAATAAAATGAAAGACTACTTTGATCACATAAAAATAAATCTTTAAATGGCAAAAATATACACATAAGCAAAGGCAAATGACATCCTGCATAAACATATTTACAACCCATATCATAGACAAAAGATCAATCTGCTAAATCTAGTAAAAACTCTTAAAAATCAAGAAAAAAAAAAACAAAATGAAAATGGAGAAGCCGATGATAGAAAAAATGAATAAAATATATGATTAGATATTTTACAAAACAAAAATGGTAAGCCAATAGATCTTAATGATGTGAAAAGTTGCTCAACTTCTCTGATAAGGAAAAATAAATGAAAACTATGTGAAATAGTATTTCTTAACCATAAGATTGGCAAAAACCCAAAAGCATGAGGGTGGACTCAGTTTTGGTTGAGTGTGGAAGATAAGAGCCCTCTTCCCTATTCTGCTACTGGGATTGAAAAAGGAAATAAACTTCTGTGGAATAGTTTGAGAATATCTAGCAAGATTACATGTAAATTCACCCTTTGACAATGCAACCCACTTCTAAGCACACAGAATACATACGTCCTCAAATATGCCCAAGATTTATTTATTGATGCACTGATTATAAGCATAAGATTAGAAGCTAAAATATCCATGAACAAAAGTCTGGTTGAACGAACTACATTAATGCAATGAAGTATTATGCAGATGTGGAAAACAAAGCAAAAGGTATTAACTGATATGGACCAATTTCCAGGAAAAGTGAGGGAAAAAAACCAAGTGGTTTTGTTTTTTTTGTTTTGTTTTTTGTTTTGTTTTTTGTGTCCCACATGCTACTTTTATTTTTTTATTATGTTATGTTAATCACCATACATTACATCATTAGTTTTTGGTGTAGTGTTCCATGATTCATTGTTTGCGTATAACACTCCATTCAGCACGTGTTTTTATAGCGCACTATTTCGCATGTGGGTCATACAAGGAAAAGGAGTAATTTTTTCTTTAGTAAGTAGTTTAAGTAATAAGTATGTGAATAGTAGGTAACATTTTCTCTTTATACTGAGAGAAAGAGAGAGAGAGAGGAACTGACATGAAAATTTGCTAAGGGTCCAGGTTACAGTAAGTAATAAGACACAAGTGTGTGGTTTTAAAAGAGGATGAAGAGTGATCGAATCTCCACTTCAGAGAAATGTCCCATCACACCATAAGGGGTGATTCAGGAGGAGATATGAGTGGTCTAGAGAGACCAGTTGGAGACTGTGGCAACAATCTAGGATGGATGATTAAATGGAAGAATTTGAGAAAGGTCTTCTAGAGAAAAACGTGAGAAAATGCCCCGAAAAGTCTTTGGCCATAACTGGGAGGCCACATTGAAGGTGACCAATTGTTTTACAGTTAGATTACTAGGCAAATGTTCAAAATGATTATAGATTTAAAAGAAGTTGCTCTTATTGGGTCATCACAGCCAAGCGAGGCTGCTGACGCTTGGGTTAAACCCAGGAAGGGTTCCACATTCTGGAACCCTCTGATAAAACTTCTCATCCTAAAAAGCTCAGCCCACACACCACACATCTCTGCCTTTGGGGAGGATTTCTGGCCCACTGTCTCCTGAACCTCTTTCTTAAGGCTTCCATGATGTCTTGTGCATATTTCTAACACCATACTTGCCACATTGTTATGAAATGTTCTGCTTGTACACCATTCTTACCCACAAAATATGGCCATCTTAAAGGGAAGATCATTTTTCCCATCAGTGTCTCCAGTGTGACAAGTCAAGCCCCCAGTATGTGGAAGGTGCTCAGTAAGTATTGTTAAATGAATGAGGAAAGGACTGAATGAGTTCAATTTGGCAGGGAAAAAAAGGCAAAACTCTGCTTTTTTTGTTAAAGAATGAACAAGTAGATTGAATTAAATCATCAAGCCTGGCTGAGTGCTTTAGCCTGGAAAAGATGTGAATTTTTTTTTAGATTTATTTTCTCTGGAAAATGAAAATACTAATTACTGGTAGAATTAGTCACTGAATCCTGTCTTCTAATTTTCTTACTGATAGCTTTCTTAATGATAGTCATGAAGACAGTCCCCATAGAGCTGAGGAAATCATCCAAACTTCATCAATCCAAAATCCTAGTAAGGACGATTAAGTAGATCAGACTGCTGCCTTCACTCTGGATTCTTTCAGAATGAGCTAACATTAGGCCCCAGAATTCTATGTGCTGAAATCTATCCTACACACAGCTACATATAATCTATGTATCCCACGGATGGTGTAGACACCTCAGTTTTAGGAACTGGAAGTTTTGTGAAGCCAAATGCACTCATTTACACCCTGGGCTCTGTATCTAGACCTTAGCAGCATTTTTCAGACAGACCATTATTGTAACATTTTTCTCTCCTAATTGAGTTTTAACAAGTGAATTCATTCTTTAAAAAAAAATTAACGATAATTCTTTAAGGAATGAGAAAGTACAAAGTAGAAAATATTTTTTCTATTTCTGAGAATTTATCCTAAGGAAATGGCCATAAATAGAATTATTTTGTTGCAAAGACTGTTCAAAATCTCACTTTTTTAAATATCAGAAAACAGGGAATACCCTAAGTACCCAAACAATGGAAGCATATTTAAGAGAACTATGGTATACACTGTGTAAGCTTCTCAAACCTCTGATTTCCTTTTCTTCTCTCCCTACTTCATCAACCTACTCTCCACTGACAGTGAATTTTTTTGTAGTCCTTCATAAAGAAAAAATAGAAGTTGTCAGAAGTAAATATCCCCTTTTCTCATCAAACTAACAAACTCATCCCACCGGCCATCTACTTCACCTTTCTTAGAGTTACAAAGGAAAACGTGTCTAGATATGTCCAAAAGCCAAATTCCCCAAATGGCCCTGGATTTTTCCAATTCCATTTTCTTAGGGGACTTTCCACTCTACTCTTCTGGATTATTCTGCTCACTCAAGATTCTTTTAAAAAGGCAAACAAATGCATACTCATTTTTGCTACTACCCTATCTTCCCCTAAAAATTAGATTTTATAATATTAAATTCTAAGCTGCTTCTACTTCCTACCTCCCATTGCCTCCTCAGTAGATATGCCAATAGGGCGTTTGCCCCTACCAATTAATTGAAAATAATCTTTTTAAATTTTATTTATTTATTTGAGAGAGAGAACAAGCAGGGAGAGTGGCAGGCAGAGGGAGAGGGAGAAGCAGGCTCCCTGGGATGTGATCCCAAGGATGTGAAGCCAACCGACTGAGCCACCCAGGCACCCCAAAAATAATCTTAATAAGGGCAGCAATGATCTTACAGCAGCTAAATCAAAATGAACAATTTTGAGTTCTCACCTTACTAGACTTGTCCGTAATACTCTATGCCAGGATTGACAAACTATATCCCATCACATGTTTGGGGAATAAAGGTTAATTTGAACACAGCCAGGATCATTCACTTACATAATATCTCGGGCTGCTTTTGTGCTATCATGGCAGAGTATTCTCTCCTTGAACCACTCTCTTCCCTTAGCTTCTCTAAAAACAATCTCTTGCTTTTCCTTCCACTTCTCTGACTCCTCTGACTTCTCTCTTGGTCTCCTTGGTCGCTGGCTCCAGAATCATTTAGCACTGCATATAAAACATCTCCATGTGTGGATGCTTCACTGGCTTCTCAAACATGAATGTCCAGAACTGCACTCTTACTATTCCCCACCCACCCCGCCACACATACACACACACACACACACACACACACAGAGGCACGTGTGCGTGTGCACATGTGCAAAGTCTGTTCCTTTTGAACTATTTATGTAAGTTCGTGGCTTTCCATAGATCTATTAGCTCATACTAGAAACCTGGAAATTATACATGACAAATTCTTCCTCAATTCAGTACTGTCAATTTCATTGTCAGGCTAGGTCTTGAATCTACTGAGTCTTCTTTATATCACTGCATCATCTCTGCAAGCAACTAGCATTCCTCCACTGAAATATTGGTCTAGTAACCTTCTAAATGAATACCTCATTTCTAGCCTCTGATCAAGCCATTCTCCATGAATCTTCCAGAGAACATGTTAGATATGGTCTGTGCTTCTCATTGTAGAGTTCTACATAATCTGATTCCCATCCACACCTCCTCCTCCATATCAGGAAACTCTTCCACTTGTCCATTATGCATCACCCACACTAATCGTTAAGATCATAGGAGACACCAAGTTATTTCCTGCCTTAGAGATTTTCACTCTTTCCTTCCCCTCTTTAGCTGATTAACTCCTATGCATCCTTCCATCCTCAGCTTCAATGTCACTTTCTCAGGCCTTTCTTGACCACCCAGAGGAAACCAGGTTCTTTATTGTAACTTCTCATTACACTTGACCTTTCTTTTATAAAGTACCAAGTATGACTCAAAATCCACCCAGAGAAATGCTCAAAAATTAGATTCTTTATTTGGATGATATCAAATTAATTCTGCCTCTATTCAATCTCCCAGGCAAATCAGAAATTCAACTCTAATAATCCTTGGAATTCCCAACTTGGGGTTATAACAAATATTAGGGTAATTATACAGCAACAGGAAGTATAGGAAACTTTTTTGGTTATTGGCCACCTGTGCATACAGGTTAGTGTTGAGAGGCTCATTGCCCAAGTTCATGTGGTCAATACTTTCTAGTTATAGACAGGACTACTACTGTGCCATGCTGGGGTCAAAAATCCCCGGGAGCACCTGCCTAGGTATATCACACTTTTCTCTGAGGACTTGCCATTCTCCTGAAGTCCCAGTGTTCCAGAATCCCTCTGCCCTCTCTTCCTCCTAGTCAAGAATCTCACTTCCCAACTTCATGGCTTCTCAAGATATTCTGTCTTTTCTCCCCCTATTTGGGTCACCTCCCTAATCCCAAAGCTTTACTTTCTGATCCTTGCTGGAAAAAATCTTCTATCTAGTATGACTGAACCTCCCTTAAGGTCAAAGACCTTAGATTAGCTCTCAACACTGCTTAGCTACCCAAACAAGTTTCTCTAGTAAGCTTGCTTTCCTGTTGTCCAAAGTAACTCCTTCATAACTTCTTCTCTCTCCCCTAACTGCTCTCACATCCCTCCAGACTTTAACTAATGATTCTCTTCATACATCACTAGGAAAATTAAACCAAGCACACAAATGTCCTCAAATTCCCTTTCCACATTTATAAACCTACTTGAGGCCAACTTCTTCATTTTTGTGACAAATAAGGAAATTTCCTAATTCCCATTAAATACCAATTTATCCCCCTGTCCTGTGGATTCTTTTACTTTTTGCCATCTTCAAGAATTTGCTTCTTCAGTTATCCATTCTCCGTTGTATTACTAATCTCTCCTCTCATCTGCATTTTTAATCAGCATACAGACTTGCTTATGACTTTTCATTTTAAAGTTAAAAATAGCTCTCCTGTATTTTTCAGCTACTGTCCCATTTCTCTGATTCCTTTCATGGCCCCATCTAAGTGTTCTAGTTTTCTACATATACTACCTTTAGTTACTTACGTCACATTGATACTTGATTCTATATCACTCCGGGTTTTGTCTTTATCAATAGAAAAGTTGTTATCAAAATCACCAAAAAACTACATGTAGCCACATCTTATTGACATTTTTAAACAACATTTTCAATCTCTCAAAATCCCTCTACACATCTTATCCTCTTCAAAACACCCTCCATTTTTTGCTTTTATAACATATTCCCCTAATTTTCCTCAAATCAGGCCTAGCCATATCTTTTCAGTTACCTTTTCAGGTTTCTCCTCTACCAGATATATAAATATTTAAGTTGTTCAGATCCTGAGAAGACAGGCATCACAGAACCCACTTCTTAGAACTGACTGACTTTCTGGACCCTCTTCTGTCTAGGCTACAAATGTATCAGTTGTTCTGGGGTTAGAACGCCAGGTAATCCTAAAGGCAAATACTTTATTAGTGCAACTGATTTGACTCTTGGTCTATTCTGAGATGACTGATTATCATTGGGTTTCTTGATTTGCCTTATAGGGGCTAATATCCTTACTTAGTTCTGCCTTAAACCTGTCTTGTTTGGGAAAGACTCCTATCTCCAACGTAACAGTAGGGCCCATTCCTTAAGAGGGAAATTTCACTTTCAAGGATCTCTTTCTTCTATGTCTCTCCTTCTCTGAGGTACCTGTGGTTGAGCCCATCTGCAGCCTAGGACAGACAAAATAATTGTTAAATGTAGTCCATTTCAACATAGATGACCAACTTTATTGGGTACTTGACTTTTAATATGTTGACACTTCCAACCCCCAAGACTACTAGGCAGAATCTTCTTGCTAAAGCCTGGATTCTAGTATTGCGTGTGTGGCTGTGCCCAGGTGATTATCTTTCTGGAAAATTTGACCCATTCAGTGCCACCTATAGTAACAGTGTTCTGTTGAATGCAGCAAAGAGTTACATGGGTCTCTGTGTTCAGCTATACTCCAAATATTTCCAAGGTCACTCAGGGGGAGAGCTGGGAAAGGCACTATTTTGAGAAATCATATTCTACATGGATAGGTGACTGTCAGTCAAAGGGACCCAGAAGGCAGTGTTATCCTAATGATTCAGCAGCACCCCACTTGCCTTCACTTTCCATGTGTCCAGTTAAAAATCTGCAGGCAACTCCAGGACTCCTGGCAGTCCCACATTAAATCACAAACACCTACAATACCTTTTCCATAGCTACAATGTCTCCCAGGGCTGTTATAAACTTTCCCAATCCCTTGAAGCAACTAAGGAACAACTTCTCTGAAATTTATCTTTCACCTTTCTGCCTTGAAATAACAGATTCCAATTGCATGGTACTTACTGGCTTTCAGGGATATTTAATGCTACAGTTGGCAGGAAAGTTTGAATGAATTTGCAGTCCTATATTCTTTTTTCTTCTTTACATATTTGGAATGCTTGCATTTAATTTCAGGGAAAGACCTGAGGCAAGACTGACCTAGAAATTTCTATAGCTTAGTATAGTCTCTCTGTGGACCTCTGCACCATGTATGTTCAAATTGATTCAACAAACAATATATAAACACAGAATGATGGCTGTGGATCACAGAGACTCAAAATGCAGGTTCGATCACAGTGAAAGAACAAATTGGAAATAGAAATGTGTATGAGTAGGACAACTGAAAAATTTGAGAAACAAAGTGAGAGTCTTCAAGATGTAGCCTGTAAACAGTTAACTATCACTTGGGCTTTGGAACTAAGATATCAGAAACTCAATGAAGAAAACAATTTAAAGAAAAAGGAAGGCTTTGCTTTGTGTTCAAACCCTATGGGGAAGAGAAAAGACCTTCCAACCCAGTAAATATAAGTATTGGCCCTACATACAGGAGAAGAGGGAAGTTTAATCCATGCAGCAGTCTGGAGTTGTGGGCTTAATGTACTTGAAAGAAGCAAGCTCTTGACAGAGAAGAAGAAAGAGGATCTAGAGGGAGAAAGGGTCGTCACAAATACAACTTGCTGAGATTTTTGGCTACAGTGGAGTAACAAAACTTACTCAGAACTTGTAGAACAGGAGAGCTGAGGGAAGACAACGTTCAGGGAAAGGAACAAATGGCAGAGCTCACACCAATTCTCACCAAGAACCTAAGGTTCCAGTCTTTGGAATGACAGCAATGTACAGTAAGACATGGAAAGATACTTTTGTGCCTAGTTTAAGAAAGTATTTTCTCTAAGGAGGTGTGACTTATTCAATTAGGTTTTAATTTCTCTTGGAAAAATAAATCATTTTTACATGGAGTAGGTAGTTGAATAATTTTAAAGTGTCACAGCAAATTCCTGGCATACAACATGGCTGACAGTTTATTATGTGGATGATGTCATCTGGTACCCATTGTTTAAGTCTCTGATGAGCTTGTTTATGAAGAGGCTGCATCTAATTTGAAATGAGAGACAGAATCATGGAGAAATCTCAGCCTGATATACCTGTGGCTTTGTAGTTATGTGATGTCCTGAAGAGATCTATGTCAGAAGTTTCTAGGGCAACAACTAGACAGGCTTGTAATTGTCTTAAGAAGCTGAAACACCCAATCTTCCCTCCCAAGTGGAAAGAAACAGGAGTAAAGATGACAGAAACAGCTGGATTTCCCCAGCACCCAGGCTCCTTCTCTACAGCAATTAGCCATACCCTCAAGATGACCACAGAATTGACTGTGAGGTCCACTAAGTTAACAAGAAAAAGAAAGAAAATATTAGTCCTTCCAGGAGAAGATCAAGGCTCTTCTCAAAGCTCAAGGACCACAGTGAAGGTTAGATTTTAGGATAACTATTAGCTATGTTCATGGTTAGAGCAAGACATTGGTACAGTCTTATGTCCACGATGTAGAGGTAAAACATTTGTTTCAGCTTCTTCTATCACCACCTCTTTGTAAATAGTTTGAGAAAACAACTATATAATTTTGGTAAGCTTACACAGAATGTGTAGTTTGAAGATGGGGTTGGTGTGATCAGATGTACATTATGTAGGTATATCTGGGGCTACAGTATGAAGGGTGGATTGACTGGAAAGAATTAATTAGCAAGGAGATCAATTAATAGATAAGACAGGATAAGTCTGAATCTGAAAGTTCACCATTCTTTGTGAGTGCATGTATTTTAAGGATTTACTCTGAAGTTTTCTCAAACTCTAAAATTTTTCCTATATTTACATGGAGCTAGGTGAACAAAATTCACACTATATTCATTGTTTTTGTAGACTTCAATCACAGGCATTGGGCTCCTCCACTGCCCTAGCCAAAGTCTTATTCTGTGTGACTTGATTTCTCATGCAAGTGTCTTCATCCTCTGGTTCCTGTAGCTTGACTCTCTTTCTCTCTCTCAGCTTTCTACAACTCATCTGCAATCTTTCTTTTAGATATAGAAACCAGTGCAGCACATAGAGCAGAGCCATGGGGAAAGGGTTTTCTGCTGGGTTTCCAATACCTTTTGTAATACTGCCCAGAGATTAGATCATCTTTGGGGCTGCCTAACTATATTCTTGAGTCGTCCATGGTCATTCGTCACATAAATGTATTAATCAGCATTCTCCAGAGAAACAGAACCATTAGGATAGATAGAGATACACACAATAAGAAATCTATTGTGGGAATTGGCTCGTACAATCATGAAGGCCAAGAAGTCCCACAATCTGCCATGCCAGCAGAGGTAGTAGGAAAATCAATGGTGTAATTCATCTGAGTTCAAAAGACTGAGAACCAGGAGTGCCAATCTCCAAGAGCAGGAGAATATGAATGTCTCAGCGGAAGCAAGGAGAGAAAATTTGCCCATCTCCCACCTTTTTGTTTCGATTCAGGCCCTCTACATATTGGATAATGCCCAGCAATATTGTGAGGACAATCTTCTTTACTCAGTATACTGATTCAGAGGCTAATCTGTTCCGGAGACATCCTCACAGACACACTCAGGAAATATGTTTTACCAGCTATTTGGTCATCCCTTCGCCCAGTCAAACTGACATATAAAATTAACCACCACAATGAGAGTAGCAGATTAACTCATTTACTTCCTCCATGTACAAAGACCACACACTTCCCTCCTCTAAGGAAAAACTTGCTTTAGATTGGTTTCTTTTAGGTATTGATTGCACACACATCAAAAGTAGAAAGCTAAGGGCAACAGTAATGACACTCATATTAACTTCTCCTATTTCTGATGTTCTTTACAAATTACGTAATGTTTTCAAATGAATTCTATTATTTGTTGGCCAAAACAACGTTCTGTAAGTAGCTTCCACTGATCTAGAGACTGGGAATCAGAGAAGTTATCTGCCTAATGTAACACAGCTGAAGGTGGCAGAGCTGGGGTTGTCCAGTGTCTCCTGGATCCAACCCGTTTTTCCCCTCCTCTGCCCTGGAAAAATGTGTAAGTATGAAGTCAACTGACCCTACTTTATCATTTTGAAAGGTGGAGAATCATTCACTCTGTCTTACCACCTTAGTTTTTCCTAAATACTTTCATTAGCAAGCACTCTGCTTTAAAGAATTTTCCAGTTGGCCAAAGCTTGTTAAACTTCTCAGTATTCACACATCATTATGATTTTCCTGTAAAACTGAATAATCTGTGTATTTAGTGTGCTCACTCATGCTGAGTTGGAGAGAAAAGGGCATCTTTCAATGTGTCACATCACTGTAATTCTCATAGGTCATGGCTACTTAAACCCTCACATCTATATATCAGCTATCACAGAACTGTCTCCAGGGATTCTTTAAGTTAAAGAAAAAAATTACAACTTTAATTTTCAAGTCCAGCATCTGAATTGAGAAGGGGGTGGATACTTTCCATCATCCAACTGCTGTCATGAAATAAGCCAGTTTGCTGGAAATTTTACATTCTATGGGGTTTTGTTTCCTGTGAAAAATATTTCTAAAATCCATACTTGCCCAGAACCCTTTTCTAGAAACAGCTGTACCATCCTGCAGCCTTGCTTTTCTGTGCCTGGTCTTCCAGGGATAGAAGTAGCTCTAGAGCCGTTCATCTGGCTTGTCCCTCCCCCCATCTCCAACCAAGCAATGTGATTGGGAACATCTGAATGTCTTTCCTTTGCTCTTGCCTTGTTCACTGGATTTTTAACAAAATCATGAGTCCTGTCTTGGGATTTGGATTCCATACTCACTCTTAATTTGAGCACATCTGGGCCTTGTCACATAGTGAGAAAAACAAGTGTTCTTGTTTCTTAGACATACTGTTAGATAACAATGTGACATTAGCCAAGACTGTTAATTAAAGAATAGTCTAGATTAACCAAGACTGAAAAACAAAATTATATAGTATTGGTCTTCTCAGCCTAGATGCAAAGTCCTATTCCTCGCTCCTTCTTCTTCTTGGAATTTCTCTTAGAGATCCTTACTGCAGACATAGTGGGGCAGGCATGTTTGGAGGCTGTGAAGGGTAGAATGTATGAAATGTGAGCTAATTCCATGAGGATGTTTGCTTTCTATGGATCTCTCAGCCATCCATTTCAGAGATCCTGAACAAGTCCTTACTCACATCTCTTAACAAAGTATAGTAGATAAAACAAAACCAGCTTTATCTGCTCTGTGTATCACAAACAACTCAGCTTGCCAGGTCCTGATTTCACAAGAAGTGTTTGAAGGTTACAATAAGTTAGATTATATGAGTGGGGTAATATGTGAAAAAAATCACAAAGGCCCACAGAAGATCTATTAATTCAAATCTGCTACAGGATTTTTTTTATTGCTTCTAACATTTTAAATATACTACATATTTCTTTAGCACTTTGATTTGGACATCAGAAGGATATGTTAGGGAAGTAATGACTCACCACCTACAAAATCAAAGTCCAAGCTTTGGTTTGACCCAAAATAGTCTTTGACATTTCCAAGTTTGTCCACCAGAGAGAGAGAATTCTCTGGTTCTGAAATCAATGGAGACATTACTGTTCAGAGTATCAGGAGCCATCCTCCAACAGTTTCTCGTGCTCTCAGCACTGCTTATGGGTTATGGGGGGCTTGCCGCCTAGGTGCAGGTTATTCCTTATGGTGAGGGAGATCAGGAAAAAGAGAAAGACAAAAGAAGAAGAGAAATAGGGGCACAGACTAAGGAAAAAGGTGTATCACGACATGCTAAGCTACACTGTGCTAGTGGAAAAAAAAAAACAAAACACAAAATCTCAGTGGCTCAAAAGAACAAGGCTCATTTCTTGCTTGTACTGCATGACCTTCTTTGACAGGATAGAGGCTATGGTTATATCATCACATCTTCACTTGAGAATCCAAACTGAGGCAGTGGATACCATTTGGAGCAATGTACTTTCCTATTGCCATGAGAAAAGGAGAATGTGTTGATGCAATGCTCTAGTTATTAACACTTTCTCTGGGAAGTGACACATTTTATTGACCAGGCAATAGCCCCATAATCACACCTCATGAGAAGCATATTCCTATATGGTGCCCAGAAGGGAAGAACTGAATATTTATCATAATCCTAATGATTACCATAGTTGGAAAAGAAAGAGGCAGGGTCAAGGAATATCCCTAGGTCTGAGCTGTGAGCCTTGGGCCCTGGAGGGAAGTATGTGGGCTAAGAAGAGGCAGCGTCTACAATAAGTAGGGTGCTTATGTTTATGGTAGGAAATTCAACAGACAGGAGAAATAATTTCCCCAAATTCTTACAGGAAGGAAATGGCAGAACGAGGCTTTGGTTTCCTGTGCCCATGTCTGCTATCTCTCCCATGCTCCAAATTGTCCCACTGAATAATTAATTGACCATTTGATGTCTGCCTTCTAGGTACTTCCAGGAAAGCAGAGTAAAAACCTAATATAGAGCACACAAGAAATTAGTGAAACTACCAAGTCAGTATAAATGAAAGTTTAAGTTGTGTTACAACAGACTTAAGAATGAGTGCTTGGTACAGCCAGGGATCACCCTGGGAAGCCTTCCCGAAGGAGACAGGATTCATAATTGCCCTCCAGGGATCAATAGGATTTGTTTAAGGGAAGAAAAAAGCAGAGAACTTTCAAAATGAGCAGAACAGCAGGAGAAAAGGCAAAAGGGAAGGAGAGAGCCCAGCACCAGTGAGAAGCCCTGGGGGAGACTGGGCTGGGGAGGATGGAGGCAGCAGGCAGGGATACAAGCTGGATGGGCTCACCCAGCAAGGGTTACTTGGCAGGGGAGCCGGCTTCCTGCAGAGATAGGAAACTGTGAAAGGATCCTGAGCAGAGGCATCATGGTGAGGCAGATGCTTAAAAAGGTTGTTTAATAGCAAGATGATTTGGTGGTGGGCAAGAGAGAGCTTCAAGGAAACTCCCACTCTAAGAGGCCATTTCAATGATCCTGGGAATAGGCAGATTTGGAGTTGGCTTTTAAGATGCCCAAACTCATCAGGTCAACAGTATTTTAAGTCTTGATTTCAGTTCATTGACAAGGATTGGGTGCTCATTTTTAGGATAGAGTGTGTGAGCCGCCATCTGGGAATGGATCCTCCCCTTGGTCTCCAGGGTGAGAAGGAGTTAGAGGGGTGAACCTTTGGTACGAGGGTCAGGCAGCAGCTACACAGCAAACCCCTGCAGCAGGAAGATGAAGAAGTCACAGCCCCAGGATACTGAGCTCACCCTTGAGCGAGCCTGAGGGTTACCTCTCTGAACTGACACACTGGACAATTCTGGGCCTGCCATTATCTCTCTGAACCTGAAAATGAGCCTTGACCCAGACTCACAGCTCGAGCTCCCTACCATTAACTCCACCAACCAGCACAGCTTTGCTAAAGCCAAGGAACCTTACATGCATTCCTCGGGAGAACTTAATTGCCTTACTTATTGTTATTACTGTGATTAATGAGGGCAAACCTGCTTCTAGCAATGCCTCATAAGAAGAGTGGGCAGCCACCTATTAGAACACAGGAGCCAGGAACCATGAACCACCTTCCAGCCAAGCATCATCACATTACCCCCAAGAGACAGACAGACCCACAGACATGCACACACACTTATCTCCAGGGACCTCGTGCACACACATGGCTAGGACAGGGCCTGTCTCCTCCCTGCCCTCCTCCCCCAGGCCCTCCAGACCAATGCAGCCCAACTGATTGTCCTGTCCTCAGGCTCCTGGAAGTCCAGCCACTGAAACAGCTGGAGGTGACAGAGGAGTCAGGCCATTTCCACCAAGATGCAACAGTGAAGCTGAGCTGGGACTCATTCAGATTCAATTTATACTCTGCTTCCCTCTGATTTTATGGGGCTTTTACTTTCATGGCCCTGAAAAAGCTTCTTTGTCAAAATACACATCATAGTATTAGGCCTGCGGAGGCGGCACTTTACGACACACTCCCCTGCGAGGGCATAAATGGGGAGGGGTGTGACACAACTCCTATTTATCTGCTGGTGACTGGCTCCCACTGTAAGGCAGCAAAGATCTTGCTGCTTCCATTAGGAAGCGTTCTCTTCCTGAGGACGGTAATTAGCTAAATGCTCTTAAACTCCAGTATGGAAACAGCTGGGTATATTTCCAGGTGATGGGTCAAAGCTTTACTCATAGGGATCTCTGCCTTTCGAGATGTTAATTGCAGCGTGGGAAAAATAGGAAAACATCTAGTAAACAACAAAGCTAGAGATTCAGGCTGGAGGCAACTGGTCATAGGAGCACATGCTGGGGGCAGAAGGGAGTGGCAGTGAGGGCCAGTTCCTGATATATGGCCTGCCCAGGCAGGATGCACCCTGGGGAAAGTCTGTTGGCTCCAAGCTGAGTTCAGGCCAGAGCCATATAAGACTCTGAGAGAATGAACAGTATGGTCCAGTGTTCCTCATAGGCATGTCAAAAGAAAATTATTTTTTCAAAAAGACATTAATTTTATTTGTATATAGGCTGGATTAAAATGGCTTTTTTTTCTAGACTTTCTCATTGCAAAGCTATGGATAAGTTTATTTGAACTGTTGCCCCTTTTCTGGTAGAGGTGGTGTTCTTCCTTTACCTTAAGGATTTGTTTGCTCAGTCTCTTGGGTTGGCATTGAGCTGGACCCTGGACACAGTTGTCTTGATGTTATGTAACTGATCAGGGGCAGGAATACCATCAAGAGCTTGAAACCCATGACAGGAATTCTGGACAGTGTGATATGCTTCTCTCCAGGTAGGAAGCTGTTGCTCATGAGACCTCAGTCATGGGGTAGTTGGGGTACCCTTCAGTCCTAGAGCCTCTATACTCAAATGTTACTTCCCCAGACAGGTCTTCCCTGACAAATCTCTCACCGGAAGAATTCCTCCCTCCCAATCATTCTCTATGTCTCTACCACGATTTATTTCCCTTTATAGCACTTATCTAAACATATTATACTGCACCCAAGTTCTTTTACTGTCTCTATTCACTGTATGAAGGTATATGGTAAGCTAAATAAAGGTCACCTAAAAATGCCCATGCTCTAATCCATGCAAACTGTGAACAGGTTACCTTACATGGCCAAGAGAATTTTGCACATGTGAATAAATTCAGAATTTTAAGATGAGGGTATTATCCTGGATTATCTGGGTGGACATGATACAACCAGAAGAGTCCTTATAAGAGGAAGGCAGGAGATCGATCAGTAGAAGATAGCACAACAATGTAAGCAGAAGGACAAAAGGCCATGTGATATGGAAACATGAGCCAAGGAGGTGACCTCTAGAAGCTGGAAGAGGTAGGATGGATTCTTCCAGAGGTTCTAGAAGGAACCAGTCCTGCCAGCATTTTGATTTTACCCTTCTAAGTCTCATTTTGGACTTTGGCTCCAGAAAATAATAGAATGGTATTGCTTTAAGTTTGTGGTAATTTGTTATAGCAGCAAAAGGAAACTAACACAGGATCTACGCCATGTTCCCAGCTCCTGGACTGATGCCTGGCACAGAGTGGGAAATAACTACCACTTGTTGAATGAAGAATGAATTAATGAATTTATTCCATACTTCCAATATGAAACTACAAAATTTTTGAGGACAGAATCCAGATCAGACCTGGCTTTTTCTCCCCAGTTCTTGGCACTTTATACAAAGTAATCAATCATAAAAAAAATACTATTTGATTAGTATTTCAAAAATACTATTTGATTAGTAAGAGCTTCAAAATAGTATTTCCAGCTGCATTCAGGCATCAATTTGCCTTACTGTAAAAACCAAAAAGACCTCACCTAGTCATACAGTTACTTACAGCTTAGTCAGGAAGAGAATGATGGAAACCAAACACTCCACACTGCAAGAAGTGGGGAATAACTTTAATTGAGCACCTACTATGTGACAGGCACTGTGCTGGGATACATTTTAATAGAGTTTTTAAGAGACCATTCTAATAAATGGTCTCTTAAATCCTGAGTTCAAATTTCAGTTTGTGCAAATTACTTCGTCTCTCTGAGCCTCAAATGCCCCATTGTGACTCTGGGAAACATTAATTCTTACCTGACAGGGTTGATGAGAGGGTTAAATGAGCTAATGTTCATGAATGTACACGTTGTGATGCTTAATTTTAGGTGTCAAACTTAGGTAGGCCATGGTGCCCAGATATTTGGCCAAACATTATTCCAGATATTTCTGTGAGGGTGTTTTAAAATGAGATTTACATTTAAACTGGTGGACTTTAAGTGGAAGATTATCCTCCATAATGTGGGTTGGCTTTATACAATCAGTTGAAGGCCTTAGTAGAATGAAGACTGAGCAAGAAGGAATTTTGCTAGCTGATGGCCTTTGGGCTTCAATTGCAACTTCAGCTCCCACTCGGGTCTCCAGGATGCTGACCCATTCTACAGATTTTGAACTGGTCAGCCTCCATAATGCAGATAAATCTACACACACACACACACACACACACACACACACACACACACACCCCTGTTGGTTCTCTTTCTCTGGACAATCCTAATACAAACATACAGTATAATGCCTAGCCACATTATAATGCATTGTATCTCATTTAATGCCTACCCACAACTTCTTTATGTATGATTATCCTCATTACACAGAAGAGGAAATTATGGATTAAAGAGATTAAGCATATCACCTTGTGCCATGCAGATAATAAATACCAGAGGCATGATTCACATCAAGTAGTACCTGCCACCTAAGCCTGGACTCTCCATCTACACTCTGCTTTAAAAGCTGGCCAGGCAACATGCTAAGAGAACTGCAGATGTCAAAATTTATTGAAATTCCAGAATTCTTAATACCTTTCCAAGCATAAACAGATACTTAATCAATATGTAGTGCTCTAATTCATTACAGTGCATTAGACCACCCAAGCTCTTTGAGACTGCTAAGATGAGCTTCAGAAAGATGCCATATATCAAGAAAAGGATGCTCTTAGAATCACAGTCTCCTTTTACCCCTGCATTTTAACTCTGTATAATCTATTTGTATCCTACTACAAACACACGCCTACTGACTATATTCTCTAAATTTTCTTTGATCATCTCTTAAATAAACAGATTTACTCTGTGCTCATCTACCCTTCCCCTACCCTCAGTAAATATGAATAAGTAAACATAGATTTCTTGTTTTCAAAAGGAACTGCTGACAAATAATTCAGGGATATGATATTTATGAATTGTTAACATTGCTTTATGCCAGACTAAGACTTGGAAAGATCCAAACATTCCTAAATGCAGTTATTTCTGTCTCCAGTGAAGATGGAATAACTGGGATATTTCTGGGATATTTACCCTCCCACCTGGAACAACAAAAATATGGACATAATATATGAAACAATGGCAAGACATTAGACCTCAGGAAAGAAGAACATTGATCTCTGATAAACAAGAAAAAAGCAAGATGGCCCTAAAATCACCATGTCATATCCTTGATAGAGTTTCCAGACTACAGTGCAACCCAACTCCTTCCTAAACTAAAGAGACTGAACTAAAAGTCCAAGGACTGCAAGGTAGCTAGACTTTACAAAACAAAGTCCTGGAGAGGAGAGAACTGTGATGTGACAAACCTCTGGAGGTCTTCAGAGAGTCACGGATTAGCACACACATGTGAGGAAACCACTCAAGAAAGAAAGAGAATGACCTTAAATGGTAGAAGTAACAGTGCTGGGTTTGACAAGACTGGGAAAAATTCCTGTTCCATGAGCCAGAATGGAAACCCTCAATAACCATGGGACACTGGGTATAGCATGCAAAGGGTCTTACATCAGCAATGGGGGATAAGATCAAGCATTGCTCTGGTCCCGCCTAACAAATACCAAAAGCAAGACCTAAAAGGATGAAACCATTTCCAAGTAACTATATCACAGGGGAAAAAAAAAACCCTCAAGAATATCTGTGTGAATACAAGAAAAAAAAAAAAAACCCAGCACTCAATTAGGTAAAATTTTTAAATTTATAAAATTTATCAAGTAAAAAATTACCAGGTATTTAAAGAAACATACAAAAAAATATAACACACAATGAAGACATAAATCAAATGAAACTGACCAAGAACTGACATATATATTAGAATTAAAAAAATAACATTATAGTCATTGTAAGTGTATTCCAAAGATTGAAAAAGTTAAGAGAGACATGGACAAATCAATCTTCAAAAGATAAAATCTATAAGGTTTGAGGTGAAAAGTACATTAAATGAGATTTATAGGTTAGACATTACTGGAAAAAATATTAGTAAACTTGAAAACACAGCACTGGACCCTATCCAAAATGAAACACAGATATGTTAAAAAATAATGAAAGAGTATGAGTAAGCTGTGGAATGATTTCAGAGGACTAATATATGTGTAATTAAAGTCCCCAAAGAAGATAGAAGGCAGAACATCTATTTCAAGAAATAATAGACAAAAGCTGTCCAATTTGATGAAAACTATAAATTTGCAAATCCAAGAAGCTCAATGAAACACGATCATAAGAAAAATGAAGAAATATACCAAGACCTATCATAATCAAATTGCTCAAAAGCAGTGAGAAAGATAAAATGATAAAGGAGGATAGAGGGGGAAAAGACATGTTATGAGCAGAAAAACATTTTTTTAAGGCAACAGACTTCCTTTTTGAAACAATGCATATGAGATGATAGTAACATAACATCTTTAAAGTACTGAAAGAAAATAAAATAAACCTGTCAATTTAGAGTTTTATATCCAGCAAAAGTCATCTTTTAATTTGAAGACAAAATAAAGTCTTTTCCAGACATCCAAAATCTGAAAGAATTCATCACCAGTTGACCTACAATATATATATAATTATTAAAGGAAGTCCTTCAGAGAGAAGGAAAATAATACCAGATAGTAGTATGGATCTACAAAAGGAGGAAGAACACCAGAAATGGTAACTCAATGGATAAATATATGAGTTTTTCATATTATTTAAATGTCTTGAAAATACAATTGACTTTTTAACTAAAAACTATAATGTAATATGGAGTTAATAATTAAAGAAGTAAAATGTATGAAAACAATAGCACAAAGGAATATAGGGGATTACCTTGCCCTTACCAACCACTTTTCTACTGTTTCTATGAGTTTGACTTTTTATTTAGATTCCACATATCAGTGATATCATGCAGTATTTGTCTTTCCCTATCTGGCTTCACTTAGCATAATGCCCTCCATTCATGTTGTTGCAAACGGCAGGATTTTCTTTTTCCTCAGAGCTGAATAGTATTCCCTTGTGTGTTTGTGTATAACTCTGTGTGTGTGTGTGTGTGTGTGTGTATAATTATGTACATTTAATATAATTATCTATATATCTTCTTTATCTATTCATCCATTGACAGACATTTAGATTGTTTCCTCATCTTAGCTATTGTGACTAATGCTGCATTGAACATAGTGTGCAGATATCTCTTTGATCCTGTTTAATTTGTAGTTAAAAGCTTTCCTACAAAGAAAACTCCAGGACATGGTGGCACCAATGGTGAATTCTACTCAAGAGTTAGGGAAGAAATAATACCAAATTTATTCAAACTCTTCTGGAAAATTGAAAATTAAAGACTACACCCCACTTCATTCTCTCAGGCCAGCATTTCCCTGATGTCAGACCAGACAAAAACATTACAAGAAAAAAAAACACTATAGACTAATAACCTGTATGGATTAATAACTTCATTGACATAAATGTAAAAATTCTTTCCAAAATTTTAACAAATCAAGTACAACACACAAAAAGGAAAATATAACCAAGTGGGATTTGCTCTAATACAGGTTGGTTTTACATTTGAAAAGCACTATATGTATTTTGCCATATTAACAAACTAAAAAATAAAACCCATATGATCATCTCAATAGATGCCAAATAAGCACTTGACAAAATCCAACATCTATTCCTTATTTAAAAAAGAAGGAAGAAGAGGAAAAGAAGGATGAAAAGGAGGAGATAGAGGGGAGAAAAACAAAAAAATAATAAAAAGTAGACAAGAATTTCCCAAAACTAGTAAGATCTACAAAAACCTACAGTACCCTAATAAATTACAATACACATCATGCTTAATAGTGAAAAAGTTAATGTTGTCCCTGTAAGACCAGGAAAGAGATAAGGATATTTATTTTTACTACTTCTACTTGGCATTGTACTAGAGGTTGTATCCAGTTTGAAATAAAGCAAGAAAAATTAAAAGCTTCCAAATTGGAAAGGGAGAATGAGCTGGGATATATTCTCTAATCATCTATGTAGAAAATCTGATGGAATCTACAAAAGCTAAAAGCTAAAATTGAGCTTATCAATGTTTCAGGATGTAAGTATAAAAATCAATTTTATTTCTACATACTAGAAATGAACAATCAAAAATCAAAATCAAATGGTAAAAATTCCATTTACAAGTGCATGAAAAATTTGAAATACTTAAGAGTTCTGTCTGACAAATAATGTGAGAGACATGTACAATAAAAACTAAAAAACATTGCCCAAAACTAATGATGTATGGTGATTAACATAACATAATTAAATTTTTAAAAAAACATCGCTGAGCGAAATTAAAGAAGAACTAAATAAATGGATAGATATATTATGTTCATGGGTCAGAAGACTCATTGTTAGGATGTCAATGTAATTCTAATCAAAATAATACAAGGTATTTAAAACAGAAATTGATAAACTAAATCTAAAATTCATAGGGAAATTCAAAGGATCTAGAAAAGTGGTACCAATTTTGAAAAAACAAAATTTGGAAAGATAATATTACCTAATTTCAAGACTTACTAAAAAACTACAAAAATGAAGACTGTATTGATCTATAGTATTGATCTAAAGATAGACACTTATATCAATGAAACAGGACAGAGTCCAGAAAAAGACCCACAAATAGATACAGACAACTGATTTTCAACAAAGGTGCAAAGGCAATTCAGTGGAAGAGGGATACATAGTCTTTTCAACAAATGGTGCCGGAACAATTAGCTATCCAGACATTTAAAAAAGTGAACTTCAACCCCTTTAATAGTACCATACACAAAAACTAATTCAAAATCGGTCACAGTCCTAAATGTTCAAGCTAAAACTATAAAATTTCTAGAAGGCAACATAGGAGAAAATCTTTGTGACCTTGGCTTAGGAGAATATTTCTTAGACACAACACCAAAAGGATGATCCAGGAGGAAAAAAAAAAAAAAAAAAACTGTACAGAAGAGAGTTAATATAGCAGGACTGAGACTGCTATGCTTGAAAGACATGCTTGAAAGTGTGTCTGGAAACTTGGACTTCAGGTAGTTCCCACCATTCTCAACTGATAAGAGCAGCATAGTGAGTCCAAACTGTTCCTACAAACAATATGGCTTAAGCTGAACACATGCTTTCCTTCTGAGTCTGGAATTTTTGATATATACTAGGAAGAAGATGCCTACAAAACAGCCCCCAATCACACCTTAAGCATTGAGTCTCTAATGAGCTCCCGCTAGACAACACTTTGTTCAGATTGTCACAATTAGATGCCGAAGACTGTGCATCATCTGTGATTCCACGACGTAGAGGACTCTTGGAAGCTTACACCTGATTTCCTCAGGACTGCATCTTAGACACTGTTCCCTTTGCTTATCTTGTTTTGTATCCTGTTGCTGTTATAAATTTTAGTCATGAGTATATTGCAGGCTGTATCCTGTCAGTTTTCTTACCGAATCACCAAACATGAGGTTGGTTTGATGAATCTCTGACATCAGAATAAACTGGTAATTTGGACTTCATCAGAATTGGAAACTTCTACTCTTCAAAAGATACTAAAGACAAGCCAGAAGCTGAGAAAAAATATTTGCAAAGCCTCTATCTGGTAAAAATATTTTTATCTAGAACATATGAAGAACTCTCAAAACTCAATAATAAATGAAAAATTTTATAAAAAATGAGGAAAAGATTTGAATAAACATTTCAGCAAAAAAAAGTATATGTATGATAAATAAGCATATGAAAAGATGTTACATATTACTAATTGTTAATATCACTAAGGGAATGCACACTTTTCCAATAAGGTATCACTACACACATATTAGAATGGCAAAACAAACTGATCATACTAAGTATTGATTTGCATGTGGAGGAGCTGGGAATGTAAGACAGTACAACCACTTTGGATGACTGTTTAGTAATTTCCTAAAAAATTAAACATACCTACATATCATCTATCCATTCCACTCCTAAGTATTTACCCCAAATAAATGAAAGCATATGTCCATATGAATGCTTGTACACACATATTGATGGAAGATTTTTTTGAATAGCTAAAAACTTGGAAGCCAAATGTCCAACAACAGGTGAATGTGATATAATTACACTGACCGTAAGACAAATGTAACTTTTTTAAAAAATTAATTCAGTATTCACTGTAGATGAATAGGATAGACTCAATAGGATATAAGCTCTAAAAGTTACATACTCTGTATTCTATACATGTATTCTATATATCTGTGACTATAATATAATCACAGTGGAGACATCAAAGTCTAAATTTGAGCTCCTTCACAAACATGAGTTTCCTGTCCAAATGGACTTCCTAACCAGCCACACAACACCATCCCCATCTGCCCTGAACATGTAGTTTGTAAAACTGCTCTCATGCCCAGGCCTAAGGCCCCCCATTTCTTACCTTTGCTTCAAAGTCCTCTCAAGACCATACACAAAAGACCCATATCAATTAAATCTCTACTTCATCAAAGTTCTACACAAGACACAATGAAAGATTCTAGACTGACCTCAATGGAATCTGTCCTCTAGTTTGTAATATAAAGATCAAAACATAGCCAATGCAACAACAAAAGTACAAATGATGACAATGTATAAAGTACCAGGCCCCAGCAGGTATCATTTGGTACAATTACTGATGCCCTTAATGACACTCTGAGGTGATGAAGGACTCTTGTGCCTATCAAATGTTGAAAGTCACCAAAGAGGATAATAAGATGCAATGGTGGGGTGGGGGATGGATATCAGGATGACCCAAATGGCAGTGAACTTTTTTTTTTTAAAAGTCAACACTGAGAACATAATAGGAAAATAACGAGACTGGTTTATCTTGCCTTTTCAAGGAGATTCGTGGAGCACCACTCTTGCTAACGTTTTCTGCAATAATACTTTTTTTCTTCAGAAAACACATCTAGAATCTGAAATGAAAAATCTGTCAAGCATGTGGTTGTACCTCAGAGGATGGTCCACTGGGGAAGGGAAGAGCTAGCATACTGAGAAAGGCATCAATTCCTGGAGTCCTAAAGCCTCATTTTTGCTATAGGAACTTGGCAAGGAAACTAAAAGGAACTTGGAAAGAAAATCAGCAGAAATTGGTTTTGATATTCCAGAAAACAGGACTTCCAACTTAATGGAAAGCAAAGTGTTTTCACTTACTGCATCACACTTTTTCAAAGTCTACTCTTATTAATTATGTAAAAATATTACATTGTTTTCTCTCCTTCCTTTTGTCCAATTTCTATTTTTTGACTGAAGTACATTCCTCTCCAACCAAGAAATGTCACTCCAAAGATCCCCATGCCCACCAAACTTCCTCAGAAGCACTTCCCTGGTTCTTAGACAAAGAAGTCACAGGATGAATGAGGCCCCCTTCCATGTGAGACAAAGGCCCAATATCAGAGAGGGGACTTGGTCAATAACCATGGACCTGTCTACTGATTGTCTCTATGAGATAACTCAGGCAAGAAGGTTCCTGTTGCCTCTCAGGCCATGCCTGCTCCTGGCCCCCTTCCCATCTCTGTTCCTGCGTGATTCCCACCATCAAATCCAACCCACTCCTATGCTCTAGAATCAGGTAGGATCTCATACAGAAGAGACCAAAGATGCAAACTGGTGCAGTCATTTTAGAAAACAGTATGGAGTTCCTCAAAAAGTTTAAAATAGGGGTGCCCAGTGGTGCAGTCATTTAAGTGTTCAACTCTTGGTTTTCAGCTCAGGTGGTGATCTCAGCATCATGAGATTGAGCCCTGTATCAGACTCAGTGCTCAGCTTGGAGCTGCTTGAGATTCTCTCTCTCCTTCTCCCTCTGCCCCTTCCACTCATGTTCATTCATGCTCTCTCTCTCTCTAGAATAAATAAATCTTTAAAAAAAGAAAGTTAAAAATAGAACTACCCTATAATCCAGCATTGTACTACTTGGTATCTAACTAAAGAATACAAAAATACTAATTAAAAGGGATAAATGCACCCGAATGTTTATAGCACCATTATCTATATGGCCAAATTATGAAAACAGTCCAAGTGTCCACTGACTGATGAATGGATAAAGAAGAGGTAGGTGTGTGTGTGTGTGTGTGTGTGTGTGTGTGTGTGTGTGCGCGTGCGCGCGAGCATACAATGGAATTACTCAGCCATAAAAAAGAATGAAATCTTGCCATTTGCAATGACATGGATAGAGCTAAAGGGTATTAGGAGTATTATATATTAAATAAAGTCAGTCAGAAAAAGAAATTACCATATGGTATCACTCCTATGTGGAATTTAAGAAACAAAACAAAGGAGTAAAGGGGAAAAAAAAGAGAGGGGGAGGGGCAAATGAAGAAACAGACTTTTTTTTTTTTTTAAGATTTTATTGATTTGACAGAGAGAGAGAGATAGCAAGAGCAGGAACACAAGAAGGGGGAGTAGGAGAGGGAGGAGCAGGCTTCCCGCCGAGCAAGGAGCCTGATGTGGGACTCGATCCCAGGACCCTGGGATCATGACCTGAGCCAAAGGCAGACGCCTAACCAACTGAGACACCCAGGCGCCACAGCAGACTCTTAACTATAGCAAGCAAACTGATGGTTACCAGAGGGGAGGTGTGTGGGGGGATGGGTTAAATAGTAAATAGGTGATGGGAATTAAGGAGGGCACTTATCCTGATAAGCACTGAGTGATGTATGGAATTGTTGAATCATATTGTACACCTGAAACTAATATCACACTGTATGTTAACTGGGAAGTAAAATAAAATTTTTTAAAAAAATTTAAAAAGATTTGAAACAAACCATAAGAGACTCTTAATCTCAGGAAACAAACTGAGGGTTGCTGGAGTAGTAGAGGCTGGGGGACTGGGGGTGCTGGCTGATGGACATTGAGGAGGGTATGTGCTACGGTGAGCACTGTGAATTGTGTAAGACTGATGAATCACAGATCTGTACCTCTGAAACAAATAATACATTATATATTTAAAAAAAAAAGAAGAAGATAGTAGGAAGGGAAAAATGAAGGGGGGAATCGGAGGGGGAGATAAACCATGAGAGACTATGGACTCTGAGAAACAAACTGAGGGTTTTAGAGGGGATGGGGGTGGCAGGATGGGTTAGCCCGGTGATGGGTATTAAGGAGGGCATGTACTGCATGGAGCACTGGGTGTTATACACAAACAATGAATCATGGAACACTACATCAAAAACTAATGATGTACTGTATGGTGACTAACATAATAAAATAAATTAAAAAATGTTTAAAAAATAAAGTGATCTTTCAGATAATTAGGTCAAAACAATGCAATAAAAATTGAGATTATTGTTAAAAAATTTAAAAAGATTTAAGATGCAAAATTAATTGCCTGTGATAAAAGCTGGAAACAATCTAACTGCCTATCTAGGAGGAAATAGTTAAATATATTATGGTATGCCTATACCATGGTCAACAAGATAACTATTAAAGTAATGGGGTAGATCTGTATGTATTGACTTGGGAAGTTGTCCACAACATATTGTGAAGTAATAAAGCAAAGCTACTTACCAAAATGCATAGGCATATGGCAATATCTTTATAAATTTATATTTAAAAAAAAAACTTCTGAAAAGGAATAAACTATGTTTTAGGTGGGATGGAATGGGTAGAGGAGAATTATACTTTTTTATTTTATGAAATTTTGAAGTATTAGGTTTATGACTATTTTTACATGTCTTTTCCTTGTTTTTTTTCACATAAAAATTTTTTAAAAATCAGTAAGTAATGGAACATATTTTCATGTTTTCCTTTTATCTTTTCCATCATTTAGTATTGGACTTACCTACTAAGTACACCATGTAGCAGAAACCATGTGTGTCTTGAACACTGTTGTGTCCTTAGGCCTAGAACAGTATCTGGAATACTGAAAATATTCAATGACTATTTCTTGGATAGATGGGTTAATTAAATAGATTCAGTCCCATCATTCTTTGATCTGATGTCTTTGGTCTAATTGCACTCTGCCTTGTTCTCATAATCAAGCACCACCTTGTATCCCATCATCATAATTGTGTCCCCATCTTTTTCCCTTGCATTTGACACCTTTGTCTTGACTCTTTTCTTGATTACCTGGTCCCTGAGGCACTGGCCTTGTTCTTGCTGCCCTACTCCCTAGGGATGGAGTCTTCCCACTTGATTCTAAGTGAGCAGCAGAAACACTGCTATTGGGTGCCTGGGTGGCTCAACTGGTTAAGCATCTTCCTTGGCTCAGGTCATGATCCCAGGGTCCTGGGATCAAGCCCCGCATCGAGCTCCCTGCTCAGCGGGGAACCTGCTTCTCCCTCTCCCTCTGCTTGCCGCTCCTCCTGCTTGTGCTCTGTCAAATAAATAAATAAAATCTTCAAAACAAAACAAAAACCACTGCTACATAGGAAAACTGTTCTATTTTTTACTGTCTACTTACACTCAGATACAGTTAACCCTGAAGTTACCCATTACATATTTGTCTGGATTCCCCATAAACTCCTTAGATCACTGGGCTGCCTATTCTTTGACAGTATCTTTCCCTTTGGACAACCCCCTAGATTGGCCACCTTTCCATGTTCTAAAGGTGGGTCTGTCTTCAGAGGTCCTCCACCAAGGAGCAGGTCTGGCTCCAAGTTCTGATCCCATCCAGCCTAGCCCAACCACACTGCAACAAACTAGGTTATCTGGCCTTGGACTGAGAAAGTGATACCCATAAGATGTTTTATGAAAACTCAGAAATATCCAACTTTTCCAGTATCCTTTTATAGTGATATTCATTTTTCTGAATTTTTTTATCCAACTTATTCACCTGAAACGAAAACACATCACCACATAATAGTCTACAAGGCCTTTGTTCCCTTCTGGCCCTGCTCTGTGGTTCCTCCTGCTCAAAAAAGTCATTTTCCCTTTGATTCACTATTCATAAATAGAAATCTATGAGATTGTACCTTTGGTTCTAGTCACCTAAGAGACTCTATAGAGTCCGTGGGTTCACCCTAATCTTTTGCAACCTAAATAACCACAACAATGAAAGTGCATTGCTGAAAAGGTTGTGACCATGGTAAAGATTTAAAATACATTGTCCAAGATTAAAGAGCCAAGTATAGATTCAAGAGAATTCGTGTGTGTGTGTGTGTGTGTGTGTGTGTGTGTGTGTGTGTATAATAATGGTACTTGTTAGGATCCTGCCCGAAACTATTTTGTCTATTAAATGTTCCATTTAGCAGAAGGCAGCTGTTACTTACTAGGAAATGCATACAGAAAAAAAAATCAAGCATGGTATCTATAAACATAGGTAGATTGAAGTGAGTGAGCAATTATGTTGCAGGTAAGGTCAGGGACCCAGGAACATCTGAATCTTGCTCTCAGTTCACTCTTCTTTAAGATCTCTGACAAAAATTCATGATCAGAGAACAACACAAGTAATATGTGATATTTGTTGGAGCTTAGGTCCTGAGGCATAATAGAGCAGGCTGTCTGAGATAGGCCACAGAAGAGAAAGGACACTTTCTGCCTAAGCTAAAGAATCCCACAGACTCTGGAAAGATTTGCTCCATTTACTTTTACTGCAAGGCCCTTACTTGAGTCACATGATTCATTGCTACAGTGGGGGAAACACATTGGCCAACAAGGTGCAAGAGACCCAACGAAGACCCAGAGTGTTTGCAGCAGGCCTCAGTCAACTGGCCCTTGGCCTTTCTCAATTCGAAAATCATATGTATTGATTTAGTTATTTTGGAGAAAAGATCCTTCAGAATGAAGCTATAAAGAGAAAAATGCAGATGGCTGGGCTTTCTCTCAGAGAATCAGCAACTGAAAGGTGGTCTCCCCCCAGTTATTAGAAAAAGGAGTGCCCAAAAGTCCACCACAAAACCACACCATTCTCCACTTCCTCTGAAAGCAGCACCACTGGGATTGAGGCCCAGTTCAATGTCCTGGAATCTGACCAGTTTAGACAAACATCATTTAAGGGTAGAAAGAAGTGGGCAATAGTAGCTAGAAGCTTCTCATAACTAACAGTGTGCTTTATTTCATTTCCAGTTATTCCTCCCATAACTAGTCAGATCACAAGAGCTCTACGCCACAGTATGAGACACTACTGCCATATGAATCGGCAATTATCGACTCTCTAGCTCTTCAACTCATCACCAGCACATGGATCATCTATATTCTCAGCACCAGGCTAGTTCTGCTAAAATGACCAAAAACAGAACATGTGTCTCTAACCCAAATAGTGTTTTTCATATTTCCATTTTTTTCCTTTCTGACGGTAGATATCTAATCCCATGGTCAAATCACTTCCACTAAGAACGTTCCTTGACTATGAGCTCTCATACTGTAAGGTCACACATGATCTAACCTTGAATAAAGTTATGAGAGATAAGAATGCTAAGAAAAGTTTAGATTTCAGTTGCTTTGAGGATTTTTTTTCCCATTAGGTAAACTCTTAAGAAATTTAAAGAAGGGGAAAAATGATTAAATTGTAGGTGTTTTTAAAATTATAGTTACACCAAAAAGCAAAATAATCTTCCTGCTGAGATATATTTTCAAGGAACAACACTGCCTCAAGTCAAAGGCAGGAGTATAACCCAATAGGGACCATTCAAAATGAAGGAAGGACCCCAGCCACGTATGCCAGTGAGCTTCACTACTCTTCAGCTAGCCAACTCAACCATACCAATGTTCAACACAATCCTATAAAATGCTGTCATGGGGATAGGAAATGCTCCCCATCCATAGGAAAACTCTGAAATAGTGCAACTGTCCTAAATCAGGAAACAAATGACCTTCAGGATGCTCTGGGTGACCATGCACTGGCCAAGTTACAGCTTTCATGCAAGCTTCAGATTTTCCAGGTTTTCCCTACATTGTGAATGAGAGTGCTACTCTCCCTATCTGTCTCTACTCTTCAACCACACCGGACTTCTTCTAGTTCCCCAAAGAAGACCCCAAGGGCTTCCTTCTCACACACTGTTGTCTGTATGTCCTAACCTGATTTTCAACAAAGATACCTCCTAAGGGATACTTTTCCTGTGTCCCCAGACACCTTAGTTCCTTCTGTCACATGTTCCCAAGGCACTTCTCCTCACCGCAATTGTGTAGCTTGTGTTTAATATCGGACTCCCCACCACACCATGCATTCTACAAAACCCAGGGACCATGCCTCTCTTGATTACCTCTTTATCCCAGGCTTCTAGCACAGTGCCAAGCACATGGTATTTGCTTAATAGTTTTCCAAATGAACAAATGAATTCATAATTAAGAAAATATAGTCCAACAGAAAGTACATGTGAGACAGGAAAGTTCTCCAACTTCTGGAGAACTGCATCTCAGCTGGACAAAGGTCTTAAGTCAAAAATTAAAAAAATTTAAAATTCTATCAGTTTTAAATGATTCTCCAATCATACCATCTCTGTGCAATTTCTGCCTTGGTGTCTAGCTAGTCTTTGTCAGGAAGATTCAAATCCACAAATGAATGCTATAATAAAGCAGTAGATGTGGAAAAAAAATCAGCTCTCATTTCTTGGCAGCGTGACCTTGAGGAAGCCATCTGACCTCTCTGAATTCAGCTATTCACCTATAAAAAGATAATAATGATTCCTGAGGTATCCTATATGAAAGAATTTGCCAAATTACAAAAGGCTGGACACACATAAAAAACTATTGTAATGTTGAAAACACATCAGAATTTCAAATAGAAAAATACAGAATGCAGGATTGGAGAGTCCAAACAAATTTCCCTTGCAACCCAATGAATAAACGACAAGGCCAGAGACAGTGAACATGTGGCCTGGGAGGACTCCAGTCACCCTGCTCACCGGACAGCACCACTGTTCCTGCCAAAGGAGAGGCTGGATGCTGATTTTATTTAAATAGATTCCATTCCATCAGATTGTCTCATGATAAAAATATTTTCCCATATTCCCCATGAATTTGCAATGAAGTTCAACAATGTATAAAAGCCACTGAAGCAAGAACACAAGCTAAATGAGTCTGGGCTTATGAGTGAGGATGGCCTCACACTTGTAATTCAACCACTGCCTTCTGAGAAGCTCAGCGGACAGGTTTTAATATTAAGGGAAAATGGTCACATTAGGAAAACCTAAGAAGGTAGCATTACAGCACCTGGAGATGACCCAGTTCTGATGTAATCAAGGGCATTTTACTACCAGTGAGAACCCTGATAGTGGCACCCCATCCCATCCCATGCCATGCCAGAGTGGGACAGTAGAATCGGTAGCTGAAGATGCAACATGTTGCCACTTGTTTACTTTGAATCACTCCTTAATCTGAGATTTTGCAATGGTCGTAGGCATGCGTAAGAAAAGACATATGGGGGCATAACTAGAAGTTCCAACCTGGAGAAGACACTGCTGGGAACCGAAGGCAGCAAACACTGGAGAAGAAGCACAGACAGAAGCTGGTGGCTGTGGTCTAGTGGGACTGGCTCAGAAAAGGGCTGTTTCTCATTTGGGATGATGAGGGACTAAGGGACCCTCGTGGTGGGAGCAAAGAGTCTGGGCTTAGCTACCTTAGGTCACTGCAGAACAAAAGCTGGCCCAGGGGGTGGACTTCCCATTGGTAACAACTCCTTCAGGAACTTTGTAGAAAAGCTGCCACTGGAAATCCAGAGGCTTCCCACTGTGAGCTGTTCTCCCAAGTGATGAGTCAGATGTAAACCAAGACCTGTGGATTCCTCATTAAAGTATACTGAGACAGGGTGCCCCTGACTCCAAGCTCTCACTAACTGCTAATCATTTCCTATACTTCTTTTTTTTTTTTTTAATTTTTTATTGTTATGTGAATCCCCATACATTACATCATTAGTTTTAGATATAGTGTTCCATGATTCATTGTTTGTGCATAACACCCAGTGCTCCATGCAGAACGTGCCCTCCTCAATACCCATCACCAGGCTAACCCATCCTCCCAAACCCCTCCCCTCTAGAACCCTCAGTTTGTTTTTCAGACTCCATTGTCTCTCATGGTTCTTCTCCCCCTCCGATTTCCCCCCCTTCATTCTTCCCCTCCTGCTACATTCTTCTTCTTCTTTTTTTCTTTCTTAACATATATTGCATTATTTGTTTCAGAGGTACAGATCTGAGATTCAACAGTCTTGCACAATTCACAGCGCTTACCAGAACACATACCCTCCCCAGTGTCCATCACCCAGTCACCCCGTCCCTCCCACCCCACCCCCCACTCCAGCAACCCTCAGTTTGTTTCCTGAGATTAAGAATTCCTCATATCAGTGAGGTCATATGATACATGTCTTTCTCTGTTTGACTTATTTCGCTCAGCATAATACCCTCCAGTTCCATCCACGTCGTTGCAAATGGCAAGATCTTATTCCTTTTGATGGCTGCATAATATTCCATTGTATATATATACCACTTCTTCTTTATCCATTCATCTGTTGATGGACATCTTGGCTCTTTCCACAGTTTGGCTATTGCGGACATTGCTGCTATAAACATCGGGGTGCACGTAGCCTTTCGGGTCCCTACTTTTGTATCTTTGGGGTGAATACCCAGTAGTGCAATTGCTGGATCATATGGTAGCTCTATTTTCAACTTTTTGAGGAACCTCCATACTGTTTTCCAGAGTGGCTGCACCAGCTTGCATTCCCACCAAAGGTGTAGGAGGGTTCCCCTTTCTCCACATCCTCGCCAACATCTGTCGTTTCCTGACGTGTTAATTTTAGCCATTCTGACTGGTGTGAGGTGGTATCTCATTGAGGTTTTGATTTGGATTTCCCTGATGCCGAGTGATATTGAACACTTTTTCATGTGTCTGTTGGCCATTTGGATGTCTTCTTTGGAAAAATGTCTGTTCATGTCTTCTGCCCATTTCTTCATTGGATTCTTTGTTCTTTTGGTGTTGAGTTTGATGAGTTCTTTATAGATTTTGGATACTAGCCCTTTATCTGATATGTCATTTGCAAATATCTTCTCCCATTCTGTCAGTTGTCTTTTGGTTTTGTTGACTGTTTCCTTTGCTTTGCAAAAGCTTTTTATCTTGATGAAGTCCCAATAGTTCATTTTTGCCCTTGCTTCCCTTGCCTTTGGCGATGTTTCTAGGAAGAAGTTGCTGCGGCTGAGGTCGAAGAGGTTGCTGCCTGTGTTCTCCTTTAGGATTTTGATGGACTCCTGTCTCACATTGAGGTCTTTCAACCATTTGGAGTCTATTTTTGTGTGTGGTGTAAGGAAATGGTCCAGTTTCATTCTTCTGCATGTGGCTGTCCAATTTTCCCAACACCATTTGTTGAAGAGACTGTCTTTTTTCCATTGGACATTCTTTCCTGCTTTGTCAAAGATGAGTTGACCATACAGTTGAGGGTCCATTTCTGGGCTCTCTATTCTGTTCCATTGATCTATGTGTCTGTTTTTGTGCCAGTACCATACTGCCTTGATGATGACAGCTTTGTAGTAGAGCTGGAAGTCTGGAATTGTGATGCCGCCAGCTTTGCTTTTCTTTTTCAACATTCCTCTGGCTATGCGGGGTCTTTTCTGGTTCCATACAAATTTGAGGATTATTTGTTCCATTTCTTTGAAGAAAGTGGATGGTATTTTGATGGGGATTGCATTGAATGTGTAGATTGCTCTAGGTAGCATTGACATCTTCACAATATTTGTTCTTCCAATCCATGAGCATGGAACGTTTTTCCATTTCTTTGTGTCTTCCTCAATTTCTTTCATGAGTATTTTATAGTTTTCTGAGTACAGATCCTTTGCCTCTTTGGTTAGATTTATTCCTAGGTATCTTATGGTTTTGGGTGCAATTGTAAATGGGATCGACTCCTTAATTTCTCTTTCTTCTGACTTGTTGTTGGTGTATAGGAATGCCACTGACTTCTGTGCATTGATTTTATATCCTGCCACTTGACTGAATTCCTGTATGAGTTCTAGCAGTTTTGGGGTGGAGTCTTTGGGATTTTCCACATAAAGTATCATATCATCTGCAAAGAGTGAGAGTTTGACTTCTTCTTTGCCAATTTGGATGCCTTTGATTTCTTTTTGTTGTCTGATTGCTGTGGCTAGGACTTCCAATACTATGTTGAATAGCAGTGGTGATAGTGGACATCCCTGCCGCGTTCCTGACCTTAGGGGGAAAGCTCTCAGTTTTTCCCCATTGAGAATGATATTTGCTGTAGGTTTTTCATAGATGGCTTTTATGATATTGAGGTATGTACCCTCTATGCCTATACTCTGAAGAGTTTTGATCAAGAAAGGATGCTGTACTTTGTCAAATGCTTTTTCTGCATCTATTGAGAGGATCATATGATTCTTGTTCTTTCTTTTGTTAATGTATTGTATCACGTTGATTGATTTGCGGATGTTGAACCAACCTTGCAGCCCAGGGATAAATCCCACTTGGTCGTGGTGAATAATCCTTTTAATGTACTGTTGGATCCTATTGGCTAGTATTTTGGTGAGAATTTTTGCATCCATGTTCATCAGGGATATTGGTCTGTAATTCTCCTTTTTGATGGGGTCTTTGTCTGGTTTTGGGATCAAGGTAATGCTGGCCTCATAAAATGAGTTTGGAAGTTTTCCTTCCATTTCTATTTTTTGGAACAGTTTCAGGATAGGTATTAATTCTTCTTGAAATGTTTGGTAGAATTCCCCTGGGAAGCCATCTGGCCCTGGGCTTTTGTGTTTGGGAGATTTTTGATGACTGCTTCTATTTCCTTAGTGGTTATAGGTCTGTTCAGGTGTTCTATTTCTTCCTGGTTCAGTTTTGGTAGTTGATACATCTCTAGGAATGCATCCATTACTTCCAGGTTATCTAATTTGCTGGCATAGAGTTGCTCATAATATGTTCTTATAATTGTTTGTATTTCTTTGGTGTTGGTTGTGATTTCTCCTCTTTCATTCATGATTTTGTTGATTTGGGTCATTTCTCTTTTCTTTTTGATAAGTCTGGCCAGGGCCTTATTAATCTTGTTAATTCTTTCAAAGAACCAGCTCCTAGTTTCGTTGATCTGTTCTACTGTTCTTTTGGTTTCTATTTCATTGATTTCTGCTCTGATCTTTATTATTTCTCTTCTCCTGCTGGGTTTAGGCTTTATTTGCTGTTCTTTCTCCAGCTCCTTTAGGTGTAGGGTTAGGTTGTGTACTTGAGACCTTTCTTGTTTCTTGAGAAAGGCTTGTATTGCTATATACTTTCCTCTTAGGACTGCCTTTGCTGTATCCCAAAGATTTTGAATAGTTGTGTTTTCATTTTCATTGGTTTCCATGAATTTTTTTAATTCTTCTTTAATTTCCTGGTTGACCCATTCATTCTTCAGTAGGATGCTCTTTAGCCTCCATGTATTTGAGTTCTTTCCGACTTTCCTCTTGTGATTGAGTTCTAGTTTCAAAGCATTGTGGTCTGAAAATAGGCAGGGGATGATCCCAATCTTCTGGTACCGGTTGAGACCTGATTTATGACCTAGGATGTGATCTATTCTGGAGAATGTTCCATGGGCACTAGAGAAGAATGTGTATTCCGTTGCTTTGGGATGGAATGTTCTGAATATGTCTGTGAAGTCCATTTGGTCCAGTGTGTCATTTAAAGTCTTTATTTCCTTGTTGATCTTTTGCTTAGACGATCTGTCCATTTCAGTGAGGGGGGTGTTAAAGTCCCCCACTATTATTGTATTGTTGTCGATGTGTTTCTTTGCTTTTGTTATTAATTGCCTTATATAATTGGCTGCTCCCATGTTAGGGGCATAGATATTTACAATTGTTAGATCTTCTTGTTGGATAGACCCTTTAAGTAGGATATAGTGTCCTTCCTCATCTCTTATTACAGTCTTTGGTTTAAAATCTAATTTGTCTGATATAAGGATTGCCACCCCAGCTTTCTTTTGGTGTCCATTAGCATGGTAAATGGTTTTCCACCCCCTCACTTTCAATCTGGGGGTGTCTTTGGGTCTAAAATGAGTCTCTTGCAGACAGCATATCGATGGGTCTTGTTTTTTAATCCAATCTGATAGCCTGTGTCTTTTGATTGGGGCATTTAGCCCATTTACATTCAGGGTAACTATTGAAAGATAGGAATTCAGTGCCATTGTATTGCCTGTAAAGTGACTGTTACTGTATATTGTCTGTGTTCCTTTCTGGTCTATGTTGCTTTTAGGCTCTCTCTTTGCTTAGAGGACCCCTTTCAAGATTTCTTGTAGGGCTGGTTTTGTGTTTGCAAATTCCTTTAGTTTTTGTTTGTCCTGGAAGCTTTTGATCTCTCCTTCAATTTTCAATGACAGCCTAGCTGGATATAGTATTCTTGGCTGCATATTTTTCTCATTTAGTGCTCTGAATATGTCCTGCCAGTCCTTTCTGGCCTGCCAGGTCTCTGTGGATAAGTCTGTTGCCAATCTAATGTTTCTACCATTGTAGGTTACATATCTCTTCTCCCGAGCTGCTTTCAGGATTTTCTCTTTGTCTCTGAGACTCGTAAGTTTTACTATTAGATGTCGGGGTGTTGACCTATTTTTATTGATTTTGAGAGGGGTTCTCTGTGCTTCCTGGATTTTGATGCCTGTTTCCTTCCCCAAATTAGGGAAGTTCTCTGCTATAATTTGCTCCATTATACCTTCTGCCCCTCTCTCTCTTTCTTCTTCTTCTGGGATCCCAATTATTCTAATGTTGTTTCGTCTTATGGTATCGTTTATCTCTCGAATTCTGCCCTCGTGATCCAGTAGTTGTTTATCTCTCTTTTTCTCAGCTTCTTTATTTTCCATCATTTGGTCTTCTATCTCACTGATTCTTTCTTCTGCCTCATTTATCCTAGCAGTTAGCGCCCCCATATTTGATTGCACCTCATTGATAGCCTTTTTGATTTCTACTTGGTTCGATTTTAGTTCTTTTACTTCTCCAGAAAGGGTTTCTCTAATAACTTCCATGTTTTTTTCAAGCCCAGCTAGTATCTTTAAAGTGATGATTCTGAACTCTAGATCTGACATCGTACTAATGTCCGTATTGAGTAGGTCCCTGGCAGTCGGTACTACCTCTTGTTCTTTTTGTTGAGGTGATTTTTTCCATCTTGTCATTTTGTGCAGAGGAGAATAGATTAATGAGAGAACAAAATGCTAGCAGGGTAACAATGTCCCCAGAAAATATACTCTAAACAAATCAGAAAAGACCTGAAGCAGTGGGAAAAGAAAGGGAAAGAGAGAAAAAAGAAAAGGAAAGAAAAAAAGAAAAAAGAAAAAGATAAAGATAAAAACAAACAAAGGCAGAACAAAACAAAACAAAACAAAAACAGAATGTGATCAAATATGATCAGGCTGGATTATAGATCAGTGCCACACACTAGATTTTGGGTGTATTTTGGTCTGTTAAAAGAAAGTCCCTCCCAAAATTTTAAAGAAAGAAAAACTTATATATGTACAAAATAAGGGTTGATATGATGAAGGGATGGAATATGACTGTAAAGATGGAAATTATAAAAAATTTTAAAAAAGGATTTGATAAGTTGTTTGAAAAAAGAAAGAAGAGGATTAAAAAAAAAAAAGAAAAAAGAAAAAAGGGAGAGAATGTGATCAGGCAGGGGAGTAGAAAAAAACCATACACTAGAGATTTAGAGTATATTTTGATCTGTTAGAAGAAACTATCTCAAGATTTTAAAGAGAGAACAACTTATATATATATGCCAAAAATACGGGTAACTACTATGAAGGGATAGAATATGACTTTAAAAATGAAAAATAAAAATGTTTTTTTTTTAAAAAAGGGATTGATAAGATGTTGGTTGAAAAAGGGAAAAAGAAAAATTCAAAAAAAAAGAAAAAAGGAAAAAAGAAACAAAGACAGTTAAAAAAAATAATTAACTTTGAAAGACTAAAGAATCATGGTAAAAAAGCCATGAATTCTATGTGCAGTATTCCCCTAGCGCTGGAGTTCTGCCGTTCTCACTGATCGGTAAACCTGGTCTTGGCTGGCTGTTCTCGCTGATCTTCTGGGGGAGGGACCTGTTGCCGTGGTTCCCAAATGTCTTTGCCGGAGGCAGAATTGCCCCGCCCTTGCCGGTCCGGGCTAAGTAATCTGCTCGGGTTTGCTCTCCGGAGCTTTTGTTCCCTGCAAGCTCTCCGTACAGCTTTGGAGGCGGAGAGTGAAAACGGCGGCCTCCCAGTCTCCGCCCCGGCGGAGCCGAGAACTCGGGGTCCCGCTCCTCAGCGAGCCCCCAGAGAAAAGCAGTCAGTCACTCCCGTCTCCCCGGTCTCCGGCCACACTCCGCGCTCACCCGGCCTGTGACCACGCCTTTCTATCTGGCACCCGACCCCGGGTGGAGTCTCCAAACCCAGCAGATCCCCGCGGTGCGCTCCCGCACCTCTCCTCCCGGGGGAAGAAGGTGAGTCTCCCCGGATCTGCCGCTTGTTGGGTCCCTGCTGGAGGAGCAGTGGCCCGACTGTGCCGCGGATCACGGTTTATGGCAACCCCGAGCTGAGAGCCCGCGCCTGGGCTCTGTCTCTGCAGCTGGCTTCCCTGCTCCGATACCTGGGAGCTCTGCCGCACTCAGGCACCCCCGGTCTTTCTGTGACCCCGAGGGTCCTGAGACCACACTGTCCCGCGAGGGTTCCACCCCCCACTTCGCCACCAGAGTGACGTCCCTCAGCGGAGCAGACTTCTAAAAGTTCCGATATTGTGCTCCGCAGCTCTATCACTTGCCAGAAGCGGCCGACGGAGGCCCCTCCCCCGCCATCTAGCCTCCCGAATATCGCCTCGGATTCACTTCTCCGCACGTCCTACCTTCCAGAAAGTGGTCGCTTTTCTGTTCAGAGAGTTTCTGCTCTTCTTTTCTTCGATCTCCTGTTGAGTTCGTAGGTGTTCAGAATGGTTTGATCCCTATCCAGCTGAATTCCTGAGAGGAGACGAAATCCAGGTCTCCTACTCCTCCACCATCTTGCTCCGCCCCCCATTTCCTATACTTCTTGCCCCTGTCATAGAGTCAGCCAGCAAAGAAACCCAAAACCCACTCAAATCTGGTGCCTCTGCCTTTGAAGAGATTAAAGTTCAAGTTAGACACTAATGATATAACTATTACCAAGTACACAAAGTGAATGCAAATGTTCACAATCATATATGTGTGAGCCACCCCAAGCACTCCAGAGAATTCACTCTGCTGCTTATACATTTGGTTAGTGAAGAAACATCAGAGGGAGAAGCTTTTTAGCTTTCAGAAGCAAATCGTCTAATAATCATGGGAACTGTCAGCTTTGAAAAATGGAAATTTTGTGACACTCTTGTGGGGTCCCCCCAGTGTTTTGCATATGGTTTCAGAAGGGGGGATCTTTATTGATATTCTGCAGAGATTCCAGCAAAATCTATCCAGGGTCCCAACTTCCTGCAAATCCTCCTAATGAATCCCTAGGCAAAAGACAACAGTTATGATACTCCCAGAACAGGCTTCAGACCAAAACATTGACTGTCTCTGTGGAAAATAGAAATAAATCCTAATATCTCCATGTGCTGTACACACTTCTTATTTTTTGGCTTGCCTAGGAGGATTCATCTGTCTAGATTAGGTGACTAGAGTTTTGGGATTCTTGCAAGAAGCTACTTCTGCCTGTCTGAACCCTAAGATAGCATATAAGAATTAAATGGCCCAACTGAAAGGGGCTTTGGGTTTTCTTCTGAACTGTACACAAAGACCTGTTTTATTATGAAGGCTCTGATCCCCCATATAAGGCTAGAATAGCAGGAAACAAGAACAGGTTATGGGTAGGAAAAGGCTGCAAGCCTGAGCACTTCTAACTGCCCATTCCAGTTCACTAAAATACAACAGCAAAAAGCATTGTCCTCTGCAGCTTGTTTTGATAGTCCTTATATCATTTATCATGTATCTACTTCCAAATTCTACAAATTGGTCCCACAATTTCCCCACCTGAAGTTCTACTCACTAGGAGAAAAAAAAGGGGAGAGAGCAAATGGATCTAACAAACTTATACAGAACATTCCACCCAAAGCAGAATATGCATTCTTCTTAAGCACACATACAACAGTCTCTAGGATAGGTCATGTGTTAGATAACAAAACAGGTCCTAGTAAAGCTAAGAAGACTGAAATCATACTATTTTGTCTGACCATCATGAAACTAGAAATTAATCACAGAAGGAAAACTGGAAAATTCATAAATACGTGAAAATTAAACTACACACTCTCGAACAACCAATAAGTCAACAAAGAAATCAAAAGACAAATTAGAAAATATCTTACAAAAGTGAAAATGAACACACAACAGACATACTAAAACTTATGGGATGCATCAAAAGCAGTACTAAGAGGGAGGTTTAGAGTTCTAAACACCTAGATGAAAAAAGAAGAAAGATCTCAAATCACCACTTCACTTTTCACTTTAAGGAACTAGAAAAAGAAGAACAAAGCCTAAAGTTAGCAGAAGGAAAGAAAAAATAAAAATTAGAGCAGAAATAAATGAAATAGAGAATTAAAAAACTTAACTGGGATGGTTTTTTGAAAATAACAAAATTGAAAAACCTATTAGCTAAGAAAAACAGAAGGTTCAAATAAATAAAATGAAAAATGAAAGAAGAAACATTATAACTGATAACAGAAATACATAGGATCACAAGAGACTACTATGAACAATTAATTATATGCCAAACAATTGGCCAACCTAGAAGAAATGGGCACATTTCTTTTTTTTTTTTAAGATTTTATTTATTTATTTGACAGAGAGAGACACAGCGAGAGAGGGAACACAAACAGGGGAAGTGGGAGAGGGAGAAGCAAGCTTCCCACTGAGCAGGGAGCCCAATGCAGGGCTCGATCCCAGGACCCTGGGACCATGACCTGAGCCGAAGGCAGACACTTAGCCATCTGAGCCACCCAGGTGCCCCGAAATGGGTACATTTCTAGAACCTACAACCTACCAAGACTGAATCATGAAGAAACAGAAAATCTGAACAGACCAATAATGAGTACGGAGATTAAAGCAGTAATCAAAAACCATCCAACAAAGAGAAGCCCCAGACCAGATGGCTTCACTGGCAAATCCTACCAAACATTTAAAGAATAATTAACACCAGTCCTTCTCAAAGTTTTCCAAAATATTGACAAGGAGAGAACATTTTCAAATTCATTTTACAAGGCCAGCATTATCCTGATACCAAAGACAGAAAAAGACACTAAAGACAGAAAACTACAGGCCAATAATCCTGATAAATAGATGCAAAATATTAGCAAACCAGATTCAACAGGATCATTCACCATGACCAATAGGAGTTATCCCTAGGATGCAAGGATGATTCAACATATAAAAATCAATCAAGGTAATACACCACACTAACAGGACAAAAGAGTCAAAACATATGATTATTTTAATAGATGTAGATAATATATTTGTCAACATTCACCACCTTTTCATGATAAAAGCATCCAACAAACTAGGTATAGCAGAAAATTAGCTCAACATAACAAAAGCCACATACAAAAATCCCACAGCTAATTTTACACTCAATGGTGAAAACCTGAATGCTCTTCTTCTAAGATTAAGAACAAGGCAATAAATTGTATATTCAATATACTACCGGAAGTCCTAGGCAGAGCAGTTAGGCAAAAAAAGGAAATAAAAGACATCCAAATAGAAAAAGATGCAAAATGACCTCTTAGCAGATGACATTATCATATATAGGAAATCCTAAAGATTAAACAAAGGAACTGTCAGAACTGATAAATAAAGTTGGCAAAGTTGCAGTTACAAAATCAACATATGAAAATCATCTGTGGTTTCTATACGCTAACAATAAACAATACAAAGAGGAAATTAAGAAATCAATCCCATTCACAGCAACATTAAAAAAGAATAAAATAGGAGTAAACTTAACCAAGGAGGTTAAAGACGCTAGACTAAAAAATACAAAACATTGCTGAAAGTAACTGACGAAGTAACAATTAAATGGAAAGGCATCCCGTGTTCATGAATTGGAAGACTGAATATTGTTAAAATATCCATACTACTCGAAGTGATGTATAGATTCAATGTTATCCACGTTGAAATCCCAATGACATATTTTGTAGAAATAGGAAAAAAGTCTGAAAATTCATATGGAACCACAAAAGACCCCAAATAGCTAAAAGCATCTTGAGAAAGAATAAAGCTGGAGGTCTCACACTGGCTGACTTCAAAACATATTACAAAGCTACAATAATCAAAACAGTATGGTTACTGGCATAACAAACAGAGACCAATGAAACAGAATAGAGAGCCCAGAAAGAAACCTACCCACACACAGTCAAATTATCTTCAACAAAGGTGCCAAGATACACAATAGGGAAAATATAATCTCTTCAACAAATGGTGCTGCAGCATTATTCACAATAGCCAAGAGGTGGAAACAACCCAAATACCCATCAAAAGATAAAATGGATAAACAGATAAGTGGATAAAGAAAATGTGGTGTATACAAAAAATGGAATATTATTCAGCCTTTAAAAGGAGATCCTATCATATGCTACAACATGGATAAACCATGAGCGCATTATACTAAGTGAAATAAGTCAGCCACAGAAGGAAAATATTGCATGATTTCACTTACAAGAAGCATCTAACATAGCCATATTCAAAGAAGCAGAAAGAGAATGGTAGTTGGCAGAGGCTGAGAGTAAGGAGAAATGAGTAGTAGGTATTCAATGGGCATTGAATTCAATCACGTAAGAAGATAGAGAAATGAAAAAAGACCATTATTTTATTTTTTATTAACATATTATGTATTATTTGTTTCAGGGGTACAGGTCTGTGATTCATCAGTCTTACACAATTCACAGTGCTCACCATAACACATACCCTCCCCAATGTCCATCACCCAGCCACCCCATCTCTCCCACCCCCCCACTCCAGCAACCCTCAGTTTGTTTCCTGAGATTAAGAGTCTCTTATGGTTTGTCTCCCTCTCCGGTTTCAAAAGACCATTATTTTAACAGATTTAGTCTTGCATCAGAGAGAATCACAGCCCTCCATGACTTCGCGAGCAATCAGGCCTAGTGATCTAAACAGAATTCTAAACAGAATTCAGGTAACTACCCTTGCTTTTCCCAGCATCACTCAACCAAAATTTGATGCCTCTCATCATGGACTTGGTCTTACCCAGTGTCCAAGGCATTTGCAATCAAGGCTACCATATCTTGGCATCAGACAGGCTCAGGAGTCTAGGATTGCTGCCCTGAGCTTCCTGTCTATGATGTCTGAAATGAACTTGGGGTACCTGTTTGCTCACTTAGCCTAATACAGATCTTATAGTTGTTTAATCATTCTTCCAATGTAAGACTTCCAGTTTGCTTGCATTTTTCATTATAGTCAGTCAAGTAATAAGCATGCTAACATAAAGTTACTGTGCATAACTCTGCTAATACTCTTAGAAAACATTTCTAGAAGGGAAATTACCGTGAAGACAGATATTATCAAAATTGTTTCTAGAAGTGTTACTATCAATTTACACCCTCACCAGTTACCTATGAGTGCCCAATTCATCTTGTCCCTGTCAAAACTGAGTATAAATTATTTTCAAATTTCAGAAGTGAAAATACTTTCTACCTTGAATGTATCTTTTTTGATTATTAGAGAGGTCGAACTTTTTTTCATAGTTCTTGGCCTAATGCATTTCATCTTAGATCATCAAAGATGAAATGTGGTTATTTACTGTTGATAGCCTCTACATTCCCTCATTTATACTATAGAGAACTGATAAGTTCAATCATTGTGATTGAATATATTTTGTTATCTTTGTATTTGTCCTATGCTATGGTGATACATACAAATCAAAAGCTGCTTATACTTTATTATAAGTTGCAACTTTAATCAATATAAAACCATGTTGCCATGTAATAGTCCCTTCTGTTCTTTGTGTTAATTTGATTTGTAAATGTTTATATTTTCTTTTAATATTTTAATATTATAGCAAAGTAACAATCTTGACTGTAACTTTAACCAAATTGTAGGATCTATTAGGAGACTGAATTAATTCCTTCATAACTGTTAATAGTAACTGATAAATACATTCGTATTTTTGTTATTTTGTTTCAAGCTGTATGCTAAGTTTTGTTTGTTTTTTTTTTTGTCGCTTCTTTTATGCTTCATCTTTGGTGTTATAGACTGTTACTTTTATATTCTATAGGGTTTGGAAAATAGAAATCACGCTCTTAATTATTAATAGTCTGAATACTATAAATACATAATTAAACTTCCATTTAATAATGAAGAATGAATTACAACTTCCAAATTCTCACAAGCATAGCAAGAATTTTTGTGCATACATCCTTCCCATTCATTCTGTCCCTCTATTTGCAGCAGTCAATAATTTTCTTCTGAATAATATAATGGGCTGATACTTGGCCACAGGCTCCCATACATCAAATGGCAGGTGTCCATTCTGATCATTCAGTTTTCCTCACTTAGTGGCTATAAATACCACTGGCTGTGGATCTAGGTTATTACCATACAAGGATTACACTTAGAATAAAAATCATCTTTGTTAAACAATAGTTTGGGCTTTTGTAATGCAAATCTGTAACCATGTTTAAAAAAAAAATCCTCTATGTTGTTGTTTCATGTTATATGTTATCATTCTTGTAAAAATTGAAAAAAATTGGATTACATCTCTAAATTACTTGTTTTAGGACAATTTGATAGTAGTTGGTTATCCTGTAAGATAAAGGAGAATATCTTATAGTTACCTTATGACATGAAGAACAACTTGACTTATCAAGGAATTCTTTTTGTGTTTAAGAAATACTTGAAGACACAAGTGTCTGGGAGAAAAATAAGCCTGATTATAGTTCACTTTATGAAACTGATTTATTTTGCAATTCTATGCTGCTTCTTTTTCCTTACAATGAAAAATCTTGACAGTCCTGACTAGTAGTTGGCCTCTTTCATTAATTTTATCCACTACTCAATAAGTTCATTTGAATTATAGAGTCAGACTTTTTTAGTTCAAGGACAACTTCTTCTGTGTTACGTTTGGTAATTATTACTCTTAAAAGAATTCAAGTTTATTCCTTTGGAATAACTAAAAGCTTAGGTTGTATCTCCAATACCTGCCTTCTGTATTTATAGTTTTATCTCTTTGCCTTTTCCTCTATCCTGAGACAGATTTTTTCTTTTTAGTTTATTATTCACATTGCTGAATCTATTTTGTATATTATCAATTCAGTACTCTAAGAATCCCAACGTCGATTTATTTCCAGTGTGGCATTTGGCTTCTTGAACTATTTTTTTTAATTTAAACAAGTTTCCTTTACATCTATGCCTCAATTGTAGTCTTTCATTGCGTTATGATTTCCCGTATCTCTATTATAGACCAAACTCTTAAAACTCTTTGAAGACACCAAGACGTATTTTCAGTGTTTTCTTTGTTGAAAAAGAAAACTCCTCGCTTTTAGAGATATTTTCTTCCTTTCAATCTATAGGGTCATACTCTTTTTATATATTTTTACAGAGCCTAAGACTTTTTTCAGCTTTATTGAAGTATCATTTACACTTAATGAAATTCATCCATTTTAAGCATGCAATGTGATGAATTTTGGTAACTGTAGGCAAGCAGGTATCCTCTACCACAATCAAGATAAACAATATTGGTACTATCTAAAATGTTTTCTCTTAGCTCTTTAATAGGCAATCTTCTTTGCCATACCTTGTCCCCAAGAAACCATAAACTGATTTCTGCACCTATAGTTTTGCCTTTCCTGGACCTTCATATCAGTGGAATAATGTAGTATTATTTTCATGTGTTTGACTTCTAACACTCAGCATAATGTGTTTTTGGAATTATCCATTTTTTTCTGTGTATTAATAGTGCATTGAACTTAAAAAAAGTGCGTGTCTTTTATGGTTGAGTAGTAGTCTATAATTCTGAATTTTCTTCATCCATTCACAAGTTGATAAACAGTTGGGTTTCCAGTTCTGGCCTATTACAAATTATGCTTCTATGAGCATTCATATACAATGTGTAGACATACATTTTCATTTCTGTTGAGTGAATACCTAAGAATGAGGTTTCTGTTTGATAGGGTAGATATATTTTTAGCTTTATAGAATACTCACTGTCATCCTATTTTCTGAAGTGGTATTTTACATTACCACCACCAGTAAAGTATGAGAATTCCAACTACTTCATATCCTTGCTAATATTTGGTGTTCAGCCTTTTTAATTTTAGCTATTCTAGTGGGTTTATAGTGGCATCTCATTTTTATTTCCCCTATCACTAGTGAAGTTGGCCAACTTTTCATGTACTTATTAGCCATGGGTCCATCTTTTCTACAGTTTCTCTTAGGATCCCCCCGGCCCTGCCTTTTTGTTTTTGTTTTTTTGCTTTTGCCTTTTGATCATTGAGTGGAAGAGTACATTTTTATATTTTGGATACAAAGCAAGAATGTGTTTTGCAACTATTTTCTCTAAGTTCATGGCTTGCCTTTTTGTTTTTTTTTGTTTTTTTTTTTTTTTTTTTAAGATTTTATTTATTTATTTGAGAGAGAGAGAATGAGAGACAGAGAGCATGAGAGGGAGGAGGGTCAGAGGGAGAAGCAGACTCCCTGCCGAGCAGGGAGCCCGATGCGGGACTCGATCCCGGGACTCCAGGATCATGACCTGAGCCGAAGGCAGTTGCTTAACCAACTGAGCCACCCAGGCGCCCGCCTTTTTGTTTTCTTAATTATATCTTTCAAAGAGGTAAGTCTTTAATTTTGATAAAGTCAATTTTAACATTTTTATGCCTCATGCTTTTTGTCTTAACCTTATCCAAAATCACAAAAAAATTCTATTGTTTGTTCTAAAATTTTTGAGTTTTGACTCAGATTTAGGTCTATGATCTATTTCAAGTAATTTTTCACATGGGGTGGCTATGTATTTCCCCCCTAGGAACGCCTTTGCAGTATCCCATAGGTTTTGGACCAATATATTTTTGTTCTCATTGGTTTCCAGGAATTGTTTAAATTCTTCTTTGATTTCCTGGTTGGCCCAAACATTCTTTTTTTTTTTTTAAAGATTTTATTTTATTTATTTGACAGAGAGAGAGAGAGAGAGACCAGCTAGAGAGGGAACACAAGCAGGGGGAGTGGGAGAGGGAGAAGCAGGCTCCCGGCCGAGCAGAGAGCCCAATGCGGGGCTTGATCCCAGGACCCTGGGATCATGACCTGAGCCGAAGGCAGACGCTTAACGACTGAGCCACCCAGGCGCCCCTGGCCCAAACATTCTTGAGCAGAGTGGTCTTTAGCTTCCAAATGTTTGAATTTCTTCCAAATTCTTTCTTGTGATTGAGTTCCAGTTTTAAAGCATTATGGTCTGAGAATATGCAGGGAATAATCTAAACCTTTTGGTATTAGTTGAGACCTGATTTGTGACCCAGTATGTGGTCTATTTTGGAGAAAGTTCCATGCGCGCTCGAGAAGAATGAGTATTCTGTTGTTTTAGGGTGGAATGTTCTGTATATATCTATGTGGTCCATCTGGTCCAGTGTGTCATTCAAAGCTCTTGTTTCTTTCTTGATTTTCTAGTTAGATGATCTGTCTATTGCTGAGAGTAGAATCCATCAAAATCCTAGAGGAGAACATAGGCAGTAACCTCTTCGACATCGGCCACAGCAACTTCTTTCAAGATACATCTCCAAAGCAAAGTGAAACAAAAGCAAAAATGAACTTTTGGGACTTCATCAAGATAAAAAGCTTCTGCACAGCAAAAGAAACAGTCAACAAAACAAAGAGGCAACCCACAGAATGGGAGAAGGTATTTGCAAATGACACTACAGACAAAGTGCTAAGATTTCCAAGATCTATAAAGAACTTCTCAAACTCAACACCCAAAAAACAAATAATCAAGTCAAAAAATGGGCAGAAGACATGAACAGACACTTCTCCAAAGAAGACATACAAATGGCTAACAGACACATGAAAAAATGTTCTTCATCATTAGCCATCAGGGAAATTCAAATCAAAACCACATTGAGATACCACCTTACACCAGTTAGAATGGCAAAAATTGACAAGGCAAAAAACAACAAATGTTGGAGAGGTCGTAGAGAAAGGGGAACCCTCTTACACTGTTGATGGGAATGCAAGTTGGTACAGCCACTTTGGAAAACAGTGTGGAAGTTCCTCAAAAAATTAAAAATAGAGCTACCCTATGACCCAGCAATTACACTACTGGGTATTTACCCCAAAGACACAGATGTAGTGAAAAGAAGGGCCATATGCACCACAATGTTCATGACAGCAATGTCCACAATAGCCAAACTGTGGAAAGAGCCGAGATGCCCTTCAACAGACAAATGGATAAAGAAGATGTGGTCCATATATACAATAGAATATTACTCAGCCATCAGAAAGGATGAATACCCAACTTTTACACCAATGTGGATGGAACTGGAGGAGATTATGCTAAGTGAAATAAGTCAAGCAGAGAAAATCAATTATCATATGGTTTCACTTATTTGTGGAACATAAGGAATAGCATGGAGGACATTAGAAGAAGGAAGGGAAAAATGAAGAGGGGGGAATCGGAAGGGGAGACGAACCATGAGAGACTATGGACTCTGAGAAACAAACTGAGGGTTTTAGAGGGGAGGGTGGTGGGGGAATGGGTTAGCCCGGTGATGGGTATTAAGGAGGGCACGTATTGCATGGAGCACTGGGTGTTATAGGAAAACAATGAATCATGGGACCCTATATCAAAAACAAATGATGTACTGTATGGTGACTAACATAATAAAATAAAATAAAATTTTAAAAAATAAAAATAAAAATTTTTTCACATGGGGTAATATAGGGGTCAAAGTCTGTTTTTTTCCCACATGGATATTCAGCTTTTCCAGGACCTTCATTGAAAAGAGTATCTTTTCCCCATTAAATTATTTGACACCTTAGGTACAAGTCAATTGGCCACACATTTATTTCTAACCTCTCTCTTCAGTTCCATTGATCAATGTGTCTGTCTTTACCACAGGACCACCCTGTTGTGATTACTGTCCGCTTAGAGTAAATCTTTACATCAGGTAGTGTTAAATCCTTCAATATATTTTGTGTTTTTCAAAATTGTTAACGCTATTCTAGGCTTAGGTATTCTTTGGTTTTCCACTAAAATTGTAAAATAAACTTGTCAATTTCTTGCTAGATTTTTGATGAAAATTGCATCAAATGTACATATTTGGAGGATGAAAGTTCATTGGAGGAAAATGAGAGGTCTGTGTAGCAACCACTTCTCACTGGCCGCATGTGTCAATTTCTCATTGGCTAGGTTGTTGTTGATGGGCAAGGAGAAAATCTTCCTTCACCCTGATAGGATATGTTAAGTAAGTTCCTTCTTATTGGAAAATGCGATGTATGATTCTTCCTGCTGGAGTTTGTGAATGACTGCAAGTGGAGGTGCATGAGAGCTTCCCCTTCGGGGCATCCTAACTCCATTTTAAGTAAGGTTTCCTTTATTCATTTTCACAACCTAATGTTAACACATCACATTTCTTATGCTTTATAGAGCAATGACTGATATTTGTCTTGTTGTGAATTGTCATTTGTATTTAATGAGAAATCAGGAGATATGTCAGGCCCATGTAGTCTGGCATCACATTAACCCAAGATTATCAATAACCTGATTTCTGATTTAAATCCTCTTCCAGACTTAGATTTGGCTTCTAGTTAAGCTCTTAACACTGATTCGCAGTATGACCTTGGCCAAAACCTTTCTAGATGAGGACTACAAAATTACTCATCTATGATGAGATGAGGAACTTATACCATAATGTAAATCAGCATACTGCTTCACTCACCAAAGGAAGAGAGAGAGAGAGAGACCAAGAAACACTCTTAACTATAGAGAACAAACTCATGGTTACCAGAGGGGAGGTAGTGGGAAGTGGGTTAAATAGATGATGGGGATTAAGAGTACATTTATCATGATGAACACTGAGTCATGTATAAAATTACTGAATCACTATATTGTACACCTGAAACTAATATAACACTGTATGTTGACTATATTGGAATTAAAATTTAAAAACTAAATATCACAAAAAAACCTTCCTGCCAAAAAGAAAGAAAGAAAGAAAGAAGGCAAAAAGGTCAGCTGAGTGAACAGTGTAATTAGTTATGGATTTTATTTACGTTACTTCATTCTGATGGCTTTTTGCAAACCTAGGACTGACGAGAACAGCATAATCAAGCTTTTACTTAGACTAATGAAATCAAATTTCAAACTTCCTCAATAACGCACTCTTCATATCTCTAACTGTAGGTTGATACTGAGAAGAAAACATTCTTGGGATTCAGTAGAATATTTATTCATTCAACAAATATTTGAGCACCTACTATGCACCTAGCACAGATACATAATTGAGACATCAGAAAACCAAAGAAAAATCCCTGTCCTCATAGCATTCACTGAGTGGAGGGGATGGGGCACAGATAATAAATGATATATAAATAAATGCATTATATCTTATTTTAGAAGGTAAAGATTACTCTGGATATATTTTAAAAGAGCAAGAAACATGGATGAGGAATAAGAGCAGTAATGAACAACAGGTTACAATTTTAGGGTGGCCAGGAATACCCTCATGAATAATTGAACAAAATTTTTAAAGAGATGAAGAAATCAGCCATGTGAATAGCTGGGCAAAAAATGATTCCAGAAAAAAAAATGTCCAGTAAAAAGACCTTAAGAAGTAGGTATGCCTAGAGTGTTTGAGAAATCACAAATGCCAGCATAGCTGGAGTAAAGGGAGTCCAGTAGGGACTAGAAGGAGCCAGTAGGAGACCAGATCATATAGGGCCTTGTAGAGTCTTGGGATTTTATCATGAGTCAGTTGGAAGATTTGGAGGATTTTGAACAAAGGGCTTATGCAACAACTTTAATTTTAAAAGGTTTGATCTAGTTGCTAGGTAGAAAAGAGCCTGAAGCAGGGCAAATGTAAAGTTAGGAAATTTTTGTAATAGTCCAGACCAGTGATGACAGATGGCTCAGACAAGGGTGGTTTAAATAAAGGTGGTAAGAAGTAGTTGTACTAGGAATGTATTTTGAAGATGGAGTCAATGATATTTCCCCAATTTTTTTAGATCAAGTATGAAACAGAAAAGAGTCAAGATGACTACAATGAATTTACAGGGAGCAAGAAGAGAGATGGACTATGGTAAATGAGATAGGGAAGGAGCGCATGAAGACATTTATTGGGTGGGATGGAAACGTTATAAATTCGCTTTTAATATTTAAGTGGAATTGAGAGGAGGGAGTTAGAGATGTACAGTACAGGTCTGGAGTTAAAAAAAGAGGTCTGGATTCAAGATAGAACTCTAGGAGTCATCAGTATATAAAAGATATTTAAAGTAAAAGGAAGTAAACGGAAGTAAAAATTATCATTTCATGAAACTTCCCAGAAGTGTTTTAAAACAGAATTCTCATTTTTCTTCATCTCCTACTCCAAACCATTTCAAACACATCCTACAGAGAGATGCTGCTAGTTTACAGGTTTTCAGGGCCCTGGCTCTGGCACCTGGCCTGGATGCACCTGCCGATACTGACTGGTTGGCAGGTCCACATCACCAGTCATCAGGAATTCATGCAGATGACAGATTTCGCTCTGAGTACCTGAAGCAATTACACACACCCTAGTCCTGGCAGCTCCTCCAGAATAAAGGCAGGAGGCCTGCCAGGATCCCACCTTGATGGTGTGAATACATAACTGTGCATCACCTAATGAGGAGGCTGCACGCCAATAACGTTCTTGCTTGTCAAAAATCTTATACCCTAATACCAAAAGCTGGGAGACTCTACTAAAGCAGTCTGGATAAAGAAGTCACACACCCCACAAATAACTAAATATTAATTCTTAAAGTATTTTCTCCCAAATAATAGAATAGGATCTATGGAAACAAGAGAAGGCAAAGACGATTTAAGGCCAGGAAGGACTGGAGAAGAGCTATGTTTAAGAAAAAAGAAAAATAACATTGACATCACCTACACAGGCTTGCTGGACTCAGAGAACTCAGGTATATTTGGGAGGGGGCGGGTAGAGTAAGCCAAAAGCAAGTAGAACTAAGGTTGGAAGCACTAACTGAACTCTCTGGATGGCCCTCAAATAAGTAGCCCAAAATCCAATAGTTAGTGTTCGAAAAGGTGCATTGAACTTGGGCTTGCTTTGGCCTACTATCAGCTCTGTTTTAAAAGGTCATCAGAAAAGGAGCCTCTGAATCAGCAATCTTCAACATCCCATCAAAACATCCATGAAGAAGCTCAAAAAAAACATGAAAAATCAGAAAAGGACTGAAAACAGGTCTTAAAAGTCAGCCAGTTGCCAGAAGAAGAAAGTAATGTAAATGTAAAAAACTGTGAAAACAACATTCAAAAATATATTCTGTGGCTGTTTCCCTGGTGATAGCTACAATGACCTCTCTTCTGCCACAAGCTACCATAGGTAAAGGACTTGAACAGACGTTTCTTCAGAGAACACATACAAATAGCCAACAGGTATAAGAAAAGATGCTCCATATCATTAAACATCAGAGAAATACAAATCAAAACCACAATGAGAGATCACCTAAAATCTGTTAGGATGTTCATTAAAAAATAAATAAATAAATAAAGGTAAGTGTTGGCAAGGATGTGGAGAAATTGGAACCCTTGCACACTGTTGGTAATGCAAATTGGTGCAGCAGCCTGGAAAACAATATGGTGGCTCCTCAAAAAGTTAAAAGTAGAATAACTATATGATCCAACAATCCCATGTCTGTGCATTTATCCAAAGGAATTGAAATCAGAATCTTAAAGAGATTTAAAAAATGGGCAGAAGACATGAACAGACATTTTTCCAAAGATGGCCAACAGAGATATGAAAAGACACTCAACATCATTAATCATCAGGAAAATGCAAATCAAAGCCACCTCACACCCGTCAGAATGACTAAAATAAAAAAGACAAGAAATTACAAGTTTCTGGTGAGGATATGGAGAAAAAGGAATTCTCATGCACTGTTGGTGGGAATATAAATTGGTACAGCCACTGTGGAAGACAGTATGGAGGTTCACCAAAAAAATAAAAATGGAGGTACCATATGATCCAATAATTCCACTTTTAGGTGCTTATCCCCTGAAAATGAAAACACTAATGCAAAAATATATATATAATCCTATGTGTATTACAGCATTATCTATAATAGCCAAGATATGGAAGCAACCTAAGTGTCCATCGATAGATGAATAAGATATGATAGATATATAGATATATATGCACATATACACAATGGAATATTACACAGCCATAAAAAGGATGAGATCTTGCCATTTGTGACAACATGATGGACCTACTGGGTACTATGCTAAGTGAAGTAAGTCAGACTGAGAAAGACAAATACCATATAATTTCACTCATATGTGGAATCAAAAAACAAATGAACTGACAAAAAAGCAAAATCAGACTTATAAATACAGAGAATTGATGGTTGCCAGAGGGTAAGGGTTTGGGGAAATAAACAAAATGGGTGAAGGGGAGTGGGAGATACAGGCTTCCAGTTATAGAATGAATAAGTCACAGGAATAAAACGCACAGCATAGGGAACATAGTCCAGTATATTTTAATAGCACTGTATGGTAACAGATGGTGGTTACACTTGAGGTGAGCACAACATAACATAGAGGGATGGGGAATCATCATGTTGCACACCTGACGCCAACATAACATTGTGTGTTGACTGCACTCAAAAAGATTTTTATTTATTTTTTAAAGATTTTATTTATTTATTTGACAGAGACACAGCGAGAGAGGGAACACAAGCAAGGGGAGAGGGAGAGGGAGAAGCAGTCTTCCTGCGGAGCAGGGAGCCCAATGCGGGGCTCGATCCCAGGACCCTGGGATCATGACCTGAGCCGAAGGCAGACGCTTAACCATCTGAGCCACCCAGGCGCCCCACAAAAAAAATTTTAATAAAAATTAAAATAAAAAAATAAATGCAAAGGCAGTATAACTGGAACACAAGGTAGCTTTCTGACTGCAAGGACTCTGCTTTTGGAAGCAGTCTGAATGCTAGTTCTGCCCTTGCCCTGTCCTTCATCTCCCCCAATGAGCAAGAATAAGAAAAGAGATGTATGAGCACACAGTTCAGACATAAAGAGAAAGTTATGACAGGGTGTAAGGAAAGCATATAAGCCTCCCTTCGCTGGTGTCCCAACTCTGCCACCTTTCCCTTCTCCACTGCTTTGTTTATACCTTTACTAGAGCTCTTGTCACTCTCTATTGTATTAACTGCTTATGCCCCTGCTTCCCCACCAGGCTGCATGTGCCTGGAGGGCAGGGACTTTTGATATTTCTGGGTTGTCCATGCTAGCACAGAACTTTGTATATGTTAAGTTGGAACTGCTGCTTTCAAATATTTTGTCCTACAGAAAAAAAAAAAGTAGCTATTTTCATATAACTCAATCTGGTAGGATTCAATGAGTATATATCTAATAAATGATGAATTAAAAAGAACCTGCATCTCTACAGGGTAACCAAAATCAGGCTCACTTCTACAACTCTAAATATCAAAAGACAAATATCTATAGAATTTTAAGTATTGAAAGCCTAAAATTTATACCCAGACTGCCTTTCAAATGTGAATGCCACAGAAAAACGGTCTCAGATATTTTTCTCAGAAGTCATACCATTCCTGTAACATTTATGAAAAAGACAATTTTGAAGACATATTCCAAATGGCCTAAGATATTCCAAATGATACTGGGATATTAGTGTTAAGTAAATTCCTGGCAGAATCTCCCCAAGGAATATAAAAATCCACAATAAAAATTAATCAGAAAAGCCATACCAAGAATTACTGCTGCTGAAAACCACACTAAGCTTTCAACAGGCCTGCCTAGTGACCTAAAAGAAGGTCTTTTAGGTGAAGCTAAAAAGTAAACTATCAGGCTCAGGCTATCTGCCTACACCTGGGGCAGGTAGAGATCTGGGGAGCTGACCCACCTGCAGGCATCAAGTCCATGTATGACAAGTGGGAATATCCCTCCTCCTCCCTCACCTGTGGTTCAGGCAAAGAGCTGGCCAGAAAGGTTGGCAGAGGAGAGGTTCCAAGATATCCTACGGAGTGCCCCGCCTCCAAATCAGGTAGAGTCCAGGACTTCAGACTGATACTCAGCTCTAGAAAAACAATACCAAGACCAGACACTGCACTGGGGTTTAGGGGTCTGCCTCGAGTCCCTGAGAACGAAGAGTCCTTACCAGACCCAAGCAGATCAGAACAGGAACATCATAGCAAAGGAAGGAGACAACGGGGACCCCTGGTCAGGTGAGATCAGAGTGCTAGTGTGCTCTAAGAAGCTCCTACTCCTCCCAGATCAGAGAATGGAAGTGTGGCTAAGCCAGCAGGTGGGAATCAGATGTGAGGATATTGGAGCACACAGAGTCACACTGTAAATGTCTCTCCATGGTTGGGGAGCCCGGGTGGCTCAGTCGGTTAAGCGTCCAACTCCTGGTTTTGGTTCAGGTCATGATCTCAGAGTTGTGAGACCGAGTCCCACGTCGGGCTCTGTGCTCAGCGGGGAGTCTGCTGGAGAGTCTTTCTCTGGCCCTCTGCCCCTACTCGCCCCCCACCCTGCTTTCTCTCTCGCTCTCTCTCCCCCTAAAATAAATAAATAAATCTTTTTTAAAAAGTGTCTCTCCATGGCTGAAGGATAAATGACCAACTTCCTGACACACAGGCCCTGGAAGATCAGGTCCTGCATGTCATCCCTAAGCACTCCAATGGACGTGTGTTTTGTCTCACTGAAATACACCCATCTCCAGGGAGCTTCTGCCACACAACAGAGTTGGTAACTCCCTCCCCCACAGTGACCAGCTCTAAGTCACACACCACACTGCTCTGTGATGACTTGATTACATCTATGCTTCTCTACTTGGCAGAGACCATCTCTCTGTATCCTCAGTGCCTCTCACAGAGCCAGACTATAGAAAGAGACACAAAATACAGGACACAAAGAGCCACGTGTGAGCTCTTCTAAGCTACTGAGGACAAGGCAGTATGACTACTGAGTGGGGCTGCTGAAATTATTGGCATATGGAAAAAAGGGGACTTGGGGACTAGAGCTTGGACTTTACCCTGACTGCCTCTCTTTGATCTCAGGCTGTAAATCTTCCATAGAAATTCTCATCTTCACCCTCCTCAAAGCAGGAAGGTGACAGGTGCAACTGGCTGGCATTGAGGAATGCTTATAAATGATGACAAGAACTCAGGGCTTGAAAAGTGTTACGTTTGGGTGTTATTTTTTAACTCCAGGAGACAGGACCTATGAAATATATTTTCAGATTTTATTGCCTCCATGCATAAATAAATAAATACGAGGCAGTCTGATGTAGTGGAACCATCATAGGCTTGGTTTCCAGATGTGGTTTCAAATTCTAGCTCTACCACTTAATGAGGAAGTGAGATGATAGGTTTTAAAGCCAGGACATTATCCTTTAGCCCACAGAGCTGTGAAAATCATTGACAAATGAATGTAACAGGCTTAAATCTGAGCTGGGTTCCTATTATACACCCAGCAAATGTCTATCCCTCCCTCCGGCACCAGGGAGCATCCCCCAACTTTCTGTGTCAGATTCCACTCGGGAGCCTCAGGAATCTTTGCATCAAGACAAAATCATTTTTAACTTCAAAATAAATATTACATAATGCCATAAATATCAGAAAGTTCCTGGGCTTTAGTGTTTCTTATTCAGCTGATTGATGTGGAGAATCACCCAGGAATTCTGGAAGCCACTGCTTGTGGATTTTAATGTGAAGACTTTAGTGTTTCTGCCAAACCTAAAAATGCTGTGAGATGCTTTGGTGCGTCTGGATCCCTTTAACCTTGATCTCTCTGAGAATGAAAACTAATAATTGGATTCAGCTCTGTAAGGGCTGCAGCTGCCCAGGCCCTGGACCCTGCCAGGACAGCATCCTCCAGAGCAGCTATGCTCCCTCGTCAATCCTTCCCTGGGAGTTTGGGAGGTTCAGAGAAAGACTGAAACAGGGTACAAGCTGGACAAGTTTAACTACATGGCACGTAGGCACCTCAGAGGCTTAGGCATGCAGAAGCAGAGCAGCTGTGAGGGAAGAAGTCCGAGCTGAAGTGGATCTTCCGGGGGCGGGGGCGGGGGCGGGGGGGGGTGGGGGGGGCGGTAGGTTGGCTGGCAAATCGGCACTGTGTCTAAGGGGGTGATGAAGCAGGTTTTCCCGCCAACAGCTCTTGCCTCGGAGGAGTTAAAGCTAGTGGCTGCTGAAGCAGGACCGCAGGGTTCTTAAGCCAAGTGTGATGACCAGGGGCAGGGGCAGATCAAGCCGCCCTGTGCCTTTCTCCGCCCTAATTCTGAAATGCTTAACCCGAGCTGACCTCTTCATTCCTTCTGGCTATACTGCCTGTGGTTGCTCCCCTGCTTTCCTCCCACTCTGCCTTCCTGTTAGTAACCGAGACAGGAATTACTGTCAGTGAGCAATGCCCGGGGAGGTATTACCATGGCTCCTTTTCTGAACACAGGCAGTCTCTCTCCAGGTAAGTAGATTTCAGCTGTCTTGGAGCAACACTTCTCTCAGTTTAAGCTGATGCTTCAAATCCTTCCCTGTCCTCCCTCCTCTCCTTGTGACTAACTTATTCCCAGAGGACCTCAGCTTTCGGGGGGGATGACTCTGAATGAGGCCTGAGCTGGAGCTGAGGGTATATTGATGGGTCCAGTCCTGTAGGTGGTAGAGCTGGGGGTGTAGGCTGAGGTTGGGGGCAGGGCTCTAACTTAGCAGGAAGAGGAGGCTAAGCAGATATCCAAAATTGGCCAAACTGGAAATTAGAGCATTTGGGGTCCTAAGGGTACCCTGAGCTTCCCCAAGATACTCAAAATATCAAGTAGACACAGTAACTTGATTCATTTCCCTTCCGCTGGTAGGAATGGGTTTCCCTGTCCTCACAAGGATTGATCTAGACTGGGGTGATCCTGTAGGAGGAGGGAGCTCTTAATGACTAGGGGCTGCGCCCTAGAGTTACTACATGCCCCAAGCTCTAGCCACACTGGTCCTCTCCCCCAGCTTGTGGCCTTTACACAGGCTCCTTCCCGTGGACAGAAAGTTCTTCTACTGTCCTTCTCTCCATACAGGGGCTTCCTGGTAATCCTCCAGCTTTCAGCTCGCCCTAAGCCCCAGATGAGACCGGGCCACCCTGTTATTTAAGGGTGCCCTGCACTTTTCCCAAATAGCCCTTATCAGAGTTGCTAATTATCAGTCTCTAGATACCACTTGATTCATGTCTCTTTCCTCAAGGTTGTAAGATCTATGAGGCAGAGACGGTATGGATTTTATTCCTGACCCCAAGAGCCTAATAGGTGTAACCAATAATTATTGCTTGAGTTAATGCATTAACGAATTTGTTAAGGACTTCCCTGGTAGCAATATGCTCAGCATCTTAACGGTGTCCCCTCATACAGTTCACACAAGGACCTAACATGCTTGGTAATCTCATTATCCTCACTTTATAGGTGAGGGACCCGAGGCTTAGAGGGGTCAGCTAACCTGCCCCAGGGTGTCAGACCCAGGAAGGAGTGGTGTCACTATGTGAACTCAGGCCTGCATGATGTCAGGGCTTGAGTTCTCAGACAATGAGCCACAGTTTTTTGCAAAGGGGACAAACACAGGCATTAAGTCTGAAGTCCTGGCGCTGGCTATGGTCTCACTTGCCCACACTAAGTGTGCAGCTTTGGCATGTCACTCCTCTGCACTCCCTAGGCCTTGGTTTACTTTCCATATGGAGGCAGCTGGACTAGATGATCTCTATTTGGAACCTACTAGAACCTTCTGGGGAAACTGGGAAGTATCTCCTGGGCAAAGAAGGGAGCTATAGGGCCTTTATATCTCTGAAGAGAAATGCTCAGCACACCGGTGAAGGAATAGCAGGAAATAGGGCCTCAGACATTGAGATGAAGGGGAGCTCTCTTCAGATTATCCTGGTCACAGGCAAGTTCTTTCACGGCCCTTACTTTACGACCACGCACTTGGCCCATGTTCTGCCTTCCCTCTACTCTCTTCTGTCACCATGTTTCAGGCTTGTGGCTCACATCTCAGTGGTCCCCAGACATAGGGCTCCATTCCCCAGAGACACACTTCCACCCACTTTTTCAAATGCCTCTTAGAAATCCATGGGTGTCGTACCAGGATTTCACCTTCACAATGTTTCAAACAGTATTCTCCAGCTTTCCTTCTAAATTGACTTCAAAGTCTTCATATCCTTTAGGGGCCTAACAATGCTCTTGGGCATCAAAGCTAAAAAAGACTCTTCCAAAGAAAGTCATCCTTAACACCTCTCTTTACTTCATCCCCTGTATCCAGCCATCCCCAAGCCTTACAACTGCCCGGGTGTGGTATTTCCCCCGAGTGATCCCCACCTGTCCCTAGCCCTTTCCAATCCCCCGGGGGCAGGCCCAAGTTCTATTACACCTAAACCGCCACGGGAGCCTTCCCGCCAGTCTCCCTGCTTTGGTCTCTCCCATTTCACCCTCACTGCTCCCCTTGATCCAGTCCCAGCCCCTTGGGAGCCGTCTGAAATCAAAGGTCAATTGTCTGTAGGGGTCAGAGGTAGTGAGAGAAGAGTAAGCCAGGAATGTCTGGTTTTGGTTTGGGCCACAAGATCAATGGGACTTTTCTAGGACACGGTGGAGACATGGCAGGGGCCCATTCCTCAAACATGAATTTCCATAGTGGTGCCACGCTACCTACAAAAGTAACCACCAGATCTTTGTTCATTATTATTATTTAATCTGGTAACAAGTAAAATAAGGCTTTGAATGCCAATGTAAACATCACTCCTCTGCAATCCATGCCCATAGCTCCAGCTGGGCTGCTCTAGTGTTGTCTCACCCACACCACACTTACTCCTCCCTCTTCCATATAATTTGTCTCCACCTGTAAAGACTTCCACCCTCATTTTCCACACATACAAATCCAAACACACTTCAAAGCCTAACTATCGCTGCCCTGCCTTGCTTTAAGTTTCTTCCAACTTTTCCAGGTTTCAGCCCAGAAACCCCCAAGTGCAGAGATGACTCTTGGAGCTCCTTTAGCCTGAGCGTGTATCTCCCCAGTGGGTTTTTAACCACTTGCTGACCCACTTATTAGTCACCAAGGAAAGGTAAGCTTCTTAAGCATGGGGAAGGACCCTGCCTGATCCTCCCTTGTGTGTTCCCCAGCCCCTCGCACAGCTCTGAGTCTAGGACATAGGCTCACTAAGGGTTGCTGATTGGGTGGTTGTGATAACTGGGTCAGGTAAGTTGCTCTATCTGAAGCTGTGTGCACAGACCCACAACCAAAACATCCTGGAGATGACGGGCAACAGGTTTCTTGTTTGCTCTAAAGCCAGAATCCCCACTTTAACCTGCATGGTTGCAGTTCCGGTCCCGTGTCTCAGAAACAACTCATGGTTGTCTAGATCATCGAACGCCCTCATTGCAACACCCACAACTTGGAGTAGCCATATGTATCTTCAACCAAAAAGATTAGGGTGTGCAGGGATAGAAAACCCCGAGTGACACACCTATGTAGGTATCACCACTAAAAGCTCCACATGGAGAGCTATTTAAGATTCAAGTTGATCTTGCAACTGCCTGCAGCCTCTCTAAATTCTAAAGCCACCTGAAGGATTTACCTTCTTAAGGAAAGGAAGTGCTCAAGCATGGCTATACTTATCCCTTTTTAAAGGAGCCAAGAAAAGGCACTGAAACATACCATGGATTTCCAGTGACATGAAAAGACTAAAAGACTATTAACAATGAAGGCTACAATAGAAATTGAAGAGTGTTTGTATTCAAGTTCAATATTTGAACTTCCCGCAAGCTCCCAGACCTTCACCCAGATTAAGTGTGTCCTTTTATCTAAAAATGTTTCTGAGCCACTCTGTTCCTGAGATATGAATTTCCTCCTCTCCCTGGAAAAAAAAAATACCCCTTTCCTTTTTCTTTCTCTCTTATTCATTGTCCTTTAATACAATGCCAACTCCAGTGCCTGTCATCCTCAGGCCCAAGACAGTGGCTAGGTCAGCCTCCATCAACATCCTCTAGCTAGACGATGTGCCTGAATGCCACAGCCTGCATTTCTGCTTCGTGGAGCCTCCAGGCAATTCTGAGGGCTTGTGTATTGGGCTGAGGATGCCTGTATCACAGAGACATCTGCTGGAGCCAGCCTCACACCGCAGCTGTATGGCATATGGCAGCCCAGAGATTCATATAACATGTGCCCACAGGCACAGTGCAGCCCTATGGCTTCAAAGTTAGTTTATGCCTGTATGTCTACTTGGCCCCATTTCCTGCCAGCTCTAAATAAAAAGGAAAAAAAAATATTCACTGGGCATCCTTTATGGGCAGATACAATGGTAGGTGCTTTCCGTATACCACTGTAAGACCCTGGCATCGCCCCAGAAACAGCTGGTAGAATTCTCGTCCAAACAGAAAGCAGGCACAGGTGACTCGAATGCTGCTATCTGAGTTTGTGTCTGCAGATCTGAATGCTCAAGGTCTATCTAGGTAGAGTCCTTGTTTATTGTTCTGCTGGGGCTTTATAAACAATTCATCAATCTATGGCATCATCCATTGTTTGACATTTCTTTCCAAACACATGCAACCATTATATGGGGTAGGAAAAAGATGGGGCTTTTATCAAGCATTTACAAAGAGCTAGGCCCATTTCATACACCATCACATTGAGTCCTCAAATAATCAAGTTGCTATCTCTGCTTAATAACTGAAGGTTCAAGAAAGCTGATTAAGTTGATGAAGATCGCACAGCTAAAAAGCCATTGGCCCAAAATAAAAACTCAATGCTCTTTTCCCAATCTACTTGAGACTTGTCCTTTCTACAGCCTAACGCTACACTCACATTTCTACAAAGTTGGCCCTCGGCATGTATGGAAAGTAATTTTTCATAGGCAAAGCCAGCTTACTAGTAAGGAACAGAGCCCCAACATCAGCAAGAGCCAGAAAGAGAAATAGAGGCTGAAATTCCATCTGGAGAAGAATTATAGATCAGCTGAACACATTTTTTTTTATAACTAAAATGCACCACTCCTTTTTTGTATTTCTTTGTAAAACATCTTAATAGGCAGGGGGTGGAAAATATAGTGGAGGCCATGCTGCGACCATCTAGTTTGCAAGAAATAACAAATGAGCTCAAGCCCCCAGGAGATAGATTGGTGCAGAGGGAGAGCAGCCCCTGATTCCAAAGTCAGGACTTAAGTGACTTTAGCACCTGAAGCAGGTGGACTCCCCACAGGGATCTCTGATGATGAAGGGCAAAAGAAGCCACACAGGGGAGAAGGAGCAATCACAACAAGGTCAGGGTAGAGACAACCTGTGAAATTCAAGGTCACAAAGGAGCTGCGCGATGAAGACGCCAAGGAGACCTGAAAAAAGGAAGCTGTAGAAAGCAATGGAGAAATCCACGGACGATGCCAAAGGTGGTGAAATGCCCGTTTCACAAGAGACCAAAGAAGCCAGGCCTGAGATATATGGTATAGTGTGTGTGTGTGTGTGTGTGTGTGTGTGCGCGCGTGTGTGTGTGCGCGCACGCACATAACATGAAAAGCCATAGTCTACACGCATGCAAAAATCTGAGTAGATGTGTTGGCTACAGTTCCCTGAATCTGCCCAGCAGACTTATAAACAGGATGGCCCAATCCCCAGGATAGATGTGGGCCACTGAGTATAGATACCCAGGGAATGTTCATGACAGAAATCATCCTAGCACCATAGCCAGGCTGCTGGATGCCCATTCTTCATGCCTCTTCACTATGGCTGTTAGGAATCACAACAATTAGGTCTAGCAAATTGACCCACGGTGTCTTCAAGACTGTATGAACCACTACTCTCTCCAAATAGCTGTGACCACCACCACCCCAACCTGGCTGTAAATCAGAAGTTAATCTTAGAGCATCATAGCTCATGTAAGTGCCTGGGCACTTACTGGTAAGTGTTCCAATGATGTTGTCTCTAGGCCCAGGTGATACCCAAGAGGGAACATTTCTTCATAACTTTGTCTCCCCGGGACCCACCATTTTAGTAGAAAGGAAAACACCTTTAGCAGAGAGCAGTTATTTGTATTACAGTGTGAATCAGGATGAGATATTTCCTTCACTTTAGGAACAAAGAGCAATAAACTTCCCGAGGAGGAGATCGGAGCTCAAAAAATCTGAGACTTACTTCTGCCCCATCCACACTGTATATAACCTTGACTTCTCTGAGCCTCAGCTGTTCCACACGTAAGATGAACATTAAAAACTCTGTTGTGAGGTTGGGGAAGATAGGGTGACATCATGAAAGTAAACATATTGCTGTCAATTGGACATTATTCTATAACTGTTCCTCCAAATTTGAAAACTGTAAAAGCATTGAAATGGCAATTACAAATTGGAAGTTTTACCTACCAGCTGGAACTGATTCCAAGCTTGGGAAGGGTGGGAGCCCAGCTCTTCCTCCTCTTCATCATCTTTTATTGAGCCTACTATGTGTCAGGGGTTAAGTTTTATACAGTATCTCAATGAAACTTCAAAATAACTTCCTGAGGTAGACATTTATATCCATTCTTGGCAGACAATGAAATCAAGGCTCAGAGAAGTGAGGTCCCTTTGCCAAAGGTCCCACAGCCAGTGAACTCGAGTCTCTGAGATAAAGAACATCATTTACCTGCCTTTCAGCAAATGGCCCATGGGATTGAGTCCTTCATGGGAACTCTGGCTAATCCTGCACAGGCTAAATTCCCTAACTTCTCAGTTAAACTGTTTGACTCCCAACATCTAGGAATTATTTTATGTGTCTTATGAGTGCTCTAAACCTCAAAGCCACTGAACTGGAAAACACAAATCACATTTCCTTCCAAGTGCTAGCACTCTGGGTGTCCCTAGTGCTTGTCTTGCTGAGAAGGATGTTGTCTCTAGGCCCAGGTGATACCCAAGAGGGGAAATGTCAACACTGAATTAGCTGATTGGATTCTTGCCTCATAACCTGGGGACAAGAATACATAGCTCTTTTTCTGTGTGCAGAGCTATCAACTAAAATGTCTACAGCTAAGTAGATTCCCTGTTCATTGATCTGCTATGGTTTGTAAATGACCCCTCTGATAACACAAGTTCAGTATCCTTAAAGGAGCCATAAAATCAAATTTCCACTAACCTATCACTAACACAGACAATAGCTTAAACCTCTCTTTTCTCAGTGGTGGCCTGGGGCTCCCAACCCACAGTCAGGCTCGGAGCTCTGTAGGCACCATTTCTCATGGGGCTTAGTCAACACTGAAGTCATGGGTATTTCACAAATGGAAACTCCGTTGCCAGGACAGAAAGTGAGTGGTAAGGATTATACCATCCATGTGGGGCCTCCAGCCAAAGGCCAGGAGAATGAAGTAAAAACAAAAACAAAACAATAACAACAAAAAAAAAGAGGCTTATGTTCAGGGTTGTTCAGAGCTCATTGATTCGTCCAAATATATTTAATGAACACAAACTGTCAGGTGTTTGGTCAGGGGCTCTGAATGAAGCAAATGGGTTCTCTAAATGGGTTCCGAGACTGTGGATCTGGTTTCATTAAAAGATATATTGAAAGAGAATGACAATAAGTGTGATAAGTGTATTCATCGAGAGATGTGCAGACACATTTAGGACAACATTAACTTATTTGCTGATGACCTGGTAGACTTCATAAAGGAGGCATCGCATGAGTCGGACCTTAAAGAAAAGAACAATTTCCACTAGAGATCGCCTGGAGGTGTTAAGGGAAAGAGAGAATGACAACTTCGAGTGTGGAGTGATTTATCATAGGCAGAGAGAGCTGGACAGCAACTGAATATGTGTCTGTGTAGCTGTTGAAGAGGGAAAAATTGGTAAAAGGCTGTCTGGAATAAGAATCCAAGGCAGAAATGACCATGTCAGGGGCTGAATGGCCAACAGCATCCCCAAAGACGAGTAGAGTCCAGATTAGGTGCCAGGACACTGTCTTCTGATGACACCTGCGGGAAAGGTCCTTCACTGTGCTTGAAGGGGAAGGGGAGTTTGTTCCTACGGGGTTTTAAAAGTCTATTTCAACACCTGTAAATCACATAGCCTTGTGAAGGGCTGCTCAAAGGGCAGGAAAAGAAAACACGCATTGGGGAAAAGGAGGGTTGCTGCCTCTACTGTGATCTGCACAACAGATGCAGCTGAGCTTGTTACTGCTTGCAATGTGGCTCTTGCCACAAGCAAAAAGATGAATTTTTCAACCAGAGCCTTGCTGATGCTTTTCTCTGTTCAAGCCCAGACAAGAAAAATAATCATCTGTTAAGACAAAAGGGAAAATAAAAAACCATCCTCATTTACAGATTGTTTTAATTAACATACAAATGCCTTAAAGAAAAAAAAAAACTTGTTGATAGGATTAGATGAGGCAATTCCAGAGCAGTCAAGGGAAAGTGGAAGGAACTAGTAATTCACCAAGGCCCAGTGATTCTGAGCCAATGATGATGGAACTGCTCCAAAGTCAAAGAAGGAAGGGGGAGGCTGCCAGTCGGAGTTACTCAGTTATGTTGTGGGGATCCATGAGGGGGTTCTTTGGGCAGTAGTTTTCATCCTCCATGCCCTGCTGGAAAAGCAAAAGCACATGGGGTCGGCTTTGGTTGTGGTGCCATTGATAGGTCCCAGAGTTCAATGACAGCAGTGAAAACTAAGCCGGTCTTCCCTGTACACTTTTCAGGAGGCAAAGCCTCTCTAAACCTTCCCTCATTCCCCAAGTAATTCTCTCACTCGCCCACAATCTCCACGAGGACAGTATTTACATGCCTATCACAACACCCACTCTAGTGGTGCATCCTCTGCTTGTGTACAAGTCAGCCTCCCTCACTGGGAGAAGAGTCCCTCACAGCGGGAGGGGGGCGGGCAGGCGGCGGGCACCGATTTGATTCCATATCCCCCGCATCTGATATGACTTGGCACAGAATGGGAGCTCTTTTCAGGGTGGCTGAGTATAGTAAAAGCATATGCTGAGTCCTATAGTTGGAGCATTGAGCAATGTTAATCAAGTTCATTACATAACCAGTGTCTCTAAACCTCCAAATCCACTGCCCCAGGCAATCTTCAGCATCATGAACTGTATACTAAATTGTTCATGATATACCAATTGAACTTACTGATTTTTTTTAATACAATTTTTTTAAGATTTTATTTTTAAGCAGGCTCCATGCGCAGTGTAGAGCCCAACACAGGGGTTGAACTCATGACTCTGAGATCAAGAACTGAGCTGAGATCAAGAGCCAGACACTTAACCAGCTGAGCCACCCAGGTACCCCGAACTGATTTCTTTTCTCAAACTGCTTCTTCTGACTTTCCTCATGCAATTGGTGTCTTTGAGTCAGCTCCTTAGACGTGCTACTAACTCCTCATTCTCCCGTGCCTTCCTTATCCCTCCATAGTAGAAAATGGTCAGTAAACCATTTAAATAAGGGAACATAAGGGGTCCATCTAGCTTCCATTTCCTGGTATGCTTGGATTGAATGTAAGCATACCCCCTCACCTCCTGAGAAATTTTGAAGACTGCATTCTCCTGTAAGAAGAGAGAAACAAGGTTTTTAGTTGTCAATGACTGGGTTCTGGGTTTGATAAGCCCTCGAGATCTCCTACAAAAGAATTGGAGGAGAACAGGGCTGATGAGAGAAAACGAATACACTAGATAGAGTGGTTCTGAAGAAAACACAACTCGACAGGAATTTTCCTGAGGTTAAAAAAGTCCAAGAATGAGGAAAGGCGGAAACAGTGAGAATGGTGATGGGAAGAGTACTGGGAACCTGAGGCTTCTCCTGAGGAAGCTGGCCACAAAGGGACAGGGACATCGAGTGTGGGGCTCTAACTAAGGGATCCTGGGAGGGACTTTGTGAAGGTCCTGGGAGCTGAGTCATCACTAAAAGACCCTGCCACCTACACCCACCCTCCCTTATGAAGGGTGGACTTCATCTCATCGTATTTAACCCACTGCCTGCCACCTGGCATGAGAGAGGGACAGTCATCTGCGTCCTTAGGCTTCGCTCTAGCCCTGGGTAGTAGCCAGCCTCCAAAATGGCCTTCTATGATTCCTGCCTCCTAGTATTCATACCTGTGTGCAGTTCCACACACACACACACACACACACACACACACACACAGAGTACCACAGAATCCAGCAGACATGCTGGTATACAACTCCCAAAATTATGTTGTAAAAGACTGCAGCTCCTGTCACGTTTCCTCTCTCTCACACACGTTACACATGATAGTCGTTCTGGGGACAACCAGCTGCCATATCACGAGAAGCCTCAGATGTCAATAAAGAGGCCCATATGGTGAGGAACTGGGGTGTCCAGCCAACAGCCAGTGAGGAACTGAGGCCTCCTTCCAACAACCACCTGAGAGTTCCTGGGAGCAGATCTACCCCGAGCTGAGCTTTGAGAGGACTACAGCCCCAGCCTGGAGGTTAGCTTCAACCTCCTGAGAGACTCTGAGCCAGGATCCCTCAGCCAATCTTCTCCCAGATCATGACCCTTACAAACTATGAAACAGTATCTGTTCTGTGTTTTACCCTATTTGGGGGTACTTTGTTATGCAACAAGAAAACACACCGTGCACTTTACCCTATGCAGACAACCCCAGTTTTTCACTTCTAGAATATCTAAACACCCAAGCATCCTGGAATAGATTGCTGGACACTCGCTGGGGTGGTGGTGAGAACCTCTGCCCCAGCTCATAAACACAGGGCTGAGGGAGCAAAGTTTAAAGCTTACACCTACCTTGTAGGGGCCTCACCTCCGTCATTTGTCTCAAGCCACACTCACTGCCCACTGCTACATGGACGGAGCCAGAGCCTTTTCTCCAGGCCCCCTGACATCTGTCACCACTCTTCCCTCCTCCCCTACCCCTACTGTGCTTGCTGTCAGAGTTCTGAACCACAGCCCCGTCATGGCACTTCCCTCATCATGTTTCACTCATTCCCCTGATTTTTTATAGAAAAATCTTTAATCACAATTAGAGCCCAACTCTCTCCTACCCCCAAGGTAACCTCCACCTGCTCTTCCAGCTATATTTCCATTTCCCCTGGAGAGGAAGAGGGGAGAAGAAAGGGGAGATAGAGTGTCTTTGTTTTTGTTCAGCTGTCAGGCTAGCCTGAGGGGAAAGGTAGCATCCCCCCTCAAATGCCAGCCCAGGGGGAAGGGGGTGGCTCAGGCCTCCATTTCAGCAGGTGTCAGTGTCCCTGGACATCAGATCTGGCATGAAAGGAAGTATTAACAGGAAAAGGGGGTGGACAACCACAGGTGTCTCCCAGCAGTCCAGTCCTGGCTCCTAGTAACACAGTTTCTGTCAGGAACACAGCCAGGAAGCCAGGCTGGCAGGCGTCATGCAGTGTGTCAGTCGGGCAGGCTGGATCAGCCTGGCGCTCAAGCCAGACATCTAGCAAGCTCAGCAAGGTCCAAGTGCAGCAGCCCACAGGTGCTGGGGATTCAGGCAAAGGCCAGCAGGTGGAGATGTACTCAGTCATCACTGAAGCCTGAGCAGCAAGTATGATAGGCTCTCTCTTTCTGTTATTTCCTTCTGTTTTCTGTTGGTTGTAGTTCCTGTTATTTCCTTTCCCTTTCATTTTTCTCTCCTGTCATTTCTATCCCGCCCCCTTCCCTCCTCTCCTCTGGTCACATACCCCAGTCCCCATCATCCTTTCACCTCCCCTCCCTCCACCCTCTTCCGACTCACCATCTTTCTGCCTCTCCTGCCACCATAGGTCATGAGGCCCTGCCCTGCAGTTTTCTAAACTAAAGACGTACAGGAGGGAAGGTGTAAATGCTGCTGACTGCCACGGATGCCCCTCCACATTCTTGTCGGGCTCTTCAAACTCATTTCCCAACATCCATCTTCCCTCCTCACAGTGGCGTCTCCAGAAAAGGCCCACCTCCATCCAGGCCACACCGCTCTGCACCCCCTTGTGGACCCAGCCAGTGTACAGCTTCACACCCTGTTTGCTAAGACTTGGGTGACCTAGCGTTAGTCGAATTATTAAAGGTCAGTGTGAGACAGCGACACAAACAAGACTTCAAATGCTGGCCGTGCCGTTCTTCCAAGCGGGGTAACTTGGGGCACATCACTCACCCTTTCGCACCCTCGGTTTCCCACTCTATAGAATGGCTGCTCTAACATAACCAGGGTTCCTGCAGCGGCCAGGGAGACAATGCAGTGGCGCACCTACCATGGTGCTTGGAACATTGTAAATACTCCAAAATTACCAGGCATTTCATCCTTCACCATATCCCTTCCTTCGCCCTCTCTCTCTCTCTCTCTCTCCAAACCGAAAATCCCGTAAGAACGTGTGCCTTAAATTTGAAGATCTTCCTAGCCTCACCCTGCTATAATGCCCCCATAAGCTGCTGGTGTCAAGGAAGGCTGAGATTTTGAGGACAATCTGAGGAGCAGTACTAGGCACTCATTACAAGAAGGGGCTGTGGGGAGAAGGCAGTCTCACAGATTCACTGCTGGGAAAACCATTCAGAGTTTATCTTTGGCAAACATCTCCCCACCCGGTTGGCCAAACCGGACCAGGCATGCTCACCCACGACCTCATCTTCCAGTCTTATCCTGGGAATGCCACATGTTTCAAAAAACCTACACTGCCAGCTAAGAAGGCCTCAATACCCAAACGTCACCCGCAGGGCCAGTGTGGCTGGGGGTTCGAGAAGGCTGCCGGATGGGAGGGTTCGCACCAGGGAGTCTGTGCCATTTAGACACCAGCTCACAGGGGCCTCCCTCCCTCCCAGGCTCTGACCAGATGTGCGAAATCTAACATGCAATGTCTCAGCATTAGTATGTCCTTGTGTTTTGTTTTCCTAGCAATTAAGAACTGGCCAGAGGAAGCTAGGCTGTGCCCTTCACTCGTAAAGTAGGCAAACCTTCAGGTAAAAGCACTCAGCAAACATCCTTTAGGACCAAAGAGCATACTTGGGTAACATAAGAACTAATGGCTGGAGGGTCCAAATGTTGCCCATAATTCCACCCAGGCCAGTCAACTAAAGATGGCTTTATTTGGACCCCAAAGATGGGTATCTGTTACATTTTCTGGGAAAGAAGAGGTTAGGGAATTCAACATCTTACTCGGGGCCCTGATCTTCACTTGTCTGCCAGGCTGTTCTGTAGCAGAGAGTGGCATGCAGAGCTCTAATTATTAGGAGGAGAAAAGGAAGAACTGCAAAAAGGCACTGAGTGAGTTTTGTCATGGGAAGAGTCTCGCCCTAAAACAAAGAGCGCTGGTTTGGGGCATTTATTCTTCTGGTCAGACCCACCTGCCTCGATCTGACCAGATTTTCAGCAGTGAAGCTGCAAGACCCCTACTCTGTGCAGCCCTTCTCCTCACACATTGTTCCACCAAGACACAATCAGGTAGGTTCCACACACAGCTGCCAAGAGCACTATACCATTTCCAGCCCCAGGAACCCCACTATTTCCTAGGTAACTAGGACGAGAAGTTTATAGGCTGCTTCTGGAAAAGCCAGTGAATCAAAAAGGAAAACTCCCCAGATCCCCAACGGGGTGATAAATGCAGGTAAGCTGGCAACTGGCCTTTTAAATGTCTCACAAAACTCACTTGCTTCAGAAGCATAGGAAAAACAAACCAAAAAAAAAAAAGCCTGATTCTTTGCCCCTTGTCCTTTCACTTCAGAATCTGCCTTGTTTCTTTAGATTTTTATTTTCCTTTTCCATGCAAGGGACAGAATCATTAACAACCCTTGGGCTTTCCCAGGACCACATTAATCTGATTTGGGGTATTTCCCTCCAGTTAGAAATGGTATGCAGCAAGCCAACTCCAAGTTCCTGAAATGGAAGCCTGTGTCACTCACTTCTCATGCAAAGCCCCAAGGTTCCCTGGTGGAATTGGAGACTCAGACTGGCGTTGTTCTTTTACCCAGGCAATTAATGCATTTGGCAAAAAAAAAAAAAAAAAAAAAAAAAACCACGACTTGTTTGCTAGGCTCCAGAGACAGCTGCCAACATTCCATAATTGAGTCCAACCTGCTCAGCTAAGGTGTTTTCTACGGGATCTGCTGGGTGGGAGCCGCAGACGCCTTGCCAAAGATCTGCTCTGGGAAGGACATTCTGGCTGATTATTTGCATACTCAGACCAACTCCCCCAGCACGTGTACAGCACTTTGCAGTTTACAGAATGTGTCTCAACAGTTACTTGAGTTACTAGTTACTGCTCGTGTCTCCCATTTGCATTTCCAAAAAAATATGGACAGCAGATAAGCCCCACCATAACTCCTCAGGTGAGATCTGATTTCATATAGGATTGTTCAATTTGATTACGGTTAGGCTTCCTCCGGGGTTTCTGTCCTGTTAACATTCCAAAACTTGGGATACTTCTTTCCACCAAACACCAAGAAAGAAATGACTCATCTCCAGAAACAAGTTTTAGGCATATGTGATTCCTATTTAAAGTCCTATCAACTCTATTCTTCAAAAGGTACAATTTAAAAATCTTTAGCCAGATTCTCTATGTTGATGCATTGTAGACCTAAGTGATTAAACCACTATGTGGGGGGCGCCTGGGTGGCTCATGGGGCGCCTGGGTGGCTCAGTCGTTAAGCGTCTGCCTTCGGCTCAGGTCATGATCCCAGGGTCCTGGGATCGAGCCCCGCATCGGGCTCCCTGCTCCGCGGGAAGTCTGCTTCTCCCTCTCCCACTCCCCCTGCTTGTGTTCCCTCTCTCGCTGTGTCTCTCTCTGTCAAATAAATAAACAAAATCTTTAAAAAAAAAATAAAAAAATAAATAAACCACTATGTGGTAGTATTCCACTGGGTGCATAAATCACAATGTATGCATCCATTCCCTTCCTGAGGAGTGGTCCTTTTTGGCTATTACGAACAGTGTTTATTTTTTTTAAAGATTTTATTTATTTATTTGAGAGAGAAAGAATGAGAGAGAGAGAGAGAGCACATGACAGGGGGGAGGGTCAGAGGGAGAAGCAGACTCCCCACTGAGCAGGGTGCCAGATGCGGGACTTGATCCTGGGACTCCAAGATCATGACCTGAGCCAAAGGCTGTCACTTAATCAACTGAGCCACCCAGGCACCCCACCAACAGTGTTTAAATGAAGGTGTCTGTACATGACTCTTGTGTATTCACACCAGAGTATCACCAGGCTAGAAATAAAATTGCTGGTGTTGGGGCGCGTGGGTGGCTCAGTTGGTTAAGTATCTGCCCTCAGCTCCAGTCATGGTCGCAGGGTCCTGGGATCAAGCCCCGCATTGGGCTCCCTGCTCAGCAGGGAGCCTGCTTCTCCCTCTCCCTCGGCTGCTCCCCCTACTGGTGTTCTCTTGCTCTGTCAAATAAACAAAATCTTTAAAAAAAAATTTTTTTTTAATTGCTGGGAGAAGCATAGAACATTTTGCTACAATTTCCCTTGCCACTGTGATCTATAGCTTAGAACTTCTGCTTAGCCCTGCACATAAGCATGGTTAGCTAAGATTTGAAAAATTACTTTTTAACCAAAATCTACCTCACCCAAGGAAATAAGTAAGTACATACAGAAATGACCTCGCTGGGTGGCTCAGTCAGTTAAGCGTCTGCCTTTGGCTCCCATCATGATCCCAGGGTCCTGGGATCAAGTCCTACATCAGGCTCCTTGCTCAGGAGGGAGCCTGCTTCTCCCTCTGCCTGCCATTCCCCCTGCTTGTGCTCACTCTCATTCTCTCTCTCTCTCACTCTCTCTGTCAAATAAATAAATAAAATCTTAAAAAATAAATGACTATGCTATGTTTAAGATTTACAGGAACAACATGACCAGATTCTTACAAGCAAAGATCAACTGAACCAGGACAAAGAAGTTACATGACCTTCCTCGATGCAGACATCAAGGTACAAACATCAGTACCTTTTGACGTCAACCCTCTCCCACTTCTCCCTCTTCCTAACATAAAAGAAACTCAAAATCTCATGCTCAGAGAGATGGTTCTTTAGGACAATAATCCACTCTCGCCTCGGTTGGCTGGCTTTCCAAATAAAGTCACTTTCCTTACCCCAACATCTTGCCTCTCAATTTACTGGCCCTTCGTGGGGCAAGCAGACGAGCTTGGACTCGGTCACAATTTGGCAAGGCAGCCGGGAGCAACTGCCAGCCAGGGGCCAGCCGGACCCGCCCCAGGGAGTTTGCAGCTAAGTCCCTAGCAGTGGCTGGGACCATTTGTTGGGGGACTTCTCCTTTGACTTCCTGAGTGGGACTGGCCGCCCCTGCACCCGGCTGTTGGGGGAAGGAAGTGACAAACCCCAAAAGTCAACAGACTAGAAAGTAGGGTAAGTCCTACCAGCACGTACAAGCAGGAGCTCCCTTTCCCTTTGTTTTGGGTGTTTCCTCCAACAGAAGCCACTTTGTGTGCATTTGTCAGGGGTGCCTTGTTGGAGAGGCAAACAGCTGTGAGACTTTTACCCAATTTGTTTGCATTTGGTTTGTTGCTGCAGCTTTTGGTATCTTTGAACAGAACCAGCCATGTTATATTTGCTTTGTAAAAAGGCTTGGAATGTTCTCTCCACAAGCATTAGTGACTCTTACCTTTTCTCCTCTCATTCCATTGCCTCCAAATAAGGGGTTCGGGTTTGGCTCTCTTTTCTTGTCTAGTTCAGTCGGTGAAGCTCCAACTTTTGAGGAAAAACCAGAAACTAAGAAGCCATTTGGTTCACTTCCGGGCAGGAGTGAATGCTAGCAGAGGTACTACAGCCTCCATTCAGTCATAGTTCTGTTTCGCCTGCGTTCTGCTTTGAGTTTTTGCCTAGGAAGATGGGGAACGTCCCTCCTGCGCCCAGAGGAAGTGCATTAGCACGTATTTTTAATAAAGGGTGCAGAGGGCTGAAGAGCAACCAGAGAAAAAGCCTATTCTGCAAGAAGGAGAGACACAAGATGGAGATGAAGGAATGTTAGTCCAAATTTTGAATCTGCCTCTGTCTTTGCCAGAAGCACACCTGCTGCTTCCGTCTCTGCCTCCGCCTCTACCTCTCCCTCCCCCTGTTCCTGCACCAGGACGGGTACAGCTCACACAGCCGGCTCCTGTACCCGTCCTTGGTGCCTCTGGTGCTATGGGTTCCTGCTCCTTTTACCCTCAATACCAAGGAACAAAAAGTACTCCATGCTGTTGGGCCACCTCCTTATGAGGTTCAAACAGAAGCACCCTATCATATCAGCATGAAGGGCCCCAGGGGCTCCCCTGGATTTCAACCACCCATTTCAGATTTCCCCACAGAAGCCTCAGGTAAAAATGACGGTGGGGAACAAAGTGATTGACTGTTTAGTGGACACAGGTGCGACATATTCAGAATTAAAGCTAATTCAAGGCAGTTAGCTTAATTAAAATAAATGTGTCTTTAGAGTTATCAACATCAAACATAAAAGCTTTTACGTTGCCAAGGCTTATTAAAGGTCAAACAAGCTCCTGTTATCTCTGTTGCAATTTATCAGCAAAAAGAGGACTTAAAATGATGGTTAATTTCATCTGTCTCATGAAGTTTTCATGGGTAATTTTTTTTTTTAATTTTATTTATTTATTTGATAGAGAGAGGCACAGCGAGAGAGGGAACACAAGCAGGGGGAGTAGGAGAGGGAGAAGCAGGCCTCCCGCCGAGCAGGGAGCCGGATGCGGGGCTCGATCCCAGGACCCTGAGATCATGACCTGAGCCGAAGGCAGACGCTTAACGACTGAGCCACCCAGGTGCCCCTTCATGGGTGATTATTAAGAGCAAGTAGGTTAATAAAAAGGTTTACAGGTAAACTTTTAAATAGCTTTCAAAATCTTTGGTAACCTGAAACTTTGAAGTCTTGCTAAGTTAAAAGGTAAATTCAGTTAAATTCGTTGGATATCTAAGTCTTTTCCAAATCAGTTAATATACTAAAATATTATTCACTAAACATAGGTTTGCTAGCTTTTATCTTATTACAGAAAAACTACAGATACTTGGGTCTGTTAATAAACATGTTTTATATTTTATTGAAAGTTGTACTATGAAAATCAAATTTCTAGAAATTATAAAATTTATAAATTTGCCCATCTAAGGAATTCTGGTGTAAGAGTTCATAATTGGTTACTACTTAGTTTTCATTGGAAACTAAATTTTCTAAGGGTTAAAATTCTGATAAATATAATTAAGACTGGGGCCCCTGAGTAGTTCAGTTGGTTAAGTGTCTTGACTCTTGATTTCAGCTCAGGTCATGATCTCAGGGTTGTGAGATAGATCAGGGCCTGTGTCAGGCTCCATGGTGCCTGCTTAAGATTCTCTCTCCTCCTCCCTCTGCCCCTCCCCATTTGTGAAGGGGAATCTTTGGAAAAAATTTTATGCATGGTTAGGACTAAGACTGGAATGAATGAGTTTTTAAAGTACACCAGTTTACATTTGGAATTTGGTTTTTCCCTTGTTAAAAAGACAAAGTTTTCGGGGCACCTGGGCGGCTCAGTCAGTTAAGCATCTGCCTTCAGCTTGGGTCATGATCCCGGGGTCCTGGGATCGAGCCCCACATCGGGCTCCCTGCTCAGTGGGGAGTCTACATCTCCCTCTCCCTCTCCCCTTGCTCATGCTCGCTCTCAAATAAATAAATAAAATCTTTAAAAAAAAAAAAGTTTTCTTGGATTGTTGGTCTACTCTTGATAAATTGTAAATAAACTTTTTTCTTTATCTGACCAGAAAAATAAAGTTTCCATGTTTTGTCTTCATCACATCTTTGATTACTTAAGTTAAAACTTCTCGATATTAAAGGAGCTAAGTTTTGCCCAAAACAATAGAACCTTCTGTACAATAACTTACTGCCACCTTGGTTAAATGGATAACATTAAATTTTATAATAATCTGTAACCCTATTTAGGCATGGGCTTTAGAACCATCTGAGGTTTTTAACAAACTTCCAAATTTGACTACTTAAGTTTGTTTATTTGGTATGTTAAGTTACATGGGAAACATTGTCAAACAAATGATAAAGCTTCTTAGGTAATATTGTGTGGTTAAATGCTATAACTGTTCCAGAAATGATATAAAATTCCTAAAGTTTTAATATGTCATGGTATGTCATCAGATGTAATTCTAATTACTTGAATGTGTGTCACAAAAATAACTGAATTTCCTTGTCAACTGCATTATAATGAGCTCTTCTCACATTTTTAACCATGGCCATTTTTGAGTCTTTTTGTCATTTACAGTTGCAGCTTCACCCCAGCACCCTTGTAAATGTGTTTAAGCTTCAAGGAGATGCATGAAAATGACTTTTGACAAGAACAGGTTTCTGATATCTTTAAGATCATAAAACTAAGAATTTCCCAAACGAATGGAAAAACTACATTCAAACAGAAGAATTAGTAACATGGGACTGAATGAATCAAGGAAGATGATTATAGTTTTTATTACTCTTATTTGAAACTTTGCTGGTAGTCTAATGTTTGCTCTTCCAGATTTAAAGAAATTTTTTTCCTCTTGAGATACTAGGACTTACAGAAATATGCAAAAAAAAATATTCCTTTGTGAACAAATTGAAATTTATCTTTTCTCCCTACCTGAATCCTCCAGAATGCAGGAACTCTCAGTGAGTATTTTTTCTTTCAAGGCAATTTAATTATTTGCCTAAGTTCAATAAGAACCTGTCTCCTTGTAAGAGGATACCACTGAAAACATTGGTTATTTGACCAAGGCTTTGATTGGAATGTCTATTTGAGACACACATAGACTCAGATATGGTGAGACAGTTTTAAGGAACTAAGGTTGACTTTATGGAGCCAGTAAAGCCCCTTGAAAATGGTGGCCTGATGCTTTGCTTAAGGAGCTCCCAGCAGCCTTGGAGTGCCTGGGTGGCTCGGTTGGTTAAGTGGCCAACTCTTGATTTTGACTCAGCTCATGATCTGAGGGTCCTGAGATCGAGCCCCGTGTTGAGCTCCACACTGGGCGTGGAGCTTGCTCAAGATCCTCTCTCTCCCACTCCTTCTGCCCCTCCTCTCACACTTGCATGTACTCTCTCTCTCAAATAAATAAAATTAAAAAACAAAAACAAAAACACAAAGAGTTCCAAGCAGCCTTACCAGGGTAAGAATATCATATCCTAGCGGGATATTTTGTAGACCTCAAGAAAAGAGGAATTCACCCAAATATACAAGTATCACAGGAAAATTTGATGGCAAGTATTTGGCTTGGCTTCTAGCCTTGAAAGGTTATTAAAAATTCAATCTGAAATTCCCTATAAAAACTTCTAGCAAAGCAGGTTTAAAAGAAGCTACATGGCCAACTGCTATTCCTGCTGTACTTATGTAAATAATTAGGCCACGTTTGTTAAAACTAGACTTATTTTGGGGCACCTGGGTGGCTCAGTCGTTAAGTGTCTGCCTTCAGCTCAGGTCATGATCCCAGGGTCCTGGGATCGAGCCCCGTATCGGGCTGCCTGCTCAGCGGGAAGCCTGCTTCTCCCTCTCCCACTCCCCCTGCTTGTGTTCCCTCTCTTGCTGTGTCTCTGTCAAATAAATAAATAAAATCTTAAAAAAATAAATTAATTTAAAAAACGACTTATTTTACGAACAAATTAGTCTGAGTTTGGGTATCTTTCATAAAAATAGTACTTTTAGAGAGAAAATTATGTTTAAAACACACCTTTGTGGGTGTGGGTGTAGATTCTAGTTCTGATTGTCATTAGTGTTGTTTGCCTACAAAACTGGTCTAGATCCTGAATTCTTCAGCTTTCCTCAAATATCTAGCCATGACTCTCCAAACTAAGGTTTCCAATCTTCTCCCATTCTCTTGATTTGAAATCACTGAGAACTAAAACTGCCCCTTTTTCTGAAGCCCTGCCAACCAAAACTAGACAACTGGAGGTAAACGTCAGAGAAATTGCCACAACAGTTCACATATAGACAATCTTCATGCCTGTTGCTCTGTGGGCCACTTAAAAGGATAGCCAGAGACATTTGAACTACAAAACAGAGAAATCCATTAGATTGTCACTACCTGCTCCCACTCCATCTGAGAATACTTTGAGCCCAACATCTAGAATCTCACGGACAGCTCTCAGGACTGATACTTTTATAAGTTTAAAATTTACTCCAACCATTAACCTGTGTCTTTCTGATGTTTCCATAAAAATGCCTATGGTTACTTCTAAGACTCCAAGACCAAAAAGAGGCATGAAGAAATATTTCATAAGTCAAATGGCTCCATTTGCCATTGCCCATCGTCAACCCCATCCAGCAGGATGAGAGAGGATATGTCCCTTTGTCCCTGATTCCATAAGATTGTGGAACGGAACTTTGACAATGGGGAACTGTAACAGGGAGAAACTTAGCATGTCAGACTCCATATTGTTTCCATTTCCCTTGCTGCTGTGACCCATAGCTTAAAAACTTCTGCTTAGTCAAGCCTGTTCAGCTAAGATTTGCAAAACCTGATCTTTACCCCAAATCTACCTCACCTGAGAAGATAAGGAAGCATATACAGAAATGACGATGCTATGTTTAAGATTTACAGGAATGACATGACCAGATTCCTGCAAGCAAAGATCAACTGACCTAGAATAAAGAAGTTACATGACCTTCCTTGAGGGCTGCAGACATTAGTACCTTTTGACTTCAACCCCCTCATACTTGCCCCTCTTCCTAATATAAGAGAAGCTTGAATCATATGAAGGGGAAGTGGTTTTTTGGGACAGTAGTCTGCCATCTCCCCAGTTTTCTGGCTTTCTGAATAAAGTCACTTCCCTTACCCTAACACCTTGCTCCTCATGGTCTGTCGGGTGGTGAGCAGTTGAGCTTGGACTCAGTTACAATGCGTCATAGGACATGCATATTTTCAGTGTTATGAGGAATGGGCAATTAGTTCTGTAAATTGCTTATATTAATTTGCGCTCCCACCAGAAGTGTAGGAGTTCATTTTCTCTAGATCTTCATCAAACTTGTTACCAGTCAGTAATTTTTTAACAATTCTGTAAGTAGGAAATAATCTCATTTTGTTTTAGGTTACACTTCCTTGATTGCCAGATTGATAATCTTTTTTTTTCTTTTGGGAGGAGAACATTAGTATTTCTTCCTCTGTGAACTGTCCATATTTCACCTATATTTCTTCTGAAGTGTGTTCTTCTCTCATTCATTATATAGTGCATAATTTGTTTTATTTTTTTTGTACTTATTTAACTTTTATATCTTCTTTTCATGTTAGGTTGTTGGTCAAAACATTCTTGAAGATCATCAATTGTACATGATACTACCTAATATCACTATAATACCTCAAACATCCAATGCCATACTGAATAGGCTGGCTTTTAAGGTAATGCTTTGAGTATTTCACCAAGTGTGATAAATGCTGCAGGCATTTAGAAGATACCATTTTTAGTTAGGAAACATTCCATTTGTTTTAAAAGACTTTCAGTTACAGTTTTTCAATTAAAACCATCCTGGGACACCTGGGTGGCTCAGCTGGTTGACTCTTGGCTTCAGCTCAGGTCATGCTCTCATGGGCTGTGGGACTGACTGCGTGCTCAGCAGGGAGTCTCCTTGAAGAGTCTCTCCCTCTGCCCCTCCCCCCACTTACATGCTTGCACATGCTCTCAAATAAACTTTAAAAAAAATTTCTGTGTTCCTAGGGAATCCATGCAGCATGAATACGTTCATGCTATCAATGTGTTTTGATAATTTCCTAGAAATAATTTTCTATTTATAAGTGGCTTTCTAAAATTCCATTCTTCCATTAAAAATTTCCAATTTTGGGGGATGCCTGAGTGACTTAGTCAGTTGGGCGTTTGACTGCAGCTGGGGTCATGATCCCGGAGTCCTGGGATTGAGTCCTGCATCGGGCTCTTTCCTCAGTGGGGAGCCTGCTTCTCCCTGGGCCTGCCACTCCCCCTGGTTGTGCTCTCTCTTTCTGGCAAATAAATAAAAAACCTTAAAAAAATTTTTCCAATTTTTCAGCACATAGTCATTCATGATTTCTCTCCATAAATATTTAAAATCCTTATTCCCTTCAGCTTGAGGGTCCCTGAACCAACCAATAGTGAAAATTAGAACTTTAACTGTAGGGGGGCCACAGACCTATGGTCACAAATAATTGTAGGGATTTTTCCCACCCAACGTCCAGGCAGAGACAGACAACTTTTTCTATCTGCCTCTGTGTGTCCAAGGGTGTATTTTTTTCTGAATCACTCTTTCATGCTATTTTACCCTACTACTTTATGCAATGGTCTCAGTTATAACATGCTGCCTTGTACAACAGCATGGCTTTCATTCTGCATGCAGATGTTAAAACTCACACCCCTGGAAAGGAGTTAGGATGGCAAAGGAGTAGGGGGACTCTAAGCTTGTCTCATTCCTCAAACACAGCTAGATAGTTATCAAGTAATTCTGAACACCCAAGAAATTAATTGAAGGTCTGAGAGAACAAAAACCGAAAGTCTACAAGTAGAAAAGCAATCACCTTTTGGAAGGTAGGAAGTGCAGAGCTGACTTGGGGGAGATACAAGTGTAGGTACTGTAGTGGGGAGGGAGGTCTGCTATGGAGGCTACCACAAAGTATCATAAGCAGCAGAGTGCAAAATCTGAACTTTTAAAAGTCTGCTGCCATGGGGGATGTGCCTGGCTTATGGTGCACAGGTGGTGAAGCGGGGTGGAATCTCAGCAGTCACAGGGTGGTCTGAGGATCCCCTGGGTCGCCAAGAAGAACGAGTGACTCAAACCTGCTTCGCTGTTCCCAAGAATAGGAGCAGGGAAGCCAGCTTAGAGCAGCAAGTCTTGGTGTCAACTTTCTGCTCTGTTTTGCCATAAACTCCAAATCACTGCACAGTCCATGCAACTACTTTCCTAGAACAGGTCAGCAAATGTCAAAAGCATGGTGAGACCCTCCCCCAGAGGATCAGCATGGGTCTGCACTGCAGGGTTCCCTAAAATTTGGTTTCGAAACTCAGTTGTGTGCCTGAGATGATAAAAAAAAAAAAGCTGGGACACAGGCAGGGTTAAGGCAGGGTTCATATAGAAATCAGGGACACAAAAGGGGTGATTGATTGCTCTTCTGTGAGGGCTTCCAGAAGAATCGGGGTTGTGAACTTTCAACTCTGGGGCTAGAGAATGGGGTGCCACCATCTTCACCCCACTCATCAGCACTGGAAGACTTCAGGGGGCAAAACAGCACCACCTAGTGGAGACCAGAGCCACTTACACCAAGCCCCAGCCCCCTGCACCCCAGAGAAGCATTTGCATTGAATCAAGTCAGCCTGAGAATCCGTGTGGCAGGCCGCTCCCCCAGAAGACCAGCAAAAGTTGCTGCACCAAGTCTACTGATCATAGAGTGCTACAAAGGGTCAGCTCTAGGGGAAATAGGATCTAGCTTCCTTTTTACTTTTATTCTTTATTCTTTTTACTACTTTTCTTTATTCAATTCCTTTTTTTATTTTTAATTTTGAGTTTTATTTTTTTTATTTTTTCATTTTATTTTATTTTACTTTCATTTTGGGATCTAGATTCTTTCAACAAGCAGGCCAAAACACACCCAGGATCTGGGGGGTTTGGGGGTTTTTTTTTTTCTTTGTTTTTGGTTTTGTTTTGTTTTATTTCTTCTTTTCTGGACAAAATGACAAGAAGGAGAAATTCACCCCAAAAGAAAGAAAAGGAAGCAGAACTCATGGCCAGGTATTTAATCCATACAGATGTAAGTGAAATGTCTGAACTAGAATTTAAAACAATAATTATAAGGATACTAGCTGGGCTTGAAAAAAGCATAGAAGACACCCGAGAGTCCCTTACTGCAGAGATAACATAACTAAAATCTAGTCAGGCCAAAATTAAAAACGCTATAACTGAGATGCAAACCCAAATGGATGCAATAAAAATGAGGATGGACGAAGCAGAGGAACAAATCAGTGATACAGAAGATAAAAGTATGGAAAATGAAGCTGAAAAGAAGAGGAAAAGAAAGGTAATGGACCACAAGGGTAGACTTAGGGAACTCAGCAACTTATTTAAACTGTAACAACACTCGTATCATGAGTCCCAGAACATGGAGAGAGAGAAAAGGGGGCAGAAGGTTTATTCAAACAAATTATAGCTGAAAACTTCCCTAATCTGGGGAAGGAGACAGACATCAAAATCCAAGAAGCACAGTGAACACTCCCAATAAATTCAACAAAAGCCAACCATCGCCAAGGCATATCACAGTCAAATTCACAAAATACAGACAAGTAAAGAATCCTGAAAACAGCAAGGGAAAAAAGTCCTTACCTACAAAGGAAGACAGATCAGGTTCTCAGCAAATCTGTCCACAGAAATTTAGCAGGCCAGAAGAGAGTGGCAGGATATATTCAACATGATAAATGGGGAAAAAATATGTAGCCAGCAATTCTTTATCCAGCAAGATTCAGAATAGTAGAGATAAAGAGTTTCCCAGACAAATAAAAATGAAAGGAGTTCGTGACTACTAAACCAGCCTCGCAAGAAATTTTAAGGGTGACTCTTTGAGTGGAGGAAAAAAGACCAGAAGCAAAAAGAATAGAAAGGACTGGAGAACATACCCAGAAATATCAACTCTACAGGTAACAAAATGGCACTAAATTCATATCTTTCAGTAATCACTCTGGGGTGCCTGGGTGGCTCAGTGGGTTAAGTGTCTGCCTTCAGCACAGGTCATGATCCCAGGGTCCTGGGATCAAGGCTTGCATTGGGCTCTCTGCTCAGTGGGGAGCCTGCTTCTCCCTCTCCCTCTACCCCTCCCCCAAATCGTGCAGTCTGTCAAAGGAATAAAATCTTTAAAAAAATAATAATCACCCTGAATGTAAATGGTCTAAATGCTCCAATCCAGAGACATAGGGTATCAGAATGGATAAAAGAACAAGATTTGTCTATATGCTACCTACAAGAGATTCATTTTGACCTAAAGACACCTGCAGATTGAAAGTGAGGGGATGGAGAATTATCTATCATGCTAATGGACATCAAAAGAAAGCCAGATTAGCCATACTTACATCAAACAAACTAGATTTTAAAACAAAGACTATAACAAGAGGTGAAGGGCATTACATCATAATTAAGGGGTATATCCATGAAGAAGATCTAACAATTTTAAATATTTATGCCCCCAACTTGGGAGCATCAAAATATATAAATCAATTAATGATAAACATAAAGAAACTCATTTATAATAACACAATAATAGTAGGGGACTTTAACACCCCACTTACAGCAATGGACAGATCATCTAAACAGAAAGTCAACAAGGAAACCAGGGCTTTGAATGACACACTGGACCGGATGGGCTTAACAGATATATTCAGAATATTTGCTCCTAAAGCGGCAGAAAACACATTTTATTCAAGTGCACATGGAATATTCTCCAGAATAGATCACATACTGGGTCACAAAACAATGCTCAACAAGTACAAAAAGATTAAGTTCATACCATGCATATTTTCAGACCACAGTGCTATGAAACTTGAAGTCAACCACAAGGTTTGGAAAGACCTCAAATACATGCAGGTTAAAGAACATCCCACTAAAGAATGAACAGGTCAACCAGGAAATTAAAGAATAAAAAAATACACAGAAGCAAATGAAAATGAAAACATGACAGTCCAGAACCTTTGGGATTCAGTAAAGGCAGTCCTAAGTGGGAAGTATATAGGAATACAGGCTTTCCTCAAGAAGCAAGAAAAGTCTCAAATACACAACCTAACCTTATACCTAAAGGAGCTAGAAAAGGAACAGCAGATAAAGCCTAAAGCCAGCAGAAGAGGGGAAATAAAGATTAGAGCAGAAATAAACGATATAGAAACAAAACAAAACAAAACACAGTAGAGAAGACCAACAAAACTAAAAGCTCGTTCTTCAAAAGAGTTGATAAAATTGATAAACCCCTAACCAGACTTATCAATAGGAAGAGAGGACCCAGATAGATAAAATTACAAATGAAAGAGGGGAGATCACAACAAACACCATAGAAATACAAACACTTATAAGAGAATACTATGAAAAGTTATATGCCAACAAACTGGGCAATCTGGAAGAAATGGACAAAGTCCTAGAAACTTACAAACTCCCAAAACTGAAACAAGAATAGAAAATTTGAACAGACCCATAACCAGCAAAGAAACTGAAAAATCAAAAACCTCCCAACAAACAAAAGTGCTGGGCCAGATGGGTTCCCAGGGGAATTTACCAGACATTTAAAAAAGAGTTAATACCTATTCTTCTCAAACTGTTCCAAAAAATAGAAATGGAAGGAAAACTTCCAGACTTAATCTACAAAGCCAGCTTTACCTTGATTCTAAAACCAGACAAAGACTCAGCTAAAACGGAGAATTATAGACCAATATCCCTGATGAACATGGATGAAAAGAAGTCTCAATGAAATACGAGCAAATTGAATTCAACAGTACATTAAAGGAATTACCCACCATGATCAAGTGGATTTATTCCTGGGCTACAGCGGTGGTTCAATATTCACAAATCAATCAACATGATACACCACATTAATAAAAGAAAGGGTAAGAACTAAATGATCCTGTCAATAGATGCAGAAAAAGCATTTGACAAAATACAGCATTCTTTCTTGAAAAAAACCCTCAACAAAGTAGGCATAGATGGAACATACCTCAACATCATAAAGGCCATTTTTGAAAGACCCCCAACTAATATCATCCTCAATGGGGAAAAACTGAGAGCATTTCCCTACAGTCAGGAACAAGACAGGGATGTCCACTCCCACCATTTCTATTTAACATAGCCTCAGCAATCAGACAACAAAAAGAAATAAAAGGCATCCAAATCAGCAAGGAAGTAGTCAAACTTTCACTATTTGCAGATGACATGATATTCCATGTAGAAAACCCAAAGGACTCCACCAAAAAATTGCTAGAAGTCATACAAGAATTCAGAAAAATTGCAGGATATAAAATCAATGTACAGAAATCTGTTGCATTTCTACACACCAATAAGCAGCAGAAAAAGAAATCAAGGAATTGATCCCATTTGCAATTGCATCAAAAACAGTAAGATACCTAGGAATAAACCTAACTAAAAAGGTGAAAGATCTGTACTCTGTCAACTACAGAACACTTATGAAAGAAAATGAAGAGGACAAGGAAATGGAAAAGCATTCCATGCTCATGGATTTGAAGAACATTATTAAAATGTCTATACTACCCAAAGCAATCTACCATCAGCATTTTTCACAGAGCTAGAATAAACAATCCTAAAATTTGTATGGAACCACAAGTCTCCAAATAGCCAAAACAGTTCTGAAAAAGAAAAACAAAACTGGAAGCATCACGATTCCAGAATTCAAGCTGTATTACATAGCTGTAATCATCAAGACGGTATGGTACTGTCACAAAAACAGACACAGAGATCAATAGAACAGAACAGAAAACCCAGAAATGGACCCACAACTACATGGTCAACTAATCTTTAACAACGCAGGAAAGAATAGCCAGTGGAAAAAAGACAGTCTTTTCAACAAATGGTGTTGGGAAAACTAGAAAGTGACACGCAAAAGAATGAAACTGGACCACTTTCTAACTCCACACACAAAAATAAATTCAAAATAGATGAAAGACCTCAATGTGAGACAGGAACCCCTTAAAATCCTAGAGGAAAACGCAGGCATCAACCTTTTTGACCTTGGCCGTAGCAACTTCTTACAAGACACATCACCTGAAGTCAAGGGAAACAAAAGCAAAAATGAACTACTGGGACTTCATCAAGATAAAAAGCTTCTGCACAGTGAAGGAAACAATCAACAAAACTAAAAGGCAGCCTACGGAAGGGGAGAAGCTATTTGCAAACAACATATTTGATAAAGAGTTAGCATCCAAAATCTAGAAAGAACTTACCCAACTCAACACCCAAAAAAATAAATAGCCCATTTAAGAAATGGGCAGAAGATATGAATAGACACATTTCCAAAGACATCCAGATGGCTAACAGACATGAAAAGATGCTCAACATCACTCATCAACAGGGAACTACAAATCAAAACCATGATGAGATACCACCTCATACCTGTCAGAATGGCTAAAATTAACAACACAAGAAACACTAGGTATTGGTGAAGATGTGGAGAAAGGGGAACCCTCTTGCACTGTGGTGAGAATGCAAACTGGTTCAGCCACTCTAAGGAACAGTATGGAGGTTCCTCAAAAAACTAAAAATAGAACTACCCTATGATCCAGCAATTGCAGTACTAGGTATTTACCCAAAGGATATAAAAATACAAATTCAAAGGGGTACATGCACCCTGATGTTCATAGCAGCATTATCAACAATAGTCAAATTATGGAGAAAGCCCAAATGTCCATCAACCGATGAATAAAGAAGACATTGTATATACACAATGGAATATCACTCAGCCATCAAAAAGAATGAAATCTTGCATTTGCAACGAAGTGGTTGGAGCTAAATGTATTATGCTAAGTGAAATAAGTCAATCAGAGAAAGACAAATACCATATGATTTCACTCATATGTGGAATTTAAGAAACAAAACAGATGAACATGTGAGAAGGGGGGAAGGGAGAGAGGAAAACAAACCATAAGAGACTCTTAATGATAGAGAACAAACTGAGGGCTGCTGGAGGGAGATGGGTGGGAGATGGGTTAAGTGGATGATGGGTATTAAAGAGGGAGGGCACTTGTTGTGATGAGCACCAGGGGTTGTATGTAAGTGATGAATCACTGATTTCTACTGAAACCAATATTGCCCTGTATGTTAACTAAAATTTAAAGAAAATATAACAAAACCTAAAAACAAAAACTCACACCCCTGGTTTGCTTAGATAGGCAATCTCCTACCACCAAGGCCACTGAAAGATTTGCTCTCACCCTTACCAGTCTGTTTCCCAGAAACCTTTTCATTTCCAGCATACACCAATTATCCATTCTTTCTTGCAAGTTTAATTCTGCATGTAAAAGGATATTGATCTCATAAAGCATTTCTAATGCTAGAACAATGGCAAGGTCTTCAAGTATATATTTGCTGTATCATGGGAATAGGAGAGTTGACTGGCTCCCAAGGCTCCAGAGTCCTGGAATCTGGGGAAATGGAACCAGCGAGAAATTAAAACCTAGGCCTATGCAGGGAGGCTTCGTTGAGGAAGAAACATTTTGGCTGAGACCTGATGGACGTGCAGGACTACTTATATAGAGCTGGGAAAGAGGAAGGAGGCATGCTTGTTGTAAACAGATCTTCATGAGGTGAATTTAAGGCAACCCCAAATGATAACAATTTGAAGGGAAAAAGCTAAACAACAACAACAAAAATCCTGAATAAAATGGAATAGATACACATTAAGTGAGTAAGAAAGAACTAGTAGATGAAGGAAGAAAACTCTTTGGTTGAGAGCTCCCAAATGAAACAAGGCTGTTTATTTAGCTATGTTCAAACACTGAGAGCATCAACCCAGAAAAGCCATTCCCAGAATAACTGGCCCCAAACAGACCCTGCTTTGAGTCTGTGTAATTGGTGCTATGATAAGAGGCTGGTGGTGAAGTGGCTGGATCCTAGCCGGAAACGGGCCACTTCAGCGTAATTGGAGGAACAAGATGTCCTCAAACAGAGGCCAGTGCCTGAGTAATAAGGGCTGTACTGAGGACATAAAGCCCAAGGTGAAATGAACCACTCTAGTAAATGACACAAACATTGGCTAAACTTCATCTCACTCTAAGTACAAGTTCAAACCCACTTTCCACCTTGCAAAGTGAATCAGGGGCATTTTTATTCATGAAGTGAATAAAACCCAAGGATAAAAACCATACTGTTCCACTTGTAAAGGCGCCTTTTAGAGCTAGCACAAGAGCTGTGAACAAAGTGATAAAAGGGGCTGGGTGGCTGGACTAGTTCTCCCTTCTTGATAGAACAAATTGTTCCCTCTCTCGCTGTGTCTCTGTCAAATAAATAAATAAAATCTTAAAAAAAAAGATATAGAGAGAGAAAGAACAAATTCACACATACACTAAAGTGTTTTGTCTTTTTCTCACTTTGGCCCAAAATGCAAGCAGGCAATAAAATAGTTTGTGAGCTAAATCCATTTTGAAAGCAGGGTAATACAGATGCTCCCAGACAGGTGAAGGGATCAGGGCCTGTTCATATTAAATAAACACTAGTTATAACCAAGCCCTTTGAACATCTGCATCCAGGGATGAAAATCTTAATTATCTGACAAAAGGCCATTTAATCACTAAGATCTGAGCAAGTTGAGCAGGTACGGAAAACCTCCTGTCCACCCTCCCTCCCTCCCTCCACCCTGCATGTAAAGACATCAGTGACATGAAGGAAGAAATCGGAGTTGTCCATGTTGAGCTCTGGACCAGTTCCCTCAGCAATACATTCTTTGAAGGGAAAAATGCTAGACTAAGAAATGATATTGCAACTAATTATTTCTTCATCACTAGCAAAATTTCTAGATTCCAATATGGAATTTTTTTTCTTATTTTTCTACTTCTCCCATCAAAACTTTTGGGGGGGATCAGAGTTCATTCAAAATCAGTTTGTCAGGATTATTTTGTGGTAGGGTTGTGATTTTATCAGCTTTGGGAAAATAGGAATGCAATACCCCAGGCTTCATGATGGGCCTTAATTACAAACATAGACGAATTAGATAAAGTGCTGAGAGAGTGAGAAAGGAAGAGAGATGCAGAGAGAGACACAGAAAGGAAGAAACCACAATTCAGGAGAGGCCCCTTCCAGTTCAGCATCTTCCAAAACAATTTCTGTCACACTCTAGGCCTTATGAGAAGTTAATAGATGTTACACTTTTTTAAAAAGTGAAACAAGTTTGGAAAACATTGGCTGAAAAAATGATGGGTTTCTTTTCAGGACTTCTCAAAACTTTTAATATTCAAGGGTGCACTATAGGCCTTCAATAAGGTATCACTTGCTTTTTCGTATGATTTGCATATGAAACCCATCTTCATTGAGGGTTTAACATTTTCTCACAATTAGTGCTGCAGAGAACACTTTCCCAGAAGCCCTTCATACAACTGTGTACCTAGGACTATATCTAAAGTGAGGGAAGAGGAGGGCAGTGGGAGTGAAGATGGAGAAGGATATCATGGGACAATAGTGACCTGAGCTGGAAGGGGATTTTTGCTCAAGATGAGGTATGAAGGAAAGGCCAAAAAAGCTGGCAAAGCCTATACCCGGAATATATAGGAAGAAATGTCAAGGACCCAATTCAGCTGGAGTAGGAGGTAAAAGGATGAACCAAAGGGAATTATGTCTATAAGGTTTTATGGACACTTTGGGTTCCCTCAGAATTCATCTTTAAACCTGAGTTTGGTGTTCATTGTACTATTCCTAAACTTCTTGAATCTGTAAATTGAGTTTTTCACCAAATTTCACAACCTTCCAGCCTTTATTTCTTCAAGTACCATTTTGGCCCATTCTCTCCCTTCCTTATGGAACTGTACTATTTGTTAGCTTGTTTGTTGTAGTCAGTATTTATCTGAGGTTCTCTTCAGTTTTATCTTCAAGCAATCATGGTCTTATGCTTTATTAAGTAAGGTCTAGCTCTTACCCATAAAGATTTTATCCTTAATCCTAGGATTTATTGTCCTCACTCCTAAGATCTAATATTTCTGGGTTTTCCACTGAAAGTCTAAGGTACTTAGAGGCATCTCCTCACTGTGCCCTGGAACTTCACTATCTCCTGTCCTATCTTCTGATATTACCATTCAGCTCTTGACCTACAGGGGGAAATTTGTATGAGGACTTATGAGGTCCTTCCCTGGACAGCTCAGCCTTTGGCCACAGGGCCATGCTGGATCCTCATGTAGATTACAGAGAGGTTCCCGCCACCCATTTCCATACAACTGCCTCTCCTCAGCTATCTCTGCATTTACAATAGCTTCAGCATTCTTGGACTTCATCTTTCAATTCTCAGCTTAGAGAGAACGCGGCTCCATTTGGGACCACCTGCTCTCCTTCACTTCGGGAAAGTGACTGCAGACAAAAAGCCAGAGCAATCGGGGGGGGCTCACTGTGTTCCATTTCTCTCAGAGATCAGTATCCTACACTGCCTGTTGCCCAACGCTTCATATATTTTGTCTAGGTTTATAGTTATTTTCAATGGGAGGAAAAATCCAATATCACTGTCATGGCTGGAAGCGGAGTACACTAGAATTTTGATATCATATTCATTGTTATTCAAAATTCTATAACCACTTACCATGTTATTTATGTATAAAGCCAGCTGAAAGTCTTACACTTGCTAGGGCTCAGAAAACATACCACCCCATATAACTTTCCTGAAAAAGAAATACCCAAAATTCTGTAACCTCCAGAACTGCATAAAAATTCAATTATATTTAAGATGCAATATAAATGATGGAGAAGACTAAAAGTGGTCAAATTTGAATTTGTTTCTAAATAACTATTGATGTAATTATGAAATACAATGCAAATTGGAAATGAAGCCTTTAAAAGATATGACATAAAAATGTTAAATATATTTACTAGACTTATTTTATGTAGCACCCCAAATTTTGCTGGATTCAGTGTATATAACTTATTTTTAAGATTTTATTAATTTATTTGAAAGAGAGAGAGGGAGAGCACTAGGGAGAAGCAGACTCCCTGATGAGCCCGACATGGGGCTCAATCCCAGGACCCTGAGATCATGACCTGAGCCAAAGGCGATGCTTAACCGACTGAGACCCCCAGGTGCCTCCAGTGTATACAACTTTTATCTAGCTTTCTATAGCAACTACTTGTACTTTTCTAATGGCCACGGAGCCAGAGTGCTGGTGTAGCCATCACTGTGGATTTGAGGGGTCTGCTGTGATGAAAGCTTTGGATTCCTCGTATTGCCAACACCAAGTGCCTTTCTCATATATGCATATCATATATGCATATGCATATTGCCACACACACACCTTGCTTTCTATCTCAAGGTTGCCCTGCTGCCACTGAGGAATAAGAAGCCTTGGGACCCAGCCAGCACCACAAATGCACAGCCCAAAAAGGACAGTGTGGATGCTGAGTTAAACTTTGACTAATAGGATACAGGAGTCAAAAGATACCCTTCTCCCCTTTTCTTCTGAAAGGATTGTTTAGAAATGCAGAATTTTCTTCCAGCTACTGGGAAAATGTCTTATAAGAAAAAGCAGTCCACTTGACATGAACCAAGAGCAGCTCAGCCACACATTCCCTTACATTTGCTCTCCCTCCTTCCCTGGCTCATTCCAATTCTTTCTCATTCCTGCTTCCCTGGGATTGTATTCTTGCACTAAAGATGATATAAGAAAGTTATATATGATATTATAAGTTGGATCTAAAAGCTAAGGCTACCTTAAAATAAGAATATTCTGGGAAAAGAAAAAGAATGTAAACACATTAAAACATGTAATATGGAAAAATCAAATACTGTTTTAATCTTGCCATTGGTAAAGAAATAAAGTTTTAAGTGAAAGATAAAAGTCATTGATATAAAAATAACTTCTTGTCAGCTGGGAAAAAAAATGTCAAAGAAAACCTAAAAAAATATAGAAAAATATAGGACAAAAGGGGAGAAAACAACTAGCAGAAAAGAGGGGGTGGGAAGGAAACATAAAATACAATCTATATACAACAATAGGATTTTTTTTTTTTTAACTACAGCCATAATGCAAGCACTGCTTGGAACTATGGATAAATGAATCAAATCTGATATGGACTCTAATCTATTATATCAGAGGATACAGAAATTAAGGAAGAAAATAAACATGTAATTGCATGCCACATGATTGCTATGAGTGAAAGCCAAACTTTCATGTGAGTCTGTAACAGGAGATCTGATCTAGCCTTAGCTTAGCGTTAGAATCAGAAGCACAGCTCAAGCTCTATGCCTGCCAACAGCCTTAATATGGGGCATGCTCTTAACCTATCCAAGATACTGTTCTATCTCCCATAAAATGACAGCAGGTAATAATTCCTACCTAACAGGTTTTTTGTGAGAACCAGATGAGATGATGCTGCTGAGAAGATTTTGCAATCTGTAAATCACTTCACCTGAGGATTTGTGACTTGGTTTCTAGGCCCCTTAAAAACCAGCACAGCACTTAACACATAGTAAGTGTTCAGGACTAAAAATTTCCTAAAGCTTTTAATGGGCCCAAATAGTGCCAGTCTAACAAATAAAATGATGTAAAGTCAAGTTGATGTTTTCTGCTCCTATTCTCGCTCTTGCGTCCCTCCCATCACAGCTCACACCCTCAGAAAGGTTTATTTTATGAGAAAAGTTGCAACGAGATGGAGCAACATGTGCACTTTTTAAGTATGAGAGCTAATAAAGTAGCATTTTCTATAATGTGTAGGTGAAATAAAGCATGTAGGTACCACAAATGATTGGGTCTGCCTCAATCCATTCGCTTAGATGAATTGCTTTCAATTCTTGCTTCCACTGAGCTACAGAGGTTTCCAAACTGAAATCCTGCTACTGAGTTCAATAGGTACAGATGATGAAAAAGCCATTTCTTTAATGAGAATTTGGTAGGAAATAGTTTCTTTGTGACTCCTCCCTCCCCCCCATTGAGTTGTTCCTAGAATTCAAACAGAAAGGGGACTCACTCCTATAATTTGTCCAAACTAAGGTATCTTGAAATGACAGATAATGCACAATTTGCTTTTCAGAAAAAAGTCCTATCTCATGAGCTCTGAAGAGGAATAACCGAATTGACTTGTGAGAAATCAAAAGAGGAAAAAACCTTTGCAACCTTCAGCAGCACAGGAAAAATATTTGACTCACTGTAAAACCTGAGCCCCATCACAGCTCATAGTTGGAGCTCACCTTAAAGGCAACTGATAACATTCTAATTTGATGGCCTTTTCCAAGTTTTTAGACCTACAGTTTGATTCTAGGCCTGAATGTTTTCATGGAAATATGGGAAAATGAGTGAGATCAGCTCGACATCTTGCAACCCAGCACCAAGGGTTTTTTTTTTTTTTTTAATTTTTTGAGATAATTATAGATTTGTATGTGCGGGTAAGAAATGATACTAATATATTCCCTCTTTACTCCATTTTCCCCAGTGGTAGCATCTTACAAAACTATATAGTACACTACCACAACCAGGATATTCACACATTGATACAGTCTACAGATCTTAGACTTCCCCCATTTTACTTGTGTGTGTTTACGCTATGAATTTGTTTCACATGTATAGATTCATGAACCTAACATTCTATCTCCACAAGCATTCTTTGTGTTGGTGTTTTATAATCATCCCCACATCACTCCTTGCCCTCACTGTAATCTTTTGAGACTTTTATTTTTTCCTCACTCAACAGAATTCCCTTGACTACTTTCCAGAATGTTGCACGTATCAGTAGCTTGTTCCTTTATGTTATTAAGCAGTATTCTATGGTGTCCTGTACCATGGCTTAACCATTCAGCCATAGGAAAACACTGATTGTTCCACACACTGGACTGTTCAAAATAAAGTTGTTACTTATATTCATGCACAGATTTTTGTGTCAACGTAAATCATTTCTTTGGGATAAATGTCCAAGAGTGCAATTGCTGAGTCATATGGTAATTGCATGTTGAGTTTTATAAAATCCTGGGGAACTGTTTCCAGAGTGGATAGAACCTCTTACATTCCCACCAACAATGTATGAATGATGTAGTTTCTCTGCATCTTCATTAGCATTTGGCGTTGTCGATATTTTTTTTAATTTTAGGCATTCTAATAGACATGCAGTGATATTGCATTGTGGCTTGCATTTGCATTTCCCTAAATGACTATTGCTGAATGTCTGCTCATGTGCTTATTTGCTCTGTTTCTCACTCTTCTGCTTCTCTTATCTTCTTGTATGTTGCTTGGGCATTTGTTAGGATTCCATCTTGACTCATTTATTGTTTTTATGTATAGTGCTATGTACAGTTCTGTTGTGGCTGTTCTGTGTTACAATATACATCTATGATTTCGGCTACTAGTATCAATGTTATACCACTTGGATTGAAGCATGGAAACCTTACTTCCATCTAGGTCACTTTATGTGCCCTACTTTTAAATGTCATGTCTTGTGTATCAGTGTTATAATTCACATTTTAATCATTACATAAGATTTATAAAACTCATGAGAAGGGTAGTCTAACCATTTATCTGTTCTTTCCATTGTTCTTCCTTCCATCCTCATGTTCCAAGATTCTTTCTTCTGTCATTTCCCTTCTATTTGAGAAATTTTTTAGCTATTCTTTAAGGACAGTTTTGCTGATGGCATTTTTTATTAGTTTTCTTTCAACTTAGAATGTCTCTATCTCCCCTTCATTTATGAAGAAGCTTTGCTGGATATAGAATTCTTGGCTAACCATTCTTTTCTTTCACCACTTTAACAATATTTTGACATTTCTGGCGTCCATAGTCTCAGATGAAAAACCCAAAGTCATTTGAATTAATGTTCCCCTATAGGTAATGTGTCATTTCTCTCCTGCTTTTTTGAGGTTTTTGTTTTTTGTTTTTGTATTACCTTTTACCCCCCACTTTACCCATTTCTCCCACCCTCCATCTCTGGTGCCAACCAATATGTTCTCTGATTCTATAAGCTTGTTTTTTTTTTAAGATTCCATATATAAAAGAGATCATATAGTATTTGTCTTTCTCTGACTTATTTCACTTAGCATAATGCCCTTGAGGTCTATCCATGTTGTCACAAATGGCAATGACTCATTCCTTTTTATGGCTAAATATTTCACTGCATGTGTGTGTGTATGTGTGTACACATACACATATATTTCTTTATCCATTCATCCACTGATGGACACGTAGGTTGTTTCCATATCTTATCTATTGTAAATAATGCTGCAATAAACGTGTGGGTACAGATATCCTTTTGAGTTAGCATTTTCACTTTCTTCAAATAAATACCCAGAAATGGAATTGCTGGATCATGTGACAGTTCCATTTTTAATTTGAGGAACATCCATATTGTTGTTCATAGTGGCTACACCAATTTACATTCCCATCAACAGTGCACAAGTGTTCCCTTTCCTCCACACCCTTGCCAATATTTGTTATCCCTTCTCTTTTTAAGGTGTGAGGTGCTGTCTCATTATGGTTTTGATGTGCATTTCACAGATGATTAGTGATACATAGCATCTTTTCATGTATGTGTTGGCCATCTGTAGGATTTCTTTAGAAAAATGTCGGTTCAGATCTTCTGCCCTTTTTTAATCAAATTTTTTCTATTGAGTTGTAGGAGTTCTTTATATATTTTGGATATTAACCCCTTATCAGATATACGATTTGCAAATATGTTCTCCCATTCAGTAGGTTGCCTTCTATTTTTGTTGAGTTTCCCTTACTGTGCAGAAGCTTCTTAGTTTTATATAATCCCACTTATTTTTGCCTTTGTTAGCTTTACTTTTTGTGTCAGATTCAAAAAATCATCACCAAGACCTTTGTCAAGGAGCTTGCCACCTATGTTTTATTCTAGGAGTTTTATCATTTTGGGTCTTACATTCATTTTAATTTTTGTGTATGGTAGGAAATAATGGTCCAGATTCACCATTTTAAATGTGGCTGTCCAGTTTTCCCAGCACCATTTATTGAAGAGACTGTCCTTTCCCCATCGTATATTCTTAGCTCCTTTGTCATAAATTGACCACATGTGTGTGGATCTCTGGGCTCTCTATTCTGTTCCATTGATATACACGTCTGTTTTTATGTCAATACCATCCTATTTTAATTGCTATAGCTTTGTAATAGAGTTTGAAATCAGGGGGGAGCATGGTGCATTCAGCTTTGTTCTTTCTCAAGATTGTTTTGGCCATTCAGGGTCTTTCATGAGTGAATACAAATTTTAGGATTGTTCTATTTATGTGAAAAATGCCATTGGAATTTTGATAAGGATCAATCTGTACATTGCTTTAGGTGGTATGGACATTTTAACAATATTAATTCTTCCAATCCATGAGCATGAAATACTTTTCCATTTATTGTCTCTTCTTCAATTTCTTTTTTTGAGATTTATTTTTTATTAGAGAGAGAGTAGAAGCAGGGGGAGTGGCAGGCAGAGGGAGAGGGAGAAGCAGGCTCCCCGCTCAGGAGGGAGCCTGATGTGGGGCTTGATCCCAGGACCCCAGGATCATGATCTGAGCCAAAGGCAGACGCTTAACTGTCTGAGCCACCCAGGGGCCCCATGTCTTCAATTTCTTTCCTTAATGTCTTGCAATTTTTGGTATATAGGATTTCACCTCCTTTGTTAAATTTATTCCTAGGTATTTTATTCTTTTTGATGTAATTATGAGATTTTAATTTCTCCTTCTGATAGTCTATTAGCATATAGAAATGCAACTATTTTTTTGTGTATTGATTTTTGTATCCTGCATCATTACTGTATTATTTCTAACAGTTTTTAATGGAGTCTTTAGGGTTTTCTACATATGTCATCTGCAAATAGTAATAGTTTTACTTATTCCTCTCCAATTTGGATGCCTTTTCTTTTTCTTACCTAATTGCTCTAGCTAAGACTTCTAGTACTATGTTGAATAAAAATGATGAGAGTGGGTATCTCTGCCTTGTCCTTGATCTTAGAAGAAAACCTTCAACTTCTTACCACTGCTTTAAAGAATTTGTTTTTAATTTTCAGAAGTTTTGACATAAATGTCTTTGCATTTATTCTATGTGGATTTTGCTCAGCTTCTTAAATCTGTCAGTGTATGTCTTTCATTGAATTTGAGAAGTTTTCAACCATTATTTCTTCAAATACTCTTTCACTCCTGCTGTCTCCTCTTCTTCTGGGACCCTACTGGTATGTTTGGATATTTATTGTTCCTCAGCTCCCTGAGGCTCTATTCTTTTTTTTTTTTTTTTTTTTCCATTTTATTTTCACCAGGGAAATTCTATTGATCTGTCCTCAAGTTCACAGATCCTTTCCTCAGCTATATGATTGAGCCCATCAGCATTTTTGGGATTTTCTTTTCAGCTAATTAATTTTTCTGTTCTATCATCTCACTTGGTTCTTTTTTCAAAACATCTACTTTGCTGAGATTTTTTCTATTTTTTCATTTGTTTTATGAATATTTAGAATTATTGAAGCCCTTAATCTTTGTGAAATAATTTCAACATCTGGTTCATCTCGGTGTTGGCATCAACAGTCTTATCTAATTCCAGTTGTAACTTTCTTGGTTCTTTGCATGATGGGCAATTTTCTATTGTATCCTGGACAGTTTATCTATTATTTTAGGAGATTCTGGTTCCTGTTTAAATAACTTTAGTACACAGTCACCCTGTTTCAAGATCAATACATGGATCCCTGGCCTACTTTTATGGGCTGTAGTTCCAATGCATTTTAATTTTCAGAGCCTTTGGGGTGCCCTTTTGGTCTACTGGGTTTATCTAATGATGCTGCTTGAAGAAGGAACTTCCCCAAATGGGCCACCTGATGCCCCAGGTGAGGGAACAAAGAGCACTCCTTGGACCAACTCCTTGTTCTGTCAGGATAAACCCTCCCTGACCCACTATCTGCTTGGGAGAAATGATTCTCTGGGCTGCAGGTTACAAAGATCTCTTCGGCCAGCTGCTTGTTTTTGCAGGAACCTTCTGCCAAAATCTCCTGGCCACCCCATAGCTCTAGGTTAGGAAGGGAAATCTCAGATCCAGCAGGGATGGAAAGTACTTTCTGGGCCAGACCATTTGTTGTGGCAGGACCTCCCCACCCCACCACTGGTAGATGCTGCCTGGCCACCTGATGTCCTGAGATGGGGAAAAGGAGTTTCAGGTCTAGTAGGGAGGGAAAGTGCTTCCCTTGGCTCCTCAAGAAAGATCCCATTGGAGTATTATTAGTTCCACAGCTCTTACAGACAGGACCTCCCATCCAGTTCAGGAGAGGAATGAACCTACTTAAGTCAAACTTAGGCTGGAGGTGGGGGACACCTGGCCTGGGTCCCTTCCTGCCAATGGGTGGAGAATGCTAAGATGTGCTCTATGGTGTTCCTTCTGTCCCAGAGTCCATCTTCCTCTGTTCAGACTTCTCTTTTAGTTGCCTCTCATTTCTAAGGCTTATAGTTCTTCTGAGCAGAGTAGAATAGGGAGAAATGGTTTCGTGCCATCTTTATGCCTCCAGCTTTCCTTCTGAACCAAATATTAAATCAGCAGTGTATAGGACAAAGACAAGTTGCATAAGTATTTTGTCTATTCCAAGGTTTTGTTTTGTTTTTTTAATGTGTGTCTAAAGTTAACAACAATTAAAAATCAGAACTGTCCACAAAAAATTTTGCAGCTCTGGATTCTGAGAAAATTAAATGTGGCCACCCAGGCCTGAATTGGGCCACGGTCTGCTGAAGAAGTAGAGAAGCATCCCTCTTTGGACACAGCATTTATACCAATCCCCCTGTTTTTAGGCCCAGTTTTCTCAGTCATTTAAATCACCAGTCTGGCTCTTTGAGTTAAGAACCCTGACTTAGCCAATTAATGAACAATCACAGACCTTTATAAGTGCATTTTACAAACACTGTCCCATAAATTCTTTCATTTAATCATAAAAAAAAACTGGCACTATTTAATCCTAATTCTAAATAGCAGGTTCTATTACTTCCACTTTATAGCTAAGGAGACTAGGTTTTAGAATGAGGATGTGATTTACCAAGGTCATAGTGTTATTTAGTGGCAGAGTTGGGATTCAACCCTCATCTTCTGACCCCATGTCCAGTATGCTTTACATAGCAGAGAAGACTAAGATGATGTTCCAAAATATTGCCACAAATCATAAGGCCACATTACTCTGACATGTGAATGTCCTTTTGAAAACAAACTTATGGATTCCCTCAGCTATCATTCATTTGCACCTAGGTTGTATACTTACTTCATCAGGGCAGTTTAACAGACAAAACAAAAATCTAAATCACCCCAAAATAAATAAGCATGACCCTTCCAATCAATCCTATCAAGCCTTAGGCAGATTGCTTTTCTGGCACTTGGGTTGATGGGATGGGTACAAACCTACCACACATGTTCTCCCACCCTTACAGATTTTAAACAACAGTCTAGGAGACTAGACCAACACACTTTTAAACAATCCAATATATATATATATATATTGGTTGCCATATAGGATAGAAATCTCAGTTGTGTAGATTTGCATGGAGAACAGCTATTGGAAAGCAGGGAAAGTTGAGATACTTAAGACTTAATGATTTATTCTGTAGTCTCTATCTCCTATAAAAGGGTGACCTTTGATAAAACTACTGGGAGAATGGGAAGAAACCAGAAGTGTCATAGAAACACCATGAGTAATGCCTCCTTGTGAATGATCTTTCTGGTGTCACTGCTGCAAACTCAGCCAAATGACAGGTTTTCCTGAGGGATAGATAAAGAATAACCCCATTTCTGCAACCATGCAGCAAGAACTGTAAAAAAAAAAAAAAAAAAAAAAAAACAGGTTTAGACGAATGAGAGAGAGAGAAAGAGAGAGAGAGAGAGTGAGTGTGTGTGTGTGTGTGTGTGTGTGTGTGTGTGTGGCGCCTGAATAGGGAGGCAGCCTGTTTGAATGGAGAAGACAGAAAGCAAGGTAAAGTGTTAAAAGCAGCAACAATCGAGCAAATACAAAGTCCAGAGGGCATAATGGTTTTAAACCATAGGCTCAAACTCTTAAATCCCTCCCCCGCTTCATTTCCCCTGAAGTTGGCTGGCTTATTGCCACTTCGACCAGAGTATGGCAGAAGGGATGCTGTGTGACTTCCAAGGCTCATGATGGTCATGTTCAAACACCTGCTCCTGGAGTCCTGAGCTGCCATGCTAGATGGGCCCCATGTGGGTTTCTCCAGATGAGTGCAAGTGGAGTCCAGCCTTCCTGCCATTCAAGCCCAGGTGGCAGACATATGAGTGAAGAAGGTTCCAGATAAATCCAACCCCAGCCATTCAAATCACCCCCAAACCCAGTAAGTCTTCCCAGCTTGGGCCCCAGACATCACAGAGCAGACACAATCCCTGCCATCTACGTCCTCTCTAAATTCCTGACAGATAAAATCCAATAGCAAATCAAAATTGTTGTCATGTTAAGTCACTAAATTTTGAAGCTGTTTGTTATGCAGAAATAGAGCAGAGGGTAGATACAAAAGAATGTGGGAGAGAAAGAGGTAAGTTTAGTACAGAACTGGCACAGGAGGTAGAATTAAGCATGACTAAAGAATGTAGCTGAAATGTGAATGGGAAAGTCAGTGGTAAGAAACAACATGAGCTTCTAAGGACTATTAGTCTGTGCTGCAAACCCAATTCTGGGTGCCAGCAACATATATAAAATGCTAGCATTACATTCATTCATGACAGCATGAGATTATTCTCCAGAAAAATGCCAACTTGTCTTTTATATTTTTCCTTCTGGATGAAAGAGACTCGCTTTCACCAGAACCCACCTACCCAGCCCCTCCTCAGCCTGAAGCGCCAGGTCTCACAGAGCCTTGTGGGCAAATGTTGCCCAAGGCATCCACTCCTCAGGAAGCTAGAATTCACCAACACTGTGTGTGTGTGTGGCGGGGCGGGTGGGGGAGAGAGGAGGCCCTTGGCTCTGTGAGTCCCGTGTCCCAGAGCTACTCTGCACCTGAGGGCTCAGTCCACCAGATATCTTGTCCAGCACACCAGATTTAAACAACTGCCTTCATGTCTTGGACCACAACATTTGGCTAGGATATTGGCACCCCCTTTACTTCCCTGGGCTGGACTCTGCCTCACTCTAACTCCTGGCTGACATCCTATATGCACCAGGCACACCACTTGACTTTGATGCTTCCACAGTTAGACCAGAGTCCCCATGCTGCATTGAATGCCCACATAGTGAGCAACTGGCCATCCTACTTTGGGGATTTCCCTGAAGCTCTGTTCTCCAAACCCCAGTATCTGCTTCCTCCAGCTCCACAGTGGACCCACCTACCTTGCAGATAAACCACCTAAGTTGTGATAACTCTTGCAGGAAGTGCAGCATTTTGACAATAGACCAATCATCGCCCACCCAGATCCACTGTGAAACCTTTTTTAAGCACTTCCTCTGTGATTCCCCAAACACCAGTGAGGAAGGTCAAAGATGTATGCCAGCTCAGTGCTTCCTTGATTTACTTGTAGCTGACTGCAAAACAAGCCCTCCTCCATGGAGCCATTTGTCTAAGTGGGGTACTTAAGTTCAGATTTCCAGTTAATACCTGTGGAGCCAATCCCCAGCTTACTCAGCTCTGAGACCAGAAGAAAGACTTAATGGACCTCAAAGTTTCACAAGTTGGCAATTTAAGCAGAAATTTCCAAATTTTCCAAAGGAACTGCTTTCCCGCTTCAGTTGCTAGAAGAGAGAACAGAAATGGAGAATGTGACACCTACTGACCTCCCTGACAAGAAAACTGGGCTGCAAGGCTATGGAGCACAACCTCATGGGTCACAAGCATTAGCACAATGATAAGCATCAGAGAAACCCTCAACAATGGACTCATTCTTTCTCGCAGAAAGAGGGACACAAGAGCAGGTCTGAGGAGCTGGGAGGAGAAGTTCTGAGCCTTGATTGAGCCCCATTGTTGTGCCGTCTGGAAAGATTGTACAGCTGGGCTGTTATATTCAGCAAAACACATGATACACAGTGCTTTTGCGCCAGGGACACTCCAGTTTGCACGGAGCCTTAGACGGCTGAGAAAATTAAAGCCTTTTCAGGCCCTTTCACAACACCCCTGATTTCTATATTAAATTTGAGTGTGGATGGGCATTGTGTGAGTAATTGCCAGCCCTGAATGTCACCATAGGTGACAGGCCCGCTCTGATCTCAGACAACGGGGAAAAGCCAGCTCCCCCGATACTCAGGTGACCCCAGGTATGAGTGATAACACAGTGGTGGGGGGAGCCTTTGAAAGAGAGATGACTGGATTCTTGTCCCATTAACTTCTAGCCCCACCTGACCTTGTATATGAGAATAGGATCTATAAGCTTCTGACCCCTAAGTCACAAGCCCGGGCTGGCAAAAAAGTCACCTGTTTTAACAACACAATTCTCCCAGGCAGCAAGCATCGAACACCCAGCCAAAAAGGAGGAGAAGGGAGTCTGGTATTATATGTAGGAAACAGCCAGTTTGGCCCTGGAGCACACATCATCACATCCATAGAATGTAGATGATTCATCTCCTCCTCAGGTTGATGGCTTTTTTATGGGAAACTGGACACCTGCCTCGTTTCCCAGAAGGCGCTGCATGGGAAGACAGCCTCACAGGGAAACAGGCGATGCCACCGCCCAGCTCGCTGGCTGCCATTCCCACCACTGCTGTGGGGTCCCTGCGGGGCGTGCACAACGTGGGCACCCTTCTCCAGGCAACGGGTGAGGAAGAAGGGTGGTCCTGCCATGGGAGCTTCGGGAAGAGGTGCTGGGTGGAGGAGAGGACTGGGAGGTCTCTGCAGGCCTCAAGGACGGCATTTCACACACCCTCCCCCAGGCTTCCCGCCCTCACACTCAGGCGTGGCTCTGAGCAACTCCGCAGGGGCCAACAAGGGCAAGGCTTTGGGCAGACCTGAGTGATCTCGTCAAGCAGACAGCATGGGCAGCTTTTCTGCAGGCGGGTCAGCATCTTGGAGGGGCACTTGCAATCCAAGCAAGGGTTCTGTGAACAGGGATTTGGGGACGGAGTCAGCCATCTCTGACTCTCCGGACCTGCTCTCTTTGATTCCAACTTCAAAGCTGATTTTCTTCCTCCTCAAGGATGTCATACCGGAGGAGTTCATCTACCCTCTCACTGAATGCTTCCCTGTGTCCAGGGCAGTTGGGGTGACAAGTGCCTCTCCTGGGTGGGTTCCCATTTCTAACCTTTTCTTCTCTGGGGAAGGTGGGGACTCTTGCCTGACCCTCCCACTCTGTCTGGCATGAGGACAGTCACCTTAACTTCTCATTCATAAAGAATTAGGATCGTGAAATTTTTTCATTTGTGCCAAATTCCTCCTTTTCTAAACAGATTACAATTGCATTTTTATTTCATCTTTCATCCAGTAGTTAGGTATGAAAGTTATTTCTTTATTCCATTTATTATGGGTTTTTAAAAAAATTTGTTGTGTCCCAGGCAGGAAACTTCGCTTGTGCCATTTTACACTCTTCGAAACATACTGAAATTTCCTTTTTGGTGTACATGATCACCCACTGTTGAATCCTTGATTTATCTTAGTCAGTGGAAATACATCAGCGCAGTTTCTAGGAGGGATGAGAAAGTGGCATACTTTCTAAACCATTGCATTTCTGAAAGTATCTTTTTATGGATTCACACATGAAAGACAATTTAGCTGAACACAGAATTCTTGGGTCACAACCCTCTTCATATAAGCCTCTGGAGATGGTGGTTCTGGGTTGGTGGGGAATCTGAGGTGAGCAGATGTTTCTTCCTTTATAAGTACCCTGTTCTTCTGTTGAGAAGTTTGCAGGTTTTTTTTTCTTTTTTTTTAACTCCTCTAAATTGTGTCATATTCTCTTATCCTCTGTGGCACCCCCAGTGGCTCCGGAAAGACAGCAGTAACTCAGAGGAGGTGAGACACCATGTAGAGATGTGTTGGGGGACCCATAGCTGGTGTACCAAACTAAAAATGTGCAGACTATAAGCTGCTGAATGAGGAGGCACAAGACACCCACAGGGAGCCAAGAGGTAGCTCCCTAGCATCTGAGCTCCCACTTTGGGGAAGTGAAGCCAATAGGGTCCATTTGATTAAGAACATAGTTTTAACACCTGCACAAAGGAAGTAGAGTCACAAGATTTATTTCTTAGAGATCCCAGAAACGGTGTGTGTGGGGGGGGGGGGGTGCTGTCCAACGAGCTAGGGGAAGGGCAGTCCTCTAGCCCAGGTAATGGAGGAGGAGAGCACGACCAGGGTAGCAAGCACTTATTACTTATGAGGTGGTTGGGGCAGAGATCACTAACTTTTCCCAGGCTTAATTCTGCTTATTTTAAACCCCCAGGGAAAGTAAAGTGGGAACTTATAGAAGGCATCCTGAACTCAGGTCCTTATCTGAATGTCTAGACTCCGTGTGAACAGGGTTTAGCATCCTGCAAAATGCCTAGGTAGCAACTCTGAAAAACAAAAGTTATTTTTCCCATCACAGGGGGATGAGGGAGGTGCTGATTCCAGCTCTGTGGCTTCTGGGAGGTGTTCCCCACAGGGACATGGTGGGGGGGAACCATACTTTTCATAGTAATCTCCCAAGCTATACCAAGTATTAGCAATAAACACAGTAACTCAGTCATGCACTCCTACACACTCATTTCCCTTCCGTGAGCACAGCTTTATTATAAATCAATAGGATGTCTACAGCAAGGGCAAGTCACATGTGTGGGACTGAGCAAATAATAAGTTGAACCTTGAAAAGGATTTTCCTAGCTGTTTGATATCTTCTCCTCTGGGTTTTTGTCTCAATGACAGATGCCGCTGTTCACATCCGTGCCCTGCTTCCCTCTGAGTGTTGCCCCTGTCCTTGCCTGAATCTAGCAGGTTCTATGCCTCATTTTCCAGAAGGAGCTCTTACAGGAGGACAGCCTCACAGGGAAACAGGCCATGCCTGCCACTGTTATGGGAATGCTCCACAGCACACTCCATGTGTGGCAGCCCCTTCTAGAGGAAGCCCCCGCCCCAAGATGATGAATTAGATTAGACCTGAAATTGCTACCTGGCATAGTCTCATAAACAAGGGTGAAAACCTTAAACTCTCATTTAATATCTATTATGGACTGAATGTGTCCCCCTAAAATTCATACATTGAAATCTAATCCCCAGTGTGATAATGTTTGGAGGTGGGGCCCTTGCAAAGTAATTAAATCAAGGGTAGAGCCCCCGCCCATGATGCGATTGGTGCCCTTATAAGGAGATGAAGAGTCCAGTGTGCTCTGCTGTTTGCCATGTGAGGACACAGCAAGATAATAGCCGTTCATGAAATAGGAAATGGGCCCTCACAAGACACAGAATCCACCAGTGACTTGATCTTGGACTTCCCAGCCTCCAGATAGAAATAAATTTGCTGTTTAAGCCACCCAGTCTATGGTGTTTTTGTTCTAGCAACCCAAACCCAAGACAATAGCTCTTCTGTATTATTCTACCACATATCTGTGACCAGAAAGCACTGCTACAACATACTAGTACAGGGAGGTATGCTCCTAAAATTCATCTATTCCTAAGTGTTTCCAGAAAAGCTAGACCTCAGAGATATCAATAAAATGATGTAACTATCACATGAGTGTCAGTTGGGAAAGCCTATCCTAGGAATTCACAATGCACATTAGTGTTTTAAAGGCTCTGAAAAAGCATAAAGAGTACCACTGAACTTTATTTAGCCCAGTGGTCTCCAAATTATTTGACCACAAAGAACCCTTTTCAAGTAATACTCATTAATATCAGACAGACTCCAGAACACACTTGAAAAGAATACTGTGCTAAGAAAACCTTCTAGATCAAAGGATTTGTCACACTGCCTCCTTGCCACATGCCCTCAGCATGGTCCCAGCCGGATATTAACAAAAGAGGAAGCAGAGTGTAACCTGTTTATTGAATTAGCTGGACTCAGTAGGGAGCCATCTCATCAGGTCTCCTCCTAACCTGCTCAGACAAAACCAAGGAGTCTGTCCCTGAGTGAAATCCCAGGCAGGTTGCAGAGCTTTCTCGGTCATTCTCAGGTACTAACAGGGGTCTCACATTCAGAAGCAAAAAGAAAAAAAATCCTGTCAACTTGAACACTGTAACTTCCATCTCTCATCCAACTTAAAACTTCTCCCCCCAAACCAACCATAACGGGGACAGGAGAGAGAACCTACAATGGGAAAGGGAGGGAAATTAGTCTTTTACCTTTTTCTTGAGCATTGCCCCAGGCTCTACTGTTCTCCCCCATGCTAGGGAAAGGAGAAGAGCCATGGGAGAAAAATGTCAAAGTGTCTGATACACTTGGTGCTGTTTCCAGTCCTCTCTAGGTTTTTTAATGCCCTTAGTCATAGCAGACACTCAAATACTAACTCTTTTGTCCTATGGGGGAACTCCTGGGGTTTCTTCAAAGATCCCCTAGGGCAGAGACATCCTGCCTACATGCTTTGGCTTGGATTTTGCCTCTTCTAGCTAACTAATAGGACAATGCCCTGAACCCGTGGCATCCAGCAGTCCATCCAAGAGGGATCATCTCACCCCTCTAGGTCAGTCTCTTGTGTGAGGAGCCTTTCAAGGTGCCCTAAGTCTATCCCTTTTCCAAGGGACCCACACCCGCTGTTCACTCCCACTCCTACCTCTCTGCACAGCTGTCAGAGCTAACCCCAGGAAGTGTCCCAGCTGACGGCCATCTCAGGTGTGGATTAGGTCTTTCTCCACATTCTCCAAAACGCAGGGAACACTTTTCATGCTCCCTTTGGGACTCTCCAAAGCTCCCCCTCCCTCTCGACTTGATGGGGAAGAACTCGCTTCATTCTCTCATGGCAGTGGGTAATGCCCAGCTCATTGACATCTCTGTGTAGGCTGGACTCCCTGGATATAGACTCTGAAATGGAGATTTACACCAAGGAGTTTTATTGGGGAGCACAGGCAAGAGTGACTCCCGTAAAGAGGGAAAGGGACAGACTGGCCAAAGGGAGAAGCTGACCTTCCACACGGTTGCATCAGCTCTCAGCTGACCTCCAAGGGAGCTCTGAAGCTGGACTGGCCCTTCTCAGATTGCAGCAAAGGGTCATGTCTCTGTACCCCTGCATACTGGCTGGATACAGGCTGCCCTCAGAAAGTGGGGCACAAGCTTGGGCAAAGGTAATTCTCTCAGTCAAGGATACCTCCATGAGTCACAGGATCCAGCTCTCCCAGCAGCTGGTGGCCTGAGGGCCTCCATCCTGAAGGGCAGGACTGGGTGGGACACCACAGGACAGTGCCTTCAAAGGGCCCCACCAAATGTCAAAGATGGACAAGACCCACTTAACATCCTCTCCAGAACAAGTGCTTTTTATTTTGTGTTGATTTGTGTTGTAGTTTTCACTCTTGTCAACGGGAACAGCAGGTATTTGTTAAGCTGGTCAGTTAGCAGTGGTGTGATCCCCAGGAGGGATGGCAGTAGGTCCCTGTTCTTTCCTGGCTCTGCCCATCACTGTCTGGGTCCAGCTCATGTCACCTCTAGTCTCGATTTCCCTAGATATAAATCAAGGCAACAAACACCACCCTGCCTACATCTCTTGGCCATGGTGACCTACAGATGAGACATCTGATAAACATGAAAGGCTTCAGAATCTGCTCCAGACAGACTGGAACCTTTTCAAAGTATTCACAGGATATTAATAGATTTGCTGAGCCTTTTCTGCTCAAGCCCCCTTAGGGTTTGGTGCTCAAGTATCCTAGGAAATAGCATTCATGAAGGAAGTTTTGCAGGGTCAGTCTTTATCCCGGGGGAAGCCACCAGGTACCACCTTAAAGGCTAGGGACAGAACAGTTAGGGCTGCATGTCAGGGTAAGTCAGATGGCAAAGCAATGCCACACAACCCACCACAGAGGCTGAGTCACAGAGAGCGGGGATGACGACCAGTACTTCTGGCCCTGCCATTCACAAAGATATGTAAGTCACTCCTCATGCTGGAGTCTGCTGCATCTATAAGATGAAAGCATTATCCCAGGGCCGAATTTTCAAACTCTTTCAATAGCAGAACCCTGTTTTCAATTGGAATTTTTTCTCAAACCCTAACACATGAAAGCATTAAAGAGGTTTCTTGTGATGTTTAAATACAGGCTAATGATGAAAATCTCCAAATTTTATAGTCTTAGGAAGCCTATTAATGCAATCACTCCAAAAATAGTGTGGCTACCATGAGCCAGGCACGGTACTAGGTAGGATGTCCAGCAACGTGTGACAGGCTGGATGGCCAGTATGATCCCTGCCCTCCTGGAATTCACAGTCAATTGGGTGGGCCAGCTCATGTGCAATTACACTGCAGAATGACAAGTTCTCAGACAGGAGAATTTTAGGCACATCAGAGATTTTAACCCAGGTTTGGCATTATAAGGAAGTCATGGTTGATATTCCAGGGAAACTGGGTCTAAAGGATGTGTTAGAATGACTGGCTACTGGATGTGAGGATGATCTGGCTGCGACATCTGTCACCTGAGTGATCACCAGGGTTGTTTCAGCTGATGTGGCTGGCTAGGCAGTGTCCCCTTCCTCCCTCACCACTGCAGGTGCATCCTCCTAAAGCTGTATGAAGAGGATGACCTCCCCAGTAGAGAAGGACTGTTCTTCGGTCAAGGATATATGAGTAGTGGTGCTCCCCTGCTAGAACCCCCAAACAAACTCTCAAGGTCCATTTGTAGGAGAATGTAGGGTAATCAAACTTCCAAGACTCCAGACACATCCAAATGAGGTGCTACATGCAGCAGTCTGCCTTTCAGAAGGGAGGAAGGAAAGAGAAAGAATAACTGGCTACTGAAGAGAGAAGACTCTTCCTGGTAGAAAGCCTTGCTTCTCCAGAGGCCTGGGGGGCCGGGGTGGGTGGAGGGAAGGGGGGGAGAGAGAGAAAGAGAGAGAGACTGACTTTTGAATAACTGAATAAAGATTGGTTCCAATATAGAAGAATTGAAGGTAGGTAGATGGACGATACAATTAAGCACTGCATAGACCATAAAAGGTCACACATGAAGTACTAAGAAAATTGGGCTTTATCCAAAGTGCCATGAAAAACCACTGATACATTTTTAGCAAAGTTTAAGAATCACTAGTCTAATGTATCATATGATCTCACTGATATGAGGAATTCTTAATCTCAGGAAACAAACTGAGGGTTGCTGGAGTGGTGGGAGGGTTGGGAGGGATGGAGTGGCTGGGTGATAGACATTGGGGAGAGTATGTGCTGTGATGAGCGCTGTGAATTGTGTAAGACTGATGAATCACAGACCTGCACCTCTGAAACAAATAATACATTATGTGTTAAAAAAAAAAAAAAAAAAAGAAGATAGTAGGAAGGGAAAATTGAAGGGGGGACATCAGAGGGGGAGACGAACCATGAGAGACGATGGACTCTGAGAAACAAACTGAGCGTTTTAGAGGGGAGGGGGGTGGGGGGATGGGTTAGCCTGGTGATGGGTATTAAAGAGGGCACGTACTGAATGGAGCACTGGGTGTTATACACAAACAATGAATCATGGAACACTACATCAAAAACGGATGATGTAATGTATGATTAACATATTAAAATAAAATTTAAAAAAAAGAATCAGGGGCACCTGGGTGGCTCAGTCGTTAAGCGGCTGCCTTCGGCTCAGGTCATGATCCCAGGGTCCTGGGATCGAGCCCCACATCGGGCTCCTGCTCAGCCGGAAGCCTGCTTCTCCCGCTTCCACTCTCCCTGCTTGTGTTCCCTCTCCCGCTGTCTATCAAATAAATAAATAAAATCTTAAAAAAAAAAAAAAAAAAGAATCACTAGTCTAGGTGATCTCTCAGAGTACCTCCAACACTAATGCTTCCAGTAACAGATTTCATTAAGTCCAACCAATATTCTTGCACATTAATTAAGCCATTCAACAAATATTTACTAAACATAATTAAAAGGTGATTATTTAAATCATAAAGACTTAATAAAACATCTTTTGGGGGGGGAGATAAAGGTAAATCTATTTCTGACAGAAAACCCAATTTATATTCTCAAAGGACCTCATCACATCACTGGGAAAGAAAAGGAAGGGAGAAGATTCTCAAGGGTACAGCCTTGGAGAAGGAGGCAGCTGCCTAAAACAATGCAGATCAAGTCCAGGACACTTTGGAGCTGAGAGGAAAAAGAATGAGGGGCCACAAACCACTCAGGGAAAAAGTTAATTGAGATGCTGAATCGGGGCAGCTAAGAAGGTGAGTGCTTCCTATCCCCCTCCACAGCCAGTTAGTAGGTGACAGAGACAGTCCCCAAGGACTAGACCAGGGAGTGTGGGCCCCTAGGAGAAGCTGGGCAGTGTCTCAGGTAAGCATTAAATCTCAGAAGAGACAAAAATCTTGCACTCAGAAGATGAGCTATCAGCACCCCAACTTTGATTGACATTGTTGACCTCCAGAAAACCCTACCTCTCAGTGTTTATGCCCTCATAGAGTACCTTCCCACACTTGACTCAGGCTTGGCCATGTGACTTGTGTTGGCCAATGGAACATTATCAGGGTTGAGGCAAGTAGGGACCTATCCTTTTAGAACGCCCTCCTGAAACCCAGCTGCCATGCTGTAAGGCAATTCAGGCTACCTTGTTGGAGAAAAGAGCCACATGAAAAGGCTCTGAAGGATGAGCCTTGGAGAGAGAGGCTTCAGCGAAAGAACCTAGATGCCCTTGCCAAGTTCCCAGATGAATGCAGCCACATGGGTGACCCCAGCCAACATTGCACAGAGCAGAAACATAGCTTCATCAACTCCAGAATCATGAAATATAACAAACTGTTGCTACAAATTTTCAAGTGGTTTGTCATGTAACAGTACTAGAAAGAAATGGAAAGTAAGGAGGCAAGGAAGATTGCTAGAAGGTCTAGTGTCAGTAAAAGTTCCAGAAGAATGAAGGGGATGAAGTTATCAAATAAAAATCTCAGGATTGACAAAACATTATATTCAGACTACAGATTCTCACCAAGACACATACCTAGATCACAATGGTGATTGTTCAGGACACCAAGGATAAATATAAAATCCCCAAAAACTTCTGCAGATTGTTTTAAATGTCACCCAGAGTAGAATGAAAATAAGAATGGCATTAGACTTCTCATTGGAAATACTCGACACCAAAAAACAAATTCCTCAAAATTCTAAGGAAAATTACTTTGAACCTAAAATCCTATATCCAGCCAAACTAATATTCAAGAGGGAAACAAAATATAGATATGTATGGACATACAAAGATCCATAGTTTTAGCTCATTGAACACCTTTGAAAGAACTGAGTTCATACATGAAAAAAACAAATGAGACAATGTGAGATACAAGAAATAAAGAACAAAGAAATCACTAAAACTTGTAGTTAAGTATAACCAACCATTGACTGCAATTTTTTTTTTAAGTTAAGAAATCATTATCTGGAACCAAAATGCCAGACAATCTCAAAATAAGATGTGGGGCTATGAAAGGGAAGAGGGACATAAAAGCATGTTGAGGGTGGGGATAAAGATTCTGAAGGACAAAACCCAAAAAGGGGGAAAACAAAACAAAGAAAAGGAATTAAAAGGAACTAAAGGGAAGCATGAGAAAGATGGAGAAACACAAAACAAAGTAAGGTGACAAGGAGCTTAAACTTTGGAAGTCATAGTAACTGTGCTTTACTTCATTAACTCATTAGTGGGGTTTCAAAAAAAAAAATCCAGTTACAGATGTTGCTAAGGGGCACACATAAAAGGAACAAGAACAACAACAACAAAAAAAAGGATATTAAAAACAAAGACACAGAAAAGGTTTCTATCAGACAAATGCTAATGACATTATCAGCTTGGGGGGTCTTTATCCAAAGATGCAGTAGGAAGTGCCACTGGGATGTCAACCATGGTCAGCACTGGACGTTACCCTAGTTGTTGTCACAACACCTGGGCGTATAAACAAAAAAATGGGTAGAGTGTCAAAACTGAGGAGACACATGGTGCTATTTCACTCAACTTGGAATATTCTAAGGGAGAAGTAGTACGTCAAAAAAAACCAGAGCCTCCATGTGGCTGGCCACATCTTTCTGGCTTCTCCTGACAGAGGAGGGGAAACCTGATGAGGGCCGCAAATGCGAGCTGCTGGGGGTTCCTCCCTCAGCATGGAGCTCTGACAGGAATTGCGGGCTTGTCTGAGAAGAACATCAGTTGTCAGGCAGGCCTCTTCACAGTCCCACCCGGGTCCCCACACCAGTGTTTGTCGTTCACTGCCTGAGATCAGGAGGTGTAAACAGAGAGCTTTCTGCCAAATCTGGTCTGAGAATATTTTCTTTGGCTCTCATGATGCTATTTTTTTTTTTTTTAAGTTTTGAATTAATTGCCAATATTTAAAGCTTGGAAAATTCCACTTTAAAAATGTAAACGTCTGGCTTTTGAGAAACCAGGAGATCTGGCCACATTGGGCCAACCTTCCCACAAGGCAGCAATCAGTCAGATCAGGGAGAGGATGGCCCCCCTCAAAGAGTGCATGCACTCAACCATCTGTCATTGTCCCTGACTCCAGGTGGTCTCCTAGTCAGGCCTGACAGCTGCTGTGTGACTCAGATCATCTCTAGTCTGTGACCCCAGAATCCAAACCCAAGGATTCCAAAGCCTGCAGCCTTAGGTGTCTCGTGGAGACAACACAGACTTTCCAAGTAGGAAGGGGTCATAGATCTCCTCTAGCCCAAGTTCCATCACTTACCAATGAGGAGACAGAGGTCCAAAGAGAGAAGGGAGTCTGGAAGGTCACACCATGCATGGAACCAAGAAGGGACAGAGTCCTGGTCTTCCTACCAAAGCTCCATGTTCACTCCCACTTTGACTTAGCAACTTCCTTAGCTTGTCAGCAAAACTCTTTAGGGGGAACAGTCTACTCGCTCCAGGCTTTTCTCCCCACCAGAATTGTCAGCATACATACACTGGATCTGCTTACTTCCTTTTCTTCTCCCCAAAATGAAGAGAGAAAGCGATCTCAGATGCTATTAGTAATCATTAAAATTGACCTGTTTCAGTCTTGGCAAAGATGTGGAGAAATTGGAAGCCTTGTGCACTGCTGGGAGGAATGTAAAACAGTGCAGCCGTTATGGAAAACAGTATGGTGGTTCCCCCAAAAGTTAAAAACAGAATTACTGTATGATCCAGGAATTCCACTTCAGGGTATATACCCAGAAGTTTTGACAGCAGGGACCCAAACAGATATTTGTACACACATGTCCATAGCAGCATTATTCACAATGGTCAAAAGGTAAAAACAGCACAAGTGTCCATAGACATAGGAATGGATATAAAATGTGGTATATAATATACATACAATGGGTTATTATTCAACTTTGAAAAGGAAATTCTGACATGTGCCACAACATAGATGAACCTTGAAGATGTTATGCTAAGTGAAATAAGTTAGTCACAAAAGGACAAATATGTATTATTCCACTCATACGAGGTGCTCCGATTAGTCCAATCCATACAGAAGGTAAAACGATGGTTGCCAGGGGCTGCAGAGAGGTGGCCATAGGGTTACTGTTTAATGACTATATAATGCCAGTTCTGCAAAATGAAAATGTTCTGTGGATGGGTGGTGGGGATAGTTGAACAACGTGAATGTACTTAATGCCCCCTGAAAGTACACTTAAAAATAGTATATTTTATCACAATTCATAATTGTTTCAATTGCCCCATTCCTAAACCCAGGAGTTGCAGGCTTTTGAACATGTTTCACCTTCCTCCAGGCACCATGAAGCACAAAGCATGCCCTGTCCTCCAAAGGAGGATGCAAAAGGGATGGAGGGAGATTCCCACCTACTGTGCACCAGGTGTTGATTGGAGTAGGTGTTCTCCACCTACAAATCCTTTCAAAACCCCAGGGGGGTCAGTTTGAGGGTCCTCACTTTAGAGAGGACATCACTAAGGTCACACAGCTGACACGAGGCACAGCCAGGGTCAGGAGCAGGAAGGGAAGCACTGGCCAGTGGTTAGAGCAGAGACTCTACAGAAAGACTGCCTGGCTTCAGATTCCATCTCCCCCAGATACTCTGTGCACTTGGACAATTTGCTGAACTTGTCTGGGCCTCAGATATAAAACAGGGACCCTGCAGATATGAAACAGGACTAACAGGGACATCCAGTTGTGAAGATTACAGGAAGTAAAAGTGCTTAGAAGAGCACATGGCCCATAGGAAGAACTATATACAGTTGAACCTTAAATAACGCAGGAGTTAGGGGTGCTGAACCCCATGCAGCTGAAAATCCATGTAGAACTTTTGACTTCCCCAAATCCTAACTACTAATAGCCTACTGTTGACCAGAAGCCTTACCAATTACAGTTAACACGTTTTATATGTTCTAGGTATTATATACTGAATTCTTAAAGCTAAAGAAAATCATGAGAAAATACATTAACAATACTATATTTATTGAAAAAAATCCATATATAAGTGGACTTGTGCAGTTCAATTCCGTGTTGATCAAGGGTCAACTGTGTTAGCTTTTATTATGGATATAATCATTGCTGTTCTGCTGCTAGAGGTTTCTGATACACTTCCCCTGAAACAGAGCTATCTCTATGGAGAACAAAACGGTTTTACTCTTATGCCTAAAATCCTAACTCTACACCTCAAATCCTATTTGCCACATATGCAGAAACACATCTATTAGAGGAAATAGGGTGCTATGATACGTTGTCATGATGATGGCCTTGATAACCATCTTTGCAACCATCAGCTCATACTGAGAGGGGACAAGAAGGGTCCAGGTGAATGTCTCTTGAGGATTTAGTTTAGGCTGATCCCCAACCTCGCTGCTGCTCTTCTCATTTCTATCTCCCAAGCCCACCTGCCCCCAGGAGTCCCTCTGCATCAGGAGCTGGCCTCATTAGTCCCATTTCCTCCCTGCTTCTCTAGGTGGACCCTGAAGGGTGTGCGCATCCTTTCCCGGACAACCTTGAGTCCACTTAGCCCTCTTTCTCAAAGATGAGCTAGGCTTTGATGTCCACCAAGCTACCCAGGCCATTCCCACTGCTGCCCACTTACCTCCACATGCTGCCTTCTACCCTGACTTGTATTCTCTTAGCAGCCAGCTCTGTGCCTGACTGAACAAGCACTCAGACAATACAGTTGTGCTGACCTTCCATCATGTCAGATCTCTGATTTCCCATGACACAAAGACGGAAGACATGGATGATCCCACTCCTCCTGGAAGACAGGGTTGGAGAGCCTACTTATTCAGCCTGCTATTCACCCCTAAGATGAACAGGTTTCCCCGCAGTGACCTATAGATGTAAATAGCTATTCTTCCCAGGGGCTCTGCAGATAGGAAGGCAAAAAATACAGAGCACAGCCCACTCTGGCCTGCTCCCCTCGTGATGGGGGCCTACAAATGCAGGCAAATGACACCTATCTCAACCCTGTGAGTAATCCTGAGTGAGTCCTCTCCGCTCTCAGCCCAGTCTTAAGCCTCAGAGAGCAAGAAGCTGTCCACTTCAGCAACACCAGGCCTACCAACCAGCAGCCAGGAGAAATTTACCTCTTCCATATCCAGAGTGTCTAGGGGGTATAAATGTAATAACATCTCTAACCCAGCTCACAGATTGACTTGCGATTGTGCCTTGTCATGGCTCTGCACATTCCCCCTGGAAGCCAGAGCTATTTCTTTGAGCTCTTGCTGAGTGTTTGCTCAGGTATTGGCTTTATTCCCTGGATTCCCGGTCAGACCCAGGTAGCTGTGCTACAGTGTTTCTGCCTCAACAGGGAGGCAAACCAGGTTCATGGCCAGAGGCATTAATCATGCCCATAACCTGATCACCAGGTTACAATCCCGCACATGAATGAGATGCCCCCAATCCAGCCTGATGGTCTATCTCTGGTTCCCTCTGCCAGAGCCTGCATGGCTGGGGTGGGGTGGAAGTGGATTTTCTCCCACTCAGCTTGACGGAAATCAATCTGCTTCTCAGAAAAGGTTTGAGTAGTAAAGCACATGTAGGACCACCTCCAGATGGTGTCTTTCCCAGCCCCAAATCCAGGAGAAGCACTCTCTGCCAGGAATCTCCCTCCAATATCTTTAATATTTCCAGATAGGTGGACCCATACCATCAGACTCAGGAAGCCCACTCTGGCCATGGCGAAGAGACAATGGTACCTTCTAATGCCCCACTCTTTCTCTAATCATACGCAAAATAACCACAAAGCAATACAAGTAAACAGAAATGAAAGCACCAACCACAAAATTTTATTTAGAAACAACAATGACCAAAAAAGGCAGGAAAAATGTTGAAGGAAGCCCAATACTTGAAATGGATTTCTCACCAAAAATCAAAATTTAAAAAAAAAAAAAGTCATATGTTATTATGTATTATTAGGTAACTAAGAACTAAGAAATGTATCCTAACCATAAAACTAAAAGAATAAAAATTAGAAGCAATTAAGAGAGTTAGGGCTATGGAAAATCAGATTGGACAAGAACTGCAACTCAAATTATGAGAGAAAAAAAAAATAGTATCACAAATATTAAGAGGAATACTTGAATTCTTGACTAATTCAATTACCATATAGGTCAACTGGAATAGAATCCATATTGAAAGATATAATTGAAGAAAATGGCTAAGAAATTTAAAAGAATAAATACTGAAAATTAAAGTGATTTACTGGGTTCTGAAAAAATTATGATGCAGAAGTCAGCACCAAAATATATTCTAGAATTATTGGGTCCTTCTCCATTAAGAACAAATGAATGAGCCAAGATAACAATACCGAGCCAAATTTTCATTTATGTGTGACAATGATGGAGATAGTCTTGACATGAAAAATTTCTTAACAGACAGGCTATTAGTTACCATAGTAACTAATACTCACTGAATATCCCTATCTGTCCTAAACGGTGCCAGTCATTACTCCATGATCCATCATGTACTAACCCATTCAATCTTCACAATCTAGGAGGTAGGTACCACTATTATATTCACCACCACCCTCAATTTACAAAGGAGGAAACTGGGGCCCAGAGAGATTAATCTCCCCAATGGGATACAGCAAGTTAGTGATAGAGCCAGGATTGGAACCCAGTCGTCAGACTCGACTCCCAAACTCTGAACCACTGTCCAATGCTGAATCTAAAGACGGACGAAGTCTACCACCACAGTGATTGTTATAGGTTCAGCGGACAATCAGGCTCAAGAGACCCAATAGGCTCTCACCTAATGCTAAACTGACTTAAGTTTATTAAACGACACAGGACAAGAAATGCAGCAGATACTCCTCTTCAACTCCTAGGAAAGACCAGCAGCCACCTTAACACCTCACTTACATGACACAGGTACTGTTGCCCTGGACAATGGCCAAAGCTGCGTGGGAGGCACCTTGACACAGAAGCTGTGGCCTCAGTTTCTCACCAGTCTTTCTGGTCACATAAGCCTGGGGCCTGCATGCCAACTCACGGGTCCCCTAGGCCAGACACAGTCCCTCACAGCAGACATGGCAGCTACAACAGTCCACATTTATCCTGTATAGTATTTTTAAGAGAATCAAACTGGGAAAGGAGAAGCTCAGAGGTCATTCTCCCAGGCAGGCACAGACTGGACTCCAGGCCAGAGAGGAGCTCTTTACTTACAGCTACGTACTTTGCTGTAAGGAAATTTGGAGCTTCTTGTAGAACACATTTCTGTTTCAAATTCTCACAGCATATGAATCTATTACTTGCTTCAAATGTAAAAGCAAATCCCAAGGAGAAGGAACAGGAAGAGGAGTCAGGTGTCTATTCTAATTACACAGACCAAATCCTTTCTCTAGGTAGCATTCCTTCTAATGGCACCATGGAGGTTTTTTTTTGTTTTTCGGGTTTTTTTGGTAGGCGGGAGGAAGTTGTTTTATTCTGTAGCCACCTGGAGAAAGATCAGCACCTGAAAGGGCTGAGGCTCTTGAGTCATTAGGCCAGCATGAGAACAAAGCGGCCTGCGATTGGAAGCCAGCAGGCCAAGTCCTGGGACTCGCCAGGAGACTAGTTCTGATTGGAGGAAGCAAAACACCTACAAAAAATATATATTTCAAACACTACAAAGGCCTCCCTGAAAACTCAAGAGAAGTGACAAGACATGTTCTTAGAAAGTCAACAAGAGCTAATCAAAGGCTGACAGGCTTTCAAAAGGATCACTGTGTATTTATTTCAAAGGTGGTCTTTGAAGGTGTTTCAGAAGTCAAGGACACTTCCAGGGAGACTCAACACAAAGTTACCTGGAGTAAAAAAGGACAGGAACAAAAAGGCCTCTTCTGTCTTGCCAGAGAGAACCAGGAAGGAACAGCAGGAGATGTGCTTAGGGCAGAACCCACTGCTACTGGCCTGTAAGCTTCTAGGTCCAGGCCAACCCCTCTCCAAGGGGCAATCCTAGACCAAGTACTAGTATATGGACTTTCAGCCTAAATGTTTCCACAAGGATGGCTGAGTGGTGAATCAACATCACGCACTCACTCAGAACCCTCTTGAGTCAAGCAAAGATACATACTATGATGTCATCCTTTATAGCCAAAGTCAGCAAACTGGCCCATGGGCCAAGTTCAGCCCTTCACCTCTTTCAGTAAAGAATTTCTGGAATACAGCCAAGGCTGGCCTCATGAGCAAGCAGCCCGTGCAGTCACTGAGGGCCCCACACTTAGAAGGGCCCCATATTTGGTTTAACATGCTGCTGTTGACTTTTTGAAATTCTTAATTTTTAAACAAGGAGCCCCAAGTTTTCACAGTGCACTGGGACCTACATACAATGTAGTGGGTCCTAAACATAGCTATGTTTATGAATGGTCTATGGCTGCTTTTGTACTCCAGTGGCAGAGCTGAATAGTGGCAACAGCCAAAAATATTTATCATCTGGCCCTTTGCAGAAAGTTTGCTGTTCCTGCTTTATAGGATACTATATAACGCACACATTATAGAGAATACAGGTAGGAGCATGGTTGTGATGTGCTGTAATGGAGAGACTGCAGGCTTGGATTAAGAAGATCCCAGAGGTAGGGCGCCTAGGTGGCTCAGTCATTAAGCGCCTGCCTTCGGCTCTGGTCATGATCCCAGGGTCCTGGGATCGAGCCCCGCATCGGGCTCCCCGCTCAGCGGGAAGCCTGCTTCTCCTCTCCCACTCCCCCTGCTTGTGTTCCTGCTCTAGCTATCTCTCTCTGTCAAATAAAATCTTTGGGGGGGGGGGGAGATCCAGCGGTATACGCTGAACTCTAGGAAACAAACTGAGGGTTGCTGGAGGAGAGGGGAGAGGGGGGATGGGGTAACTGGGTAAGGGGCATCAAGGAAGGCACTTGATGTAATGAGCCCTAGGTATTACATGCAACTGATGAATCACTAAATTCTACCTCTGAAACTTAAAAAAACAAAAAACAAAAAACCCAGAGGTAAGCAGCCTGGCTCTGCCTTTGGTAGCTCGTTGTTTCTACTTTACCTCATTTCTCACCCTGAACTTCCTCACCAATATTTAAAATTTGTATCCTGGATTACTCACTACAGTTAACATTTTCTTCACAATTCTTAATTTTTGTCAAAGAGATCTTACAGTTTCACAAAGGTAAAAGAGGATGTAATAAAAATTTATGAACTTGTCACTAAGTGTAAAAAATTAAGAAAACCACCTGATGGCTGGTCATTTGGCACATCTTTGGAGAACCTATAGATTCCCTGTGTCTTGGAACATCCTTTAGGGAGACAGGGGACGAATTTATTGGCTGACTCCTTGCCATCTTCTGTCAAATGTTCTTATTAAAGCTACCCTCAGGGGTCATTAACTTTCTCACTTGCAAATCGTGTCCCTCGGCCCTCTGAGCGTCACCTCTGGAGCAGGTCAGGTTGAACCTGGCACTGGAGCTATGGCTGCCGCCCAGCCTTTGCCTCCCTGGGCAGAGCCCAACGGGGGCCTCGGGAAACAAGGTGCTGAAGACCACTCACAATATGAAGTCTTCCAGTCCATGAAAACATGTTTTCTGTTTGTGTTTCCTTTAATTTTATTATTTTTTGTAGTTCTCAGCATTATTTTGTAGTTTTCAGGATAGAAGTCTTTTACCTCTTTGGCTAAGGGTATTCCTCTTTTAACCTTTGTGATGTTACTGTAAATGGGATTGTTCTCTTAATTTCCTTTTTGGGTGGTTCATTACTCGTGTTTAGAAACACAACTGATGTTTGTATGTTGATTTTGTACCCTGCAATTTTACTGAAGTTACAAATATTTTAGGCTTTGCAGGCTATATGCAAAACAATCAGTGTGATAAACCACACTAACAGAATGAAGGCTAAAAAACACATGAGCTTCTCAATATGGAAGAAAACATTTGACAAAACTCAACACCCTACCATGATAAATAACACTCAACAAAACAGGTACAGTAGTAATACATCTCAACATAAAAAAGGCTATGTAAGACAACCCCACAGCTAACATCATACTCAATGGTGAAAAACTGAAAGCTTTTGGATAGAAGATCCAATATAAGATTTGAAAGATGGGCTATAAGGCAAGAATGCCCACTCCTTTTAAATTTTTTTTATTATGTTAGTCATTATACAGTATGAATGCCCAGTCTTGTCACTTCTATTCAACATAATACTGGAAGTCCTAGCCAGAGCAATTAGGCAAGAAAAATAAATAAAAGGAACCCAAATCAGAAAGGAAGAAGTAAAACGATTAGCAGATGATATCTTATATAGAGAAACCCTAATTGACTTTTAATTAATAAAACCATGAAGAGGTAACATCTGAAATTTTGACAGGTGGAACTTCAAAGACTCACTGTATATTTCATTTTCCAAATTAAAAAAGGAAAATGTTCTGTAGTTCCCTTTAGTGACATCTTGATGTTCTTTCTCTGCTTAAAATATTAAATGTTTCTTGTAGTCCTAGTGGAAAAACTGCCTGCAATTTTAATACAAAGTGCCTGCAATTAGACCTGCATATCAACATGGGTTTGAGATCCAAGTGACCACAGAGTATTTCAGGAACACAGACAACAACACACTTTCCCAGGATGGATGCTCTGGTGCATGCCCTCCCCACACCCTCCACCACAACTGTATGCTGTGTATATAGTGCCTAGAAGCCAGAAACGTAGGAGTTGGGCTTGTGCCAAATTGAAGCAAGATAACCAAAATTTACTGGGGCTTCTGGAAGCAGAAACTGGGTGTAGGTGGAAACGCTGGAAGAAAAAGTAACTATAGCTGCATTATTACCAAGAGTAAAGTTCTACGGTGGCTTTGGTATATGCCTGAAGCAGCTCAGTTTGTTAGAAGGATGGATCCCTAGGTTTTCCACCCAAGATAGCCAGCCCATTTTCCTTAATCTCAAGGGGGTCTTTAATTCTGACTATTATTCAGAAACTAAGTTTGTATTATAGCAGGGAAAAGTTTCCTCCTAAGTGCTAATTCCACCTGAAACCCATCAACATTTCCCTCTCCCACCCATGATATTTAGGACTCAGGAATGAAACAATATAAGGCAGGAGTCAGCAAACATTTTCTGTAAAGGACCAGATAGTAAATATCCTAGGCTTTGCAGGCTATAAAGGTCTCGGTTGAAATCACTCACTTCTGTCCTTGTAGCATGAAAATAGCCATAGCCAATATGTAAATGAATGAGGATGGTTATGGTCCAGTAAAACAAAACTTTACTTTAAAAAACAGGCAGCTGCCAAGATGTGGCCCACGGGGCATAGTCTGTGGACCCTTAATATAACGCAAGTGAGCAGCCTCACAAATCTTAATGCTGCTTTCTTGGAAGGCCTGACTACCCTAGCCTTAACTGTGAATGTTGCAAAATTTCTCATCCAAAAGATGTGCTACCTTATGGACCCTGCCCCATTTGGTCCCGAGTCCCCTCTTCTTTTCCTATACAAATTCTTTGTGCTATCAATCTGAACTCACCAAGCAAAAGAGTGCTGAACCCAGGCTAATAGCTATCCCATTTCCGACAGTGGGTAGTCAAGCCTGCTCTGGCCCAGCAGCCACCTCTCCCATTTCCAGCAATGACTAATAACAGGAGGGAGCCTTTGCACAAAGAGAGCTGGCTCAGCAAGCTCAGGAGAAAATGATTTTCTCTTTCAGTAGAAAAAAAAAAAAGGTTAAAAATGCCAATGTTGTGTTTGCACTATAATTATTCTATTAATCCTGACCTTGAAAACTGAAAATCAACTACCATATAATCATAGCATAATTGTCTGGGAATATCTGTCCTTGAAACTAGAACACTGGAATCAGTTCTCAGAGCTGGAATTCACACGGTAATTAATCTTAAACTCATGGAACAACTCAGACATGGCAAAATATATGTGCCTTTAGTCAACTCTGGATGAAGATATTGTGCATTATTAAAGTGTCTGATGTATTTGGGCCACGGAAGGCTTATGGTGAAGGAAAGTAAATATGTACTTTTTCGATGTGTTTATAACAGGCAACATTTCCAGACAGCTAGAAAGCTGGTAAGGCAGAATTTCGATAGAAGCCCTGTCTGTTTTGTCTACTCTGGACACCAGATTAATTACTCTAATAAGTATCTAGGAGCCAATCAGATACTTAGTTATCTGTAACAATACTGAAAGGCTTTGTGGAGACGAAGTATCAGTTACCCAAGACATGACTTACATACACAGTTGACTCGAGCAGAATGGCTTACAAGAGCCGGTCAGTGATATCTTGTTCCAGGAGCTCAGGGTGTTTAAAGGAGGACCTTAAAAGGGGAGGAGGAGGAAAGTGAAGGTACAGAGGAAAGGGATGTGCCCAGCCAGCAAAGTGGCACAGCAAGGGATAGGGAGCTTGACAGAGTCCAAACAAAGACACTAGAATACAAAAAGAGGAGTCTGTGGCTTGTAGATCAGTGTTTCTCTGATGTTTCTGTATGTATAAATCACCTAGGGGGCTTAGCCATGTGCAGATTCTGATTCTGTAGGCCTGGGGTAGAGGCCAAGATACTGTGTTTCTCATAAGCACCTGGGGAAACACCTTGTACACCTGAGTGGCAAGGATGGAAGTCTTCAATAGTTCTAGGTGGAAAGGGATGGGGAGAAGTTAGAAGCCAGCCCTGAGAGATCACCCCATGTAAACTTCTCATTACACGGATGAGGAAATGGAAGCCAGGAAGGTTAAGTGATTTGCCCAGGTTTATGGTAATGATAAAGCCTTTTGACTTCCATTTCAGTGCATTTTACCTCTTTATAAAATCTCTATGAAGGATTCCCAAAGACCAGCAAGAGTTGGAGGGTTTTTCTTTTTAAGTTTCTTAAAGAATTACTGTGAAAAGATATTTCCAAATCAGGATCCCTTTTTTTTTTTTAATGACAATTTCATAGTAATCCTATAACAGTTCATTCCCTCCCTCTTCCCCCTGCCCCCGTTAAATCCAGGACTGTGCTAGGAAGCAAAGAGATCATCTTCACAACTTCCTCTACTTTGAATAATTTTTATACACAAAGATTCTTTGATTTCAAATAATCTAAAAAGCCATGATCTGAAGAACTGGGTCATTTGAAAATAAGGGGGGGAAAAAAGAGCAAAATTCATGGACTTTCGTGGGGCGAAAAAAAAAAGGGAATTTCCTGGGGAAGGAAACTATAAAATTTACTTTATCACCATGTTATCTAGGAAAATTTCCAAGTCAGCAGTTGTAATCATAGTCTCACAGCTAGTCTAGCCAAACCAATTTCTGAGTCTCCTTCCAACTTTCATTCCAAGTTGCATATCCCCACAAACCTTTAAGTCTGAAATGTTATAACATCTTAAACATGACCTCTGGGAAAGGGGAATGTTACATTTCTGAGCCTGCTTTGTTCTACTTTTCCCTGGCGCGCAGGAAGAGGGGCAACTGGTCTGTTCAGAGACTCCTCAGGCAACCGAAAGGCCAAGAATCCAAGCCCAGCTAACGCTCACATTCAGTTTAGTAAGTGCTATGCCTCTCTGGCCAAACAGAACTCTACCTGGAGGATTGAAGAGAAATGAATGCTTCATCCTGAGTCTCAGCATTCTGCCTGTCTGACCAAATCAGGGAGACCTTCCACCACAAAGCCTCACAAAATTCCTAAGGGTATTGAACATTTCCTGATGTCCCCTCTGGGGTTTTGCACTCAGATATATCCCTGGCAGCCAGTTCTGGAACATTTGGATGTTCTATGATGGGGGCTCTATTGCTGTCCCCCCTCCGAATGGGCAGACCAGGGAATTTGTCGCCATTCATTTAAACAGCTTATTTAGCTGTGCATGTTCCACCTTAATTGCTCCTGCCTTCAGTTGGATTTGTGCTTAGTAATTTTCTCCTTACACAGATAATACAGAAAAAATTTGATGGGCTGTGCTGGTCCTGGGCTGGACGACACAAAGCCTTGATGCACTGATGCAGATACGTGCAGAGGAAAGGGATGCCACAGATCATAGCTGGTGGGGCTCATGTGTTCCAGAGCAGGGTGCCTGGTCTGGCCTGGTCTATCATTCATGCCTCTTCCTTTCCACTTCTCCTAATTTTGTCAATGGGACACAGTAGAACCTACCAAGCAGAGGATAACCCTCTAATAACTTGCTTAATGATTCCTGATAGGGGGCACAGGGTAACTATTTTTGATTACTTTCTCTTTACATTCCCTGACACTCAACAAATGGTTGAAGACACCATCAGGGCATTTCACCAACCCTGGGATTTGGCTCTCTGCACACACTGTAAGCATTCTTAGAAGAGTTAGCCAGTAAGAGTATTTTCCATCAAGAGGACTTGCATGAAACAGAAGTTTGTACTTAGCAGAAAACATTTTTCTCCTTCATGCCGTGTTCTGGTTCTACAAAGTTTTAGAGTTTCTATTCTAGCTGTTCTGCATTTGGCCAGCCAGTCCATAGCTGTCAGCCACATCTATTCACCAGACAGGTGCAGGGTGACTCTCCAAGAGAACATTTTGGCCAGGACACTGTCAGTGTTCTAATCACCAGTGGCAATGCCAGGCACCGAGGAATGTAAATCATCATCAGGGGAGAGTCCACATAATGGCTCTGGGCATTCAGCTTGGACTTATAAGCTGCTATAGGTAGCTTTTATGAATACTGAGTAATTATGACTTGGGGACAATGCTGAAATTTATTAACAGTAAGCTTTGGCCTGATACCACGGTCACATTGCATTAGAGAAAGCTCAGGCATGCCATTCAGCCTGAGCTACAAACACCTCCTTGCTGCCACTCATGGATCTTGGAGGCTGATTAGCTCTGCTTGCATCTGTTAGCACAGAGAACTCAAGGATGACACAACTGTCTATGTGGCAGTGTCCTGGTGAACCTGGAAGGTCAGTGTGAAAGGAGATCTCTACTGGCATCACCTTGGGATAAACTGGTTTTTCATCTAATGCTATCAGTGCTAGAGAAGGCAGTGTCTCCAACCTAAAATGTCCCTATCCTCCTCCTTCATCCCCTCGACAAACCCACTCCTTTTCCTGTGTCCTTTGCCTCAGTAAAAGTCACCACCAACCCTCAGTTGTCCAAACTAGAAACTGGGGGCTGTGCCCAGCACTTTCCTCTTTCCATAATCCCAGCACATATTTAGTAACCAAGTTCCACCCATTCAATCTCCACAATGTTACCTGAATATATTCTTTCATATTCTCATCACAGACCCCTAACTAAGGTGCTCAGCTGGGCTAGTAAAACATCCTCAGCTGGGGTGTCCTGTTCTCTAGCCCGTCCTCCTCCCCATTCAGCTCAACCCACCCTCCACATATCATTAGTGTTTATCCTAAAATAAAAACCTGCCCATGGCACTCCTCTTATTTAAAACTTCTAGTGGCTCCCATAACCTATAGGATAAAATTCAGACTCTACCATTGTTGCATTGAAGTTTTATGGCCTTCAAACCCACCACCCATTTTTTCCAACTTCACTTCCTGCTGTTACTTCCACATCCTCATGCTATGTGAGCCCAACTACTCTTTCCCAACTGAGTCAAACTCTTTCATACCCTCTTCTGCCTGAAGTGCCATTTCTCCTGACTTCTCAGCATGGAAAATTCATACCCATTCTCCAAGTTTGCTCAAAGATAACATCTTCTGTAAGACTTCTCTGATGCCCTTTACTTATCATGACAATGATTTTTCTTGTGTTCTAATTGGTATTTCACAGATAAGGTCACAGTGGATCTTCCTAGTATCTGAATTTCTAGCTCCCAGCAGGTATTTTTACACACTCATATTTAGGGAAAGAAGGAAGAAAAGGAGTCCATTCGTGTGTTGCTCAGAAAGACCATATAGAAAGCACAAATTCTATCCTTGGTATGGGTGGATATCCCATAATACTAAAGAGTCCAAGCTTTTGGGGGAAATGGATTTTGTGCAGATATAACCTCTCTTTGGACGGTAAATGGAACTTCCAACAAACTGGACAACTGCCCCTTGTGCACTGTATTTTTAAGAAAATCACATTTGCCCCTCAAATCCCAGGCTCTCAGCCAACTCCAAGTCCAGATGGATAAAAGGCCACTGGCATGAGACTACCATCTCTGCCTGACATGCCCAGATGCACTCCTGTTGTGCATCTCGGTCAAAGTTAGGCTGCTGGAAGATAATCATAGCAATATAAATATGGCTCCAAAACTTGCGATCAGGCAGAGCTGGGTAGAAGAAGGTAAAGTAGTACAGAGTCTGCGAGGGACAGGAAAACTTTTAAGGAAGTCAAAACACATGTTTTTTCCTTCAATATTTACCCACAAAGTGCTAATCTTCTAAATGCTAAATATCTTAATACCTTTTATTTTTATGGGAACTGGACTAGAGAGAAACGGGGAAGCCAACAGGGAAGAATGAGTCCTTCCAAAGGCCAAGTCTTCTCCCCACAACAAACACCAGCCCAAGCATGCACCCCACCCCAAATGACCAGGGGACCTTTAGTTAAATCTTGCTTCAATATCCATTTTCATTTTGGAACTAGATCTTTACATTTCCACATATCATAGTCCAGAGTATGACACTAGGGGATGGAAAAAAGCACATGCTTTTTATTTCCAGGCATGCTTGGCTCTTTTAAGGACTTCAGTGCAAGACTACCATCCTTAATCTGTGTCAGTTTCCTAATATGAGAAATGGGAAATAAGCCACACAGCATTGTCATTTCATCTGAAGTGACAGAAGTAGGGAGTGGACAACTGACATACAATAAGTATATAATAAATTCCAATGACCCCTCCCCACTCCCTTCCAATGATAGGCTCAAATGTTTAATATTTTTTAGCATCTTTATTAGAAATCTGTACTTTGCTGAAGGGAACAGAAAGCCCTGGTATTTGGTTGAGCCAGTGACATTCAAAGCCCCCACACCTCCTCCTCCTCCTGACACACATAACTGTCACAGGCTATGCAGGCCACATTGCATGTTAGAAGGCAAAAAGAATTCAATTTTCATCCTCCTTAAGTGAGATAAAAGGTGAAGAATGAACAGGATAAATAAGGTCATTCCCCTTGTAGTTCTCGCAAATATTTAGATCTCATTCTGAAAGCACAGAAACTAATCTCTGCTATGTTGAGACTTTTTTTTTTCTTACACACTTAATGCGAAATACAGCAGTAAATTGATCATGTTGGTATTTCTAAGTATCTATAGTTGATAGAGGCAACAGGTTGCAGGGAGGGGGGAGAAGAAAGAAAAAGTAATTTCTTTTCAGAAGGAAGTAACCCATTGATATTACATCAGTTGCTGCTAGGTCAACCCTGAATTGACTTTTGTGTAGTGAATAGTTCTCTTTTCTTGCATTAATAGTTGAGCAACAATGAGTACTGGCAATTTACCAAAATTAAATTATAGACCCATCAGCTGCGTCTAATGATACAAGTGTCTCTTGGAGCAAAGAGGACTTGGAAGAAAAGGATATATGCCCAGATCCTTTAAAAAGATTTAAGGGGTAACTTATCCAGAAAGTAAAGCCTTCTCTTATAATGGCAATTTAAACACATATAACTATACTTCTTTTTCCTTGGAGAAGCCCTTTCCCCCAGTTCTCATTAAAAGACCAAAGTCCATAAAATTAGAGGAAAACTTGTAATCAGTAGTGGAAACAGAGATAAGGACATTCTCATTTTAGAAACTTTTAGGAACTTCTAGAAGGCCTCCTATAGAATGGTCTGGTTTGAAGAAAGGTTGATGGCCTAATTCCTTCTCACTACCCACAAAGTTATCATAAGAGACCCAAGCAGGACCCCTTAAACATCCCAAGTTGGAGATGTGTGGGAAGGAAGTGAAGCTGGGCCTTGGGACAGTTGACTGACAAAACAGTTTACTCCAGAGCTGCTGGGAAGGGAAGAAAGATCTGGTAAGTCCTGACCAGTCAGCCCAGCACATCCACAGCGCCAAATACAGTGTGGGGACTACCCTGTCCTCCAAGAGATGGTCATACCTAAACCCCATCCCAGGACCAACTACAGAATTCGTGGGTCCCAAAGCAAAATGAAAACGCAGGGCTCCTTGTTCAAAAGGCATTAAAAAGATAACAATGGCAGAACATTAAACCAAGCATGGAGCCCTTTTAAGCATGGGCCCCTTTATGTGACTGCAAGGTGACATGCCCGTGAAACCAGCCACACCTATTTACCTGAGTAACTACTCAAAATCTCCTTATTGGTCATCCAGCTCCAACCAGCTCATCGCCCTAATATTAATCTGGGCACTCTCGGCAACACACGGCCTTTGGACAGAAAACTCCATTGCTGTCTGAACTCCTTCCTCCCCACCCCCTTCTTCTCTAACCTGGTTATCCCTGAGGCCTCCCCTGAAGCCTTCCCAAGCTGCTGCTGGTACCTCTTCAATTTAGCTCTCTCGGTGAGATGGAAATAGGGACCCTCCTTGCCCCACCCCTCACCTTGCTTCCAAACAGCTCCTCCCACATCCTGCTCAGAGGCCATGCCCTGCTGCTATCCACGTCTCCCTAATATAGAATGCACTGGCCACCTAGTCATACCCTGCACTCACTCTAGACTTTGTCTTTCCACCTCTGGCATCCTCTTAGCCAACCTAACATCCCTGTAGATAACCTACCCCACACGTAGCTTGCTGATCAGCAACTTGACCTCCATACCATCCCCCACTCCATCCCAGCATCCCTCCCTCCCCCCGACACACACACACACACACAATCCCACAGGCATTCCTTAAATGAAACTGAACCATCACAAAATCTCATTTTCAGGTATTTCATTCTTACCAGTCCTTCTCTCTTCCAGTTAGTTTACTTTAGCACCGCCAATAAGACAATTATTTATCCTCATCGAGACCTCCAGTGCATTGACTCCCTCATTATTGCATTACCCATTACTCCCCTGCTGTCTTTACTTTTTGCTGAGTCCAATTTAGACTCCATTGTTCATCGTTATAATTGCTCCCTTGCAGGGTCTTCATCATCTCCCTTACTTCTTTCCCTGCTGTATACTCATGTGGGGAAACCCCAACTGTCTGTCTGCTCTGTGCCAACTTGTTCAGAAAACCAAAAGGGATCCCAAGTGAAAGGTCAAATAAAATGACAACCACACCTTGATTCTCCTGGTACCTTTTTCTTTTTAATTTCAAAGCTAGAAATTCTAAGCACTCAACAATATAAAGCACACTACTATAAAGGAACAAAAATCAGATGAGGTGATAAACATCTTCCCTAAAATCCTAAATCCATCAATTAATTCTACATGATTTTTCAGAGTAAAGACTGTGGCCTCAGAATTCTGATCCTTACAAGCTCTTACACATGTACAAGGACAAAGAAGCAATCTCAGCTGGCCCACGTAGGCTCACCATGTGTATCATCCCAAAAATCAACACACTCCACGTCACCGAAAGAGGAATCAAAAGTGAGGAAGTCCTCTCAAAGAATAAGAGTAGCGAAACAAGTTGTCCAAATAAGTGCAAATACGGTTATAAAACTTAGTGTAAGTGTTGAAAATAAATCCCCTTGTGAGGATTAAATGTAAAATGCTCCGACCAGTGGCTGGCATATAGTTGACTATGATCATTACAAAGAAATTGATTTGTTACCAATCTCAATCTAAAGTCCCAAACTCTATGAAAAAAAATTCAAGGAAACTGACAGAAAAGGATGAATTGGAAGATGTAGAGAGAAAGGAAATAAAATCATATTAAGTTATCATCCTATGCCAGGTTAAGTCCGAAAATACCAGCGTTCTTGAAGCTAATAATTAGAAGCAAGATGTGGGAGTATGTGGGCGCACACGTGTGTATGTTGTTTCATGTAATGTTGTGATCCTCATTCTAGGAGTGTACGACCTATTTACCCAGCAAAGCGTTTTGTTTTGTAAATCCAGAGGGCCACCGTGGAATGATGCAATGCAGTGGCCATATACATAGCCTGATTGTTCGCTGAGTGTGTGTCTTCCTTTGTCACCCCACAGAAGAGATGGCCAAAAAGAGAGCAAACCCCCTTAAAATGGGAACCGCTGCCCAGGCCTTTAGGGCTCAAGGCCATCTTGTCTCTTGTGCAGAAGGTGGTCAGCTCAACCCACACAGCCGGAGAACAAGCCCTTCTAGCATGAAGCCATAGCCTCAGCACCAGTCCTGAAAGGAGCTCCAAGATTCCCACTTCCTGAGCCCAAGACTTCCCACAGCAGAGTAGCCGTGTCTACGCAATTTGCCCTCTGTGACCCTGACTGCCCTCGTGCCTACTGAAAAGCGCTTTCAGCACAATAACATCAAAACAAGGCCACATGCAAGACATCTTTAACAGCAATGGCAGTTGTTTGAGTTCAGAGTGGAAACTGCCACAACCAAGCAGAAGGGAGACAGATTGAGAATCAGGACGTCCCACTTAGAGGGCACAAGATGTCAAAAACACCAAAATGAATTGGAACCAGGAGGATACCAATTATCTTAGGGCCATTTTTTAAAATTTCCATAATTTCACTCGTTTTGTGTATATAATAATGCTCACCTTGACAGTATACTTATAATCTCCATGTCAGGTGGTGAGACCCTCATCCCGGATTCATTTGCTGTAATTCCCAAAGGTGATACTTAAGTCTCATTTCTCTTAAGTGTGTGTTTCGAAAGTGTCCAGAATGGCTATTCTAACAAAACCCACCCGAGGGGAAGGGACACGGCTCTCTAAGATGTTAACTCCTCACATAACATTATCAATAGATTTTTTTTTTTTCCTGAATTCACAGTAATATTGCTGGGGCTTGAGGGCTGCTGGGCAGGGAACAGGAAGATGCGTCCCCACGGACATGAGTCACAGTGCAGCCACGGCAGCCGGCTAGAGGAACCCATACACACCTGCTCGCACTATCTACAGCAGGAGATCATTCACATCCCGCTCACAGGCTTCCACTCTCCATTTCACTTTGCCAATGCTGCAGTTACATATGACTGACTTTCCCAAATTGGATATTAATGATTTACTCTCTGAAATCTAAGGGCGCTTACAAAACATGATAGTGAGTGGCTGAGAAATAATGCAAATCGAAAACTCTCCCCTCTCCCCATCTGGGTGTGGCCAGGCTGATGATTTACGGGAGGATGTCTCTGTAGGCTCTTGACTAGGGCAGAGGTGGGTAAAGGAAGAGGGGCTGGCAACCCATCTGCTTCAAATATCTCAGTTGCCTACTGACGCGTGAGGATCGATTGCAGGGTGAGAGCTCTCCCCACATAGCTTAACTAATAGAACTCATTCACATCCTCTCACAAAAAGCAAGAGGCACTTCGGTCAGCAGCAAAGTGCAAGGATTAGATGCCCAGGCTCTGTCCCTAGCCTCTCAGGTCCCACTTCCAGCCCTGAGAGCTCTTCACACCCTTGTCTCTGCAAATCCACGTGGATTACCACCTTGGAGATCCAGCCCAGGGCTCACCTCCTCATAGGACTTGTCCCTGACTTACACCATATCACACAGATTATTAATTTCTTCTCTATCCTGCCACCCTCCTGCATGGAATCACTTTACTGGTCAACTTAGAGAGTTGACTACTACTGCATAGTACTGGGTCTCAAATGGGATTTTTTCAAGCAGAGGCACACTGATTTACAATAACACTTAGCACTTACACAGTAACTTAGTTTATAAAGCTTTGCCCTGTAGATTGTCCGTGTTTTACCCTCATTCCTCATACAACCTATGAGGTGAACAGGTGGACGCAAAACATTTTATTATGCTAATTTTTTCACAATATCTTTGAAGCTACTATTTGGATTAAAAGATATTTTGACATACTTTAAAGGTAAGTCACTAAGATTTCAGTTTTAACTTTATGTAAAGATCTCCCTTTTCCTGAGCCTTACCCCAAAAGCAATAACCTACAGCCCTCCTCCCACTCTCAAACCAACCCCCCGGCACACACACAGACACACATGGGAATATGAGATGGGGAGGAACAGGAAGGGCAGGATCAGGAAAATGTTTTGTGCACATCTCTTACTAAGACCTTGGAGAAATATTACATCTAAGCTTTATCAAAATGCCTCATCCAGTAAAGTATGCAATATTGTATTCTAGACATAAAATAGATGAAGAAACAATAAGCCAAGTTGTTTGACCAAGTTCATATCACTGGCAATAATGATACTATGCTTGAACTCACCTTCAAGTTAACATCGTGAGTTCTTATCACACTGAGAAGTGGAATTCGCTGCCTGGAGAAAGTGCCCCTCAAGCATTTACAAGGTAGAGTGAAGAGCATTTACGGAGTTACCAAGTGCCAGACACTACACCAGCCTCTTTAGATAATTATCTCAATACTTCAAGGCAGGTGTCTTTACCTTTCCCACATTCAGATAAAGAAACTTGCCCAAGGCCAGGTAACTAGAAAATAGTTGGGTCAAACTTAGGCTATGTGATTGGTCAGTCTCACTCCTAAACTTGGAAAACCATAATTCCAACTCCAAATCTCTCCCTGGCTTTTGGCTCATTCCGCCCTTTCACTAATAACCTTCCCTTGATGCCACTGCTTCCACTTCCTTGGGCAACAGAAACATTTCTAAGAACGTTGATAAAACCTCACTGAAGCAAGGAAAGAACATGGCACCTAGTCTCAGGAGTTCAGATGATGATCAGGAGGGAAGGGAAGAGGAGAAGTGGCACATGCTCATTGCAGTGGGGGCTCTGCCCTCTTTGGCCATGTGTCATTGTGGACTTCCCACCAAGACACAAAAAGCAAGATGGATGAAAGAAGAAGAGCAGGACAATAAAGAGGACAAGAAGAGAGCAGAAAGACAGGATCTAGAGGGGGTGATAAATTCAAATGGCATGGATACTGTTAAGAGGGAATATGGTAAGGGGCTAAACGCAGGAGTATTCAAGGTTGACCAAGTTCCAGATCAGCCAGATATTTAATCTCTGAGCTTTAGTTTCTGCACTTGCAAAACAAGGATGATTATCAGTGCTATGGTGATAATTCAATGAGATAAAGCCTAAAACATTTAACCCAGTGGCTGATTTATAGCAAACATTCAGTAAATGTTCGTTATTCTTATGGGCTTTTTAGTATGAAAAATAACAGAATACCCAGAAGAAAAAGGACCAGGCAGGTATATGACCATATGAAAAAATAGGTATAACTGACATGAAAATTGGCAACTGAAACCACAAAGGGGAGAAAAGCTTAGGTCTTATTTTCAGAAAGGAGGAAATATACTAGGAAGGAAGCATAGAGGATGTCTTGCTTCAGTCTGAATGAAGTTTCACAGAGGCCACTGTACTCATTGGCATCAGTGGCTGGGAACAGGTTTGGGATCAGGGGACATCCTCTTCTATTCTAAACCACAGATGTGAAACCGACCATTGAACAATTTTTCAACAGATGTACAAACTCCCCAGAGCTGTACTGAATGATGCTCTTAATAGAATTAATAGTAGCCAATAGTTGTTGAGAACTCATGCATGCCAGATAATAGCCTAGGCACATATCGTCACTACACTAAGCACATACTATCACTTACCACAGCCTATTATTATCTTTGTATAACTGGGGCAATGGGATATAGGGAGGATGAGAAACTTACCCAGTCACAAAGTTGGTGAATTATAAACATGGCTGCAATCTCAAAGCGACCACCTCAAAAGCCCAAATCTTTAATGATGGTGCTGACCTTAACCCCTAACTAAACATAGTTTATGAGACTGGAGGGCCATAAATATCTTAGAGTAGCAGAATTCTAAAGACCTGAATTGCTGCAGTCATTTTAAGGTACCCTAAGGCATATAAAAAGCAATAGGAAATCCTGGTTTAAGATTGAGGATTAGCCACATGGTTGGCTATTCTCTTTGAAGAAGAAAAACTGGAATTGTTAATCAAGAATTAACACCTGGATTTTGGAACTATCACCTGACCTGCCCTAGTCTATTCCCTGCTGCTCTACCAACCAACCTCAATCTTCTTGCATAACTCTCAGTAACATGACAACTCTATCATCTGAATTTGGTCCAACCAAAACCTCGGACCCATCCTTAACTCCCCCTCCCCCCTCCTACATGCCACATCCAATCCATCATCAAGTCCTATCAGCAATGCCTTCACACTATATCCAGAACTCAACCACTTCTCAGCACCACTATTGTTGCCACTGTGGTCCAAGCCAACCTCAGTTCCTACTGGGGTTACTGTGAGAGCCTAAGTGGAATTCCCACTTCTGCCTATGCCCCCTCTACTCTATTCTCCCCACATCAGCCAGCATGAGACTTTAAAACACTTCTGTTTAAATATCTTGTCTCTGCTTAAAGTTCCCAGGTGGCCCCCCTCTCAATCAGAAAAAAGAACAAAATTCTTACAATGGCCTAGAAGACTCTACATACCATGACCCATAATCTCTCAGACCTTCTCTCATGCTAGGTTCACTCTACCTTAGCCACACAAGCCTCCCTCCTCTTGCTGGAATAGGCCAAGCAGGCTTCAAAAGGGGGACTTTTTCATGCAGCATGGTGCCTTCTCCCAGACAGCCCATGGTCTACTTGTATGCATCCTTTGGGGTCTCTGCTCAAATATCATATGAGAAAGGTCTTCCCAGACTACCCTTTTAAAATTAGCACCCTGCCAACCTCAGATATGTGCATATTACCTATCACCTAACATTTTCCTTTTTTATTTTACTTGTACACTTTATTGCCTGCCGATGTTCCTCCACTAGACCATCAGCTCTCATGAAGGCAAGATTTTAGGTCTGTTTTGTTACTGCTATATCTCAAGTGCCTAGAACAAGTTCTGAAAACATAGAAGATACCCAATAAATATGTTCTAAGTGATGACTAAATAAAGAACTTGAAGGCAGATAATAATGGCTTCTTTCTCTTCGCTTCCCCAACAATCCCTGGCACACAGTAGACATTAAGTAAATGTGGAGATTTGAGAGGTTAAATGAGTATCTGTATTAGTCACGGTTCTCCAGAGAAACAGAACCAATAGAGGAGATGTGCATATGTATAGAAAGAGATTTAAGTAACTGGCTCCTGTGATTCTGGAGGCTGGCAAGTCCAAAATCTACAGGGTAGACCATCAGGCTAGAGACCCAAGGGAGAGTCTATGTTGCAACTAAAATCTGAAAGCTGCTGGTTGCAGAATTCCCTCTTGCCCAGAGAAAGTCAGTCTTTTGTTCTATTCAGGCCTTCAGTTGATTGGATGAGACCTACCCACATTATGGAGCAATTGGCTTTATTCAATTTAAATGTTAGTCTCATCCAAAAACACCATCAGAGAAACACTCAGAATACTGTTTGACCACATATCTGGGCACTATGGCCCAGCCAAATTGACACATAAAATAAGCCAAAACAGCATCCTATTAAGGTGAATCGATAGGATGTATCAGCTTAAAGAAGAAGGTGTTCTGTCATTAAGCATTTAAGACACACCTGGAGTAATACACACTGCGCTAAGCACTGCAGGGAGTAAGTCCAAGTTGTCCTCTTCAAGGGCCTCATAGGAACTACATACACCCCTATCTTCCTGCATGTGTTATCACTGCTCCATGTCCACTTGACCAGCTAGGGGCCCAAGAGAGACTGCACACCTCATCAGGCAAGCCCTTGCTCAATGAACTAAGTATACACAGTAAGGGGTTTGGCAGCTATACAGAATAGCTGAGCAAATGTGAAGAGCCATACTTTACAAAAGAATGAAAAACAGCCTCTCGAGATATGTGCCTAACAACAGCCCCTTCCCTAGAGACTGTCACCGGCTACAAGGCTGGCCCCCAGCAGCCATGTCTGTACTTCTAGCATTTGGCCTCCTTCTCCACACCGCCCCCTCCTGATTTCAAGTCCCTTCCAAGTCATGGTTTCCTCTGGAAAAACCTACCTACTAGTTAGGAAGCTCCATGAGAACAGAGATTTGTCTGGATGGTTCGCCTAGCCTGACATATTAGTAATCATTGTGATTATAATGATTATTACTACAATTATTAATCCAGAAAAAAGAAGTCCTTTCATGAGTCTGCCCCTTCTGAGCACTAGCATTGTGTCTCTAAGACTCAGGTTGAGTTCACTTAATAGAGTTATCTCTTTATAGCAATGCAAAGAGGACTTTTTCGCTCCCAGTTTTAGGATGAAGACATAAGCTCATGCCAAAGTTGACTGAGCCCATGCTCCATAAAGAACACCGTGAACATTTCTCCATGTACACCTGACATTCTCTGTAGCACTTCCAAAGTTTTCATCATCTACTTGCATGATGATTTGAATAATCTGTATTTCCCTGACTAAACTACAATTCCACAGGAACCAGGATTTTTATTCACAGTTGAATCCCATCATGTAACACAGTGCCTGGCTGAATTAAGCCGAACAGACTAGATGAAGCCACAGAACCAAATCTCCAAACTTCAAATGTCAGTGGTGTAACACAATAAATGTCTATTTTGTATTACTTGTGCTATATGCCCGTAATGGATTGGTAGGGGGCTCTGCTGCACATAGTCACTCAGGAACCCTGGGAGACAGGAGCTCCACCATTCTGTTGTAGCTACATGACCTGGAACACATAGCTCAGTCACTGGGTCTGCTCATGTGCAGAAGTGTCATGTACCAGCAATTCAATGTTTTGGCCCCAGACTGACATGCCCACCCACAGACCCTTGGCCAACAGGAGTCTCCAAGGCCAACTAACTGCAAAGGGTCTGGAAAAGTAGGAGACCAAAAACATTTTTTATGAGCATTACTCTATCTACCATACTGGCACCATCATAGGTGTTTGATAAATATTTTTGATTGAATGTATGAGTAAGTGATTACTAACGACAAACTCTGAACACTCTACAATGAGTCTTGATCTGCTTCAAGCCCCATGTCACTCTAGGTGGAAGAAAAGATTCCGGGTCCAACTGGTGGTTCTTCTAAGCCCCAAGTCATTTGCTTAAGCTTCCGTTCAGTATTCATAACACCCATGGCATGGATAAGTAACGTCTCAGAGTTTTTGGTATTTATTTGGGAAGTTCTTCATTGGGCTACATTAGTTTGCCCATAATTTCCAGTAAACTAGATCTGGAAACAAAGACAAAATCCTGGCTCCAGAACTTACTGATGACGTTCAGGCCATGAAAAGAGCAAAGAGGTGAGAAAGTAATTCTAAGAAAGTCTTTAATGAAATATAATAGCAATCATGTCTAAAAGCACAAGAGACAAAGGGAAACACCTATCAAGATTTGCCATACAAGGTACAGAGTCTAAAATCCTGAAACCCTTCTCACAATGGGCCCAAGCACATGAAACTACACTTCTCTGCTTTTTACTAATTCACCATTTCTGGGAAAATGGTTTTCATCACCTCGGATTCTTAATTTTAAAATTCTTATCTTTAATAAGCCAATCAATTACTTGTGCCCAACTGAAGAATGGGTTGAAGGACAAGAAGAGAGAAAACAGGAAATTCCAAAAACACATCGAAAGAAAGAACCCAGATCCCTATTCTAGACATACTTGTTTGCTTGCCTCATCCACAGTGCTTCATAAACAGCTGGCCCCCGGAGCAGGGAGGAAACCCCATCCACATAGCCAACAGATCCCAGACTAAAGAGGTTCATTCATTTGCTGGCCTTCAATTAACAAGACGCTCTCTCATTAATTTCTCAGTTAAGTCTTGGGAATCTGTAAGTCATCAATGACACGTGCTTAGGATAAAATGGTATGCAGACTCAGGCCTAAGCAGCCTCAATGGAGCTGAGCAAAAAAAGTAAAAGGATTCTGGTCAAGAGAAAGATGGCCCAGATCCAACAAGAGAAGTAGATGTGAGGATGATATGTGGCCCCAGGAAAGATGGGGGAAAAAAAAATCTCAATATCCAACTTTCCAGTCAGGCTGCCCTTCACAGCTTTGCAATAACCCGGTCTTCTTCATGTGAATGGAGTTGAGGAAGGTCTGTCCCTTATAGCCAAAAGGCACTTGATTCTACAAATATTAAGGTTATTAATGATAATCAGCATTTACTAAATGCTTATTTTGTGTATCTGGCATGACACTAAAAATTTTATACTATGGTCTCTTTATGCCTGAGTGCAGTACTATTTTTTATCCCAAGTTTACATTTGAGGAAGTTAAGGCTCTGAGAAGCTAATCTGATTATAACTCCCAGCTGAGGCAGGAATTAAACACAGGTGGATCGGACTCAGAGTTCATGCTCTTAGCTCCCAGACTAGACTGCTCCTTGACCCCTGAGCTGGGCAATCTTAGGAATCTGAGAATTACAGGAGAGCAACCCACTCCTCTAAAAGTCTGCCACCTGACTCTCATGAACGGTGACCTCATAACGAGGTGGGAAGAGCCTGAGGTTCAGGGTAGGAGTTGGATTTCAATCCTGGCTCTACAGTTTATTTACTCTTCCCCCAACCATCACCGCCCCTTCTTCACTTACAATAATATCTAATGTTCAGGGTTGCAAAGGAATTAAACAGCAAACGTGAGACACAGTACCTAGCACCAAGCAGAGCACCTAGCTTTTAATAAGTATCCGTTCCCTTCCCTATTTGTGTGGTTTAGAAGATGACAGAGCTAGGTTTGCAAAGTATAGCACCCAGCACGTAGTAGGTGACTGTACTCTACGACCCCACCCTCCCTGCATTGTACCATCTCTAAGAGGTCTTGGCCATCGGCTTGATGCCACTGTCACTTCCAGGCCTCCACAGAGCCTCAGCTCAGTGCCTTTACATGAGGACCACTGATCTGAGTCATGGCTATTTTTTGTTCTTCTGAAATGTGTGCGACTCTTGGGGAGCTGAGAGAATCATCTGTGAAGAGCAAGAAATGTCAGCCTGCTTTTACTCAGAGTTGTCACCAGTGAATAGTGTTACAGCAGGTTAGTGAATTTTTCCAAAAGAATGAACTGTCCCGGGGGGGGGGGGAGGGAGAGCAGGAATCACCTGTGTGACTCTGGCACAGGATTCATTAACACTGCTCACTACAGACGACTGCGAGTGAAGCTCAGCTGGACAGAGGCTCAGGGCCACCAGAGATGGAGTCTAACTATGTATCTGAAAAGGTGTCTCTCCCTTCAGCCGTGGCCTTCTGTGGGTGCTCTCTGGATTTCTGCTTTCCTCAGACAAAGCAAGAGCTTGGAATCCTACCAAAACCTCTGCTTGCAGAAACTCTACCCATGCAATGCAGGGTAGAGGACCACCACTGCAAGGAAGGGAGAAGCAAGAGGCCCCCGCCCCCTTACACAGCCACGGAAAAAAGCTCACTTCATTCAGGAAGAGGTTGAGCTTCGGAAGTTGGTGCCCTCTACGCAAAGTGTAGTCGCGGGACCAGCGATGCCTGCATCACCTAAGAGCTTGTTAGAAACCATGCAGATTCCCAAGGCCAGTCACAGCCCTCCTAAACTGGAATATGTGCAGTGCAAGGGCAGGGAGGCTGTCAAGACAGATCGTGACTCCAGAGGTCTGGGGGAGGGTGTGAGATTCCGCATGTCCCACAACCTCTCGGGTGATGCCAGCGCTGCTGGGCTACAGGGTGCACTTTGAGGAGCAAGGCTCCACGTAACCGATCAGAGAGCCCCTGCACATCATGAGTCACTGACCTAGCTGTGATGAGTGCTGTCCGCAGGCGTCTGTGTCATCCCAAACTGTCACCCATGCAATCCTACTAGAGCAGAGACAGCAAACTGCTCACCAAAAGTGGGTGCACCGCCTTCAACAGTGTGCACAGTTAGCCCTGGAAGGGAGCTTCCCGTTGGTCACTGATGAAGCTCCCTCCTGGTCACCTGGGGGGGGTACCATGTGACCAGTTGTCACCAACGTGATGTAAGCAGGAATGCCATAGATTACATCCAAGCCAGGACTCTCAGGGAGCAGGGGCATGTCCTCCATGCTCTTCCCACGCCACTGGCTGTGGACTCTGAAGTCTTGGAGGATCCTAAATCAACAAGATGGAAAGAGACTGGGTCCCTGAACCAACACATGGAAGAAACCCAGCCTCTGGCCTTCAACCCTGAAGTGGACTGGTTACACGTGCAAGAAACCGGTCTCTATTGTTTTTTTGCAACTGAAACTATGGTATTTTTTTCCCCAGCAGCTGGTGTTACATTAATACCATCACCATTACAATCTCCCCAAAACTATAATAGTTACATTTTACTTAGTCATGGCTCTTCCCTGCCAGGTACTGTTCGGGATGTTTTATACACATGGTCCCTTAACCACCCCCCAGTGAAAACGCCCCCCATTTTGCAGACATAGAAACTGCAGCTCCAAAGACATTAAATAACTTGAGGACCCCCCGTCCATCCAGCAAGTGCAGAGCCGGAACTGTGACCAGGGATGTTTCACTAGGAACAAGAGCGAAGCTGGGACTGCAAGGGACTCAGTTCCATGGAGATTTGTCTGCACAATGAAATGAGATTTCATCCCAAGCTAGTTATTACCACATCATACTGCTGCTTTCATGCACCTTCCCAAATGGCTTTTCTCTGCTGCCTGTCCTTGGTACTCTTCCTCACAAATTACTAATAAAACTCCTGATGGTATGCAGGAATTCTCCACCCACCTAGCCCTCGGCCTCTCCTGGAGCTCCCTTGTCTCGAGGGTCTCTCTGTATTTTGCTGCACAAAAATGGTTGCTGTCAAGATGGTTTAATGTTCCTTGTAGGTCAAGGCTATTGGTTGCTTCAGCAATGCCCTTATTGCTGAGCTGGCCTCCTTCACCAGCTGTTTTTGCAGGGTTCTTTTTCCCCCCTTCTCCTCCCTGCACAGACCTACACACACAGAACTAAAAGAACAACACTACATCAAAAACTAATGATGTAATGTATGGTGATTAACATAAAAAAAAAAAAAAACAGTTGCAAGCTTCCCCAACCAAGGGGAGTGCTATCATATGGGGAAGGGGATGGTGAAGTCAGCCCCGAAAGCCCCTACACTCCCCACTCCCCCCACCACCACCACCAGTGCAGGGAGCCTAAAGTCATACTCCCTGCATTGTCTTGCTGGCTGAGTCCAGCATAGCTCATGCGCCCACCTTCCTGTCTTCACCTCACGACCTCTGCCACTTCCCACACAGGAATTTGACCAGTGAGGGGGACATGCTCCTCACATAGCTCCTCTGGTCATCTTCAGCCATGTGCAGAAGTTACCTCAAGAGAGGATGGGTACTGAGTCAGCGTGAGCCCCAGCCAGTCTTTGAATTGGATGCAGAGACAGAATGGGGGATTCTGCTCACGACAGTCAGGAACCAAAAATGACAAGAGATAGGACCCCCTGGGTGGCTCAGTTGGTTAAGCGTCTGCCTTCTCCTCAGGTCATGATCCCAGGGTCCTGGGATCGAGTCCCGCACTGGGCTCCTTGCTCAGTGGGGAGTCTGCTTCTCCCTCTGCCTACTGCCCCTCCCCGCCCCACTTGTGCACACTCTGACAAATAAAATCTTAAAAAAAAAAAAAAAGACAAGAGAAAAGGGAAACCAAAGTCCTCACCCGTGAACAGAGCCTGCGCCTGGTACCGTATCTTATGTGTAGGAAGTGTTCCCTTATTACTTGCAAAAACAATTGAATCAACAATTAGCAAATAAATAAGTAGGTGTTCCAGGCATGTAATATATGTCCGAAAGTGGAATGAGGGATCTAAGATATCTAAGAGATCAGGGAAAGCTCCTCGGACAGGAGCCCTAAGCTGGGATGTGAAAGGATGAATAGGAGCTTCCTGTGGGGACACAGGACTCTCATTTCAGGGATACTTCCACCTAGGTTTTACAGCTACGGAGGGGAGCAGAGACTTGGCGATAATTGGGTGTGCATGCTAATAATGAGTGTCTCGTTCTTTTCCTGACTTGTTTACCCGTCTCTAATTAGATCCTCATGGGCCTCTGATTACCATGCCAAATGAGCTGATGAAAAGACAGCCTGGGAGGCAGGTTCATTGGCAATGCACTGGTGACTGATGCGAGAGGAGCCTTAAGGCATCTTTCCCAGTGGTACCAGCAAACATTGAGACCTAGTAAGGCCTGCACTGGGCATGCACATCACAGACAGGATCTTACTTAATCCTTTCAATGACCCTTGGAGGAAAACTCCAGCACCGGGGTTAGTGGGGCTTATTCCTGGTCGAGGGCTTGGCAGGAACAGAGGCAGAACTCAAACCCAGGCTGTCTGATGCAGAGCACATGCTTTTCACTGCAGTACCAGGACACCTGCCCACCTGTTGGTGAAGACAACTTCTGGAAACAAATTGTGCATTGCACAACTGCACCCACCAGGGTAGACATTGGGGTTGAAACGCAGCCTGCACAGTGTCCTGGGGCTGGAGGAAAGAAAGGATGCCTTTCTTTTCCCACCAAACTTGGTTCTCTAAGCCATGTGTCTCAAGGTTATGCCCAGAGTCGGTTCCTTTTTCTAACTTCTCATGCCCAGCAAAGGCACTTTCTTAATGTGCTTAAAGGCGCTGTATGGTGTAGCCATAATCTGCTTTCAAGCTTTTTGTCTCCTTCATGTTATGCTACAGTAGATAATTTGGGGGGCCTTAGGGTCCACCGGGCTGAGATTCAAATCCCTGTTACACAATTTACAGACTGGACATGCTGTGTGACCTGGAGCAACTAATTCAACTTCTCTGCATCTCAAAAGTCCTCATTTAGAGGTTTAGGGTAATGTTACAGGTCTCAGTTGGAAATTCTGAAACTTGAGTTAACGATGAAGTTGCAAGTGTAACATGATTGGCTTCAATGCTTAATGAATTGTTAATTCCCAAGAAACAATCTGGGAACCAGAAGTCTAGACAAAGACTAAAGTACTTGCTCAGGGAAGGACTTGCTCAAGGGAGAGCAGAAGGACTTGCTCAGGGAAGATATTTCATGACTGTATTTGCGAGTTCTTGTCACGTGCAAGAGTGGACACAGAACCTTCCTGGCTTGGGCACCGTCAGCCTGCCTCCCCCCGCCTGCTGGTAGGTAAGGGCTAAAATAACAGAGGACCATGCTCCTGTTCAAAGACTAAGCAAGCACCAGGGAGGATTCTAGAAGGAGGCATGAACATGACTTTGAATGAGTCTTACACTGAAGAACTGATAGCCTGAGTTCTTGTCTCAGCTCTAACATTAGCCCCTTGTGTCACACAGATACCAGAGTTCTCTGATAAATGAAAAAAGCTAAATCCTGGACGAGTGGGGCATGAGCCCGCCTACCATAGGGTTACTGCCTGATGAGATCATATCTAATTATCACATAAGATAGTGCCTAGCAGGGGCACCTGGGTGGCTCAGTCCTTAAGCGTCTGCCTTCGGCTCAGGTCGTGATCCCAGGGTCCTGGGATCGAGCCCACATCAGGCTCCCTGCTCCACGGGAAGCCTGCTTCTCCCTCTGCCACTCCCCCTGCTTGTGTTTCCTCTCTCGCTGTGTCTCTGTCAAGTAAAATCTTTTAAAAAAATAAAATAGGGGCACCTGGGTGGCTCAGTCTTTGAGCATCTGCCTTCAGCTCAGGTCATGATCCCAGGGTCCTGGGATCGAGCCCACATCAGGCTCCCTGCTCCACGGGAAGCCGGTTTCTCCCTCTCCCACTCCCCCCCCCTTGTGTTCCCTCTCTTGCTGTGTCTCTGTCAAATAAAATCTTTAAATAAAATAAAAATTTTAAAAATAGTGCCTAGCGTATACACAAGCACATAATTGTTGCCAATGTTTCACACTACCTTTGTTTACCTTGCACTCTTACGGGAATCAAATGCAAGCATTAACATGCAACTGCTCTGCAAGCTGCGAGCACTTGGTAAATATAAATGACTTCATTAGCAACACCTGACCCCTCTGGCCTCAGTTTCCCCATCTTTAAAGGATGGAGCAGATAGCCTGTCCTTCACCGCCCCCCAGCCCACCATCTTGCAGGTTGATAAAGAATCAGATTAAGAGAAGAATGGGAAAGGGTGGTGGGAAGTCAATTCACTCTACAATAGGTGTCATCTGTGGTCCTGTTAACAGGATACAAGGCAGCAGGGAGCTTTCTTTTTCAGGGAAAAAGAAATCACCCTTTCAAGAAATAGATTTCATTCCCATGACCCTCCCTACAAGGAGTCCTGCGGCCATTTTTACTAGATTGTGGAGATTGAACCCTCTGTCAGACAACTACACCACATTTCTCAGGTCTCTGAAAATGACAAAGCCCTCAGAGGTCTTTCTCCGAGCCTCTGGAGTCCATGAGAGAGTTGAAGAATCAGGAGCCCCGGCTGCCTCTGACCCTTCACAGTGCTGTCCCCAAGGTCCTCATGGAGCCACAATGGGACAGTTCAGATGCCCGGTGGGGAGAAGAAGGAAGGAGCTCAGGAAACAGAGGTCCTAGCTTAATTAGTGGCTTGTCCCTGTGCACACAGAGAGCCTGGAGAAGGGAAAAGCTAGCAAGCAGGCAGGATGAGGCAAGGCAGAACAGTCCTGGACCTGACTGATGTTTGCTGCTGTCCAAAGCACCCCCCTCTCCCCATCTCACTCGGAATCAGGATCAGCTCAGCTTCCCTCTGATTGATAACCAGGCCCCTGAATAGGTCAAGCCCTCTTGGACATGTGTCTCCATGTGGCTCAGTAGAAGTGGCATTTGAGAGGAGAAATGTCAGAGAGAAAGGTCTTGAAATAAAGATGCTGACTTCTGTAGCTGTGGAAGCTCTGAGCCCTGCGGCTCCAAAGGCCACACTCGGGGCCCTTCACACACAGCTGCGAAGGTGAAAGCTCTGGGACACTGTCCTCCCCACGCTCCAGGAGGACCTCCACCCAGCTCTCCAGCTCACTTCCACACGCCCAGTTCTGAGGGACCCAAGCCATGGCTGGTCACTCTCAAGTGCAGAAATAAAGACCTGTCTGGAGCTTCCGATTCAGTGGATGAGACAGCGGCCGATAAGCGCCTTATAGTACGCCAAGGATAGTGAGCAAGGACTGTGGGAGTTCAGAAGAGGAGCTTACCCCAACCCAGGGAGCCAGGAAGTGTGAAAAAGCAGGTTCCTGAGTGAGGTCAGAAAAGGTGAGAAAAATAGCCAAGTGCCGGGCGGGGAGGGGTCTCCCAGCAGGGAGAGCGTCCTACACAAATCCACGGAAGCACAAGCCGGTAGACTGAGCAGATAGGTTCTAAGGGGCTTAGGTTGCTGGAGAATGAGGAAAGGAGAATTTCAGGTGATCAGAAAAGGGGGCAGGCTGGGCATCCCAAAGGTGGGCACAGGTCACAGGAGGAGAGCAGGGAGGAGATGCTGCAGAACCTGGAGCAGGCAGCCATGGGCTCAGATTCTGGCCACCACACAGAACTGTGGGAAGGAGCAAGCCAGGCAGAAAAGAATGTCCTAATTAGGAAGCAGAGAGGATCCACGTGAGGAATGAGCAATGGCCCAATTAGCCAAGAGTCATGATGATTCCAGCAGTTCCTCAGGTTGAACCCCCAGGAGATGGAGCCTGCTGAAATCAGGAGTTTGATGTTTGAAAGAGATGGATGTAGAGGGACAGGCAGGCCACTGGCTCGAAAGAACACAATGATGGTGGGTGGCACCATTGACCAAAACAGAGCTCTTTGCTTTGAGACCCATGGTTGGGGGGCATGAGGAGTTTGAGTGGTGAGATTTGCATGGAGAAACGAAAACCTGGGAGCTAGATCGTCAAGCTGTAGCTCCTTCCTGCCACCACACTGCAAGGACCCTGCCTGGCAGTTCACATTGCACAAGAAATGCCATGTGAATGAATACTTTGAGGTAAAGGGCAAATCACTGGGGGAACTCAAGAGCCACAGGGATGGGGAGGGATGGGGAAGCATATTAACACCGAGACAAGGATGTATCAGATGGTATTCATAGTTCACCTAACTGGATTCTTCCAACTGGGAAGTGATGTTACTCCCATTCTGCAGAAGATGCTGAAGACACAAAGGAACAAAATAGGCCTTGCCCACAGCTTCTAAGTGGCCTCCCTACACTTCAAACCCCACTCTGGCTTGTGCCACAGCGGTTCAGAGCTCCAACTATGGAACTGAGTGAGCCTGGCTGACGCCTTGGCTCTCACCCATTAACTGTGTGGCTTTCGAAAAGTTACTTAAGAACTCTGAGGCAATCTCAACTATGAAATGCAAATATATAGGATACGCATCTCCTGGAATGGTTGGAGAATTAAAGGAGATGTTCCAGGTAAGCCTAGAACACAGCTCCTCACACACCACGAGCATTCGGCAGATATCAGCGGACGTTGCTCCAAAGCTCCTGCCCCAGCCCAGGACAGCACGGTCAGAGCCAGCAGAAATGGGGTCTGTGTTTGTGGTCCCATTCTTCTCTAAGAAAAAAGGCATTTCATCCACTTGCAGGAAAGCAGCCCCAGAGTCAGAGGCTGAGGCCACCAATGGCATTTTGTCTTTTTTCTTGAGAAACGGATCAGACACACTGATAAGGAAAAAGCCAGAACTTTCTCCCCAGTGTTGTTCATAGGTGAGTTCATTCTTCTGCCTTTAGTAATGTACTAGCTCTTATACCATACATGTATTCTAGAAAGGAAATCAGTATATTATTTCTCTCTCCTGTTCATGTACACGCACACACCCAAAAACACACAGCTTTTTTTGTCCCCCCCCCCAAAAAAAATCTCACTTTGGCCCTAAAAAGTTGCACCAGTGTTTGCTAAGTGTCGTCCCAGGGTCAGCAGCCTCAGCGTCACGTGAGAGCTTGTTAGGCATGTCAGTTCCCAAGTCCTACCCTAGACCTACTGAACCAGAAGTTTTGGGAGTTGGACCCTGCTTGTGACTGACAAATCCTCCTGGTGATTCTGATGCTCTCAAGTTGGAGACTCACTCACCTTAGATAAAGGCAGAAGAGTCACCCCAACCACCACTCACTGGAGTAAAGGTTAGAGGAAGCCAGGGGGGTCAATCCTTATACCCTCCAATCTCGGCATCAAAGATCCTACGTCCTCCCCATTTTCTTTTCCCATCTCCCACACCCTGGGCTACAGAAAAGGGCTCTTGACCACTTGGGATATCTGTCATTCTGAAGAGGTATCCCCAAGCAAATGTCTTACCTTGTCCTACCCTAAGCCAAGGATTCTTCAGCCCTAAACCTAAAGCCAGAAAATTATTTCCAAAACAAACCACATATCACTTTTCCCCAAATCATCCCATGCTTCAGATGCCTGAAAAAGTCGTCAATATAGTTATGTATGTGGCTTTAATTCCAAGAAACACAAATACCCACAGAGGTTAGGCTGACAGCTTGAGTGAGTCTGGTGACCTGGGTTGGGGAGTAGTTAGGAATGTTGGGGCCTGTGGAAAAGGAAGAGGGCATGACAACCTTAAAAAGCAACTGATTTGGTAAAGCTGCAGCTTTACAGGGTATGAATCTAATGTGACCAGATCTTCCAAGCATTTCAGGAGAAGCCAGAAATCCAAATGTTTGTGTGAAATCCTCTCCAACGTAAGTGTTAGCATAATTGTTTTCCAAACACTGTGTGTGTCACATAGCTGTGCGCCAGACTTGGCTACAGGCTGATCGTGACCTTTACTCCACAGAAACACAGATTGATTTTTTAAGAAACACAGATTAAAAAAAAAAAAAAAAGGGACCATCAGGGAGTTTTTGACTACAATTAACTTGGTTGCTTATTGCCTTGTCATTTTGGATAATGACTTCTATTAAATGGGACTTTGAATCTCCAGGACCAGTGAACACCTCTAGATGACACTGGTGAGCCAGCGCTGACCACCTGCAGTTCCCATCCTAAAAATGGGTCACTCCTCCAAATTAGAAGGGAAACACGAATACAGGGGAAGAGGAGACATTGACTGCTGTATGCATTTGTCCCTGGACTGGACTGTCTCCTCCAAGGACACTACTTGAGTAAACAGTGACATCCACTGGCTAAAAATTAGATCCTAAGTCCTATTCACGTAAGAAACCGCCCAACAGGTTAGCAACATAGTGTCGATCCCGGCTGGGGATTTTCAGGTACCAACAGACTGCTAATAGGAATGAATCCAGAGCCAAGAGACAGATTTGGGAAGAGCGTGGATTTGAATAAGAACAAGAAAGAAATGTGATTCCCAATACATGCTAAGCTGCTTTACGTTTCAGAATCACAGAGATCTCCTTGTTGTGCTCAGGATCAGCTGTTAGATGGCAGAACCAGAAAGGACCTGTGGTTCTAATACTGCCTAGTACAAGCTCCTCAACCCGATATGGCTACCAAGCCCTTAAAATGTGACTAGTCCAAATTGCAATATACTGTAAGTGTAAGCTACACACTAATTTTGAAGACATATTAATGAAAAAATATATAAGACAGTTCATAATTTTAATATGTATGACATGTTGAAATAATTGTATTAGGTTAAGTAAAATATATTGTAAAAATTAATTTCTTTTTTTTTTCTTTGCTCACATTTTTTATTTTGATTTTTTTAATGCTGCACAAGACAATATTTATTTCATTTATTCCTTTTATTTCATTTATTTCTTTTATTATTTCTGTTTGCTGCTGTTATTTTATTTACTGAAAGAGAGAGGGAACTTTTGTGGCCTTTTTCTTTTTCTCCGTAGGCCGCCTTAAGCTTTCTAAATTTGGAATATTTAAGCAAGCTGAAGGGGAAAGGGAGCTTCGCAAGATCACTTGGGGGGAAAAGGAGAGGTTGCCTTGTTAATCATGCCCTATGGTGGGTGATCAACTGCGTGTACAATTACGTTTCACTCTTAATTGTGCTTAAGGCTTTACTTAAATTTGGGTGTCCCCTTCTCAGAGCAGCTCGTACTGACGAAGGTGCATGCGCTGGATGATGTCCCGGCAGTCGTTGAACACGCGGCGGATGTTCTCGGTGTCCACGGCGCAAGTGAAGTGCGGGTAGCAGTAGTGCCGCCCGTCCCCACTGGCAGTGCTGATTCTCAGAAATTCGTCGCAGATGAAGTACTTGGCCCGGGTCACGCGTGGGTCCTCTCCGGGCTCGGGAGTAGCATCCTCAGGAGTAGTGTAGCGAGCAAATTCTGGAAAGTAGTCCTCGATCTTCGATTTTCCAGCAAGGACTTTCTCAGCGAGCAGGTCTTGCTTGTTGAGGAACAGAATCACAGAGATGGTGCGCAGCCATCTGTTGTTCCAGATGCTCTTGAAGAGGTTCAGAGCCTCCTGCAGGCGGTTGGTCTGGTTGTCCTCCCGAATGACCATGTTGTAGCTGCTACTGGCCACCACGAAGATAATGGCAGTCACATCATTGAAGCACTGGATCCATTTGCGGCGTTCATCGTGCTGGCCACCCACGTCAAACATGTGGAAGTTGACTTTGTCCACCTGGAACTTGGTCTCAAAGATTCCAGAAGTCAGGACACGGCAGCGAAGCAGATCCTGATCGCTGGGCACATAGTCAGCCTGCTTGATGACATCAATCTTGTCCAGGAAGTACTGGGCGCAGTCGATCAGCTGGTACTCGTTGGAACGCTCATAGCAGGCGCGCACTCCTTCATCCTCCCACAGAGCCTTGGCATCCTCATAGAACTCAGGAGGGAAATCAAAGTCAGGCACGTTCATCACGCTCAGAATGTAGTCCACTCTGAACTGGTTCTCAGGATTGGCCAGCTCCACAGGGGGCACCAGGTTGCTCATGGCGGCCACGATGGTTTCGATCGCCTCTTTCAGGTTGTTTTTGATGTCCTGCACTTTGGTCGCCTTCTCACTATCTCCATTAAACCCATTAACATGCAGGATCCTCATCTGCTTCACAATGGTGCTTTTACCAGATTCTCCGGCACCCAGCAGCAGCAGGCGGTGCGTGGCCCGGTAGACCTGCTTGTCCTTCTGCAGCTGCTTCTCGATCTTTTTGTTGGCCTCGCGCTGCGCCTTCTCCTCGTTGCGCTGGTCCTCGGTCTTACTGTTTCCGAGGCAGCCCATGGCGGCGGCGGCGGCGGGGCGCGGCCGGGCTGCGGCAGCGGCGGCGGCGGGGCCGGGCGCGGGCGGCCTCACGCGGGCCGGGCGGGCCGGGGCAGCGCCGGGCGGGCGAGCCGGGCGAGGGCTCGGCTCCTCCGGGAGGAGCGCGCGGGGCGGACTGCGGGCCGCGAGGCGCGCGGGGAAGGGAGGTTGGCGGTCGGACCGAGGGGAGCGCGTAGCTCCCCGCCCCTCCAGCCGAGGCCGAGGGGGCTGATGGCCGCCGCCGGGCCGAGGCGGACCAGAGCAGGAGCTGCGGGAGCTGCTCGTAAAAATTAATTTCACAGGTTACTTTTTACTTTATTGTCACTATCAGAAAATTCAAGAGGTGCCTATGTGGCTCGGTTGGTTAAGTGTCCAACTCTTGATCTCGGCTCAGGTTTTGATCTCTGGGTTCTGATCTCAAGCCCCATGTTGGGCTCCACACTAGGTGTTGAGCCTACTTAAAAAAAAATTCAAAATCATGTTTGTGGCTAGCATTCTATTTCAGTGGGCAGCACAGTTATAGGTCATCTAGCACAATCATTCTCAGTCCTGCTGAGTACCAGAAACTCCTGGGGAGCTTGTAAAACATACAGATCTGGGGGCCCCACCCTCACAGATTCTCATTCAATTGGCAGAGGGGATTTAATGGGCAGAAACACCATAAATGTACTCCTTCCAGTCTCCTTTCTCTATCATTTCTATATCTAAGCAGTCCTTGATTCCCCTGAATTTTATTGATCTGTAGTCTTCCTTAAGCACCACTTTTATCCTGTACTTCCCTGCTTGCAAATATATCATGCCTTTATTCATTTAACAGACATTAGGCACCTACCTTGTGCTCCAGGCACTAAGAATACAGAATGAAGAAGACAGACCATTTTCTTCTCTCTTGGAGCTTATATTTGGGGTGGCATGGGAGAGATCAATCAAATCAGTTAATCACGAAAAATATCATGACATTGGTCTTAGCAATATTTTTTTGGACCGGTCTCCTCAGGCAGGGGCAACAAAAGCTAAAATAAACACAATGGCATTACATCTAGCTTAAAAGCTTTTGCACTGTAAAGGAAATCATCAACAAAACGAAAAGGCATTCTACTGAATGGAAGATATTTGCAAATCATACATACTCGGATTAATATCCAAAATTAAGAACTCACACAACTTAATATCAAAAAAATAAACAACCCAGGGGCGCCTGGGTGGCTCAGTTGGTTAAGCGTCTGCCTTGGGCTCAGGTCATGATCTCAGGGTCCTGGGATCAAGCCTCCCATCCCCTGCATTGGGCTCCCTGCTCAGTGGGGAGTCTGCTTCTCCCTCTCTCTCTGCCCCTCCCCCTGCTCGTGCTCTCTCACTCTCTCTCAAATCTTAAAAAAAAAAACAATTAGGGACACCTGGATGGCTCAGCCGGTTAAGTGTCTGCCTTTGGCTCAGGTCATGATCCCAGAGTCCCTGGATCGAGCCCTGCAGCAGCCTTCTTGCTCAATGAGCAGTCTGCTTCTCTCCCTCTGCTCCTTTCCCCACTCGTTCTCTAATAAAAAGCTTTTTTAAAAACCCAATTAAAAAATGGGCAGAGGACTTGAATACACATTTTTCCAAAGATATACAGATGGCAGACACATGAAAAGATGCTCATCATTAATCATCAGGGAAATGCAAATCAAGACCACAATGAGATATCACCGCACACCTGTCAAATTAGCTATTATCAAAAAGAAAAAACACCAAGTGTCAGTGAGGATGTGGAGAAAAGGGAGCCCTCACAAACTGTTGGTGGAAATGTGAATCGGTGCAGCCACTATAGAAAACAATATGGAGGTTCCTCAAGAAATTAGAAATAGAACTACCATTTGATCCAGCAATTCCATTTCTGGGTATTTATCCAAAAAAACAAAATTACCAATTTGAAGAGATATAGGCATCCCTATGTTCACTGCAGCATTATTTACAATAACCAACTTATGGAAGCAATGTAAGTGTCCACCAATAGATGAATAAAGCAAACACACACACACACACACACACACACACACATTACTCAGCCATAAACAAGAATGAAATCTTGCCATTTGCAACAATATGGAGGAAACTAGATGGTATCATGCTGAGTGAAATAAGCCAGATAGAGACAACTACCATATGATTTCACTTACATATGGAATCTAAAAAATAGACAAAAAAGAAAAAAAATATGGCTAGATATAGGAAACAAACTATTGGTTACCAGAGTGGGGAGAAGAGTTTGGGACACAGGCAAATAGGTAAAAGAGACTAAGAGGTACAAACTTACAATTATAAAATACATAAGTCATGGGGATGTAATTACAAGCACATGGAATATATTCAATCATAAATAACTTTGCATAGTAACTAGACTTATGAGGATCATTTCATAATATATAAAATTTGGATCACTATAACGTGCACCTAAAACTAATAGGGTATTGTTTGTCAATTATATTTTAATAAAAATTTTTTAACTTTTTTTTTTTAATTTTATTATGTTAGTCACCATACAATACATCATTGGCTTTTGATGTGGTGATCCACGATCCATTGTTTTTGTATAACACCCAGTGCTCCATGCAGTACATAATACCCATCACCGGGCTTACCAATCCCTCCTCCCCCTTCCCCTCTAAAACTCTGTTTCTCAGAGTCCATAGTCTCTCATGGTTCATCTGTCCCTCCAATTCCCCCCCCCCCCATTTTTCCCTTCCTTCTCCTAATGTCCTCCATGCTATTCCTTATGTTCCACAAATAAGTGAAACTATATGATAATTGACTTTCTCTGCTTGACTTATTTCACTTAGCATAATCTCCTCCAGTCCCATCCATGTTGATGTAAAAGTTGGGTATTCATCCTTTCTGATGGCTGAGTAATGTTCCATTGTATATATGGACCACATCTTCTTTACCCATTCATCTGTTGAAGGGCATCTCGGCTCTTTCCACAGTTTGGCTATTGCGGACATTGCTGCTATGAACATTGGGGTGCATATGGCCCTTCTTTTCACTACATCTGTGTCTTTGGGGTAAATACCCAGGAGTGCAATTGCTTGGTCATAAGGTAGCTTTATTTTTAAATTTTTGAGGAACCTCCACACTGTTTTCCAAAGTGGCTGTACCAACTTGCATTCCCACCAACAGTGTAAGGGGTTCCCCTTTCTCCACAACCTCTCCAACATTTGTTGTTTCTTTCCCTGTCCATTTTTGCCATTCTAACTGTGTAAGGTGGTATCTCAATGAGGTTTTGATTTGGATTTCCCTGATGGCTAATGATAATGAACATTTTTTCATGTCTATTAGCCATTTGTATGTCTTCTTCAGAGAAGTGTCTTTTCATATCTTCTGCCCACTTTTTGACTTATTTGTTTTCTGGGTGTGGAGTTTGAGAAGTTCTTTATAGATCTTGGATACCAGCCCTTTATCTGTAGTGTCATTTGCAAATATCTTCTCCCATTCTGTGGGTTGCCTCTTTGTTTTGTTGACTGTTTCCTTTGCTGTGCAGAAGCTTTTTATCTTGATGAAGTCCCAAAAGTTCATTTTTGCTTTTGTTTCACTAGCTTTTGGAGATGTATCTTGAAAGAAGTTGCTGTGGCCGATGTCAAAGAGGTTACTGCCTATGTTCTCCTCTAGGATTTGGATGGATTCCTGTCTCACATTGAGGTCTTTCATCCACTTTGAGTTTATCTTTGTGAATGGTGTTAGAGAATGGTCGAGTTTCATTCTTCTGCATGTGGCTGTCCAATTTTCCCAGCACCATTTATTGAAGAGACTGTCTTTTTTCCATTGCATGTTTTTTCCTGCTTTGTCAAAGATTATTTGACCATAGAGTTGAGGGTCCATATCTGGGTTCTCTATTCTGTTCCATTGGTCTATATGTCTGTTTTTGTGCCAGTACCATGCTGTCTTGGTGATCACAGCTTTGTAATATAGCTTGAAATCGGGCAACGTGATGCCCCAGCTTTGTTTTTCTTTTTCAACTTTTCCTTGATGATTCGGGGTCTTTTCTGATTCCATACAAATTTTAGGATTGTTTGTTCCAGCACTTTGAAAAATGTCATTGGAATTTTGATCGGGATGGCATTGAAGGTATAGATTGCTCTGGGTAGCATAGACATTGTAACAATGTTTATTCTTCCGATCCATGAGCATGGAATATTTTTCCATCTTTTTGTGTCTTCTTCAATTTCTTTCATGAGTGTTTTGTAGTTCCTAGAGTATAGATTCTTTACCTCTTTGGTTAGGTTTATTCCGAGGTATCTTATGGTTTTTGGTGCTACTGTAAATGGAACTGTTTCTCTAATTTTTTTCTACAGTTGCATTGTTAGTGTATAAGAAAGCTGATTTCTGTGCATTGATTTTGTATCCTGCCACATTACTGAATTGCTGTATGAGTTCTAGTAATTTGGGGGGTGGAGTCTTTTGGGTTTTCCACATAAAGTATCATGTCATCTGCAAAAAGAGAGTTTGACTTCTTCTTTGCCAATTTGAATACCTTTTATTTTTTTTGTTCCCTGATTGCTGTTGCTAGGACTTCTAGTACTATGTTGAACAATAGTGGCGAGAGTGGGCATCCTTGACGTGTTCCTGATCTTAAGGGAAAGGCTCTCAGCTTTTCCCCATTGAGGATGATATTCGCTGTGGGTTTTTCATAGATGGATTTTATGAACTTGAGGAATGTTCCCTCTATCCCTATACTCTGAAGAGTTTTAATCAGGAAAGGATGTTGTATTTTGTCAAATGCTTTTTCTGCAGCAATTGAGAGGACCATATGGTTCTTCTCCCTCCTCTTATTAATGTGTTCTATCACAATGATTGATTTGCGAATGTTGAACCACGCTTGCGTCCCGGGGATAAATCCCACTTGGTCGTGGTGGACGATCCTTTTAATGTATTGTTGGATCCTATTAGCTAGGATTTTATTGAGGATTTTGGAATCCATATTCATCAGGGATATCGGTCTGAAATTCTCCTTTTTGATGGGGTCTTTGCCTGGTTTGGGGATTAAGGTAATGCTGGCCTCATAGAATGAGTTTGGAAGTTTTCCTTCTGTTTTTATTTTTTGAAACAGCTTCAGTAGAAGAGGTATTATTTCTTCTTTGAATGTTTGGTAGAATTCCCCAGGGAATCCATCAGGCCCTGGACTCTTGTTTTTTGGAGGGTTTTTGATCACTGCTTCAATCTCATTACTGGTTATTGGCCTATTCAGGTTGTCAATTTCTTCCTGTTTCAGTCTTGGCAGCTTATAGATTTCCAGGAAGGCCTCCATTTCATCCAGATTGCTCAGTTTATTGGCATATAGTTGTTGATAATTTCTAATAATTGTTTCTATTTCCTTGGTGTTAGTCGTGATCTCTCCCCCTTCATTCATAATTTTATTAATTTGGGTCCTTTCTCTTTTCTTTTGGATAAGTCTGGCCAGTGGTTTATGGATCTTATTAATTCTTTCAAAGAACCAACTTCTAGTTTCGTTGATCTGATCTACTGTGTTTCTGGTTTCTAATTCATTGATTTCTGCTCTAATTTTAATTATTTCTCTTCTAGTGTGTGGCCTAGGCATTGTTTGTTGCTTTTTCTCTAGTTCTTTAAGGTGTAGAGTTAGTTGGTGAATTCGGGATTTCTCTATTTTTTTGAGTGAGGCTTGGATGGCTATGTATTTCCCCCTTAGGACCGCCTTTGCAGTATCCTATAGGTTTTGGACCGATGTGTTTTCATTCTGATTTCCATGAATTGTTTAAGTTCTTCTTTGATTTCCTGGTTGACCCAAACATTCTTGAGCAGAGTGGCCTTTAGCTTCCAAGTGTTTGAATTTCTGCCAATTTTTTCCTTGTGATTGAGTTCCAGTTTTAGAGCATTGTGGTCTGAGAATATGCAGGGAATAATCTTAGTCTTTTGGTATTGGTTGAGACCTGATTTGTGACCCAGTATGTGGTCTATTCTGGAGAAAGTTCCATGTGCGCTCGAGAAGAATGAGTATTCTGTTGTTTTAGGGTGGAATGTTCTGTAAATATCTATGAGGTCCATCTGGTCCAATGTATCATTCAAAGCTCTTGTTTCCTTGTTGATTTTCTGCTTAGATGATCTGTCCATTGCTGAGAGTGGAGTATTGAGGTCTCCTACAATTAACGTTTTGTTATCAATAGGACTCTCTATTTTGGTTAACAGTTAGCTTATGTAGATGGCTGCTCCCATGTTGGGGGCATAGATATTTACAATTGTTAGATCTTCTTGTTGGATAGACCCTTTAAGAATGATATAGTGTCCTTCTGTGTCTCTAATTACAGACTTTAGTTTAAAATCTAATTTGTCTGATATAAGAATTGCTACCCCAGCTTTCTTTTGAGGTCCGCTGGCATGGAAGATGGATCTCCATCCCTTCACTTTCAGTCTGGATCTATCTTTAGCTTCAAAATGAGTCTCTTGTAGACAGCATATGGATGGGTCCTGTCTTTTTATCCAATCTGCAACCCTGTGCCGTTTTATGGGAGCGTTTAGGCCATTCACGTTGAGAGTGATTATTGAAAGATATGAATTGTCATCATGTTGCCTCTGAAGACATTGTTTTTATAGATTGTCCCTGTAAATTCCTGTTGTATATCACTCTTGGGGTCTTTCCCCTTTTATAGAACCCCCCTTAATATTTCTTGCAGGGCCGGCTTAGTGGTCACATATTCTTTCAGTTTCTGCCGGTCATGGAAGTTCTGCATCTCTCCATCCATTCTAAATGACAGCCTTGCCGGATAAAGTATTCTTGGCTGCATGTTCTTCTCATTTAGTACCCTGAATATGTCTTGCCAGGCCTTTCTGGCTTGCCAGGTCTCTGTGGATAGGTCTGACATTATTCTGATATTCCTCCCTCTGTACGTAAGGAATCTCTTCCCCCTAACTGCCGTTAAGATGGTTTCCTTGGGTTCTAAGATTTGCAAGTTTTACTATTACATGCCAGGATGTTGGCCTGTTTTCCTTGATCTTGGGAGGGGTCCTCTCTGCCTCTAGGACGTGAATGTTTGTTTCATTCCCCAGATTAGGGAAGTTCTCAGCTACGATTTGCTCAAATACATCTTCTAGTTCTCTCTCTCCACTCCCTCCAGGATTCCAATTATTCTGACATTGGAACATTTCATGGTGTCACTTATTTCTCTGATTCTATTTTCATGGATTCTGAGTTGTTTTTCCCTGGCCTCCTCTTTTCCCTTTTTATCTATTATATTGTCTTCCAGGTCGCTTATTCGCTCTTCTGCCTCAGTTACCCTAGCTGTTAGATTATCTAGATTGGATTGGATCTCATTGATAGCATTTTTAAGTTCTGCCAATTCACCTTTCATTTCTGCCCTTAGAGACTCTATGTTGCCATTAATTGATTTCTCCATTCTAGCCATTGTCTTCACAATTGCTAGCCTGAATTCCATCTCCGACATCTTGGTTATATCTGCATCCATTTGTAAATCTGCAGCATAAGTCATAATCTCTGAGTCTTTTCTATTTTGGGGGCTCCTCCTCCTAGTCATTCGGTTGATGGGTGTTTGAGGGAATGTAGAGAGTCCAAATTATTGACCAGAACCCAAGCAAGATGCACCTGTTTTCTTGGGACCTTAGGGTTGTTGGCCTCTTGTTTTCTCAGCCTGTCTTCTGCAGGAGGGGCCTGCCGCCCTGTTACTCAGGCAACCCTGTTTGGGCGGAGTTGCCCTGCGCCCCTGTGGCGGGGGATGGGCTCAGTGGGAATCAGTCTTTGGGGCTTTTGTTCTCTGGCCCCTTTCCCTGGCGGCTTTCCGTGTCTCTTCCACGAGTCAGAGCAGAAGAGACCGTTTCCAACCCTCTGCCTCAGAGCAGAGAGACCACAGTCTGTTCAGTGAGCTCTCCAGGCCACACCATCTCCATTTCTGTCCATGCTGCTATAAACTGCAGCGTCCTGGGTTGTGCGCCCCTCTGCAGTGCTCCCAGTCCTGGCTCCAGGTCGGGGCACATCTCTGCCCTTTGTGCTTCTAAAACCGTCAGCCGCTCCGGGTTTCCGCCCCAGGGACTGCAGTTCACAGGCGCGACCCCGTTGCTCCGGGTTTCCGCCCCAGGGGCTGCCCTAGAGTCCTTGCCCCGCCGCTACCGGTCTGCGAGTCTGTGCCCCGTCTGCAGCGAGCGAGGCTGTCACTCACCGGCGGTGTAGGATCCCCACGGCCAGGCACCCTCCCGCTGCCGTTTATCCTCCGATATCTGCCCGCGGAATCACAGCTCCCCGCTTCGTACCTCAAAACCAACCACCTGTGATATTCTGTTTGTAGAGATACAGATCTTCTTACATCTCAGGCTGGTTTCGTGGGTGCTCAGAGTGGTCTGGTAGATATCCAGCTCAATTCCGGGGACCAGTTGAAATAGGGTCCCCTACTCCTCTGCTATCTTTCCCCCATCTCCTAATAAAAATTTTTAAGAAAAATAGAAAACTAAAACAGAGTGATAAAAGATAAATTGGGTTGGGTGACCAAGGAAGGCCTTTTTTTTTTTAAGATTTTATTTGACAGAGAGAGAGACAGCGAGAGAGGGAGCACAAGCAGGGGGAGTGGGAGAGGAAGAAGCAGACTTCCCGTGAAGCAGGGAGCTTGATGCAGGGCTCGATCCCGGTACTCCGGGATCATGACCTGAGCCGAAGGCAGACGCTTAACCGACTGAGCCACCCAGGTGCCCCTTTGGAAGGCCTCTTTGAGACAGTTCAGCTGAGGCCTAAGTGATGCCAGCCATGAGAAGATCATGAGGAAGAGCTTCCCAGACAAAGGAAATAGCCAATATAAAACTGTTGGTGCATTTGAAGAATCCAAAGGCAGCCACAGTGACTGAAGCAGGGCAAATTTAACTAGGATTGGGGTGGATGAGAAGGGGAGGGCAGGAGGGTTGAGGCTTTAGGAAGGAAGTACTTATTAAGGACAAATCAAAGACTCTACATCTGGACTAGGTTAACATGAAGCAGGGACGGGAGAAGGGACATTCCAAACTGAGGGAACAACATATACAAAGTTTCTGTGACAGCAGGGAGAATGTCCCAAGAACTGGAAGACCCATGTACCTATATCACAGTGAGTAAGGTGGGGGCGGGGGGAGGAGAAGGACTTCAAAATCCGTCAAGAAAGCAGGCATTATCCAATCAATGCTTTTAGAAAGGGGTGCTTTCATACTTCTAAAAAAATTAAGTTATATATACATACATGTGCTTGATTATGCTGGAACATCTTTGGAAGGATGTCTAAGAAACTGGTAACACAAAAATATACTTTTCATTGTATACCTTATACATGCATTTCTTTTTCAAAAGATAAAAACTAAGTTGATATAGGAGATTTATCAGGACCCTTACACTTACTGTTTGCTCTGGCTAGAATGTTCTACCCCAGGACTTATGTGTGATTCATGCCTTCATATCATTCAGTTTTTGCTCAAGTGTTAGTTCATCGAAGAGCCCCTTACTGACCACTCTATGTAAGAGGGGACCCCAGTCACTAGCCCCAGCTTTATTTTCTTCACAGCACTTCAAATTTTATTGTTTCCAATAATATGCACCATCAGGAAATTTATCTGTCCCACTCACCAATACTGGAAACATCTAGTATCAAAACACTTAGGCCACTGTAAGTACCCAGTACATATCTGTTGAAGGAACAAGGAAAACATTATTTGGCTGTAATGTGGAGGGAAAAAATGGAGAAGGACCAGAGTAGGAGGAAGAGAGAGGTGGTTAGAAGACTATTGTAATAGTGCAGATGAGAAACAATGGCTTGGAGTAGGGCGGTGACAGAGAAGAAGAATTCAAGACATCTTTGTCGGTTAAGGGAGAGGGAAGGGAAGGCATTTATCAAGAATGACTCTTAGGATGGACTGTGGTGGTATTTGTTGAACTGGAGAATATTAGAAGACTGAGTCTAAGGTAGAAGATCTTGAATTTGATTTCGAAAGATTTGAGCTTGACATACTGTTGAGAAAGCCAAATGGAAATATTGAGAACACTCAATGAGTGAAGAGTGAGTGAGGACAGGAGGGAGGCCCCAGGGCCCCACCTCTGCCAGACCCCTCGGCTCCGTCTATGCTGCCCCTCCACAAACACAGAAGCCTGACCATCCGGGCGCAAATATAGGCTCTCTTACAAGCAGAGTGATCGAATCCAGCAAGTCGCCTCATCTCCCCATGCCTCTAGCTTCACCATCTGATAGACCGGTTGTGAGCATCTGAAGCATCACTATGGGAAAAACAGCTTGAGAGGCTGGGAAATAATAAGCACTAACTCTTATTATTCTCTACTTATCCCAAATGCCTCCCCCCCACTCCAGGTCCAGTCTCGTGCCTCTATAACCTTGCCTTTGGGTTTTGTCTAAAAGCCTAAAGTGCCCTTCCCACAGCTGAGCTTGACCACCCGGCAGACATCAGGGCATCTTTCAAGACCTAGCTCCCCCTGCCATGACCCCCCCACACAAAGCCAGGCATACCCTTCCCACCGGGCCTTGCAGACCCATATGTTCACCATCCTGTGTAATGGCACACTGACTTTCTAGACTGTTCTTCTCTAGACAGAAACCCCTGGAGGCCAGAGATGGGGTCTCACCCTCTCCGCACAACCTGTACCCAAGTCACAATCTGGCACAGAGCAGACACCTGATGAAGCTTTCATGAGGATGTAAACACTGAACTTGGAATCACAGAGACTGGGATTTGTGTGCAGGCTCTGCTATGAAGTTTTCAAAGGCCAGTTATTCTAGGTTTTGGGCCTCAGTTTATGATCTGGAAAATGGTGCTTGCCATGCCTGCCTTATGACATAGCTGTGATGATTAAAATAGCCAAAGGAATGTAAGGTAGAATTACTACTGCTTCTGTATCTCCTTGAGGATTCAGGTGCTCAGTTAAATCCTTCAGCATGCACTTGGCCTTCCACTAACTAGCCACTGACCCTGCTCTCCTTGTTAGCCTGTTTTCAGCTTCTTCAGCTAGGAGTCCAGCTCCTCCACCTGGCTGTTAAGGCACTGAGACCTGGAATGTTCCTTCTGTCTCTTTTAATAAATGCAGGTGCAGCTTCCTTTAATGGCCTGTCAGTGGGCAGTAAGAATCCAGACTGCACAATTATGTGAAACAAAGGCTTGGCCTCTCTGCTAAGAGCTGGGAAGCTCAGAAAACCCTTGTCCTTGGAAACCAGGATTCCAGAGTATGTATGTTCAGAGCACAGCCCACTGCTGTTAAGAGACAGCCTTGTTCCTGTGCTTTCAGCATTATTTTCCTCTTAAACTTGGGAGTTCACACAGCAGGGTAGGATGGCAGAGGGTAAGAGAGGATGATGACTGCTCTTTAGAGAAATAACCTGCAAATGATTGCTACTATAGATGGACAACCTTGCCTACTCAACCTCCGTTTCCAGACCCCCCACAATACCTGAGCCCTTTCCTTCACTACTTTCAATAGCCGAAGCTCAGCCCACATAGCCCATGGCCGAGCCCCTGTGGAAGTGAGGTCCTATGGAATTCAGGCTTGGTGTGAGTCAAGTCCTCGATGCTGCCCCAGCCATCCAACTGCCCACAGGGTCAGTGTGAGTTGGGAGTAGCTCAAAATAATAAAAAATAAAAATTAATAAAAAAACAAAAACAACCTCTGCCAAGTTCCTAGAAGGCTACCTGGGCCTACTACGTTGTATATTAATACAAATCCACCTGATGTTTGTCTTAATCCAGACCAAAACCCATTGTTGGTAGCCCTGCTCATCCCATAAACAAAGCCTTGCATGAATACAACTTCTGGACTCACTTTACTAGGGCATCTTTCAAATGTCCTATAAGAAGTTTGTTACCTTTTTTGTCACGCCAGTGAGGAACTAGTGTTAGCTACAGTTTACGCTTTCACTTTCCAAGATAAAAAATAGAACATTTGACACAGGGGTAGGGCCTGCTTTCTGGAGGATTATCATTACTATTTAACCAATGTTTATGGAGCACCTAACTATGCGCTGGTTGGGAAGAGAGGCAGTTAACCAAACCTGAATAGATTGGGTTTCTGGGATGGATTGCTGAGACAAAAGAAGAAAATAGAAGGCGGCAGCTTACAGCGTGGTGTATGGTGAGCTCTTTTGCAGACCTGGGAGGCCAGAGCTAGGGGAGCAGAAGCCCAGCCGTGAGCTCTGGAGACTGACAGCAGGCCTGAACGCCCTCTCTCCTCCTGCCTCCATTATCTGTGAGACAGAGCAAATCCCTGAGAATCTCTCAATCTGAGGTCCTTCCTCCACACAATGGAAGGGACAATCCCTCTTTCAGGGGGTTGACTGTGGCTTAAGAGACCTTCAGCAAACATTAGCTTCCTTCCCCTTAAGCTCACAAATGAGAGGCTGGAGAACCAGTGGGCTTTGGAAGCAGAACCAAATCTGAGTTCCTGTTCTCTAGCTTATTTGCTGTGTGAGGCTGGGAAAGTAACCTACCACCTCGGCGCCTCATCCCCTCTGCTCTCCAACGGAAATTATAATGCTTACCTTGCAGGGCGGAAGAGGACAAAGAAGTTAATGCACCTCAAGGCCTGGCAAGCACTGGGGGTCGCCCAGTCCAAACCCTTTGGTCCTGAGATTCCCGCCCTGAAAGGGCTAGGACTGTGTTTGAACTTGCTTACCAGCCTATCTCGGGTGCTTGGCCCCAAATCCCCCAGGGCATAGGAAGTGAAGAACAACTTCTGAAAGAATGAATTTCCTGATTTTTCCAATGGCAAAACAAAGACCCAAGGATGTTAAGTAATTTACCCTTTCGAGGGTAATTTTGCACAAAATCACAAAGTCAGTTGGTAACCAAACTTGGGGATCTTTCCAGTACAAGGTAACATGAGACAGGAAGCAATAGAGTGCACTCCAGAGACCCCAGAATAGGGGTACCTGACGCACATGTGAATGCTCCTCCTGCCTCGAGCTTGAACAGCAAAAATTGCACAAATGCCTCAGGGCTAAGGAAAAAAAAAAAGAGACTTTTTACAATTTGATTAGGAAAAAAAAGCTCAGGATTTGTGACTACATGGGGGAGAGGACCCAGCATGCTATGATTCATGGGGTCCCTTAAGCTCTATTGGCAAGATTCAGGACAACGTGCTAAACTACAGCAACTGAATTTTCACCTCCACATTATGTTCTGATAAATGCAAAATGGGAGCAGGTCTGAACTTGCTTCAATGAACTGAAAGAATGATGAGGCAGAAGCTTAGGATATTATGGCCTTTCTGAGCTTCATTACATGTGACACTATCTCATCCTCTACATGCTGGGAAAACTATGGAAATCACCCTTTTTATCACTGAGCCAGTGACAGGAACACTTAGGGGAAGCTGTCACACTTTGGGAGAGAAAATCTATCTCAGACAGCAAGGGAATGTGCCCAGATGCATGGAGACCCGTTCAGAAACACTTTGTAAAGCAGTCGCCGGGGCCTGGGCCACAGCGGGCACTCCACGCTCCCAGGAGAGCCGGCCATCTGCTGCCCAGGGGCCCAGGACCCAATCTGTGGTTCATTTAAGATGGCCCTCAGTCAGCCAGTTCTTCCTGAAACCCCCCTTTCTCTACGTGATTCCTCTTAATTTCCAATTCCTTTTACTAAGCATAGGACCTTGGGTAAATCTTACCATCCCCCTGAGCCTGCATCCTCATCTACAAGGAGACGACAAGGAAGCACCCCGTGAGCTTGTCATGAGCTCCGGATTAAGTAAGGCAGGTCAGACATTGAGTGAGCTGCTCAGTATGTAGCCAGCTCCTGGCGGTGCTGCTGCAGCTGCCTCGGTAACGTGCATTCTCTCATCTGCCGGGGGATCAGCCAGAGGAGTGGAATTCAAAACCCAAGTCAGATGAGATCTTTGAGTTTATTACTTTGGATTCTCCCAAAAAAAAAAAAAAGTGTCAGTGAATGTACAAGCACTTGATTGAGAAACTGGGTAGTGAACTGCCTGCCCATTAGATGAGGCTCTCATGGCCTTCCAGAACTGAGGACAGTAGAGAGATGGCCCAGTCATGGACAGCTCATGACTTGCTGGCTCCTTCTATAATCGATTACCATAACCCTGGGCACACAGTTAATTCACAATTAGTTCTCCACTCACCTCCCCCTTCTTTTATATGTGATTCGCTCCTTTCTGCATCTCTGAGGTGGTTTTCAGTAACTAAGAGCAGGACATATATCCCTAGTCACCCTGGTCGATTCTGCCCCTCACTTCAGCCTGTCCTGGTTCCCTAGCTGTTTGATTCTAACATCCGAAAGATACATAAATTCTCCTTCTAGAAAACCTGCCTCTCTTAGCTTTATCCATTTTATCAGTGGGTTGTATAATCAGAAAAACGTGTTGCAGAGAGCAAAAGGGAACAGTAACATTTTGGATCACAAACAATGCCCAGTAGCTTTATAATAAGCAGTGGAGTGTAAGTTCCTAAAATCACATGCCCTAGGGTCAGACTGCCTAGCGTGTTCCTCCCTGTGTGAGCTCAGGTGAATTACCCAGCCTCTCTGAGCCCTAATTCTCCCCAGCTATAAAATGAGAGGGAGAAGATCAACCTTGTGGGCTGTGTTGGGGCCATTAATTGAGCTCATACAGGTTTCTGACACATAATAGTGCTTGGTAAACAGGAGATTTCATGTAATCTTCATAACAAGCCTATAGGTGTTATTAACCTTCCTATTTACAAATAAGGAAATTGAGACTCGGGGCATTTAAGTAACTTGCTGGTAACCCTGATGGCAAAGTGGATCTGGGAGCCTAGCCCAGATGGCTGGTCCTAAAACTCCCATCAGCACCAGGCTGCCACCCAAGACAGTGCTCCACGCACGTTTGCTGATGAGTGTGCTTCTCTCATCCATGGTTCCAGCCACTGCAATTCAGCCTTCTCTCCTATACTACCAGGGGAAAAAAAAGCTAAAGCTGGTGTCAGGCAATAAGTAGTAAGAATAATAGCCTTGAGTTTATCCTTCCTCTGTTAATTTCCATGGAAGCAGAGGTTCATCTGACAAGTCCTTAATGATCTATTCCTGTCCAAGGCCCCAAGTGCAAATTTTTATCCACAATCACAGCATGTCACAGTAGACAGCAAAATCTTAGATGGGCTTTAGATAGGAGTAACCTTAGAATGAGGAGTTCTACAACACACGTATAGGATCAGCAGAGATGACAACTAAAGAGGTATTCCTTCCATGGGTGAGATCTTACCTAGCAATTCTCTACCTCCAAGCACCTTGCTCAGTCCAAACTTCAGACAAACATTAGACTATTATCCTAGCCTCTGGGTTTGAGGGTAATAAAGGATAATTCCATGGAAGGTTTGGGGGTGGTAGGTAAAGGAGCCAAGCCATGGTAGAGGCCTATTACAGCACCTATGGGAGATCACCAGCTCAAAAGGGGATTCATGGAGATTAAAACAGATACATGCATACCTACTTCACTGTATTGTACTTTGCAGAGATTTTTTTTTTTAAACACAAATTGAAGCTTTGTGACTAACCTACATCCGACAAGCACCCTTTCTCCTATAGGATCTGCTTACTTAATGTCTCTGTGTGACATTTTGGCAATTCCCCACAATATTTCAAACTTTTTCATTATTATATTTGTTGTGGTGATCTGTGATCTTTGATGTTACTATTTTTAATTGTTTGGGGGTGCCATGAACTGTGCCCATGTTAGACCACAAACTTAATCAGTCAATGTTCTATTGTGACTGCTCCACCAACCAGCTGCTCCCCCATCTCTCTCCCCTCAGGCCTCCCTGTTCCCTGAGACACAACAATATTGAAGTTAGGACAATTAATAACCCTAAAATGGCCCTTAAGTGTCCAAGTGAAAGGAAAAGTCACACATAGCTCACTTTAAGTGAAAGTCAGAAATGATTAGGCTTAGTGAGGAAGGCAGGTCTAAAGCTAAGATTTGTTGAAAGCAGAGACAAACTAAAAGCTAGGCTGCACCAAACAGTTACTCAAGTTGTGAAGGGAAAGGAAAAGTTTGTGAAGGAAGTTAAAAGTGCCACTCCACTGAACACAGAAATGATGAGAAAGCAAAACAGCCTTATTGCTGATGGGGAGAAAGTTTGAGTAGTCTGGGTAGAAGATCCAACCAACCACAACATTCCCCTAAGGCAAACCCTAATCCAGAGCAAGGAGCTAACTCTCTTCAATTCTATGAGGGCTGGGAGAGGTGAGGAAGCTGCAAAAGGGAAGTTGGAAGCTAGCAGAGGTTGGCTCAAGAGGTTTAAGGAAGAGGCCATCCGCATAACATAAAAGTGCAAGGTGAACTAGCAAGTGCTGATATAGAAGCTGCAGCAAGTTAGCCAGAGGATCTAGCTAAGGTAATTCATGAAGGTGGCTACGCTCAACAGATTTTCAATATAGGTGAAACAGCCTTCTATTGGAAGATGCCATTCAGGATTTTCAGAGCAAGACAGAAGTCGATGCCTGGCTTCAAAGGACAGGCGGACTCTTTTGGTAGGTACTAATGTAGCTGGAGACTTGAAGCTGAAGCCAATGCTCATCTGCCATCCTGAAAGTCCTAGGGCTCTTAAGAATTATGTTAGATCGGGTGCCTGGGTGGCTCAGATGGTTAAGCGTCTGCCTTCAGCTCAGGTCATGATCCCAGGGTCCTGGGATCGAGTCCTGCGTCGGACTCTCTGCTCCTTGGGAGCCTGCTTCTCCCTCTGCCTCTCTCTCATGAATAAATAAATAAAATCTTTAAAAAAAAAATAATTATGTTAGATCTACTCTTCCTAGGCTCTATAAATGGAAGAACAAAGCCTGGGTAATAGCACATCTGTTTACAACATGCTTTACTGAATATTTTAAGCCTACTGTGGAGACCTACTGCTCAAGAAAAAAAAAAAAAAAAGATTTCTTTCAAAAGATCACTGCTCACTGACAATGCACCTGATCACCAGGAGCTCTGAGAGAGATATACAATGAGATGAATGTTTGGAGGCCTGCTAACACAACATCCATTCTGCAGCCCGTAGACCAAGGAGTAATTTTTACTTTCAAGTCTTGTTATTTAGGAAACACATTTGTAAGGCTATAGCTGCCATAGATAAAAAAAAAAAAAAAAAAATCCATCAGAGGAATCACTAAGTTTTTAAATTCTAGTGACTTAAATTTTAGTAATTTAAAATCACTGAATTTTTCCATTTAACATAGTTATATTAGTTTCAGGTGTACAATACAGTGATTCAACAGTTTTATATATTACTCTGTGCTCATCATGATGAGCATCCTCTAAAATCCCAATCAACCATTTCACCCATCCCCTCACCCACCTCCCTTCTGGTAACCATCTATTTCCTTTCTACAGTTAAGAGTCTCTTTCTTGGTATTTTTTTCCCCTTTGGTTTTTGTTTTGTTTCTTAAATTCCACATGTAAATGAAATTCCTCTGATGGATCTGGGCGAAGTAAATTGAAAACCCTCTGGAAAGGATTCACCGTTCTAGATGCCATTAGAAACATTCGTGATTCTGGGGCGACTGGTTGGCTCAGTAGGTAGAGCTTGCAACTCTTGATCACAAGGTCGTGAGTTCAAGCCCCATGTTGGGCATAAAGAGACACACATACACACACTCATGATTCATGGGAAGAGATCAAAATATCAATATTAACAGGAGTTTGGAAAAAGTTGATTCCAACCTTCATGAAGGACTTTGAGGTGTTCAAGACTTCAGTGGAGGAAATGCAGATGTGGTGGAAACAGCAAGAGAACTAGTAACAACTAGAGAACTAGAATCAGAAGTGGAGCCTGAAGATGTGACCAAATTGCTGCAACCTCATGATCAAACTTGAAATGAGGAGGGGTTCCTTCTCATGGATGACCAAGCAAGTGGTTTCTTGAAATGGAATCCACTCCTGGTGACGATGCTGTGAAGACTGTTAAAGTGACAACAAAGGATTTAAAATATTCCATAAACTTAGTTGATAAAGCAGCAGCAGGATTTGGGAGGATTGCCTCCAATTTTGAGAGAAGTTCTACTTGGATAAATAAAATGTTATCAAATAGCATTGCATGCTGCAGAGGAATTGTTTGCGAAAGGAAGAGTTGGTCGATGCAACAAACTTTACTGTCGTCTTATTTTAAGAAATTGCCACAGCCACCCTGGCCTTCAGCAACCACCACCCTGATCAGTCAGCAGCCATCAACATGGAGGCAAGACCCTCCACCAGTGAGAAGACTGTAACTTGCTAAAAGTTCCAATGATGGCTAGTATTTTCTTTTAGCAATAAACTTTCTTAAAGGTGTATACACTAGCTGTTTAGACATACTGCTATTACTTAATAGACCACAGTATACTGTAAACATAATTTTTATATGCACTGGGAACCCAAAAAAATTATCTGACTCGCTTTAGTGCAATATTCACTTTATCGTGGTGGTCTGGAACCCAACCTGCAATATCTCCAAGATTTACCTATACTGCTTCTGTATGCAAAGCAGCCCAGACAGCATGATGGATGGGGCTAAATATATTCCAGCCCTGCATAATTTCTTTCTTACTGGAGAATTCAAGCCAACTCAGAGCTGGCCTGTGTGTGATGAATGAAGCCACCCAGAACCAGGTGTCTGGTCAGCCACGGGCGGCTGGGAGTATTGGGCCTGGCGGCTTCCTGAAAGCTTAAGCAGCAGCAGCTGATTGGGCCAGAGTTAGAGTTTAGACTAGAAACTGCACATTGGAATCACCTGGGAAGCATTTAAACATTTCAAAGCCTGGGCCACATTCCAGGTCAAGTAAACCACAATCTGCCGAGTGGGACACAGGCACCGCTGATTCCAATGTGCAGACAAGTTTGGGAACCACTGGTTTTGACTTGTCGTTCTCACCTGGGAGCAATTTTCCCTGAAGGCATTTGGCATTTTCAGGAGGTATTTTTGGTATCACACTGGGGATGGTGCCACTGACATCTAGTGGGAAGAGGCCAGGATGCCGCTGAACATCCTACAATACACAAGACAGCCCCCACAACGAAGAATTATCTGGCCAAACTATCAATAGTGTCCAGATTGAGAAACAGGGTTTAGACTCTTGCTACTCAAGGTGTGGTTCATGGACCAGTAGTATAGCAGGAATGCAGAATCTCAGGCCCCACCCCAGACTTATAGGATCCCCTGGTGACCCACATGCACATTTTGGAAGCACCAGATTTTAGGACTCTTTTGTATAATAGGAAGTCCCCTCAGCGTAAATTGTTTTTTTTTTTTAAACACACAGCAATGATTTCTTTCAAGAAATCTAAGATTCTACTAACTCCTCAGGCTTATGGACAGGAACAGCCTCAGGCTTTAGAATCCAACAGATGCAGGTTTGGATCCCAGTTCTGTGTAGGATCATCTTCAATTACCTAACCGGGTCTCAGTTGCCTAATCTGCATGGAGAAAATGGACATAGACTATGCAAAGTTAGAAGCTGAGCTTCACCCAGCTTAGTGTTTGACCTTGAGCGATTTACTTTCCTTTTTTCAACCTGAAGTTCCTACTCGGGATGGAAAGAAATAAAATTGCACCTGATCATGGAGATTATCCAGATGTCAGATTCTAAGAGGCCAACATGGGGGAAAAAAGGAAAGCCATTAAAAAAAAAAAACTAACGTGGAATAGGTGTTCACGTGCAGTCATCACTTGCTTGCTTCCTGAAATACAGTAGGAGCTCCATAAATGGGATAGCCTTTAATTCAAATTGCACACTGAAAAACCATAAACCTCTTCCCTGTATCAATCTGGCAGGGCATATGTTCGCAGTCAGAGACCCCCCTTCATCGTTTCCGGGGCCAACACATAAGGAGGATGTTGTCATCTGCTGTTTTGTCTCGTTGCTTCTGTTGAGACTGCAGCTCAAGGGTGGGCGTCACACCTCGCCTTTCTCCCACAATCCCACAGCACTTTGCAGTTCGGCAATGTGCACAAAAAGTCCTCAACAAATGTTTTCCGCACATGACTCAGAATTCAAAGAGCCCCAACTAGTAAGAAGGGAAAGGAGATTCAAACCTGATTCCTCCAATCCCCAATCCCGGGCTGGCTTCACGTCACCCTACTACCTCTCCATGGCAGGTGTTCCTACACACAGCCAACCCACCCAACCCCTCCACCCCCCCCCAACACACACACACACAGAACGCAGCAATCAATGAGCAACTCCCTCGTGAGAATTTCTGTAGGGACATGATTATTCATCTTTTACTCCTCAACTGAAATGAAAGCGCCTCAAAACAGGAGCTATGCCCTTTCCTTGCTCTGTGTTCGTCGGGGCCCTTAATACATGGCTGAGCTCACATCGGAAGCTCAGTTTTCTTATCCAACGGATTGATTAGTGAGTTGATTAGGTCACAATTGACTGGAATAAATACAACATAAGCATAAAAGATGCTCATTGCAATTCTATAACCTGTCTTTAGAAAAATCCTGTACCTCTCTAAAGATTTTACTACATGTGGGATAGACCTATTCCCCCAGCCCTCACCACCAACTCCAAGAAAACAAATCAGACCCTCTACGAAGGGAGGATGATGGGAGGGGTAGAGGAGGCATCAAAAACGTACACTACAAAGCTTCTTAGGTTCTCTTGCCATGTGCAGGAAGCCCGACGGGGCCTCTGGAACAACAATCACATGAGTCCAAAGAAGTGAGAGAAATGCGATGAGGAGCTCCAGGAAGGAGAGGGGAAAAGCATGACCTCGGGAGAAAAGAACCACCATCAAGTGGAACAGTGAAGAGTTTTCCCCGGTGGGTCTGCAACAGGATGTCCAGTGCACTCAGAGGGGTAGGGCAGGCAACTCCATTACTTCAGGGGCTATAGAGAGCATAACTAACAGTGACAGGAGTGGAAGTGCAACACTAGATGAGCCAGAACCAGTTTCAGGGATTCTGGGCAGCCTACAGTGCCACTGGGTCCAAGTGCCTTTGTTATAGCCCAGGAATCATGGATAACTTTGGGGAGGCTCCAGTCCCAATGACAAAGTATAGATTGCAGCCGTTGGACTTGACTTCAGCAGACGTTTTCTATTCCACTTTTTGCTACAGAGACTAAGCACCTGCTATGTGCTAACTTGGGCAAAGCAGCCATGAAAAGAAACAAATGAGCACTGACTTCTTCCCCCCAGGTTAAAGGTAGATGTGCTAAGTGGCCAATTTCTCATAACAGAAAGCAAGCCAAATTACTGCTACTTCTCACCCTCTGCCTCCTACAGGCGGTCCCAGAGCCAGGGGTTTAGAGGAGAGATCATCACCCCTTAGTGAAATAAGGGTCTTCTGGGTCTTCAGTGGAGTTCGATCTGCCCAAACTCCTCACCTCTCTTGGGGGTTGGAGAAAGCTGGGGGTTCACCAGGGCAGAGCTGAAAATTCCTAGACCTCAGACTACAGGGAGAGATCAACCAGAGAGCCAAAGAAAACGAGAGAGAGAAAGGAGGATGAAGTGGAAACCCACACCAAACAGCACAAAGCAGCAAAGGACTCTGGGGCCTGGGAAGTGAGGGAGGAAAGAGTGGAGAGTAAGAGAGAGGCATCTATTCTTGACGACTTTCTCCAAAGAGAGGAATTTGTTTCTGGGCTGCTGTTTATGTGCCACCCACAGGCCATTCATAGGCCCCAAACAGGAACAGCGGCCAGCTCTGCCTGAGGCCTCAGGAGATCATTACTTCCATCTTAAAAATAAATTTAAAAACCCTCACTCTGGACCCTGGGGAACAAACTGAGGGTTTCAGAGGGGAGGGGGGTGGGAGGATGGGGTAGCAGGGGGATGTGTATTAAGGAGGGCACGTGTGGTGATGAGCATTGTGTGTTACACACAGCTAATGAACCATTGGACACTACATCAAAAACTAATGATGTACTATACAGTGGCTAACTGAACATAAAAGGGAAAAAAATCTTAAAAAATAAAGGGATAATATGGAAATGGTATTTTTTTAATCACTGTTTAAAAAACAGAGAATGTAAGACGTTTGAATTTACACACATACACACTTACACGTGTTCCTCAAAACCAAGTTTGTTTATGGTGATACTAAATGGTGCAGCAACCCTTCTTTAATGTAAAGATAGGCCGCCCCTCTGCCACTGGTAAGACTTTGCAAAGAGTGGGGCGCCTGGGTGGCTCAGTTGGTTAAGCGACTGCCTTCGGCTCAGGTCATGATCCTGGAGTCCCTGGATCGAGTCCCGCATCGGGCCCCCTGCTCGGCAGGGAGCCTGCTTCTCCCTCTGACCCTACCCCCTCTCATGTGCTCTCTCTCTCATTCTGTCTCAAATAAATAAAATCTTTAAAAAAAAAAAAAAAAGATTTTGCAAAGAGTTATTTTCACAAACATTTGTAGGAATGAGGTATGGTCCTTTGATTGTAAGTGAGGAATGGAATTTCTGACCACCTACTTTGTTCCAGGCCAGCAACTGTCCCAGGTAGGTGCCCTATATAATTTAGCTCTTTTATCCCTCAGAACAACCCAATTAGATAGTGTTTTTCCTTCTTTTTCAGTTTCTTTTATTTAAATTCAATTAGCCAACTTATAATACATCACTAGTTTCAGATGTAGAGTTCAGTAATTCATCAGTTGCATATAACACCCAGTGCTCATCACATCAGGTGCCCTCCTTAATGCCTGTCACCTAGTTACCCCATCCCGCCCCCCCAGCAACCCTCAGTTTGTTTACTATAGTTAAGAGTCTCTCATGGTTCATCTCCCTGATTTCTTCCCATTCAAGTTTTCCGTCCCTTCCCCTATGACCCTCTGCTCTGTATCTTATATTCCACATGAGTGAAACCATATAATTGTCTTTCTCTGATGGACTTATTTCACTCAGCATAATACCCTCCAGTTCCATCAAGGTCGATGTAAATGGTAAGATTTCATCTTTCATTTACAGAAGACAAAACCAAGATTCAGAGAAGTGTAATAATGTTCAAGGTCTCATCAGTAGTAAGTCCATGATTTCAAACATTTCCAAGTTGACTATCTGATACTGACTTCTGCCCCCACCCCTTCCCAAAACACCCTCCCAACACCAGACCATCCTTGGCAGGGACACTGCATCTCCCCCTACACATCATTCTAAAGGCAAGTTGGTTTTAAGTGAATCTACCAAATGACCAATGAACATCCTCCTTTCCATAACCAGAGCCTGATTCATGAAAGGGATAAGAAAATGTGGTATCTTTTCAGAACACATTGATATTCATCTCGATTACCCTCCTCCTTCTCCATTCCAGCAGCACAGAAATTACCAGCTCTGTTGTCAAATGCAGCATGTAATTGTGTTTAGCATAGCATCCCAATGGAGAAGAGCCATCAGCTCTGCTATGGGCTGAGACAAGCCAGGGTGCACTGGAATGAAGGTTGAAGCGTGGTGTCCATCCTCTTTCTTCCCACCTTCCCAGAGCCTGGCAGGTCCAGGCCTGTCAGTCGCCACAAACAGGAATAGAGAGATCAGAGTGGGAAGTGGGTAAGCAATCCCAGTAAAGAAACTGCGAGCCTTTTACTTGTCAAACCGTGCAAACCTAGGTAAGAAAAAAATATTTCCACCTCGTTTTGATGGCCAAGGAACAGGTCCTCTCTACACCTATTTCAGCAAATCAGTACAAAGAAACATGATTTGGGTAATTACTCTGAGCCATATTATGTAATAATTATCTCGAGACGCAGCAGGAATTAGGGAAAAGCCTGACGTCAGGGCTGCTATTGGACTTGTCCAAGATAACACACAGCAGGTAAATACAGAGTTGGTGGTATTTTTTTCCTGGACTCCCCTTTTGGAGCCACACTTTTGCTTTACCCAAGCATGGACCCAATTCCCTCTGGACCTTGCTGCAGCTGACTGGCCCAGCTGGAAATCAATTGACCAAGAGGGCAATCTTTGGGAAATCCCCAGATCAATACAGGTCACTTGGGGAAAAAAAGGAATGATCTTTACCATCACTGTCAACTGGAACTGAGGCTGACTGCACATAAAACTCAAAAATTAAAAACTATGACTTAGACACACAATTCTCTCACCTCAAAGTTCTGATAAAGAGCTCCAGTAGGGATTCAGGAACCCAGGCTTTCTCGGTTTTCTACCCCATCACCCCCAGATCATGGCTTCCGTTTCTACCCCATCACCCCCAGATCATGGCTTCCATTTCTACATCACCCCCAGATCATGGCTTCCGTTTCTACCCCATCACCCCCAGATCATGGCTTCCGTTCTGGCAAGGGTCCAGACAGCTGCAGAGCACTTGTATCGACTCTGAATGTCAGGCACCAGGGAGGAGGAAGCAAGGGAGGACAAATGGGCTGTCCCTCTTGAGGCTTTTTAAATTTTCTACGCACAAACTTCAGCTCACGTTGTGGCCAGAAATCCTAACACACTCACACCTAACTGCAAGGGAGCCTGGCATGTGTTGTTTATGCAGGGCACATGGTCACCGTGGTCTCCACCAGGAATCTGTTCCTAAGATGACAAAATAAAGATAGTGGGGAACAAACAGCAGTCTGACATAATCCTGCCCATCCCACTACCACCATCACCACCACCACTCTAATGAGGATTTTCTAGGCTCTACACCTTAGCTCAGGGTAGCAGGTAGGGAAATGGGTTTCCAGAACCTAAGTAACTTACACAAAGTCACAGGATTGAGATGTAAACCTGGAAGATAGATTATTAAAAGTCGTGATGTCAAATTCCAAAATGTATCTACTTGACATAAATGTCTAATATGATCAAAGTTAATTGAGAAGAACTTTGCTTTTTAACTTGAAGGCAACTGTTTATCCAGATATCCTATGACCAATCTCTCTGGCTGGCTCCAGCCCAGGATTCTAACCACTGCACTACACTTTCACCTTCCCATGGTAATTTCATGCACTCAACAGTTGTAGAGAAATTATGAGATCAGGGGACCCTTGCATCAGCCATGGAGGGAGCTACCGGTCATGCTTGAACCCTATAGTACCCTCTGAAACCTCACCCTAGAAGGGGAAGCATTATATGCATTTTACTTGGAGGATACCAGAAAGGCTAAGTCCATGATTAATCGATTGCTCTCTCTCTACCCAACACCCCCCCCCACACACACACACACTCAAACTTTTCATATTTCAATCAAGTGACAAGTACCATTCTACTGAACAAACACCCAGTATCACCCTTCTTTGTCCTGTAATGATAGCGAAAGACTCATTTCTCTCCTTAGTTTATTCCTATTGTGTCCTGAAACCTCCTTCATACTTATTTTGCTTGGGAGTGCTCTTTCATAACTATTTCAAGAGGAAGGCTGACCTGGTTATAACCCCACTCCTTGGCCTGTACATCCTCAGGCCTAATTGGATGCCAAGTTCCCAAATGGGGCAAAGTCAATAATCAAGAAAAATGCAGCTTTCCAGCTGCTAGAGAGAAAAGTGAGTATTCTTATTAACCCATAAGCAAAATGTCAAACTAGAGAAAGCCTTAGCCAATAGCATTCTTGCATGAGATGGCTCAGCCAGGAAAACCTAAAAGCTGCCTAGAATGGTTCCCTTTAATGCTCTATGTTAGTATTATGTTAGTACCAGCAGCCAACATACCTGAAGGTGCCATACATAGAACTGGATCTGGCAACCCATTTCTATCACATCCTGGGCACCTAGTCTAGGCCTAGCACTACTCAATACTGGGGATACAGGAGCAAGAAAGGCCAGCACCCTGCCTTCAAGTAATTCATAATCTAGTGAGCCAGACACATGAGTTAACAATCCCAGGTCACAGATTTTAGGGCTCTTCCCAATGAATAAAGTACTATCAACATTCAGAGGAGGACATCAACTCTATCTAGGGCTATCATGGGGGCTGCCTGAAGGAGACAGGATGAGAAGATAGGTCTTGACTCCTTATGTCATTCAGAGGTAGTGAGCCTCCCATAGGGAACCTCTGTTATCAGTCTTGAGCCTATAAGGGCTTTATCCCAGACCCCTCCACCTGCATTAGTGATTAGCATGGACTTCTACTGGAAATTTGCTGGGGAGATTGAGAAAATAAGCTGCGCAATAAAGAGCAAACACAATTTTAGATCCCTAGGATAGCTTGCTTTCCCTCAATAGAGTTAGTCCCCAGCTCTCAGAAGCCTCACTTCACCCCCCACTGCCCCACATATCCTCCAATCTCAACATCCCAAGTCACCAGGGTTCTCACCCTCAGCCTCCATGTCCAACTCAGCAAAAACCAGAGTCCAAAGGTCTGCAAAGAGCTTCTTGAGAAAACACTTCAGGGAGTCATATCGTGTTATTCAAGAAAGACCTTAGACAATCTCCTCCCACCCCAGGCTACTAATCAAAATGTTTACCCAACAAAACCCAGGGCTGAGGAAAGAGGTATCATTCTGCTTCTAAGACAGTAAAGTGTTCTCCATATCCTTGCACTGGGAAGGATTTTTCCCCAGGTATAGAAGGTAGAAATGGGATTTCAGGAAAGGAAATCACAAGAGCATGGACAAGAAGCTATGAAAGTGAATGTCCCATCAAAACTTCTCTCCAAGTAGATGTCACACCCAAGTATTCCACCAGCAAAGGGTGTGGTGTGGTTAGAACAAAAGGACCGAAGACAGGAGTCTGGAATGACTGAGCAAGATAGAGACATGAGATCACCTCCTTGTGGTTCCAGGTGTGGTTTTATTCTGGCACTTAGGGCCACATTACTGCACTATGGTCCCAGCCTCCATTTTAGCTTCCCAAGGTGTCACGGACATTCTTAACAGGGGTAATTTATTAGCCTGCCCCTTTCCTGTGTTTCATTGCAAAATGAAGAGCACAGATAGTAAAGTGTGGTTACCCCTTTAAATTTAACGTCATAGTAACTTGGGGACTATAAAGGTGTATAAATGCACACAGAGTTGATTCTGTTACATCAGCTTTAGTTTTTAACTTTTTAACATTATTGCATTCATTTAGATTCTGCCTATTTCCAAAGAGAAAAGGAGAAGTTGAAACAGCTTACCTTCAAAGAAGTATATAGTAAGACTTCATTCAAGTTAGAAGACAATAGCCAAATACTTAGAGATTAGGAAAAATAAGGCATTTTAAAATTCTGGTTAGAGAACTCTACCGCTCAGTAAAAATGGAAGCCTTCCCAGCAGGTAGGTTAAAGGCTTGCATGTGATGGATTAAAAAATAAGGAAAAAAATCTATATTCCATGGGTATTCTTAAAAGGGAATAGTCTTTATGGTTAAAGAAATGCTGGGAACGAAGACCTCCATCTTAGTAAATTATAAGATAATCCCCTTTATTCCTCTTGTTCTCTTTCAACACTGTGTTGAATCTCATATTCCAACATAATGTTTTGTTTGTTCTAGCCCTATATCCTCAAGTTGTATTTGAACAAAAAGCACACACTAACTCCAAATGGTTCACCTCTCCCAGTTGCACTTATTTGACAGTAATGACAGCCTTCAGTTCGCCCCAGCTTCACATCTAACTCACAGACTGAAGGGTCATTATCTGATCTTCCCACCAACGAAAGCTAGGTAGAGGTTAGTGGATGTCCCCCGCTCCCCACTCCACACACACACACACAAAAGGGAAAATTCAAGATTACTACCTCTCAATCCTTGTTAGTATGAAAACATAATTATACATTTTACATTTTTCTGTGGCAAGGGTCATGCCTATCAGAATACCTATTGGCTTGTAATCTTGTCGACATCAGTGAAAAGGAAAGCATCAATTTATTTGAACAGCTTTTGTCAATGTTGGTCTGAGTGTGCTGCATGAAATAATGATTAGCATTAAATTAATAATAGCTACTGTTCATTGAGTGTCTCCTACTCTAAGTGCAAGTACTTTGCAAACAGTATGTTAATTCTTACAACAATCTGGTGTATTATCCCTGTTATAATAATGAGGAGCCACAGTTGATAGAGGTTAAGTAACTTGCCTAATTCAAGCTAGTTCCAAGACAGAAGTCAAACCCATGTGTATCTGACTCTGTGTGGATTGTAGAACAATACAATGAATGATATCCTCAACAGAAATTTTACCACCCTAGAGAAGAGCTACACAATATATGGCAGGGGAGACCACCAATGTCATGACAATAAGGCTCTGTTCTATAAAAGCAATTTTACAGGAAGAACAGAGCAGTGAAGTTGTCAACACAACCCTTCCTATAAGGACTATCCTCCATCACCCTCTCAATTCACATGGACATGGTCAAGGATCCTGGCTCCATTTTATCGAAGGTGATCCAGAACCCTCGGTTCTATAGTGTTGTTGGCCCCCGAGTGACCCAAGATAAATAAATCAGACTCCTTTTTCCATGAGATTCCCATTTGGAATTGAGAGATTTCAGTATGGTCTAATCTACTGAAAAGAGATGAAAATTCAGGTGCTTTTCTGTGGGTTAATCATGGTTTCTACCATGTGGCCTAGAGATGTACAAGGACTCTGTAAAGAAAAATGAGGTGGCCTTGAGAAAGGAAGGTGGGTGACATCTGGAAAGGCTGTGGGCAGCCAGCTTCTGGTTCCATTCATTCTCAAGGGTCAGCTGCCTTCTGGCCCTGTGCTGAGACCAATCTATATGCTTTTAATAACCCCGCCCCCCCTTTTTTTTTTTTTCTTAAAACACATCTTCTCCATGGAACTGAAACAGCCTTAACTACTCAGGGTAATCTGATCAAAGAAGACCTGGAGTTCCCTAGTGGTCTACTTTAAGGAATACAGTATGAATCCTGGGGAGGTTTGAGGGTTGAATAATAAACACATCCCTCAGATATCCCCCTCCCAAGTTTCAGTAATCTCTTTCAGTTTGAAAGAAACTGAAAATCTATTCTAAAGTAAGGCTCAGGCAAGAATCTGAAGAGCCGGCATTCTTTTTTTTTTTTTTTTAAGATTTTATTTATTTGCTAGAGAGAGTGAGAGTACAAGCAGGGGTAGTGGCAGGCAGAAGGAGAAGTAGGCTCCCCGCCGAGCAAGGAGCCCGATGTGGGACTCGATCCTAGGACCCTGGGATCATGACCCAAGCTGAAGGCAGCCGCTTAACCGACTGAGCCACCCAGGCATCCCTGAAGAGCTGGCACTTCGTGTTCAGAATATCCATACCCTAGAGCTGAAAGCCATGAGGTCAAAAATTGTGTGTTTGATATGATAAAGATAGGCTAAGGTAAGAGCCTTCACCTGCACATCCTATAGCAGGTAGTTAAGGCCTATCAGTGAGGTTCAATATTAAGTGCTGTCTTGATATATAGTAAAACTAGCAGATCCTCAATGACCTAACCACAAATCCCCTTCCCCTCCACTCCCACAGAGAAGGTTCCCTAGCCAAACAACTCTCCTTATCAAAAGGGACAGGTAAAGTTCCCACTTATCCCTGTAGGTTTTCTTTCCCTGACAGCCCATGGATTTACTCAAACCAACCAACCACATCCCACCACTGCATCCGCCACCCCTCCCACCATGAACCTGGGGCCACCATATCCTCTTGATACAACCAAGCCTGTCTTCCACACGAGCCCGTATATGGTTGTTCATTCTGTTCCCAAGTTCAACATGTCTGTGGCCCTGTGCAGTGCAGTGCCTTCCTACCCTGGGCCTTGAGTATGTGTGATAGGAGTACACTGCTCTCAATCTCATCTGTCCAGCATCAAGTGTCATGTGTTTGGCCATCCCTTAATAGGGTAGATCACCAATGGGGTGAACAGAAGGTGATTTAACACAGCAGCACAGAGATCAATCAGAGGAGGGCCTGTTTGAGTAGCATGTGCCTATGCAGATAGGAATACAGACCAGCAAGAGCCTCTCAGTGAGGGAATGCTTCTCCAGCCTTCCATGGGAACATGAGAAAATTCACTGCAAGAATGGAGCATACCTGAACCTGCTTGCCAGTTATACCATCTGCTGGGACCTTGTACAAAGTGACTAAGGAGGACAGGGTCAACCATCAAATGGTTACTAGATCATTAACTTCAGAACAGCCCATACAGAAAAGATAGCCAACCTACACTGAGGTTCTCATGCTAATTTAAAGCATGATTTAAAGAATAAATTTAAAAACAAAGAATTTAAAATTTATTCAAAATTTAAATTAAGAAACTTAACTAAGTGAAACCAGGCAAATCGCTTCTGTTGTGGTTAGAACCACACCTGTCTTTTCCTTTTTTTCCATTGTCCCTGCTCTGATGATCCTCTTTCTGTGGGTTCTTGACTCCCCCTCAGTGTGTTCATCTGTTAAAGGGGGAGAATACTGCACTGCACAGGGTTACAGTAACGTCTGCGTGGCACTTAGAGCAGCTTCAACACGCCCAAGTTCTTACTAAGCATTAGAGGAACCTAAAAGAGAGGCAACATCAACTTAGTGAAACCTCCACAGAGCTATGATCAATCCAGAAAGACGTGGATTACTCAAATGAATCCAAGAACAAGGCTGCGTAATGTGTGATCTAAAGCATTAGAATGCTGAGAACTGACAACTTTTCCAAACAGCCAGGGGGAAGGGAAGGGTGAATGGGGGCTGGGCCTGCCGACTAAGTTTTTGAGTAGAAGGAATTGATCTTGGCTTCATAGACACATAGACGTGTTAGAGAATGCTACTGCATAGGAAATGAAGCTCTAAGAGTATCTCACTAAACACAGGCTTATGGTCCTGGAAAACATTGTGATTAGCTTAATTGCACTGGGCAAGATCACGTTTGGGGGGAAAAAAAATGCAAGTATCACTAAATCTGCACTTATCAACCCTTACCTCATGCCATATCTCCTCCAGAAAGGTGACCTCCTCTGAGGATGTGTCACTGTTTCATCTGGGTTCCCGCTGTACCAGGGGAGGGCCCTCATGCTCCATTATGTAACTAACCTGTATACTAGGCTTCATTCTCAATCCACAGACTCAGATGTCAAGTGAATGTAAATTCTCTACTACTTTGTGTGTACTCCACTCCAGCTTCAGATGGCATAATTTCCAAGGGACTTGCATAGTGCCAAAGCAGCAACAGGGGTGGGATCTCATGTCCTCAAAATTATCCATGGGGGGTTGAGATGTCCATCACCACCCTGCCTAGTCCTAGATTTTTGGTCCATGTGAGTTGACCCAGTCTCAGAGCCTCTCCCTACTACTTCCCTCCCATTTAACACACAAGGAAATCATCCCCCTGCTAAAGCCCCCGGTGCAAGGCCATTTCTTCAGAGTCCAGAACTATACCCACTAAAACTCTCTAGGATCAGCAACTACAGTGTTACTCCTCCTCCAATTCAGGCTCTCTCCTCTAAGCCAAAGTGTTCCTTGCTTTCCTAAAAAAAAAAAAAAAAAAAAAAAAGGAGGTTGGGGGCAGAAGCAGGGAGGTGGGGAGGTTTTGTTTCCCCAGTATTTTTTCTAGACCATGAGTCCTTTCTGTTCCCCACAAAGGATGAAAATTTTAAGGCCCAAAGCCAAAGAAGGACTCCTCTCTTTTCTCTTGCCCCCTCCCTTCCATAAGTGGATGAGCACAGACCAGCTGAGCTGCTTATATGGGAGAGAGGCCCAAAGGAGAGAAGGAATGACCAGGGACAGAAATTCTTAGTGTAAAATCATCTCACCTCATCTGCCTGTGAATCTGCCTCCCCTCCCAGTGTGTGAGCTCCATCACCATATGGACAGACTGTGGTGTTCATCTCTGCCTCCCCGGAGCATATCGCAGGCCTAGGAACTCAGACATCACCGAGGGGAGGAAGCGGGGGGCTTGTCCTTCCAGCCCACATGTCCTAGTATTCCACCATCCCAAGCGGACTTCCCTGGCTCTCTGCACCCTCACACACACAGAAATAGGATATACTTTCTTTTCACAGGGTTTGGAAGGTGTTCCTTTCCTAAGCTGCAAAATTAATAATACATAGGCTTTTTAACTATTTTCGGCAGCTAGGAGAAAATATAAGTGCATGCGTGTATGCCTTTGTAGGTTTATTCGAAAACATCCCCACTCATTAATTTATGCACATATGCTAACGTAATGAAATAGGCTTTGTTCCAGGAGTGAAAAGACCTTGCCTTCTATCTGTATTTTTAGAACTCCCAAATCAACTAAATATAACTATCACTGTGTCTCAGAGTGGACCTCTGGGGGAACCCAAAGTATGACAACTGGGATGGTTTCTGTGGAAAAGAACCCTCTGGAAGTTACTAAGTAGGAGAGGAAAGAGCAGGTGAAGTGTGAAGACAGGAGGCACCTGTGAACAGCGGTCGCTCCACAGGTACTTTCTGACTTCCATACCCCCACACCTTTGCCCAACACACACGGACACTCAACTACTTCGCGAACATGGAAAGAAGTCTTCAAAATGAGCTAACAATGGTTTTACGCTATGGAAAGGTGATTTTCTGGATACCAACAGTTCTCCCAGTGTGGTGCTTGGACTAGTATCAGTAGGACCTGGGAACTCCCCGGAAATGCAAATCCTCAGGCCCATCCCAGACCTCAGAAGGTCTGAAGGGGGCTACCAGCAATCGGTGCTTTAATAAGCCTTCCAGGCAGTTCTGATGCATGCGCACAAGATGAGGCCAGATCATAGGCAGTGGGGCTTTCTGCCACTTCCTTCTGGGCATGGCATTTATCCAGAGGCTTCCTCCTTTTGGCCTATAAAACAGTTGTTAACAATAATACATCCTTCTCATGGGTTTCCATGATCATGAAATGTAGTAATGCATATAAAAGGTCTTCATAATTGTTAAAATGCCATCAAAATGTAAGGCAAGCCGGCAGGCAGGTTATAAAAAGCCAGCAGCAGGAGCAGGAGAACAGCTTGATTGGAGGTTCAGCCCATTCTGAACAGCCCTCTGAGGGCCTGAACAGCTGCTGGGATCAGCCCCACATCTCAACAAATTCAACAGCCATTTGTCTGCCCTTGCCAACACATGCAAGGGCCTCTTTCCTCTTTTGCCTACAGCTCCCTGGGACAAGTCTCTCAGAGCAAGCGGCCACTTCCGTCTGATGTCCTCCCTGCATTGTGCCTACAGATGGGGATGATTTACAAAGGGCATGTTTTAAAGATGTCTGGCTCCAGCATTTTCTCACTGCACTGCCTTTTCAAACGTACCACTAAAAGAGCAAAGAGCCAGGAGGGAGAGGAGGAGGAGTGGAGGGCCTGATCAACTCCCCACATCCCACAGCCTCCCCTCTGCCGATCTCAGCTTGGCTTTTTAGGAGGCTGGCCTGCTGTGCGTCAGAAAGGAAGGGGTAGTTAGGTCACAGGCAGAGCAGGGTCTAGGATCTGAGGAGGAGGCTTGATTCAGATCTGGGCAAGCAGTTTGCTCACGCCCCTTGCCTGTTTATAGAATAAAAGCATGCAGTGTCTAAACATCCTGAGCCCTGCTGGGAACGGCTGTCAGTGAGCGGGCTCTGTCAGGAGGAAGGGCCACAGCACATGAATATCAAAGCGTTCTCCCTTCTCTGTAAGTGGACGGTCATGGTTCAGCTTCCACTCCCGGAGTCCCTAATGGCCTTTGGGGCTGAGTGCTGCAGAAAAACTGATGAGCATAAAAAATACAACACAGTGGGGCCATGATAGATCCAGCACATTTCCCTGGCATTGTATGCATCCTAGAGAGAGGGCAGAGTTCCCTCACTACCTGTATCTATCACCGTATTGAGTTTCTGGCAAAGAACAAACTAAGAAGAATGGTCTTAGCGTAGATTTTTGTTTTGTGAAGTATAAAAATGGACAAGTGATACCGATTTGCAAAAGGGAGAAAATTTTCTACAATTGATGTATTTTTTTCTACAAACTCAGATGAGATGACCTCCAAATCACTACCAATTCTGAGATTCAAGCATCCCAGCAATTCTATTTGCTAGAAAATCTAGAAAACTATAGTCCTTGGACACACAGAGTTACAACTCTAAGCATAAAATTCTGGCAAGTCTTTTTACCTAATGTCTAGGATTATTCTCAAGTGTTTAAGCTTTTCCCCTAAGAAGCATGGCCTAGCCCAAGTTCCTGAAGCATAAATTAAAACGATATTACACTTCTAGCTCCCAGGTTCTGACAGGAGGCCAAGGGGAAGAGAGTGTGGATACAGTGGTCACCCAAAGGAGAAAGGATGAAGGATTTCCTTTCTTACGGCTCTAGACAAATTTTGTAGATTGACTTAGAGCTTGAAACAATACCAAGAAAGGAGGGCGGGAGAGGGTATTCTCCTGGCCTCCTGGTTCTGTACAGATGGCTTTACAAATATCATTGGCCCCAGTGCTCCAGCCAAGGAAGACCGAGAAATGAAAGATCATACAAGGGAAGAAGAGCTCAACCCTGTGGTTTTATAAACACAATCTCTCTCCTTCGTACTGGTGTTCCCCTAAGGCTGCAGCTACAGCTTTTCACATTTTTTATTTGTACGGCTGCCAGTTTAGCCCAGAGAGCAAAATAAACCACAGTTCTCAATTAAATCTACTCTGAAAACTGGAGGTTCTTGTTTGGCCAGAGTCTTACCCACATTAAGCTGAGGTCTACAGCCAGGGAATCCCATTTGGTTCATCCTTGTATTTTACACTTCCGGTGTAAGAGGATCAGGGCTGACAGGTCTGCTTCAACTGGAAGGATTTTTGGAATCCGTGTGTACCACAGCACAATGGGAAGCTGTAGAAATTCAGTACTGACCATCTCGTAGCAATCGGACTGCACATAAAGACTATGCCGTGCTTCAAGACCTCAAAGCAGATCACTGATGGGTGTTCAAATATCCAGGAATATAGGATGCTCTTTTAGCCTCTACAGATGTTCACCAGAGGCCTGTCCTTGGGCAGCCCTGTGTTAGATCCCCCTGTGATAGAGGCAGGGATTGCCCATCAAGTTCAAGGTTTAGGTTCAATAAGTCCACCCCACTTCCACATCCAGAATTCAGGGTTTGCTGGCAAGACAGCAGGTAAACATGCCCAGGAACACAGAGCATCCTAAGAGAGAAAAAGTCCAGACCTAGATTCCATTCCCTTTTGAGGTTCAATGTTTTTATTACAAACCAATTACCATGCCCTTAACATCCATCAAAAGAATGGGATGGTGGAGCCTCCATCCAGAAAATGTTTAATGCTCATTGCTCAGTGAAATGTCTGGAGGCTGAAGAATAGGGTAGTTTTAGCAGAGCATCCTTCTCAGCCCATTTGAAGTACATCATGATGGACACTTCCCAGGCTGAGCTCTCCTCAGGGGCTTCTGCTTTCTTCTACCCATGTGGTTGCCCCATTTCCAAGGACCACCTACCCCCACTTGTGAATTCCTCCTATAATAGAGCTTTTCTTCTCTTCAACTTTCTTGCCTCCCAGCACCCTGAGCTCCCCAAACACACACACCCTGCCTTTTCTTTCCCATCATCTTTCAGCTGAATAGGTCCTCACCCCATCAAACCCACCCATCATTTTCCTAGAAGGAGCGTGGAGTGATTGGGATCCAGGAGACCAAAAAGGAGGTTATGTGAAAGACTGAAAGCCCAAGATTATTCAGGAGACCAGTGCAGTAGTCCACACATAGATGAGGGAAGCGTGGGGACAGGGTTGAGGCAGTGGAGAGGGTGAGAAGGAATCAGACGGAGAAAGAACTTAAATGGATTACAATGGATTGAATGTCAGGTAGAAGGGGTATGGAAGAGTCCATGGTGATCCCTACATTCTTGTTTTAAGCAAGTAGGTGGATGGTGGTTCCATGCTCAGAGATGGAGAAGCCTGGGAGAAGGTTTGGCAAAAGGCAGCCACGAGGAGGTCATGTCGAACACAAGTCTTTCGTTGCCTACTGCACATCTAACCAGAAATGCTTGAATAGACAGTTCATTATATAAATGTGGAGCAAGAGATGTAGATCTGGCAATAATCATGCATCATAACCTATGTTGTACCCTTAAGCTGGTGAAGTAGAACATTTCAGTTAAATGATACCTTGTTATGGGGAAGACCCAGAAAGACCAAGAAATTTGTTCAAAGTCCCTAGGCTAAGTATCTGATTGCAACAAAGTTACCTATTCCTGTATCTAGTCATCTACTGAACATTTATGAAGTGCCAACCATGAGCCAGATACTGTGGGATCTAAAAAAATACTAGAATGAAAGAGACAACTAGGACAGAATAAATGCTGAATAATAAATATTCTTATTTGAGGAGCTTATAGTCTAGTGAAGAAGACAAAGGCACACAATTATAGAAATCTTTGGAAGGGTAGAATCAGAAACTGCAAAGGACACTGTGGCCCTATCAAAGGTGCCTGACCCCAGGCAGAGGCTTCGTGTACCTCTCACGCCAGTCCACATGCTTTCCATCCACTGTGCTCATAATTAGGCCAAGGGCACCCAGCTCGACTACAGCAGAGCTAAAGCTGTAATTCGGTTATATGAATCCCAGTTGGGACTTTACATACTGGTAATATTGCTTATAATACCATCAAGCCTCCATATCTTGAAGAGAAGTGAAGACCCAGGCAACCCCAGAGCTATTTTAATGACCCAGGTTCTCCATTTAGGAATTCAGTATCTTCTCCATGGGCGTGTTGTGGTCTGCATGGTTGTGACTTGGTGATGGGAGAAATCCATGGACTTCATTCTGTCTCATTAGAGGAAGCAGAGTAAGACCTTACTGTAAGGGGCCCTGTACATCTCTAGCTCTACAGGATATAAAACACACAAGATGTAGATCATCGTATTAGTAGCTTAGACACGTGCTATATCTCAGAAACTGCTCCAAGCACTGTTCATACATTATCTTATCTTCACAACAATCATGCGAAGTAAATAAAATTAGCAGCCCTGTTTTACAAATGACATGACCCGAGGTTAAGTGGTAGGTACAGGATGGGAACCAGGCAAGGTAGCCACAGAGCCTGCACTCTTGATTACTACATTGACCACTATGTTATGATAAATGGACACTCCAAGCAGCAACAGCATCATGTTGACCCTCACAGCTTTGTGTCCCTCTGCACAGCAGCACTTCTAGTGTCTCCCCAAAGCAGAAATCCTCCCCCATGCCTACCACTGCCCTACCCACCTTTCCCACCACCACCCCTCCCTCTCATGCTCTGCAGACATTCCCCCTCCAGCTGTCCCAGTTTACATAATTGCTTTGTGCTTCTCTGCGCAGACCAGATTTACACTGTCCAGAAATCTGCATAAAATGGGTTCTTCATGGATATTAGGAACTCTTTCCCTTTTGCTGCCAGGATTACACTGTTAAACTGCCCACCCATCTGCTGATAAAATACAATAATGTGATTTATCTCCAAGCACACAGAAATGTCTCAACAAATTGGATTTACTTTATCTTCTAAAAAATATTGTTTGGGGTTTTCCAAGATGTCCTTTTCACAGCATCATTCTCATGATAAGTTGAGATGACTTTGAGAAAAAGGGAAGAACTTCATTTATACTCACTCTCCCATCTGATTCTGAGAAAGATTTGTCGGCCCTGTACTCTCCCTGGAGGCTTTGCTAAGCTCCCAGAGAGCAACCCTTTGTTATTCTCTGCTCTCACTTCTATCCTAACCATGGGTTCTACCCCCTGGGAGAGGGACTCAGGGGCCAAGTGAGAAGGTAGGCCCTGTTTACCCTCTTATCCTACATCCATCATCCTTAGGATAAGAACAGTAATGACCTGGGTCATCCTGTCACTTATTTCCAGTCTCCCTCACTCTACCCCTCATCCCCCTGCAGATCAGAACCTCACTCACTTGCCCAGATCCTAATCTTTTCTTGAGAGCAGATTGGAGTCTGTATTTTTTAGCCAACCACTCCTTCACTGTCATTCCATTTCCTGAATGGTTCCCAAACTGCCTTCATCTAGCTATTCCTGACCAAGACCGCTTTCTCCAGTCCTGTCCTCAAGGGAGGGATGCTCTTCTGGCAGCTCTACTCCTTATATCAGGGTATATTTGCACTTTGTTTGCAGGGCTGTAGGACTGTAGTAGGTATAAAGAATTATTATTCACTTTGTACTGCTTTGCCTACTCTCAGATCATTACTCTTCCAATTCAATAAAAATCCCCTCCTCCCTGGCCCCCAGTTCCAATCAATCCTGCCCTTTATCTATCTCATTGCTTTTGTAGCCTGGTTGTTCCATTGCATTTAAGGGAAGCTTTGGAGCTTGGCCCCAAATCTGCTATCATGCGGACAACTTCATCATCAGCATGGATGGTTCAATCTCCTCAACCCACACCATCCACGTGGAGAACTCAACCCAACTGAAGATTCCTTGACCTCCTCTAAGATTTCACTTTCTTCCCACTTTCGGGATGCCCTTCCATAGCCAAATCTTGGATTTTCTTCATCTAGAATTGTGCTAGCACTGACTCCTAATCTCAGACCATATCCTTCTTCCTAGTCATTCTCTCCCACTAAAACTATTCCAGGTCTTTCTTCTAGTCTCTTCTTTCTCTGTTGACCATGACCTCATCTCCCCTCATATCCAAGTCCATGGCCCTGGACCATGGGACCAAAACTTTCTGTGGAATTCTTCCCCATATCTTCATTCTTACTCTCCAATTTGCTACATATTTTATTGGTCACCAAATCCACCTGTGAATCCAACCCCTTCGAATGTACCTTCCATGTCAACATTCATGGTCCCACAGATGATGGACATTGGATATGATGGGGGTGAGGAAGGTGGACAAACTGAGCTCCACTCTAATGTGTAATCATAAGGAGTACTAAATTCTTAGCCCTTCGAAAGGAAACTGCCCCACTCACAGTATCTGAAAATAAAGCCATTGTTCTTCTTCCCCAACCCTAGTCTATTGTACTGAAGTTGAGCTCCTGAACCAATAACAAATTCATAGTCAACAAATTCTGAATCCAGTACCCAGTAGATGATCAAAGAAGTGACCTAGTACAAACCACTGCCAAAACCAGGAAAAGCTAAGCTCATCAGATTTGTAATCTGAGGAATTTGAGTTGCGAAATACAGAGAAATCAAGCAGTTTGTAATGGGAAATAATAAAGACAATAGAGAAGTCCCAAGGTAGATCAAGGACCATGAAGAGCCACAAGACACCAAGAGCAAGCCAAAATTGGAAGAAACAGAAATTATGATAAAACAGACTCCAAATATACTACGAGTTGTTTTTGCTACATATTTTATTGGTCACCAAATCCACCTGTGAATCCAACCCCTCCTTCACTCTAACACATCTAATTTCTTATTTTCCAAACTTGGCAGACTCTTCCACAGCACCATGTTTGAATGCTTCTTAAACGTCTAAAAACCCCCTACTCTGAGTTGGTCCCTAACCTCTGGGTTTTCATATTTGTATTTATGTACATACCTATTCACACTGTCCATATTTGTATCTATGTATATTTTATACTTTCTATAATCAATTTCTACAGCAAATTAAAAATGATCACCAATGCTTTAACATTCCTCTTGAGAGGTAGAGCAAAGTGTTCATCCCCCGCTTGAATCAAGATGAGCTCATGACTATTTTGGTCAATGAAACATGGCAGCAGTAACTGTAGGCCTTAAAGTGGTAGCTTCAGGAAACCATCAATGAAATTAAAAGGAAACCTCCTAAATGGGAGAAGATTTTTACAAATTATGTATCTGACAAGGGGTTACTATCCAAAATATATGAAGAACTCCTATAGCTCAATAGCAAAGAAAAAAATCTAACCAAAAAAAGGGGCAAAGGATCTGAACAGACGTTTTTCTGAAGATGCCATATAGATGGTCAACAGGTACATGAAAAGATACTAACATCACTAGTCAGGGAAATGCAAATCAAAACCACAATATCACCTCACACCTGTTAGAATGGCCAGTATCAAAAAGACGAATCACAAGTGTTAGCAAGGATGTGAAGAAAACCTTTGTGCACTGTTGGTAAAAACAAATTGGTACAGTCACCATGGAAAACAGTATGAAGGCTCTCCAAAAACTTAAAAATAGAGGAGTCTAGGAAGATAGTGGAGTAGGAAAACCCTCAGCTCACCTCTTCCCACAGTACACCTAGGTAACCATCCCATCAGTGCGACTAATCTAGAAAGCCTGAAGACGGCAGAACAGAGTCCCCACAGCTAATCACAGAAGGCCACACTGAACATGGTAGAAGGGACATACCTGGTCAGGAACCAAACTCCTGGTGAGACGAACCACAAACAGGAGGGCCATCACAAGCACAGAGGAGGGAGAGGAACAGACCCCACACTAGGCACGCCAGACACAGGGGGTCTGCGAGGACGAGAGAAGTCCCCATAACATGAAAAACAGAGAGGCTTAACTTCACAAGTTTTTATCATCAGTGGGGTTTAACACAGGAAAATTTAAAAATCAGTGGACTCTGTTCTGGGAGATCCAGAGGGCAATAGGAAACAGATTCCCCACCCTTAAAAAGCCAGCATAACTGTGCTGAGATACAGTTTAGAAGCAGCAGTTTTGAAAGCACCTGGCTACGGAAGATTTATTTACTAATCTCAGAATGTGCACTGGAGGGGAAGGGATCTTGAAGAGACTTCACCAAAAAGAGCTGGCGGGCAGCATTTCTCTCCCCAGCCCACCAGCCTAGGTAGCCACACAGCTGGCTAGCCAGTGTGAACACTCTCAGCATAGCTTGCTAACAGCATGTCCTGCCCCTGGGGCCCTGCCCAATCCTAGCAGCCCCACTCAGCAGGAGTCCCTCCGAAGCAGTGCCTGATGCATCTCATTCTGGAAGCAGACTTGACTGTAACCAGCATCACTCCAAAGTGACTCCTGCCCTGGAGAGAGGAGGAAGACAATCACACACACCAGTGTGCAGTCCCAGCAGTGGGCTAAGAGCAGCCATCTGATCTGACCACAGGTGCCATCCACCAATGGAAGCCTCACAAGGGACAATGCAGGGAGAATGCCCAGAGGTTCTGTGTGACCGAAGTTCTAGCAAACGGGCTGAGGGCAGGCATCTAGTCTGACCCAACTACAATCCCAAGGCAGCCTTACACCGGCCCCTTACCAGCACAGGAACCAGATCTTACCCACACGGGCAAAGTGGGCCATTGCAGCTGACTGGGCTGAAAGCAAATGCTGCTCAACCACAATAGTAGGGTGCATGTAACACACACAAGGAACAGCCCTGAAACACCAGATTCTGATGAACAGAGGACATCGCACTATAGGGCACTCCAGGACCTCTTCTTCACAAGGCCATTACACCACCACTAAATCAGCCTTACGAGAAATAGCAAAGAGAATTATTTGAGTGGAAAGAAAAAGCCATAATTGGAAAAAAATTAGGAAAGGAAAAAATTTCACAGATAAACGCAAACATAATAAAAGTAGATTAATCACTTATAAAACCAGTATGGAGCTTAATGCACAAAAGTATTAAAATCAATTATGTTTTTTAAAAAATCAGCCAAGGAATTCACAAAATAAAAGGATGTAAAGTATGACAACATATACATAAATAAAACATGGTGGGGAGTAAAAATTTAGTGCTTTTAGAATGGGTTCAAACTTAACCATCAACTTAATATAGACTGTTACATGCATAGAATGTTATATATAAACCTAATGGTAACCACAAATCAAAAACTGGTGATACACAAAAAATAAAGAGTAAGAAATCCAAGCATATCACTAAAGAAAGCCATCAAACCACAAGGGAAGAAAGAAGGAACAGAAGAACTACAAAACAACCACAAAACAAGTAACAAAATGGAAGTACATACCTATCAATAATTATGTTGAATGTAAATGCACTAAATGCCCCAAAAGATTAGATAAAAAAAAAAAAAAGCAAGACCCATTTATATGCTGCCTACAAGATACTTCTGACCTAAAGACACATGCGGATTGAAAGTGAAGGGATGGAAAAACATCATGAGAAGTGAAAAGTTGGGGTAGCAGTACTTAAACAAAACACACTAAAACAAAGACTAACAAGAAACAAGGACACTATAATCATAAAGGAAACAATCCAACAAGATGTAACAATTGTAAATATTTATGCATCCAACATCAGAGCACCCAAATACATAGAACAGTTAATAACATAAAGGAACTAATCAATAGTAATACAATAATAGTAGGGGAATATAACACCCCACTTACATCAATGGACAGATCATCCAAACAGGAAATCAACAAAGAATGACTTTGAATGATACAATGGACCAGACAGATTTAATAGATATTCAGAACATTCCATCCTAAAAGAGCAGAATATACATTCCCATTCTGGAACATTCTCCAGAATAGATCACATGTTAGGCAACAAGTCTTAAATTCAAAAAGACTGAAATCAGGACACCTGGGTAGCTCAGTTGGTTAAGCATCTGCCTTCGGCTCAGGTTATGATCCCAGGGTTCTGGGACAGAGTCCCACATTGGGCTCCCTGCTTCTTCCTCTGCCTTCCGCTCCCATTCCCCCCGCTTGTGAGCTTGCTCTCTCTCTGACCAATAAATGAAATCTTTAAAAAAAAAAAAAAAGACTGAAATCATGAAGCACCTGTGTGGCTCAGTCAGGTGAGTGTCTGACTCTTGATTTTCCCTCAGGTCATGATCTCAGAGTCATGAGATCAAGCCCTGCATCAGGCTCCGTGCTGAGCATGGAGCCTGCTTAAGATTCTCTCTCTCCCTCTGCCCCACCCTCCCCCACATACACATGAGCTCACTCTCTCAAAAAAAAAAAAAAGAAAAAAGACTGAAATCCTATCCTGCATCTTTTCCAACTGTAATGCTATGAAACTAGAAGTCAACAACAAGAAAAAAATCTACAGAGAACACAAATACATGGAGGCTAAACAACATGCTACTAAATGATGAATGGGTCAATCAAGAAATCAAAGAGGAATCAAAAGTTACATGGAGACAAATGAAAACACAATGGTCCAAAATCTTTGGGATGCAGCAAAACCTGTTCTAAGAAGGAAGATTATAGCAACACACGCCTACTTCAAGAAGAGAAATCTCTAACAACCTAACCTTATAGCAAAAGGAGCAAGGGGGAGGGGGGAGCCCAATCCCAGCAGAAAGAAGAAAATAAAAATAGAGAAAAAAAATAAATGAAATAGAGACTAAAAAAACAATAGAACAGACCAATGAAACCAGGAGCTGGTTCTCTGAAGAGATCAACAAATTTGATAAACCTTTAGTCAGACAGAGAGAAGGCTCAAAATCAGAAATGAAAAAGGAGAAATAACCAAGACCACATAAATACAAAGGATTATAAGAATATTATGAAAAACTAGGGCGCCTGGGTGGCTCAGTTGGTTAAGCGACTGCCTTCGGCTCAGGTCATGATCCTGGAGTCCCAGGATCGAGTCCCGCATCAGGCTCCCTGCTCGGCAGGGAGTCTGCTTCTCCCTCTGACCCTCCTCCCTCTCATGCTCTCTCTCATTCTCTCTCTCTCAAATAAATAAAATCTTTAAAAAAAAAAAAAGAATATTATGAAAAACTACATGCCAACAAATTGGACAACCTAGAAGAAATGGATAAATTCCTAGAAACATAACCTTCCAAAACTTAACCAGGAAAAAACAGAAAACGAACAGACCAATTGCCAGCAATGAAATTGAATTAGTAAACAAAAAATTCCCAACAAAAGGACCAGACCACTTCACATGTGAATTCTACCAAATATTTAAAGAAGAGTCAAGTACCTATTCTTCTCAGACTATTCCAAACAACAGAAGAGGAAAGATTCTAAATTCATTCTATGAGACCAGCATTACCCTGATACCAAAACTAGATAGACACTGAAAAAAGAGAAGTACAAGATACCTGATAAACATAGATACAAAAATCCTCAACAAGGGGCACCTGGGTGGCTCAGTCGGTTAAGTGTCTGCCTTCGGCTCAGGTCATGATCCTAGGGTCCTGGGATGGAGAACCACATCGTGTTCCTTGCTCAGCGGGGACCTGCTTCTCCCTCCCCGCAGCGCCCCACCCCCCGGCTCATGCTCTCTCTCACATGCTCTCTCGCTCTCTCAAATAAATAAAATCTTTTGAAAAATCCTCAATTAGTAAACCAAATCCAACAATATATTAAAAAAAAAAATCATTCCCCACAATCAAGTGGGATTTATTCAGGGATGCAAGGTGGTTCAACATTCACAAATCAACAGGATACATCACATTAACAAAAGAACTATATGATCACTTTGATACAGAAAAAGCATTTGGCGAGGTACAACCACCATTCGTGATAAACACCCTCAGCAAAGTAGGTTTAGAGGGAACATACCTCAACATAATAAAGGCCGTATTTGAAAAACTCACAGCTAACACACTCAATGGGGAAAAACAGAGCTTTTCCCCTAAGGTCAGGAACAAAACAAGGATGTCCACTCTTACCACTTATTCAATATAGTACTAGAAGTCCTAGCCACAGCAATCAGATAAGAAATAAATGGCATCCAAAGTGGGAAGAAAGACATAAAACTTTCACTATTTGCAGATAACATGATACTCTATATAGAAATCCTGAAAGACTCCACCAAAAAACTACTTGAACTGATGAATTCAGTAAGGTCACAGGATAGAATATCTATATATACAGAAATTCATTGCATTTCTATGCACTAATAATGAAGGAGGAGAAATTAGCAATCCCATTTGCAATTGTACCAAAAATAAAATACTTAGGAATAAACTTGAGGTGAATGACATGTACTCTGAATAGAAATATAAAACATTGATGAAAGAATTTGAAGATGACACAAGTATAAAGATATTCCATGCTCATGAGTTAGAAGAACCAATATTGTTAAAATGTCCATGTTACCCAAAGCAATCTACAGATTCAATGCAAGCCATATGAAAACACCAACAGCATTTTTCACAGAACTAGAATCCTAAAATAAGTATGGAACCACAAAAGACAAATCAATCTTGAAAAAGAACAAAACTGGAAGTAGCACAATCCCAGATTTAAAGATATACTACAAAGCTGTAGTAATCAGAACAGTATGGTCCTGGCAGAAAAATAGACACATAGATCAGTAGAACAGAATAGAGAGTCCAGAAATAAATCCATGTTATGATCAATTCATCTACAACAAAGGAGGCATGAATATACAATGGGGAAAAGAGCCTCCTCAAATGGTGCTGGGAAAATTGGATCGCTGCATGCAAAAAAAAAAAAAAAAAATGAAAGTAGACCATTTTCTTCTACCACATACAAAAATAAACTCAAAATGGATTAAGGACCTAAATGTGAGACCTGAAAGGGTAAAATTCTTAGAAGAAAACATGTGCAGCAATCTCTGACATCAGCCACAGAAATATTTTTCTAGACAGGTCTCCTTTGGTAAGAGAAACAGAAGCAAAATTAAACTATTGCGAGTATACAAAAATAAAAACTTTTTGCACAGCAAAGGAAACCATCAACAAAACAAAAAGATGACCTGTTGAATAGAAGATATTTGCAAATGATGTATCTGACAAGGGGTTACTATCCTAAATATATAAAGAACATACAGGGCAGCACACACAAAAAATAATCCAATTTAAATATGGGCAAAAGACATGAACAGACATCTCTCCAAAGGGGACATACAGATGTCCAACAGATGCATGCAAAGATGCTGGGACATCACTCATCGGGGATAATGCAAATCAAAACCACAATGAGCTATCACCAGCACCTGTCAGAATGGCTAAAAAAAAAAAAAGCAATAAGTGTTGGTGAGGATGTGTGGAGAAAAAGGAACCCTCGTGCACTGTTGGTGGGAATGCAAACTGACGCAGCCACTGTAGAAAACAGTATGGAAATTCTTCAAAAAATTAAAAATAGAATTACCGTATGATTCAGTAATCCCACTACTGGGTATTTACACAAAGAATATGAAAGCACTAATTTGAAAAGCTACATGCACCCCTACATTTATTGCAACATTATTTACAATAACCAAGAAATGGGAGCAACCTAAATGTCCATCGATAAATGGGTAAAGAAGATGTGGTGTATGTATACTGTAGAGTACACAGCCATAAAAAGAAAAAAAATGAAATCTTGCCATTTGCAACAACATGGATGGATCTAGAGGTTATCATGCTAAGTGCTTAAGTCAGTCAGGAAAGACACATACCATTTGATTTCACTTATATGTGGAATCTTTAAAAACCAGCTCGTAGGTAGAGAGAACAGACTGATGGTTGCCAGAGGCAAAGGGGTAGAGAATGGGCAAATGGGTCAAGGAAGTCAAAAGGTACAAACTTCCAGTTATACTTGTCACAGGGATGTAATGTACAGCATGGCAACTATAATTAATGATACTCTATTGCATATTTGAAAGTTGCTAAAAGTAAGTCTTACAAGTTCTCATCTCAAGGAAAAAAGGTAACTATGCATGGTGACAGACATTAACTAGTTATTATGGTGATCATTTTGCGATATATACAAATATCAAACCATGTTGCACACCAAAAGCTAACTTAATGTTGCATGTCAAATATATCTCAGTGAAAAGATTTTAAAAAGGAAAGCAAAATCGGTAGCTGCTACTTTCTGTTCCCTGTGGTCTGTGGAAGTTTTAAGCAGCCACATAAGGAGTCTGGACCACTCTGAGGCTGCTCTTCTGGAGAAACCATCACAGGTACTGTAGCTGACAGGGTCCAGCTAGGTGCATCCAGCCAGGGCAGTCAGTCCACCAACCAGGGTTCACCAAGTCTCCCCTGTATCCACCACGTGGAAAAGAACAATTGTCCTAAAAACCCTGCCCAAATTCCTGGCCCACAAAATCAAGATATTTAATAAAATGACTATTGTTTTAAGCTGCTAAATTTGGAGTGATTACACAGCACAGGTACTTGCACAATCTCATATACCAGCGTGGCAACATCAAGACTAAATATCTGTACCTGCAGAATTGTGCGAACTACCTGTGAACAATCTGTGTACATTAAATGCACAAATCACAAAACCCACTCGAGTGCTCTGGGATCTGTTCTTCATAGCCAACAAGGCTTTAAGACATGTACTTACATACTATAAACCCCACTTCTGATTCACTTGGCCAGCTGTATAAGTCAATGCAGTCAAAAGGAACACTGTAGTTCCAGAAATCTACTTTAAAATGGCCCTTTTTAGATGGTTCCTAATAAAAACATCTAAGTAGTGAAACCTACGATCAGAAGACTTGTTTTTACATTCCGACTTGCATGGGTAATTTCACCAAATCCCTGTGCCCCAGAGGATCAGACTTCAACGACCTTTTCTGTAAGGTACCAGCTAAGTATTTTAGGCTTTTTCAGGTCACAGCAAATACACAACTCTGCCATTATAGCCCAAGAGCAGCTATGCGCAACACAGAAACGAGTGGGTCTGTCCTCTGAACTGAATGTTTGCGTCTCCCCCAAAGTTACGTGTTGAAGCTCTAACCCAAATGTGATGGTATTTAGAGGTAGAGCCTTTGGAAGGTAATAGGTTTAGATGGGGTATAATGGAGTTGGTGTCCTTTTAAGAAGAGGAAAAGGCTTGTGGTACAGCACTCTCTCTCCCTCCACCATGTGAGGATAAAACAAGGGGACCAGCTGCAAACCAGGAAGAGAGCATTCACCAAACACAGAATCAGCCGGTGCCTTGGCTGTGGACTTCCCAGCTTCCAAAACTGTGAGAAATTAATGTTTGCCATTAGCCACCCAGTCCATGGTATTCTGTTGTAGTGGCCTGCACTAAGACAGTGTGGCTGCATCCCAAATAAGACTTTATTGACAAACACAGGGCTGAAGCTGGTTTTGGCCCTGGGGCTATAGTTTGTCCATCTCTGGCCTGAACTATCACATGAAGATAATAAAACCACACAGGAGGTCTGTAAGAATTAAATGGATCAAGGTGTGAAAGTCCATTGCAGAAAATAAAGCAAGATACAGATGAGAAGAAAGGACAGCTGAGAGGAGAGGGAGAAAGCAGTAAAGATAACTCTCCTGACTCCATCGTTTGCTGAAGGCCCCACTTCGATCATGATGTACGAGGTGGCACTAAACAGGAACAATCTGCAGTCCTGCTCCTAGAGACCAAATTTGAAATAGTATTTAAAGTCCTATTTCCTACAGCCTCATTTAAGATTTGGTTTCTTGCTTTTCAGAGCATAAAGAACCAGGATGCAGTTTTCAAGACTACATTAAAACACCTCCTACAGTGAGCCATGCAAAAAGTTTTAGGCAAGGAGTTCCCATAGGTCTCCTCTTTTAGTGATCAACAAAGAATGACTGCCATGTCTGGCACTGTGCCAGAGGGTTATGGATACAGAAATGAGTAATACATCACCTTAACCTGAGCGCATGATCTAGCAAGGGAAGCACATACATCGTTAAAGGTAATCAGTGAAATGCAAAAATGGTTTCTTAAAAAGAGACTCCGCGGTCCGTGGAACTCTGTCATTCATGCTGCCCCAAATCTTCTAAATGGGTTTACATTTTTATAGTTCTCCACATTTTATTCTGTCTTCTCAATATGGGATCAACAATGAAACTATTCCACGTCTCCCTTGCTGCTACAACGAAGGCATGTGGCTTCAGTTCTACCCATCAGACGCATCTACACAAGATCCCGGTTTGTGAGTCCCACGAAGAAACAGGGAAGGGTGCCAGACACCGATTCCGTGGGAATGGGTGGCAGCAGACGTAGCATGGTCCGGGACCAGAGGCAGAAACGGCTACTTTACCAGGACCGGACCATGAGGTCATCCTAGGAGCTGCGGCTGCTGCTGCTGGAAAAGGAGGCTGGAGCCTATCTTCCCAACCCCTGCAACAACCAAGGAAGCAGTGTAACTTCTTCAATTAGTCCATTCCTGCTTACGCTGGCTAGAGGAGATTCTGTTCTGACATGTGAGAATGTTCAGGGTCACCTAGGGTTAAGTGGTGCAAGAAGTCCTCTCAGAGGGGAGGATGTTAAAGAGGAATCATTCTACAAGGGCATTTGCAACTGAATGAACTCGGTCTGCAAAGACTCGGAAACATAGGCGAGCCTGCTTTGTTCAGGAATGACTGCGAAGGTGGCTGAAATATTTGGAGCATAAGAAGTGACTGGTGAGAGTACTGAAAACGTAGGCAGGGATTGTGAAGTTCTAACGCGTCAAAAGGGCATTTGTATACTGAATAAATGGAGCACCATTAAATGAATTTAAGCAAGGGATTGCCAGTATCCTATTTGCATTTTAGGAAGCTCCCTTGGCAGCCATGTGAGGTGAATGCAGGGAGGGAGAAAGACCGGGGCCTCTGGCAGCCATCCAGGTGAGAGGTAATAAGATCGAAGTTGAATCAGTGGTGGCTTAAATAGGGAAAAAAGCAGATTGATCTGTTCTGCTGAGATTTTGATTTAATCAGGAAAGAGGCAACGCAGCAGATTCACCCATGTTGCCTCTCTACTAGAGGAGATAATATTCCTTGAAAAACAACTGAATTGCAACCTTGAAGCTCTATTTCCCCAGGGCAGCACTGCACAGAGCCCCACGGATACTGTCGTGAATGTTTATGTGTCTCTAGAAGTAGACTGGAAGCAGGGAGATAAAAAGCTTTATTTTATGACTATTGCCCAGAGCACTTTTTTTTTTTTTTTTGAGGAGAGGTGCTTCTGGGACAAGCTGAGATAAATCTTAGAAAGGGACATGGTTATTCATTTCCACAGTCTCATTTTTCACTCGGTTTCTGAATCCAACTTCCATCCCCTTGTCTAAGACAACACATCAAGAAATTTGCTTACCTAAGGAAATTGGAGTTCCTAACCTTCTAGCACAGGAGTTCCAGATTTCCGAACAATTTTCTTATTCAAAGTAGAAGAAAGAGGAGCAGGAACGTGGGAGTCCAGGAACAAGGGAGTGAGTGAAAACCAGCAAGCAGAAGAGCCAACAAAGACTTTCTTATGTGGCCCTCCACGCTGCACCTTCATGTGACACCTTTTCCCCTCACTGCCCTGCATTCCTTCCTATATGTAAAAATAGAACATTCTTCCACTTCCCAGCTTTTAAGTGTTGGGCAAGGAACACAGCTTAGCCTGGATTTAAGGAAAATATTGATGTCTGATACCGAGGTTTGAATAACGTAACATGGGGAGCGTATTCAGCACACAGGAAGCACTAAGCAAATCGAAGTTACTATGATTATTAGCATCCAGTTACTCTCTAGTCTGTTGACGCATCATCTTCAGCTCTCATAATGGCTGCCTACTATTCCACCCAGCAGACAGCTGCATTATTTTATATAACTGTCTATCTGGAATAAAGGTTGTTGCCAATTAATCACTATTAGAGACAATGCAAAATAAGCATCTCTGCCCATATAATTCTTTATGTAGGGTTTTTTTTTCCTTAGGTAAAAAAAAAAAAAAAAAAATCCAGAAATCGTACTGTTGTGTCAAGTGATTTGGACATCCTCACAGCCGCTATACAATCCTAATCTCCCAACTCATTCTCTGAAACACAATTATGAGCCACTTCTCTCAAGAAGTGCTGTCAACCAAAACTTCCAACAGAATTTCAGTTGCTCTTTACTTCTAAGGCAATAGTACAGTCTTTTATTCAAGTATAAATTTATGAAACAGCAAACCAGTTGAAGTTGTGTTTTGAGTCAAAGGTGTTACACAGGTTCAGAAGTTCAGTCAGTTCAGAATTTTCATTTCATAATTGTATTTGTTTCATAATTTTCCCCATTGTACTAAAAATTTGTGGTTCTTGGGGCACCTGGGTGGTGCAGTTAAGTGACTGACTCTTGGTTTTGGCTCAGGTCATGATCTCAGGGTCATGAGATCGAGCCTTGAGTGGGGCTCTATGCTCAGTGCAGAGTCTACTTGAGATTGTGTCTCTTTCTCTCCCTCTGCCCCTCCTGCTCATGCTATCTAATAATTTTTTTTTTAATAAATGTATGGTTCTGGGTGCCTGGGTGGCTCAGTTTGTTAAGCGTCTGCCTTCAGCTCAGGTCATGATCCCAGAGTCCTGGGATCAAGTCCCACATTGGGTTCCCTGCTCAGCGGGGAGTCTGCTTCTCCCTCTCCCTACGACCCACCTTCCTGCTTGTGTGCGCTCTCATTCTCATTCTCCCTCTCAAAAATAAAATCTTTTAAAAAGATAAAATAAACGTATGGTTCTAGTTGTCATGTCTTAAAATACACACAAGTTTAATATTAGGTGGGGAAGGAAACATACATATTAACACCAAAGAAAATGTAAAACATAACCAAAAGTAATTGCATTAATGGGAATTAATTCTGGATGGTAGGATAATAGGGGACATCATCTTCATATTTTTCAGTATTTTACAAGTTTTTTGTTATTGTTTTTACAATAAGCATTCTTTAATGTACATGGTCATGTCTATTTTGGAGAGAGAGCAGGGCAATGGAAAAAAGTCTTCGCATGTGTCAGACTGACATGAATGCAAGACCTGTTCAGCCCCTTGCTGGCTGGATGACTCCTCTGAACCTAACTTGCAAACTCACGGGGTTTCTGTGACGTCTAAAAGATACAAAAGCAAACGTAACTGTCCCTAGTGAGTAGTAGGCAGTGAATTGCCCCCTTCGCCTCTAAAATGGAAGTAGGAAGGCGCCACCCAGTGGCCTCTCCAGGTGCCAGCCTCCTTCCACCGGGCCTGGTGCAGTTTCCCCTGTGGCCATACGCTGGGGCCACCTCCTTTAAGGCTGCATCTCAGAAGAATTAAGAATAAAGAGCAATTATAGAACAGATAATGGGTAATCGGTTAATTAGCATTTCAGGGATAAGGTAAGAGGAAACTCAAATCCCCCAGTATAAATGAACGGCATGCTGTGTCAAAAAGATGCAGCTCACTGCTGTGAATTGTGCAAGACTGTTGAATCACAGACCTGTACCTCTGGAACAAATAATACATTATATGTTAAAAAAAAAAAAAAGAAGAAGAAGATAGCAGGAGGGAAAGAATGAAGGGGGGTAAATCGGAGGGGGAGAAGAACCATGAGACACTATGGACTCTGAAAAACAAACTGAGGGTTCTAGAGGGAAGGGGGGTGGGGGGATGGGTTAGCCTGGTGATGGGTATTAAAGAGGGCACGTTCTGCATGGAGCACTGGGTGTTATGCACAAACAATGAATCATGGAACACTACATCAAAAACTAATGATGTAATGTATGGGGATTAACATAATTAAAAAATTAAATTTAAAAAAAAAAGATGCAGCTCATAAAAAGGCTTCACTCCAAACCTGAGGCGGCTTTCCCTTCCCAGCTTGTCTGTGTTTTTGCTTTCTCCTCTGGTCTTTCTAAAGCCATTATTCCTCCTCTCCCTGCCTTTCCCTTCCCCTGGCACTGTAGTTTCCTTTTCCTATTGCCCATATTCCTACTTTCCATTTTTCCCCCCTATTTCTCCATTGTCTCTCCCCTTGATTAACTGAGCAGTTTGGGGTTTGTAATCTTTATTTTAGTATCAAGGTAATGGAGCCTTTTATACCCAAAAATATTTGAGCCTTTTGCTATAAAGGATGCATATTAACAGGGCACCTGGCTGGCACAGTCCGTTTGTGTCCCACTCTTGATTTCGGTTCAGGTCATGATCTCAGGGTTGTGAGGTCGAGCCCTGCATTGGGCTCTGTGCTCAGCGGGAAGTCTGCTTGAGGATTCTCTCCCTCCTCCTTTTCCTCTCCCCCTTCTCTAAAATAAAGAATGCATAGAACATAAAAGTATTTTATTTGAGTTGGTGGTAAGTCACAGAAGGAAAGCCTCCCATTGTGTTAGTGTTGATGCTGGATACTTTGCGCCTGCCAGTTTGCTGTGTGAGCCTGATTTCCAGACATATGAGTAAGAAAGCCTGGGCCTAAGCATGTTCCTGGGACTCCCCAAAGGACGAACCCAGGGGGCACAGAAAAGATTAGCAGCCCCCCATTTCTAGAAGATTCTGTTACAATGACTGTCACAGTTTAAGAGACTTGTCAGGGTAACAGAGGTCTCAGACCCAACCAGCCCAATGAGACAGGCTGGGGGCCAGGAGAGTGGTAAAAGTAGGACATCAGGAAGGTGGATCACAAGAACCCTAGCCACCAAATGCATCATCCTCTCTGGCTTGAGCCCCCACAATGGGCAGTAAAGGGAATGTATATACAGCTAATAGGCACTTCTGTTCAAGTGGTCTGTGGTCTTCCAATCAGGTCTAAATCAAAAACATGTATTAAGTGGTGGAGTCCACTCCTGCTTAGACTTTACACAGGAGGCAAAGCATTGGTTGGTAGCCACCATTTGCAAAAGAGACTACAATGGGCAGGAAGTTAGGATTGCCACACAAAATTAAGTTTTTGAGAGAACAAGAAGTCTGACATTTCCGAGACATGTGTCCAAATTCTCTCTGGACCGCATTTCTTGGATACAAAGTTAAAGATATACCATCTCAGACACCTAAAATAGGAGATGCAAACTTTTGTACATGTGTGAATATTTAGATGCCGAGAATTCAGAGCACTCTATTAGAACTCCTGGTCTTTTTAGATGACCCAGCTGCAAAGAGCTGCGGTTCACAAGAACAACTCTGCCTTGCTGAGCACCCCAGACCCCAGCTCCCATTGTCTGGTCTTTGCATTGCTCCTACCAGCTGTGACAACAGGGCAACCCAGACTTGCTTCACTAAGATCTAGCACCACTTGAAACAATCTCCCATCCAAACTGGACTCCAACCCTACTCAAGCCACACAACCAGGCTTTGGTATACTGTACCCACTTGCTACCTTCTGATGACCAAAAGGCCCTGTCTGATGCATTCCTACTACATTAGCACTGGCCTTGTCTGGGCCCAAGACTGAGAAAGGACAATATGGGAAGCACGGTCCAGAACACTTCTCCAGAAGAAACAAGTCCTTGACGGTCAACCCCTACAGCCCAGTCAATTGGCAGTGGATGCTGAAGGTCCCTCAGCCTGAAACCCAGAAACCAGTTTCTGCCATCCACGCTCAGCAAACTCTTTCTGTGCTCCCAGTATTTTGTCTATTTGGTTCTATTCCCTATTAGTATCTCAGAGTTTTTGTGAACTTCCCAGATTCTCTCCACTGAACCAAATGAAAAATAGGTTTTTATTCCCCATTTCTGTTGAAGAATTTAAAACACCCCCCCCCCACACACACACACACACAGGCATACAATGATTACTGATGAGTTACTGGGAATCAGTTGGACAAACACCCGGAGATAGCCGGGTCCCTGGGGAAGCAGTCATGACTATGTGTTTAGCAATCTCTACTGGAATCTCGCCCCCAAACAATCCCAGCAAAAACTGCAGTGCCTTAAGCTTGTTTCTCCTTTTAAGGGAAGCTGTTCCCTTACATGATGGGCATCATTATGGCACTGGTTACAACAGAAACATCAAAAACTTCGAGACAATAGCTGGCGCCCAATTACTATCTGGTGCTGTTCTAATGTCACCAGACTTCCGCAGAGATATTCAGAGGAGAACGGAGTGAAGCCTCTCTACTGGTATGTGACCAGCTCATTACTGGTTCCAGTAACATAGGGGCCTGATGCAGTTGTTGAGAACTTATACTGGGAACCAAGTCCATCTCTTTGTTAATGGAAAACTTGATTGAAATGGAAATTTCACGTACCTCCCTATCGAATCACTGAACAAGGCTAGGAGAGTTTCACAGGCATTTGTTTGCATTTCCCACCTCCTATTTTTGCGTGTAAGAAAAATCCACACAAAAATACATTGAAGTTAAACAGGCATTGGGATAGGCTTAGCAAAATACAAGCAGGAAATCTGCAATCCAAACTACAAAGGATTGCAGGACCTTAATCCGGCAGCAATCTAGCCCCTTCCACTTTCAAACACACAGGAAATGGAAAACACATTGGATCACACTGCATGCTTACTTCTGAGTTTGATTTATTTAACTAAGACTCTCCGCACAGCTCATTCCTGCCCCTCGCTGGGGTAAGAAAAATGGCAGCAACATTCACCCAAGTTGTGGGTCAGCACAAAAGGAAAGATCACTTATAATCAAAATCACTCTTGCTAATTCCCTAGGCAGGCACCGTGTTGGAGACCTACCAACCATTTCTCATTTATTCCGACCTGGACAGTGTGTCCTCCAGCTTTGGAAGAGATGGCTGTGTCTTCCTTTGAATTTGAAGGAGAAGCACGTGACTTGCAGAGAAGGGCCATGTTGTACAAAGACTGTATTTAAACACTAGCATCACGATACAGAGAAGCGTCCCCCATGAGGCACAATCAGAAACAGAGCCCTACCGAAGGAACAGCTGATTCCCATCTTCTGATTCCTACTCTGGGTCTGGATCACACGTTCACTGGAAAGAGTGATGGGCTGAACTGCCTGCTCTATTCACAGGATTCTCCTCCCTCTTCTTGACCGCTCTCTGCCAAGCACAAGTTGTTGAATCCCTACAACATAAATGAACAGATGGTACAACTCCACTCTATTTGACCTCTTTCTCTATGAAGGTCAGAAAACTTTGTTCCAAGTTTTAGGAGGCAGTATGCTAACTGGTTAAGAGCAGGGGTCTGAGGGTCTAGGTTGAAACCTGGCCCCTCCACTTGTTAATCTGCTATCTTCACGTGACACTTAACTTCTCGGTGCTCAGTGTTCTCATTTGAAAAATAAAAATGAGGTACCCTCAAGGTTTTTGTGAATGAAGCCCTTAATACAGTTCCTGGTTCATGGTACACAGTCAATACATGCAATGGTGAATAGTAGCGTTGTTACTGTTATGGTTATGATCACAAATCAGATTTACAGCCGAGTCTTTGCTCAACCAGGCCAGGCCTTGTCCAGAGGCAGGAGGAATGTAAGATGTCCCTTCTTATGGGCCCACACAAAGTCCATTTTCCTGTATATCCCCCCAACCTTAGTACCTCAGATGCCTATTTTCATAGGCTAAATTCCACGGAGCAGACACGGTCTTGCTACCCACAACAGAACCCACACTCAATCCCCCAAGGGCCAGGCTTTCTGCCCAGGATTCTAAAGGCCCTTCTCTACTGGATTGCAACTTTTTACTCCCTTGTAGTAGGCTCTCTCAGCCTCCTTCCAATATTTGTAGCCAGCAATCCTGCTCACCTCATCTACTCAGCTTCCTGCACCATCAACTGAGCTCATCACTGCTCAGGATCACCCATAATCACCCTTATTGGCCCTGCATGGACCTGGCTTCCAACTCCCCCAGCCCCACAAAATGACAGCAAATAAACCGACAGCAGTTACAGAGCACATACCAGGCATTGTTCTAAGAACTTCCAAGAAAGGACTCATTTCATCCTTGCACCAACCCTATGAACAGATGCTATTTCATTTGTACAGAGAAAGTGACTAGAGCACAGAAAGGCTAACTTTCCTAAGAAAACACAGCTACTAAACAGTTGGTAGAGCTAAGATCAACTCTCTCAAACTCACTCTGGCTCCAGACTCTACGCTACAATATATGGAAGAGTCCCCCTCAATAAAGTATGTGTGTGTACATATGTACACAGGGTGTAGATGTACCGTATAGGATATACATGCTGTATCATACATACTACATATGCTGTGTCACGTACCCAAACAGGCATATAAGACATACGACACAACATAAGGAAAAATACTTCGGAAGGGGTTAGTGAAATATAAACTTTCTCTCTTAGCTGAGCATTTAACACAGAGCCTTGCGTACAGCATCAAACATTGATTGATTGAACTAATAATTGGAAAACCTCTTGCCCAAAGACAAGGTCCCTGCTTTGGTATCTCAGCTCCTTCAAGGACTGGACTTCTGGTCCTGAACACCCTTGTCCTCTGGTTTCAGATCTGTAGGGTCTGCAGACACACCTCCCGACACTGACATCACCTCCTACTCGCCGCCTACCAATCTTTGGCCCCACCTCCACATGGAGAGATTTTGAGATCTGGGGCTTTCTTTTCCCCCAGCTTTGAGATATTGACATATACCATATATAAGTTTAAGGTGTATAGTGTGATGATTTGATAAGTGCATATATTGCAAAATGATCACAGTGAGGTTATTTAACTCTCCCTCACCTCAGTGTTACCATTTAAGACCTGTGCAACTCTCAAATACATACTACAGTATTGTTCACTGTGGTCACCATAGAGCTTGACTAGTAGCCTTCATACTGTGTCTCCCTTTCTGCAGGCCTTACACAGGATTCCTGACCTTAGCCTTGTTCCCATAGTTGAACCCCAATATTTATCTAGGGTGCAGGGGTCTGTCATGTTGCTGTGCAGCTATACTTAGGACTTTGAAGACAGGCAGATGCACAACCTGCCATGTCTTATGGAAGCCACCAGGTCATTGAGTGCCAGCCAGGTCCTCCTATTGCTAAGTTTCTTTGGAAATCGGTGATGTACTTTTCACATGGGTACACAGACATCAGAAATTATAAGTTATTAAACACTACCCATTTACTAAGGTTTCAACCAAAGCTATATCACTCAATCTTGACTGCATCAGGTGATCTGGAAAGCATTTTCTATAAATACTTACCAGGTACATTTAAAGTGTATCTTAACATGTCATGTGATTAGAACTCAGTTTAAATTCTAATATATGTAAATAGCCAAAGCATGCCTTTAAGAGGAAATACAATATTACTATCATTTTCTCAGGACTGTACTAGTTACTCCATGCTGGGTAAAATCTAATCCAAAATCGATTCTCATCATCTAGAAATCATCAGGCAAACGGACATAAAAACTGTCATCAGGAGGAAAAATAACTTGAGAAAAAAATATTGAAATTGTACAGCTTCTCTGAGAGAAAGATAAAAGCATGTTTCCAGTTGACTGAGTCTGACTGGAATCACCCAGTTTGGATAAAGATGCCAAGCACTATTCAGCTCAACAAACATTTATAATAACAGTAATAAGGCATTACAATTAGAAAAGTCTTCACAGAGAGTAAATAATCTCATTTAATCCTACGACACTGACATCAGTATCATTTATCCCCATTTTATAGTTCAAAAAACAGAGGTTAGAAGTCAAGATTTGCCCAATATTACATAGCAAATTAGCTCATTGATTTAATAAACATTCACTGAGAAATCCTCACGTGCCAGGCATTGAAATAAAGCTGGGAAATCAGATATTTTCCCTGTCTGAATGCTATTTGGATGTATCAAGCTATGGGATTTCTTCCTCCTAGGTTTTCTCCTTCCCTGGCCTCCCCATTGCCCTTTATGCAATCTCGTGGTCAGCTCTGGGCTCATAGCTTCAGGGGAAACAATGGGCAGTGTGGAAACAAAAGTAGCTTTTCTGTCTTTCTGGCTCTGATGTTCCAGAAGTGTAAATTCTGAGAGAAACCTCAGACAGCATAGGAAAAGGTCTAGAAGAAACTCAGGGGAAGAATTCGTCCTAAACTAGACCAAGATTCCCCTTCTGCTCTGTGGAAAGGACAACTAGAGGGAGAAAGGTGTCTAGGGGTCCTAGGTGTCAAGAGGCCCATAGCTCCTCTCCAACAGTACCACCAGAGAACTGGATGACCCTAGAGAGGAAATGGCCACTTGTTTGTCCAAGCACCTGGGAACAGAGGTAGCCTCACATGTGTGGTTAGGAGCAGCAGGGATGTGATGGGGCCACCATATGTACACCAAGACAAGATAGCTGCGTAGTGACCCATCTGACCAATGACTGTGCCCGGTCATAGCACACTGGAACTGGGAAACAAAGCAGGAAGGAACACAAAGCCCTAAAAGGTCAGAGGTTGGGGGCTCCACATAGAAATAAAGTTACATTATAGAACTCTAGTTCTTCTATACCTAGGTTTATGGATGGAGATTCATACCCACTACCCAGATAATGGAAACCGTGGGTAAGGGAGTCCCACTATTTGTCAGGTGAGGGAATGTCCTGACCAATCATCTTGAAATCTAAATTCTGGGCACAATACTAAAACACTATCTAAATCCTCTGTGGAATGAACAAAATGAATTTATAGGGGAGCTGGAATTTAGAAGAAGCAATTGGCTTGGCACCAAGCATTCCCCATCTTTGTGGTTGTGGTCACGACATGGCATGGAGTTGCTTCTGAGAGAAACTTATCGCTCTATGCAGAGGGAAAAAGAGCCCAGGGCTGCCACTGGGAAGGGGGTGGGGGGGGGAGGGGATACTTCAGGAAGAAGAGAACCAAAGCAGGGGAACCCAGTGCTTTGTGTAAACTCTGCCCCAGTCTCTGGTTGACTCCTGAATCACAAATGGCAGGGCAGGCTACAAACATTCCAACTCAGAAAGAGGGGGGTGGAGGGTAACTAAATGGAGATTTGGGCTGCAGTCCAGTTATTGTAACTATGCTCCAAGAGGTAAAGGAAAATACAATGAAAGAAATCTTAGAATAGAAAAAAAGTGAAAACTTTAAAGAATATATTTTATTTATTATTTGAGAGAGAGAGCACCAACTGTGGGGGAAGGACAGAGGGAAAAGCAGACAGGGAGTCTCACTTTGGACTCAATCCCAGGAACCCGGGCTCATGACCTGAGCCAAAGGCAGACGCTTAACCGACCAAGCCACCCAGGCACCCCAAGTGAAAACTTTAAAAGTGAAGAATGCTGAAAATTAAAAATCCACTGGATGGGCTTAATAGCAGATTGAATATGATGAGGGGAGGAAGAAAGGGAAAGGGGGAAAGGGAGAGAAAAGGAAAAATCCAAAATAATGAAGAGATAAAAGATTGAGAGAAAAATTAAGAGCCTAGTGATATATGGGAAGTTTCAAACAGAATATACCCCCAGAAAGAAAGAGGAAATGGGGCAGAAAAAAAAGGAAGAAATAATGGCAGACATCACCTCCAATTGGCATTCCTGCCATTTTCTGTCCCACCTCCGGACCAGGGCCCAGGCTTGCTTTGAATCTTGCTCAGCCAACTCCAAATGGCATAGGCACATTATAGCAAAATCGCTAAAAAGCAAAGATTAAAAATAAAAACCCTGGAGAAAACCAACATATCACATCTATGGAGATCAGTTCTTCAAATGACTGCAAACTGCCCATCAAAACCATGGAGGACAGATGACCATGTCAACCTGGAGTTCTGTATCCAACAAGAATATCCCTCAAGAATGAAAGCAACATGAAGACACGAACAGATAACATTGAACTTGGGTCATCTGACACACGCACACCTACACTTTAAGAAAGTTATTCAGGCCTAAGAAAAAGGATGCCAGGGGAAATTCAGATCTCTGCAGAAAAATAAAGAAAACCTAAATAATAAATATCTAGGTAAATGTAAAAAAAAATTTCCTCATGATTTCTCTTAAATAGATAGGACATCAGTTTATTGGGTTTATTAGGTTGGTAGAAGCAATACACATGACAGTTATAAAGGAGGGATGCTGTTATTTTTTTTTTTTTAAGATTTTATTTATTTGACAGAGAGAGAGAGGGAACACAAGCAGGGGGAGTGGGAGAAGCAGGCTTCCCGCAGAGCGGGGAGCCTGATGCAGGGCTCGATCCCAGGACCCTGGGACCATGACCCGAGCCGAAGGCAGACGCTTAACGACTGAGCCACCCAGGCGCCCCTGGAGGGATGCTGTTAAATACATGCCTGTGGTTTAAGGGTTTCTGCACTAGTTTATAGTAAATCCTACAGTACTAAGTATCTAAGGACATTGTATCAATAGGGACCCAGTCTAGAGACAGAAACCCTGCCAGTTATTTGGACAGAGCAGATTTAATGGAAAAAGTTAATCAGTAAGAATTATCTACTTAAAGGGGTAAATGTGGACTCTAATAAAAAGCAAGGATAGGCGGACACAGCTACTAGCTCTGGGGCTGAGAGACATAATTACGCAAGGCGAAAACAAGGAACTCGGAAGAGACCGAGCTCCCTCCCAAGGCGGAGATTAGCTCCTCGCCAAAGAGGCGGTGGCTACCACAGGAACACACAGCCTTCCCGAGGCAAAGAACTTTGCCAGCCCATCTGAGACAGAGCTGGTCTTTAAGCAGCCTGCTTGCTGGGTGGCCCAGAAACCCACAAGAGGGTACACGCAGGCTGGAGCTGATCTACGTAACGTGGCCTGCTGGGATGCTGGTGGGCCTGAGCTAGTCAGCAGGAAGAGGACCCCTGGGTGGGAGAACCTCTTTGTGGAGGGAGCACCCCCTGGACCTTCCATGTTCTGACATGCCGGCAATTAGGCATAGGAGGAGAAAAGACCCAAGAACAAAGAAAAGCAGCCCTCTCCTTGGCCATACACTTTTAGCCCTCCAGTGCCCTCTATCGACAAACTTTAACATTGCACCAGCTGGCAAAGGAGAAGGATGCACAGGTTTCAGCCCCAGTATAGAGGAAGGATTTGGAACAGAGAGGCAATTAATTGATGACTAACCCAGATTTTATCCCTAGAGATGCCACTAAAAAAATGCAATGAGCTTAAAATCGAATAGATAAATTCAGAATTCTAAAAAAAATTTAGATAACCCAGAGACAGGAGGAAAGGAAAAACAAACAAGAAATAGAAGGGATAAACAAAAAAAATATATAGTAGTAGACTTAAATCTAAAAATCATTCTGAGTGGCGGAAACAAGGTCAGCCATAAAAGAATACCTACTGGTGGATTTCATTTATATAAATTTCTAGAAAATGCCACCTAATGTATAACTACAAACAGATCAGTAGTTGTCTGGGACTAGAGGTAAAGAGAGGGTGATTTACTACAAAGTTGTAGAAGGAAACTTTGGGAGGCGATGAAAATGTTCCCTATGCTTATCGTAGTGGTTCCGTAGGTATATACATCTATCAAAAATCAAACGTACACTCTAAACGGATGCCCTGTATTGTCATGATGTCTACCTCAGAGTTCTTAAAAGGCAACAGATAAAATGTTCCAATGGGGACAAAGTCTGGGGAGCTAGAAATTTGGGGTAAGAGCTGAATGGCCATCTGATGCACTCAGTCCCTGTGCTGTGCACGCAGCCTCCTGCATCACCAATGGGACCCAGTCCTATCTAGTGTGATGCACAACCTCAAAGATTAGAGCTCCCCAGTCCCAAGCTCAGTGGAGCTAAGGGTAAGTAGTATTTTCGCTGTCCAAGGCACCTGCTGCATTCACACAGCTGCTTGTAGTGGAATGAGAGAATCACCATTAGTAGGGCCTGGATATAGACATCTCCTGGACAGGCCTGGGCTCCGGCTCAGCCTCCAGAAGCTGACTTCTGCTTTGACAGATAACTTCAAGGGCGCAACAGCCCCATTGGAGGAGTACTGAGTGGGGAAAGGTACAGTCAAGTAAAGACAAGAACGCTGAAGTCAGAAACCACATTGAGAGTCAGGACTGTAATAAATAACCAGGCATTCACTTCCCTCTTCCCCCTTGGAGATCTTTTTTTAAAAAAAAAAAAAAAAAAAAAAAAAAAAAAGGCAAATAAATCTGTCCCTGTGATTCACCAGTATGGCAAGACTTTTCCCAGGTCTGCCAGCATCTGAGAGCTTGAAATTGGAGGATTTGGAGCAGGGGGAGAATGAGAAGGGTTTTCTGAGTCTAATAAAATTGACTATAAGAATTTCTTTAGAGGAAACAAAATTTCTTTAGAGAAAACACCTCCTAACGAAAATAGTCTTTAAAATAAGTAACGTTTTATTTTGCACATATAAAGCACTGAACTAATTGCTAAGTGGTAATGGAAGGCTTTTGAAAGGACTGACCTTTCAAGAACAGTGATCTGCTTACAGTAACATAAATAGAACTATATGAACTGAAGCCACAAAAATGTTTTTTTTTAGCAGATAAAATGCTAAAAAGATCCAAATGAGTGCCATTGCCTTCAAGGTCATCATGTTAGCAAGCCGTGCATTTATTCCCATGTCTGTTCAGAAATTCTATTTTAGAAATGAATTATCCAATCATCATCTTCAATCGTCATGAAATTCACAGGGCCTCTATGCTACCTGCCATCTGAACACAGCCACTCGGGAGCAAACAATATGTACAGGTAATGTCGGCTGGTCCACTGGACAGATTTTAAACCACAAGCCCTACCTCTTACTATCTCTGACATTCAGCAGCTTCAATTTCTCTCAACGCAGGTATCCCCTTCTGTAAAAATAAGAATACTTCCGTCAGGAAGGAGTTTTTGTTTTTTTTAACATGAAAAAGTATCAATAATCAATAAATGTTAGTGTCTTAAATCTTCCCTCAGTAAACTTCCGCCCCCCCCCCCGGAAGATTTTTTGGCAATAGAAAGGATTTCAAATCAAAATCCTTTGCTTTTGAATTCATTAACTCCACTATATTTCAGCAACTACTCTAAGTCTAGGTAGGACAGAGTGGCCTGATGCTCTAGAGAGTTCCAGAATCTGCCCTTGCAGTGTGACTTTGAGCAAGCTACCAAACATTTCTAGATCTCCATTTCTTCATCTGCAGTAAGGAATAATAGTAATGACCTCAAAATAGTTCCCTTAGAATACTGTGTACTTATTCCAGAATGAAAGGTATTTGGGGCAGAACAGTGTTTCCCCTAAATTCATTCCCCATTAAGTACTGAAGCCCTAAGCCCCAGTAGCACAGAAGGGGACTATATTGGGGGACAGGGCCTTTAATAAGGTAACTAAGATAAAATGAGGTCACGTGGGTGGGCCCTAATCCAGTAGGACTGGCATCCTTATGAGAGGCTATTAGGACAGTCATTCACAGAGCAAGGGAAGACCATGTGAGGACACAGGGAGTAGACCGCCATCTGCAAGACAAGGAGAGAGGCCTCCGAAGAAACCAACCCTGCTGACACTGTGTACTTTTAGCTGACAGACCTATGAGAAAATACATTTTCCTTCTTTACACCACCCATCTGAAGTATTTTATTATGGCAGCCCTAAAAATACAAAAGGGAAAAATAGTCTAGTCCTGCGTGCTCCAGTAAAACCACTCCTCTCCAGCTTCCCCACTGCCATTATAGGCAAGAGGAAAGAGGAAATCCCAGCACATTAACAGTCCTAGCCAGATCCCACACCCTCCTTCCCCTATAACCTTCCAGAACTTGAAGCTTCACTGAATAGTCTGCCCTGACTCCAGCAAGGCTGATCCCTTTTGCAATTTCTCTGGTTATTGCGAGAAGCCAGAGACAGACTCATCACCCAGACTCTCCCCTTCATAAGACTGTTTATCGCTAATTTTACCCCACTTTCTGAACCTTTCCATTTACAAATTATAATATTACAATGTGTCACCAGTAGAATCCCCACTATCTTTTTACTAAAAGTCTCCTTTATTCTTCTTTTACTGAAAGTTGGTTTCCCCCAAGAACATGGATTTCTCTGCAACCCTCTCAAATGCTGAGTATTTTCTCAACCACTGAGCCCAGCAATGAGGTAGGTTATCCTCTTAGCTCTTAGTTGCAAGTTTCTCAACCAATTTCCCTTTCTGTTCCCAAAAAAAAAAAAAAAAAAAAAAACTCCAGTCTTAAAATCTGCACCATGAGAAAACACATCATTCCCTCCTGTCACAGTCATCAATAGACCTCATCACTTCCAGATTTTGTCTCCTTTTTGTCACTCTAGCAATCTGCCATGATTTCTAGTGATTTTGAAATTCTTGGGGGTAATCTTCTCAAGTTCCTCAACCTTCTTTTCTCCGATGACTTTGTTCTTTACTACCTACTTTCAGTGTCATACCCTAAGACTATGCCATGCATTATCCATAACTGTTTTTCCTCCCCAAGTGCAGTTTCAAGCCTTGCCCTCTGTTCATCATCCCCTGAATTTCATTCATTCACTCAAAAATTACCATGTCCCAGGCACTGTTCAAGACGTTGCCCACACAGAACGGATCAAAACAAGCAAGAATCTGCATTCATGGAACTCACATACAATTGGTAAGAGCATAAATCATAAAGGAAATATACAGTATTTAATTTGTGATAAGTGTTACTAAGAAAAAACAAGTGTATGCCAATTACAATTCAATAAAAAAATTTAATGACAAAATAAGTCAGGAAGGGGATTAGGGAACACTGAAGGAGTTTTGTTTTTGTTTTGTTTTTAAAGGTGGCCAAGGATAGCCACAAAGATATTTGAGCCAAGATCTGAATGCTGTGGGAACGAGGCTTGCAGCTTATCTAAGAGTGTTCTTCAAAGAGGTAGCAGGAAATGCAAAGGACCCAAGATGAGAGTTTATCTGGGATGTTTGAGGAACCTTGTGTAGACTGATGTCTCTCAAGGATGCTGATGGGGAAAACAAAATGAGGCTGGATACGTGGGAAGGGGGTGGGGAATCAGATCACAGAATTCCAGAACTCCCAGAATCATTTAACGCCACCAATCTATTGATTGGACCCCATGGTCACTGTCCCTAACACTGTTATGTCCTTACTTCCACTCTTACCCAGCTTGGATTCAGTGGTCCGTCCTATAATCACTCACTTGCAGATTCTCTCAACTCCTTTGCCCCAGCTCACTCTGTGGTATTCAACTGACAAAAACAATCTCCAGTTAAGTCCTAATCTCTGCTTACTCTGTCCCCACACCCACACAGTCAACCATGGCTGGAGACCAGCACACAGCATACTGATTAATCACACCTGAAATTCAGTCACTAATCTAAAGTGAGCCCTTAGGGTGCCCCAGCCATCCCACTGCATTTCTTTATCTCCTTATCCTAGAAGACCATTTCACACCCTCTTCTCCTTTGGCAACCATCCACCACCTCCTCTCAGCTGATGGTCTTACTTCATTCCCTGACGAATAGAAGAGAGCTTCCATACCATCCCACTGCCATGTTTACCAGCCTACCAACTATATGCCCATATAGCTGCCTTCTCTAACATTACCATGGATATGGTGCTCTCACCTCTCAAGACCCATGCTTCTGCTTAGGCCACGGATCATATACCCTTACCCACCAAAGGACATCTCTTAAGCAATTGTCCCGCTCTTTCCTGAATCACCAATTCTTCCCTTCTCTACTGGGTCAAACATACCAATAGGCTCTTATTATTCCATCTTTAAATATATATACACGTGTATTTTGCCTCTACATCTCTTTCTAAAATACAGTTTCTTTGTTCCATTAAAGCCTTATCTATACTTACTGTTATGGATTGAGTTGTGACCCCCCCACACACACACACACCCCCAATAATTCATATGTTGAGGTTTTTGGTTTTTTTTTTAAAAGATTTTATTTGACATAGAGAGACACAGCGAGAGAGGGAACACAAGCAGAGAGAGCGCGAGAGGGAGAAGCAGGCTTCCCGCTGAGCAGAGAGCCCGATGTGGGGCTCGATCCCAGGACCCTGGGACCATGACCCAAGCCAAAGGCAGACACTCAACGACTGAGCCACCCAGGCACCCCCCATATGTTGAGGTCTTAACCCTATTTCAGAATGTTCCTTATTTGGAAATGGGGTCTTTGCAAATGTAATTAGTTAAAAGGAAGTCATACATGTATCATATGACCTCACTGATATGAGGAATTCTTAATCTCAGGAAACAAACTGAGGGTTGCTGGAGTGGGGAGGGGGGTGGGAGGGATGGGGTGACTGGGTGATAGACACTGGGGAGGGTATATGCTCTGGTAAGCGCTGTGAATTGTGCAAGACTGTTGAATCTCAGATCTGTACCTCTGAAACAAATAATTCAATATATGTTAAGGAAAAAAAAAGATAGCAGGAGGGGTAAGAATGAAGGGGGGGAAATCGGAGGGGGAGATGAACCATGAGAGACGATGGACTCTGAAAAACAAACTGAGGGTTCTAGAGGGGAGGGGGGTGGGAGGATGGGTTAGCCTGGTGATGGGTATTAAAGAGGGCACGTTCTGCATGGAGCACTGGGTGTTATGCACAAACAATGAATCATGGAACACTACATCTAAAACTAATGATGTATGGTGATTAACATAATAAAAAAATTAAAATAAAATAAAAGGAAGTCATATTGGAAAAGGGCAGGCCCTAATCCACATGACTGGTGTCCTTCTAAAAAGGAGAAATCTGAACACAGAAGCACACACATGGGGAGAATGCATGTGAAGATGAAGGCAGAGAGATTGGAGTGATGCAATAGAAGCCAAAGCATGTCAAAGATTGCTAGCAAACCACCAGAAGCTAGGAGAGGGGCAAGAAACAAATTCTCCCACACAGACTTCAAAAGAACCAGCCTCGCAGACACCTTGATCTAGACTTCTAGATCACAACTGTGAAACAATGCATTTCTGTTGTTCAAGTCACCAGGTTTGTGGTACTTCATTATGGCAGCCCTGGCAAACAAATACAGTGGCTCTGATTTTTCTCCTAGCTCTTTTCAACCCACTCTGATCAGGTTTTGCCCCTATTGCTCTCCCAAAGCAATTCAGGGTTGAGTCTCCAAGAGCAACCACACAATTGAATTCAGACCTTGATATTCAGTCTCTGTGTAGACTTCACAGCCTGTAACAGTTGTTCTTCCTCTTGGACATGCTTTCTGTACTTGCCTTCCAAGACATAACTTCTTTAGGTTTTCTTCCTACCACACCAGTCATAGGTTCTCAGTTCTTATCTGGGGTTGCTTATCTTTGTTTTATCATTTGCTATTTTTAATAGTAACATGTAATATACAAGCACAAAAGTGAACGTTAAATGTTCAGTCCAATAAGTTATTGTAAAGGCTGGGACTGTGTGATCACCACCTAGACAAAGATCTAGAACATTCTGGAACTCTAAGAAGCCCTTCACAAACCATTTCCTAATGAAAACTTCCCTCCCAGAGGTACCAACTCCTTCAAATTTACGGTAATCTCCCCTAAGAGGCACTCATTTAAATATCCCATAATGATTATACATTTTTCTATTCTCAGCAGTCTATCAAATTTTGCTTTATAGGTTTTGAGACTTAGAACCATAACAAATTTAAATTTTCGTGTCATCTTGGTGAACTAAACCATACTATTTTGAAGTGATTTTCATTACTACTAGTAACACATTTAGCATGGAAGCCTGTTTTTTCTAATACTTTAGTTATACCAACTCTCTTTTGGTTACTATCTCTATTTTTTTGACTTTCAAGGCTTCTGAACCCTTATATTTTAGTTAGATCTGTTATAAACATGTGCTGTTAGATGGAATTTTAAGGTACAGTCTGATACTCTTTGCATTTAACTTGAACATTCAGTACATTTACATTTAATGTAACTAATACTGTGAAGTTTAAATCTACCATCCTATTTCGCATGTTTGCTTCATTTATTTTCTTCTCTTTCTTGCATTAGGATTGACAATATTTTTATTTCATTTCTTTATACCTTCTATGAGTTTAAAGATTATACTTTCTTTAGAGACTTAGTCTACTCAGTTGCCATTAAAAAAAATACTATAGACTGGGTCACTTAACAAATTTCTGTTCTGGAAACAGGGAAATTCAAGGTCACGGTGTTAACAGGGTTGGTGTCTGGTGAATGCTCTCTCCTTGGGTTGTAGAGGGCTACCTTCTCATCATGTCCTCACATGGCCCTTCCTGGATATGTGTACATGCAAGTGGAGAGAGAAAGCTTTCTCTTTCTAAAGACCCCTGATCCCATCATGAAGGCCCTATCCTCATGACCTAAGTCTAATGACTTCCTAAAGGCCAATCTTCAAACACTATCACATCAAAGTGTTGAAGCCATAACATCGGGGTGGGAGGGGAGGGGGAGAGACACACAAACATTCAGCACATAATAGTGATTATTCTAGGAGTTATAACATGCACACTTAAATGATCAAAGTCTAAAGTTAATCAAAACATTTACATTGTTTCCAGATAGTATAAAAGCCTTAAAACAGATATCTTAATTCTTGAATTATGATTACTATTTCATGCACCTGACACTTACATTTACCCATATATTTTCCACTTTCTTTACATTCAATTCCTTCTGTTCCTTAGTCCTAAGATCAGTTTCCTTCCCCTTGAAGCACATCCTGTAATACCTGATAAAAACCTCACTTCTTATCTGAAAATGGCCTTATAGCGTTTCCATTCTCAAAACAGATTTTTGCCATCATAGTTTAGCAGTTGTTTTCTTTCAGTACATTCAACACATCTTCTGACTTTTATCCTTGCTGTTGAAAAGTCAATTGCCAGTTTTTCAGCCACTCCTCTGAAGGCACTTTGATTTGTTGCTCTGATCGCTTTTAAGATTTGGTTTTTACATTTTCACTCTGATGTATTTAGCTGTACGGTAGTTCCCCTTATTCACAGTTTCGCTTTCAGTGGCTTCTGTTACCCAGGTCAACCAAGGCCCAGAAGCAGAAGACCCTCCTCCTGACATGCAGTCAGAAAGTCAATAATAGCCTAATGCTACAGCACGGTGCCCAAATCATTCACTTCCCTTCATCTCATCCCGTAGGCATTTTATCATCTCACATCACAAGGATGAATACACTAAGATATTTTGAGACACCAGTCACAGGATTTATTACAGTATATTGTTATAACTGCTTTATTATTGTTAATTTCTTACTGTGCTCAATTTATAAATTAAGTTTTACCACAGGCATGTATGTATAATAGATACAGGGTCAGTGCTATCCGCTGCTTCAGGCATCCACTAGGGGGTCTTGGAATGTACCCCAGTGGATTGGGGGGGTAGGGGAGTATTTTTCTAGAGTTCATTGAAAGTACAGGATAACAATATTTGTTCTCCCAATCCATGAACATGGAATATTTTTTTGTGTCTTCCTCAATTTCTTCCATAAGTGTTCTGTAGTTTTTAAGAGTAGATTCTTTACCTCTTTGATTAGATGCAACTGATAAATTACTGAACTCTACATCTGAAACTAATATACATGTTGGCTAATTGAATTTAAATTTTTTTTAAAAAGGGAAACGTGATAACTATCAGTCATGCATTCAAATATTGCCTCTACCCCATTCTCTGCTCCTGAAATTCTAATCTCCAACTCCATCCTCCGGGGATTTTTTTTTCCCCCTAGGTTTTCCATCTCCCCTCGCCTTTTTTATGTTACATTCTGGATAACTACTTCTGATTTTATATATTTTTATATATATATTTACATACATACATATACTACATATATACACACACACACACACACACACATATATATATATATAATATAGTGGTTCTCTGAGGAGTCTAACCTGGCCAAACAACTCCACTGAATTTTTATTATTGAACTTCTGTTTTGGAAGTTCTATGTAGTTTGTTTGCAAATCTGTCATTTTTATAGATTTGTTAATATTTAAGCTTGTCTTTTCTTTCTTTAAACCAGGAAACAATTGTTTCAGAATCTATGCCTGATAATTCTATTATCTGGAGTATTTGTGGTCTATTTCCGGGGGTGGGGGGACTGGTTCTCAATGTTGCCTTATTTCTTTGTGAGCTTAACATAGCCTTTGAGAAACTTTTTTTTTGTAAAGAGTGTCTAAGACCAGGGATAAATGTGCTCACCTCCAGAGATGCTTTCAGTTTGCTTCTGCCCAGTGTCTTGGTGAGAGAGCCACCTTCCCGCCAATTTCTCAGCTTGAGGTAGCCTGACCCACCCATGGTATACATATATATAGGAACACATCTACTCAAAGGCCAACCCCGTTGTCATAACTTCTCAGGAATGATGGATTTTCTTTTTATCTTCTTTTCCTGCTCTTTAGTAGAAAGGCAGGTTTCTCCATAGACCCCTTTTATTGGGTGTCAGGAAGGCAGTTGAATTTAGTCATACTTTCTTTACCTTAGATTTAACCCTTGGCAGTCTCTGCTTAATGTGGAGAAAGACTCCTTTAAGACATCCCACCTGAGGCAGGTCCTGGACATAGGGAGCCTGAAGAGCAAAGGAGACCTAGGAGATTCTTTGAAGGCGAACAAATATACAGTTGCTCGCAGATGTCTGCAAGTACTTTAATATAGTTTCCCCACTCTTCTATTGCAAACCTCCTCTAAGGTTTAATCCTTAGTGCAGAGCAAAAATAAAAGCAGCAGGGATCGAAAATAGCTCGATTATACCTGGGCAGTGGGAAAGGTATTATTTGTGACTTCCACTCTTCATCCTATCATTTTCCAAAGACAGACAATTGGATTGCCAAATAAAATAATTGCCGCCCTTCCACTGGCCCTTTGGATACTATAAGGGAGTAATAAGGCGGCCTCAGGGGCATATCTCCCCATCATGCCATCCATCAATTTCAGCATTGCCTCTGCCCTCATTCAAACGTTAGCCTCAATGGACACCATGGATCACAGACTTCCGCACCAAGTACTTGAACATAAACGGTATACTAAAAACACTGACAAGTGGTTTTCTTTATGGGAAAGTATACATCATTTGATGAAGTGCCTCCAAACACAATTTTTGTGACTTACAGAGAAAGAGTAAGAGCAGGGAGAAAAGGGGAGTTGAGGCTGTACTGGAAAGAACCTTGGCTTACTTTCTGTCTAGATCCAATCATCGTGACATTTAAGAGAACTCACTCATAACTCTGCTTGGTTTCCAGATTTCTATGTCCAGGATCCACTAGCTCTTTTAGAGTCACTGTATCCTGGGAAAAAATCATCCAAAAAAGAGACAGTAAGAGAGCCAAAGGCAAATTTAATTCTTGTCAATGGAGTCTCTCCATTCAGCCAAAGTACCCCATCCAACATGTTTTGTATATGCCTCAGAAGATTTGAAAACGTGATTCTAGCAAATTACTTTGAGTTGAAATGTATTTACCCTGGCAAACTGGATTTTCAGTCGAGATAAGCTGCAGTCACAACCCCCAAACTCAAGAGTTAGCACAACAAACCTTTATTTCTCATTCACACTGCACATCTAATGCAGGTCAGGGGCAGAGGGAGCTAGGATCACTTTGGTCACTCCAGGGCCCCGGTTAATAGAGAATTCCTCTCCTCATACACTACACAACCGCCACAAGAGGAGGAAGGGAGTGAGGTGGGTCACTCGCTGGCTGCTCAAGCTTCTATCGGAAGTAACACACGTCACTCCTGGTCACATCTTGTCAGCCACAGCAATTCACAGCCACGCCTGACTTAGAATGGGATAAAGCCCAGAGAAAGAACTGGGATATTTGTGAACAGCATTGTTTTCAACCATAGTGACACTTCCCATATTTTCACACACCCTGCCCTAAGTGCTTTAAGTGAATAGGATCTTCAACAGGGACCCCTCAAAGCTGAAAACCGCCAGTGAGCTTTGGGAAGGAAAGGACGTGTCCACAGCAGAAGACTACTGAATGAGGAGGCAGAAAGGATTGAAGCACTTGAGGGAATACAGAATTAGATCACCCACCAACGGTGGCAGCTTGTCAATTCAGGCTAAGATAGTGCAAGTAAAACCAAAGTGAAGATCTTTTTTAATACCTTGAATTATCCAGATAAGTTACCTTGATGCTTTTTAATTCACCCAACAAGGAACAAATGAATGACTACAGCCGGCAAGGAGGGTAGGCATGATGAGTACAATTATGATAAAATTATTAAGTAGTTACGCAAAATCCCTGATTTCTTAAGATAGTGGATACTGAGAATCAGGATCTTGGATTTCATTGAGCTAGGGTTAAAAGTAGGGATGCAAACTGTAAAAGAGGTAAAGGCTAAATTGAAACATAAGTGATTAAAAGATCTGGAAGGGATCAAGAGATTGGAACACAGCTGGCCGAGAGAGGGCTGGAGATGGAGAGAAGGACTGGCAGTGCTGGAGGCTTGGGGGAGGGGAGCAGCAAGCATGGCAGTTTCCCAGGGTTAAGATATTTAGAAAGAACCCAGGACATGAAAAAAGGCTTTGCTGTTCAGGGTGTAATAAGCCTTTCCTCCAAAAGCCCTCCTCTGTGAGGCATCAACATATTTCAGTATAGGATTATATTTAGAGAGGAATTGATGGTGTACCTAAATTGGCCCCATGGGTCACTCAAGATCTAGGCCTTTGCAGGTGATCCTGTAACAGCAACATGGATAAAATAAGGCAGAGACAGAGATGCAGGGAAATCCAACTTTGTTGAAGACGAGGAATAGGAAACAATTTAGAAAGGAGATGTAATGGGAGGAGACTTTTAGAAACTTTCAGATGAAATGAGTGTATTTTGCATATGGGAGGATGTGCATCATTGACAGCCACGCACACCCTACAATAACTCCCAATGAGTCACATCCAAGTGTAACCCTTATTCCTTGAGTATGTGTGGAAACTTCCTGCTTCTGTGCAATTGAATATGGTGAAGATGATGGGAGAGCCACCCCCTTGATTGTGTTATGTTACCAAAGACTCCATCCTAGCAGCTTTAAGTGAGAGCATTTCCAGCTGGCCTTGAAGACGTAAGCTGCCATGTTGTGAGGGGGCCACATGGCAGGAAACTACAGGGGCTTCAAGGATCTGAGAGTGGCCTGGCTGATAGCAAGCAAGACAGAAACCTCTATGCTACAACCACAAAGAATCAAACTGTGCTAATAACTTCATGAGCTTGGAAGAGAACCCTGAGTTCTGGAAAGGAATGCAGTCCAGCCAACACTTTGCTTAAAGCCTTTGAGATCCAGGATCAGAAGACTCAGCTTAGGCATGCCAACCCTACTGTCTGATGAAACCTGTGGAATAATAAGCGTGTGTTGTTTTCAGCTACTAAGTTTGTAGCAACTTGTTAGGCAGCAACAGTAAACCAATACAAGAGGCAAGTATCAAGGACTAAAGATGAGCTCACCAAGCAGGAAAAGAAAAGTGCTCCCGGCAGAGGAAAGAACACAGGGGCATAGTAAATGCTGGCTTACTGGAGGCAAAGAAAATGCTGAGTGTATTGGGTATGGTTGGTCTGCAGAAAGGGTGGGGGACAGTGGGCTACAAATAGGGCATGGACAAGATCATGAGGAGTCTGCTCTTTTTCCAGAGGGAGAGTTTAGGTTTTCTTAGGTTATAATGGGCTCTTACCAGACTTTTGCCATGTTTTCAGATTTCTGGGACTTATTTAAGACAGGAGACAAGCTATGGATCACATCTACCCTGGTTCCATCATGTCTCTCAGCCTGCTACCACATTCCCTTGAGCCCCTACTCAATGGAACATACGAAAAGTGTTCCAGGCTCAATAGTAGATAACGTTTTCTTGCGTCCAGCACCTGAAATCAACTTACTATCCATTTAATATACATTTATTGAATATTCATATGGATCTGACACTTTTACAGATGCTGGGTACAAAACTGTAAACAATACTTGGCCTCAAGCTTTAAATTCGATTAAGTGATGTTAATAATCAAGGCTTCAGTGGAACTTAGCAGTTACTTTTAAGTGCTTTTACACAGGAATTCACGTTTTCATGCCCATATCCACTTTTGAGTGAAAACTGCCTGTTTTCTGTGGACAGTCAAGTTTTCAGTCACGTGACACCCCCACCCAACACAATTCCACCACAGCCGATTGGACCATGTGTGAGCACTGGTTCAAGAGCGGCAAATTCATTGGTTAACCAATAACAAATGACCCAGCATTACCACAAGCTAGACCAATAAGATGGTCTCAGAAATCTTAGCTAGAAGGAAAACAGAATGAGGTAGCTAAAAAGAGCTGGAACAGACAGGTGTAAAAAGGACTTACAGTATCATCCGAAGTTTTTGATAGACCCTTTTGAGAGAGAGTACACTAAAAGTTACTTAAAATTTTACGATGTAACTACCAATTATGAAAGTGTTACCAAAAATAAAGAGTTGTAGATATACACCACACAATAAATTATAAGAACCACCATAGTAAGAACATTCAGAATGTCCCTTGATTGGCTTATGCCAGGACTGCTCAGCCTTTATTTTCTGCAATTCACATACCTCACCCACAAAATTTCCTAAGTTTCTTAATGACCTTGTGACAATTTTGCATCTCACAGGCTCAGGCCACGGCACAGCCAGCTGGTAGACCAAGTGGCCGGCAGAGGCAGTGATGAATCTCTCTCCGATAGCCAGCCAGGCCAACCAGTTAGCTCTAGCTATTCCTAGCTGAAGTGAAGCCCTTATTTTTATTTTACCTACATACTATTCCTGAAGTGGAGGATATTAGCTATATTACATCTAAAAGGGATCCAGAAAAGAGAAAGATGATTGTAGTCTTTCATACTTAACCATGGATTAAACTACTACTACATTCACAGCACTGGCATCTCACATTCTACGAGACAAAACCATGGTAAGAGCTAAAAGTAAAAAGTGAAGGTCTACCAAACCTGCTCTTATTTTAATGCTATTAACATTCCATTAAGAATGAAAAATTCAGGACAAAGTCTAAACCAGAAAGGATACCAGGGCAAGAGCTATCAAATGGACCTGTCCTGTGCACAGTAGACATAAGAGAACCCCAATATAATGGCTGATTGCAAATCAAAGTTATGACTTATGCAGATGTCCACCATGAAGCAGAGATAGAATTGTGAGACCATGAGAACATGAAGAGGGGAGAGAGCAACTGATAACTAGAATTGTTCCTTATTGGATTCCACTTTCACTCCAAGCATATCTTTATATTTCACCTCCATGTTCGTGAGATAGCTTGAATAGGTCTTGCGTTAACGTAGACCCCAATTACAGTAGCATACTATATGGAGAATTCTTTTTACAAGCAACAGAGCTCTCAACCCAAACCAGAGGAGGTTAAAAGGAAATATATTGGGTCACATAAGTAGACACAAAGTGGCTGCAAACAGGTCTGGATCTCCACCTCAAATGCTATCACCAGGACTTAGCTTTTGGCTCTGCTTCCTCTGAATTGGCCCCACACAGTATCCTGACCAGGTTTACCCATAATTCAGGCTCCCTCCTCATGGGGAGAACCACTCTACACCTGTCATTACCCCAACAGGCAGAATCTGTGTCCTAGTATTCTCTTTAGAAGTCCTGAGGTTCAGGGCGCCTGGGTGGCTCCTAGGTTAAGCATCTGCCTTCGGCTCAGGTCATGATCCCGGGGTCCTGGGCTCGAGCCCCATGTCGGGTTCCCTGCTCAGCGGAAAGCCTGCCTCTCCGCCTACTTGTACTCTGTCAAATAAAATCTTTAAAAAAAGTCCTGAGGTTCACGCTGATCAACTCAGCTTATTATTTTATTTCCCCAACTGAGTTAACCATGATGACCAAAGAAAGAGCAGCTGATTAAACCCACACGGACCTATGCTGGTACCCTGGATGGATTCAATCCTATCTAAATCTCCTGAGAGAGGCTGGGGCTAGTTGTCTACCAAATGTTTCATTTTGCCCAGGGACACAGTTTCCCTGTGCCCAAGTGACTGAGCTCCAGCCAATGGATTGGAAGTGGAGTGCGCCCCCTACTGTCCTGGCCCATAAAACCTCCCACATAAGCCTCCAAGTTGTCCTAAGTGTTTTAATACTGATATTCTTAAATTTTAAATTTAAAATTAGAACTTTAGGTCAGAAATTTAGTTCCTTGACTGCACTAGTCATGTATCAAATGCCCTAAAGTCACGTGTTAAACTTAACTATCTTAATTCTGTGGCTCAGTGGTTAAGCATCAGCCTTTGGCTCCGGTCTGATCCCAGGCTCCTGGGATCGAGCCCCATATCGGGCTCCCTGCTTCGGCAGGAAGCCTGCTTCTCCCTCTCCCAGTCCCCCTGCTTGTGTTCCCCCTCTCGCTGTGTCTGTCTCTGTCAAAATCTTAATGTATTTCTCTGGTGGTGCAGTGGCCCCAAGTATATTGTGCTTGGTTTTAATCACTGCACTAAGTATTCAGATCAGAAGATGTACTAAAACTTAGAATAAGTTCTAGAGCCTACACTTTTTTGTTAGTCAATAAGTTCTATCATAGTTATGGTCTCTTGATGTACAATTAAAGAACAACGGGCATCTAGGTGGCTCAGTCAGCTGGACGTCTGGCTCTTGGTTTTGGCTCTGGTCATGATTTCAGGGCTCTGCACTCAACAGGGAGTCTGCTTGGGGATTCTCTCCCCCTTCCCCACTCTTGCACACACACACTAATAAATCTTTAAAAAAGACAAAGATTAAGGGCATGCCATGTTTTGTAGAAAAAGGATGAGCTCCCTAGAAGGTAAAAGAACTAAGTCCCAATGTCCTCCGTGCTGCCTAGCATTTACTGTCTGTTCCGAATCCACCTGCTAGAATGGGATGCTGGAATATTCCTCCCCTGCCTACCGGCGCAATATTAACCTATATCCATAGGGGGCGCTGAAGAAACACTGGCAAGAAGGCAGATTCTTTCCTCCTGGCTCCTGTAGGTTCTGTTTCCTTTTTGCTCTTTGCAGTGCTGAGCTGGTATGCAGGACAACAAATGACGCTCTCCCCTCGCAGCCTGAAGTGACGCTTGGGCAGATGGAATCCCAGGGAGCTCTATGTGTGCCCTGACCCAAACCTGGGTTTCCTAGCGGCAAGTTCAGCAGCACCCCTCCACAGGGAGTGCCCCAGGAAGTAGCAGCACCCCACCAGGCAGTTTCTGGTCCAGGACTGCGGCAACCCAGTGCGGGTATTTCCAGCTTCCCAGTGCCAGCCCATAGCTCCAGAGTCAACTACGGAGCAGCTCTGGCCCCAGCAACCCGGTGAACTTTTCTGCCATGTGGTGGGCCATAACCACACCCTCTCCAAGGTGGTCTGAATTCCAGGGATGAGGAAGGACCCCATTCCCAGTTAGTCCCTCCATGAGTACTTGCAGAGCCCTAGAGTATATTTTAGAGTTCTTTCCAATCCCCTCTTCATAAAGTTCCTGTAAATAGTTAACTATATGAAATTTTTGTGTTCAAATTACTGTTAGGGTCCAGTCTTCTAGCCAGAAACCAAACTGCTAGACCTCCTTTACAATTCCTTGCTCAGGTGAGACCGGGTGAGACGTCCCTTCCCCAGACTTTGTGAATCTCTTCTGGAAAATAGGAATATCTGATGAGCTCAAAGCTAGGTAACTAGAGCCAGAATCCTTGGAATACCAGTGGATACCTATTAAAAAGCAACTTCATGTTTCACGCAATTACTAAAACTACGGACTTCTGAGAGACAACAAAAACCATCACAATTCAGATCTTATGGATAACGTGTGGGCGTTGAGAAAGGTCTTGAAGTAGAGAGTGAATGAAACATTGTCCCATTCGCTAGCCCACCAGCAGATTTTTCATATTTAACATTGTTGAATGGCATCTTCTTCTGGTGTGGGTCTCCAGGGACCAACAGTAGTGTAAGAATCGTTCCATGCAAGACTAAAGCAGATCTGCATCTTCGCGTGCGACTGGGCACTCAGCAAGACTGGCGTTTTCAAATATTCATGCTGGCTTCTCTGCAAGTCAAATCTTACTCAGGCTATCAGCCTGTCCATCTCAAAGCCCAGTGCGATGGAAACCCTTGAAGCGACACGGTCTTCTCTGGGCTGCGGCAGCCTGACTCCTGCTCGGGCACCAGGCTTGGGGCACTCTGCTCTATGGAAACTGCAAACAGAAATTGTACTGGGGGAAAGCACCATGTTATTTTACTCAGAGTTGTTATTTCCTTCATTGCAAACCCATCAATCAATCCCGAACTTAAACCCATAGAGAAATACACAGAATTTAAAAGGGAAAACAAGATGGGGGAAAAATTTTCCGAGGCTAAAGAAAATCTCATCCTGCTGTCAAAAGGTTCTAAAGGGGGAAAAAAAAAAAAAAAGGACTGGTATGTAAAGATGCTTGTCCCTTTGCTCCTTCCAGCTCCTAGATCCATGGGGGTTCAGTGGTTTAAAAGAAAATGGGAGGATGCAATATGTATGTCTGAGCCTGGGATGAATAGGACAGGGGTCTGCAGGGGACCACCCTCAAAAGCAGAAGGAAAATGGCTATTCACAGTGCACTGCACTCCAGGACACCCATTGCCAGGATGAAGGGGAAGCAGGCTGGGCTCCAGAACCAGTGACTGGCTTACATCACAGAGCTCCCTGCTCATCTCCCCAGTATCCTGATCCCTGCACCTTCAGTGTCTGGCCCCAGGACTGGCCCCTGGATTGGCAGGGAGCATTTATTTTCCATCACTTAAAGAGACTCAGATGTGTCACCACCAGCCATGAGCAGAAGGAGCTGCCAGCTTTGGAGTCAGGCAGTACTCCAAGTGGCTGGCAGGTCCTAATCACATCACTGTGAATCAGGATTCCATGTGGTCTCCTTCCTTTGCCCAGCTTTGAATTTGCTCCCACTCCCATGCTGTCTCCACACTCCCACATACATGTATACGCACACCCACATGCACATCCACACAGTCCCAGACCCATTCGTCTTCACAGCCCTGTGCACACACTAACACAGGGGGCCACACTCATTCACAAACACAACCTCATGGCCGCAGCATCTGGAACAGGCTGTCTCCAGGATGTTCTGGTCCTGTGAGGCACAATAGGTTCTAATTAATATCAAGGAAGTCCATGTGTCTGGGGTTGAGGAAAGACAATCTGCATTGCTGTTCAGAAGGGAGGAAAATATATAAGCTCTACTTTTGGAGTACATTATCTACACATCTCAAGGTGCTGCTTTTAAATGGCTTCCTGACTTCATCACAGCCTTAACCACCATTATGGTAATATATTACATGAAAATTTTTGTGAAGATGCCCCTTTCCGGGGGGGGGGGGGGAAGGCTCCAGAGAGACCATTTACTCCCCTACTTCACTTCCAGAGGCCCAGACATATTTCTGGGCCTGTTAATAGCACCAGCTTCTGTTCTGGCAGGTGGCAGTAATTAGATCCTCATTTAGGATCTGCCAACATTTCCCTGCTGGTGGTCAAGACAGAGCTGAGGAAAAGGTATTTTTATACCACAACTGCCAAGGATAAATGGCCACAAATTCTGCCTTCCTCCATCAAGACATGGAGTCTATGTCCTTTTCCCTAGAATCTGGACCAGAGACCTTCTCTGCCCCAGTAGAATGTAGCATATAGGACATCCCATGCCAGCTCCAGGCCTAGGCTCTAGAGAGCCTGGTAGGGTCTTTTGCTCTCCAGGAGCTCTCCGCCACCATGGAAGGTTAGCTACCCTGTTGGAGACACCATGCAGAAAGAGAAAGTCACCTACCCAGCCTCCAGGTGTGCCAGTCATTGCAACAGAGTGGCCAGACAGACGAGTAAAGCCATTCAGTTTCTGCTCCAGCCAATCTCCTAGCACATGCAGCCACGTGAGTGACCCCAGCCCCACCAGCTGGGACAGCAAGGAGCTGGCCCTCCTGAGCCCTGCTCAGGTTATAAAATTCTGTGTTTTAAGGAAGTTTGGGGATGTTTAGTTACACAGCAATAGACAGCAGATAGAAAATGCTTACTGGGGCTAGTGAGAGTCCCCAGCTGAAGAATCGATGTGCACATTGGCCTCCATTCTAGGTGACACAATACTGTGACACCTCAGATCTTAAGCAACTTATGTTTCAGGAGATATAGGACTTCTAAGATGTCCTCAAATCAGGTGTAGTTATCCCTATTTTGTAGCTGAAGAAACTGATGTTTAAAGACCAAGCTAGGGTCACACATCTAGAAAATAGAACCAGCTACAAAACAAGCCAGATCGGATTCCAAGGCCTGTATTCCTTCTGAGACAGCATGCTACCCCCCTTAATTATGTGATTCTTCCGGTACCCACCAGCCTGAGGACATTTCTAATATATGAATTAAGTAGGTAGTACTGGACAAAATTTGTCGAGTAAACAAATGTTTCCCCAAATCCCAAGAAGCCCTCATCAGGGTCTTTTGCTTTCTTGCTGCAGAGCACATTCCAGTGCCCTGGGTACTGCCCCCATCCAGAGCCAATCGTAAGGTGTATTTATGTAAGCCAGATCTTTAACCAGCTATTGCAATGTGAGTGCTTTGGATTTTCTGATTTCTTGGTTTCATTGTAATGGAGCACATGGTGGGTTTTAAGCAGTGTGACGTCCAACAGAATTAAGATCTCCCCCCACCCCCGCTCCATCACTTTGTAGTGCAAATTAAAGGGATAGAAGTTTTGCAACAGCAATATCCACAATAGTCAAACTATGCACAGAGCCCAGATATCCAGCAGATGAATGGATAAAGATGTGATATATATATATATACACACACACGCGGGTGCATGAGCACGCGCACACACACACACAATGGAATATTACTCAGCCATCAAAAAAAAAAAAAAAACAAAATCTTGCCATCTGCAATGACGTGGATGGAACCAGAGGGTATTATGCTGAGCGAAATAAGTCAATCATATGATTCTACTGATATGTGGGATTTAAGAAACAAAACAGGATCATAGGGGAAGAGAGGGGAAAAAAAAAAAAAAAAGACAAATCAGAAGGGGAAAACAAACCATAAGACTCAATCATAAGAAACAGGGTTGCTAGAGGGGAGGGGGTGGGGGGGATGGGGGGATGGGGTAACTGGGTGATGGGCATTAAGGAGGGCACTTGATATAAGGAGCACTGGGTGTTATACACAACTGATGAATCCTTGAACTCTAGCTCTGAAACGAATATACTATATGTTAATTGAATTTAAATTTTAAAAAAACGCGAGGGGAAAATAGTTTTGCAATAAATTTATCCGTGGTGGGGGGGCGGCATGCAAGGAGAGAAAGCAGAGGGACAGAGGAATAATTAGACTCTGGAAGATGAACCACTGTGCCTCTTTCAAGACGAAAGTCAGGTTGTCCCTTCAACAAAAACTTGGTAAAGCCCTCCCTCTTTTGACCTTCAGCATCCCAGGAGAAGCTTCTGGAGCAAAAGCCTCAGCCCTGGAGTCTGGATCATTTGACCAACATCTACCTGACCTGCCACTATAGCAGAGGATTTGCTAGGCCAATGAACCATCATTATTTCCAAGCAATTTGCCTGATGCACACGTGTACATTTGGATGGCCTCACAGACATGACTGGTGAGCCTTCCCACGCACTCCTGGCAGCAGCTTGCTGGTGGAATAGGGAGAACGAGGCTTTACTGTCAGACCAACCTGGGCTCAAATCCTGTCTCTACCACTTATTGTGTAATCTTGGACAAGGTACTTCGCAGCTCTGAAGTTGCTCATCTGTAAAACAATACCCCCAAGTGTTGTTTTAAAAGGAGCCCTATCCTTTCTCATTGTCCCCTATCGAAGAAAGGCAGAAACACACCTTGGGTACATTGGTCCAACATGGTTAACCAAATTTGCTATAGAACAAAGGGAAGGGAGGAAGGACAGACCACTAATTGTCCCCCAGTATCCATTCTCCCTTCTTCCTAGGGAACAGATCCACTAGTTACCAAAGCACATGAAACGTGGCCACCACTGCTGCTAGGCATATGGCCACATGACAAAGCTCTGGACTATAGAATCTAAGTGGAAGTATCAGCTAGGACCCTTATAAAGGCTCTTCTAGAGATTTGAGAGTGTGCGTGCAAATGGAGGAGCAGAGGGTGAGGGACCAGCAGACTCCACCCTGAGCACAGAGCCCAGTGCAGGGCTCCATCCCACAACTCCGAGATCATGACCTGAGCGGAAATCAAGAGTCCAACACCTAACTGGGCCACCCAGGCACCTCAAGACTCCTTTAAAGGAGGAGGCCTAGCCCGTTAGTTCTTTCCTCATTTCTGCCAAATGGAATGTAGGTGTGGAGACTGGAGCCTAAGCAGCCATCTTGAACCACGGGGACAGAATCCTAAGGGTGACAGAGCAACAAAGAGTTCAGCAACAAAGGCTGATGATACGAGTTGCCAAACCTGCCCGGTTCCTTTAGTAAGGGAGAAACAAACTTTTCTACCACTATTTTTTCCTGTTACCCACAACTAAACTTAAGCTTTATCAGTACTGGAACTTAACAAGATTGGCGGTAAATTTGCTTTCAATGCTCAAGAATAGGTTTTCCAAGAGTGTTTATTCCCAATTCCTTAAAAATGGAGTCTGTCCTGTTGCCTGAAATGTTCATCTTCAAGCAAGGACACTGTTGGCCCCAATCTAGTGTGCTTGTTAGCAGAATCCATGTCATTCAAAGCTCTTTAAAGTCATCTAAGAATCCCCACGGCTTCTGGACTGAAACAAATTTAAAATGAAAGGCACGGGCGCCTGGGTGGCTCAGTTGGTTAAGCGACTGCCTTCAGCTCAGATCCTGGAGTCCCGGGATCGAGTCCCGCATCGGGCTCCCTGCTCGTCAGGGAGTCTGCTTCTCCCTCTGACCCTCCTCCCTCTCATGCTCTCTGTCTCTCATTCTCTCTCTCTCAAATAAATAAATAAAATCTTAAAAAAAATAAAAAATAAAAAAATAAAATAAAATAAAATGAAAGGCACAACTTGGGAGAACTTGCCACCTCAAACCACATTATAGTCAATGAAAATAATCCTACCTACAGGTTTTAATGTTTACTACGTGCTCAGTGCTATATACTTGACCTACCGTATCTCATTTAATCTTTCCAACAAACTTAGGAGTAGGTATGGTCATTCCTGTACTACAAACGGAACACCAAGGCTATCAGCCACCTCACCAACTGCCTTCCCAAAAACACCATAATGATGGACTCAGTCAGGACTGGAGAGCACCACGGCCCTGCTTCCCCATATGCTCGCATATCTAAAACTGAAGGTGAAGGGAAAAACCTCTGCGAGAGATGTTCCTTTGCAGACATGATTTCCAAGCGTAAAATCCATCACTTGGCGGGGGGGGGGGGGGGGGGGGGGGGGGGGGGGGGAGTCTTTTCTTCTGGTGAGCCCTTACTCCACCTCCCAGCTCACATATAACCTTCCCAATACGGAAGGATTTGGATTAACATCTACGCACTCTTGATTTAGATTTCATTCCAAACCTTATTGATCTATCCAACATTGATAAAGCTTCTCAACTTTGTGTTCGCTCTTAAGATTAGTTTTGAATCATGCATTCGTACCCTCCATCATTTAAAAGACCTGACTGCCAGCTCCAGGATAAATTTAGAGTACAGCAGAAAATTTATCACCCACTTAGTTTGGAATTTGTAGTTGTCTCCACTTGAGTTACCTGGACCTCTATCTAGTAAGATGCCAAAGTCCAGACCCTGATTCAGGTTGTTTCCTGAATTCCACTTAAAACTCTGGATGCGTAAAAATATCAAGTAAGGTAAATATTTGCCCCAAAGAGGATTTGATGTTAGACAAAATATACAGACTTTCATCCTAAAATACGTTATCCTGAAATACAGAACCTCTCTCAAAACAGTACTAGTAAATAAAACACCAGAGCTGAAAATGTTCTTACGCTGAAGCCAAAGTACAAACTGAATTCGCTGATGGTGCTGTAAGTGGTTAATGGCTAAAGATTCCTGGACATTAACAGCAGAGGATTAAGGAGATCTCTGAGAGAGAAGAGCTGCAGTCCCTCAAGGAAGACTGTCTGCCTTGAGTTTGCTTCCCTTAGTCTACACAGTCCCAGGAATCTTCCATCTGTAGTAAAATATACCCAGAGCGCCTGGGCCAGGGCAGCGGCTATGGCTCGCAATTGAAAAAGGAGCTATCTCAAGCCTTGTGTTTGTCCAGAAGTATTAGAAACTGTTTGGTTTTGCTCTTTCAAAGCTGGCACGCACAGTCACCTTAAAAGAGACAATGTAAGCTGCTCTGGAGGGCTCTGTGCTCACCAGCTCAAGATCAGGGAGGGAGACCTCTGGAGCCCATGAACTAATAACCCCAGGCACACCGAGGCCACTGATGCTCACACACTTTCCTTGAGACCCATGGGAAATCCGTTATTTGCCAAAAAGTGAACCAAGTGTATACTACGTGCTGGGCATTGTTCTGGCTGCAGTCTGAACTAGACAAAACTCCTGTCCTCATGAAGTCTACCTTCTAACATGGAGACAGGAGTCAATACATAGTCTGTAATGTCCCTGCTGTAGAGACCTTGGATTCTGCACCCACGTCCACAGGGCAGCCACCATTTGGTACAGAGGGCTTCTCATCACAGGCTGATGAATTGGGGGCTCCAGGAATAGAATGGGCATTTGCAGGACAAAGCCAAAACTGCTGGTGAATGAACACCCCAGAAGTGACCCCCAACCATAAAGGAACAGGGGTGGAGAGATTTACCTCTCTGCTCTAAATCTACCCTCCACTGGCCTTCTGGGATGCCAGAGCATCTTCCCCTTGCCAAATGCCATTGCATTAAGCTTCCCTGATAGAAGGTTCTGGAAAGACCCTGGAGGAGGAAGGGGCTGCTCCTCCTGGTTCACAAGTCGCTCCCCAGGGAGTTTTGCAGCAAGGCATGTTCCCCCGGGGGCCACTTCCCCTGGCACCCTAGAGGATAGGTGCCCAGGGAATGCCACAGGTACAACACCTCCGCATACTTCCCGACCTTTTGGCGTCAGCCTATGCCCTCTCCAGTTAGATCTAGATTTTTGCCCTAATGGGGGCAGGAAGGGGGGGTGGAACCCTTTCAAGGGTCGTTCCTTCCCTGGGGCTCTGTCACAGCTCTAGACACCAGGACCATTACCCTTTGTCTTCTTGTGTTCTTTATAGTTCTTACACCTTAGTAGGTAATACCTACTAAGTTAATTACACAGTTAATTAAATTTTCCCTGTTCAAGTTACAGTATGGTTTGTCTAATTGGACCCAGACTATTTTAATGACTATTTCCTTTAATTCCTAGCTCAAAATACTAGAAACATGCCCTCAAGCCTCCTAAATTCTGAATTATCAGCTTCACCTAGAACACCTGGATAGGTTTCTGGATGCTTGAAAACAAAGACCTTTCCCCTAACAATTCCACATTTAAGAATCTATGCTTCTCTGAATAAGCAAAACTGAGTAAACAATGTTCATTGTAGCATTATTTCTACCTCAGCCTCTTTTATAAAGGTTTATAACTTGTATTACTTTATTACTATTATTTTGCAGAGGAGGAAGGTACAGGGGCAGGGGGAGGGAGAATCCTCAAGCAGACTCCCTGTCCTGTGTGGAGCCTGACACAAGGCTCCATCTCACGACACTGAGATCAGGACCTGAGCAAGGCTCCATCTCATGACACTGAGATCAGGACCTGAGCCAAAAATCAAGAGCCTGATGCTTAACCATCTGATCAACCCAGGAGCCCCTCACCTTTCACCTTTCTAAACCCAAATGGGATATGAAGTTGATGAGAACAGGTACCATTCAGCCCTGTTCATCACCACACCCCCTCCGCCACGAGACTGGATGAGGTCACCTAGGGAGCCAGGGTACAAGAAAGGAAAGATCTAAAACCAGGTGGGGGGGGGGGGGCACGGCAAGAAAAACAAGAGAAGCTGCCTCTATGCACCTACCTCCCATCCAGTAGTGGAGATGGGCATTATGGAACTAGAATGTTTTACAGAGCAGCAATCCCCACAAAGGGCATCTGGTACCAAGAAGGTAGACGAGAGGGCAGAAAAGTACAGGTGAAGAGAGGGGCCGACAACCCCAGACCCACCGGAGGTCCAGCAAATCGAACTGGCTTAACATCCTAACACGTAAGGATCCTTCAAGAAAAGCCAAGGGGGGTGCCTGGGTGGCTCAGTTGGGTAAGCAACTGCCTTCAGCTCAGGTCACGATCCCGGACTCCTGGGATCGAGTCCCACATCGCACTCCCTGCTCGACGGGGAGTCTGCTTCTCCCTCTGACTCTACCCTCTCTTGTGCGTGCACGCGCTCGCTCAAATAAATCTTAAAAAGAAAAGCCAAGAAGGTGTACCGATTCTGTACGTGAATACTCCCCAGAGGGGAGGGTGGGGATGTGCATGCAGCGGGAGGGGAAGCCGCCGCACACCTAGGAGGTGCGGCTGGGCAGCGCAGACCATCAACATCATGGGCCAGAGTAAGTGAGGTCACCCGCAGCTCACCGACTAAACGAGCAGTATGGAGAAGGCCCCGGCAGGGAAATTTGGGAGGCCCAGAAACCCGCCCTCCTCTCCTCCCACCTGTGAGCAGTCACCAGAGGGGCCCCCTGGGGGGGGGCGCTGCCAGGAGAACGAGGGCCACAGCCGGGTACCACATTGAGATGGAGAAAATCTCGAATCCACCTGGGAAAAGCCCCTGGATGTTTACTTGTGAAAGGCCCAGGACTAAGTTCTCCCCCACTTATGGGAATGAAAATTTCCTTCATGAACTGTGGGTTCTGCTGCTGTGTTCACAGATTTTGAAGATCCTTATAACAGTTCAATTTATACCTCTTACATGTGGCCTTGAGTGCTTCCTGAGCTGTAGTTGTGTAACATTGGATACAACTGCTCCAATTCTCAAATTTGGTTACTATATTTAACATTTCTCTTTGTCACCTTGCTTTTATATTTAGCTCCATTCTAAGCAATAAAATGTTACAGGTATGTCATGCTCATTTTATTGCATACCTTAAATACCTATTTATACCTGTTAAAATAAAAGGTCTGATCTTTAGGCTAAAGTCCTCTTCTACACCATTGATAAATGTAACACATTTGGGGAAATGTATTACTACAAGATGTGTAATGTCCTTCATTATTTCCAAATCACAGTGAAGGACTTGCAGGTTCTCTGGGAAATGTCAGAAAGGCTAAGGAGGATTCTGAACTGTTGGCATTTTCCTAATGGAAAGATACTCTGCCCTATTTTAAGCTTTTCTCTTCAAACAAATGATCACTGGAGACATTTGGAAATATCAAGAACAGAGCTGCAGATGCTTCCATTTCCCTTGTAGAATCTCCATGTCCCCCAAGCGAGGTCAGCTGGTACAGAAGGAGATCCATAATTTTTGGTGCTCTAAAGTTAAAGAGATTAAGGCAATTACGATATGTGAACAAAATCCAAGCACATTGCTGTATTTTGTGGAAATATTAAAATAGAAAACCAGAACCTGGGTCCCCCGTCTCACCTCTGCCATTTACAGGCTGAGCTGGGGACCTGCAGGTAAACCACTCCCCATCTCCGGAATTCAATTTTTCTTTTAGGAGTGGGCTAGATTAGACTGGAGCCTCTTAGGCTAACACTGGACAGACATTATGGAGTAATACCCTAACAAGAACACAAAATCAGCAGTATTACTCAATTTTTCTAAATTTGGTTATTCTCCAGGAAAAAAAAAATAGCAACCACGGGACCATGTGGTCTCTAAGGTATATTCAGAAACCGATATTCGTTCCATGGTTTTGAGTCCACTATCCATGAAGAACACTTCAGAGGGGCAGCTCCATAGTGAGGAGGCCCCAGGGAAGGGGGGGGGGGGGAGCTAGGAACAACCGAGGAAAGTATCGTACCCACCCGGGACAGAAAGAATAGGGGGCCTTTCTCCTGCCCTGGGAGAAGAAATCTGCCCTTGAATATATGAGCACTAAAAGCTCACCTCAAACATGGTGCCACACCTTCGTTTCCTTGCTCATGCTTCCCCTGGGGACACGCAGACTCCGCGCAGGAGCACTGGGGAGGTTAATTCATCTGGTCAAGCTTAGTCTGGCCCTGTGAGCTTGGCAGCCTTGGGTTCCAGGCACGGATTTCCTCAGAAGTAATCTTTTTAGGTTTTCTGCTCCACAAAACCCGTTCAACACAGCGATGTAAGGCTTTGTATTGACGAAGGCAAGGCCTTCAAGGTGCACAAAATGGCTCAAAGATTTACAGTTGCCTGAGTTTTCACTTCTTACTCCTTTAACTATGGTCTTGGTCTTTTAAGCTTGACAAGTGTATCTCCCTCTGCATGCATTCATGTCCTGTAAGCCCTTGTTGCTGTTGTGTTAACTGCCTCAGAATGGAAGTTTCCTGGCACAGGGAAGAGTCCGTCCATAGGAGTCACCTTTGTATGTCCCACCTGCCATCTGCAGGGGCTGCCCAATCCACAGATTCAATTGCATGGCATTTCATTTTAGGACAGGCTTATGCAGACACGGTCACATTGGGGCCACACCAAAGCCCTTCTCCAGACTGGCCCTTAGGAATCATGGAAGGGGGACCCAGTTCCCCTGCAGCAGCTAGAATGGGAGTGAAGGGAACCCTTACCCCCTTGAAATAATCTTGGGCTCAGAAAGGAGGACCCTTATCCAGACCAAGCCCAGGTGTTCCAGCATGCAGGGCTCTTGCCGTCGACTCCTGGCCTCGCACTCAAGGCTGTGCACAAGGCAGCCCAGCACCCCTTCCCCACCCACGGCTCCCTCCACACCCCCTGGTGCTCCAGTGAGAGCGGACACCCAGTACCACCATTTCCAGTACTTTACATTTGTACTTTATGCTTATTTCACACGAACAACCCTGCAAGAAAACAGGACAGCTACCACCATTTTACAGATGGTGAAACAATTAACTTGCCTGAAATCAGATTTCTAAGCACTGGAGCCAATATCCAAACCCAGGGAAATGGCCAGCTCCCTCACACAGCTTGGAAAGGTACTCCTACGCTGAGTGCCTGAGCCCACTTTAGCTTGACCCTGCTTCAGCTGATTTTCATGGAAAACCACAAGCAAGATCTAGCCACAAAGCCCTGGGACTCCATCTGGTTTAATGCCTTCTGTGGGTGAACGGCAGGCCAAAAAGTCACCACCAGAAAGGAATAGATTTAAGAAACATGGCTGAAGCCAGCTCAGATAGCCTGGGAGTACTGGTCCCCAGGGCCGGCCACCCCCCCTCCCCCAGGCTGTGGGCCCACAGTGGCTGCCCACTCCGTGGAGCTGCAGCCAGCCAGAGCTGTGCCCCTCCACTAGGAAGGGCATGTGTGACAGGGGCTATTTCTCTGTATAGTTTATTACTAACTTGCAAACTTTTGCTTATACTATTTGCAAGTGAATCTGAAAGGTCTGGTTTGTCAGTCTATCCAGGGGGGACAACGTCTTCATATACATACACGTATACATGCACAATTAAACTGGGCAATTCCTAGTGCCTGCCTGTACTTTCCTGAAGGTGCTTCCTCCACATAAGTGGTCCTTAAACTATTAAGACTCCAGCTCAAAGGCCACCTACTCCAGAAAGCCTTCCTAGATCCCTTCAGACAAAATTTTCCCCTCTCTAAACGCTAAGAGCTTTTTGCTTTAGCACCTTTCTGATACTTTCATCTTCTATGTGTGCTACTCAGCTCCCCCCGATCTCCTGGGAGGATGGAGTACCTACCTATGCCCTCCATCTCCATAGTGATTAGATCAATGCCAATCAATAGACATTTGATGTTTTGGTAATTCTGGTCCCCAGTGATGGCTGTTAGAAATTAGACTCTAATTATCAGTCATGATCTCTGGTGAGGGTTAAAAACAAGACACACGAAGTGCAAATAAAAGTGAAGATTTCATTCAAAATGAGAAATATTAGCAACACAATTCACATACAAGATTATAAATCTGCATTAAGGACGGATACAATCAGATCAAGCCAAGAGCCTACGGTTCTCTCCAACTTACTGCTGGAAACAGCCTTAATTCTTCTGGTATAAACCCATTCATTGACCAAGTCTTTGTACGTATATCAACAGGGAAAATTTTGACATTCTTTCCTCAACCCTGCCACCCTCCAGTGATATTGGTGGAGACCTTAAAATATGTAAAAATATTCAATGCTTCGATTATCCTCTGGGAATTCTAACCATTGTTTTCATGTACAATTTCTTGGTGTAATTTTTCCCCCAAGAGAACATATCAAAAGAAAGTGTGCATAGATTTACATATGTTATTGCTAATGAACCTCCCAAGAAAATAGCCCTCCATTCAGGTGGAAACCATCACTTTAAATCAAAGCTTAATGACGATCAAAGTATTTTTATAGAGTTACAGAAGAATGCTAGGGTATAAGTAAAAGGCAATTGGGAAATAGTTGCAATTTTGATAAGTGACTACTCACCTGATGGCCGTGTGAGCACGTTCCAATCTCTATTATGCTTTATCTACCATTTTGTCTGCCCAGAATGTGTACACCCTTATTAGGAAGTAATTCCAAGACAGTTTTGGGGAAGGTGGAGGGATGGCCCGATCTTTCATCATGGATGCCAAAGAGCTGGCCATTCCCTCCCCCAGTTACCTGGCTCCAAGAATGTAGTCAGGTAAGGATGAATCTTGGCGTCAGAGGGGGATTTACTAAAGAGAATCCTATAAAAGTTTCTAAGATAGGTAGCGTCTCAAATTAGGATAATAGTGTTGTGGGTAAATTTTTAAAAAGTCGATAGTTTAAAAAAAATTTACAGGTGACTTATTAGCATGTTTAGGATTGCTTCAAAGTACTCCAGCAAGAGAAAAAAAAAAAAAAATTAGGTGGAGGATAGGTAAGGTTGGCAGAATTGTAATAGGGAACCAAGAACGGATTCATGAAGATTCATTGTACTCTTATGACGTAGGCTTGAAATTTTTCATAAAAAGTTATTTTAGAAGTCTGAGAGTATTGCAGGCAATGTCCGGTCAATGTGTCAGAGGCAAACACCTGGTGACACCAGGGTCACCTGCCTGGAGCCACGCTTGGCTAATCTTGGTTGCTGCCCATTTTCTGAGCTGGGTTCTCCAGTCTTCCTGGAGATTCAGTGAACTACCCAATGCCCCACAGCACATTTCTTCCCTGCTTACGTTCCTATTGTTTGCAACCAAAAACTTGAATGTTAAGACCTAGTAGATTTAGGACTCCAGAAGACTTTCAGATCGTCTCACCCGATAAGTGCAACTAGTTAACGTGAAACTGGACCCACAACAGCAAATAAATTATAGAAACACAGCTGTTCTCCCCTCCCAAACACATGACTGGCTTTGATAATCAGTCTTACTAATTACTTTCCTGCTACACCTGTCTATGACGTCAGACTCAACATGGGCTCCGGGCAGCCATGACCTAACATAAAGGAGGAATTCAGTATTTGCCACTCCCAAGCAGAGAAAACTCTACCACTTTTCCCTAAAATGATCGTAATTTTAAACTGATTACAAATGAGTTTGATTACTGTGCCTGCTTTTCTCCACCTTCCCTTTCCCAGTTGCAAAGGTATAAAAGGCAAACATTTAGTAGAAGTATCAAATTCAAAAGACAACTGTAATACAAGATCTTTAGACCTGAAGGGTTTTAGAATCCCTTCTGTTCAAGTTCATCTCTGCACCTGGGAGTTCCTCGGTAAGATCTGAAACTGGTTCTGAACATAGAGAGCAAAGAGAGACCAGAGAAAATTGTGTTACAAGCGCTCCAGATCTTAACCTGCACCCTCCTAGTTTTGCAAACCGGCACGCTAAGCTTCCCAACTTATCTTGCTCTCCCACCTTAGCTCTTCTTCGAACTTTCTAACTTGGGTTTCAGCTCCTGGGTGGGCATCAGTGGCTAAACCGCCCCCAGGAGATGCTAGCCCTCCAGGCGCCACCTACTTCCCTTCTCCGTCGTGCACTTTGTGCAAGCCGTCAAACGCGCACCTTAAGCTAGGGGGTGGTTCCGGGGTGCCCCCCTGTTCACGTGGCGGTCCGCAAGCACCAGGAAGACCACCCCTCCCCCCACATAGAGACGTAGAACCTACCCAGAATTCACCCCCTCCCACAGATACCATTCTTCCAAGCCTAGTTTCTTTCGTCTCCAGCTAGCTCACCACTTACCAGCCCTAGGGGCTCCCCGGGTGAAACCTGAAACTGCCCGAGTACACCAACAGCAAGGAGAAAGCCAAGAAAGAGAGAGGCCACGGCAGTTCGGTCGCTTGGAAGTTTAACTCCAACAGAACTTACCTACCAGGCTGGTCCTAGGCGGCCGCGAGAGGAGCAGCTCTGTACCCACCAGCTGCCGTCCTACAGTTTCTATAGCGGCCTCACGCGGGTTCAGGCCTGTGTACCATCCAGGTGGGCTCAACAAGGCTGTGCACCTGAAGCAGGTTCCAGCTGGGGAAAGTGAGAGGAACTCACGTTCCAAGCACAGGGGAAGGGGTCAGGAGCCTCTGATTGCCCCCACCCAGCTCGCAGGCAAACCCGGGGTCATGTCCTCTCCGTGACCTCCTACAACAGTATCTTCTAAGTGGTTTGCCACAACCACAAAGCCCTGCGTGCACACACTATGTTTCATGGTAGGGCTTTTTAAGCCCTCTCAAGAACAGCGGGGCTCAAGATTTGGCATTTCCCAGCGCAAGACGAGGTACCAAATTGCATACTACAAATTCTGGCTTCTAGAACTTTCCTACTGTAGAGCAGAAAAGAGTAAACAGGATGAAGACTAGCCCTGCCTCCCTCGCCGTGAAATTTAAAGAAGCCCCCATGAACAGAAAATTTCTCATTTCTTTTTCAAATTGATCTACAAGTCTTATTTGTTTAAGTATAACAACAATCACTCTTCCTCAAAAGTTCAAGAAGGAAGCCCAGCTTCCGGCCCCACTCAATTTGCCCCTAGGAGCTCCACAGCCCCTGTTGGGTTGGAGCATCTATCCACCAACTCCTGCCCCCCAGTGGTTGTTGGTGACTGGGGGGACACCAGCTCCCACCCACTTCCAGGCCTGAGCACTTGTGCTGAGCAAGCTCCTTGCACTTTGGAGAAGTACCTAGGGCAGAAAGCTGACACTCCTGAGTGCTCCAGGTGGGAGGTGGTTGCCTGAGAGCTTCCATCACACCACAGCTGAGCGCAGAGGTAGGCTGAGGGCACGCAGCACGGGACACCAACGGCATCTGCTCCGTGCCTCCTAAATAATCAAGTTCTAACAGGTGTTAACTATTTATGATGTTCCGTGAGTGCCTCAGGAGACAGCCATGATATCTAATCACAGAACAATTTTATAATTTAAAAGGGATTTGATTCTCTTCTCTGTCTAGACAGAAAATACGTTGGGAGAATGACTCAGACCCTGTATATTTAAACAGAACACTTCATGTGAACCTGAAGTTAAGATATGTTAGTCTCTAGTGTGGAAAGTCAGATTAATACACATTACTTTGCAGGGAAACTAATTAAATTTTTCTATCTTCCTTCTTGGCCTCTATCAATTAACTGTAATTTAAACTTTACCTGGGTCTTTCCATGGAGGAAATAAAGCACACAACCGAAGTCCTAGAAAGCAAATACAGTGTTCCTAGGGGGAAACTCTTAACGTACGAGATAAAAGCTGAGAAACGTGGGTAGTTTGCAGTTCAACCAATTTCAAACTCTATTATTCAAAGAGGATAAAGCCTAGACGGTACAAAGAACTTCACAAATATGCTGGCCCACATTATTCATTTCAAGGAGATATTAATGAAATTCATATTTCTCAAAATAAAGAAAATCAAGCAGAGAAACAGATCAAATCACAGGACAAAGAAAACTTATCCCACATAGCATTGCTCCCTAGGCTTTTTCTTATATGAGTTCTGGATGTTCCTGTAGGCTAACCAAAACGCGAGTTGAAGGAACAATCAGAATGAGAGCTAACAGAAGACTTTTCTTGAAAGTTAGTGGGACTTCAACCAGCCCTGCACAGCCTGTGGGAGCTAATGGGGTGACATCAGCAGAAATAACTCATTTTTCTTGGGTCATGCACCTGTAGGGCACTTTAAGTGTTTTTTAGAGTTCCCAGGGATATCTCAGGTGAGATCTCAGATATCATATGGACATGTCCAGCCCATGTGAGTGCTGTTATTGTCCCTCTGCCTCCTACCAGATGTCCCCCTTCCTATTACAGCTGAACTCCTGGGACCCCCTAGACACCAATGCTGCACAGTGGTCCCCGCCCTTTCTCTTTTGCTCTGTTGTAGGAGTGTCAAAGCTGTGTGGCTCGTGCCCTAATGTCTTAGAGAAACAGTCTTGTCAGATTTTATGTATAGCACACCTGTCCTCCAAGGGACTGCCATCTTCTGTGAAACCTAAGGAGTAAGGACTTGGACAAGAACCAAAATGACAAACCCTTCTAAATCATCTCAACCACATCTCTGTGGCTCTGGATGGTTCAAGACTTAGTGCCTCCTTCTCCCTTCTCCCTTCAGGTAGCTTTCTTTCCAGGAGGCACCATATTCCCTCCAGATATAACCAGGTAGTCCTGAATCTCTGTCTAGGGCCCCCTTGATTAAAAAAAAAAAATTGTTTTTATTTTCTTTACTCAATTTTTAATGCATGTTTTCCTTAATAGGCACTTTCTCTACCCAATTGCTCAACGTTCATGTACCATTCTCAGGGGATCATGTTAAAATGCAGATTCAGTAGATCTGGGATGGGGCTCAAGATGCTACCGTCTTAACAAGCCACCAGGTGATACTGTGATGCTTATGCTCCTGATCTTGGACCAACCCTTGCAAAGCAAGGCACCCAGTATTTACTATGTAAATGTGACACACCCTGGCCTTCCAGGAGGTTACAGTATGGCTAGAAAAATAAATGTATCCCTATATGGTCAGTAGTACAAGAAAGCATATGTCTGAGAATAAAGTACCTGTTCTCAATAATGCCCAGATTATGGCCCATGACCAAACTCATATAAATATGCACAAGAGCAGGGGTTCTCAAACTTGAGTGACCATCGGAAGCACCTGGAGGGCTTGTTGAACACAGATTACTGGGCCCCACCCTCAGAGCTCTGTCTTAATAGGTCTGGGTTGGAGCTCAAGAATCTGTATCTCTGACAAATTTCCAGGTGATGCTGATGCTGCTGGCTTAGGGCCCACACCTTGAGAGCCTCTCCTCTAGCAACCCCAGGACCAGAAAGCCTCCTGCTGAAGGGACAGATGCCTTCTAGTCATCGGTGTGAGTGAGGATAAATTACTCCTGGATGCCTGCCCACCCCTAGCCCCGACAAGACTTTTAAATAGAGTCCAGACCTCCGAACACATGCTCCCCTGACAAACTCATTCACGAGAACCTTTCAATGTTAATCTCCATCCTTTTATCTTTAAGCTGAGTCTTTGTGTTTAAAGATTTTTTGTGTGTGTGGATTACTTGTAGAAAACATACTGTTGGGTTTTTTGTTTCTTGAATACACTCTCCACTCTGACAATTTCTGTCTTTTGATTGGCATACTGAGACCATCTAAATTTAAAGTGACAAATGGTATATTTGGATTAACTTCCACCATGTTTGTAACTGTTATCTATTGTTGCATTTGTTCTTTTTTTTTTTTTTTGGTCCCTCTTTCCCTTCCTTCTCGGGTTCTAATTGGCATTTCATGTGATTCAATTTTATCTAATCAGTGTATCAGTTGTATTTCTTTTTTTTATACTTCTTTTAAAAAAATATTAGTGGTTGCCCTAGAGCATACAATATACATATTTAACTTATCTAAATCTACTCTGAAATAACACCATACCTCTTCATGTGTATGTAATATAGCTCCTGATAACAAAGTATTCCCAGTTCCTCTCCTCTGTCCCTTGTGACATTGCTGTCCTTATTTTCAATTATCCATATGCTAATGATCACCCAATTGTTATTATTATTTTCAAACAGTTATCTTTTAGATCAATTAAGAATAAGAGAACAACCGCTTCTAGGCCTTTTGGCTAAGATCAAGTGTAAGAATAAGAAAACAAGGGGCACCTGAGTGGTTCAGTCGGTTAAATGTCCAACTCTTGATTTCCCCTCGGGTCATGGTCTCAGGGTTGTGGGATCAAGCCCCAGGTTGGGCTCCACACTCAGTGGGGAGTCTGCTTGAGATTCTTTCCCTTTGCCCCATGCCCCGCTCACATGTGTGCACAGGCTCTCTCTCTCTCTCAAATAAATAAATAAATCTTTAAAAAAAAAGAATAAGAAAATAAATGACTTTATTCCTTTGCCAATGCTCTCCCTTTCTTTATGTAGATCCAGGTTTCTGACATATCATTTTTCTTCTGCCTAAAGAATTTCTTTTAACTTTTCTCACAGGACAGGCCTGGTGGTGATAAATTTCTTCAATTTTTGCTATTCTGAAAAAGTCTTTACTTCTTCACTTATGAAGTTAACATTTTACTGGATTTAGAATTCTAGGTTGGAGAGTGTTTTGAGTAACACCTTAAATATTTCAGGGGCACCTGGGTGGCACAGTCAGTTGAGCATCCGGCTCTTAGTTTCAACTCAGGTCATAATCTCAGGGTCATGAGATCGAGCCCCACGTTGGGCTCCTCACTCAGTGCAGAGTCTGCTTGAGATTCTCTCTCTGCCTCTCCCTCTGCCCCTCCCACTTGTGCTTGCTCCCTCTCTCTCTAAAATAAGTAAATAAATCTTTTAAAAATTTTATTTCATTCCATTCTTTCCTTACTTGCATGGTTTCTGGATTAGGAATCTAGCATAATTCTTATCCTTGTTTCTCTGTAGGTATGTGATTTCCCACAACCACTACCCACCCACTAGCTTCTTTCAAGATTTTCTCTTTGTCTTTTATTGTCTGCAATTTAAATATGATATGCCTAGATGAGAGGTGTTTTTTGTTTGTTTGTTTGTTTATGGGAGGTTTGTTTTGTTTGGGGTCAAGAGTAGGGTGCTCATTTAACCTGCATGATGTTCTCTGTTCCTGGATCTGTGGCTTGGAGTCTGTCATTTATTCTGGAACAGTAAATGGAATGTTATCAGCTGTTATTACATCAGATATTTCTTCTGTTTCATTCCCTTTCTTCTCCTTCTGATAGTCCAATAATGCATGTGTTAGATTTTTTGATATTGTCCCTTAGTTCTTCAATGTTCAGTTCTGTCTTGGGTTTTTTGTTTGTTTTCATACTTTTTTTCTCTGTGCATTTCAGTTTGGAAAGTCTCTATTGACCCATGTTTAAGCCCAGTAATTCCTCCTTTGGCTGTTTCTAGTCTGCTGATGAGCCTACCAGAGGCAGTCCTCCTCTCTGTTACACTGCTTTTTGTTTTCTAGCATTTCCTTTTGATTCATTCTTAGAATTTTTCCCTGCTTACATTAGTCCTCTGTTCTTGCATGTTGTCCACTTTTTATATTAGAGCCCTTAGCATAGTAGTCATAGCTATTTTAAATTCCATGTCTGATAATTCCAAAATTTGTGTCATATTTGGGCCTGGATCCAAGGATGGCATTTTCTCTTCAATATGTGTATTTTGTTTTGTTTTGCCTTTCAGTATGCCTTGTAAAAAGCTAGACATGCTATATCAGGTCATAGGAACTGAGGTAAATAGGTCCTTAGTGTGAAGATTTATGGTCACTGGGTAGGAGTCAGGTTATGTTTAATGTTTGCTTCGCTGTAGGTGCTAGAGGTTTCAAACTCACCTCACATCCTTAGTGTTGTCTCCCCTCTTGACTTTAGGCTTCCCTAAGTACTCCTCCTCCTCAGAGAAAGTCTGTATCTTTCAGGTCTCTCAGCTGTAATCTACTGTTACTACACTGGAGCCTTTGTGTGGTGGCAAAGTGTGGGAGGAGAAATGTTCTATAACCTTATGATCAAATCTCAGCACTTTAGTGGGCCTAGGGCCAAGGGCTGTGAACTTCACAAGTGTTTCTCCAAAGTGTAGCGTTCTCCCACTGCCTTCCCTGGCTGTAGCATTTCTAGTCTATTTCCTTGATGCCTTGACCTCTGTTGACTGTGTTTTACCCTCTTAGGGAGACAGGAAAGCTAGAGGAGAATGGAGTGGAAGGAATATGTTTGTCCCAGGTGTGAGAAGGCCCTGACAAAATCTTTACCTCTAGAGAGTAGGCATATTGAAGAAGACTGTGGGCATGTTTCACAATGGCAACTTTCCCCCTGCCAGAGCTACAGAGGATCTTCCTCGGATATCCACCACAAGAACCTGGTAAGGGGGAAGCCTGGCTGGCTCTGTCAGAAAAGCTTGCAATTCTTGATCTCAGGGTCATGAATTCAAGCCCCACATTGGGTATAGAGATTACTAAAAATAAATAAACCTATTGTCCAATTCCCAGTTCTTAGATTAAGTATCTGATTCAAATATGAAACATGATTAGAAACTAGAAATATAAACTAAATAAAGAACGAGGTATATTTGTACTCACACTATGTTCACAAAATTAGAAACCAGTGGAGTGGAGAGCATGGAGGTGCAAAGCATAGGCATTTGATCACCTGACACAGCTGTCACTGTGTCCTCTTAGAAAAGTCCCTCATTGGCTCCTCTCGAAGTTTTGGCATCCTTGCCAGAAAATGGGAACAATGATAGCACCTGTTAATGAAAATTCACCTATTGTAATGAAGATTGAATGAGGGAACCCATGAAAAATTCAAGGCAGTATCCAACAGACAGTGAAAACTAAATAAGTTTTCCTTATTGCCAAGTCCAGTGTCATTGTGCATGCCTGAAACATTCGAAATATATCAGTTCTGCACCTATTCAGCCTATAACCAATACAGGCTTCGAACCTAAGATCTCAAATTGCCTTGTACTTTATGCCCCTTTTGGCTTTTCCCGCCCCATTGTTTCTTTAAGCCTTTAAGTTACTGGTCAGAGTTTTGACCTTTTTTTTGACTTCCTATTTCCTTTTGTTTCTCCTATTTAGAATTCCACCTCCAGTTTGAACTTCACAGAAGAATTTCAGCTTCACTAATGTTTATGACCAGCAAATCCCTAAACAGAATTTGTGTTGCCTTTCAACCTCTTTTCCCATGGGGAGACCCACCCCACCTGACCCAGCCCTGGCCTTTGGATCTCCCACCCACGTGGCAAACCTCAGTTGGTGACATCGTAATCTGTAAGCTCTTTCAAAAAGCAGTACAAAAGTATATATGGAGAGCTTAAATATTCATCCCTCTGGTTTAGTAATCTCACTTTTGAAAGTATATCCCAAGAAAATAGGGATAAAACCATGGCACACAACATTTTTCAATACAGCCTTATTTATTAAAGTGATAAATTAGAAACAAACTAAAAGTCCTACAGTAGAAGAATGCTTAATTAACTTATAGCACAAACACTCCACGGAATATTATGCAGTCATTGAAAAGAATAATGAGAAAGAGTACATAGCAACTCAGAGTAATGCTTATGAGTTAAGTGAAATAGCCAGGGATAAAACTACATACTCTGTGTGATTGCAATTATATAAAAATATGGGTTCCTATAGAAAGAAATAAGGAAATACTCAAAAAGGATATTAACTATGTTAATGAGATTAGTAATGGTTCTCTTTTCTGTTTTTTAACTTTCCAGAGTATTATTACATTGTTTTTAAAATGAAAAGAAGTTCCTTATAAAATAGGGCGCCTGAGTGGCTCAGTCGTTAAGTGTCTGCCTTCGGCTCAGGTCATGATCCCAGAGTCCTGGGATCGAGCCCTGCGTCAGGCTCCCTGCTTGGCGGGAAGCCTGCTTCTCCCTCTCCCACTCCCCCTGCTTGTGTTCCCTCTCTTGCTGTCTCTCTCTCTCTGTCAAAATAAATAAATAAAATCTTTTTTTAAAAAAGGTGAAGCTTTCTATTTAAAAAAAAAGTAAAAAGTTCCTTATAAAATGTAAATAGTTACAAGGCCAAACTCAGCGTCCTGAATATCTTGTACTTTTAGCTCAAATGACTCATATTCTAGGCTTAATTTCTCATGTTCAAAGGATGTGCTAGAAGCAAATATTTTTCTTCCCAGATAGAATAAAGGAAGTAATTTAGTTTACTGAGGAAAATTTGACCTCTATGTTGAATTAATGCTATACAAAGATAATGCTCTTACTCCTCTGTGAGCAGGGCATGTGTTTTGAATTGTTTTTCCCCTCATGGGGATAGATTTGAGCTGAACTATTCTATCTCCTTTCACCTTGCTCTCCATTCAGCTGATGATGAAGCATTTGTAAGGCTGGCGACTGGGGGCACTTAGGAACCTGGCCAAGCAAAGCAAATTGACCTGTCCAGTGAGCACATTGAGACCTTGGCCAAATACTCAATTCAAACGAGCTGAACTGAGATAAAATAATGAAATGTGTCTAGGTGATTCTGTGCCAGGCAGGTGAAGCACGTTCTTTGACAATGGAATGATGAATTATCTTGGATACCACCAGATAACATTGTGGGGTGTGTGTGTGTGTGTGTGTGTGTGTGTGTGTTTTAATATAAAGCACCTGGAGAAATAAGGGGCCTTACTCATGCTAATGTACAAAAAAAATAAATCTTATACTGAAAACCATGGTCTATGAGTGTGAAAAGGGGAGCATGTCTAATAATAATCTAAATTGGTTCCCCATCTCCGGCTACCATCCTGCCTCTTTCCCAGCTCCTTCAAACCCACTGGAAGGGTGAACTATACACAGTCTCTCCTTCTTCACACAGGAATCTGTAGGGTCTGCCCTCACCACTATGCTGAAATGATTCTGATTAAGGTTACACATTAACTCCTAGTCGCCATACTGTTTCAGCCTTTGTCTTACTTGACTTTTCCATAACCTGCCTGCCAGTGAACATTCCCTCCTCCATGAGACCTTTCCTCTATCTGCATTCTCCCACTGTGTTGGTCTCCTACTGTTCCAGGTGCACATTTTCATTCTCTCTGTGTGAGTTCCGTTTCTTCTTTCTGCCTTTATGTTGGTGTTCCTTAGCTAGCTGTGACTTCTCTGTCTTCACATACTTTTCCTGGACAAACTTCAAGCATTTCTATGATTGCAACACTCACCTACCTACTGATGGCTTAGAGGTCTGTGCTTCTATGGCAGCCCTCTCTTCTAAGCTCCAGACTTTTGTATGACTAACTTCTTAGACAATCCTCCATAGATGTTCCCTGGGGGTACTTCAACTCTGCTTGTCCACCGCTGAATTTGTCTTGGCTCTCTTCTTCCAAAGCCATTTATTCCTCCAATATTCCTCATCTCCAAGACAGAAACCTGATACAATGCTTGACGCCTTCTTTTCTGGTTCACATCTAAAATGTCACCATGTTCTCTTGATTCTACCTCTTAAATATGCCTCTAATTGCTTACCTGCATATTAATTGCTTACCTAAGTTTGGGCCCTTGTCATCTCTCCTAAAGTATTTCAACAGTCCCCTAACCTGTAGTCTCTCTGCCTCCAGTCTTGCTTCTTTCAATCTCTCACCCATATATTAAAAGCATGGTAATCCTGTCATTACTCAAAATAATTCAGTGACTCTTCCTTACAGAAGAACTGCAATTAATACATGTAGAAGAAACGATGGAAATAGAAAAGCACCATTTGAACACCATAGTAATAGTAGATCCAGGCAAGATCCATGGGTAAATGCTAAAATTAGTGGGCAAAAAATTGAGAAGCTAGACATTTGTATGGTGACAAAGAATGTCCCTCCAAAATATTTAATAATCACAAAGGAAAAATAATAACTTCCCAGTGGATAAACCTGACATACACCAGCTTGGCCATGTGAAAGAGGTTAGCATCACCAATAATAAGCTATCAACACCAAGTACCACCTGATATAACACGCCGAGAAGGGCAAATCACTTCCATAGTATTCTTGCCAAAAAAACCATAACCTCAATCTAATCATGAGGAAACTTCAGACAAACCCAAATCGAGAGACATTCTACAAAATAACTGACCTATACTTTTGAAACATGTGAAGGTCAGGAGAGACAAAGAAAGGCTGAAAAACTGTCACAGATTAGAAAATACTAGAGACATGACAACAAAATGCATGCAGTGTAGTATCTTGGGTGGGATCGTGGAAGAGATTTTTTTTTTTAATGCAGTGGGGAAACTGGTAAAAATCTGAATAGAGTCTATAATCATTTGTATTATACCAATGTGAATTTCTTGGTTTTGATAAATATATAAACTGTTGACATTAGAGGAAGCTTGGTGAATAGCATGTTGGACTTTATACTATTTTTGCAACTCTTATGTAAGTCTAAAATTCTTTCTAATTAGAAAGCTAAAAAAAACCACACAGAGTGTTTCCCAAGTACTTATAAAATAACTCCAACTTCTTTAGCATGACATTTAACATCCCTTGTGGTCTGACCTACTTGTCACGTCTGTCTCCCATCACTGCTCATAACACACCCAAGGTTTCAGCTATACTACACTTCTTACCTTGTACCACTTTTTATAAGCATACACACACACACACACTCATATACACTCACTCAACACACATGAGGCCCACAGACAATTGTCTAATTTTGTCATTAATAGACATAGGGCTAAATTTTGGGTTCCCTGATTCCTAAACCATTGTCTTTATTGAATCAATATAATTCCAGTCTGCTCACTGGGACACCCAAGTTATGACATATGACATGTCATAGCTAAGTCAAGATAGTCAACTTAATTTTTCCATCAGCTTAATTGAACCCTTTGATGGGGAGTAATACCCTATAATGGTGTATGTCACACATGGAATTAAGGACTTTGAACTCATTCATTTCAAATGCAAACACTGCAATCAATTCTCATGAAGCCAAAAATGGGCACACTTATGCACATTTACAAAGTGCATAGTTCTGCTTTTATCAGTCCCATTACAATCCTGTCTAAATCCTAAAGTGAAAATGAATGTCACAGGGAAAAAATTACTGGTGCATATAAAACAGCCTGGCCTAACTTTTTAATATATTCACAAACAGGGATTTCATTCTTTTATTAGTAGTTAGGAAAGGTTGCATTAATATTCAGTAGTTAAAATGTGCCGTTCTAAATTTTTCATAATTTCCCATGGGGGAATAAATTTTTTGGAAAATATTCCCAGTAGGTAAAATGACTTTAATAACACAGTGTCTGTAAAGATGGCAAATAAAATGGCTCGTAGATTTAGGCTTTGGCAAACAGTTGAAATAACTCTTCCTTTATAGACAAGTGTTAGCCCTGCTCGTTGAAGTTGATCAAGATTGGTTAGCATCTGTACATAAGTGTGTATTAATTTTGGGGGTCCTATTCACTTTTAGGGTCCCAAAATCCTTTCTTGAAATCTTTCAAAGGTGACGCCTTAGTAGAAAGAGCAGACAGTACAGGCAGATAGGCCTGAGGAAACTGAAGAGCTCTGAAATAAAAGAAATGAAGACGCTAAATGAAATCCTGGGTTTCCAAGAGCGCCTAAGGGGCTCAGTCGGTTATGCATCTGACTCTTGATTTCAGCACAAGTCATGATCTCAGGGTCATGAGTTCAAGCCCCATATTGGGCTCCACGCTGTGCATGGAGCCTACCTAAAAAAATAAAATAAATAAATAAGTGAATAAATAAATAAATAAAAGCACCTTTGGAGTGCCTGGGTGGCTCAGTTGGTTAAGCAACTGACTCTTGGTTTCCGCTCAGGTCGTAATCTCAGGGTCGTGTGATCAATCTCAGGCAGGCTCCATGCTTAGCAGGGAGTCTGTTTGAGATTCTCTCCCTCTGCCCATCCCCCCATTCATGTGTGTGCTCTCTCTCAAATAAATGAATTAATCTTTATTAATAATAAAGTGTACCACTTATTTAATCTTCATTTATCTGAGAGAGGGAGTGCGGCAGGGAGGGACAGAGGGAGAGGGAGAGAGAGAGTGTCCAAGCAGACTCCCCCTGAACACAGAGCCCACCCCGGGCGCAATCCCATGACCCTGAGATCATGACCTGAGCTGAAACCAAGAGTCAGTCGCTTGACTGAGTGAGCCACCCAGGCACCCCTAAATAAATAGATCTTTAAAAAAAAAAGGAAGAAATTCTGGGTTTCCAATCTCTCTTTTTCCTTTCTCTCTTGGTTGTGGAGATAAAGAGTGACCAACAACCTCTATTTTTTTTTTTAAGACTAGCAACTTGATGTTGCAGAAGGGGAAATTTCTTAATCGAGTGAGGAGAAGAGCTACTAAAGCCATGGAAGCAGGCAAGCAAACAGCAGGACAGAAAGGACTGCAATCCTGTCAAAAGCTTGTCTTCATGGGGTGCTGGAGAGCACCATGGTGCAAGACCATGACACCACATTGCCTGGCCAGAAAGAATTACAGCAAATACACACAAAGCTCATGATGGACTCTTTCCTAGAATTTTCTCACAATCGGGTAAACAACCCTTTCCCTGACAGTGCCATGTCTAAGGATTCCAAACTTTTGAAGTAGGAGCTATTTTTCTGTCTCCCAAAGTCCTGAGGTAGATTTGTAGATCTGGATGCAAGGGGCTGGCAGTTGCCAGACAGGCTCACATTCATGGGCAAAAACATCAGAGAAGGTATGCGGGGAAGATTTGGGGACTGCCCTCCCCCAACAAATCCCTTCTCTGATGGAGAGGTCAGCAGAGTACATGAAAACAGCAACTGTCCTTAAAGTAGTAAAATGAGGTTATGGAAACATATATATTGGGGGAATGTGAAAATAAATTAATGAAAGAGACAGGTGGATAGACCAACAGTGACTAGTCTACATTTATAGAAAAGGTTCTAGACTTATATAACCATTGTATTAACAGTGCTTATCTCTGACCACTGGGATTGTGGGTTGCTTCATTTTAATTATTTTTGATTCTGTTGAGCACTTACTTTTTATATGTCTCTCAGGTAACGTTGGACAGTCATTGGAAGCTCAAGCTCTAGGCAGCATCTTTCCTAGGAAAAAGATTAAACCAAATGATGAAATGTTCCTCCTGGATCTAGGATTTTGTTACAGAACACTAAAGAGGGAACAAAAAAAAAAAAATCAAACAGGGATCTGGGTACCTTGCGAAGTACTTTTATTAAAAAGAAGAATGAGGGCGCCTGGGTGGCTCAGTTGGTTAAGCGACTGCCTTCGGCTCAGGTCATGATCCTGGAGTCCCTGGATCCAGTCCCGCATCGGACTCCCTGATCAGCAGGGGGCCTGCTTCTCCCTCTGACCCTCCCCCCTCTCATGTGCTCTCTCTCTCTCATTCTCTCTGTCTCAAATAAATAAATAAAATCTTAAAAAATAAAAAAAAAAAATAAAAAAATAAAATAAAAAGAAGAATGAGATTTTAGCACATATTTCTGTAGAAATACTGATTTTATTTGACCATTACCTTCCAAATATTTACATACGACCTTCCTTTATTATTTTAATCACTCTTTTAAATGAGACTATAAAAATTACAAATAAATTGCTTTACTGTAAGAACAGCATTATACCTTACATTAATGGAACTCTAAATAAGGAAGAAAATATTAACCCTAGTTTTATTTTAGAGATATTTGTTAACTTACATCTGAAATTCGGTGAAACCAACTGTTGTTCCAAGTTGCCTTTACTAACCTCAACCTCTAAAAAATGTATAGTTGAGTACCATGATCTCTTGCATAAATGGTAAGATAAAGCATTGCTTTATGGTAAATTTATTCAGAGATCTGATTCCTCACAAATAGTGTGTGTCATTAGGACTTCTGAACCAAAAGCCCATGCCTACCACTCAGACTCACAGGCTCACGAGTACCCACAGCCTGGCAATAGGAAGCAAATGCTACATTCCCACTATCTTAATAACTCAGATTTTGTGGCAAATGTGCAAAGTGTCTGGCTCCCATCTGCTATAGGGAACTTGACAGTTCTGAAATACATAATGACTTCTTTCCTTGAAATTAGCCTCAAAGGAGGTTACATATTTCAACTGGATACTAACAAACCGATAGCTTTGAACAAATTCCTTCCTTTTCCTGGAAAGGTCACACTACAGAATGTTAAGATCTCTTAACCTCCCAACTGTCGGGGCCTCAACATTAGAGTCTTTGCCCAGTGTAAACCTGCAAGCTACAAATTTCTATTCATTTCTAAAGCAAGAACTAAAAATAAAATAGTAAATAGAGATAAATGTATGAATGAATGATGAACATAAATGCTTCTACATAAGAAGGATTTGGATCTAAATATTATTCTGGTTTCTCTCGAGAACAAGGCTCAGGAACTCCAACATGCTAAATATTCGAGAGTGTTCTCAGCATCTGTGCTCCCAAGTCCATGTTGATATGAGTGCTGTCTCCATATGTCCCTGTTAAGATATTTATTATAAAGGCTGGAACAGAGAAGGCTCTCTTATTAAATAAATACAATAATGTAAATATACTTAGCTGTAATAGGTAAGCCCCCAAACCCTGTAAACCATACCAGGAGAGGTATCTAGAATGCAGGGCAGGAAGCAAAGCCATGGCATGTTCTGGTTATTACCCCAGATCGAACTTTGAAAATTTCAGTGCAAATTCACTCCAAGGAGAAACTGTATGAAGCACAGACTCATTTATTTTCTGCTGATGAGCACAGCCATGTGAACAGCTGATCAAGTCATCTCTCTCTGCAAAAGGGTGTCAGCAATGTAGTTATGAGTTTCAGTTCCAAATTTCAAAACCACCCTATTTGCTAATGCAATTGTAGGTTTGTTGCCATTGCACGCGGCTAAATATATAAGTGACTCTGTTCTATCTTTTTTTGTCTTACTTAGCAGGAATGGCAAGGAAACGTGCTCTGCCGACCAGAAAAAAAAAAAAAATGTTTGATACATCCATTCGGGAAATGAATGCAATGCGAGGTGATATGAGAATTTCTGGAGAAGTGTCAAAAATCCTTAACAAAAAAAGAGGATGCTGAGTATGTGTTTTGAAATCTGGCTGAGTGAGGAGGGCTGGCAGCAGAGTTTTCGGCTGGTGCCTACTGAGGCTCTACAAAGAAGTCTCCTCTGTGGCCTGTTGACAATGACCCTGTGCTGGTACCGTTTTCAGGGTCTCAAAGCCTTCAAGATAGTCACATAGGGTATGGCATCTATTACAAATTTTTGCATTCTAGCCCTGCAATGGCTCTTAAAGAGATGAAGCATACAGAGAGGAAGGCATACATGATTTGCCAGGTCCAATGCAAAATGGAAATTCTTAATAACTTTTGAACATTTTTTAAAAACAGCAAATGCAGAGCATTAAACCAAGCCCTGGATCCTTCTAAGCAGAGGGCCCTATGTGACCACACAGGTCACACACTTGTGAAGACAACTCTGCCTATACTTCACCCCAAGAATCCATTGTGATTTCTCTGATTTTAGTCCCCTCTCAACTTCTTGCATAGAGACAATGTATGCTCACGCATGTGTGTGTGTGTGTGTGTGTGCACGCGCGTGTGTGTGAAGAACCCAGGAAATGCATTTTGAAAAAAGAAGCGGAGAACACTGACTCTCATTTACTCAGTCTCATTGAGCTCACTGCTGGATTTCCTGAGGCCTTGGACTCCTGAGCCAAAGCATGAGAGGCTCACCTTTAAATGCTTACTGTAGATTATTTTTCAAACATAAAATATTGCCTTAAACATAATAATATCAAATGCTTACATTCATAATACAAAAAGAATATTGAAAGGAGAAATGTTAGCATTTTTACTTAAAGGTATAATAAAAATACAGGGAGGTTAGGCATGAAATATTATAAAATATGAAATGCTAGGAGTACTTTCATTAATATTAACAATTACCATTCTGAATTTAACAGGGTATGATTAGTAATTGAATTGTTTAAATTAATGCTACAGCATAATAGATTCAGAATCTATAAATGACGTAAGATTTTTAATTATTGATATTTTCTTTAAAACCTAAATTACCCAAAGATGTTGCCAACGATCCCATGTTGCTGGGCCTGGTTTTAATGAGGAGTATCTCCAGAACATTGCTTAGGGAAATTCTCTACGAATAAATAAATACAAAAGCAAAATGCCTCAGAGAAAGAATGAAAAGCAAATGGACATTCAATGACATCTAAGCAAGGTTAATTTGTACCCAATTTGTGGCTTTAACACGTGCGGCTAGCGCCACCTATAGAAAAACAATGAAAAACTGTCCTGACAGCCACTAGGCTGTTTCTGCAACAATTGAACTGGATCAAACATCACAACGGAATGAGTCAGCATTTTAGTGAAAAACTGTGGTCTTTGTTCAGTAAACAAAGAGCACTTCTCTAATGAGCCTCAGTGCTGAGCTACTAAAGATTTATTGGAAATGGAAAACGTGGCATATTATCAAGGTTGCTTCTAAGTCTTATCTCAGCCTATTATAAGAGAAAAACACAAGTGAGACAAGCATAACAATTCTACTGGAAAGGAAAAGAGTATTGAGCCTTTTATTGTAATTAAGATACCACACTGCTTGTCCTTTTCTTTTCTGACTCATTTAAAAATATTTTGGGGACATCTGCTTTCTGCCAAGTACTTGAAAATAAAATACTCTGTCCTCAAGGTGCATTCAACCTAATTGGAATAATATACACATATGTATATAAATAATGGAATACAGAATAGGAAGTAGTAAGTATCAAAGACTCATGGCTCAGATAAAACCTGTAGTACCTAGAGAAGGTACTTCCAGCTGGAATATCTGAGAAAGCTGCATGGGAAATGGTATGTGAGCTGGACTTTGAAGAAAGAATTTGATTGGGACAGAAGGGAAAAGTGGCAAGATACAATTTGTATATGAAAGAAAGCAGAGAGAGACGCATTTGGGAGGGTACCCGGGAGCCAGATCATAAGGAATCCTGAATAGTGAAGACTTGCATAGTGTCTGCATGTGTCATGTACCAGTCCACAAGCTTCCTATAGATTAACTCATGTCATCCTCGGAACGGTCATGAACAGGTCAGTACCATATTTAATATCTCAGTTTTACAGATAAGAAACTGAAATACAGTGAGGCTACCTAACTTGACAGAGATTACATAGCTAGGAAGGTTGGAACCATGTTCATCACCACCCCCACCACTACAATAACTATTACTCTTGCTCAGAAGGAGTTTGGACTCAATTCTGTCCAAGATGAAGAAAAATGGAACAGTTCCTGTGTGTGTGTGTGTGTGTGTGTGTGTGTGGTTTTTAAGTAAATAAATGCTCATTATAGAGAACTCAAAAGATGGAGCAAAAAGAAGGGGAGAGACAAACATTGTCCCAGAGACAAACATTGTTCACATTTTATTCTGCTTTATTCCAATGTGTTTTAATTAGCAATAATCGCGCTTCGGATAAACCTCATTGGCTACGATACTGCCACTGCGCAAAGCTATTCCAATGTGTTTTAAAACCTCATGATAACAAAGTAAAAAATAAAAGAGGGGCGCCTGGGTGGCTCAGTTGGTTAAGCATCTGCCTTTGGCTCAGGTCATGATCCCGGGGTCCTGAGATCAAGCCCCAAGTCAGGCTCCCTGCTCCCTGCTCCCTCTCCCTCTGCCCCTCCTCCCTGCTCATACTCTCTCTCTCAAATAAATAAAATCTTAAAAAAAAAATTTTTAATAAAAAAAAGAAAAGAAAAGAGAGTTTAGGCTGGAAAGAAACAGCCTACCTCACCACCCCTGCTCCCTAGTCCCCACCCCCTCAGGCAGCCTTTTTCTAGATCTAACAATTGGAGGCAAAATCTATGGAATTCAAAATCTATGCTATACCTTTTCTCTTAATGTTTGAAAATTACAATATTGCTTTTATATCTACTATTAGTTATCTTAATCATTTTAAATAATATAGTAGTCGTCTGCTTATTCTATCAGCTTGAGATGGTTCATTCTTTCCTTCGCAAAATGAGAATATTAATACCTTATTCATCCCTTCAACTGGCCTCCCTTGACCTTCTGCAACTGCACTTTTCCCTTTACAGTACAAGGCTGTTAACATTTATATTCTCTGCTGCAACTACAATCAAGTCTTTTATTCTTTGTATTTAGGTTGACTTCAAGAGCTAAAAAAACCAATAAACAGCATTTACATTAATATGACTCTAAATAATTTTTTACTGCAGGGCCAAGTATAATGCTAGGATTATATTTTCTTTTTTACAAGCCCAATGTCACAACACTTGGGCCATGGAGAGGAGAATGATCTTGCATGAAGGTGAAATGGGTTCTCTTACGCTCTATCAATTATGTTTAAAATCGTTGCATATTGTATTTTTCTTCAAATTTGGATCACAACAGCTTGTGATCCTATTGTGATTTTGTGTGGGGGGATGGGTTTTAAACTGCCTTTTTTGGAGCCTTCTATACTTCTGTTTCAAGCTGGAATGTTTGTCTCCAGGCCTGTGGCATAGCTCTTATCTTGGATTTGCCTTCACCGCCTTCTTGGACTGGATCCACTGCTCCCTCTTGCCGTCTCAAGTGGATCCAGCCTCTCTCTTGAGTTTCTCCCTTGTTTTTCTAGAGTATATCATCGTGAAACTTCCTAAGAAGTGAGATAGGGAAACTGAAGGACTCCACTAAAATCTGCTTTTTTTCCTCCCTTTCCTGCTTCTCTTCTTGCTAGGACAGGCACCCCCACTTTATACGTACAAATAATGTATGTCCTCCTTGTAAAGGACAAGGCGTTAAAGATTTCTTTGGAGTCTTCCAGCACAATAGATAATATCTAGGAAATGACCAGGCAAAGATGACCAGGGGAAGCCATCTTGTGTGTATTCCAGACCACCAGTGCTAGACATCTTGATGTCAAGACCCCCTGGCTTTAAGAAATAAGCGAGTTAGGGACGCTGAGTGGCTCAGTTGGTTAAGCGTCTGCCTTTGGCTCAGGTCATGATCTCAGGGTCCTGGGATTGAGTACTGCATAGGGCTCTCTGCTCAGCCGGGAGCCTGCTTCTCCCTCTCCTCCCCGCTCATGCTCTCTCTCGCTATCTCTGTCTGTCTCTCTCAAATAAACAAATAAAATCAAAGAAAGAAAGAAAGGAAGGAAGAAAAGAAAGAAAGAAAGAAAGAAAGAAAGAAAGAAAGAAAGAAAGAAAGAAAGAAAGAAAGAAAGAAAGAAAAGAAAGAAGAAAGAAAGAAAGAAAGAAAGAAAGAAAGAAAGAAAGAAAGAAAGAAAGAAAGAAAGAAAGAAAAGAAAAGAAAGAAAGAAAAGAAAGAAAGAAAGAAAGTTATAGAAGACACCTGGACCCTTGTCCTTGTTCTGACCATTTCCTAGATGCCTGAGAGGACACATACATGAGACCACAATCCTTAACAAAAACCTAAGACCCCAAGCAAAGACAAGACTCTCTCTTCTTTCCTTTCCAAGTCTCCTAGATGCTCTGTGTCTGCACTCTCTCTCTACCTTCAGTAAACTCTGCTCTCACTTCCTCCTGACTCACATTTGATTTCTATCCTGTGCAAAGCCTAGGACCCTCTTGGCTGGTCCTGCAGGAACCCCCTCTGGGTCCTGGGACCCAGCCTGCCTATATCATAAGGATTATGCTGTTGATAAGCTTTCTGACTCCATGAACTCACTGCTTGAACCCAATCAGAAGCCAATAAAATAGGAGCCTGAGAAATCCAGCCTACAGAGCCAGTCCCCTGCAATTCAGACCAGAGAGGGGAAGGCAAGGAATCCCTCCCAGAGCAAACTCCTGCCCTCACTCACACTTGATTTGTTTTCTTCCTTGGTATAAAATTCTAGGTCCTCAGTCCTATTCCTTCAGAGCTCTGAAGGCATTACTTCACTGGCATCCAGTGTCCAATATTGTGGATAAGAAATCTGGGGCCTGTCTGATTCTTCTTCCTTTCTATGTGGCTTGTCTTTTCTCCTGCCCATCAAGCCACCAGAGAAAGTGGAAGTCCCAAGCTTCCTATTTGAAGACATTCCCATCCACATCTTTTCATTTCCATTCTCCCCTCAACCTTTCAGCCTATCATAATACTTTACCTCCAGAACAAAGAAAGAAAGCTTTTTGAGCAATTCAAATCCCTGGCGTTTGAGAGGACAGTCCCCAGGATTCCCCAGGAGGATGCACTCACTTGCCCATAGTCCACCAAACCACACATGACCGTGTCAGAGCCTCCTCATAGGTGTTGAATAAATAAATGAAACTATCTGGAGATAAGAGACCCTGAAGACACTCACTTCTCTTCCTTGTTTATCCAGGTGCCATCAGAAACCCAAACTCTCCAGGTTCTCCATCAACATATCCCTATAATGATCTGGGCCCACCCAAATCTGATCCTATTTCCTACCATACCCAAACCTTCCATCATGACCCCTGGAATTCATGATGCATAGCCCATAAAAATTCCTTCCTCCTTCTGAAACCCCAGCAACATTTAAATGCCTGCATCCGGCATCACCCTCCTTAGTTCTCATTTACTGTCCTACCTCCTTCCCATTACCATCACTCTCCCTAATTCACTGATGACTCTAATATCTGCTGTTTTAGCTTCCTATTGCTAAATAACAAATTACCACAAACTCATTGGCTTAAAACATCAGAAATGTCTTATCTTACAGTTCTGGAGTCTAAAATAATTTCATCAGGGCTATGTTCCTTCTAGAGGCACTACCTTCTGGAGGGGAAAATCTATTTCCATGCCTTTTTCTAGCTTCCAGAAGCTGCCCACATCCTTGCCCATCATCCCACATTACTGCAACCCCTGCCTACATCATCACATCTCCTTCTCGGACTCTGATCCTATTGTAAGGACACCTGTGATTAAATAGCCCCTCCCCCGGTAATCCAGGATAAACTCCACATCTGAAGATCTTTCACTTACTCATAAAGGCAAAGTCCCTTTTGCTGTGTATGGTAATGTGTTCCCAGTTCCAGAGATTAGAACAGGGGCGTTTTAGGGCACCATTACTGTGCCTACCACACCACCTCCCCTTCCAACCCTTATCCTAGCGCCATCCTTGGGGCATCTGCATCTATTGGAAGATCCGTCCAACACTTAGACCTCTCAGCTCTTCGTCACTTTAATCATCTTCTACCATACCTCAGTCACCTATTCCATGCTCATATTTATGACCTCGACGTTACCAATAACCACAGTGCTTCCAAAATCTGAATTTCAGAATATCCAATCTTTTTTTACCACCACCTCATTTCATTGAAATCACCAACTCTAACAAGTATTCAAATTCAAAAACTTCCAAGCCATTAACCATACCCATTTCTTAGTTTCTCTCATCTTTCTCACATCTACTCTGACCCAGCCTAGATCCTATGGCCGATCATTATAATCCCTCCTTTGAAAAACCTTTCATTTGTTTGCCATTTTCACCCTCCTACACACTCACGCCCCATTCCCTGGTTAAATCCAATTAAGTGATTTAATACTTCTAGTGGTGGGATAACAGGGGAAAGGGTAGGGTCAAGCCTCTGAGACCATCTTAGAAGAGTACACAATATAATAAATATAAAAGGGCCAGCAACTAGTAATGTCTGTCCATAGTAGAATTCAATAAGCTGTAGCTATTATTAAACTATTCTTGTGATCTACTTTCTGTATTATTGATATAACAGTATAATCTTAATAGCTAGCAAACCATTTTGCCATCATTATTCCTTTTTTAAAAGATCCGTGTGGGCACCACACTTGTGGGTTTCTAATCATGTAACCCAGTACTGAAATATTTGGATGACAGTGCTTTACTACAAGCACACCACCATTTCAGTAAATCTAAATAAATCTTAAAATATGATTTTTTTTTTACCTGAAAGGATTTTCATTACTTTTTTCAAAACTATCAGTGTGTTTGATGCTTGAAACTGACATATGAAATGACATAAAATGAATGCTTTCAGCCCATAAGCATTTATGTACTAAAAAGAAAAGCAAGGCAAAATGTAAAACACAGAAGATAAAAATGAAAATAGTGTTGGGTCTGCTGTTTGACAAGAACATTTTGAAACATGGCAGGTGAGCTTCATCAGGGACTAATACAAAGTAATTCACTCAGAAAAAATATATATATAATCTATATTTATAAAGTAATGAGCTCAGAACCATCTGTTATCACCCAGTAAAGAAGACATTAGAAACTGCTAAAATGAGACAATAATCCAATGTGCTACAGAGGTGGGGGGGTGGGGAACTAAGACATTTTAGAAAGCAGATTATAAATAGAATGTAAAAAGGTATCATAAACCACATATTATGTATAATGTATGAAGACCTATTTGGTTCCCCTCAAGAAAGATAATTGAAGCTCAAAAAAAAAAAAAAAATACAGAGTGGTATCTAAAAATCATAAAGTGAGGCTCTCAGTATTTAACTCTTAATACCAATAATGAAAATAATAAAGACTTATTGTGCATCTACTCAACTTAGAAACTTCACACGTTACATCACTTAATCCTCATGGGAACCCCATGAGACACATGTTACAATCTTCATCGTGTAGGTGATGCAGTAGTCTGCTCGGGCTGCCATTACAAACTACCACAGATTGGGTGGCAGGAACAACAGAAATTTATTTTCCCACAGTTCTGGAAGCTAGAAGTCCAAGACAAGGGGCCAGCAGGATTGGTGTCAGGTGAGACCTCTCTTCCTGGCTTAAAGCTGCCTTCCCAGTGCACTCTCAGTTGAGAATAAGAGTGTATATTCCTCTTCTTATAAAGACATTAGTCCTATCAGATTAATGCCACACACTTATAACCTCATTTAACTTACCTCCTTAGAGGCCTCATCTCCAAATACAGTCACATTCACGGGTTAGAGCTTCAACCTATGATTCTGAGGGGACAAAAGTCAGCCTATAACAAATGAGAAAATCAGGACCCCTTCTCCACACTTCTCCACACACACACCCCCACATGGGCCCTGGAAAACTAACCTCTGGGGACTGTATTGTCCCAGGTGCCTCTGGCTTAGAGCTGGGTTCAGCCATTGGGAGGCACCGGCCGATGATCAGAGGGTGCGAAGTTGGAGTGTTTATCCCCCTGGCTCCCAACCTGCCATGCCATGGGTTTAATGGTAGTCACAACTCCTGTTTGGTGATCCCTCTCCTATACCTGCAATTCTTGCCATGATCCACTATGACCATCTCCTCCCCCTTATCCTTCCAAGCCCAGGGTGATAACACCTCCCACTATTGCTAATTCCAGGTGCTTTACTATCCCCATGTGTGTGTTATCCCAGGATACACATTTGCAAATAGTGACTTCATTAGACTCTCTTCAATTGTCTCTTTGATATGCCATCTGTTTCCTACTGGATGCTAATACAGTAAGTGGTACCCAAGAGACAGACTCTCAAAACATGATTCTGAAATGGCTCACATATTTGATGAAAGCCCACATAACCTCCTTCCCAGACATGAGGTGGCATCACAATTACTCAAATCATTATTGGTAGTAGCAAGGGATGGGGTATGAGTCCAGGGACAGGAGTTGAGAGATAGCTATGGCATTTGGTTGCTAAGACAAAAATGTGGCATTTGTGTGTCAAAGTAAGTGAAGTCATTACAAAGAATGTGGGGCCAGCTGGCCATTTCTGACTATCCTGCACAGAGAAGAGGACATTGAAACTGAAATCCAAACTCAAGTATGGGTGTAAAATCAAAATACTACTATGAAAGGAATCTCTTCTCTCCTGTGACCGCAGAACAAATATGGTTGAGGATCAAACTCAGGGCCTGATTGGAAGGATTATGAAGTTGCAGCATGAGTTGACTGGGGAAATCTGCCAAGTCCCTCACACTAAGGTAAGGGCATTGGTGCAGAGAGAATGGTGTGGCAACATTGGGGCTGATACTAACGAGTCTGAGAATTTTGAACCCCCAAGTACCCCTATATCTTTTTTACCGGCAGCAGTAGCCACACACACACACACACACACACACACACACACACACACACACACACCTGGCACTCATCGAAGGAAAGCAGCATTTGTGCCATTAAAAAGTAATAATAATAAGATTCAGCAACTACTCCTAAAGCACTTCACTCACTAGAGTCATGGAATCTCATCACCCATGCTACCGCTCATTGGCTCTGGACCTAAAATAAGAGTTAGATTTCAGCATAGTCCAGACAGAGCAGTATAAATCCTGCTCCTGGAGAGACATATCACATACCAAAAGGAGTGATGGGATCTCACCAATTGGTATCATCAGGAGTTCAGTTAGCATGTGTGGAGGTGGACGCTAAGGGTATTACACTAAAGAAAATTAAATATATGGTTTGATTTTCAATATGGATGCACTTGCTGGAATTTGGGATTTTTTTTTTTTAAAGACTTTATTTTTAAGTGATCTCTACACACAACATGGGGCTTGAACTTACAACCATGAGATCAAGAGTTGTACACTTCACGACTGAGACAGCCAGGTGCCACCAGAATTTGGGATTTAAATGTGTTAATGTAAGCTTATGAAAGTGCCTTTATAGTTTTCTAGTTGGTCGCCTGAAGCTTAGACTCAACAACAGCCTATAGTCTATGAGTATGAGATGCCAAAATTTCTCTGGCATGCTGTAGAACAGTGATTTTTACATTTTTACATGCATCAATACCCCATGGAGATGTGCTTAAATAGTTTCCTGGGCCTCAGACCCAGAAATTCTGATCCAGTAAGTTGAGGGTGTCCTTGAATTTGCCTTTCTAACAAGCTCAGGGATGATGCCACTGCTGCCAGCACTGGGACCTGGGACTACACTTTGAGAAGCACTGCTATAAAGGAATCTGAAGACCCAGGGAAATAAAGAACATTGGAGTATATCCATTATGTGCCACTGCTGGACAACTCCTTAGCCATACTCACTGAAAGTGCTTTGACATTTCCATGGTGGCTGGCCTCTGTAGGTTGGAGATGACAATTTTGAGATGTCAACATGGAATTGTGCTCCCTGATCTCAGTGGCAATGATGAGATCCCAGATTTTGATCCTTAATGATTAGATAACAATGGGAATAATTACCATAATAAACCCCAAAGACAGAGTAGTATTCAGAGTATTTTGCCCCATGGGCAAATGTGACTAACTAAATGGACCATTTGGTCCCTGGAAATGAAATAAGTAAGTAGCCTAATGAAGCGCTGTTTCATAATATATAAACAGAAAATGTCTTGGTCTGATAAGCAGACACCAGATTTAAGTTGTCATAGTGGAGATTCATTGCTTCTTACCTAGTTCCTGGACCAAAACCAGTAAATAGACTCAGAAATCTTTGTTTGAAGGGGGAGACTATGTCCCTCTGAAGAAGCATCTTGAAATACAGCCATAAGCATGGACTATGACTCTCCTTCCAAGTCGTCTCTGGAAAGATCTATGACCATTTACTAGAAAAAAAAAAAAAAAATACCCAGCCCTTCTGGAGGTTATTAGATACTGCCTCTGAAGGGTCACTAATCCATGAAGAATCAAAACATTGTTGTGATCCACTGTTAAGCATGAGGACTTATGGAGGTCAGGAGATATGTGGAATCTTAGCCTGAGTGTGTCTTACAGTGAGTCCAATGGGTCTATAGACACATCCTGTGGTTATTTCCCAAGAACTGAAACATACAGTGAAGAGATTACTTATAACTGGAAGAATCTCCAAATTGCTTTCCTGATCATGCAAATTATGGAAGGAAGGGTCAAGTGGAAGCCCCTGGAATACTCCTTGCCAACATAGTAAACAAAAAGCAATATGCATTCCCAAAGAGATGCAAGGAATAATGTCACTCCCAAAGACTTGAAAGATGCAAGTGTGGTAATTTCTTCACATCTCCATTTAACCTGCCAAAATGGCTGACACAAAAGTCTTCTATGTCTTGGAGGTGACTCTTAATTATCATAAATTTAATCGGGTGGAGATGTCAAGTGTGCCTGCAGTTCCAAACACAGTATCTTTTTTTTTTTTTTTTTAATTTATTTGACAGAGAGAGAGATAGCGAGAGCAGGAACACAAGCAGGGGTGTGGGAGAGAGAGAAGCAGGCTTCCTGCTGAGCAGGGAGCCCGATGCGGGGCTTGATCCCAGGACCCTGGGATCATGACCTGAGCCGAAGGCGACGCTTAACGACTGAGCCACCCAGGCGCCCCCCAAATACAGTATCTTTTTTTAATCCCAGTATAGTGCTATATTAGTTTCAAGTGTGTGATATAGTGATTCAACAATTCCATATATCACCGGTGCTCATTACAAGTGCACTCCTTAATCCCCGTCTTCTATTTCACCCATCCCCCCACGGATCTCCCCTCTGGTAACCATTGGTTTTTCTCTATAGTTAAGAGTCTGTTTCTTGGGACGCCTGGGTGGCTCAGTCGTTAAGCGTCTGCCGTCAGCTCAGGTCATGATCCCAGGGTCCTGGGATCGAGTCCCACATTGGGCTCCTTGCTCAGTGAGGAGCCTGCTTCTCCCTCTCCCTCTGCTGCTCCCCCTGCTTGTTCTCTCTCTCTCTGACAAATAAATAAAAATCTTTAAAAAAAAAAAAAGTGTCTGTTTCTTGGTTTATCTCTCTCTCTTTTTTCTTTACTCATTTGTTTTGTTTCTTAAATTCCACATATGAGTGAAATCATATGGTATTTGTCTTTCTCTGACTGCCTTATTTCTCTTAGCATTATGCTGTCTAGCTCCACCAAATATAGTATCTTTACTAGAGCAACCACCAAACACCCTGGCAGCTGGTATGTAACAGTTAACACAGGAAATTTTTCCTTTTCTATTCCCATCAATAAAGATTGACAGACAAAATTTGCCTTTATGTGTTAAGGTGATCAGTCCATCTCTCTGAAGCATTGTTTTAGTTGCATCACACACATTTTCTATGTTCAATTTTTATTTTAATTCAATTAAAAATATCTTCTATAATCCTTTGAGAATTCTTCTTTGATTCATACGTTACTTAGAGATGTATTGTTTAATTTTCAAATATTTGAATATTTTCCATATACCTTTCTGTTATTGGTTCCTCACTGAGTTCCATTATGGTCATAGAATATACTCTATATGATTTTAACTCATTTAACTTCTTTACAGTTTGTTTTATGGCCCAGAACATGGTCTATATCTTGGTGAATCTATCATGTGTACTTGAGAAGAATGTGTATTCTGCTATTCTTGGGTAGAGTCTTCTGTAAGTATCAATTAGATTAAATGGTTTTTAGTGTTGTTCAGGTCTCTCATAACTTCTCTGATTTTCTGTCTGTGTGTTCTATCATTTACTGAAAGGAAAGTATTGATGTTTCCTAGTGTAATTGGGGATTTGTCTACTTCATCTTTCAGTCACATCCCTTTTTCTTCATGTATTTTGAATCTCTGTTTTGTAATAGGGGCACACATATTCAGGACTGTTATGCCTTTTTGATGAATTCAGCCTTTCATCATTACGTAACATCCTTCTTTACCCCTGGTAATTTTCTTTATTCTGAAGTCTACTTTGTCTAAAATTAAAATAGTTGCTTCAGCTTTCTTTTGTTTAGTGTTTGCAAGGTATTTCTTTTCCCATTATTTTATGTTTAATCTACATTATTTTATTTAAAGTATGTTCCTTCCAGGTGGCATGTAGCTGGGTCTTCTTTCTTTAAAATCCAATCTGAAAACCAATATCTTTAATTAGGGTATTTAGACCATTTATATCCCACTTAATATTGATATGGTTGTAATTGTTGTATTGATATGTTAATATTGATATGTTTGTCCCCTCTTTTTTTTGTTCCTTTGTTCCCCCTTCCCTGCCTTCTTTTGGAATATTTGACTATATTTTAGCATTCCATTTTAATTTATTTCTTGACTCTGTGGCTATATATCCTTGTATGATTTGCTGTTGTTTTGGTTTTGTTTTCATTTTTGTTTTGGTGTGGTTGCTCTAGGATTTACAATATATACATACTGAACTTTCACAATTGACTCGAATATTTACCACTTCAAGCAAAATTAACAAGACTTGCCACCAAGTCTTGATATCCTCCCTTTATGTTAGGATTGTTGTGAATTGTGATTTATAATAAATATATATATTAGTGGCCATGATTCCTGGCACAGAGTTCCTAAAACCCTTAGAATTTCCTAAGTGATAAGAATAATAAAGGTGGGGCATCTGGGTGGCTCAGTCGGTTAAGCGTCTGCCTTCAGCTCAGGTCATGATCCCAGGGTCTTGGAATCAAGCCCCACATAGGGCTGCCTGCCAAGCTGGGAGTCTGCTTCTCCCTCCTTCCCTGTCCCTCCCCGCCCTTGCTCATGCTCTCTCTCTCAAATAAATAAATAAAATCTTTAAAAATAATAATAATAAAGGTGACAGGGGTGTTTTTTGTTATTCATCACAAGCCCCTTCCAACCACACCTGTGTTCATGTTAATAAGGTGGTTTTTGGAGAGCCTCTAGATAAAGACATGATGGGGACTGGTTGCCAGGAAAACCAACCAGGGGATTAAAGGGCTGAAATTTTCAGCCTAACCCTCCCACCCCTGTCCCCTAGGAGGCTGGAGGTTGAATCTATCTTCAATGGCCAATGATTTAATCAACCATGCTTACGTAATGAAACCTCCATGAAAACCAAAAGGACAGAGTTTAGGGAGCGTCCCGTTTGGTGAACAGGTGTAGATGCTAAAAGGGTAGTAAGACGTAGAGAAAGCATGGACGTTCCATGCTCCTTGTCACATACCTTGCCCTATGCACCTCTTCCATCTTGCTGTTCCTAAGTTGTATCCTTTTATAATATGTCAGTAATATAGTAAACTGTTTTCCTGAGTTCTATAAGCCACTCTAGCAAATTAATCAAACCTGAGGAGGGGGTTCTGGGAACCTCCAGTTTACATGTTTTGTGACTTTTCAGTGTTTGACTTGAGTCATTGTGACACACAGCTATACTTCCTACCCTTGGATTCTGTGAGATTTCCCAGGAATAAAACATTTCTAATCCATTTTATAATTCTGGCTATAAGTTGGTTTGAGACATGTTAGATGGAGATGTCCTAAAGCAGTTAGAAACAAAGGATATAATGATGGAATTTTGAATCAAGAGATCATAAAATTACTGAAAATAACATTTCACTGACAGAATCACAGAGGGAAATACCAAAAACTTTTCTGCTGAGCAGGTCTGCCATCAGAGTGGACCACCATTGTCACAGAAGTCCTAGATTCTAGAAAAGTATTTTTCAACCATTATTTTATTATTGCTTCTCTAGGAAGCATTTTTAAACATTTTTCCCCTAATTTCCCTCCCCCATGAAATTTTAATGCCACAGATATACTTACCTATGTACTGTGTGTAATGTCTATCTGCTATACTATATATGTATCTTTATAAACTATTTATTGTATAATGTTATATTTGTCATATATATAAAGATTTTTTCACCCTTCAAGAACCAGTTTTTAATCCCCATTGAGAATGCTCCTTCTAGACCCAGATCTACCATTCATTACCTTGCTACATTTTCTTAAGCTATTATCATTTATGAGTTTTAGTGTCCTCTTTGCAACCTGACCAGAAAGTGTGAGATTATTCTCAAGATTCCTCCAATGTTCTGCCCCTTAACAGATACTAACCCATTAATGAACTTACTCTTTTGATCCACACACAGCATTTGGTTGCACCTCTGTGAGGGGTATACACTGAAAAACTGCCAGTTAAATGAGTACGAAAATGAACCACATTTTTCCTTAATCTGGAATCAATGTTGCTTTTGAGCCCCCAGTCAGCGTAAAGCCCAGAGCTTAGTCTATTCCATTCTGTTAAGCTCAGGACAGTCTGACAATTTATCAGTCAGATTTAGGACATCTCACTATCAGTCACCTTCTAGTTCAAAGGCCTTTCTCCTCTCCTGGGTCCCTTATGGCTGAGAAACATTACATTAAACAAGAGGAAACAGGTGTGGACTGCTTTCTATTTCTCCATTCTACTTTCTGGTCAATGTACAAGCTCCCTGGTAATGCTTTCAGCAGAACCCAGAGGAAGCAGTTCCTTCTTAGCTATGGCTTCATTTTTCTTCGGTTGAGGTTGGCACAGTTTGATCTCTTACTCAGAGAGATGCTGGCTCTGTTGTTTAGCACACACCATAGTCTGTTGGTGCCCATCTGAACATATTTCTGGAAAGTGACTGCCTCACTACTGAGCAGTGTCTTAAAGGGTGCAAACAACCTAGCCCACACTCACAGGTACATTCTTGGGTTTATCCAGGTCTCAGGGATTCTAGGAATCTGACATGGCAAATTTTAAATCCAAGGAAAAAGAGGAGGGGAAGATCTTGATTCCTTCCCACCCGCTTTGTTTTCTGCCACTTAACAAGCTACCAGTTGGCCCCCCATGTTCACAAACATTACCAACCTTTCAGGGAGAAGCATCTTCCCTTTGTTGGGAGATACAGTGAGCACACTGGAGAGGGCAATGGTAAAAACCTTCAAAAACTCCCCTTTCAACTCTCTTTCACGCACCCCACATCTCCTGATGGAAAAGTTTAGTGGGGCGGGGTGGGGCATTTATTTTAACTAAAAAGAAATAAATATTTTTTTCTTCAGTCCTTGCTTCTGATTTTTCTCATCTATAACCCAGCACTTTCCACTTAGCCAGCAGGTGGAGGATAAGGAACCAGTCAGCAGGCTTCAGTAAAAACAGTGGTGGATATACAGCATTAGGATGCATGATTCATGTCTTTTTCTGTTTTCTGTCCTATGCTCCAAGGCCTTAGAAGCAGAGAACTTACAATTTAACACTTCATACTGATACTGGCAGGCAGGGTCCAGGGATCTAGAGGGGGCCTGCAGGACCAGCCAAGAGGGTCCTTGGCTTCTCTTCGGATGGAAATCAAATGTGAGCCAGCAGGAAGTGAGAGAGAGCTTATGGAAGATACAGAGAAAGCAGATACAGAGGGAGTGTCTGGCAGACTCAGAAAGGAAAGGATCATGAGTCTTGTCTTTGTTCAGGATCTGGGGGTTTTTATTGAGGAGGGTGGTCTGGTATACGTGTCCCCTCAGGAACTGGTTAGAACAAAGATGAGGGCCCAGGTGTTATTCATTGGAGCCAGGGGGCCTTGGCATCTAGATGTCTAGCGCTGGTGGTCTGGAATATCCATATGATAGCTTTGTCCAGCTATTCTCACCTTGTCCTTCCTTAGATGTTATCTATTCTAAAGAAGTCATTAACTCCTTGTCCCTTACAAGGAGGATATTATGAGGCATGTGTAAAGTGGGGTGAGGGTGCAGGTCCTAGCAAGAATAGAAGCAGGAAAAGAAGCAAAAACATATTCTCATGGAGTCCTTCAGTCCTTCAGTTTCCGTCTCAATATTTTTACTTACCTACTTCCCCTACATCTATATCTCTTTCTGTATCCGATCTTTAAATTAATGGTGTAATTATCCACCCAATTTCACTCAATTCAGAACACATGGATTATCCTGGGTGCCTCCCTCATCCTTACCAGCTATATTCAATCAGCCAATAAATCCTGTAAATTCCTCCTTGGTCATATATCTCTGTCATAAACCCCCTCTCTGTCCCTCTACTCACTTAATTCCAGCCTTCAACACCTTTTGCTTGAACAATTGCAATAAATTCCTAATTAGTTTCCAGTCAATGAAATCTCTCCCCACCCCACACTGAGTGTATCTTCCCAATGATATGACCAGGTAACACTCCTTTTTCAAAATATTTGACATCTGTGGAACAATACAAACCCCATACTTAAGAAAATATGCAGTCAGAAATTTATTTTCCTTTATAAAGAGAATAAGCTTTAATTAATAAGAATCTTATAAATCGCCTGGGTGGCTCACTTAGTTAAGTGTCTGCCTTCAGCTCAGTTCTTAATCGGGGTCCTGGGATAGAGCAGGTCAGGTTCCCTGCTCAGCAGGGAGCCTGCTTCTCCCTCTCCCTCTGCCCCTCCTCCTGCTCGTGCTGGCTCTCTCTCCCTCTCTCTCAAATAAATAAAATCTTAAAAAAAAAATCTTACAAATCACTTAAAAAGGTATATTGTTTATTCAGGTACTGTGTTGTGAATCTCTTCTCTTTGCTGATAACAGAAGCTGTGGGGAGAAAAAAAACACTAAGGTAGCTAAACAAAGAACCCATTTGCTAGCTAATCAAATTGGGTGAAGATCTAAAGATTAAATTGATCTTGCTTGACCTCTTCACTATCTTAAGTGACAGATTTCTCTACATTTTCAGAGTAAAGAAACTAAAATTGTGTGCTGCCGAACTGTTTTATTACCTACATAAAATGTAAACCTTTATGTTTGTCAAGATTTACATGGTTAGAGGATCATCATAAATCACAATTAACAATAGCTGAGGAGATAAGGCTCATGAATTTTACATGTTAATCATCTTATCTAAAATAGCACCCATCTAAGGCTTTATGCAGCTTTATTTTTCTCCATAGTACTTATCACCACCAAACATTTTGTCTGTTTTTTGTCTCCACCAGAAAGTCAATACCGTAAGGGCAAGGACTTTATTTTGTCCAAACAACAGTACTGGTTGTGTTTTATTCATTTGTATACATTCCTAGTTCAGTGCTTGGTACAAAGTGAGACTCAGCAAATATTTGTGTAATGGATAAAAGAGTGAAAGAAAAACAAAACAAAACCTCTGTCGTGTAGACGAGAAATGGCTTTTCACTTTACAAATTATGTGTAATGAAAACATTTTCACAGTCTTCCAGGTAAGAGGCAGAGGCTGTTGTATCATGCCTGTTACACATGTATAAACTGAAGCCTGAAAATGTGTCGTGGGAGGTCAGAGCAATGGGGGTAAAACCTGCTAAAATCTGGCGAGTGACCTTGTGTGATTTAGACCCTTTCCTAGATTTCATGAGCCAACCTTAGGCGTCAGAACCCATTGGCTCCACTCTGAAACTACCACGTTTGGTACACTCTTCATCTCGCAAAACATTCTTGAGAAGGAAAAAAAAAGCAACGTGAGAAAAGAAAGGGGCGACGGAATAATTTTTAGCTCTCACACATTTAATATTCTTTTTCAATTTTTACGTGATTTTTGTAACGGCCGCTAGTGAAGTTTTTGAGACAAAAACGAAAACCAGCTCCGCCACCCATAGCTAACATGGCAGAAGTACCTTCGCTGCCCATACCCAAAATGGACGCTGACTATGACGCTTCCGACAATTCACTACTGGCCCCGCCCCTCCAGCCCGGAACCCCTCCTCCCTACCGCGCCAGCCCTTCCGTCAGAGATCTGCTCATGATTGGGTGACCCTAGTGTTTGGCGATTCTCCGGATGTTGCGTCACTCAGGGGTTAAGGGAAACTGCGCGCGCAGAGACAGTAAGTAGCGGGCGGAGGTCTAGCTAGGTGTACGCGTTTGCGTTTCGCCGGCCCGGAAGGGTAACTGTGTGGTTGAGGTGACCAGGGACTGAGGTATGGCTACTCCAGGCCTTCTGGCAACGGATATCCACTGTCCTGGCGGCCGGCTTCGCGGGGCCGCTGGGTGCATCCGAGGAGGGCTGAAGGCGGCGGCGCTGCTTGCTGCGTCACAGCCTGGCGGTGCCACAGTTTGGTGGAGCGTTAGGGTCATCGTCTTGCGGGTGACCGGGTGAAAGAGAGCGGCGGCGGCGGGGCCTGGGGCAGGCGGGCGGGCGGGCGCTCGCCCCCGCTGTCCTCTTCTCCCTCGGGCAGAGGTGCTGAATCACCCAGCGGCTGGGCCGCACGGCCGCCGCCCTCTCAGATAAGGGGGTGCTGGAGCGGGGGTGTGGTGGGGTTATGCGTTGACATTGGGAGACTGGAGGCTTCCTGCCGAGTTCTCAACCGAGTCTGGAGAGCTGGGTGGACTTTCTCGGGGGACCAGGAGCTTGAGCGCATCAGTGCTTGCGGAAGCTTACGGGGTCGTCATACTATCCATTTTATAGCTAACACATCTGAGTCTCAGAGGGCAGACAGTCACGAGGCCACTTCTGGAATGTGGCAGAAACAAGATTTCCACTTTGTTCTGTTGCGCGACATGGAGGCCACTCAGCGGGGCCTCGTTCCCAGTCGATGTGTTGAGTACCGGGGAATATAAACCGCCAACAGGCTGAGATGATGTAATGGCGTGAAAGTAGTAGAAGGTCTCGGTATTTTCTCAGTGTTGTACAACCCTTATAGATTCAGTGGGAGAGCTGGAAGTACAGTTTGATAGGTATTTTTTTAGCAAGGATTCTTAGCTTTGGGGGTGCTAGGTAAAACATTCCTGGGTCCCGTTCCTAGAGGTTAAATCATTAAGGACCAGAGATGCATCCCAGGTGGTTTCAGTACCTTGAGTATTTTTATCACATTTTGAAGGGAAGTAATATTTGGCATGTTTAGCAGAAATTTAAATATTTTATTACTGTTGATGTCGTGAAACCTTACAGTGTAGCATGACCTTGAAGAGTTACTCATCTCTTCCTTGGATGACATTTTTCTTCTGCTCAAAAGTTATACAGAGTCTTGTTTTAAATTGTCCTATTGAATGCTTAAAACCACATTTATAAAAGCCATCACACACACTGCAATTGTCTTAAGATATTAACACCTACTTTGTATTAGACGCATAACTTATATGGAGTCATACATCATATTGTTCAAACTGGGATTCAGTTCTATTTTGGTGATCATCCCATATTGGATTCTGTGGGGTGGATTTCTTGGACTAACAAGGAATAAGCTGACAATTCATCATTAACATTTAAAAAAAACTCCATTTTTCTACTGAAATATGATTGCTGGGCCCTTCTGTGTCTCCGGATCTTTTCTGTGTTATTCCCTCAGTTGGTTAATGGGTTATTTTTTGTCTGTGTCTCAAATAGCATTTCAGATCTGCTTGGTAAACCTGGTGCACCACCATGCTGGCCGCAAGACTTGTGTGTCTCCGGACACTCCCTTCCAGGGTTTTCCAACCAGCTTTCACCAAGGCCTCCCCAGTTGTGAAGAATTCCATCACGAAGAATCAATGGCTCTTAACACCCAGCCGGGTAAAGATAATCTGATATCTTACATTGTGTCCCTCTCTTTGTGCACTGGAACCTTTTTTTTTTTTTTTTTTTGACTGTATGAGGCTCCCTGTTCTATCATTAGTGATTTACTGAAACAGTTATCCCTGATAATGTCCCAAATCAGCTCTTTCTCCCTGTTAGTTTTGTGCCATTTTGTTCCTCCTTATCACATATGAAAGACAGAGCTCCTATAACTTTCTCTTTACTTACAGCTTTTGGAGTTTCATTCAGAGAACTTACAGTGATTTGTGTGAGATTGAGAATTATATGGTACAACAAAGAGATGTGGAGCCTGTAGTCAAAAGCTTAAGAACCCAGGAATATTAACATTTGGTCAGTAGCTTATTAATAAGTTACTAAAAATGTCATTTCAGCTCTTGATTAAAGAGTAAAGAGTGGTAAAATCCATCAGGTTAGAGAGACACCCATTATTTTTATAATAGATTTCTCCAGCATTCAAATTAGAAGTATAAATTTTGAAATGTGAGGTAGATAAGGAAATATATATAAGCTGGAAGAGACAGCTGTTTTCCTCATGAATTAACTGTTCTGCTTTTGAAAAAGAGCTAAAAAAAAGAGGTAGTAATCATCCTTCCCTTTGACTTTATGTTAAGGAAAGGTAACTTTCTTGAGCCCATTTCCCAGATGGAAAAAAAAAATGTAGCTAGTACTTAATGAATGCATGGTTTTTTTAAAGTTAGTGTTTAAAATATGATTCTAGAGATATAAATCTGTAGTTTATGAAATAATTATTCTGAAACTTTAAGAAGTTAGGTTGTAAACTAAGAATTTAAGTGAATCACTTCAAAGATAGACCACAGGTAGGTAGGGTTTACATTTAATTTTTTAGATTGGCTAACAGACCTTTATAGTGAAACTACATACATAGAAAGTACCAAGTTATATACAGTTTTCTAGTGTGATGAGATTTAATTATAGTTTATTAATAACATTCTGTTTTGCTGTATGTATCGTGTGTCTTTGTTTTTGTGTATGTCAGCAATATGCCACCAAGACAAGAGTTGGAATCCGGCGTGGGAAAACTGGCCAAGAACTTAAGGAGGCAGCAATGGAACCATCAGTGGAAAAAATATTTAAAAGTAGGCAGCAGTCTTTAGTTTTTGAACTGGAGTATGTGAATATGTTTTAAGAAGTCCATGAACAGCCTTCTAAAAATATGTGCAAACTTATATATGTGAGCATTTTCTGGGAAGAAAGGCAATCATTCTTCAGGATCTCATGACGCAGAAAAGATTGATACTTCACACTGGGTTCATTGGTTCCCAATCATATTTCTTCCAGAGAAAATTTTACTTTTACCATTTTTTTAAAGAAAGGATTGGTAGTTAATATGCCATGGTATTAAAGATATAATCTGTTAAGGGACTTCAATTGAAGTTGCACAGAATCTTCATTCAAGCATATAATATTTATGTATGTTTTAGGTCAAGAGAAAAATCACTAAAACCGGTACTAATGAAAGCCTACCTGTTCTTCTTAATTGGTTGTTTATATATGGGCTCCCTGGAAACAGTACCTTAATGAAGTTCATTTGGATTTCAGCTTTGCAAGTTTAACAAGATTGTTAATCTACCCAGATCTATTCATAGAACACTATTGCTGGTTAATGACCTTACAAAGTGTCAATATATTATAATGGGAAAGAGCTGTAATCCGTATCCCTCCAGGCATTTCTGATTAGTAATTTTGCCCTAAAAAAATAAATTACATGAAACATACAGCTATAGCATAGTAATAGTCTTAGTGACAAACTCAAACTAAAAGGAGTAAGATGCATCCAATTAAGAGTAAGTTGTTTCTTTCTCTTGCTCTTACTTTAGGGTACCCTCTCCCTTGATTCTGCTACATTAACACTGATTACATTTTTGGTTCCTTTTTTTCTTTGTCTACATCAAGCATCATCTTCGTTTAATGGCACTTTATACACTGTGGTATGACTATTAACATTTCTTTTTCATCTTTTTCTTTCTAAGAGCATCATGAGAACATTACCCAGATTCTTATGAATAAAATAATATGTATTACAGAAGTATCCCCACATCTACAGATACACTGCCTCCTTAAATTTCTTTGGAGTGAAACTAGAGGCTAATCAAGTCTGATCCTTTTTGTATTATTACACCTATGTTTTAGCAGTGTCCTTTTTTACTGGTCCCCTAATGTTGAAGCTGCTTATATCCCCATATGTTCTAATTATGGTTGTTACAAAGGACTATGGTATATAGTTTGATTTTCCTCATACAAATATTAGAAAGGGCTTACCGTCAGCGTTTTAATTTAGTCAAGACATGACTATTAATGTGCATTTCCTCCTGTGTTCTCCAGTTGATCAGATGGGAAGATGGTTTATTGCTGGAGGGGCTGCTGTTGGTCTTGGAGCATTGTGCTACTATGGCTTGGGAATGTCTAATGAGATTGGAGCTATTGAAAAGGCTGTGTAAGTAAATCATTCCCAAACATTTCCCAGTCTTCAAGGTTCCAATTTTGTTTTCATCTTTCTCTTTTGCCACTTTTGGAATGTTTTACATCTAATCTTCTAACTGTAGAAATATACTTGAATAAAAATAAAATCTCTTGGCATCTATTCAAACTTAAATAAAAATCTTTTACTAAGGTTATATGTGTTTAAGCAAGGAGAAAATGTGTTGCTTTGTATATGTGCCAAGTGCTTATGTTTTATATCATTTAATTTTTATGATAATTCCAATGTATGCATCATTATTTCCATAATAAATGAGATAAGATTAGAGCAATAAATTGGTATTTCCCAAAGTTTCCCAGCTATGAATGATTTAACCAAAATTTATATCCATATTTCCATAAATTAACCATGTTGTGCTTCTTACAGAATTTGGCCTCAGTATGTGAAGGATAGAATTCATTCTACCTATATGTACTTAGCAGGGAGTATTGGCTTAACAGCTTTGTCCGCCCTGGCAGTGAGCAGAACTCCTGTTCTCATGAACTTCATGATGAGAGGCTCTTGGGTGGTAAGTCAGCTTGTTTTTGTTTTCCTTTTTCACTAAATATCAAAAGATTAGACAAAAAATATTGGGAGAGGGGTATTAAATGGAAGTGAATCCCTTACTATATTGAACAAGTTGTTCAAATCTATGAAGTAATAGTGCAAGTGAGACAAAGTAGGAATTACATTCTGAGGTAAATCGGGAATTATTCTTTGTTGAGTATGTATTTAAATAGTGGCAGAGGGGTTGAAAACCAAACTTACAGGAATATCCTACTTACCTAACAGCAGAGATCCAGTAGCCTGTGTTTTATAGCAATTTAGTTAATAAAGGGTGGGGGAGGCAGCAAATGCAAAACCATCTTAGAAGTCAGTGGAAAATATTTGTTGCTAACACTTTGAATTTTCTTAACCCTGTGTAAGGTTTTATATTCTGTGTTTCTTTCTTTTTTTTTTTTTTTTTTTTTTAAGATTATTTATTTGAGAGAGAGAGAATGAGAGAGAGCAAGCACATGAGAGGAGGGAGGGTCAGAGGGAGAAGCAGACTCCCTGCCGAGCAGGGAGCCCGATGTGGGACTCGATCCAGGGACTCCAGGATCATGACCTGAGCCGAAGGCAGTCGCTTAACCAACTGAGCCACCCAGGCGCCCTATATTCTGTGTTTCTTGAGCATTTGTTATTTTGCTAGATACAAAAAAAAAATGATTTTAAAAGTAGTAGCTATTTTTTGCTGTCTGGTTGAAGAAATGAGCTTGAGTAAGTGGTAAAGAATGTGTACAATAAGAAGTAGAAAGTGTAAAATCAGTTGAAAGACTGTTTTTGGAAGGAGGGGGGAAAGATGGCAGAGGAGTAGGGGACCCTATTTCAACTGGTCCCCGGAATTGAGCTGGATATCTACCAGACCACTCTGAGCACCCACAAAACCAGCCTGAAAGGTAAGAAGATCGGGATTTCTACAAACAGAATATCGCAGGTGGTTGGTTTTGAGGTACGAAGCAGGGAGCCGTGATTCTGTGGGCAGATATCGGAGGATAAACGGCAGCAGGAGGGTGCCTGGCCGTGGGGATCCTACACTGTTGGGAGCGACAGCCTGCACGCTGTGCGGGCACAGACTCGCAGACCGGTAGCGGTGGGGGAAAGGACTTTAGGGCAGCCCCTGGGGCGGAAACCCGGAGCGGCACGGTTGCCCAGGTGAACTGGGAGCTGCTGGCGGTTTTAGAAGCACAAAGGGCAGAGACATGCCCCGACCTGGAGGCAGGACTGGGGGCGCTGCGTAGGGGTGCACAACCCAGGACGCTGCAGTTTATAGCAGCACGGATAGAAACGGAGACGGTGTGGCCCAGAGAGCTCACTGAAGAACAGACTGCAGTGTCTCTGCTCTGAGACAAAGGGTTGGAAACGGTCTCTTCTGCTCTGACTTGCGGAAGAGACGCGGAAAGCTGCCGGGGAAAGCCACCAGCGAACAAAAGCCCCAAAGACTGATTCCTGCTGAGCCCATCCCCTGCCACAGGGGGGCAGGGCAACTCCACCCAAACAGGGTTGCCTGAGTAACAGCGTGGCAGGCCCCTCCCCCAGAAGACAGGCTGGGAAAACAAGAGGCCAGCAACCCTAAGGTCCCAAGAAAACAGGTGCATCTTGCTTGGGTTCTGGTCAATAATTTGGACTCTCTACATTCCCTCAAACACCCATCAACAGAATGACTAGGAGGAGGAGCCCCCAAAATAGAAAAGACTCAGAGATTATGACTTATGCTGCAGATTTACAAATGGATGCAGATATAACCAAGATGTCGGAGATGGAATTCAGGCTAGCAGTTGTGAAGACAATGGCTAGAATGGAGAAATCAATTAATGGCAACATAGAGTCTCTAAGGGCAGAGATGAAAGGTGAATTGGCAGAACTTAAAAATGCTATCAATGAGATCCAATCCAATCTAGATAATCTTACATAAGCTAGGGTAACTGAGGCAGAAGAGCGAATAAGCGACCTGGAAGACAAGATAATAGATAAAAAGGGAAAAGAGGAGGCCAGGGAAAAACAACTCAGAATCCATGAAAATAGAATCAGAGAAATAAGTGACACCATGAAGTGTTCCAATGTCAGAATAATTGGAATCCCGGAGGGAGGGGAGAGAGAGAGAGGGCTAGAAGATGTATTTGAGCAAATCGTAGCTGAGAAATTCCCTAATCTAGGGAATGAACCAAACATTCGCGTCCTAGAGTCAGAGAGGACCACTCCCAAGATCAAGGAAAACAGGCCAACACCCCGGCATGTAATAGTAAAACTTGCAAATCTTAGAAGCAAGGAAACCATCTTAAAGGCAGTTACGGGGAAGAGATTCCTTACATACAGAGGGAGGAACATCAGAATAACGTGAGACCTGGCAAGCCAGAAAGGCCTGGCAAGACATTTTCAGGGTATTAAATGGCAAGACATTTTCAGGGTATTAAATGAGAAGAACATGAAGCCAAGAATACTTTATCCGGCAAGGCTTTCATTTAGAATGGATGGAGAGATGCAGAGCTTCCACGACTGGCAGAAACTGAAAGAATATGTGACCACTAAGCTGGCCCTGCAAGAAATATTAAGGGGGGGTTCTATAAAAGGAGAAAGACCCCAAGAGTGATATACAACAGAAATTTACGGGGACAATCTATAAAAACAACGTCTTCACAGGCAACATGATGACAATTAATTCATATCTTTCAATAATCACTCTCAACGTGAATGGCCTAAACACTCCCATAAAACGGCACAGGGTTGCAGATTGGATAAAAAGACAGGACCCATCCATATGCTGTCTACAAGAGACTCATTTTGAAGCTAAAGATAGATCCAGACTGAAAGTGAAGGGATGGAGATCCATCTTCCATGCCAGCAGACCTCAAAAGAAACCGGGGTAGCAATTTTTATATCAGACAAGTTAGATTTTAAACTAAAGTCTGTAATTAGAGACACAGGACACTATATCATTCTTAAAGGGTGTATCCAACAAGAAGATCTAATAATTGTAAATATCTATGCCCCCCAACATGGGAGCAGCCATCTATATAAGCCAACTGTTAACCAAAATACAGAGTCCTATTGATAACAAAACGTTAATTGTAGGAGACCTCAATACTCCACTCAGCAATGGACAGATCATCTAAGCAGAAAATCAACAAGGAAACAAGAGCTTTGAATGATACATTGGACCAGATGGACCTCATAGATATTTACAGAACATTCCACCCTAAAACAACAGAATACACATTCTTCTTGAGCGCACATGGAACTTTCTCCAGACTAGACCACATACTGGGTCACAAATTAGGTCTCAACCAATAGCAAAAGATTGAGGTTATTCCCTGCATATTCTCAGACCACAATGCTCTAAAACTGGAACTCAATCACAAGAAAAAATTTGGCAGAAATTCAAACACTTGGAAGCTAAAGACTATTCTGCTCAAGAATGTTTGGGTCAACCAGGAAATCAAAGAAGAACTTAAACAATTCATGGAAATCAATGAGAACAAAAACACATCAGTCCAAAACCTATGGGATACTGCAAAGGCGGTCCTAAGGGAGAAATACATAGCCATCCAAGCCTCACTCAAAAAAATAGAAAAATCCCGAATTCACCAACTAACTCTACACCTTAAAGAACTAGAGAAAAAGCAACAAACAACGCCTAGGCCATGCACTAGAAGAGAAATAATTAAAATTAGAGCAGAAATCAATGAATTAGAAACCAGAAAAACAGTAGATCCTTTCCTGATTAAAACTCTTCAGAGTATAGGGATAGAGGGAATATTCCTCAAGTTCATAAAATCCCATCTATGAAAAACCCACAGCGAATATCATCCTCAGTGGGGAAAAGCTGAGAGCCTTTCCCTTAAGATCAGGAACACATCAAGGATGCCCACTCTCGCCACTATTGTTCAAATAGTACTAGAAGTCCTAGCAACAGCAATCAGACAACAAAAAGAAATAAAAGGTATTCAAATTGGCAAAGAAGAAGTCAAACTCTTTCTTTTCGCAGGTGACATGATAACTTTATGTGGAAAACCCAAAAGACTCCACCCCCCAAATTACTAGAACTCATACAGCAATTCAGTAATGTGGCAGGATACAAAATCAATGCACAGAAATCAGTTGCTTTCTTATACACTAACAACGCAACTGTAGAAAGAGAAATTAGAGAAATGATTCCATTTACAATAGCACCAAAAAGCATAAGATACCTCGGAATAAACCTAACCAAAGAGGTAAAGGATCTATACTCTAGGAACTACAAAACGCTCATGAAAGAAATTGAAGAAGACACAAAAAGATGGAAAAGTATTCCATGCTCATGGATCGGAAGAATAAACATTGTTAAAATGTCTATGCTACCCAGAGCAATCTATACCTTCAATGCCATCCCGATCAAAATTCCAATGACATTTTTCAAAGTGCTGGAACAAACAATCCTAAAATTTGTATGGCATCAGAAAAGACCCCAAATCGCCAAGGAAATGTTGAAAAAGAAAAAGCTGGGGGCATCACGTTGCCTGATTTCAAGCTATATTACAAAGCTGTGATCACCAAGACAGCATGGTACTGGCACAAAAACAGACATGTAGACCAATGGAACAGAATAGAGAACCCAGATATGGACCCTCAACTCTATGGTCAAATAATCTTTGACAAAGCAGGAAAAAGCATGCAATGGAAAAAAGACAGTCTCTTCAATAAATGGTGCTGGGAAAATTGGACAGCCACATGCAGAAGAATGAAACTCGACCATTCTCTAACACCATTCACAAAGATAAACTCAAAGTGGATGAAAGACCTCAATGTGAGACAGGAATCCATCCAAATCCTAGAGGAGAACATAGGCAGTAACCTCTTTGACATTGGCCACAGCAACTTCTTTCAAGATACATCTCCAAAAGCTAGTGAAACAAAAGCAAAAATGAACTTTTGGGACTTCATCAAGATAAAAAGCTTCTGCACAGCAAAGGAAACAGTCAACAAAGAGGCAACCCACAGAATGGGAGAAGATATTTGCAAATGACACTACAGATAAAGGGCTGGTATCCAAGATCTATAGAGAATTTCTCAAACTCAACACCCAAAAAACAAGTCAAAAAGTGGGCAGAAGATATGAAAAGACACTTCTCTGAAGAAGACATACAAATGGCTAACAGACACATGAAAAAATGTTCATATCATTAGCCATCAGGGAAATCCAAATCAAAACCACATTGAGATACCACCTTACACCAGTTAGAATGGCAAAAATGGACAGGGAAAGAAACAAGAAATGTTGGAGAAGTTGTGGAGAAAGGGGAACCCTCTTACACTGTTGATGGGAATTCAAGTTGGTACAGCCACTTTGGAAAGTAGTGTGGAGGTTCCTCAAAAATTTAAAAATAGAGCTTCCCTATGACAGCATTGCACTCCTGGGTATTTACCCCAAAGACACAGATGTAGTGAAAAGAAGGGCCATATGCTCCCCAATGTTCATAGCAGCAAGGTCCGCAATAGCCAAACTGTGGAAAGAGCCGAGATGCCCTTCCAACAGATGAATGGATAAAGATGTGGTCCATATATACAATGGAATATTACTCAGCCATCAGAAAGGATGAATACCCAACTTTTACATCAACATGGATGGGACTGGAGGAGATTATGCTAAGTGAAATAAGTCAAGCAGAGAAAGTCAATTATCATATGGTTTCACTTATTTGTGGAACATAAGGAATAGTATGGAGGACATTAGGAGAAGGAAGGGAAAAATGGGGGGAGGGAATTGGAGGGAGAGATGAACCATGAGAGACCATGGACTCTGAGAACAAACAGGGTTTTAGAGGGGAGGGGGGAGGGGGCATTGGTTAGCCCGGTGATGGGTATTAAGGAGGCACGTACTCCATGGAGCACTGGGTGTTATGCAAAAACAATGGATCGTGGATCACCACATCAAAAACCAATGATGTATGGTGACTGACATAATAAAATTTTAAAAAATTAAAATTATAAAATAAAAATTAAAGACTGTTTTTGTCTTGGACTAGTAGTGAAGGTCTATGCAAGAGACATTTATTTCATCAGAAATGTTGGAGGCTAGCATTTTTTTTATTGTAGGAGAGGAATAGGGTAGTCTAGGTTTGCAGAACAGCTTGAGCAAAGGAGAAGAGGTAGTCATTAAAACTGGCTTCACATATGATCCCAGGGTCCTGGGATTGAGCCCAGCGTTGGGCTCCCTGCTCAGTGGGGAGTCTGCCTCTCACTCTCCCTCTGCTCGTGCTGTCTTTCTCTCACTTGCTCTCTCTCAAATAAATAAAATCTTTAAAAAAAAAAAAAACAAAACTTTGAGATAAAACTGGCTTTGCAATAGTGTCAAGAGTGGAGATCGAGGGGTGCCTGGGTGGCTCAGTGGTTAAGCGTCTGCCTTCGGCTCAGGTCATGATCCCGGGGTCCTGGGATCAAGTCCCACATCAGGCTCCCTGCTCAGAGGGGAGCCTGCTTCTCCCTCTCCTCCCTGCTCGTACTCACTCTCGCTATTTCTGTAGCTATCTCTCTCTCAAATAAATAAAAATCTTAAAAAAAAGAAAAAAAGAGTGGAGTTCGAGGATTTGAGGTCTAAAGTGTGAAGAAGACACATTTAGAAAAAGAATGTTTGATTGCCACACTGAGGAAAGTGCCTAAGTAGGCAGAGGCCATTGCAGATACTGAAACAGCAAAAATATTTTTTGTATTTGAGTTCTAAGAACTGCTCAGTGGGGAGTCTGCCTCTCGCTGTCCTGCTCATGGTGTCTCTCACTTGCTCACTCTCAAATAAAATCTTTAAAAAAAAAAAAGACTTTGAGATAAAACTGGCTTTGCAATAGTGTCAAGAGTGGAGATCGAGGGGCGCCTGGGTGGTTCAGTGGTTAAGCGTCTGCCTTCGGCTCAGGTCATGATCCCAGGGTCCTGGGATCGAGTCCCACATCAGGCTCCCTGCTCAGTTCTAAGAACTCAAATGGGAGAGACAAGAAGCAAGTATGCCAGCCGTGGCTTTGCAAAATCTGAAACGAAGGATTGTAAGAACGTGTACTGAGTTTGAGAATGGAAGGGAAGGGGTATGGGAGAGTTTATATCCTACAGATTTCCCTTCGGTAACCAGATCTAACCAACTTCCATCCAACTTCCAAAACCGTCATATTTCCACTGTACTTTCCAAAGGAGGACCATTTAGAATAGCATGGCCGTTTGGACACTTCAATATACTTCAGATGTGTGTTATAAATCTCCTAACCTAGAAGTCCAAGAGGGCACAGAATAAGCATGATGCATTCTCACCAGGAATGTAAGTTTTTATCAGGTAGAGAATATAAAACAAGGCCTTTTAACAAAACACCATGGCTACAAGAGAAAAATTAAAATATACAAAAGAGTTTAGCCCCTAAAATAAGACGTCAAAGAAGTTTTGTGCTTGGGCCATATTCTCAACTTCCTGTGGGCATAAGATCACTCTCACCTGCTGTTAGGGCTACTGAAATAGTTTGGAAAGCCCCAGGCAAGTGCTACAGAGATGAAGATGAAGCTTTTTGGGGGTGACAGACATAGAAATTATGTCAAAGTTGGTACAAAGTTGGAACAGAGAAGAGGCTTCTGACACTGCTCATGGCAGTCAGTGTCCCTCCCAGAAAAACTTCCCAGGTGAGGAGGTAATCCTTGAATAAGTCAACCAGATAGAAAAAAGGTATTCTTAGGCAAAATGAACCAGAAGTAAAGAGACATGAGATGGGGGTGTGTTTGCATCCCCACCATTTCAGTGTAGCTGGAGTGTGTAGAGTATGGAAAGGTAAAAGGCAGAAAATACAGCTGGGTCATGAACATGAAGGACCTTAAAAGAAAAAAAACACAATTGTGATAAATATCCTGCAAATGCCTTGCATCTGTATGAAGTATGAAGAAATGTATGAAGTGGTTTTTAGTAATTATTTTTCCATTAGAAAATGATAGAGTAGAACTCACTGTGCTTATTTATATTAATAGGAGCAAAGGGTTTCCCATTCTCAGCAAAAACAGCTGTTCTGTCTCTATCTGTGCTTTACGTCAGAGGTTGAACATTCACATGTCATGGGTCAGACAGATAATGCAGAGGAGTTAGGCAGGCCTGGTATGTCACACACACACATTAGTGACTAAGCAAAGGCGTTAAAAAAGCATTCACATTCAATTGATCTTTGAGTAGTTGGGCTACAAAATATCTGCTGTTTCGTACAAGAGCTGCAACTTTGCACTTTCTACTTCAAGTTTCCTAAAGATTCATTATCATCTTTTTCTATTATGTGCATTTCTTTCTTATACACACAAGGAATATTTAAGTGTTAAAACTAATATGGCAATCTAAGGCAAAGAAAAGGGATGGAGGACCAAGTCAGCCAGAAAACTAAGAGGATAGAGAAGTAGAATCTTACTCTCTTTTCCATGTGCTTCTGTTTTTTAGATTTTTATTTAGCAAATGATGGAGTTCAAGGCAATGTAATACATATATATTCTAATTGGTATATCATGATTAATTTTTTAAAATACTGTCTGTGCTATACAAAATAAATAAAAATTATTTTGGAATTCTTATTTTTTTAAGATTTATATATTTAAAGATTTTATTTATTTGAGAGAGAACGAGTGGGGGAGGGAGCCAGAGGTGGGACTCAATCCCAGGACCTGAAATCCTGCCCTGATGCTTAACCAACTGAGCCACACAGGCACCCCAAGATTGATTGATTGATTTGAGAGAGAGAGTGTGAGAGTGATGGAGCATGTGTGCATGAGCTGGGGGGGCGGGGGGGACAGAGGGGGAGAGAGAATCCCAAGCAGACTCCGTGCTGAGCTCAGAGCCGGACGTGGGGCTCAATCTCATGACCCTAAGATCATGAACTTAGCCGAAACTAAGAGTCAGACGCTTAACCAACTGAGCCACCTAGGCGTCCCTGTTTTGGGATTCTTAAAGAGGTTTATTCTCTGTCTAGCAAGAATAAACTTTAAAAGATGGTGGTATCAGTCAAAGCTCAACTTAAGTCACTTGAAGGTGTCTGCAAAACTTTGTGTGACAGTAGGGGGCACTCTTGCCCCCTACTAGGATCAGTTCATTCAAGGTTTTTTTGGAGGGACTAACTGAACTTGGAACTTGTGGGCTTCTACTTTGTTGTTGTATAAGGATTGATTTTTCTCAGTAATATGTGTCTTTCAGACAATTGGTGCAACCTTTGCAGCCATGATTGGAGCTGGAATGATGGTACGATCAATACCATATGACCAGAGCCCAGTCCCAAAGCATGTTGCTTGGTTACTACATTCTGGTATGTTCTAATTTTAAATTTTTATTTAACAACCTTCATTACTAATTTTTTTTTTTTTTTTTTGGTGGCTCTTCACAATTGTAAATGACTTGTGCATAATTTAATAAAACCTTGTGTTTAGAAAACACTTACAGTTTTTCATACTCATGTGGTTGTTTATTACCAGATCTCTACTCTGAAAAATGATTCTGATACTAAGACCATGGACATCCCCAGTATTACATTTGGCCTCCTGTGACAGTCTAGTATATGTAGAGATTTCCTTTATGTATTTTGTCTCCTCCTGGGAGGGTTTCAAACCTGATACACATTACTTAAGAATTGTTTTTGTTGTGTATTTTTAGAAAAATTTAAAAATGAGGGTGGAGAAGAAAAGGATGCAGTAAGAAAATAGGAGTAGAGGATTTTGCAGTAGAGCATTGGAAGAAAGAATACAGTAAAAAAGATCTTTGGAAATGTACATTTGTGTCTGATATAGTTAGCTGGGTCATTATTTAGATAGGTTTAGCACGAAGTGACAGTGGGCAGGGCAGAGGCTGTCCACCTGTGGTATTGTAGGACAGTTTTAATATCCTTTTATAGGTACATGTTGTGATACCACCCCTTAATTTTGGAGACACAAATATTTTAGATAAAGTGTTTTCCATCTCAGGTATCCCGGGATAGTCTCTGTCTGTGGGTTGAACAAAGAGCCAGCTAGACCCAGAAACAAAAGTACTTAGATACATGTTCTCTACCACAAAACAAGACATTTTATTTTTTCTAATTTGTTTTTTGAGTATAGTTGACACAATGTTATAATAGTTGCCGGTGTACAACATAGTGATTCAGCTTCCCTATACGTTTTGCTATACTCCCCGCAAGTGTAGCTACCATCTGTCACCATACAAGCACTATTACAGTATCACTGACTGTGTGCCCTGTGTTGTGCCTTTTACTCTTGTGACTTCATTCCGTAACTGGAAGCCTGTATCTCCCAGTCCCCTTCACCCATTTTGCACACCCCGCTACCTCCCCTCTGGCAACCATCAGTTTGTTCTCTGTCTTTACGGGTCTGTTTCTGCTTTTTATTCGTTTATTTACTTAAATAAAACAAGACAAATTTTGTAAGCATTTCCCTGAAACTTCTAGGGAAACAGACTGTGAAGTGTTTCTAACATAGGTTAGTAAATGGAAATTAGGTATTTGGCATCCAGTATGACAAATTTCTGGTATGAACTATGTCATTTACATTCTTTATGTGCTATCTTTGTTTTGGTCAATATGAGACAGCATGACTTGACAACCTCGGTTTTCAAGTCTCTTCTGTTAGGTGTGAGGTTATTCAACCATAGATATCCTCCGTGGGGATTTACAGGATAAAATCCTTGTGATTGAGGGAGGTGGTCCATTATCTTCCAGTACCAATAACCTGCTTTTAAGAAAAAAATTATTCAAGATACAACGTGTACTTCTATAAAATGTAATATCTCTGAGTGCCATCTATTTAAGGATTATTCTGCTTTAGAACAAGTACATACCATAGTAGTATACAGAACTTTTTTTTCTCTTGAGTATGAACCCTTGCATTAAAACACCAAAAACCTCACCATCTGAGTTTAGCATTAGTATCTTACCCAGAGAATGGAGTTCTGCACCTGTTTCCCATTTTAGACACTGAGTTCCTTGAGAAAACAGGTTCAGTGTTTTTATCTCTGATAAATAGTAGATACTTAGTGACTTACTGAATTAAATTAAAATAGCTATGTAGTTTGAGTTTAGAATAAGGGCTATCTGGGTTGCTTAGAAAACTTTTAATCTGGTATTATTACAGTATATAAATTACTTGGGTCAAAGTATTTTATGTGTTGGAGGGGGTCCCCAAGACCAACCATTCATTCATTTAGTGTTTTTTTAGGAGTTCTAGGACTCAGCATATAGTTGTACTCAGAGCTAAGGTTTATTACAATAAAAGGACACATGATAGCATCTGCAAGGGGAAAAAATATAGGCAGAGTCTGGAGAAATTCATCCATGGGCCTTCAGTGCTCCCTCCTTTTTTTGAGGGGACTTATCAAGGAAGTGAAAAGAGCAGTGAGATAGAAGCCCATTAGAGACTTGGTGCCTGAGGGTTTTTATTAAGGACTGATCATGTAAGCACCTTCATAGCAACTACCAAAATACGGATTTCCAGAAGGAAAGCAGGCTTTCAGCATAACTCACATTGTTTTCACAAGCAGTCTAACCCTCCCAGTTACAGAATGCTTCATCTGCCAAGTTCTTAAGTAGCCAAGGACCAGCCCTGCAAGCAAGTCTTTGTAAAGATGACCTTAGGCCTGCTCTGGTAACCCTTCCCTGTACAGCATGAATGCCAGTTTTTGCTTTACATTTCATCCATATCTTGAGAAGCTGTGCAGGCAGGCATTAGCATTTCCATTTCATGGATGAGGAAGTGGAGGCTGTGTGAGGTCACACTGGCAGGTGCCACAGTCAAAACTGAACACCCTTATTTCTTCAAGTCCAGCCCTCTGTCCACTCTTTCTTTCACTGGTATGATTGAGATGAGACCTGAAGGGGGTTTGGATGACCCAAGGGCATTCCCTCACAGTATTAAAGGGACATCAGAGTTAGCTTTTGACCAGTATTAACATCCCAGTGCATTCCATTTTCATTTTTCATCCAAATGTTTAGCACTGTGTCGACACAGCTGTGGTCTTAGGACTAAGTGTGCAGGAATTACTGAAATGATCGTTGGAAAACTATTCTAATTGTGTTTTCCCCCCAGCTTTATTAGGATATAATTGACACATAACATCATATAAATTTCAAGATGTGTAACTGGTTGATTTGATACATTTATATATTGCAAAATGATTACCACCATAGCATTAGCTAACACTTCCATATTTACCATTTTTTTGTGGTGAGAACATTTAAAATCTGTTAGCAACATTCAAGTATATGATGCAGGATTAGCTGTAATCACCATGCTGTACATTAGGTCTTCAAATTTATTCATCTTATAACTGGAAATTTATACACTTTGACCAATATCTCCTCATTTCCCCCACACCTCTACCCCTGGTGACCCCCACTCTACTGTTTCTCTGAGTTTGACTTTTGTAGATTCCTAATATAATTGAGATCATATGATATTTGTCTTTCTCATATTTCACTTAGCATAATGCCCTCAGGGTCCATTCATGTTGTCAAAAATGGCAAGATTTCATTCTTTTTTATAGCTGAGTATTACTCCATTTTGTTTATACACCACATCATCTTTATCCATTCATCCATTGAAGGACAATTTGGTTTTTGTATCTTGGAGATTGTGAGCAATGCTGCTGGGAGCACAGTCATCTCTATGAGATCCTGATTTCAATTCTTTTGATTATAAACCCAGAAGTGGGATTGTTGAATCATATGGTAGTTATAGTTTTAATTTTTTGAGGAACCTCCATACTTTTCCATAGGAGCTGTACCAGTTGGATGAATGCCAGTTTGATTCACAATATAATGTTGAGCTATCCTTGTTAGTTTTGTAATTGGTATGTCCTTAAGCAGCAAACATCTATTACCATTTAAGATTTTTATGAGAAAATATCATTGAAAAATCTCAGACAATCTCCTTAAAAGTTTTGCTAAAGCTACAGGAAGGCTGGACTGCAGCTTCCCACACCATCAGAAAACCTGGCCTTAGAGAACAAACAGGCTCACCAAAGAGCCAGATATTGGAGAACAGACCTTTGGAGGGATCTGCCCGAAGCTGATGAGAAAGTCCTGGAGGACCAGACCCCCACCCCCACCCTCCCCACCCCCGCCAGAGGCCTCAAACTTAGGGGCTACTGTTGTGAAAAGGCCAGGACTCAGGTGCCCACATTCTGTGAGGACAAGTCTCTCAGAGGGCCAGAACACACAGAGCCTGATTGCCAACGAGCTAGTCCACGAGTGTTGGACCTCTCAGAGGACTGTGGCATCTGGGATGAGACCTGGGCAGAGCATGGTAGCCAGGATCTTTGGAAGACTAAGCCACCCAAGGGCCAGACCCCCAGTGATAAAAGCTCCAGAGATAGAATCTCCAATAAACCTAGCCATGAAGAACGGAAAAACCAGAGGATTGTACCATGACTGTCAAGGCCACCTGGGAAACTGTCTTTGACAGGGTCAGCTTACACAGGAGAGGACCACTGGAGGGACAGGTCATGGAAAACAGGACCACCAGGCCAGACCCTGGAGAGCCAGGGGAGGCCCAGGTGCCACGGGGTGGGGGTGGCAGAGATGCTATGAAAAGGCCATGAGGGAGGCAAGGGCTCGCTCATCCTTCCTCCCTGGTACCAGCTCTACATCCTGTCCCTGGCCATTGGTGGCTCACGGGGTCAGGAGAACCTGGAGCAATGAGCTGGCACATCAGTATAGGGAAGGGAGGAAGAAGGACACTCTTTCATCCTCTGTCTGTGGCTTAATGCAAATTTCAGGACAAGGAGTTACCTGGGGTGAGTAAAGTTGGGAGGCTGCTGGAGAATACAGGTTTTTCTTGGCTTCTGCAAAAAAAAAAATAGATTTTTTTTTTTTGCTAAAAATTTTGCTGTCAGTTGTAAAACTGATGGGAATCCTAATAGAAACGTAAAGATTCCTAGAGGAATTTTTATCCAGTGTCTTTCTTACAGCAAAAGATATTTTTAATTGTTCATTATCATGAGATACATCTTTCTCCTTGATCTAGAAATGTTACTCTTCACGAAAGAGACACTGGTGTTGAAATTATAGTATGGCCATAGCTGTGCCTATTCCACGAGTTAAACTACGGACACTTACTGTTTTAATAAGAGGATAACTTAACTCTACTCACCACTGAAATAATGACCACTGAAATAATTATCTAAGATTTATTTTTTGAATTAAGGAGTTCTGTTTGCTAATTAAATTATTAATACCTTTCACAGTAATTTTTCTGAACTTGTTTATGAATACCTGACAACTAAAATTACGGTTCACAAGCTGAGATGACATTCCCTATCCACAAGGAAACAGCAGTGCCTGTCCTTGAAGTTCCTTAGGATTAGCATCCTATAGCATTCTCTCGTTTTACCTTGTTCCCTCTTGGCAGCAACAGGTTTGACCTTGAGTTACTCATTTCAAGCCTTTTAATCTCAATTCTTATATATAGCATTGTTGTTGCAAAGAATATACCAGTAGGCTCATATCCAGATAATGAAGTACATAAAATTTGATAAAGTTACTCAAACATCTAGATTAGTGTTTGTACTCTGAGTTGAGACAGTTTAAGAATAGTGTTGTTGTGATTTCGAGTTTGGCTAGCCGCAAGTTTGGGTTGTGGAATTCAGGGGTAGTATTACCTACATACGGGAGAGACTTGGTATTCCTGTCGTTGAACAGTCAGGTATACGATGTTCAGATGGCCTGTTATTAGAAGTGGCGTTTTCTTTTTGGTTGTCATTTAGTAACTACTTCCCTGCTTGCTCTTTCTCCAGGTGTGCTGGGCGCAGTGGTGGCTCCGCTGACGATGCTAGGGGGGCCTCTTCTCATCAGAGCCGCGTGGTACACAGCGGGCATCGTGGGCGGCCTCTCCGCCGTGGCCATGTGCGCGCCCAGTGAGAAGTTCCTGAACATGGGGGCACCCCTGGGAGTGGGCCTGGGTCTCGTCTTTGTATCCTCACTGGGTAAGCAGCTGGGTTTTGATACTTGCTTCTTGGTTTCCTAAAATCATTGATGTGCTTAGTTATCCTAAAGGAGGGAACTTAATTAAGAGTCACTTTTGAAAGTTTAAAAAGGAAACACTAATTAGAGTGTATTTTCTTATTTGGCATCATGGTAAACTATGATTTTTGGTTTTACCAAATACATCTAAAATGGAAAAGTTGGTCTGGAGAACATGAAAATTGCTCTTGATGCAAGAGCCTTTCTGTAATGTGAGCAAGTGACCCATTGCAGGAATGAGTATAATGGGTTTGCAACTGAATGTGCATAAAATTACACAGTGCATATAGTCAGTCCTTTTCTTACCTGTGCAGTACACCAAAAGAAGGGTTGTTTTGTTTTGTTTTGTTTTGTTTTTTGAGTAATGTTAATCATAAATCCAATTATAGAGGAGTTCGTCTTTTTTCCTTCCAGGATCTATGTTTCTTCCACCTACCACTGTGGCTGGTGCCACTTTGTACTCAGTGGCAATTTATGGTGGATTAGTTGTTTTCAGCATGTTTCTTCTGTATGATACGCAGAAAGTAATCAAGCGTGCAGAAATAATACCAGCGTATGGAGTTCAAAAATATGATCCCATCAATTCGTAAGTAGTCTTTAATGTCTTCCCTTTGTTACATAGGACATTTGTGTTATTATGGTCTATTTTATTTTATGGCTGTATTAGTTTCCTAGGGCTACTGTAACAGACTGCAGACTGAATGGTTAAAACAATGGAAATTTATACTCTTGAAGTTCTGGAGTCCAGAAGTCTGAAATCAAGGTGTCATCAGGGTTGATACCTTCCGAGGGCTCTAAGAGAATCTGCTCCATGCTTCTCTTCTAGCTGCTTGTTTTGGCCAGCAGTCCTTGGCATTCCTTGGCTTGTAGACACATTACCCCAATCTCTACCTCTGTCTTCACAGCATTCGTCCTATGTGTCTGTCTCTGTCTCCAGTCATTTTGGATTGAGGCCGACGCTACTCCAGTATTAACCTCATCTTAACTCACATCTTGATTACATTTGCAGAGACGCTATTTTGAAATAAGGTCACATTTACAGGTACAGGGATTAGGATGTCAGCATATCACATAACCACAATGGGTTTGTCGAATTGTACTATTTTATTTCTGTTACTGTTTGATCTGTTTTATCTCTTTAGTAAGCTATGTGTCCACAGAACATTTGATTAGATCGTAACTAAGTGTAGTATTTAGGTATTCAATTAAATCAGTATTTGCCTATTTTTGTTGATTAGCTTTATGGTGCAACTGTTATATAATGATGCTTTTCCCTTTTCTTGGACTCTCCACCAAAGTGGCTTGTTTTATTTAAACAACTTTTTTGAGTTTCACGTTGTCTGTCACATTTTGTAAAGTAATCTTTTTTTTCCTTGAAACTGAAATTCAGTGTAATGGTCTTTTTAAAATGCTGCCGTAACACAGATTTGTGACAGTTTTCGTTGGTTGGCGGTGGAGGGGGGGTTGCCTTGAGGAGATGTATTATATTTAAAAATGCCAGACTTGTGTCTAACACATTTTTGTGAAGGTGTTTCTTTGGTTTTTTCCTGATTATTTCATTGTCTATCACCCAGGGTTTGTTTTTTTTTGCAAGATGCTACACTCTAAGAGCGTGTCAGAGAATAGAATAATGATTTTTTAAATTGCCCTTTAACATTTCGAAGATGAATCTGCCAGAAGAAAATCTTGACTGTTGTCTAGTCTAGGGCTTCCTTAGTGTTGGCATCTTTTGTTTTTTTAATTTCCATTTCATATACCTATGACAAATAAATCAGTATTGCTTTCTCTTTTCTAGATTAAGAAATAGTTTTTATCATTGTTATTAGAATTACATCATCTATAACAGGCCATAATTTTCTTTTCCAGGATGCTGGGAATCTACGTGGATACCTTAAATATATTTATGCGAGTTGCCAGTATTCTAGCAACTGGAAGCAACAGAAAGAAATGAAGAGCCTCAGCTTCTGACTTCTTTAATACATCAGATATCTTGCTTGTTTAATAGGGACAGGTATTCATTAAATAGTTTGTACAAGCAGCTTTCATTGAAGTTTAGAAGAGAAGACTTGTCATCATGTTTCAGTTGTTCCGGTGATGTGATGCTTCAGGTCTCCTTTATCTTCTGCAGAATAAATTCAGTTGTTCTCTTCCAAATAAGCACACACATTTCCAGTTCTCGTGTTTGAGTAATTCATAAATGTTGCAATGAATGTGAAAACTAAAGTTTGTGTTGTGAGAATTTATTCTATTTTAAAATGTATTTGATTGAGTGAAAATTAGCAAACTCTGTTTTGCTGTATATCATATCAACAAGTAATGTCATAAGTGATGTAGAGGTTTGGTAAAGGGACCAGAGAGAAGCAAAGGGTCACCTGCAGTCTTTCTTTGACTACTTAGCACTTGTGTAATTGGTGGTGAGCCAGTGAGAGGGGTCTGGCTATTTGAAAACAAATAAATAATTGCTGTTTTTACATTTGTCTGTTGAACTTAAAAGCACTGAGCATGAAACAAAGATATAGGTGATTCATTCTCCTGATGTTCCTTTCTTTCTCATTGCTATCTTTACAACATACGTGTTATTTTGTTAGGCTTCTCATTGTTTGACATTGCTAGGATGGTCCAGAATGTTAATCGTATGGAGAATTCCTGATATGTGTTATATATGTTTAAGTTTTATTTTTGAACCTTATAGAACAAAATATCCTTAAAACTCTTCTCAGGATAAAACATTCAAAGCATGAAAACTCTTGCATTTTCAAATACACAAACACTGTGTTCCTAATTGCTGAATTTTTGTGCATATTTATTGAAATATTGAATAGAATACATGCTTGCCTTTCCCATCACTTCAGGCTTTGAAGCTTTTATCAGAAAAGCCTGTTTGTGGCTCACACTTAAGATTATGAAAGCAGTTTTTCTCCCAAGACTTGGTTTCTTGTGTTCTCTCAGGCTAAGCACTAAACAAAAAAGGAGGACATAGCTAGTCTTTCTTCATGAACTATGTCAGTCAAAACTGTAATAGGCAAAATGCTTCATTAGAGTTTCCCCCAGAAGACTTTTTCTTCTCTCCTGCATAGACTATTACTTGACTCTCTTGTGACATTTGTAAGTGTTTTGATACAGAAGAGTTATTTTTGGAGGTTCTTAATGAATGAAGTGTGTATGATTATTGAAATGATTGGTATTTTTGACAAATATTTATTACAGTATCCAGAAGTAATTATTCTAACCACCTCAGATTACATATGGGATGCTTATTTCTGAAATAATAAAGGTTCCAGCCAGATGGTGATCGGTCTGTAATTTTTCCAGCTGAACCATATGCATACTATTTGAATAGAGGATTTGTTTGATTTATTTTCTCTTCCTGACCTAGTAGGTAGAATACAGTGTGATTATGACCATGGTACTTACAGCCAGACTGCCTTTATTTGAGCCCCGCCTCTTCCACTTATTTATGTGATCTTGGGCAAATTAACCTCTCTGTGCCCATTTTCTTATCTATAAAATGAAGATGGTAACAGAACCAACCTCATAGGGTTGGAGTGAAATGTGTGGGCATTTAGTAATATGTAAGTTTTAGCTGCTGTTGCTGGTTTTGGGGGGTGGGCAGTGCGGGGAGTTGTCCTAAGAAAAATCTCAGTGCCAGACTTGTATTTTCTCCCTTCTCCACTTTAGTTACTCTACAGTGTCAATGTGATCTTGAAGGTCCTGTTGTCTTCAGTCATTTTAGAACCCAAAATTTATGTCCCTATGTTTGGATGGTATCACACAAAACAAAATGATAGAATTTCGACAGTGGGTATCAGGCAAAAGCTTATTTAGAAAAACAAGGTGGTTTTTTTTTCTTTTTAATTTAAATGACTTGGTACTTTATTACATCACTTTTTCTGACTTTGCTAAGACAATGAAGACTTTGGTATAAAAAGTGAGTTATATAAAATGTGAATACTTATAAAATAATAAAACAGATATAAAGTCATAATGAAAAAAATCCCTGGTTCCCAGGCTCCGTTAACATGCCATGCCACCGAGGGTTTTTCTTCGTATCATTCACAGGGAAGAGTGAAGACCTGCACATGGATAGGCTTTAGGCAAAAAAGAAAAATACCTACTTCTCATTTTCTAAAACATCACCTGAAGCTTTACAGGATAACTGAGATATGTATTTAAAAATGATCACACAAAAAATAAAGGCCCTTTTGGTTTGCTTAGAACGCTGTCGTGAACATTCAGAAAACGAGTGTGGCAGGCATCATGCTACTACCTAAACCCAGGGGAGACAACCAGGGTCCTTTAGGGCAAGTGTCGTAAGAGCACAGCAGTGAGTTTCCAAGGTGTGCCAGCAGGAAGCCTTCCAAGACTAAACAAGAGTTACAGCACAGAGTAAGGGCGGTGAGGGTGTTTCCCACGGCCGGAGTATGATGGAGGAAGGGTCGGAGAGCAGGGAAGGATGGCAAGAAATGCCAGTTCCCTTGAAGCCCAATTTCCTGCTCGCAACACGTTATGTGTTCTGTGCTAGGACCCTGAACCCTTGAATGTGTTCTGTGCACTTTAAAATGTTAGGATGTGGAAAGAAAGGCACGTTTCCCTTAAAATTGTTCATCTGGATAGAGGGTGTGTTTCCGTGTTAAAGTTCTTGAAACTGAAAGACACCTGAGATTTGTGTCATTCCAGTACGGTAGGAGGGTCCAGATACCCTGTTGCTAATTGTTATTGCTATTGCTAATGATTCAATTATTTGCATATTGTGTGCTAAGTCCTTTGCATAAGTCGTAACATTACTTTGAGCTAGGTACTTGTAATCCCCATTTTCCCAAGGACTAAGCTGAAGCCCCCAAGTTTGATATTTATTTGCACAAGGTCATATGGCTGGGAAGAAGTGGTAGAGTTGAATGTCTTAGCCAGTTACGCTTAGAAAGTTCGACGGATGCCACAGGGCTGAAATCCTCTTTGAGGATCAAAAGCACTGTACAAATTAAATAGGTTGAGATTTTGCTAAAAATACTTAGAGCATTAAAATTTTAGTGTTTATCAAAAGGGGCGCCTGCGAGGCTCAATCAGTTAATCATCTGCCTTCGGCTCAGGTCATGATCCCGGATCCCGGGATTGAGCCCTGCATCCGACTCCCTGCTCAGTGGGAAGTCTGCTTCTGCCCCTGCCCCTCACCCCACTCTTGTGCTCTCACTATCTCAAAATCTTTAAAAAGGGGGGGGGGATTGACCTTAGTATCTGAAGAATAAATGGTAATCATGTTTGACTTCCCCAGATCCTATTTCTTATATATAGTACCAGAAACTCCTTTTCTCAGTTGCTGAGATCACCTCTAGCCACGAATCAAAGGATGTTTTGAAGGTCAGTGTTAATCACTAAGATGGAGTCCTCCCTAAATGTACTCAATTTAGCTAGCAGTCAAAATGGAAGCCGTTTTTCAGGAAAAGATAAAGCTATGGTCTTGAAGACTTGGCCTTTTGTAAAGAAGCCGTTCAGGAAGCTGGAGAAAGTTCCCCCAGTATTGACACTTGAAAACTGCAAAAGGAGCATATTGTGCCAGAAGCAAAGATGAAATTAAATAATGGGGGAGGAGGGATTATATGGGCCATTCTGGCCAGTTAGCATGAGGGCAGGTCCTGCACAGTCTCTTCCTGTCTGCCTTAGTGTTTGATTCTGCCTCACTCATGGCTTGCTATCCTAAGGGGCCAGAGTCTCATAGTTGGTGGGGGATAGTGCAACCTCACTGGATCCTAGAAATAGAGAATTGAGATTTTCTAGCAGGGCCAAACTGACATTCATGCTCACAGATGAGCATACAAGTTGAACAGTTTTTGAAAATAAGACCTTTCCGTGAGCACTTTGTAAAAATTGCCTGATTACTTGTATGCGGCAGCTAGCCACCATCATGCTAGCTTTCCTTGCACTTGGACCACCTGGGCTGCTCACCTATATGCCCCAGAGTGGTTTTACATAGCATCACAGAGCTTGGTGAAACAAGGTTCATATGATTTCATAGGAAGGGTGTTCTATTTCTTAATTTTATTTGCTCATTAGTCATGTTACCTCAATTCCAAGAGGCTATATTTTTCACACTTCATTTCTGAAATGTGTGTTTAATTTCATGGGTGTTTAATTTTAATGTGTGTTTAATTTCATGATTATCATTTATTCTTCAGATGCTAAAACTAGGGTTTTTTTTGCAAAACTAAGGTTATCCTAAAATCAGTGACATTTTAGAATTTAAAAAAATATGTTATTTTCCAGTGGTTAGTTTTTCCATTTCCAATAGTTCATTGTCCTGTAAGAACAGGTATCTGAAGGATTATCTTTCCATAATTGTAGCAACTTTTAAAAAAAAAAAATTTATTTGAGAGAACGAGTGGCAAGAGGGGCAGAGGGAGCAGCAGACTCCCCATGGAGCAGGGAGCCCATGTGGGACTCAATTCAGGACCCTGGGATCATGACCTGTTCCAAAGGCAGACGCCCAATGGACTGAGCCAGCCAGGTGCCCTAATTGTAGCCACTTTTACTGATGATTCATAAGGAATCTTCTACAAGACAATACAAACCTAGCCCCACCCAGTTACGTGCATCATGCAGGTTGAACGGACTGACTTCCCAGCAATGCAGAAAGATTCCAAACAGGAGGATCAGTGGAAGTTGAGAGAGAAAGCATTTGTAGTTTGATGTGATCTGACTGTTCATAAGGAGAGTAAGGGATTTGATAGGTTTGTTCGGTTTGCTACTCTGAACGAATTAACTCAGCACCAACTGTGGGGAGAAACAAGGATGAATGAGAAACTTTCTTCCCTGGCATCACAGCCGGGCTTGAAAGTCTATAAAACAGCATCTGCTGGATAGAGGCAGCGTGTGGTAGCCAGGAGGGATCTGATAGCAAAGGCTCTTAGCCCTGCTGACCTTTGAGTAGTGAATGCTGAAGGCAGAAGCCCTTAACTGCTGGTGGGGAATTTAGGGCCCAAACACAAGTCACTCTTTTTAAGAGATCAAGTCAACAAATGTTTATTGAACCCTCTATTAGGTACCATGTAGTTAAAATGTGAGAAATAGCAACTAATGACCCAAGGTAATTGTGAGGTCATTTTCTAGAAACTACGAAAGCATTATCCAGATGGATACGGATTGCTATGGGATTCAGAGGAAAGGGGGCAGTTGTGTGAGTGCCCACAAGAATGTAGGTGTCCACACCCCCAGCACAGAGGGCTGATGGCCGGAGGGGACTCCTCGCTTCTGTGGGAAGGGGGATGCTTGGGCAGCCCCCACATGCAGCATCATGGGAGGTGTCCTGCCCTACTTTGCTGGGAATCCTTCTCTGCTTGCAAACCAAATGTGTTTGTGACTCTGCGTGCTCACAAATTGTCTCCCTTACCGTACTGGGTGCCTCGGAAAAGATGGAGATCCGCTCACTACTGCATTTCAGTAGAGGAGTCATTTACAAAGAAGTTGGAAATTATGACAAGATTTTCACTGTTAATTCCGAGCAGCAGAAAAAACGGGCATTTGGTAGGAAACTGTTGTCAGTATATTACAGCTGCCCCTAGTAATTTTTTTAAAACGGAAAGTACATATGAAGAGAAAGTGCAACGGAACACTTTAAAAGAAGATTTTCAGGTTTTAGGAACTTAGTGGAAAGACCCAGAAAGCAGAACATCTCTCCACCCTGTGACCTTTGGCACATCTCTTCTCAGACAAACCGGACCCAGAGCCTTCAAGGTCCCCGTAGCCCTGCCCATGCTGTGTCTGCAACAACGGGATTGAAGTTTACCCCAGGACGGCAGAGCTCCAGCTGCACCTTGCTCATCCACCCTGTCCTGGTGGTGCTGGACGTGGGGGTGAGGATCTAGAAAGGAGACACCTCTCTTCTGGGAAGCCTGCCGCCAAACCTGCAAAGCACAGAACAGACGCCAGCAAGCAGGGCCCACGCAGCTCTGCCTGCGGTTCCCCAACTCTAAGCGCTGGCAGAAGTGGCCAACCTGGCATTCGTCTTCGCCCCCGCTGCCCAAGTCTCTGGCGATTGCTCTCCCGGCCCTCAACCCTCTTGGTCAAACTTCACATTTATACACAGGCCCGCTGTTAGTCATTTAGACCTGAATTTCAGTGTGCTTTTTTTAAATTTGCCGTGAACTACAACAAAAGGCAACCATTGTTCCGCGTTAAAGAAGCATCCTACATCCTTGAACACAGGAGGAAGGTATTTTTTGGAAACAGGATGCTGTTGACAAAGGGAAGGAAAGCGATGCACCCCTCTCCTGGCAATGGGCCACCCAATCGAACAATTGTTTTCATATAGCACACTTTCACATTACCCTCTCATCAAAAGGACGTTTCTCTCCAGCTTCAGCTACTCCTTTCCTGAGAAAGAGAAAAACTGAGAAACAGAAAAGTTGAGCAATTTGTCCAGGGTCACACAAGCTAAAACGTGGCAGAGCTCTGGTTAGAGCCTGGAACCTGCAGTGCTAGAGTGTAGGGGAGGGAGGAAGATGGAAATCGCAGACGGGAGTCCTGGGTCCCCCACTCCAGGCTGAAATCACAGGGTAGGGGTGAGGTGATGGGGGCAAAGGGCCAGGAGCTACAGAGACACAGAGAGACAGGGACAGGAAGGCAGCCAAGGGACTATTCCCATCAGATGGTGGCTTCCCAAGGATGCCAGTACCAACATGAGTGGCCACAGGATAAAAGAAGACGGTGCCTGCAAGTCTCCCCAGGTGCCTTGGTGGGTGGAAAAGGTGACCTTCCAGCATGACTTCCGTGGAGGAGCCCGGGCCCGCTGTTGGCCACCATGGTGAGGCAGGGTAGCCCACCAGCCATGGCTACGGGTAGGCAGCCCACACCCAAGGGGAGGGGACAGTTGGAGGATGCACGGCATCCGTGAGAACCCAGGGGACCAGGGACGGCAGGGGTGGAAGGGGCAGACCCTGGATTTGCCAGCCTTATTCCAGTAGCAGGAGGCAGGCAAAACCCAGGGAGCTGGAGGCTTACGAGGAAGTTTGGATCAACCGTAAAACATAGAGGAAGCTATTGGTTTATTGTACAATTTGGGGGTGGCATGTAAGCTAAATATCAACGTGGGTTATTTTCAGCTACTTGTGAGCTCTCATGGAAGCAGCGTTAGAAAAGAACCTCAGCTTTGGAGTCAGGCAGACCTGGTTCCAGATGAGAAGTTACCACAAGTCTTTTTGTGAGATGAAAGAAAACCTCACTTTCCCTTGTTGCAAGCTGGAAATTCAGTGCCTGCCTCCCTGAGCTTGGGGGGTGGGAGGATTAAATAAGACAACTGAAGGATCACTGCAGTGTCTGGCTTCTCCATTATAAACTGATCTGCAGTTTGCTAAGCAAATAAAGGAAGGAGAGTCATTTCTGATCAACTAGAGGGTTCATAAAACATCTTTGAAAGAAAAGTGTCACACAGGTGAAGAGTGAAGTATGGGGACTCCGGCCAAAAATGTTCTACCTGTAAAGGGTGGAGACGCTTCAGGCATTTTCCTAATTGACTATAGAAATCATAAATCTGACTTGAAAAGTTTTTCTTCCTTGTAAATTCCCCTGCATGTTAGATGTGTCTCTGGAGCCTTCTCAGGAAGGCTTCCAAGTGTCGAAAATCATCTTTAGAAATTATTCAAAGCCTTAAATCTTACTATTTTTGTACCCAAACTGCATATGCTTAAAACTAACAGGTAAGTGTTCCTGTTAAAATGCTTCTCATTTTCACCTCTCTCAACTCAACATGAGATTTCAAATATTCTAAAGAGCCAAAGGTGTTTCTTCCTTTTTTAAAGTAGGAAGTTGATAGCTATGTTTGAAATGTTAAAAAAGCAGGTGAAAACTTGTGAACAGTGATTGTCTCTGGATAATCTCTGGGATTGGGTGGAACTTTATGCCCTGTGTTATTTAACTTAGTGGGGGGCCAAAATTGCTTCAGTAAGTTTTCATAAGAATTTACAAAGCAGGGTGGAATTCTGACATCTGAATCTATTCTTCCCATTTAAACATATTGGTCCCAGTAACACTTGCAAATCTGAATTCTATGTGTGAGAGGATAAGGAACAGAGGCCTGGAGATAGCCAGTTCTTCTGGCCCTGATCTGTGATCTGTGGTGAGAAAAAAGCTGTGTTGAGAACCTAACATCTGTTTCTGACTCCACAGTTGCGGGGCTGAGAGGCCGGGAAAAATTACCCAAGTCCAGTGGATCCAGACAAATCTCCCTCTCTACTAGCCTGAGAGTCTAATGTCTGCACCATTGCTCAGCAGTTAGAGTTCAGCTTTAAGATTTGGCTGAATCCCTGCCCCCTTGGGCAGGAGGTTGCTCTTTTCTCCTCTGCTGATAGTTTGCCAAGAGCAAAAATTACCTGTTAGAACAACAACAGGTAATGGGTGGGTGGTAGCCAAAGGTATGCTGTTGTGCAGAGAACTTGATGGTGGCACCCCAAATGACCTCACATAAAAATAAATAAAGTAGTGGTAATAGTCCTTGATGTGGACCACAGATGCAGTTCCAATTTCAGGAAACGTCTTTAGGAAACTGTGCGGAGTTTATGGACCTGTAACGTGCAATCTAAGTAAGAACAGGGTGCTGGCTGGCAAGTGCAGCCTCAGGACCAGTCCCAGCCTCTTCCCAGCCCTCTTTCCCACACTGGCTGCTCAGAAGTCTCTCCTAGGCTCCAGCCCCTGAGTTGTCCCTGGTCGGCCCCCAGGGTCTTCCCGACCACACCCTCCGGCACGGCCACCGCCTGCTCAGAACACCCCTTAGAAAGGGAATCAGGCAGGGGCTGGGCAGGTGACTCACATGACATGATATATGGTCCTTAAGGCCAGTGGCCCAACCTGTTTCTTTGGGTGGATTGCTTTACAGTTTTTGTAAATGCATAAAAGCTGACTTTCAGAAAACATCCCCAACTACCGATTTGCTCACCAAGCTATCTGAGCATGTGGTTTAAATTGTGTCTCTAATCTCTGGCCAGAGAGGAGGGCCAGTGAAGCGCCCCATTGGCCAGTCTCGGGCAGCAGGGAATGTCTGCATTGGCTGCCAGGAACCAGCAAGACCCCGGGCAGTGGAACCAGATACTGGCATCTTCCCCTGTGCCCTTGGAAACTGGAAACCAGATAGCCAGTTGGTTGGTTAGAAGGGCACACTCATTAGGGCACAGGACAGATGGACATGATACCACGAGGGCAAACACAAATTCTGTGTATCTGCACGGCTGCCTCCACCCACAGAGGCTCCCTGGGGCCAGGCACAGTGCCTTCTGCGTCCCCTGTGCACAACCTAGCCCACAGAATATGTCCAGCGAGTAGGTGACGATGGTGGACTCTGCCCTATGCCCGCCCTTGTAAAATGTTTCCTTCCTCCATACACTTGCTCAGGCTGATCCTATACCTGAAGCGCCTTTTCATTTCATCCTAAACATCTGTCAAGGTCCAGCTGCAGCCCCACCTCCTTCACAGCTCTATCAGTATCCACCGTGTCACCCATGGCCCCTCACACATGTGTGCTCATTCAGGCTTGTGTCCATCTCACAGATGGGAAGCAGACTCAGAGACATTTAATGGCAAGTGCAAGGTCACACTGCCCTTAGATGGCAAAGCAAGAGCTCAAACCCAGGTCATCTGATTCCAGGCTCTCTGCTCCCTACATTTCATGGATTGCTTGAGACTCTTCCCTGAGGCTTTTCGAAGGGTTTTATGGCCCTCCCTGCCCCATCTTAGGAATGCACAGGAAGATCTGTTTGGTGGCATGATTACTGACACTAAAAGTTAACGTTCAACACCGGGAAGTGGCCCTTCCCTGATGGGAGTTTCCTGCTCTGACCACCGAGGCTAGTGCCGGGAGTTCCCAGGGCTGGGCATTTATAGCTCTGTGTGCTACAGTTCACTAAATACTCTCACCTTCTCGGAAAGCTAGTTTTTTCCTCTTGGGAGCGGCTGACTCTACCTTTTATGAGAATTCCAAGGCTGCTGGTGCCCTGCCCATTGGGAAACACCTTACTGTATCACCCTATAAACATCTGAGGTGGCCCTAGGAGGACCTTTCCGGCACAGCTGTCTCCCCACGACGTGAGGTTTCGGCCACCCCACCATGAGGTTTCTAGTCATCTCCAGGCTGCTCTGCATCTTGCTCCTCTGCTTCTGCATCTTCTTCGTGGAAGGTAGGGCCATCTCCCGGGGTGCTGGCTCCCGAGCAGAATGCAGGGCCTGGGAAGGTTGGAATCAGGAAATGTGGGAGGGCAGGCCCCCCAGGAGGCAGTCCTGGGCCCGGGAAGACAAGCTGTCACTCCTAAATCTGTAGCACCTCTATCCACAGTGGCAGCACCCCCCCAATCTACATCTGCAGCCCCAGCTCCCCTAAACACACACACAAGCTATGTAGAAAGTGATGTGTTTACCGCAAGCACACAACCTCCCGGCAAGATTGATTCATGCACCTGAATCCTACCAAGCTAGAAATGCTGGAGCCACTCTCGTGTAGGTGTATCATGCTTGCAGGACAGTACATTTGCGCTGAGTAAATGAATGAATGAATTAGCAGACTGAGTCTGAACATCCCCAGATCTTATGCACGGCAACCACGTGTAGCAGACGCAGCAGACCGGGTGAGCATGTGTGTGCTGGGTGGGTAGACATGCTTGTGTGTGTTTGCAAGTGGGGGAGATGTTCCTTGCACCTCTGTGGATATGAGTATTTAGCTCTCCTGCCTTTATTGTTTCAAGTAGCTATTTTGAGCTTTTTCTCTTGCCTACCCCTCTAGACATTGCCCATTTATTATTATTATTACTATTATTATTTTTAGCAATTACAGAGATTTTAACATTTATTGGAGTTGGGGATATGGACATATAGGTGGGGCAAAAAACACCCGTACTTTCATGACTCAAGAATAACCATGTTCAACATTTTATTTCTTTTTAATATTGCAGGCAAGCATTTTTTTGAAATTAATGTATCTCTATATGTTCAATGTTGTATCTCTTTGTTTATCACTGTATTATTATAATCACCAAAAATCCTTATGATTGAAATTATTCTGGAAGCATTTACACCAGAATGTCAACAGCAATCATCTCTGAGCAGTAGGATTATAGGAAGTATTTGTTTTCTAAAGTTTCTGTCATGAACGTTTGCTGCATATGTAATATGGAAAACAGTGATTAGAATTCCTCATCAACACAGTCCAAAGCAATGCAATCTGTCAGACCTCTAATTTGGGGACATTGTGAGAGGTTGCCACTATTACCTTAATGACAACTCATTGAAGATAAATACTTTTCCCCATAAAGTTTCCAATCCATTTAGGAGCATCCCTGGCATAGGCTTCAACGTAGTGTTATTTTAGTAATATTTTAAGTAATATTTTGAGGTATAACTTGCCATCAAGTGAATGTGCTATGATGAATTTCATGCTTAGACATTTAGATGGTTCACAACGTTGTGCTATTTTAAGCATGTGGTAAAAAGCATATGTGTATATAAAACACGTCTTGTATTTAAGATTATTTCCTTAGGCTAGATTGCCAAAGGGAGACTACTAGGTCAACAGGCATAGACACTTTGAGTGATGGTCCTGTTTTTTGGACAGGAACGTGAGAAAGACAGTATCTGCCCACACTGACTTTGTTATTTCTGGAAAAAAAAAAAAAATCACCTCCAGGCCCACCCTGCCCCCCCCACCCAGCCCTCCCATAGCCTGGCCCATCCTGAGTTTCCTTGAATAAATACTCCTGACCCCAGCACCCTGGGAGCAGAGGCTCATTCAAGTCATTCCTTCACAGATCCAACCCCATGGTGTCCCTAAGCATGCTAAGGAAGGGTCTCTGCCCCTCTGTGTCCACCCTCAGGGAGAAAGAATTCTAGTCATCTTAGCAAGCCCTGGAAACGCAGGCTCTGCTGTTCCCGAGTTCCTAGCCCTGCCCTGACAACCCAGAAAGGTAAGCACCGCACCCTGTCCAGATGGTAAGAAGAGGTTCTGGGGAGGCTGTGAGACAGGTGGTATATGTGGATCAGCCCCCAGCCGTGCCTGGCACAGAGGGGCCACAACAGATGTGACTTTGGCCTCGTGGAACTTCCAGTCTAATGGGGGGAGCCGACCCCTCCCCCCACCAAAAAAAAGTCAAAGAAGTAATCATTTTGAACCAAATACCTTCTGTCAAGAGAAAGAACAGAATGCGATTTGAAAATGGTACTGGGAACATCCCTACCCTGGGTGGGAGGCGTCAGAGGAGGCCACATTTGAGACCTGAAGAAAGGCAAGGAGCCGGAAGGAGGAATGTGGAGGGGAGAGGGTTCGGGCAGGGAAGCAGCAGGCGTAGGGGCCTGAGATGGGCAAGAGGGGGCCGTGGAAGACAGAGAGGCTGGTGAGTCTTCGGGAGGTGTTCATGGAAGCTACTAACCAAGGCAGGACTGGCCTCGTGAGTTGGCACATGAGGAAAAGTGACCAATAGGGGGATGGAACTCACAGGTTCAGAGAGTCCCAGGATGCAGGCAGGCAGCACGAGTCCCAGGAGCCCGGCTGGAGAGGAAAGCTGGGCTCCATGCCAGGGTGAGGCCTGGAGGAACAAGACTGCCCTCTCCTACAAGGCCTGGGCGGAGTGGGGGCACTGGATGCTGAAGGAGACAGGCCCATGGGGGGCTGCACGCCCGCAGTTCCCAGCACTGGCCTAGGCTGGGGGCCTGCTGGAGCATGGGAATTGCCAGGCCCGGGTGTGAAGTTAGCACTCCTACACTTCCGCTCGCCTTTGGTAGGAGGGCCCCACAGCCTGGGGCAGGCAGAGTCCCCAGGGGAAAGCTGCCGAGCCTTGAGCCAGCAGGCCTGATACTAATCCAGGGCCCCTGCCCCCCACTCTCTGCAGCCTAAGGCCCCTCCCAGGGGTCTGAGAAGGCCCCAGCCATGCTGGCTTCTCTGGGACCATGGTGCAGGGAGCCCATGACCGGAGTCAGAGCCTCCAAGCTGCCGCCCAGCCAACTACTGGACTGCTGTGCCAGGGGAGCTTGGGTGTGAAGGAGAGGGAGGGAGGGAGACAGCACCGCTTAGCCTCAGGCCACTTCTTTGGAGAAGCTGACAGCCCTTCCTTCCAAACTGGCATCACATCCAGCTGGGGCGGGATAAAAATAACCAGTTCTCACACATTGGACGCAGGTGCGAAGCACCTGCCCAGGACAGGTGAGCGTAAGTCACTGACTGTCTGACTGGAGCTCTGCTCCCCACTGAGGCCCCAGCCCCGTGCAGGAGGGGCAGTGTTTCCATGAAATAAATAAGGCAAAACCATAGGCAGAGAGAGGTAGAGTCCCTCCCTGCTGAGTGAGTTTATCCCCAAACCCCTCCCCAGGATGGACTCACTCACAGGCAGTAAAAAGAAGTTAAGGATGTGCACACATACACACACACACACATGCATACATGTGCACGCACACACATACACACACAGTTCCTAGGAAACACAGCCAGGTTAACTCCTTGTGCACAGTACAAGGGCAGCTGTTTTGTTAGTCACTCAACACTTTAAAATAATCTAGGTGCATGACTTCCATGTTGACCCTGGATTTCCTTTAGTGTGTGTGTGTGTATATATATATATATATATACACACATATATATTTTTTAAATTTTATTATATATATATCTATTTTAATTCTATTACAGAAATTTGCAAACAACTCTGAATAAAAAGAGCAAAACAAACCTTTTTATTGGGTCCTTAGTATATAATCTCATTTAAATCCTTGGAACCACCTCCAGGGAAACATTGTCCCCATTTTACAGATTGGGAAACTGAGGCTCAGAAAGACTCTGAGGCAGAGCCAGGAGCTCAGATCTGTCCACCTCTTTCCACTGCAACACACTGCCTCCTGCATAGAGAGCAGGTTTGGCGAGCTTAGGAAGAGGCGTGCATGCCCAAGACCTCAGATTTCCCCAAAGCAGAGCAACTTCTGAGTTGGAATCCCAACTCCACCACCTGCTAGCTGCGTGCTCTTGAGCAGGTCACCCAGCTCTGCTAAGCCTCAGTCTCCTCACCTGTGAAAGGGTATGATACTAGAATCTACCATGCCAGGCTCTGGTAAGGAGTCAGCGAGGTCGTGACTATAAAGCCAGGTGTTAGCCTGGCACCAAGTACCCCATAAACACATCCTGCTCTTGCTATGGAGGAAGTCAGAGCCCTGCCAGGGCACCTGAAGCAGGAGGCCAGCGATTTCCACACTGAAAACCAAAGCCTAAGCCCAAGCTTGGTGGTTCCACCCGCCATTTTCCCCGGCCTGACCTTGGGGCTTACTCAATGCCACGTAATCAACAGCAGAGGGGCTGGAGGTGCCAAGCTCGGGGAATTTGGCCTCTGTACTCGGGTTCCCTGACATATAAGAGTGTCTGTGCACCTGTCTGTCCAAAGAGAAAATAACCGAGTGTGCCTAGAGGATGTCCCCGAGCTGACAGCCTCAGCTACGACACACATACACCAGCATGATGACTCTTCAATCTCACATGTCTTTCCGGAGCCTAGCTTCATATGCAAGTGCAGTGCTAGGCCCGTGGGCATGACGGAAAGTGGCAGGCACAGGGCTCTGGGTCAGTTCCACAAAACCAACATCCAAAATCAATGGGCTGAATGAATGGCCAATTTGCTGAATTTACCACATTTACCAATTTGCTAAATAAAAAAAAAAAAAAGCTTTTCCAAAGTATCTGAAAAGTGTGTATAAATCTGTAGAGCAGCATGTCATAGCAGCATTTTTGTTTTCTTTTTATAGCAGCATTTTTTTTATAATGGAGTGTTCAATTTGTGAACTCTGTTAGCACCCGAGGGGCATCAAGGTGAGGTGGGGGCCAGAATGACAGCTGTTTAGGACCCACCTGGGGCCTTTGTCAGGTCACCTTCCATCCAAGTGTCCTGAGGTTGTTGGTAAGGAAGCTCTGGGGAAGGCTGGGGAGGTCTTTTTAGAAGACCCCTGGAGCCTGAGCGTGTACCTGCCCCTCCCACAGACTGCCTGGGACCCCAGAGCTGCATGCCACCCTCCCTGTTTTGAAGACAAACAAAATTACTTGACCCACAGTGGGAGACGGGGTGGAAGGGGCCCAGAGAGATTCCTCCCCTACCATGGGGTTGTCCTCGTCTTCCGGAAGGGGCCCAAACCACAGAGACAAAGATTACCCATTGAGGATCACCAGTGTGATGACTTGAGTGTTTTGGCACCTTTGGGTGACACCTGGGTGGATACAGAGCCAGTATCATGGACCCTGGAAGGGAGGAGGTGAAGAGGGTGCCCTGTCCATCCTGTCCAGTGGGTCAATCAGTCAGAGGCTCTCATATCAGTAGCCTCGCTCCTTGAGATTATATTCATTAGCCAAAGCTGCATAACAAAACACTCCCAGGGCGCCTGGGTGGCTCAGTGGGTTAAGCGTCTGCCTTCGGCTCGGGTCATGATTTCCGAGTCTTGGTATCAAGCCCCACGTCGGGCTCCCCGCTCAGTGGGGAGCCGGCTTCTCCCTCTCCCAATGCCCCCACCCCTTGCTCATGCTCTCTCTCACTCTCTCTCCCTCAAATAAATAAAATCTTAAAAACAAAACAAAACAACAACAACAAAAAAAAAACCACTCCCAACTTCAGTGACCCAAAGCAACATGTATTTCTTATTTGCCATGAATCGACAGGTCAGCTGAGCAGTTCTTCAACTATTAGCTGGGCTCATTCATTCTTCTGAGGGTCGGATACACCATTCTGCTGATCTTGGCTGGGCTCTCCCACATGTTTGGGGGTCAGTGATCTGCAAGGCTGGGATGGTCTCAGTCAGGCACCTGGACCCTCTTCCACATGGTCTCTCGTCCTCCAACAGGCTACCCCAAACTTGTTCACAGAAGCTGCAGGGTTCCACCTATGTGAGTGAGAGCACCCAAGGCCTCTCGAGGCCTCAGAACTGGCCCACCTTTATCTCCACTGCATTCACTTGGCCAAAGCAAGTCACCAGGGCAGCCCAGATTGAAGGAGCAGAGAAACAGACCCCATATCTTGGTGGAAGCAGCTACAAAGTTGCATTGCAAAAACAGGGTGGAGAATTGCAACTATATTTGCAATAAGTCAACCGCTGTATTTGTTGTAGGAGCCAGAGAAGAGAGTCTTAGGGATCTGAGGGGCACAGACAGGAGGTGGAAGCAGTGTTGAGGAAATCGTGGTCCTTCATCAGAAATGCTGATGAAAAATGCTTGCAACATGATATTAATAGAAAAGAGTACTTTATACTGTATATAACTGAGACAATTACATTTGGAAGATGAAAGCACTTTCAAATAGGAAGAAAAAATTAAAAAACCACACCAATACTAGCACTGATTTATGATTAAGATATGAGGCCATTAATAAGTTATGATAATTAAATTTATTTTTTATAGCCAGTTGTTATACAGCAATTATTGTATAGCACTTATATCTGCTAACTCACAATAATCTTAAGAGTTAGGTACTATTACTGCCTCCATTTTTACAGATGAGGAGCCAAAGCACAGAGAGGTTTTACAGATGAGAGCCAAAGCACAGAGACCTTCACTGGTTGAAGGTCACCCAGCTGGTAAGTGGTAGAGCTGGGGCTTTGAATCCAAACACTCTGGTTCCAGATTCTATGTTGTCAACTCTCACACCACCTTGCACATAGTAATAATCTGGAAACAGAAGGAGAAAAAAAGAATAATCTCATCACAGCAATTTAGTAACTCTTCCCATTCATTTGTGTTTCTTTTTTTTGTATGCAGCCATGTTTAATTTTATGGTATCTCATTTTTTTATGTTAAAATTAACATTACACCATGAGCATTTTTCTACCTGTTGCTACCTCGTCTTCATAATCACAGGTTTTATCACTGCTAACCATTTTCCATCATAAGATACCATTATTAACTTACTATTTCTCCACCATAGAATATTCAGCTTGTTTTCAGAAATTTGTTTCTGGTATCCAAAACCAAACTATAAAGAACAGTTTGATGCATGCAGGGTTTTTTCTTGTGGATTATTCCTCCCATAAGTGGGACTGGTCTGTCAAGATGCAAACATAGCTCTGAGACACACATTGTCTGAAACATGCTCTCGGGAGGAGACAGCCCGAGGGGTCTGAGGGCCTGCGAGGACATGTGGGCGGACCCTCCTACCGTAGCCATCAAACAGGCCTCCCAGACCCCTCAACTTTAGTGGACTGTGCTCTTGACGGAGCTAGTTTAGCCCATAAGCCACCTTCTCTCCATCTTCTGCCGGTAAATCAGATTTCTTCCTGATGGGACTAAAATAAACTGAGCCAATCATGTTTGCCATGAAAGGTGTCCTTCTGGGTCTCCAGGAAGGAGATAAGCTCTGATTCTCACCTTGATTTTTAAAAACTCTTTGTGCCTAGAAATGAACCTTAATTGTGTTCTCTCCATTCTCAACCCCCACTCTGCCTTCCCCTCTGGCTCTTGTCTTATCTGCCCCTTCCCAGGGCGCCTTGTGAGGATCTGCAGACTGTGTAAGTTCAAGCCAGAGTCCCGCATTTGGGTGGTACCTGGGGCTCTCCCGCAAGTGTAATACTCTCCAGACAAGGCTGCATGCACACAGCTGAGACCGTCATGCCCAGTACCCGAGGCATCCAGAAGTCTCAGGTTCTCCTAGGATGCTCCTCTTGAAGCTGGGGGTGATGGCAAAGATGTGAAGAGCTTTGGCCCATGGAAGCTTCTGCCCATGAACCACGAGCCTCTTCTCTTGAAGACACATTTCTTGCCTGCCGTGTTGGACTGTGCTCATTCTGCCTTTTAGAAAAGCCTGAACCAGAATTTTCTGAAAACCACAACATGAATACAAAAGTCAAAACTCTGGAATGCCTGTCTTGCTGTGGGACCTTGAACAAGTAAATTAGCTTCTCTGGGTTCATGCTGGCTTCAGAGATGTAAAGTTCAGAGAGAAAAAACCCTCCAGGGAAGACCCTGGCATCAGTGGGTTTCACTACCCTTTTCAACCTTCATGGCAGTGAACTGGGAGGTTGGAGGGCTTCACCTTGGGCAGGAAGGGCCCTGAGAAAGTTCTGGAATTCCAGATGCCAGTCCCAATCGTGCCACCAACTTTCAGAATTATTCAGGCTCAGCCCACCTGGTCTCAGTCCCCACCTGGCCCCTACAGTGCTGACGGTCAAAATTCCACTGTAACATGTGGCAGCTGCAAGTCCAGACACTTTCGAGCCTACTAGGGTGCAGGGTAACAGGCCCCCAAGAGCAGCGACCAAGTCTGTAGAGGCTCAGTCGTCCTGAGATACACAGAACCTCTAACCGTCCCATGTCTGATGGCCCATGAAGGAACCCCTTCCTAACTTCCTGATGTGGGTCTGCTGGAAAGAACACTCAAGCACACAAATAATACATAAATAAATACACAAAATGCGTGGCACATCCCAGTTTGAGAAAGTCAGCAATGGGGGCCTGAGCCACAACTTTCTGCTAGAGGAGACCTGTGCCCCGAAGCCTCTGCTGCAGGCTGCCCTTCATCACAGCAAAATCTAACTCTGAGAAGGGGATGTGGGCACTACTAACAATAATAGCAAAGGTCCTGGTCCGACACACCAGGACTCAAGTCCCAGTCCTGCCCAGGATTTTCTGTGTGACCTGGGCAAGTCAGTTCCCTTTTCTATAAAATGCAGAGCCCAGGACCCATTCAGAGGGCTGACATGAGGCTCCCGCACACAAATGGATGTATAGGGCCCACAAAGGGCACACAGAGGGGCTCGGTTCAGGAAGTCCCTGCCTTCCCTGCCCTCCCCCCAGGGCTGAACTTCTGCCCACGATGAGCCAGGGCTGCGGGGCTGTGGCTCAGAGGGAACAGATGGCCCAGGTCTAAGAGGCTTATCTCTCTGTAAAGCTACCTTCTTAGCTGATTCTCCCAGCAAGGTGAGAAGCCCCTCCCCCACGCCGCCCCCAGCACTGTGTCTGCGAGTGCCAGGCCAACCAGGAGCAAGGCTGGTGGGCAGAGGTTCTCTGGCAGGGGGCTCTGGGGACAGCAGTCCCAGAGCCAGCCAGAGCCCTTACCTTGTCGTCGGCCAAATCTTTCACTTCCATTCAGAGGCTGCGTTCATGGGCTGGCTCATTCACTCACTCACCCACTCCCGGGGGGAGGACAATGGTCAGACAGTGCTAGGTTCTGAGGCTCAGACATGAACAAATGCGGTCCTTGAGGGCTGAGAAGCACCGGGGTGTGAGCACCGGGGCAGAAACAGAGGGCTGGGCACAAGAGAGGGAGGGAAAAGATGAGCTGACGCTTGAGCTGAATTAGGGGAGAGTTCCAGCTGGAGAAGACGTATTTGCAAGCAGGAGGGAATGCAGATAGGAAGGGCCACTGGGAGGAGATGAAATGAGCTAGAACTAAGGCAGGGCCGTGGGCAAGGCACTGAGGAGAGGAATTAGAGGGGTTCTGAGCAGCAGTGGAGTGACCTTAGAGACTCGGTGGCTGGGTGGGCTATGGAGACGGGTCCATGGTGAACATTCCCGTGCCGGGTCAGACCCTCACCAGGAACTCCCTCGGCAAGGGGCACCACGACCAGCAGTGGGACAGCTGACTATTCCACATCCTTGTCCCCAGTCCTTCCCCTTCCACCCCACCCTGCAACACACAGACAGAAAAGGCAAAGAAAACTTCACACCTAACTAAACGTGCATGCTTGAGAGTCAACCAGGAAGAACAATTCAGAGGCTGTGTGTCCAGCCACTGAACCAAGTCTAGCCTTATGCTCAGGAAAGCAGGAGCCTCAGCTTCTTTGTGGGCAGGAAAGACCAGTCACTTAATATACACAAATAAAAGGAGGACACAGCCAGCCATTGAGAAAAGGAGGAGGCTGTCTGTGGGGCAGGAATGCAGCCCCTGCAGCTCTGAGCCCCTGGCTACGGGGGACCAGCCTCAGGTAGGATGGGCAATGACCCAAAGGGACCTTCCAGCGACACCAGCCCCTCAGAGCAGCCCAGGCCAAAAGTGGGAGGCACAAAAGGGAGCTGAGGACCCTACTCCTGCCTGCCCCCCCTCCCAGCCCGCCCCATCTCTCTTCCCTCTGGGAAGTGAGGGAAAGCGTGAGACCCACTCCCAAGCAGAGATTCCCATGCAGAGCTGGAGGCTGGCCAAAGGCCAAAACCTTTCCTTCCCACTCTCTCCCCTGTGGAATGTCACCTCCAGAAGTTGCAACATGAGCTTTTAAATTTGGTGGAAGAACTTTACCCTCGAAGGGTAGATTGGGTCTACAGGGAACGTCTGATGAATAAGTTTATTCAAGGCTACTGGGGATCCCATGAGGATTCCATACATCCAGAAGTGACTTGAATTTATAAAACTTGAACTCTTAGTTTGCCCTTAATTGACTCCCTGAAGAACCTAGACCAGGTGGCAGCTGGCTCTGGTGTCACTAGGGAAAGTGTGCGGTCCCCATGGCAACACCCTGGCTGCGTGGGACACGTGGCGTAGGTGACAGAGCACAGGCTTCACAGATGTGGGTTCAAATGAGGGGCCTGTCAGGTGCCTACTGGGTGACATCGGGGAGGTCAGGTGACCTCCTGGAGCCCCAGATTCCCCACCTGTAAAATGAGCCTCACTGCCTGACGGCCAGTGGGCTACTGGGGAGACTAATAAAACGAGAAGTGCCTGGCTCTGAAATAGAAGCCGAATGGTGGTCACAGATCTGCTTCTACCAAACTAGACGGATCCAGGTCTCTCCCCCGTCCCCACCGCCATTCAGGATTGGGTCCTCCTGGACTGATCTCATCCCTGGCTATCCACATGCACTCTACAGCCCTGCGTGCTCACCCGTTCTGCTGACAGCTCCAAGCTGATTTCTGGGCAAACTGGGCAGAACAGACCACCTTCTATGAGATCTTGCCATTTGCAATGACGTGGATGGAACTGGAGGGTGTTATGCTGAGCGAAATAAGTCAATCAGAGAAAGACATGTATCATATGACCTCACTGATATGAGGCATTCTTAATCTCAGGAAACAAACTGAGGGTTGCTGGAGTGGGGGGGGGGTGGGAGGGATGGGGTGGCTGGGTGATAGACATTGGGGAGGGTATGTGCTATGGTGAGCACTGTGAATTGTGCAGGACTGTTGAATCACAGATCTGTACCTCTGAAGCAAATAATGCAATATATGTTAAGAAAAAAAAGAAGAAGAAGATAGCAGGAAGGGAAGAATGAAGGGGGGGAAATCGGAGGGGGAGACGAACCATGAGAGATGATGGACTCTGAAAAACAAACTGAGGGTTCTAGAGGGGAGGGGGGTGGGAGGATGGGTTAGCCTGGTGATGGGTATTAAAGAGGGCACGTTCTGCATGGAGCACTGGGTGTTATGCACAAACAATGAATCATGGAACACTACATCAAAAACTAATGATGTAATACATGGTGATTAACATAACAATAAAAAATTAAAAAAAAAAAGAATAGACCACCTTCTGGTACACTGCAGAGGCCATGCTCCGGCTGGATAATGGTCACACAGGACCCCCCCACATGACTCCCCTGACTGACTCCACAGCCCTTTTCCCCGCCTTGGAAACATCATAAAATTTCTAGGGTAGGAATGTGTCCAGCGTTCTAGTCTGCTGCCCCAAGCAGTGGCTGGACCTTGCCTGTTTACTAGCAACCTCGTACCATGTGGACAGGTCCAGAGGCATCTGGCAGACTTGTTATCAACAGCTCCATCTCTAGAAAAGATCTTTGGCTTATCGGTTGTTTAGTCTGTCAAACCGCACTGCCCCTCAGGATTTGCAAAGTGTGAACCAGAAGATGGGAGGTGTCAAGTTACAAGAGAGCAGAACAGAAAAATAGGTTCTTTTCCACATCAAAAGGCAGCCATTTTGCTTGTTGTATTCAGTGTTTAGAGACACTGTGGATATGAACATGTATCCATGTGGGGCAGTCTCCATCACTCCCTGCTGCCTGTCACTCAGCCTCTTCACACACACTAGCCTCCTGCCTGGCTCAGCAGGCATTTCAGTGGATGGCCCTTGGCTACTCCAGTCTCTCAACTTAAGGAAGGATGGAGTGGGGAGGAAGCATGTCAAAGGCATGCAGAGGATTAGTTGCTGACTAGGACCAGGAAGCAAGACTCATGACGTCATCAGGGACCTCTTCATGCATTCATTTATTCCGTTACACCTTCAGCTGGTCAACAACTACCCACTGAGGACCTACTATGTGACAAGCCCTGTGTAGATACTGAAGAAACCTATGCATGACATGGTCTCTGCCCTAAATTGTTCACTCGGCAGCAGATACCAAAGCAGACAGATTACAGCACTAAAGTCTTTTAAAGACCCAGTCAATGGGACCAATTTAAAGACCCAATCAGGGACCAATTTCACTTGGGGACAGAAGATGACAGAGGAAAAAACTCTTCTGGAGGAGAAGACATTCTTTGCTGTGTCCCCTACCTAGACTCAGCCAGGAGGCAGGCTGGATGGCAAAGGAGAGTACTATGGGGTGAAGACAGGCAACATCGGGATGGAGCTTCTGCCCACCTGTGTGAGTGAGTGTCACTGACCAAGAGCCAGCATCACAACCCAGGAGTCTGAACAAGTGGGTACTAGTACCAACTAGATGGGTACTGGAAAACAGGTGTCAGCCCCAGACTCCTGCCTAGTACCTCGGTTAGGGGGACAGGCAGCGCCATAGACAGATAGGGGAGGAATCCCATCTACATGTCAGAGGAAACGGAGACAGCCACCTTACACCTGGCCTGGACAGAGCAAGGGGACAGGGAAGGCCACATTTCAGAGTAGATGTTGTCCCGGGCTCCCAGGCTCCTCAGCTACTAACCCCAGAGCCCACTGCTGTGGCAAGGGATTCCCAACTTCCAGCCAGGTGGGTACACCCTGCGGCCCACAACCACAGAGGACAGTCGTCCAGACCTTACCTGGGCTGGGATAAATGGGCCTCACAGTCACGTCCAGAGAGTGTACATCCAGCCCTACTGGGATCCCCTGACCCTATGCCTTCATGCTCCGTACCAAATCCCGCCCTAGACAAGGGCTGCCCTCTCACGAACAGTTGTTCTGGAACTCAGCAACTGGACAGAACAGTTCAGGATGCCCAGTACTGAGGCAGAGGTCAGTCTGCAAGATGGTCTTATCTCAGACAGCTAGGGCAGAATCAGAGTCCTGGAGACCTGTCCTTTCCTCCTCCCGGGTCAGGGTCCTTAGGAAGATGAGTCTGAACAGCAGGCACCTGCTGTTCCCCACATCCTCAGCACTAGGGGCCTGGAGAGCTCCTCGCCCTACTTCTCTTGGTGCAGGTATGCATGTGCTGGGCATACATGTTTACACGAGGAGATGGGAATGGATTCACACATAGATGGTCTACATGCATGAGTGTGCAAATGGGACCAGAACTTGTGTGTGTGTGTGCAGCTGTCTAAGTGTGTGAATGAGAAAGCAAGGCACCGTGGGTTAGCACATTCAGGTAGATCAGACAGGGGCAAAGAGGTTCTAAGAGGCTGGGTTGGTGTGGGGTTGGTGAGCTGGAGGAAGAACACACTCGCATGCCAGGCTGGAGGCTGACACTTGAATTCCCATGTACTGACAGCTGGACCAGCTGTTGTCAATCTACCTGAGGAAACGCTGTCAGACCTGACCGAGAGGTGAAACTGATTTAGTGTTTCATTGCAGGTGCCATGGCTATAGGAGGCCTTAGAAGAGGGAGCTCGTCACCCTGCAGGGGTGATAGATGTGGAGGACAAGGTGACATGTGTCTGAGGCTGCCCAGGGTCTGCAGGTGAGGGCCAAGCCCTGTGTCTCACAGCAGGTGAGCCCTTCCCAGCTTATGATACACTGAGCCCTCCACAGAGCCTCTCATTCCTCCACACTAAAGGTTAAGACCATGGTGAGAATCTCCATGAAGAACTGCTGTTCTCCCAGGTTCTCAAATGCTTTGTGGACAGGGATAGATCTACAGTGACCCGCTTGTCCCAGTTTACCCCAGACCTTCCTAGTTTTAGCACTGAATGTCCCACACCCCTGGAAATCCCCTCAGTCCCAGGCAAACCAGGACAGCTAGTCATTCTAGCAGATCTGAGCCTGTACAATTGAAGGCAGGTGGCCCCTTTAAGGAAAAAAAAATATATATAAACTGCAAATCACAATTAAGGCTACCGAAGAGATGTGTGAGCCAGGGGCCCAGGCCCTGAAGCTTCAGTAGCTTCACGGTCATCTCCCTCTGCCACCAAAAATTTCAACCTTTTATGGAGCCGGCCCAAACTGGGTGTGACTCTAGGCTCTGTCCCTCACTGGCTGTGTGAAGCTGGACAAGTGACTTACCCTCTCTGTGCTTTACTTCTTCCTTTCTAAAGCAGAGACAATCGCATCAGAAGAGATCATACTGGTTACACGAGATAATAGGGGTGACAACACACACACACACACACACACACACACACACGGCATGTGGGGTTACTTCTTCAGCATCCCTCTCCAGTGCAAGTCTGTTGACTGAGTGAACTGAGGCCAGAGAAGTCAAGTGATAAGGAAGTAGGCAGACAGGACACAGGGAAAGCTCAGCCCACTGGCAGCCTGCTTGCCCCAGGACACGGTTGCCTCCAGCACACTGGGTGATCGACAGAAAGCCCCAGTCTCCTCATCTCTATGGAGACCTGTGGAAGCTTGCTTTGGCCTTGTCCCAGCCTTTTGTGACAGAAAGATACAGAAATGTCTGTGCAATTTAATGTGCATTTTCCAGGGTCACCTGGGTGGCTCAGTTAGTTAAGCATCTGACTTGGTTTTGGCTCAGGCTGTGATTTCAGGGTCCTGATCTCAGGGTCCTGAGATGGAGCCCCAGGTAGTAGTTGGCTCCATGCTCAGCGGGGAGTCTGCTCCTCTCAGTCCGCCTCTCCCCAGCTTGCTCACACATGCATGCTCTCTCTCAAATAAATAAATAAATCTTTTTTTAAAAAAATAAAGTGCATTTTCCAGCCAAAGGGCCAAACCCATGGGGATTCAAGAAGAAGGGTTCTGGTTAAATGGGCCTGAAAATTGCCCAACACTCTGGGACTACTGATTCATCTCCTTGTCCTGAATCTCTAACTCTTGCTAACAGTAGATCAAGGAGGGCTGGCCAAGGGGGATGGGTGATGTTCTGCTCTGATGAAGGCCTCTGGGGAGGAATATCGAGACCCCAGCCAGGGAGGCCTCTCCAGGAGGCACACAAAAGGTCTCCTCGGTCTGTGGACACACCCTTCCAAGACCATCCTGGGACGTGATCAAGCTTGGGCCTGAAGTGACCTCTTTGTGCCCCCTGTGAGTAGAAGGGACCAGGCTGCTTCTCCATCCAACCAAACTTCAATATCAGAGCAAGAGAATGAGGGTCCAGTCCAGGGAAATCTACCAACAACCAAGAAGGTTTCTGAGCTTACCTGCTTCTCCTACTTTTTAGCATCCAGGGCCCCCATAACAGCGCCTTGCTTTAACTAAATATCCTTTGGGGATAGGGAGCTCACCCCTCTGGGGGGGCAGTCCATATGTGTGCTGGCCAGCTCTGTTGGCAAGTCTGTCCCAGGGAGGGGCTTGATTCTGCCTTCAGGCCATTCATCCTTCCTTACAAGGCTTGAGTGGGTCTGCTACTTCTCCATTGGCACCCACTGGACACTGGGAGCGACATAGGGAGTGAGGCCAACCTGCTACCTGCCACCCCCCTCCACCCCCGCTGCCTACCACATATGTGGACCCCCACTAGTGATCACACTAGCTAACTATCCCACCCACTGGGACAGCTGGCTTGGCCTGAGGGTCAGGACAGGAAAGAGTTGGGATCCCAGTGAGGTGGGCCTGAAAACCCCTCCCCATCTGCTCCTCACCCTACAACAACCCTCCTCTTTGTCTCACCCCCACCCCAAGCCTTCAGAGGCACTATCCCTGGAACCCCACCCCCCCCAGTCGATCCACCCCCTTCTGCACATTCCTCCTCTAGGGAGGGACCCTTCTAGTCTCAGGCTGGGCTGTTCCCTGCCAAACTCCCTCAAAGTCACAGTGGAAGATCATAAAAAGGGAAACCCCCAGCGGAGCCCAGGCCCACCAGAACTTGGAGACCCCGAGAAGCCCCAATTTTCCAGTGCCCTGCTCAGGGCCATCTGGGGGAAGACACCTGGCCCCCTCCCCCGTGCTCCTCCGGGCTGCGGAGCTGGGGACCCCTCGGCGCCTGCGCTCCAGACCTGGGCAGAGGGGGCGTGGTAGGGAGAGGGGTTCGCCGCCACCCCTCCCGGCACCGCCCGCGGCTGGGAGCCGGTCCCCTCACCTCCGCGCGCACTAATTGGTCTCATCTGGCGACCGGCGGGAGCGCTCCAGAGGCGCGGATCCGAGCGGTGTCATCCGCTTAGCGCCCTCGCGCCACCCAGCGCCCCCGCCCCCGCCCCTGCCCCTCCCGCCGCCGCCGCCGCCGCCGCCGCCGCCGTCGGTCGTCTCTGCCCTCCGCGCGGCCCGGGGCATGCTCCGCGCTCCTGCGCCCGGCCTGGCTGCGGCGAGCGACACTCTCCGCCCGCGGAGACATGAGGCGCGGCCCGGGGCCCGCCCTGGCCCTGGGGCTGCTGCGCCTCTGCCTGGGTGAGTGGCCGCGGGCCCCCGAGCGCCGGGTCGGGGCGAGGCGCGGGTGCCGGCACTGCCCGGGTGGGCGCCCGAGGGAGAGCTCTGGGCCGCTCACTTCCACGGTGGGACTCGGGCGGGGAGGGGCGGGGGGACCGGACGGGCGGGATGGGGTGATCCTTCCAGCTGCCGGGTTTGGCAGGTACCCTGGAGACCCCCGATTTGGCGCCAGGACCCCCGCTGCCCTCGGCTTCTTCAGAAGCGGGGTGGGAAGTTTGGTGGCTGCTCTGAAGGCCGCTGGGGCAGAGGAGGGTGTCCCAGCTCCCAGTGTGACCTTGGCCAGGGCACGGCCCCTCTCTGGGCGCGGGGTTCCCAGTCTGTCCATTGGTGGGTTGAGATTGGCCACTGCCTGGGTTCTAAGTGCCCCAGATGGTGCGAGCCCCTGACAAGTCCCAGCCAAGCCTGAGCCGGAGGAGGTGGTGGTGGAGAGACCCTCTCTGCAGCTCCCAGCCCAGTCTGTCGGTGTGCTGGGGTTGGGGAGGGGACGGCCAGCCTGGGCAGACTAGGACCAGACGTGTGACCATGCATGTGTGAAGCTGTCCCACCCTGTGTCTGTGCTTCTGCCTGTTCTCTTCCTAGCCCAGGCCAATTTTGCCCCGCACTTCTTCGACAACGGGGTGGGCAGCACCAACGGAAACATGGCCCTGTTCAGCCTCCCAGAGGACACCCCTGTAGGTGAGTAGCCCTGGCCCCGGCCCCCTATTGGTTTCCCGGAGGGTGGCCCACATTCCCCTGGACACAAGGACTGAACCCGTGACTCCTCTGAGCCTATGGAGACACCCAGTGCCAGGCTGTGGGCCCTCCCAGGGCGCCCTGTTTGCGCTCTGGATTCCCCAGGGCAGTTGCAGGAAAGGAGGTCACGGCTATCATGGAGACCTAAGCCCGGCCAGTCCTGGAGACCCGGCTGCGGGCCCAGAGACAGGGCCACACCCAGACAGCAGGCAGCAGTTGGCAGCGTGATGATAACCCCTAGGCTTGGCCACAGCACCGCCCCTTACTCACTGTTGTGACCTTGAGCAAATATACTTACCTCCTGGAGCTTCGGAGCTGGGAGGCTTTAAACAGGCCTAAGAACATCCAGCTTGCTGCGATATACATGAGAAAGGGTGAAGGGGAAAGAGGAGATTCTCCCTGCTTCCCTCTCTCTCTCTGTCTTGTTTGGGAACCCTGAGCAGAAGGATAGCAGTGTAAAAGATGCACCTACTCAGAAGTCCCTGAAGAACTGATCCAGACACGGGGGCACGATGCTGCACCATGGGTCACCCCTCCTGTCTTAATGCTGCCTCCCTTTTCTCCCATCCCCCATACCCAAGGAACCCCAGTCTTGGCTCCTGGAACAGAGGCCCTGGAGTTAGGCACAGCAGACCTGAAGCTCCTCTGTAATCTGTATTACGGATTACAATCGTACAGTGGCTGACACTCACATCTCACTGACAGTTATGAAGAGTAATGATGGAGGGTGGGAAGCAGCCCAGCGGGCTGAGGCCTGCAGCCAGTGCTCACTTCAGGGCGGGACTTTTAGCACTGGATTGAATACCCACCTTATAAACAGCTGAATCCTTGGTCCTGAACAGATGCCACTTTTAGGAAAGGTTGGGTCCCAGATTCTAGTGTCCCCTTCTGTGTCTCCTTCCAGGTTCTCATGTATATACTCTAAACGGGACAGACCCCGAGGGAGACCCTGTCTCCTACCACATCAGCTTTGACCCCAGCGCTAGAAGTGTCTTTTCTGTTGACCCCAATTTCGGAAACATCACCTTGGTTGAAGAGCTGGACAGAGAGGTATGGAGAGGTGTGAGTAGTGCTCTTCCAGGTGTGCAGACAAACCTCTGAGGGCTGGAAGTTTCCCTAGAGGTCATCCCTGGAGAGGTCCTGTAAGCCACAGAAAACTGACAGCAGATCAGGGCTAGAAAGAGTCTTTTTTTTTTTTTTTTTTTTTTAATGTAAGCTCTACATCCAACACGGGGCTCGAACTCATGACCCCAGGATAAAGAGTCGCATGTTCTACTAACTGAACCAGCCCAGGAAAGAGTGGTTTAGAGAGGGGGTCTGAGTTTGGTAAACCTCCACTCCTCCATCCCTCTGCACCTTTCTGAACCTGTGGGTGCCAGGGCCTGAGCTACATTTCTCTTTTGAGACCCCACACCAGGCTGGTGGGCCTCGCGGACCACTTAACTGGACCTCCACCATGGGCTTACCTCCAGCTCTGGTCCGATGACTGACTCCACCCGCTGCAGGCCAGGGTAGAGAAAGGAAAAGTGGGTCTCAGAGGCTGCTGTAGGGACCCCAAGGTGAAAATGTCATCGTGTACCCCTCCCCAGCACTCCTGGGGGCCTGCTGACCTCAATACCCTTCTTCACTGAGGTCCCACCATGGGCTAGGGAGTGCTTCAGATACTGCAGACCTGGACCGTGGAATACAGAGAGGGGTGGGAGAGATGAGGGGAAGGAAGAAAAAAAGGAAACCCCAGCTCCATGGGACGTCCAGCACACTAGGTTAGCATCTGTCCTCATTCTAGCAGCGGAACATTCTCTCTCTGTGCCTTAATACTACTGGGGGTTTATGAGAACCTCTGATGAGCTGAGACCCTCTGATGGGCTGAGACAAGGTCTCAAGCACGGCCAGAGGCAGCTTTTGGTCACCCTGCCTTGCACCAGGGCTCCCTTGAAATGCCCAGGTCTGCTCTGGTGGGCTCCATGGGGGCAGGGAGAGCCTCCCCCCGCCAGCCTCAGGGTCCCCAGGTACATCAGACTCCCAGGCACTCACTCAATCCTTATGTTTTACAGAGGGAGGATGAGATCGAGGCCATCATCAGCATTTCAGACGGCGTGAATCTGGTAAGTGCACCCCTGAGCCAGCCCCCTGGCAGTACTCGCTCCCTGGGCTTGCCCACAGTTCCTTCTCCCTCCTAGGGGCTCTCTGGCAAATCCAAGCCGAGGCCCAGCAAGATCTGCTCCAATGTGCCCCCAGGACAGGGCTGCACCAGGGGAGGCCAGTGGGGATGCTTTCCCATCTGCCTCCTCCGACCAGCTCCTCCCAGTCACCCAGACCTAGCTGCCCCTTCACCTCCTTCCCCACAGACACCACTTCCGCCCGGCCCTCATCATTGCTTGCCAGGGTGATCTCAGGGGTTCCCCAGCTTCCAGGCTACCTGACCCCAATCCATCTCTAAAGTTCAGCCAGAGCCATCACCGTGAAACGTTAGACCTGGCCAGAGCCGGCTGTGAAAGCACTCACAGCAGGCCCCACTGCCCTCAGGATGCAGTCTAAGCCCTAGTCTGGCACTCAGGGCCTCCCCATTCAGCACTATCTGCCTCGCCCACCTTCTCTCCCGTATTCACTCTCCCAACCATCTAGCCCCAAATCTGCTTATGTCCTCTGAACTCGCCATACATATCACTCCTCTTTGCCTTTGCATGTGCTGTTCCTTCTTCCTGGCATACCTTTCCACCTCTTTCCCTCTCTCCTGACAAACTCCTGCAGAGCTTAAATCTCACTCCTCTGTGAAGCCTCCCTGCTGTCCCAACCACTGGCTGGGCTAGATGCCTCTTCTCGGGGCCTCTGGAGACAGCCTCAACTCCTGTCCCCTTTGCCCCTTCTCAGGTGGCAGAAAAAGTCACGATCCTGGTGACGGATGCTAATGATGAGGCCCCCAGTTTCATCCAGGAGCCCTACGTTGTCCAGGTTCCTGAGGTAAGCAAGAGGCCCCTAGGTGGAGCCCATGCATTCCCACCCTGATGCTCTCCCGACCCTCTGGGCTGCCCTGTGACCTGCCCCAGGAGACCGGCCCCAGTGTGAAGAGCACCTCCTCACTGCCCTCCGGAGAGCCCTCCCCTTCATGGCCTCCCCTCACCTCTGTTGCCATCCCCTCACACATCCATTTTTTTTTTTTTTTGTCACACATCCATTTTTATCCACAGGAGTGTTCGTTTACCATTTTCCGTTAAAACCATAATGTATGTTTATTGTGGAAATGTGAAATATATAGAAGAGTAGAAAAAAATGAGTTTCAAAAATCACCCTCAATCCCTCCAGCTTGAGACAACATTGTCAAATTTTGGTGCTATTCTTTCGAGTTATTTTGGGATTACTGGATTTATTTTGTTTTATTTCCGTAACTGTGATGATACTAAACATACACTTTCTGTATGCTGTTTTTCACTTAATTTACAACATAAGCATTTCCTCAGTAATTGTAAAGTTTAGGTAACTGTCATTTTAATAGCTTCCATTTAGTGCATATTCCATCATTGACTGAACTAGCCCTTTACATTTGGATATTTAAGATGCTTTACATTTTTGCTGTCATAAGAAACGTAAAATTCTGAACATTAACATAAAACCTCCATATAGCTAATTAGAATGATTTCCTTAAGATCTGGTCTAAGACTGAAATGACGAGGCTGAGAGCATGAGCTGCCTGAGTAGCCCTTGCTGGCTCTCTCCCCTAGGATGTGGGAGGGGCTTTGTCTCCCCATCCCTCACCAACATTGGGGATTCTCGAATTTTTTAATGTTTGCTAATTCAGTAGGAGAAAGATACTTCATTTTGGCTCTGAATGGTATGTACGTGATCCCTGGTTATGTGGAATGTGTCTATTAACCATTTCTCCATTTCATATTTAAACCGTTTGTCTATTTGGAGTCTTAGTTTTGGAGGATGTCTGTTTGCTCCTTTCTTTCCCCTTTCCTTCTTCCCTGCACCCACTGTGACTTTGGCACGTCTCCTCCACGGCTGCCTCTCCCCCAGTGGGGTGCTCCCTGGTTAATCATCACCTTTTCACCTCTTTTTAGCCCTTCACTCCCTGGCTCCACCTTTCTATGGCTCCCTTACCCCCAGTCCCCTGAGCATTGTGTCACTGTCTCAGGACTGACCCCCCCCCACTATCGCTGTGACCTCTCAGGACATACCTGCTGGGAGCAGCATCATTAAGGTGCATGCGGTGGACAAGGACACAGGCTCTGGAGGGGCTGTCACCTACTTCTTGCAGGTAAGGTCCTTACCAGAGGCCTGGGCTAGAGGGGACACCTGGAGGGCCACCACCTCCATCACCAAGGCCCTGAGTCAGCCTGCACTATTCCCAAAGATTGTCAAAGACATCACTTCAGCTCCACCGGGCTGGGCTGGGCTGGTGGGGACATGAGAGGAGCGTGGGTGGAAGCCGTCTTCCCCTGACCGGCCCACCCTGGCTCCCTCTCGGTTCCCTGCCACCTTCTCCCTGGGTCTCCAGGACCCTCAGCTCTCCCACCGAAACCCCTTCCCCAGGAGAAGACCGGGCGCATTGCACCCACACAGGGTAGAAAAACTTGCCTGGGCCTAGACTTGTGGCGAGGAAAAGGGCAGAGGGGGATCTGTCAGGAGGAACAGAGCAGTGACAGCCTCGCCCCACCCCTCTCCATCCCCCCAACCCCATCAAAGGCAGAGACCCCCTTCTCGCACCTCGTCCTCCTCCCTGGGCTCCTCAGGAACCAGCCACGCCTCTCACAGCTGCACCCCCGTGGCTGCTCCTCGGCCCTCAGAGGTCAGTCCCGGGCTCTCACAACTGTCAAGGCAGTACCACCCGGTGGCTGACAACAGGGGTCCTGGAGGAATCCCTGGGCTCCACCTGTACTGGAAAGATCCCGCCACCTCCTCGGGGGCCTTCAACCCCTCATCTAGCTCTCCCAGCTCTCCTTCCTCACGTGCCGAACGGGAACGGCACAAGCCCATCCTCACGGGTTCTTGTGGGGATTAAATACACGTAAAACTCCACAACAACTCGTGACACACAGTAAAAAGGGTTTCCAGCTTGAGGATCACCTCCTGTCCTCACCCACCCTCCACCATCCCCCAAGCTGCCTGCGAATGGCCCGTAGTCCCCTACTTGCTGGGGTGGGAAGATCCTGAAGGCTGTCTCCACCACTGTGGCTTCTGAGCCCCCACTGCCTGTAGGTTAGAGCTCTCTGCTGCCAAGTCTACCTGCTAGAAAGTCCAGGCCAGAGCTGAGCTGGAAGCTGGGCAGCAAGAAGGCCGGGGCCCTGCCGGGAGCACTCTGAGGGATGGGAGGGGACCAAAAGGCCAGAGTTCCTGTGACAAAGGACAGTGAAGACCCTCTGTCAGTAAGCAAAGCGGCCATTCCTGGGCCGGCCTGGGTCCCCCTCCGAGGACCAGCCTGCCCCTCACTCTTACAGAATGTGCACACCACCAAATTCGCCCTGGACCGCCACAGTGGCGTGCTGCGCCTCCGGGCTGGGGCCACGCTGGACTACGAGAAGGCCCGGGTGCATTTTGTCACCGTGGTTGCCAAGGTAACAGAGAGGGAGGAAGGCGGAGCATCTGGTCTTTCTTCAGCCTTTGTCAAGGGAAGCTGCCCTGGGGTTGGAACAGAGTTAGGTTCTATAAGGGAGTGGGGGCGCTTTGGAGGGCTGAAGATATGATGGCGGTGGGGGTGGGGGTGCGGCTGATCAGAACCTCTGTTGATGTGGACCCTGCCCGGACATGGACATAGTCTCCAGTGAGCCTGGAGTGCGTGGGCTGGAGAGGGCATATTCCCTCCTGGAAGAGGGTGTACGCCCCATGAGGACTGACAGGCCAGGTTCCCCTCCAGAGGACCAGGTGGCCATGGCCGGGAGACCCATGCTCCCTCACATCCCCCACAGCCTGGCCTCCAGGCACCTCCCTGTCTCTGCCTGGGCTTGCTCACCTCACCTGTTCCTCTCTGTGATCCTCGGCTTCCTTATCTGCCCACCCATGAGGCTTAGCTGAGTTCCTCAGACTTCTAAAGTGCGTGGCGTGGGATCTGCAAGTCAGCAGGTGCTCAGCCAAGGTGGCCGCTCTGTCGCCCGAGGGCGGGAAACCCCAGCTGTCCCTCGGGGACCAACATTTTCTTTTCCAGGAAAAGAAAGGCCCTCGCTGGTCACATATTGGCCACAGGCCAGCCCCCTGGAGCCCGTAGCCCCTCCCCGATACGCCGCGAGGGCTGGGCTCGCTGGGCACACACCTGCATCACTCAGGCTCAGGCGCGGGCCCAAGTCGTGCTCTTAGTAGGTTCCCAGGAGGTGTTTGAGGCTTGGCTCCTGGCAGGTGGGAGAATATTCTGACCCCTCCTCCTCTGGAGAGAGAATTCATTCTTCTTTTCCAAGGAACACTTTTGAGTGAGCTGACTAAAACCTCCACGCATCCTCTCATTTAAATAACCCCTATGAGGTGGAAATGATCTCCAGGTGACACAGGGCCAAACAGAAATCAGAGACGGCAGCTGGTCTCGAGGCCAGGAAGTGGCAGAAGCCAGATTGCACGGGGGGCCCCCCAGAGCCCGACCCCCCTTCACTCTCTGATTCTTCCCCAGGATGGCGGAGGGAAGCTGCGAGGGGCTGACGTGGTGTTCTCCGCCACCACCACGGTCACGGTCAATGTGGAGGATGTGCAGGACATGGCCCCTGTCTTCGTGGGCATACCCTACTACGGCTATGTGTATGAGGACACCCTTCCGGTGGGTGGCTGGCCCCTAGCCCAGTGTCCCCTCCAGACACCATGGCCCCAAGATCCCCTGTGGCTTGGCCCTGGGTCACCCTCGTCACATGGCTGGCTCTGGACTGGCTCGGGCTCAGCGCATGAGCTTGTCTTTTTGCCAGTGGGAGTGTAAGGGGGAAGAAGCAGGTGCTGGTGTGTGGAGCACCTGCTGGGTGCCAAGACTGTGACAGGCATTTCTTCACTCATTCAGACTTACTCTCATCCAGCTGCCAGTGTTCAGCCCCTCAAAAGGGCTGGGAAGAGAGGCTGGAAGGTGGTCCATTGCCTTGGTTTGGGTGGGGCTCTTTCTACACCTTGTGTGGACGAGGAGGGTGAGATTCCTTTATGCCTCCCCAGCTCCAAGCCCGTAGCCTGGGGTTGCTCAGACCAGTAGTTGTCCCGCAGGCCCAGTTCCAAGGATGGCCTCAGCTTCCTCCCCCTCAGTGCAGTCTTTGCCCCTGGTGTTGTGGTGACTATGCTTGTCTTCAGGCCTCTCAGGGAAGGTCCTATCCCCAGGCCTGGCATCTAAGGCCCGGCCTCCCCTCCACCCCTGAGTCCTCACCAGCCTCCCAGCACCCAGCCCATGTCCCCACTGTGTCCTTAGCCTCTGCCTGAGACCGGCCCACGGGCCAGACGCTCCATGCCCTTGTCAGGCCAGCCCAGGCACTGTTTTCCTTGACATCTTTGGTTGAGATGGGAGCTCCTCTTCTCTGCTCCCATGCTAGGCACACCCCTCCTCGGGGTACACCCATGCATTTACAGGCCCCCTCACCTCGGGCAGACCGTGAGCTCCCTGGAGGCCGAGACCAGGCTGGAACCAGACTTCACACAGCCACGGCTCAAGGACTCTGTGGGACTGAACTGCGTTATCAATTTTCCTTTCCCTGGGTCTGATGATTCTAGACTTGATGAGATAACGAAAGCACTTACTGAGGACCGCTTACATGCTGGGCCCAAGCTATGATACTGCTTCTCCAGAAGCTGGTAGCTGCGAGGTAGAGATGAGCAGAGTGAGGGAGAAATGGCGGGCTCTTCTGGTGGGGGCCGAAGGCAGGGCCGGGGGAGGCCAGCTGTCCTGCCAGGAGCTAAGGGCGGAAAGCGTTGCTGAAGGGGAGCAGGCAGCACTTGGACAGACAGGAAGCAGCCACGAGTGTGGGTCGGCCGAGGAGAAGCGCCGGAGTAGGGGGCTTAGGAGGGCGTGGCAGGCTGAGGCGGAGCAGGCTTGTTAGTTGTGCAATCCCTGCCCAAACCCTTCGAACGGCACCCCAGCTGGGGGCCCCAGGAGAGCGTCCTCGTTCCTGGACTTTGCACTGGACCCCTCTGTGCCCAGCCCCTCTCTCACCTGTCTCTGACTCCCTCCTTGTACCTCTGAAGGCAAAAGGTGGATGAGGCAGCAAGGGTGAGCCTTGAGGGCTGGACAGAGCTGAGTGTGGTGTGTGGGAAAGGAGGGGTGTGAGGGGGAGGCCCACTTGGGGGGGCCTGAGTGGCCCTGGGCGGCCATGTGTGACCCGACGTGGTGGGGAGAAGCAGGGCTCAGGCTGTCCCTCCAGCGCTGGGAGCCAGCGGGTGCTCCCGTCTCCCTGTAGAGCAGGGGTGGGGCCACACAGAGGCCTGGCCCTTGTCTTGGGTGGCAGTGGCGCCTCCCCCCGGATGGGGGAAAGTATCTGGGGAAGGGAGAGCCCCAGCATCACCCACTGGCCTCAGGCAGCTGCTTCTGTCCCCCCAAGGGCTCGGAGGTGCTGATGGTGGTTGCCATGGACGGAGATCGAGGCAAACCCAACCAGATTCTCTACAGCCTCTTGAATGGTGAGTCTGGGGCAACTCTGGGGACAGGCCCATCGCTGGGCTAAAGCTCCTCCTTGCTGGGTGACCAGAGTGACCTGCCCAGACCTCTCTGGGTCCCAGTTTCCTCATTTGTAAAGCCAGAAGTACAAGACGTGTTGTGGGGGGGCGGGTGGTGTTGGGCCCCTCCAGGAGGTGACAAGTCTTCTTGGGCATGTGCTCTGGCTCCTGCTTGTCACTATGTCTAGCAACAGGGAGACAGGCATGGAGTGGGGGCACCGAGAGCAACGTGGGTGGCACCAACTCATGTCCCTTCACCCTGGGCACACACCAGTTAACAAGAGGGGGTGGCAATGTGTCTTACACTTTTTAAAGTTACTGGGTTTTTTTCCCCTCATTCTTTTTTTTAGGGGTGGGTAAGGGCAGAGGGAGAGAGAGAGAGAGAATCCTAAGCAGGCTCCACACCCAGCCCAGAGCCCGACATGGGGCTCGATCCTGTGACCCTGAGATCATGACCTGAGCAGAAACCAGGAGTCGGACGCTTAACTGACTGAGCCACGTAGACACCCCTCTCATCCTTTTACATTTCTGGCCTAGAGCATATGGTTGAATTAAAAGAATTAAATGCAACGATGATACGGCATTTCCTACTATTAGCCCTATATACAGATGAGAGAACTGAGACTCAGAGAAGCTAAAGGGCCATCCCACATTCCCATTGGATTTGAACCTAAGTCTTCTGGCTCCCAGACTCTGTTCTTTGCACAACTGAGCAGCAACTGAGCAGGTCACGGTGGCCCCGGGTGGGTTCTGTGGCCCCCAGTAGCCAGTCCCCACAGCGTGGGTGCCTGATCACAGTCATGCGCACGTCTGTGTGCTCTCACTCAGACCCCATCACCTCTCCGGCCCTATCCCTAGGATATGCCTTGTGCATTCTCTCTCTCCAGCAGCTCACGCATGCATGAATGTGGCACCATCACAAGCAGGCTCCTTTCCCCAGGCACACAGACCCCCCTTGGCTGCTCCTCGTCCCCACCCCTCCACCTCTGCAGCCTTCCCACAATTACCCAGCACCCACCATCCCCATCTCTTCTCTCCTCTCCCTCTTCTGCTCCTCCTCCTGCAGCCTCTGCCTCTTCCCTCCCTCCCTTTCTCTCCTCTCTCTCCCCCTCCTTATCTCCCTACCTGTGTGGCTGTTTGTCCCTCTCTCTTGGCCATCACACACACACGTGTGCACACACACATGCACACACAGGGCACATAAGAGAAGCCAGTTCTATGAAACCTGAAAGCCAGACGCAGAAGTGAGTTTAAGTCCCGGCTGTACACGCGCTGTGTAATCTTCGACAAATAACTTAGCCCCTCTGAAACTCAGTTTCCTCACTGGCAAGATCCGGATGATAGAATTACATTCTATAGAGACTTCAGTGAGGGAATGGCTGAGGAGCACGAGGCCGCCTGCCTGGCCTGGCTCCCCTGCGCCTCCCATGGCCGTGTGTGCAACTGCAGGGCGCATCTTTCCCCCTTGCCAGGGAGTAACGGAGACTTCGAAATTAATGAGACGTCTGGAGTCATCTCTGTCATGCAGAGCCCTGCCCAGCTCAGGAGAGAGGTGTATGAGCTGCACGTACAGGTACCTCTAGCTTGGCCTTCCCTCCTACCCTCCGGCCCTGGGAGATTCCAAAGGTGATGAGACCCAGCCCACTCCCACCACCCACCTTCTACCCAGGGAGGGAGCTAGATGTCGCTCCAAAGAGCACCTACATCACATAGCCTGTGCGAATCCTGCAGCAGACGCACACAAAGCCCCTGGCAAGGGGAGACGTGAATTCACAAGGAGGGAGGACTGAAGCAGCAAGGTCTTGAACATGGGTAGGACCCAACAGGTGGAGATCGGTGGTGAAGGGCGTCACTAGTGGGGGTGAGGACGGACTGGAGGCAGTGTGGGCTAGGAAAGCCCCATGAGCCAAGGCTGGAGGGGAGAGCACATGATGTACTAGGGAAGCAGCAAGGAGTCATGGGGCTAGAACAAAGGGTCCACAGGCAGCATGTAGACAGAGAAATGGTTGGATCCAGGCTGGGCTCTGAATACGAGATATAATTTTTTTCCTGGAACAGGGCCAGTTTTGTGGACATGTGGTCTATGTAATTACACAGGCATCACCATTAGAAGGGTCCCATGCTGGGCGTAATGCTCTGCTCTTGTTGTCTTGAAATTCTTGATAATTTTTTAACAAGATTTTAAAACAATTTTTAACAAAAATTTTTGTTAAAAAATATTTTCATTTTTCACTGGGTCTGCAAATTATGTAGCTGGTCCTGCCCAAGAGCAGTAAAGAGCCATTGAAGGGTTTTGAGCATGATTAGAGTCTTGTTAAAAAGCTCATTCTGTCTGCTTTAGACCAGGGAGGGGGAGGGGTTCTCAGATTTAAAGAGTTTGGCAAACAAAGATTTCCAGGACCCGGTCCTGGCGACAGGAAGTTAGTGTGTCTGGGAGAAACCCAGGACTCTGCACCTTCTGAGCTCCCAAGTGATTCTGTGCACCAGTCCCAGCCTAGGGTTTGATAACACTGGTCCCAACTTGAGTTTGGAGAGAACTGGACAAGAAGCAGGGAGGCAGAGCCATTAGTCAAGGTGATAAATCGAGAAGGCCCTTGGGGACGAGGGGAGGTGGAACAGTAGAAACAGACAAATTGCAAAATATGAAGGAGGCCGACTCCACACAATGTGGCTGTGCGGGGTGAGGGAAGGGACAGGGATGGGGCGCCTGGGGCGGTACCATGACATCAGGAGCACAGGAGAGGAGGCAGGCTAGGTAGGACAGGCCTGGAGAGTTTGGGAATACAGGTTTGGAGCCTGGGGAGACAGTGTCAGCATACAGGCAGCTGTGGAAGGGTGGGTTTGGGTAATGGGATCACCCCGAGGATGGCTGTGGGGACACAGGAGCACTGGCTGAGGACACAGCTGTGGGCACATTGAGGCTGAATGAGGAGGGGGCGGTGGGAGCAGGTGAAGGAGACCCAGGAGAGATCAGAGAGGTAGAGAGGAGCCTGCACAGAGCAAAGTCACATTAGCAGAGGACACTCAGGAAGGCAAAGGAGGTGACAGTGCTGCATGCAGCATGGAAATTAGTGTGAAGTATCTCAGTTGGGGATGCGCTGAGAACTGAGTAGGAATTAGGAAAAATGGAGGTGTAAGCTTCTGAGAAGGGCTTCAGGAGAGCAGCTAGGCTGTGACGGAGTGGTGTCTGGGGAGTGGGAGTTTTAGAATAGGTAAGGCCAGAGCGTGCTTATGGAACAAGGGGAGGGAGGTCCTTGATGGTATCTGTCACAGGGAGTGGTTCACACAGAGCCTGTGGATTCTCGGCCCCGGCTTTGCAGCCCCCCTTCCCTGCAGCCTTCCCCCGGCTAAATGGACACCGGACAGAATGTGGCAGAGCTGGGATTTGAAGCCATATCTGTCTGGCTGCAAAGAGGGGCCAGTGTGGGGAGATGGAGAGAGCACTGATTAAGGAATCAGACACACCTGAGTTCTTCCTGCTCCAGCTCTGCCACTCACTAGCTGTGTGACCCCAGGTGACTACTTCACCCCTCTGTGCCTCATCCGTGAAATGGGGTCAGTACTAGCACTGTATTGTTGCCTGTGGCTGTTGTAACATTCCCATAAACTTAGTGACTTAAGACAGCACACATTTATATCTCACAGTGGCCGTGGGCCAGGATTCCAGCCTCAGCTTAGCTGGGTCCTCAGATTCAAGGTCTCTCATGTAGCTGCTATCAAATTGTTGGCTGGGACTGGGTTTCATCTGAAGACTCGACTGGGGAAGGATCAGCTTCCAGGCTCACATGATTATGGGCAGGATTTAGTTCCTAGTGTGCTGTTGGCTAGAGGTCACCATTAGCTCCTTGAGACATGAGCCTCTCCAACACAGCTACTCATCTCATCAGAGCCAGCAAGGGGAAGAGTCTGCTAGAAAACAGAAGTTACAGTCTACGTGGTCTAATCACTAAGTATATCTCATCACCTTTGCCATGTGCTATCAAAAGTAAGTTGCTAGGGCAGGCCGCACTTAAAGAGAGGGAATTATACAAGAGGATGAATACCTGGAGGCAGGGATCTGTGGGGCCATCTTGGAGTCTCCAGCCACACAGCAATAGCCACCTGTCCCCACCCCAGGTGACTGAGGTCAGCTCTGCAGGGATCCCAGCTGCCCAGGCCATGGTCCCAGTCACCATCAGGGTCGTGGACCTCAACAACCATCCGCCTACGTTCTATGGAGAGAGTGGACCCCAGAACAGATTTGAGCTGTCCATGTATGAGCACCCACCTCAGGGAGAGATCCTGCGGGGCCTTAAGATCACCGTCAACGACTCAGACCAGGTGTGTGGTCCTGCCCTCCACCCTGTCTTCCAAGGGGCCTGAACTGAGAGCTTATCAGCCTTCACTGCTTATGTGCCAGGGGCCTGGCGGGTCACAAAATGAATGAAACAGGAGAGTGTAACCAAGAGAGAGAGATGGGGAGAGATGGGGTAGCTAACCAAAGACTCTCTGCTTAGCCTAATGACATTCACAATCAATTAAAAAGTAAAGCCAGCCAAACAAAAGCCCCTCTGTATTTAATCTTCCAAAGAGGTATTGTGACAACTTCCCATCACCTCCTCTGCCCAGCAGAGGGCTAGGCTGTGTTTTTTTGTTACCTGGCTTAGTCTCCATAGCCTGCTAAATCTTTCTGATCCTCGATGGCCTGGCCGACAGAAAGAAAGAATAATACTCACCTGCCAGGGTTAAGGGCATAGGAAGTCTCCTCGCTTAGCATGACTATCTAATGAGTTTCTATTCTCATTCATCTTCCCCGTTGCCTCCCTCCAAACTCTGTCGCCCAGGGAGCCAATGCCAAATTCAACCTGCGGCTGGTGGGACCTGGGGGCATCTTCCGAGTGGTCCCACTGACAGTCATGAATGAAGCCCAAGTCACCATCATTGTGGAGAACTCAGCTGCCATTGACTTTGAAAAGTTCAAAGTGCTAACCTTTAAGGTAGGTGATGCTCTGCACCGCCCTGAATGGGGGGAGAAGGGGGGTCCTAGGAGCTCATAGCAGCTCCTGGATTCATTACTGAGGGGTCCCTGTCACCCCCTGCCCCTCCTGACCCTCCTTTTTTCCTCTCAGTTCCTCTGCCCCTCCTGCTGACTGGGGAGCATGAGTGGGAGGTGGGAAGAGCGGAGGGTACAAGAGCCTGCTGTCACTGCTCACATAGCCTCACTGAGCCCCGCTCCTAAATTATGACTGTCCCAGGAAAGCAAAGCATTCAAGGTGCCATGTTAATAGATTGAGACAGAAATACTATTTGATTATCAAGATAAACGTATTTCTCACATGCATTTGACATCTGTCATCAATTCTGGTAAAAACTTTAGCAGAAGATGAAAAAAATACTCCTTTGTATCTGTGATTGTTTAAAATTATGAACATATGTAAATAATGACTATTATATATAAACATAAATACTATATATTAATAAAAAGGAAAAACATACCTCATTGATATTATTTAAATGGTTATAACTATTTATAATTATACATACATACCACTACAGCGAACATCATGCTTAAAAGTGCAATTCTAAAAGCTTCCTATGAAGTCAGGAACAAATTGTGGTTGCCTGCTATCACATTATTTAGCACTATTCCTGGAGTAACGTTATTCCTTGGATAAAGAAAGGAAATAAGAGGTACGAACATTAGAAAGGAAGAGACAAAATTATCATTATTTGTAGGTGGTGTTATTGTTTGCTTAGACAAATCTAAGAAATGTTGGAAAAACAAACACAGCAAGTTGCTAACATGATTGATTACAAACTTAATACACAAAATTTGAGAGTGTTCCTACATATGAAAAATAGCAAAGAGAATAATGGAATAAAAGATCCTCTTTTATAATAACTAAAAGATAAAATTCCTAGGAATGAGGATAATAAGAAATATGCAGCGTCTAAATAACAAAAAGCACAAGAATTTAACAAAGAGATATAAAGAAAGCAAGAAATGTAAAGGCGCATCTTGTTTAAAAATTGCAAATTCTTATCAAGTGAATAAAGAATCCAATATCATTTCAACTAAGTCTTACCTGGAATTTCCTTTGGTGAGGTGGAGGGAATTTAACGTAATTACACTGGTTTTTGTATCTGGAGAAATAAACCTGTAAGAATAGTCAGGAAAACAGAAAGAAAGAATATGAGGCAGGAACTTCCCTAACAAATATTAAATTATATTATATAACAAAATAATTTTTGAAATTGAAACTAAAAAGGAATATGCAAATCAATGGGACAAAAGAAATTGGCCCAAATACAACTCTAAGAACTGTAAGAAAGCAGGCCTTTCAAGGCAGTGGGCCTTAGAGGTGCCCCCTGCAGGTGGTGGCAGGCATCTCAGGCTGGAGACTGAGAGTAAGGCGGAGCAAGGCAGGCTGGTGCTGGACCCTGCTGAGACAGAAGTGGGAAGGCTTTCTGCTTGGTGACCCCCGCCCAGACAAGTCCTTATTTTCTTTCCTTCCCCAGCTACTGGCCATTGAAGTGAACACTCCAGAGAAGTTCAGCTCCACAGCAGATGTTGTGATCCAGCTCCTGGACACCAACGACAATGTCCCCAAGTTTACCTCCCACTACTACATTGCCAGGATCCCTGAGAATGCGCCAGGGGGCTCCAACGTGGTGGCTGTCACAGTGTGTTGGGAACTAGCATGGGGACTGGGTCTGGGGTTAGGAGCCCCCACTGAAGGGGGTCTGATGAAATCAGACAAACCTGGGTTCCAGTTTGAATCGCAAAGCCCAAACTCATTAACTGTGTCCTTAGACAAGCTACCTGACCTCTCTGAGGCTCAGTTTCTTCTTCTGTACAATGGGGTAACAATACCTCTCAGGACTCTAAGGAGGACATAGGCATAAACCCTAAAGTCAGGGCACAGGACCCATCTTTTCCTTCCTCATTTACAAAGGAGGGATACATGCCTTCCAGATCTAAACCTTTTGGTTCCTCCAACAGTTGAGACCTCCCGGATAGAAAACTACGGCTCTAGAGCAGTCCTTTAGATAAGTTTCTCCCCAGTTGGGTAACCCCAAAGCCCCTTGTATTGCCATGGAAAGCAGCCCTCAGACACATGAGCTGCCAACATGCCCCGACAAAGGGCAGGGACCTCTAGGACCTTTCTCTCTTCCAGGCTGTAGATCCAGACACAGGTCCGTGGGGCGAAGTCAAATACTCCATCTATGGGTCCGGGGCAGACCCGTAAGTAGATCCAGAATCCTGGACAGGGCCTCGGACAAGGGATTTGGGAGGCAGGGGGCAGAGGGGATCTGGGCGGAAGGCAGGAGGGACCTGGAAAGGATAGAACCTTGGTTGGAAAAATGAGCACAAGCCCAAGGAGGGAAAGGGAAGCAGAGAGCCCGAGGCAAAGGTTCTGGGATCTGAGAGAAGAAGGGTCACCGTCATGGCCTGGAGCTAGGGAAGGGCAGGCCCTGGGTGGAGAGGGTGAGTCTGAGTCCAGCTAAGTTCAGGGTTAATACATGGATGAGTAGATGGGTGGGCCTGCCTCCCCCAGTCAGACTGCAGGGCCGGAGAGAGGGTCAGGTGGGCTACTTTGGAGAAGCTGCATAACGCTTTGGAGGTAGGTCACTCCTGCAGGTGTGTGTGTGTGTGTGCACGCACACTCGTGCCTCCATGCACACTCCTGTGCTTGTGCACCCCCAAGCCTGAGCTCCCTATGCCTGGCAGCTTCCTGATCCACCCATCCACCGGGATCATCTACACTCAGCCCTGGGCCAGCCTGGACGCTGAGGCCACGGCCAGGTACAACTTCTACGTGAAGGCAGAGGACATGGAGGGCAAATACAGCCTGGCTGAGGTGTTTGTCACTCTCCTGGATGTCAATGACCACTACCCTCAGTTTGGAAAGAGTATCCAGGAGAAGACAATGGTGCTGGGGACCCCAGTGAAAATTGAGGTGAGCTTTGAAAACAATGAAGCTTCCCTGAAAGCCTTGTTCTAGCTGCTGCAAGAGGCACTGTGGCGTAAGAATTTATTTCAAAATAAAATTTATTGGCTTCCCACAATGAGCAGGGGTTTTTAAGGTACGTTATATAGCCCCATCCTCACCTCAACCCAGAAATAACCTCTAAGAGAGAAGATATTATTGCCACTTCACAAAAGAAACGAGGCTCAGGTAGTTTAAGTGGTTTGTCTTTGTCCACACAGCTGGTTGGCCGGCTTTCAAAGCGGTGCTATGAGACACTGTCTTCCCCACGTGGAAGAAGCATGAGCCCTGAAACCCAACAGACTGGACTTTGGATCCCAGCTCCCCTCCTTCTCTGTATCCATCCTTAGACAGGTCACTTAGCTTTTGTTTTTTTAACAATACCTACTGCCCAGACTTGTTCTGAGGATGGAATGGTGTAACACGCGTAGGGGGCCTGGCACAGACCCTGGCTCATTCAATACTTCTCCCAACTCCAGTTCACTCCAAGTAGGGCTAGGGCCATTTTCCCATCAACCCAGCAAGCCACATATGACTTATTGGTTTAGCCAGGGTATACAAGTGTCATCCTCGAAGCCCAGCTCTGTCTGACCCTCCCCACACACAGGCCATGGACCAGGACGCAGAGGAGCCCAACAACCTGGTGGACTATTCCATCACCCACGCAGAGCCAGCCAACGTGTTTGACATCGATGCGCACACGGGGGAGATCCGGCTCAAGAACTCCATCCGCTCCCTCGATGCCCTGTACAACATTACACCTAGTGGGGACTTCAGGTGGTCCCTAGAGGTGCAGGCCAAGGACCGTGGCTCCCCATCCTTCAGCACCACGGCCTTACTCAAGATTGACATCACAGACACTGAGGTGGGTACCAAGTCTGCGTTGGGAAGAGGGTCGGAGGGCCAGCTGAGGCCTTGCTGCAATGTGATCAGAGGAAGAAAGACCATCTCCAGTCTTCCTCCAAAAGACACTCAGTGCTAGCAAAGCCTGCCTGTGCCATCAGACACACAGGCTTTAGAATCAAGCAGAAATCCTTGTTTCAATACCTTTTAACACTTCCTTTCCTATAAATTGGGAATAGTGAAGGTTCCTTCACATGGTGTTAAAAGGCAGAAGTAAAATCATGATGTGTAGTTCTCAGCTCAGTATCTGGCAGAAAATCATGACTTAAGGGGTTTCTGATACATTTGGGCAGACGAGGCCTTCCCTAACCAAAGGTAAGCAATACCCTAATCTCCCAAGAAAAGAGTCCAGCTAGTGCAGGAGTTCTTAATCTGAAAGAGGTTGCTTGCATTATCCTCTCTCAGTGTGCATTTTTCTGGAGAGCTGCATGCATCACGTTTTCTCTGTGTGCATTTTTTCTGGACTGAAGCCCATAGTGCTAGTCGGATTCTCCAGGGATGCCTGACCCCAGAAAGATGGTTTTTAAACCATCAGGCTTCAGGGAGCTCCTCCAAGGACTGGGCAGGAGCCACAGAATGCAAAGGGGTGGCTCTCTCTTCCAGATGCTGTCCCGAAGCCCCATGGCCGCCTTCCTGATGCAGACCAAAGACAACCCCATGAAGGCTGTGGGTGTCCTGGCTGGCATCATGGCCATCATTGTGGCCATAACCGTCCTCATCTCCACCGCCACCTTCTGGCGTAATAAGAAGTCCAACAAGGTCCTGCCTGTGCGGAGAGTACTCCGCAAGCGGCCCAACCCTGCGCCCCATGCCGTCCACATCGAATGGCTCAAGTTCAGAAGGACCAAGGCTGCCGCCAAGTTTGTGCTCAGAGAGGATCCTTCCAATGAGAACTGCAACAACAACAGCCTAGGAAGCACACTGCCCCCCAAAGCCCCAGCTCCCCCTCCACCACCCACAATGGCGCCCAAGATGGGCATGGCCCCCTGGACTGTGCCTACAGTCTCTGGCTCACTCACCCCTAAGCAACCCCAACAGTCACCAAAACCCAAGGTGGGAAGCCCCATCCAATCAGCTCTGGTCTCTGAGCTCAGGCAGAAGTTTGAGAAGAAGGGTGTAGGTAATAAGGCTTACTTTTAGCATGTGTCCTGTGGACCCTCATTTCCCCAGCCAAACTGTCCTACTACTTGGACCATGCTCCCCACCACCTGCTCCTTAGGGTCACCTCTGTTTTGTACCATGATGTAAGCCCCATATCCACGGCTCTGGGCATGCCTTGGATGAGGGATTTCTCTGTTTATGGGCTGCAACTGCAAATACTTCCTCATCACCCAGATTATTGGCACAGTTATGATGCTCCCCATTCCCCAGAGGCTGGGAATCAACAAAGAGCCAGCTCTGGGTGTCTTCTACTCACGAACCTCAGACCTCGCCGAGTCCCTCAGGTCCTCCTGCGGCCTCAGCATCCTCAGTGGAGGATCAGGGCCCTGGCTGCATGTGGCAAGGCCAACCAGAACCTGGATCCTGAAGCCTCCCACTAAGAGCAGGAACAGGAAAAGGAAGTTCAGCCCTGGCTAAGGTTGTGGTCAGTGACCCTTGCAGGCTGTAGGAGAGCAAATGCATCAGGACTGGGCAGTGATGCCCTGAAAACTCACGCCAACTGTGGGGCTGTTCCTCAAAGCCATTGGAAAGATGGAGGATGGTGTCTGGGCAGAGACCATGGGTCCCTGCTATATCCGTACGGGACCAGGGGCACAGAGGTATGAAATGGCCCCAGCCAGGGCTGTCCCAGGCGGGCCCAGAAATGTCCAAGCTGGAGCCACGCAGGAGTCCTAGAGACATCCCGAAGAGCCACAAGCCCCACCCTAAGGTGCTGCCCTTCCAGGAGTCCTTGAAGAGACAGTGCAGGGCTGAATTTTGAAGAGATCTGTTTTTATCCTGCTCACATGGTATAACCTTGGGAAAGCTGTTTAAATTCCCTGATCACTCACTTCCTCATCTGTAAAATGAAGTAAGTCAGTCTTCACTGCCTCACTCACAGGTCCAAGGTGAAGACTGAAATAAATATGTGGTAACAAGGGCTTTAGCCAAGTGCAAAGCAGCACAAATGCAGAGTATTTTTCTGCAGGTCAATCCTCTGGGGTGCAACTCTTCCAGAAAGTATTAGGAGCCTTTCAGGCTATTCTGCAAGCACCCCCAGGAGGGCCTGTGCTGCGTCTGAGTGCCACCCCTGATCCGTGGCAGTCAGAGCTGGACGATGTCACTGCCCTTGACTGAGGCTCCTCCCGTCCTGTTCTCCCCCACCACATGCCCCACGCAGCCCTGGCCAGCCACCGTCAGAGAGGACCAAAGCCGGGCAGCACATCCAGCCCAAGCCTCCGTTTTGCCAAGGTGACAGATGGGTTTCCAAAGGAGGAGTGATTGGTAGAGGCCACACAGCAGGTTGGTAGCAGAGACCTGGTCTGAGGGCTCCTGGCTTCTCGACGTTTGCCCCTGGCCAACCACACCTCGTCAGCTTGTGACAACCTGCCCCAGGAAAAAGACACACAGGCCTCTATGTTTAATGCAAAGAAGTTCTGCCCGACTTTCAGGAAAACTGCTTTATAAGGAATCTAGACGTGTGCAGGGAGAGGGTTCTTTGCATCTTGCTCCCCTCACTAATAATCGCTCTAGAGTATCATCAGTGATTTTATTTAAACCGATTAGATGCACATGCGGTTTTCTTGATTTCTGAGTCTGTGTTTTGAGGTGTTACTCAGATGTGCCAGTGTGTAAGCTCCTTGCTGGGGTTTCTGCAATCCCCACCCCAGAATGTATTAAGAGATGAAATCTAACAAGCTGGGAGCCCAGCCTGATCAAAGAGGCATTTTGCAGCGTATATTTCAGGAGAGGACTGTGCTGGACCATGTTTGCCCTGCATGGGGAATACGGCATCCTTCCAATTTGCATGTGATCAACCTCTTTTGTAAATGGTCAATAAAATCTGTTAAGCAAGGGCCAAGCTGACCTCCTGCCCCCTGCTTCCATGTGCATTAGCTGACTCATAGGGACCAATCTCCCTGACAGCCATGCTCAGCCTGCCTCCTGGCTCCTTCGGTGGGTGGATTCATCCCCTAACCCCTAGATCTGACTCCGTGGGAGGCTGCAAAATTTTGTGCAAATGGCCACGCGTATACCTCTAATGGTAATATTTGCGGGGCTTGTCTATCCGATCCTGACTCATTAGGGGCCTGGACTGGGCTTTTCTCCTGAGCAGGACAAGCCCCAGCCGGGTTGCTTGGGAAGGAATGGACTCTGGAGCTAGAACCAATTATCCCCCAGCCCAATCCAGCAGAGGCAGGGATTGGGAGACCTGGCATGGACACGAAAGCCTGGGCAGAAGTGCAGTCTCTGGGACGGTGGTCATGAGAGCCTCTGGGCTAGAAGCTCAGGCCAGCATCCAGGCCCTGGGTGGAGCATGGGCTCTGGGACAAATCCAGAACTTGAACCAAGGTAGAGGCAGTCTTGGAAAACAGGGCCTTTGGGGCAACCTCCTGCACTGGGAAGTATGGGGAAAGTACCTAGCTGCTGGCAAGAGCCATACTGAGAAAGAATAGGAAGGTATGGTCAAACCTAGGGTTCCAGCAAATGTGGAGGTACTGGAAGTGACCCCCATCCAGTGGGAGTAAGGCTTGGCCAAGTTCTACTGCATGAGGGAATGGCGGGGGCCGAGGGACTGCTGCCCAGCCATGCTGGGACAGGCCTGGCCTCTAAGCTGGCATAATTTTAAGCCTCCAGCTAAAGAGCTGGGAGGCAGGGGTTTCAGGTTAGGAGGACTCTCCCACTTCTGGGCCCTAAAAAAGGAATGGATAATCAACAGACGTGTCTCCAAGAAACCTGCAGGACAGTGTGTGTTTTTTCCTGTGGTTGAGGTCAGACTTTCTAACTATATGAAATAACATGGTACTTTCCAGTCTGACAGCCCTGGGTCTGAATCCTGGTTCTGCTGCTTATGTGTGTGACTTTGGGCAAGAGACTAAGCCTCCCTGGGCCTCACTTCCCACATCAATACGTGGTGTAAAAAATCAGTGCCGTGAAGGTGATGAGAGCTAATCTATGTAAAGCATCCAGCAGCAGCTTTGTATCTGCTGATTCAGGCTCAGGAGACAGTTGCTATTCTTAGAGGTATGAGAGGACATTTGAGGATGTCCACATGCTGGAGCACCATATCCTGGAGGCGAGGACTCCTGCTCGTGCTGACCTCCAGGATGTTTCCACCCACTGATAGGCCCTGGAGCCTCTCCTTTGTACGAAGAGAGGAGAGGTGGAGGACGGCAGGGCAGATGCCACAGCTCTGGATCTGTGCAGCTGGGGACCCTGTGCTGGAGCATCTGCATCCCAAAGGAGTCAGGAACCGAGGAGACTATCCCTAAGAGAACCTGTGGGACTCGGGACAGAGCAGCTGTCCCTCAGAGTCCAGCTGGCAAAATGTGACAAAAGCTGGTGCACAGCCGGAGCCTCCCACTTCTCTGAGGCCTTGTGCAATGCTGCTACTCTGAGGACAGGAAGCTTCGAGAGAAGCCAGGGTCAGCCCACCTAGTATGGATGTTGGCATCTGTTGGCAGGCAGTGATGCCTCTCTGACAGTCCTCAAGGGCCCTGGCCACAGGGGGAAGGACAGGGAGAATGGGGAGGATGCCATGTGAGGACTGAGGCTGCCACAGGCCCATGGAGAAGCTGCAAAAAGACAGATGTGAGTTCAAATCCTGAGAAGGATCACCAGCAGCAGAGCTGCCTGGAGGGACAATGAGGTTCTCTGGGGTTCACGGGGAAACCTCCACTCCATCTGCACCCAGATAAAAGGAGACAATCACCTCTCAGGGATTTAATAAGAGAGCTTGAAACATTTAATAGGGGAAGGGAGTGGGGATTATAGCCTCATTCATGTAATAAACACTTGTGCTCAGTGCTGAGACGCTAGGGACACAGGGCTGGAAAAATAAGCCTGAAGCTCAGAATCACATGAGACTAGGTGGGAATCAGGATTCTGTAGCCTCCCTTTGTAGATGATAATAATAATGATTATAGGGTCATATGATTTTATATAGATTCTATTCCTTCTGGGTATGGCCCTTGCAACTCTACTTTCTAACAATCATTGGAGCACAAGCCCTGGGATGTAGCCAATCTCCTGTTCCTCAGTGCTGATGGCACCAGGCTCTGAGGAGCACCAAGGACTGCTCATGGGGACAGAGACACCCACAAATAAAGGGTCACATCACCCACCAGGCTCTCATTGCCCCACCAGGCAGCTCTTTGGAGCCTCAAACTTAGGTGATCTCATTGGGGGTTTCCAGTAAGAGGAAGAAGAATACTTTCTGAAGGAGACACAAGAACACTGCAGAGCAGACATTTAGAGGAAACAGTGGAATGAGAGCCTCTCTCGAGCGGTGCCTCCACCAGCAGCTAGATGGGTGACGCTGCACAAGTCACCATACCTTGTGGGTTTCAGCTCCCTCACCTGTAGAAAGCGTAGAATTCTACCTTTCTCCAACAGGATAGCACATGTGGCATTTTCTATGTAATTGTTACAGGGCTATATATAGGGAAAGAGTAACATTTGTTGATTGCCAGCCACCATGTATAATAAGATAATTAATCAGACGGGCCAAAGCTCCACTGGCATCCCTTCCATGAAGAATTGTGTCTTCCTGATTATTGTGTCAAGTTCAGTGCCCAGAACAGAGTAAGTGCTCAATAAAGAGTGTTGAATAAATGGGTCAAGCCAAGTTGAGTTAGGGACTAAAGGCCCACACTCCCCCCCCCGCCCCCGCCATGCCCAGCCTGAGCTGTTCAGCCCCAGTCTTCCTCTCTGTCTTGCTCCTCATCCCCTTCAGCCTCTCTGTGGCCCAGGCCATCCTCGCAGACAGCTATGTGCTCTCTGTAGTAGCGGTCCCGGGGCTGCGGTGCAGCACGGGGACACCTGGGGGCCTTCCTGCGCTGAGGACAGCAGTGCAGCCCCCATGCCCTGCAGCTGCAAGGGGCCTGGGCTGCGCAGACATAGGTGCCCACGGGCACCGCAAGCAACACAACACACAGGACCACTGCGACATGCAGCAGGCGCTCCCGTCCCTCCAGCTCGCCGTGGTCTCTGCCCGTCACAAAGACCACACACCGGCCCCTGCGTGCGGGCTGGCCCTCCAGGCTGAGGCACGCCTCATATTTCGTGCCAGGCAGGAGGTCCTCCACAGTGTATGTGTTGATTCCGGGGCCGATGTGCACCACCTCCTTCCTGAGCGTTTCATCCGATGCAAGGTAGAGGGTGAACCATTTCTCCTCAGGGGCATCCGCCGCTGCAAACCACTCCAGCAAAATCCCATGCACTGTCTGCCTGACGACCCGCAGGTCAACATAGGCATTGCCATCTGAAGGGAAAGAGGGAGTATGGGTTGCCGTCAGGGCCAGGGTGGGCTGGACATGGAGGGAGATGACAAGGGTGCTCCTGCCGATGGAGTTCGAGGCCACACAGGTGTAATTGCCTCTGTCTACCAGGTGGGCGGCAGGTATGACGAGTTCCGACAGAGCAGTATCTTCTGCAGTAGATGAAGTCAACACTGGGGAAGAGAGAGCAAAACAGGTCTGATAGACATGTCTCTGATAGCAAGCTGGACAGTGTTCAGCAATGCCAGTTATCTTTTTTAAGCTGGAAGTGACCATTTATTAAGCATATGTTTGGTGCCCAGTAGTTGCCTCTCAGCAACCCTGTAAGGTAAGTACCCCAGTTTTACACATAAGAGGTTGAAGATTGGAGTGATTAAGCAGCTTGCCCATAAAGAGAGATGTTCAGAGACAGTGACTGATCTGGAACCTCGTTCTTCTGCCTATGAAGACTCTACTTCCAAATTCACTAGCTGCTCCCACCAAACCACCGGAAGCCTTGCTGTGCTAACAGCATGGTTTTGAGGAGATCTCTTGCAACTGTGTGCTATTGTGAGCTTCAAGAATTACCTTTTAGGGGTGCCTGGGTGGCTCCATTTGTTAAGCATCCAACTCTTGGTTTTGACTCAAGCCATGATCTCAGGGTCATGAGGTCCAGCCCCGTGTTGGGTTCCATGCTCAGCAGGGAGTCTGCTTCTCTCCCTCTCCCTCTGTCCCTCCCCCCACTTCTGCTTTCTTTCTAAAATAAATAAATAAATCTTAAAAAAATATTTAAAAGAACTGCCTTTTTACCTCCCAGATATAGAGAGGCTCAGAGCCTGGAGCCAAATGCCTGGATTCTATCCCTTACTAAGTATATGGTTTGGGACCAGTTGCTTAGATTCTCTTGGCCTCAATTTCCTCATTAATAAAATGGGATGATAATAGTACTCATTCCCTAAGTTTGATAGTGAGTGCTCAGTGTGAGCTGTTGTTATTACTGAAAGAACACATATAACATGGTACCAAAGAAACTGACTACAGAGCATTAAAAAAGACATCTGCATGCATCTCACTGTTCTTCAAGATGCTACAACAATAAATCCTACGTTTCTCCTTCACTGGTATTTAATCTCAACCCAATAAGATGTGATCAAAATGATAGGAAAAAGTCAACAGTTCAGTTTCTTAGGTATTTTTTCATCTTCCAGCGGCTTGTCACTATGCTAAACAAATATATGAGTAACTCACTGTATTTTACTATATTTTATCCAGGTATTTCTAGTTGACTTCTAGACAACTTTAAAGATATCTCAAGGGAGGCTATCCCTGGCCTTGTGATGTGTCCCAACCCTACAGGGTAGCATTAAAGGTGATTCCAGCTGAGGTATGAAAACAGAGCATAGAGTTTCAGGACATGAGAGGCAGGTTTGAATCCCTGTGGTGGGGCCCATGGAGGTCGCTTCCTCACCCAGGGTCCCAGCATTACAACTTCAAGCCAATAAGGTCTGAACAACACAGTGGTGGGAAGTGTAAAATTCAGTCAATATCTAGGAATTCCCAATCTTGCCCACTGGTAATAATTACTTGGGAAAGGAGGAGGGGAGAAGAGGGAACACTTGTTAATATACATTATTCTCAGGCCCTCCCTTGGACACAGGGAAACTGAATCTACAGGGCAGAGGCCTGGAAATCTTATTTCAAACAAGATGAGTCTGCTCCAGCAATTTTAGGAAATAAATGATAGATAATCTCTAGAATCAGTCCTAGTCAGAAATCCTATGATTTAAAAACACACAGAATAGTGTTTTGCATCTAGGAGACTCTCAAAGAACATATTTGTTCATATATAATTTATAATATTTATACAATATGTCAAGTCAACTCCAATATATACATTTGCATATGCATATATATTCCATAGAGATCTGCAAGCAACCATTTAAAATCATGCCAATAGTGGAACACTATCTTGGAAACTTCCCTGTTGCAGTTGGTATAATTCAGGCCCATCCCAATCTTACCCGCATCCTGACTTCACGATTGGCCCAGTTCAGAACCTTCCTACTGAGGATAAGGTTGCTGTTGCTGTAAGACCTTACTATTCCCCCAGATACATTGAGAGGGCGCCTGTGGCTTACCATCGAATTCCCTCCACATGCTCAGGGGATAAGTCCATGCAATGGTTGGTGAAGGACTGGCTCGTGCCAGGCATCTCAGGGTCACATTCTGTCCCATCTGGATGGTGACGCTGGCAGTAGGGGTTGAGATCTGTGGCTTCATGCAAGCACTGAGCTCAGTTTCATGAAAGAGCTGCCCCACCTTGGAGAGAGGGCGTTGGCACATCAGGTAGGAATTCACCAGGATGACCGGGATGCTGATGGACTTTACAAATTGGACAAGTCCCCTCAGGCGACAGTCACATAGCCAGGGGTTGTTGTGTAGTGCCAGCACCATGCTGGAGAGAATCTTGGCTCCACAGCCAGGCTGCAGGTGTTTCTGGTAGGCCAGCCAGTTCAAGAAGACACTCTTGGATACAACTGTAAGCCTATTGGAGGATAGGTCAAGGTAGGTCAGGTTGACCAAGAACTGAAGAGCTAGCTCAGGGAGCGCATCGATCCTGTTGTGTTTGAGATCCAAGACCCTCAGGACAGGAGTGGCTTGGAATGCTGTCCATGGTACTGAACGGAGTTTGTTCCCCTCCAGTCTCAGCTCTTTCAGTTCAGACAGGTGCTCCAGGGCTCTTAGATGTATCACAGTGACATTGTTAAAATTAAGCCAAAGGTATTCCAACGTGCTCATGTTGATGAAGGACCCTTGGGGCAGTTCAAATAAGGGTGAATTTTCAATTCTCAACAGCTTTAACTCTTCAGGATGGTTCCTGGGGATCTTTCCCAAAGAGATAGATATGCACTGCAGAGCCCTGTACAAAAACCACAAAAGCTTTAAGGTGAATACTGGGGGGGAGGGGGTGCCTGGGTGGCTCAGTCAGTTAAGCGACTGACTCTTGGTTGCATGCAAGTCATGATCTCAGGGTCCTGAGATCAAGCCCCGAACTGAGCTCCCACTCAGCGGGGAGTCTGCTTCATCTCTCTGTTTCCCTCTGCCCCTCCCCCCACTCATGCGCTCTCTCTCACTCTCTCTCTTTCTAAAATAAATAAATATATCTTTTAAAAAGGTGAACAACAGGGAAATGAGATCAGGTTTATTCTGGCATTAGATGTATGAATTAAAAGAAAAAATAGATGTTATTCACTTGAAATAAAAGAGACCCATTTTGGTAAAAGTGCACAGTTCTCCAAAGTTCAGCACCAACTAGAGATTTTGCTGATTTCCTGCCAAATCTAGACCTGTTCCCACTCCACATCATCCCCAAAGAAAGCCCATCCCCTACGACCTCCTGGCATCTTGGTAGCACAGCGCACCTGCCGAAACTGTCCTCTGAGCAGATACATCCTGGCAGACAGGATGGCTGAGCTTCATGTGAATCCAGAAAGAACAGAACTAGCAGGAAATAATGAGAAACTGAAGCCATATTCCTCTGTTAGAAACTACCTTGCAAGTTTTGAATAAGTATAGTCCAAGCTTCCGAGTGGCAAATCCTATTATTGGTAATCCATAGTGATGTAGGTCAGCACAACAGTGGCAAAGCCCCTGGATGCTCTGAAGTCTGTTATGGCCCAAATCACAAGCTCAATAAGAACCCATGAAAAGGGAGCTATGTCTCTTAACTAAGATCACAAAATTCACCCTTTGTCTGGTTCTTAAGTCTGGAAAGCAAACTCTAAGCCAGTTGTCCTATTTAGCATTGATACTGCCTTCCCTCATTTTCTTACAAAATGATCTGAAAAACCAGCAGGTAATACTATCCTGAGCACTGTGGTTCAGGTTATTTGGCCAGAATTCATCTAATACTTCATCCATCACAATTGGCTTCTGAAAGCTCAAATTTTCAACCACTCTCTAGAAGTGAATATAGTTGGTGGGTGACAAAGATGTGACCACTCCCATCACTGGCTTTCTCCCCACACCTCATGTGATGGATTCATTCCTATACTGCATTAAGACAGCTGCCTCTGCCACATGGATGAGCAGAGTCAGAGAAGCATCATGGTGCAGAAGTTAAACCACAAGATTGCATTTTCTGATTAAGCAAAAGTGTGTTTCTTATCCTGGATCTCACAACTTTCCCTGAATGCTGTGTATTTCACATGATAAAAATTAGAGACTTGTGTTTTAAGGTGAGATGTATGTGATTTTGGATACTTGCTCTGTCACTTCTTAATCATTCAACAAATATTTATTGACCATCTTCACACACTTTCTAGGTGCAAGGACTTCACGGGTGGGCAAAACTTTATAGATCCTGTGCCATGGGGTCTTCTTTCTAGCTTATGCTTCCTTGTCTTGAGATCTTTGGAAGGTCACTTAACCTCCACAAGTCTCAGTTTCTCCTCTGCAAAGTGAGGAAATTAATAAATACTTTATAGTGTTTGTAGGAAACTTTGAGGCTATATAAAATAAAGTACCTAACATACAGTAGTTAGGTTAATTCCCTTCCTACACCAACAGACTCTTGAAGAGCAGCAAAGTCTACTTCCCTATTACTTGGGGTACTTCTTGGTGAATATTGACATTCCATGAGCTCCCCTAAGGCTCATGATATACATTATATCCTACAAAAGGCCTCAAGGAAGAAAATCCGCTTAGTAGTTAGCCAGTGATGGGGAAATGGGTCACCAACTAAGCTGATTACACTCCAGGCTTTCCATCCAAGCCAGATATATTTGTTCAAGTTTCTTGTCTAGCTCTACAATCTGACTAGATCTCTGGAATTCTTCTCAAGGTAAAAATCAAAACAAAGAGAGTGCAATGAGCACAAAGCTTGTGCTAGACATGATGTGCAGCCTAGCCCCCCTTCAAGGAATGGGTTGATGCTCAGCTGCAAAGATTGCTTGCATGAGATCATGCCCTTCCCAAAGCAACCCATATACAAAAACTGAGGGTGAAGAGGACCCAAGGGCCTAGCTAGTTTGGCCTGATGGGGGGCAACTCTGATCTTACTCCAGAGACTTGCACCAAGATTTTTTCAAGCTAGCTTTATGGAAAAAAAAAATGTGATTCCTGCCAAATCTAGGTTGGCCAAGATTTTTGTCAAGCTAGCTTTTTGGGAAAAAATGTGATTCAATTCATTGCATCACAACCCACTAGTAAATTTTTCTCACCTCAAAATATAAGGACCTAAAGTGATCTCCATTCCCACAATTTCTTCTCTGTTCATCCTGTGTTATCTTCTTCCAATGAATCCAGCTGAACCTAACCTTCCATCAGTTTGCTGAAAGCTTGAGAAGAACATCCACTGGCATGTCATCTATGGAATTATGCAGGCCACTTCTGCACTGCTCCTTCTCCTCTCCTGGCCCCCTCATCTTCTGGTTTCCTTATTTGGCATATGGGCACAGGGGTGTAGCTGTGTTGCCAATTAAGGCAAGAGACTGGGACAATTAAATCTGGGTTATGTCATTTACCTTGAATAACTAGTGGTTAAGTGGTGTCCCTAAACTCAAGAGATTTAACAACAAGGGGAAGAAGTTTGAGAATATGACACCCTCAACTCCCTGCAGGATGTTTTCAGGAACTTGGCTCTTAGAGTTATTGGTAGAGATAGTCGTGGGAGAGGGGGTCACTCTGTTTATGAAACAAATGGATATAAATAGCTTTTTGGTGGTGGTTCCCTGGCTAGTCTTAATAGAACCTTAATAAGATGGTTTTCTATCTATTCATTTGGAAAATGCTACCCCAACATTAATAGAGCTTCGGGATGGCTTAGAGAACTAGGTGACATATCAGGAAGCAGACACGCTATCTTTCCTCTTTCTCAAGCTGGTGTTCTTCCCTCACTCCTCCCTCTGCTGTCAACCACATATGAGATGTCTTCCTGGCTACCCATGCTCTGTGACATGCCTGTGATAGACACACAGATGACTACATTCCCAAGCTCTCTTGAAATAGGCAGGCTATGTGACTGATATTCTGGCTAATGAAATGTTAGAGGAAATAATGTTTTAAAAGCCCCTACATGATTCTCTAGTTTCTCTTTCCCCTTGTTACAGCAATTGTTGACATTCCAGGTGGTGGAGTCTTCACCAACCTGGGTCCCTGAGTGAATAAATGGAGCAGAGCCCTCCCTCCATCCACATTTCCCACAGACTCAAGAGACTCTGTAAAAACAGGGATAAATCTTTCTATGCTAAGCCATCAAAATGTGGTAATTGTTAGTATAGCATAAGCCTAACCTATCCTGACTACAATGCCTTTGCAATTAAATAACATGTTCAAGTACTTTTAAGTTTATTTTTGTCTCTACTGGATTACATGATAGTTAAAACAAAAATTTCCAGCTCTAAGACCTCTAAACACACTGTTCACTGAGTCCCTTGAATGATAGCCTAATTTCAGTAGCCTAAGTCCACTTTCCAGGATGCAATTTCTGTTACTTGCCTTTTGTACCCTGCAACCTACATGTGTAATTTGAGTTAAGTGACATCAGACATACCCCCTGCCTAGGTCAAAAGGAATATAACCGTGTTGCAGTAAGAAAAAGACATGATGGAGATGCCACAATTCCAATCAACCTCCAAACAAGGCTTCCAAGGACAGCACGCTGTAAGATCACCATGGTAGAGGCTGGACTTCATCACTGGGAGACCAGAAATTATTTTCCCTGGACTCTAAGCAGGTTTTCAGGGACCAACTTATACTAACCAGACTCATATACCAAAAGACCAATATATAAACCAGACATCATTTTATTTTTTTACAATGGGAATTGATTTTTTCCAGTTACATGAGTATTCATGAGCATAAACCAGGATGGTTCTTCTCTACAAGAGCAAACCAAGGAAAACAGAACACACAAAGGAAGACTGACAGATGGATATTAGGAGGCTGACCATCTTGGGGGTCATTCTATCCAGACCACCAAAGTAGGTCTTAATGAATCATTGAAAAGTTTGAATTCTCTCTCTTCCTCTCTCTCTCTTTCTCTCTCTCCCTCTCTCTCTCTCACACACACACATTCAAGTGATATTGGATAAATACTAACAAATTCTTACTTTCAAGTTCCTGAATTTTCCTCGAACAAGGTTTAATAAAACTGGATGTTAGTTGTCTTTGGGCCAATAATTTCTCAATCTTGAATGGCTCAGCCAATCACTTAGAGGAAACATTCTCACCATTTCAATAGGTGGTTGATTTCACCTATTGCACTTATATTTGTTCTAATTTAGGGAGTGCCTATCAGTCTCAAATATCAAACAATCAGACTTGAGTCTTGGGTCTCAACAGCAGAAATACCTTGATAAATCTGCATCATGGGTTGGAAAACTACAGCCTGGGAGCCAAACCTGGCCTGCCACCTGTTTTTGTAGATCACATTTTATTGGAATACAGCCATGCCCATTAAATTACATATTGTCTACAGCGGCTTTCACATTCCATCAGAGGAGTTGAGTAGTAGTCACAGAGCCTAAACTATTTACTGATTTTCTCTACAAAATATATGTTTGTTGACCCATGATGTAGACAGTGGTTTTGTCATCTTCCAACCAAATAATTTCTCTTACCAATGGCTATGGCCCATAAGTTATAGTCAGATGTACCCTCCAGGTGAAGGGCAGAAAATATCCATATATGGAAATTCCATGCTCATCTGTACTGGTGGACTTAGAGTTCTTATGGTTTTCAATGACTTGGAAAAATCCATTTCCATAGTGAACCTGCTGTAGATTACACTGCAGAGACAACACTGAATAAAGAACCTCAGCCTGGCAGAAAGTTATCATAGACTTAGACCCTCCAAGGAAAATCAATCAGTACTTTCTATAAATTATTCAACTCATCGGGCTTCAGTTTTTTCATCTGTAAAATCAAGTGGCTCAGCCTCCATGATGGGTTGTTGTCAAGATCAAATGAGAGAAAACAGGAAAATATGTTGTAAGGTCATATGTTGCAAGGTCTTTTGTAAATATGAGAGGGAGTACAGTAGCTTTAGAAATCACTGCATTGGGGCACCTGGGTGGCTCAGTCGGTTGAGTGTCTGACTCTTGGTTTCGGTTCAGGTCATGATCTCAGGGTCCTGGGATTGAGCCCCAAGTCGGGCTCTGCACTCAGAACGGAGTCTGCTTGTCCCTTTCTCTCTGCTCCTCCCCCTGCTCGCTTTCTCTCTCTCTCTCTCCCTCTTCTCTCTCTCTCATAAATAAATAAAATCTTCAAGAAAAAAAATCACTCCATCACACTGTTTCATATCTGGAAAAGGTTAAACACAATATGGGGCCTCTTAGTTGATACCAGCAAAATAGTTGCCTTGGATCACTTGCTGTCCCCAAATTTCTGCAGTTTTATCTAAAGGCCTTGGCACCAAACACCCTGGATGCTCCCCTTGTTAGAGCTCAGTCCTGCAGACAAGACACAACATTGACCCTTTTGCTGGGAACATTCACCTTCACTTGTGCGCAGAGACAATATCTCAGCGCTTTCCCAGTTTTAAGCAAACTGAACAGGAATCCCACTTTGAAATGGCTTCTCGAATAACTGGGAAGGCCCTGAGACACCCTCAGGAACCCAGGTAAGTTTCAGTCAAATGACAAAGGCTGCTACATGGGGACAGAGGTGAGCTGTATGCCCCACAGCATTGAATGTCCTGTGCCACCCACCATGAAGGATCTCTCAGACTCAGATTCCTCCAGCCTGACATTCTGAGAGTAAATGAGCAGGAGTCTCTTCAGCATCATCCAAAACTCTAGAATTTATTGAAAATCAGATGATTATGTAGGCAGAATGGCACTCAGAGAAAAAAACGTTAGAATCCCTAAGCGTATACAGTGAGAGCACAGCGTGTGTTTCTGCGTGTGTATGACTGTAGAGATGTGGCTAAAACATAAAGAGGTTGCGTGTGTGAGTGTCTACAAGCTAGCATAAATGTAACCCAGATGCCAGAGAGGGGTAAGGACTGTCAACTCTGGAACCAATTCCTGGTCCAGATTCCAGAGCTGCTGTGGACAATGTAGTAGGATCAGACCACTGCTCGGCACACTATTTCCTGCCCCGCCATCACCTCCCTGGGAGAGCTGTCCTTGTCTGCTCTGTGCAAGTTGGCTTTGGCCATGGGACTTGCTTTGGCAGATAAGATAGGGGCGGCAATGGCAGTGTGCCAGTTCTAAAGCCGAGAACTTAAGAGACGTCGCTTATTTTTGCTCATTCCTCTGGTATCATCCGACCCCTCCAAGAAAGAAGTCTGTCCCAAGTAACCACTGACCCTCCATCCTGGGCCCCAAATAGAACTCATGGAGCAGAGCCACCCCGGTCAACCCGCAGACTTGTCATTGTGTGAAAATAAGGGCTAGTTGCTGTATACCACTGAGATCTTGCTGTTATTTGTTACACAGAAAAAACTGACAGATACAGGCAAGTTGGTTAATCCCCCCGTTTCTTCTCCAGGAAAATGGGGAGAACACGTAGGGCCTGCTGCGAAGGGCTGTGATGAGAATGGATTAAGCTAATGTACATAAAGCACTTGGAACACTTCCTGGCACACCGTAAGTGCTTAGTAAGTTAGCAGTCGTCGCTGCGTGTAAATGTATGAGGAATCAGGTACCCGAGCCGGCAAGAGTGGGTGAGTGTGGACTCGGGTGTCCGGGTAAGCAGGTGGGAGGAGCAGAGGGAGAGGGGACGGCAGCAGGTGTGCGGGCATCTGGAGGGAGCGCCCCCCTCAGCAGAAGTACTCATTGATCCGCCGGCCCCCCCTGGCGCCCAGGACCTGAGAGTCCGTGCTGGACCAGGCCGAGAGGAGCCTGTCGGCCTCACTGAGGCTGTGCTGGGACAGCTCCTCGGAGCCGTCCTCACTGTGGCCCAGCCTCTCCAGGTTGACGTAGGCACCCGCGGCCTCGGCAGAGCCCCCCGTGGGGCACTTGGTGCAGCGCCGCTGCAGAGCCCCGCAGCACACGAGCAGGGTGAGGGGCAGGGCGATGACGACAGCCACGCTGATCACCACCACGTTGATGAGCCGCTGGGTGGCCTCGGCGTCTACCACCTCGTCCGTGGAGAAAATGACACACTGCTCCTTCTGGGGCACCAGGTCCCGCACACAGACACATGCCACGTACTTGGTCTTGGGCACTAGCCCACGGATGGTGACGCTGGTCTTCCCAGGCGGCACAACCACCCGCCGCATGCTGCGCTGCCCAAAGACCGCGTAGAGGACACTGAAGGTGGTCGTGTTGCCAGCCTGGGGGGTCTTCCACACCAAGGTCACGCTCTCGTAAGTGTCTCCCACCACCTTGAGAGACCTCACCATTCGGGCCTCCTGGCGTCCTGCCTGCCCACTTGAGCGCCCTCCTGGGATCCCCATCTGTAAGTGCTGGAGGGTCAGCTCCCCCTTCATGTTGGGCACAGGGGACCTGGTGGCCAGGACAGCAGGTCTGGGGATGTCAGGGACATGCCTGGCCACCATCTTGTTGTACGCAGCAGCTTCTGGCCCCTCGCCGGTACTTGTCCACAGTGCCCCTGGGCTCCCACTCCGTTCCGTGGAAGCCTGAGGTTCAGTGATGGCCAGGGAGATGACAGTCTCAGAGACTCCCAGGAAGTTCTTGGCCTGGCAGATGTAGTCTCCAGAGTCAGGGGGGGACAGAGCAGGCAGGCCCAGCAGCGTCCAGCTCGTGCCGTCACTGGAGACTTCCTGGTGCACTGCAGGGAAAGAGGCGTAAGTGGGAAAATGAACGGGCTCATCAGCCCCCAGCTTCTTGCCAGGGCCAAGTTCACAGCCCTTGGACTGTGCATACTCTTGTATACGCAGCAGACCTTGTCATCCCAAGAAAACACTGAGAGTCATTCAACTGTTCTTAGACTAGCCAAGGGGATCGAGATCACCGGGGCTCAAAGTGGGGAGACCTAGGTTCAGGCCAAGTCTAAAGATGATCTGCCTTCTAAATCTGAGGTGGTCAAGCAATATTCTTCAGGACCCTGGAGTCCTACAGAATGGACTCCTCGGGGCAGCAGACAGCGCTTGGGGGGTGGGGTATGGGGTTAGGTGCATCAGGTGAACATGAGGCAGAGGCCCAGAAGGAAGTTCATGACCACCCTGTCCAGACCCACTGCCACCTCAATCCCAGCATTTTCAACTCTGTTTTACATAATGGAGATCCTGATCCAGTTTTGTTTGTGAATTGATTTCAAACTCAGTCTTAGAGCAACACTTGCCAACCTAATTGAAGGAGACGCCGAAGAAAGTAGCGAGAGACATGAGGTTTTCTGGTCAGGCGCTAAGAAATGTTTGCTCCTCGACCCCCTTTCTGCCCATAGGTGGGCCGTGACTCCTGCAAATCCCACCAACCCGGGCCAGAGATGAACCATCTCTGTCTACACAGCAAAAAGACCACAGGCTCTGCACCGTAAGCCAAGCATTTAGCCTCTCAAAGTCTGTTTACTTACAAAACAAGAAGGATAATCAGGTTGTTCTTTAAAGTTCAATGACACTGTGTGCCTAATATACTTAACTGTGTGCCTAATATACTTAACACAGGAACTCAAGAGATGGTAACTCATATGGTTAATTACTCCTCGTGATACTGGCTTAACAATTACAACTTGGACACTTACTCTAAATACTAAATATACTAAGAGTATCTTCCACCAAAATGGCAGCATCTTGTTCCTCCCAGGGTGGGCCCGGATAGAGTGGCTCCTGGAACATGTAGGACAGGTTGAGAGCCACTGTGCCCCGACCTCCCCCGACTCAGCCTGCACAGTCCCTGTAGCTCACACACCTGTGCCGTTGAGTGGGTGCCCGTTGGCTCTCCTCCAGCTCATCTCTGGCCCAGGGATGCCGGTGGCCCCACAACGTAGCAATACCGCACTGCCCAGCGGGGACCTGACGCTGGTCACCCCCGGGCGGAGCTCGGGACTCTGGCACTTCCTCAGTTCCAGCTGGCTGAAGGCCACTCCGGCCAGGCTGCGTGGGCTGGCGCACTTCAGCCTGGCCTCTATGAAGGCCAGATGTGGGGCCCAGCCTTCCAGGAAAAGGGCCAGGTCATAGAGGCGGCAGTCGCAGGCCCAGGGGTTGTCCTGCAGCCCTGCAGGGGAGAAAAGGGAGGCAAGCGGTGAGCACGCGATATTCAGCTCCCCATGGCCAGCTCCTCTTCCCCCTCAGGGAGGACAAGGCATGTCCTGAGCTCAGAGTCAGAAGAACTGCCCTCCAGTTCAAGTTCCTTGCCTCGCTAGTTGTGGAACTTTAGGCTGGTTCTTAATCTTGAATGATAGTAGTACTTCCCTTTCAGAGCTGCTATAAGCATCAGTAAAGATAAATCACATTAAGCATTTGGGTCAGCCATGCAGCATGCTGACAAAATTGGCAATTCCTGCTGCCATTCTTGGACTGATCCTTTCAGGCTACTGGTCAGGCAGTGAGTTTCAGCAATACCTGCCATATGCCAAAATCCATTTCTCAAACTGTTTCATGACCCCTGACCCTTGACCTCTGTCCTCCCAGCTTATGTGACACTTTCAGCATCACCCCAGCAATGAGGGTGACTGTTCTGGGCCATGGTCCCTTTGGCACAAGCTCAAAAGGGGAGGAGTGAGGAGGCCAGGAAATCAAATCCTATGCCATATCCAGCCCTCTTTACTTTAAAATTGAACTTCTTTATAGAGATGAAAGTAGGTCACTGTACCCACCCTGCCCAAGAACCTTCTACAGATAGAGGGCTATCATGTGTCTTCACTTCTACGACACAATTCCTTTTTATATGTTTCCATTTCTGAAATATGAAATGAATGCATTTAATGTGGTGTCTTTTTATCCTCCAAAGACTGTTATTAAATTCAATAGTATGTCTGAGAATCAATGGCTTATGATTTATTTACATACATATATTTGATACAGTTGGAAGGGGAAATGTCAAGAGTTGGGGTTGGGGGGTTAGATTCATCTGCTTGTACATCCGTGACTCTCAGGTCCTTCTGAACACTAGCTGGGAGGATGCCAGCTCCTTTCCCCACCCATCCTCAACCCATCCCTCTGGTAGCTGCTACCCTGTGTCACTGATTAAATGCATTTAATGATACATCTGCACCCCAAGAATCATCACTGCCCCATTGTGGCGGTGAGCTAGCTGGCTTTCACCTGTTGTAACAGAGTCCCCAAAGAATTAATGCAAACAGCAAAGTGAAATGACAGGGAAAGGTTTACCCCTTAAACTGGCAAAAGTTAAACGTTCCAACCCTTTTCATTATTAGCCTCATGAGGGAAGAGATTTTCATCTATCTTCTTTTCTGCTCTATCCCCAGCACCTAGAACTAAGACCCCACATTGATAGGCAATGTACTTTCAGAGTGAGAACACCTGCATGGGTGGTCTCATGCACTACTGGTGGGGGATGAGAACTGGCCCAGCCACTTGGAGACTATCAGACTGATATCAAAATGTCTAATGTGCACACTCCATTACCTAGGATTCCCCTTTTCAGTTCCTACCCTAGAGAAACATTGGTCTGCGTGCACAAGGATGCATTTTCAAGAATGTTCTCTGTGTCATCATAAGTGTTAGTAAAATAATGGAAACAATCTAAAGGTCCATTGAAGGGAGAATGGCTAAATTAACTGTAGTATAACTCTACTATGGAAAATTATGCAGTTTACAAAAAATGAAATTGATCCATTTGCAGTAACTTAGATGTCCAAGACATATTTTTGAGTGAAAAAGTTAGTGCTGGTTAATATACACAATATGCTCTATACAATATGAAATTTTATGCAAAACACAGACAGAATTTCTATGTGCATATATATATGCATGTAAATGCATTCTAAAAGATAGGGAACATGCAAATAAACATAACAGTAGCTACCTGTTAGAAGGGGGAGTAGGAATTAGAATCAGAAGAAGGAGCAAAAGAGTCTTTAGCTTTTTCTGTAAAGCATATATATATATATTTTAAAGGGCATTTAGTTAAATTTTATTTTCAAATAACCAATTTTTTCCATGTAAATAGTATCCTATACACTATCCTTTATCAGGTGAGAAAGTCTGCAGGGTGGATGGAGCTGAAATGGGGCTTGCTGTTCCCTGCCCTGCTTCCAGGCAGTAAGACCTCTAAATATTCCCTCCTCCTGAGATTCTCCTGGGCCTTAGGGCAGGAGCTGCCCCAAACCATTCTAAGATTGCTCCAGCCCCTGGTACTGAACCCCCTATGAGCCAAGGCTCCAGGCACATCCTGCTAGGAGGTCTCTCTTCTGCTACTACCCATCCACTCCCTACCACCCACCCTCTGCCACCATCCCCTCATAGGACAGAGGAAAGAGAACCAGTCTATCTGACATGAGCCTTAGGCCCAAACCACTACTTACTAACCCCTAGACTGTGCCTGCCACATGTACCTACCGTGAGCTAAGGGCTGTCTTTTTACCCACAACTCCAACCTTTTGAGATAGATATCATTATCATTCTCTCTTTACAGAAGGGAACCAAGGCACAGAGAAGCCAAACAATTTCCCCAGGGACACACAGCTAGTAAGAGGCAGCGTCGGGATTTGAACTGGCAGCAGCTTGAGCTCCAAAGCGGCCAGTGTGTGCCTCTCACCCAATCTTCACTCGAACCCCCAAGGCAGGCGTGATTTCTATTTTTCAGGTAAGGAACAGAGACTCAGAGAGGCTTAATAATTTGCCTAAGACTCCCCACCCGCCTCCCTGCCCCGAAGCTCCCCAAGGTGGCTCCAAGTGAAGGATGCCGCCCCTTACCTAGCACCAGCCTGGTGCGGTGGCCGGGAAGGAAGGGCCCGGTCTGCAGGTGAGCCCAGGTGGCCAGCAGCTCCTCCGGGAGCCTCATCAGCTGGTTGTTGGAGAGGTCGAGGAAGGTGAGGTTCCCCAGGAAGCGCGCGGCCTCGGGCGGCACGGCAGAGAGCCGGTTGGCCTGCAGGTCCAGCAGCCGCAGCTGGGGGGCGTCCTTGAGCGCCGCCCAGGGGAAGGCGGCCAGGCGGTTCCCGGGCAGGCGCAGCTCGCGCAGGCGGCGCAGGCCCCGCAGCATCAGGGCGCTGAGCTCGCTGAGCGCGTTGTAGGGCAGCCACAGCTGCTCCAGGCGGCCGAGCGGCCTGAAGGCCTCCCCGGGCACCCTGCGAATGGCCGTCCGCTCCAGGCGCAGTCTGGAGGTGTCCGGAGGGACGGACGCGGGGGGCAGGGTCATGTCCGGGTCGCTGCACACCACCGTCCTGGTCACAGAAATGGGGGACATTGGAGCCACGGTCCCGTCGGGTCCGAGATCCTCCCCCGCTCCCTCCCGGACTTCCCTTCACGAGGCCTCCTGGTCTGCACGGAACACCGAACCCCGGAACCCAGGCTCCGAGCTGCGGTGGGCTCTGGACATGGGCCAGGAACAAGCAGCCTCCTGATTTCCCTTCGCGGGCCGGTGGGGGACGGTTCTTGCTTTCAGACCCTTGCACGGGGGTCCCAGAGGGCCCTTTGGTCTCGTCACTGGCCTGAAGGACTCAAGCTTAAACTGTTGTCTCCCATTACAGCGCACAGCGCCTGCTGTGCACTAAGAATGAATAGTGTTCATAAAGCCTGAGATCATTTTGTGCATTGCAGCACGGCACAGAGGTGTTAAAAGTGTTCCTTTGTTAAATTATACCTCAGTTTTGGTGACTGCTTTGGCTTATCTTCATTAAAAATATATAAATATAAATATAAATATATATATATTTATCTCAGCGGGCGTCAGAAATGGAAGCCAAACACTGGGTACCTCAGGACTCCCCTGACTCAGGGACCAGAGATGATTAAAGCGTTTAAGAGCTAGGACTTCGCGCCCCGCAGTTGGATTCACATCTGGGCTCTCTGTTTGCTGGCTATGTGTCCTTCAGTATATTATATAACTTCTATTTCCTCAGTTTCCAGTAATAGACTCCACCTCACAGGGTGGTTTTGGGGGTTAAATGAGGTCATGTTGTGTACCCGCTCTGCCTGTCACTGGTAGGAGTGCAATGCTATTTACTGACCATTATCACAAATTTTGGTATTCCAGCACTGCAAGCTCCTTGCAATGATCCCTCAGCCCAGACAGTAACTTCCTAAACCTTGTTCTATTAAGCGCTGGGTTCTAAGACCAGGTCTGTCACCGATGCTGTGTGACTTCAAGCCCTGTGCTTTCTGTTGGAGGTAGGGGCAGGAGAGGCTCTTCATCATCCTGGTCACACTGCCCTCACCATGGGCTATCTCCTGGCCCGCTCAGGGCTCAGCCCTGGCTTTCCTTGGGGAGAGGATCCTTACGTCTGCTGATCCATATGAGTTACAGCATCAGAGACTTAGGTCAAGAATGGAGTTCTTCTTGTTTTTCAGACCACATGGGGTATCCTTTCTTGGGGGTGCCTCTCCATTCTCTCCATCCCCTCACACCCAGTCAACACAACACCCATTGCCAGGATCATTGTAAGAGTCACACTGAGAACTTGCTGCCCTGATCAGAAGACGAGGGGAGAAAGGGAGAATGCAATGCCAAAATGTTGAAAAGATGGTAGGAAAGGCCCTGCGCCGGGAGCTAAAATCCCTGAGCAAGTCAGGAAATGTAATGGTCATTAGTGGATAAGTTGAAGATGTCAGGGAAAAGATGGTGTAAAGACTGCCAGAGAGAAAAGGGAGAGTGAGCCATGGGGGAAGAGCGAGGGTCCACAAATCACAGTGACTTTGGAACATCCCACGGAAGGGGAGGAGGAGAGGATGGAGATGCCCTCGGGGCTCAGGTGGGGCTTGGAGAAGTGAAAGAAAAGGCTGAGGATGGAGGGGTGCTTGCTTGCATGGAATGGGCACTCCTGGGCTTTCAGAGAGCCCATAGAAATGGGTTGAGGCCAAGGCTCCTGGGGGCTGGGCCAGAGGAGCCCCAAAGTGGGGAAAGCATGAGGAGGCCGGTGGTCGCATTATGGGTGGGGTGGTAAGAAATACCTGGGACGTGATTGTGTACCCCCCAGGAGCTGAGGCAAGAGAATGGAAGAGGCCTGGGAGAAAAGGGGCTGGGGAGACATAGGGAGGATGGTGGAATGGGAGGAAGAAAGGAAGGAGAGGAAAAGAAAGAGGGAAGGGGGAGACCTCCCCTGCCCTTCAGAGGGTTCCTCGCCACCAGGATCGTGGAAGAGAACTCAGGACGGATTTCTTGGAGTGGGCACTCTTGTGCCCCACCCCCGCCCCCATGTGTAAAGGGACTTGGTACTTCCCACGCCCTGCTGGCTGCAGGACAATGCAGAGCAGACCAGCCCCCTCGGGCACCGGGTCTCAAGGGCCCAGAAGATGGAGGTCTCACCCAGCCATGTTCTGGGGGCCCAGCATCCAGCCCTCCCAACCCAGCCTAGCTGCTACAGAGACGGGTGGGGGGGGGGGCTACCGATCCCACACACCTGGTGCCGTACCTGGCCTTGTTGCCGTCACCCAGGATGTGGAGGCTGCAGCTGCATTGAGAGGGGCAGGAGCCCTGGGCTTGGGGGTGCCCCCAGAGGGCCAGGAGCCAGAGCATGCCCACTGCCGCCCTCATGGCTCCTGGCTCCTCTGTAGCCCGGACAGGGGCCTGTCCCTGGACTGCTCTGTCGTCCCAGCCCAGGAAGCCCAACAGCTGCCCACTGGCTCATCAGCCCCCCCACACACAACCCCTCCCGGGGCCATCAGATAAACAGGGACAGGCTGGGGATTAGGGAGGGGAGCCCTGGGCACAGCACTCAGCGGCTTATTGCTCCTGGAATCACCCAGTCCTGGAGGGTGGGGGATCCTCTCTGGTGGCAACGGCCCCCGGCCCAGAGAGGCCAGGGAGTGGCAAGGTGGGGCAGGTGGGCAGCCACCCAGGGGCAAGTGGCTCATGGACTGGCCAGCTTGGCTGTCCACCTGCAAAGTCGCCCCATGTCAGAGAGGCTGTGGGCTACACAGACCGTGCCAGGTGCCTGGGCTCACAAGATGAAGACAGACCTGGCCTATGATAAGGGCCATTGGAAATTCTCTCCTGTGACAGTTTTATTGGGAGAAAGAAATGAGATGAAGGTGATAAAGACATTAGAAACAGCCAAGCTCAAGGGTCAGGGTTCAAATCCCAGGGTTCAAATTCAGAGATCTGGGGGAGACCACAGAGGTGTGTTCCATGGACTCATGAACTTTCCCACTCTGCCAAGCAAGCAGCTGCCTCCCTGAATGTCCCCTGGACATCCGGTCTCAGAACACACTGTCCAAGCCAAGCCCTCGTGGGCATCATCATCAATGCCAAAGGCGTGAGGTGTCTCTGTGTGAGGGCAGAGAGCATCCCTCTCCTCTGGTTATCATACTCTGAGAAAAGTCCCAGAGCAGGATCTCACGAGTTCTTAGAAAAAGCACTTTCAGTTTTTGCTGATTGTTGCCTGCCTCCCACCCTGTACCATCATAGACATCGCCCTTCACTCATTCATTCTTCACGTTTGACCTCAAGGTTCTGCTCTCTGGTCAGGCATGCCCTTCCTTGTTCCTTCAGCTTTTCCAGAAGGTTCCCCAGGCCCTCGAACCTATAGGCTTAGGCAGGCCTAGACCAGTGAAGTGTGACCAAGCAGATACCTAGGGCCCCAGCGCACACATAAAATGCCTAGCTCTGTGCCAGGCCTGTTTTGACAATCTTGGCTTCCAGGAAATGTTGGTTTCCCTCTCTTCCTCTCTTCCAATCCAGCCAATATGATTTTCTCAATGTTTCCCACCTGTCCCTCCTCCTCCCCAAACCAAAAAGGGCAGCCCTTATTATTCCCACACCTGCCTTTTCCGCCTTCTGTTGGGGATGTCTTCCTATCTCTCTCTAGCCTAACGGAGCTCTACCCTTGATTCCTGGCCCTGTCCTGCTTTCCCTTGTCCCTTGAAGTCTTCTGCGATCTTGTAGGCATGAAAAAAACCTGACATATAGTAATGACACATGGTAATGCAAGATAGAAATTAGGAAAAAGGGGTAACTGGGTTATCAAGAAAGGTTTCCAGGAGGATGTGGGCCGTCAGCTCAGCCTTGCAGGGTGGTTAGGCTTGATTAAGTGGGGACAAACAGCAGGAAAAGCACGGGAAGTAAACATTTGTGGAATAGAAGGAGCTGCTTGACCTGGAGTCCAGGGACAGGAGGTCGGGCTTTTGTTTCAGCTTCATTCACAAATCACTCTGTGACCTCAGGTCAATTCCTAACTGCTTTGAGCCTGCTTCCTCACATGAAATGCAAAGAATGATGGTCTCTAATTCATGGAGTTGCTGTAGGAATCATCCTCAGATCAGTTAGCACAGTGCCTGGCTCCTAGCGGGGCCTAAACATTAGCTTATGTTGCTGATAGAGCTCCGGGCCTTTGGTTTCTTTATCTGAAAACGAGTGAAATCACTCTAGATCAGTGTTTCCAGATGTAAATTTCACTGTCAGCCAATGCGTAACTTCTCATTTGTAGGAGCAAGGCTCTTAGCGGGTTGAGGGGCCACTAAGACATCAGCCCCTCTGTGCCAAGCTCATGCCTTGGGAGACTTTTATGTTTGTGTAGCGTAAATGCCCTGTGGGAGTTGGGAGCTACAGCCCTGGAGGCCATATCCATGACATATTCTTCTAACCAAGACTTACGCAGGCCGTGGGAAAAGATGTTTGTTTACCTTGCAAAGGAGGAAACTGAGAAGACCCCAGTGGTTCCACCCCAGTGCCCGTAGCTGGTTAATTGCAGGTTCAGAACCACAAACTCCATCTCTGGTCCCGGCTGGGATTCTTTCTGTGACAACGGCTGGCTTGCCGATTATCATCCTTTCCCCTTCGCTTGTGAGGACACACATGGAAGGGCCTGGCTCCGAACCAATTCTCAGGCACAGCTGCCGCCTAAATCCCTCTTTCTGTTCCCCACCCCTCCCTTGGTTATGCAAGTCTTTTCTAATTTGGCTCTCAGCCACACACGGTTTGGATTCTGGGACCTTAATCCTGCCCGACTGGGCTGAAATGAATGAGAAAGCGTTCCATTCCAGCTTCACAAAGGCTGCACTGTCCAACTGGTGAATGCGTTCCTTCTACTTGGGCCAAAAGCACAGTTTAGGGAAGGGGGCAGCAAGAAGGAGCCCAAGGCCTAGCATAATCACCTGCATGTGCCAGCACGTGGAATGGCCCTTTAAAAGGTGGGGCCTGGCTTAAAGAGCCAAAGAAGAGCTGGGCTGGCAGGGAGAAGGGCCCAGCATGGCAGAATCGGGGTCCCTGCCCACCGGCTTCAGCGAGCTGGAAGTGTTGGCTGTGGGGACGGTGCTGCTGGTAGAAGGTGAGCCAGAAAGGGCCTGGGTGGAGTGGGGACCCAGTGGGCTCCCTGATCCAGGCCACAGCTATGGAGTTGACAAGAAGAGGCCCCCAAACCCTACTCCTCTGTGCCTACACCCATGGGGCTTCTGATGGGTGCACCTGTGGGATGCAGGCTGCAGGCTGGGAGCCGAGAGAGAGAGAAGCCAGGCAAGGCCCAGGGAGTGAGGGACATCTGCCCAGAACATGAACAAGAACAAGGTTCAGGCCTTTTCTTGTCCCTCCAGCTGGGAGAAAGTTTAACCCACTCCCTGGAAATCCTGCTAAGAATCTCATATAAGCTCAGGCCTCTGGTAGGTTCTGGAGACAGACAGCTCTGTCACCTGCTCTCCATGTGACTATAACCAAGTCAGCCAGGTTCTCGGACCCCAAGTGTGTGGTGGTAAAGGTTTGAAGGGGTCATGGGTGTGAAGTGCTAGCCTCGACAGACACTGAGGATTTAATTTCATTTGCCCCCATCCTCTCTGGCTCCACATTGCTCCCACCATCTCCATTCCCCAGCCCTAAGCATTTCCATTCCAGGGGCTGCCTGACTCCCTGAAGTGCCTGCCTCAGCCCAGAATCGCTAAGATGCTCCCTGAGGCCAGAGCTGGGACTGGAGACCCTGGTGCTGGGTCAGCTCAGGACTAGGTTAATCAGGAATGCAGCCCTTGTTCACAGCTGATCCAGAGAAATTGTCAGCCCATTGCCTCCCCCAATGAGAATGCACAGCGGGGAGGGAGTGGCAGTCACTAGGCTGGTCCCCGAGGTCCCCGACACCATTGTCTGGGGGCCCTGCCCCTCTTCCTCTCTTCTAGGAACCCTACAATCCAGCACCCCTCTCAGTCCTCAAACATGCCTTGAAATTTTACCACTTTAGGTCCCTGCACATGCTGCTCCCCTTTTCTAGAATGTTCTTCCACACCCTGTCCTCCTAGTAAACACTCGCAGTTTTTTTTATTTTACATTTTTCTTATTTTATTATGTTATGTTAATCACCATACATTACATCATTAGTTTTTGATGTAGTGATCCATGATTCATTGTTTGCATATAACACCCAGTGCTCCATGCAGAACGTGCCCTCTTTAATACCCATCACCAGGCTAACCCATCCCCCCACACCCGTCCCCTCTAGAACCCTCAGTTTGTTTCGTGGAGTCCATCGTCTCTCATGGTTCGTCTCCCCCTCTGATTTCCCCCCGTTCATTTTTCCCTTCCTACTATCTTCTTCTTTTTTTTTTTTAACATTTAATGTATTATTTGTTTCAGAGATACAGGTCTGTGATTCATCAGTCTTACAAAATTCACAGCGTGCTCACCATAGCACATACCCTCCCCAATGTCCATCACCCAGCCACCCCATCCCTCACACCCCCCACCACTCCAGCAACCCTCAGTTTGTTTCCTGAGATTAAGAATTCCTCATATCAGTGAGGTCATATGATACATGCCTTTCTCTGATTGACTTATTTCGCTCAGCATAACACCCTCCAGTTCCATCCACGTCGTTGCAAATGACAAGATGTCATTCCTTTTGATGGCTGCATAATATTCCATTGTATATATATACCACTTCTTCTTTATCCATTCATCTGTCGATGGACATCTTGGCTCTTTCCACAGTTTGGCTATTGTGGACATTGCTGCTGTAAACATCAGGGTGCACGTACCCCTTCGGATCCCTACATTTGTATCTTTGGGGTAAATACCCAGTAGTGCAATTGCTGGGTCATAGGGCAGCTCTATTTTCAATTTTTTGAGGAATCTCCATACTTACACTCACAGTTTTGAAGGCAGGATCCTTCCCCATTCCTCCCTTCCAATGGGGAAGCCAGGGTTCAGAGACCAAAAGGAGCAGCAAGTGAGGGACCAAGCGAAAGCCCCAGGTCTGGTCTGTCGGCTGCCTGAGGTTGCCCTCTCCAGCTCACCTTACCGCTTGCTGTCCCGGGCAGCCCCCGGCTCGTACCTCAACCCCCTTCGCCCAGGCTCTCCCTAATGTTGCTGCACAGCTCTCAGAGTGGCATTTTAGAATTAAACAGACGTGAGTCTGAGTCCCAGCTCCGCCACTCACCAGCTGTGTGCTTAGGGCAAGTTAACTAGTCTCTCTAAGCCTGTTTCCCAGCTGCACATGGGGAGGACAGCATCCAGGTGAAGATGGAACGGGAGGACCCTCAGAAAGCGCTCGGCCCAGTGCCCAGGCTGTGATAAGTGTCAGCAGCTGTCAGTGACTGCGACTATTCCAGCATATGAACCATGCTGTGCCTTACTGGTTTCTTCCTTATCTTTGAGTAAGGAGGGGGCAGGATGTGCATCTTAGGGCCTGTGGTATCTGAGAGCCAGCCTTTCTCAGCAATGTTTGACGAGCTGCACCGACAAGGTAGCTGAGCGTGAAGGGGGCAGGTTGCTGAGGCTCCGTCCACCCCAGGCCCTGGTTCTGACCCCAGGCAGCCTCTCCAGCCCTGACACCGGCCTCCCCCTTCTTTCCAGCTCTCACTGGCCTCTGTCTCAATAGTCTCACCATCCTCTCTTTCTGCAAGACCCCGGAGCTGCGGACCCCCACTCACCTGCTGGTGCTGAGCCTGGCTCTGGCGGACACTGGGATCAGCCTGAATGCCCTCGTTGCAGCCACATCCAGCCTCCTCCGGTACCCGCTTCCCCCCACCCCACCCCTGAGCTCAGGGGCCCAGCCTGGGGCCTGACCTCTGGGCACTGGGCAGCCAGGTCAGAGGCATTCTTCCCACCTAGAGAAAACTGTAGGGGATAGGGTGGGCAGGCAGTACGTGGTTAAATCCAAATTCCACACTATCCCTGAAGAGCCATGGCTGATTTCTGGGACACAGGAGTTGCTCAAAACCTCCACAGAGCTGGTTGACTGTAGGGATGAAGGGCACAGGCCCTGCAACCAGGCTGCCTAGATTTGAGTCCTGGCTTCTGTGTTTCTATCTCTTGGCTTCTCCTGTAAGTTGAATTATTATTACCTAACTCGTACGGTGGCTGGAAGTATTCACTTGTTATTCTGTGGAAATAACTGAAAACGATGCATGGCACCCAGGAAGCCCGACAGATGTATTTGCAAAAGCCCACAGGATTTTGACAAGTGTCTAAAACCTCCTTAGGTGCAAACCAGGATCTTTCAACACGGTGTCTGGTGTTTACAGAATTGTTTTCTTAAGTGAACTGAACATTTCTGCTCTGGTTCCAGGCGCTCAAACGGAGGCTGGAGCCCACCTGAGTGTGCTTGCTCAGGGCTGACCAGTCTGTGGGGTCGGAATCCGTGAGGATTCCTTGCCCTGATCTCCTCCTGCCCCTTCCTGGGTTTAGTGAGGGGGCAATGGAAGCTTTTACTTACGATTGCTTGACCCATGGGGCTGAGAGCTGGGAGTCCTGCGGTCTGCCCTCTGACCTTGCCTTCATCTGCTGTGTGACCTTGGCTCAGTGCCTTTTCTTCTCTGAGCCTCAGTTTCCCTATCTATAGAAGAAAGGCCTGGGCTTTCTTCCCAGGATGTCCCATTTCCCGTGCTGGAGGCTTCTGACCACACAGAGAGACCCTTTGGTCCCTCTGAGTGCAGAGAAAGACATGGAGCCCAGGGAGTTTGCATCGGGCTCCACCTGTTCACCCCAGGAACTTGACCTCTGGGGCCCCTGTTTCCTCAGAGGAAAAGCAGACAATGAAGCCCTCTTCTGGGGAGCCAGGCCAACATTCAGGAGGGTGCCCTCCAAGCTCCTGAGGGGCAGGTGTGGGAGCAGGGCAGGGACAGAGGGAAGGGGTCACCGGCCCCAGTGTCTCCCACAGGCGCTGGCCCTATGGCTCGGAAGGCTGCCAGGCTCTCGGTTTCCAGGGCTTTCTGACAGCACTGAGCAGCATCTGCAGCAGCGCGGCCGTCGCCTGGGGGCGCTATCACCACTACTGCACGCGTGAGTCTGCACTCCCAGCGGGGAGGGACGTCTACACGCCGAGGGTGAGCAGGTCAAAGGTCTGCTCGGCGTTTCCCAGTCCGGGGGAGTGTGGGTGGGCGAGCATGTCCCTGAGTATGCGGCGTGGGCATTCAGGAAAGGAGGGAGGCAGGGAGAGTGGGCAGGAAAGGTGCCAGGGCACAGGCCAGAAAGGCTACCTGTGCCCTCAATGTCAACGCAGCCTCAGGCAAGGCAGGAGTCCTCTCTGAACCTCTGTCTCCTCTAAGAGCAGATTTTTATAAGCAACCTCCCAGTTTTATTCTGAAAATCAAATGAGATCATGGGTACAGAAAATGCCCTTGCAGACAGGCCCCGTTGAGGCTATGTGTGTGTGTGTGTGTATGTGTGTAGTGGGCGTGTATCCCTGCATCTCACACTTCCATGGGGCCTCCACCATGCCAGGGCTTCATGAAGACCAGTCCAGCCCCAGATTTCCCAAGCTGTATTGTCAAATATCACTTTCATAATGGGCCATGTCACTGTACCACCTGCTCTGTTATTTACTTGATTTTTTTTCTTAAAAGTGATTCGTTTAAAAAAATGTAAACACCTGCTCTAGTATCCTCCTAAACAATATCTCTGATGTCCTTATAATTTTAGTACACATTAAAATAAACATGTTCACCCACCGGCCATCTAGAATCCCACTCATACTTTGGGGAGCGGTGACTCCTCTAACCCTTATCGCAAACTCCAACTTGCAGACTGGGAAGCAGAGGCTCAGAGAAGTTAAGTTGCTTCCCAGGGTCACCCAGCTAGTAGAGGTGGGGGGGGTGATTGGGCATGGCCGGGATGTCTCCTGAGGCAGTCACTCCCTCCCAGGAAGGCCCCACGTCCCGAAAGGTGACTCTGCCTGGCATGGAGGCTGCTGTGGGTCCATGGCCAGCATGGCCTGAAGCCCTGGGCATGGCCCGTTTGGAATCTGCTGGTCTTCCCTGACCCCACACGCACAGCGCCCACCCCCCCCCAACCCCAGCAAAGTCGCGCACCTCTCCCCAGGCCAGAAAGTTGATAGAAGTGGTAAGAACGAAGATGATCATTTCTAGAGGCAGGTTAGCCCCACCTGCCCCACCTGACCTCGGAGCTCCCATCCTACCACTCCTATCCCAGTCTGACCCCCGAAGCTCCCTCAGACGACTGTGTGCACACATACACACACATACACACGAGCACATACACAATGCACACCTCCTCAGACAGCAACACGCTTCCCTTCCTCAATGTAGAGCAGTTGATCCCTATTCTGGGGTCCCTAGAGCAAAGCCTTTCCTGAGCTGGATGGCACTGTGGAGAATATGAAAATGGGGGAGGGGAATGGAGGGGGCCTGAGCTAATCTACTCCATACTGGGTGACCCTGGACATGTCACCATGGTCATCCATTTCCAAAGCCAAAAAAGCAATATATGGGTCATGGTAGGTACTAATTATTGTGTCCACAGTTAGGAGGAGGGGTGTCTTTGTCAGCTTGGGCTGCCATAACAAAATACCATACGCTGGATGCTTAAACAACAGAGATGGATTTCTCATAGTTTCTCGACGCTGGAAGTCCAAGATCAGGGTGGCAGCCCTGCTGGGTTCTGGCGAGAGCCATCTTCCTGGCTTCTGGACAGCTCCCTTCCTGCTGTGTCATCACGTAGAGAAGACAAATCATCTCTCTTGTGTCTTCTCGCATAAGGGCACTAATCAAATTATGGGAGCTCCAACCTTGTGACCTAATTACCTCTCAAAGGCTCTCCCCTGGAATATCATCCCACGGAGATGAAGGCTTCCACAGAGGAGTCTGGTGGACATTCAGTCCATAGCAGGAGGTCACATTCAAGCAAACTGCATCCGGGGCTTTTGTCAGTGGATGTGGTGTCAGGATGAAGGAGGGTGTAGATCTGCTCTTCTCTGCAGACCAAACCCCACACAGAGTCCTGCCCTCTGCCCTGGGGCCTTGTCCACAAAAGAACATGACAAATAAACCACAGGCAGACAAGGCACAAGGGAAAAGCTTTCTGAAGCTGGGGCCAGGAAGAACTACCAGATGGGAGGGCTGGATGAGGCTGCTACCAAGAGGGGCATGGGAGGAGGGGACATGAAGGCGGTCAGGTCACTGGGACTGGTCACATGAAAAGATGCTGTTGGGACCAAGCCCCTGCCATCAGCACTGAGATGGCGCCCCTAGTCCTCAGAGGGTATCCTGGAAGCAGGGACAGTGGCTGTGTCTGAGCAACAGCTAAGGACGGTGGGAAGTCCAGACTTCTGCCTCCCTCCCTCATGACCCTCACCCGAACCACTGCCCATACTTCTTCCCTAGTTGACTTGGGGAAGCACCTCTTTCTTTGCTCCTCCCTCCTTCTCTGTCCTCTAAGGAAGATGGTAGAGAGTGTCTACTAGGAGGCCTTCGCCACGCATTATCTCTTTTATTCTTCATAACCATCCTCTGAGACAGGGATCATCATTCTCATTTCGTGGAGGAGAAAACGGAGGCTCGGAGAAACTTTTAACTTGCCTGAGACAATAAGCTAATAGCATCAGAGCCAGGATTTAGGAACATTCTGTGTGAGGATGAAGTCCATTCTTCTGCACCCTGCCTAGCTAGCGCCTCCTCTGGACCCTCCTCCCCCTCTCTCCCATGCAGGCAGCCAGTTGGCATGGAACACGGCCGTCTCCTTGGTGATCTGTGTGTGGCTGTCTTCTGCCTTCTGGGCAGCACTGCCCCTCCTGGGCTGGGGCCACTATGACTATGAGCCTCTCGGAACGTGCTGCACCCTGGACTACTCCAGGGGGGACAGGTGAGGTGGGAGGAGAAGCTCCAAGGCTCCCTTCCTTGGGAACAACAGCATCACAGCTGAAAACCTAAATGGGGAAATGTCAACATTTGCCAGACAATCTCAACTCCTTGGTCATGATGCCCACTTGCAAGTTGACAGTGGGACTAGGGAAAGCCCATTCTGAAAGCCGGCCAAGTGATGGGCATGTTATGCAAACTGGGGAATAAAGTTGTGCCCGAGAAGGAGTATTACCCCCTAAGCTGTTGGTCTGTGTCAGTTACAACAGTCACTGAGTCCCGTGACCCCTTTGCCAACTTCAGCACAGTCAGTTGTCCCAGCTCTGACTTGATCAGTTTCTAAAGGGAGTTTTGTCCTTTGTTCAATACAGCCAAAGAACGTTAAGGTCTTTGCATTGGGAGGGACCTCCTTGGCATAGAGTTTAGTTCTCTGAATTTCCTGAGTATCTGCTGTGAGCCAACTGCTGGGCCAAGCCCTAGAAAAAGATTGATGCATGATGGCCCCCACCATCATGGAGCATATGTCTAGTACTGCCCCATCCATGTGGCTCTGGGGACACCAGGGCTTAGAGAGACCCTTTAGGGGACACCTTGGGGAGAGGCCACCTGGGCTCCAGCTCCCCTCTTCTACTAGAGCCATGTTGCATTCATCTGCTTTACATGTTTACTCATGGTGCACCTACCCCTGAAGACAGGCTTTCCAGGTGAAACCTACTTGAGAACCCAAGTCTGGTACAAGTGTCCTTCCAGAGCACTCCCTACAGGTATCCTCCCAGCCAGTGTCCAGTCCTCTGGCAGGCTTTCCTCCTACCCCTCCCTACTGGGCAGCACCCAGGTAACATGGTCTTCCCTTCACAGAATGGGAGTCTGCCTTTCTGTGACTCCCACCTGTTCCTGGTTAGCCCTCCCACTTTCCCATGACCCTCCCTGGGCGCCCAAGCCCTCCTGTGGTCCTTTCAATGATTTCTTCGGTGACACAGTGTCCAGTCTCTTTGTCATCTGCAGACCCCTTTCAAATCCCTGTGCCAAGCATTCCTTGAATGATCCTTCCTCTTGGTCCATTGACCTATCTTGCATTTGGTAAACATGTTTCCCAAACTGAAGTGTCCCATTCTCCATGCTTGGGGCACATACAGAAAGCAGGACTGAGCACTTGAACTGCCCAACAGAGAGTTGAAGGAGGACTCTCCCTCATCTCAGCCCTCCAACTCCTAAAGGTAAATTCAAGAAGGACCTAATGGCTCCCTGTCTCTAAAGGGAGTCTGTCTGGGACCCAGGGTTGACCACACTCAGAGTTTTTGTCTGATGAGAGCAGTTCCTCACATGTGGCTGTCTAGAGCAAAGGCTAATAAGCCTTCAAGGGCAGCTGATCTCCCCCCAAGAGATGGTCCTGACTCCTCTACCTGCTCTGCCTGCAGAAACTTCACCAGCTTCCTCCTCACCATGGCCTTTTTCAACTTCTTCCTGCCTCTCTTCATCACGCTCACATCCTACCGGTTCATGGAGCAGAAACTCAGGAAGACAGGACACCTCCAGGTGAGGACCAACTCCCAGAGCTGAAGAAATCCCTCTGTCCCTCTCAGGGAACATGAATGATGTGAGAGACAGTAGTTAGGGGTTTTCTGTGTTTTCAGTGATCAGGAAAAAATTCAGCATTCACAGAGCTTGGGATGTCAGGGCAGGAATGCACCCTCGCCATTGCTGGGCATCGCCAAGACCTGGGAGGAAGGGTCAGGACTGCTCAGACTTACGGGACCCCATAACCTCGAGATCCAGGGCACCCTGCTGGACCCCATCCATGCTGTCACATTTCATTCTTCCCAAGGATTTAAGGGTTGGCACAAAATGACACACTTTTCAAATGCTTCTTTTAAATTGCTCCAAAATGTTTAATTTAATCACAGGTACAGACTGTTGTTATCCACAACATAAACTCACACCTGCAAGCACATTTATCCAAGAAAAACAATCCTTCAAAAAAAGCCCTCCTGGCCATTTCTGAATTTCTGCCTTAATATTCCCTTTCCACAATTTTCTTTTGTCACCTGGACAATCTCTAGTAGACGAGCCATAACAAGCACCAAGTTTAAAAAAAAAAAAAATCAGATACTAATACTACTTTTCTGTGCATTATGCCATTCCATCTTCCCAACCACTCTCTAAGGAAGGTTTTGTTATCACTTTGCCACAGGCTAGAAAATTGAGGCTGTAAGGGTTTAAGTAACCAGCTACAAGCCCTGAAAGTAGTAATAGCAGAGTTGGATCAAACCCAGGTCTGGGACTCCATGACCCAAGTGGTCTTAAGTGCATAAAAGAAACAATCTTTGTTGAGACACTTAATCTGCCACATTATTATTATTATTTCCCCCATGAATTGGAAAAGGACTGTACAAATCAATTTTAGCTGGAGATCCAGGTTGCTCTGAGTCAGCGGGAGGACGAGGGCTGGGCCGGGGCCAGAATCGTGGCTCTGGGCTCGTGCTCCCCTTGCCCCTCACCGCCTCCGGGCTGTCCTCCGCGCTGCCCGCCCAAGCACGACCTGGGTGCTCAAAGTCGCCACAGTTATTGGAAGTTCAATCGGCCAGGAGACAGGGCTGCCACGCCGGTTTTCTCTTCCCTCCTCCCCCGCCTGACTTGAACCCATCAGTCCCCGCAGCATCAGCAGAGGTCGCTGCGCGTGGGCGCGGGGACCTCAGTCAAGAGCAGAGCGGCTCCGGGAGGTGACACTGTCTCCGCTGAGGGCTCCGTTCTCCTCCCGCCTCAGCTCCGCTCCGGAGCCCCTCCGTCAGGGCGAAGCCCATTTTTTTTCTTTTCTTTTCTTTTTTGGACTGAGGGGCAATTCAAGAGAATAAATGTCTCCCAACTGACATATTTGTATTTCATCAAGAAACGTGTCCTCTTTCAACTTAAGTCACCATCTTCGTTAAAGGGAGACGCAAAGAGATAATAGGCACTGATTTTCAGCGTCCGCTTTTTAACGTCCGAGTGTGTGGGGGAAGCCGGAAGAGCCCCTTCCGTCCGGAAATTAGAGCGCAAGTCGTGCGCCTCCCTGTGGCCAGAGGCGGCACCACAGGGCCCGCCCGCCCTTGTACCTCGCACCTCGCACGTTGGAGAGCCGCTTGGAACCCAGCGCAGGCCGACCCGCCGGGGGGCTGCGGCGGCTGCAGGCTGCTGGCGAGCCGGTTCTGGGACTGAGGCGTGAGGGCAGCCCAGCCTGGGGAGCCGCATCACCCGGCCACACCCACGGAGCCCAGAGCTCCGCAACCCGAGCGTGGACCCGGAAGGGAGCTCATTATCCGCCCCCTGGTCCCCGCCTCCAGGTAAGTGAAGCATTATCAAACCATTTTTGCAAACAAGACAACTGAAGTCAAGTAAGGTTAAATGACAGGTTTAGGGTCACACAGCTTACACGCCAGAGAGGTCCGTCTGGCCCCAAGGTCCTCCGCAGGCTCAGCGCCTTCCCACAGCCGGGTCACACTGCCCCGCCCGGCTGCGTGCCCACCTGGTCGCCCCCCGCGCGTGGGGCCACAGCCGGCTAGAGCAAGTCAGTGCCTCCCTCCCGTGACCATCTCTCGGCAGGTGAACACCACTGTGCCGGCCAGGACGCTGCTGTTCGGCTGGGGCCCCTATGCCGTCCTGTATCTCTCTGCCACCGTGACGGACGTGAGCGCCGTCTCCCCCAAGCTGCAGATGGTACAGACACCTCCCGGACCCAGAGTTAGAACTCGCTCCATCTCCGTGTCTCTCCGTCTGGCCCCGTCTCTTTTTCCTGCTTTCTGGCCTCCTGGTAGTCTCTTCCTCTCTTCCTTGGAACACTTCTATTGCACGGGGAATTTGCTTCTCTTGGGGGCCACACGGGGCTGCACCTTGACATTGCCTTGGCCTCGCGTGAGAGGACAGGGACAGCCACGCTCTGGGACCAAGGCTAAGACTGGTGATCAGGACGGGGTGTGCTTCCATGCGTCATCTGCCAACTGGTCAAGGAGGCCTTGGGAGTTGCAGAATCCAGCCCGGGACAGATGACTGGTGGCTGCGGGGTGGGGGGTGGGGGTGGGACTGGGGTCACCAAGTGGGACAGGGAGAGGAGCCGAGGCTGCGAGGCTTCTCCCTGAACTTTTCTGTCCCAACAGGTGCCTGCCCTCATTGCCAAAACAGTGCCCACGATCAATGCCATCAACTATGCCCTGGGCAAGGAGATGGTCCACAGGGGAATCTGGCAGTGCCTCTCCCCACAGAGAAGCGAGCTGGACCGAGCCCGGTGAGGTTCTCCGGGGGGCTGCTCAGACCCAGGCCCACCTCTGACACCCTGGACTGAGCCCCGGGCTAGGAGGCTGCCCCGGAGTCCTGCCCAGCAGCCTCAGAAGCCAAGCTCCAGACACTCGCTCCCTGCCTGCCTCGGGATGGCCCTGTTGGGCCTGGGCCTCGGTCAGACACGGGGGATTCAGAAAGCACCCAGGCTGCGTGGGAGGACCTGGGACGTTGGCGCCAGACAGATACGAGTTTCCATCACAGCCCTCCAAACAGAGGCTGAGAGACCTTGGCAAAGTCACTCCCTCTGAACTGAGCTTCCTGACCCATAACGTAAGGTCTCCACGGGGCCGCTGTGAGGTTTAAGCAAGATAATGTGTACCCACCACACACACGGAACCTCATTAAAACAGCTGTCAGGGCTCTGAGTCTTACAGAGAAAGGCGTGAAAGCCCCCGGTTTCTTGTGGGAGGGCCATCCAGGCTGTCAGCGTTCCAATGCCACTTATTAAACTGAGATCTGGTGCAAGCGACTGAGTCTGTGTGTGCCTCTGGTTCCCAGCTTGTGAGATGTGGTGACGGGCATGGTGACTTCACCGGGCAGAAGGGACAGAACATCACCTGGCGCGTTAAGTTCACTGACAGCCACCAGCACCCGCCGGTCAGAGACAGCTAGCTGCGTGCTGCTGAGTCACCAGCATTAAAAATCAAGATAATGTATTTAAAAGTCCAGATGTCTGAAGATGAGGCCCCACCAGCCTGGAGGAGGCTCCCTGGCAACAGTCTGTAGAACTCAGAGCAGCTCTGTCCTTTGCCCGGCGCTTGTCCCCTTCCATTCCCCTTCCATCAGCTGTAGCTTGTATATTCCCTGCAGAGCCTGGCATCTAGGTTTGTGACAGTGATGGGGTCCCCATCCCTGGATGGACATCTGCACCCCCAGCAGAGTCAGCATTTCAGGGACAAGGTGTGGCAGGTGCACAGACCTGGGGGGACCCGTCGCCCTAGAGGGAAATGGAGGTGGTGGGCTCTGCAGAAGGTCTGATGATGGAGAGCTGGCTGCCCCAGGGACCTCGGATGCAGGAAAGGTGAAAGCTCAAGCCCCAGATGCGGAGCAGGGAGGAAACAGGTCCCCAGAGGGTGGGGATAGGATGGTCATGAGAACAGCATCTGGGGTCCCTGTGTACCAGGACCTGCCTCTCAGCTTTGCAGATGCAGAAAATCAGGTCACATAAACGTGACTCACAAGAAGTCTGCATTCAACAGAGGCTGGCTCCGTCACTGGGCAAAACCAAGTGGAAGGGAGAAGGAAGCAGCCTTCACACAGCACGTTTTCTAGACCACGCCCTGAGCTGGGTGCTGTAGAGACAAGATGCCACTGAGCCTCACTCCAGTGACCAGCTGGGTTCCTGGTCTTAGGCCTGCAGTGGGAACTGATTGGGGAAGTCCTGGGACCTGAGCTGGGCTCCCATACAGGCTGAGTGGGTGGCCACAAAGGTGACAGTGTCCAGAGCCCAGAGATACTGACCCTGCCCCCACAGTTCAGGAGTCCTTAAATTGTCTTTACTGGGGATCTGCCCTTCTCTCCACCATTAAAGACACTAACCCCATAAGGTGGAACAAGGGAGCACAGTGAGAAGAGAAGGGAGGTGACCCCCAGACTCAGAGAGGTGGGGGGGATGCAGGCTGGCCAGCCATGGTCAAGGACACCTATAGCTCCGGCCCTGCACCCCAAGCCTGTGTAGAGGGGAGAAGGTGGGCTCGGAGCATCTCCAGCCTGGACTGGGTTGGCAGGAGATGGCAGGGGCTGAAGCAGCGCCCCATGGGGAATGACCAAAGCCCCATGGGAAGCCCCAAGTCTACCCACACCCCCGACTCTCACTCATGGAATGAGTTTAGGGAGCCTTGCCACCTTCGAGCTTTTCTGCCCATGTCTCAAAGCACTTTCAGGATCTGGAGTCCTTGTGGACGCCGTGTGCAGAGCCTTTCCTCTGCCCTCCTTGCTACCACAACCCTACCCTGCACTTCCACAGAGCAGCTCACCTCCCAGGCCAGAAGGACAAAGGAGGTGGCTGGGTCCTTTCGGATGCCCACCTCCCTGCAAGCCCTTGGCACAGGCACCGGACTGGGAGAGGAATCAGAGCCGGTCCCTGGAAGACCGTCAACACCCGAAAAAACTTAGAGCACTGCCCCCAAAGCCCTGGAACCTTCTGCAACTCCCCCTGCTCTGCCCGGCCCCCACCCAGGCCCATACACAGCCCTCAAACTGCCTGCTGATCTTCTCCATGTTCACTGTAGAATACGTCAGGAACTTTAACAGTCAGGAAAACATATGAAGAAAGCAGTTACTTCTGTCTCCTTGACGTGTTTGTTTCCTGGCCCCTTCTGTTCATTGATTTTGGTGAGTGTCCCTCCCCTCCCTCCTCACTCTGCTGTCCCTTCAGGCTCCTGTTGAGCAGTCTGCCCCAGGTCCCTTTCCTCCACGCGCGTAGGGGGCCCCCAGTGCCGCTAGTAGGGACAATGCCCTGCTCCCCCCACACAGACACAACGGGCCTGGGGGGACACGCCAGTCGGTCCCCCAGCCCACACCATCCATCACTGTTGCCATCATGCTCTCCCTGAGCTCCTGCTTGGATCACCTGGTGGCAAAGATGCTCTGTCCCCATCGGACACTGGGCTGATGGGGTGAGACGGGTCCGAGATCCTTTCCAGTCACCTCAGAAAAGGTCCACCCCTCCTTACCTCTTCCTGGCTTTTGTGAGTAAAAACTGTGCTAATCTGGCTAAGAAGGTTCAAAAGTAGAGCCTAGGGTCCCAGCTGTGTCCACGCAAGTGGAGTCACATAGTCATCAGCATTATCGACATTACCCAGAAGTTTCCTTCAGAGTCTCCGCAAGTCTCTATGTCAAAACTAAACTCTTTTCCCTCATTCTAGGTAAATTAAACATGCCCTCTGAGCTCCACGGTGTGCTCGGTTTAGTCACGGGTTTCAACAGAATTGTCTCCCACTGACTTTCAATGTGCAGAGCATGTCAGCCCCATTCTGGATTTTCCTTTAAGTGGCTGTGGCTTGACTTAGTAACCTGTGTGTCTCCATTATTTTAAAAATGTAACCCAAGGGGGAGGGGAGCCCCGTGCACGCCCTCACATGTGGTGCTGAGGCTCCAGCCCTGCCACCCTGTCACTGGGGGGCCCTGGGTGAATCCCACGCCCTCTCAAGCCCATCCTTTCTACTCAATCTGAATGGGCTCCGACAAGGGCACGAGGTTTTCAGACTCTATCGAAAGTCTAACTCTTTTTCAAACAAGATGTATGTTATGGATTGTATGTTTTTGTCCCCTCCTAAAATTCATATGTTGAAGCCCTAACCCCCAATGTGACTGTATTTGGACATAGAGTCTTTACAGGAATGATCAAGATGAAATGAGGTCATAAGGGTGGGGCCCTGACCTAATAGGACTAATCTTTTTGTAAGAAGAGATACCAGAGAGCTCTCTCTCTCTCTCTCTCTCTCTCTCCTCTCTCCCTTGGGCATCAGGGAAAGGCCATGTGAGGACACAGATGTCTGCAAGCCAGGGGGAGAGCTCTCACCAGACACGAACCCTGATGGCACCTTGATCTTGGACTTCTACCTCCAGAACTGAGACAATAAATGTCTGTTGTTTAAGCCACCCAGCCAGGGGTATTTTGTTACAGCAGCCTTAGCAGACTAATACAATGTTACCCGAAAGCTCATTGTTTAAAACAGATGGAGGGCCCTGCCTTGCCTCCTGCTCACCAGCACCCAGAGTACCCACCCAGTCTCACTTCTGCAGAACCGGGAACTGCATGAAACCCAATTTAAAAGGCACAAAATTTGCCTTCTAAGATCACCTACCGTTCTCAGATCCATTTATTTCAGAGTTTATTTTTGTAAGGAAATATAAGTACAGTAGAATAATAGCCCCCGCCCCTCCCCATCTTCCTGCTGGGAAAGACGGCTCTGCCTATTGACAAATGGACTTGAATTAAAGTCACAAACAAAATAGCAAGTTATCCCTGAGGTATAGGAATGTATAATCCCTGGCCTCCCCCTCCCCCCCAAAAAAATCCCCCCTGGAACAATTTTTCTGGGGAGGGGAGGGACTGTGTGCCTGATTGATTAGCAAAAAAAGGAAATATAAATTAACTATGGCCTAAACTATGTCTATATTTTTGCTTAAAAAGTAAGGGGATTTTTGAAAATTTTCCACATAGAGAAATAAATTCAATAGCAAGGTAACAGGCCTCATTTATTTGTATCTTTCTCCTTGCCATGAAATTGGTAGGATTTCATGTTGTTTTCTCTGTCAGAGACATTCCTGGTTCAATTTGCTCACTCCCCCTCCCATAAAACTGCCTCCAGTATTATTTTCCCTATCTCAGTAAATATCATTACTCTCTGTCCTGTCATATAAGCTAAATGAAAAGAAAATGAGGGGAAAATGCAAAGATCTGACACGCATAAATGCTTGGTAGTTTAGGACCACGCAGTGCTTAGCTTCTACCACAAGGTGGCAGTGTGAACTCAATGATAAATTCATCCTGAACCGTTACCCTGGACGTACCTTTCAGAAGAGCCTGGGAGTTCCCTGGTGAGGCCCTACGGGTGAATTCCTGATTCCTGCAGGATCTCAGGCAAGCTTTCTTTTCTGCTCTTAGTACAGAAGCCTGATGTCTAGCTGTTTTCTACTTCAGATGATGATGTGATTCCCCATCTCTCCTTGAAGGGAACAGAAATTGCATGCCCACTGGCCAGAGACCGCCCAGGTGGCCCTACAGCGTTGCCCCTTTCTTTGCCTGCAGAACAGTCACTGGAAGTCTACCAAATATAAACCTCCGAAGTCTTCCTGCACAGAGGATTTGATTAGGAGGGCATTCCAAGTACTATGCTCAGAGAAGCAGCCCGAGCCTCCTCGAATGTGCAGTAAATGGCATTTGGTGATGGTAATGTTTCTAAAGTCATGAGTGCTGGAAAAGCCCTGGGTGAAGGCCAAAATCATAATCCCTAAATCTTCCCTCTCCTCTTGGTTGTGGTAACTTGCTGTTCCCCTCGTAAGCCGTTCCCTGGCCCTGACAGCACACACCTGTTCTTTCCTCTAGCTGCCCCTACAATGGCCTCCATTGTCTCCCTGCAAGGCACCCTCCGCCCAGCTGCCCCTCCCTCTGCAGCTGTGGGAACACATGCAAGTCCGTCCCCTTCTAGGTAAGAGGCAGCATGGCAGCTTGGAAAGCACTTAAGTGTGGGTATTGGAGAGACGGAGGCATGAATCCAGGATTTGCCTTTTATACAGTGTGTGACCAAGTTGGAGCAAGGTTCTTATCTCTGAGTTTGTTCTGTGCCCGCCAAAATGGACTCACCGGGTGGCATAATTTAAAGCACATGGCACGTAGGGGGTGTTCAACAAATATTTCAATTCCCTCCATCAGGGACCTTATCGGCTCTTCCTTGCTATCCCCTGATTTTTCTTATTAGTCACTCAAGAAAGGGGTATATGGGAAAATTACGAGTGTTGGGAGACAACTATATGCAACACGCATCAAATCTGCTACCTCATTTAATTTTCTGCACATCCTTAGAAACAGTTGTCACACTTGTCTGCGCATTGAACCATCTGGGGCTTGGTGATTCAGAGTGTGGTCTCTGGACCAGAAGCAACAGTTCCGCCCAAGTGCTTCTTAGAAATATAGACTCAGGCTCCACCTCAGACCTCCCAAATCTGAATGTGCTTTTTAACAACCCCCCACCAGGTAATTTGTGTGCACTTAGAGCTTGAGAAGCATGGTGGAGCTTTACAGACTACTGGTGTCTGGGTTCCTCCCACAGAGACAATGATGTAATTGGCCTGAAGAGCTGGCTGAGCTTGAGACTTTTAAAAGCTCCCAGGTGATCCTACTGTGCAACCAGGATTAAGAACCACTGATGGGGGGGGATTACCGACATCCATTTTACAAAGAGTGATTTAGCTGAGATTTCTCAGTCATCTCTGAGTCATCTCTGAGACCATTCTCTGCTGTTTTATATGCACATATAACATATATGCATATAATATGTACATACATATATATACATATGTATATATATAACAAATACATGCATATGCATATTAATATATACACACACCTGTACATTTATATCTATGTACACATGTGCATATATAATATATACACACATGCAGATATATGTAGCTTTGCATGTATAACATAAGGCACATGCATATTAATATATATGCATGTGCATATTAATATATATGCATATGCATACTAACATACACACCTGTGCATATATAATATGCACATGCATATTAATATACACGTGCATGTGCATATTAATATATACACACATGCAGATATATGTACATATGCATATATTACAGACATAGGCGTATGCATATCGATATGTACACACATGTGCATATATAACATATACACATGCATATTAATATATACACACATATGCATACACATCTCCCTCCAGAAGTCCTTTATTTTTACTTACCTCCATCTTATCCTATGGCTTGCTTTCATCTTTCTCTTACTAATTCCCCAAATCCCAAAGATCATAGACGAGCAGGAGATCCTCAGCCCAAAGCTTTTTGTTTTATCACCATGATATCATTTACAAGATAATAGGGTCAGGTCTTGTAAATAATGGAGAGACTAAGGCATAAAAATGTTGAACACCCTGCTGAAGGTCATAAGTGCCTGGGGAAGCTTCCTGGCTCAGAGATTTTCGGGTTTCAGTGCAGGCAGTGCATTTTGAGGTGGGAGAAAGAGTCTGACTTCTCAAACCATAAAATGCACAGGATCATCTGGGAATCTTGTTAAGTGCAGACTCTGGTTTGGTAGGTCTGGGGTGGGGAGGAGAGTCTGCATTTCTAACAAGCTCCCAAGTGAAGGGGATGCCTCGGAAGCTGTGGTGTGTGTGGCCAGAGCAGTACACTATAATGTGATCCCAGCTGCCTGGCCTTCACGTCCCAGCAGCTGACTGGGGTGTTCGTTCAGTCTCTCTCACCTGGCAGATGATTCAGACCAATGTTAACGGTGTGTCATTGGCTGTGGGGATCCACTGACCTCCATGCCAGGCCTCAGCCCACCACTGGGTGGCGCTCTGGGAACACCTCCCTACAGGTTTCTTGTTGCTGAGCCACTCTCGGGTGTTCATTGAACAAATGTTTATTGAGCCTAATTATAAATCAGGACACAATTTAAACAAGACAGTCAAGGTCCTCATGAGCAGCTGACATTCTAGTAACAATCAACAAGTAAGTGTATAAAGTAGATCATTACAAATTGTGACAGGAACCCCAAAGGAGATAAACAAGGGATAAGATAGGAAGGGACTGGGAGGGTGGTCAGGAAAGAGACCTCTGAGGAGGTGATATTTGAGCCCAGACTTAAAGGATGAGAATAAGGCAGTCATGTGGAGGGCAGGGGAAAAGCATTCCAGGCAGAAGGAACACGCAAGTGGGAAACAGCATGACTGTTCAAGGAACATAAAGATTCGTGAGGCTAGAGCAGATGGACTCAAGAAGCAATGAGAGATGCAGGGACCACGTCCAGCAGGGATGTAAGGTAGGATGGGTAGGAGGTGGTAGATAGAAAAGATGGATTAGGTTTTTTGGTGGTTTTTTTTTTAAGAACAAATTAAAGTCTTTGAAAGGTTTTAATGAGGAAGTAGCCAGATCTGATTTCCATTTTTAACTAGTCTCTCTGACTGCTGTGTGGAGACTACATTGGAGTAGCCAACAGTGGAGGTAAGAAGGTGAAATGGATACTGTTATGCTAGTCCAGGCTTCAGGTGTTTTGCCTTGAAATGAGGAAAGTGATGGTGGTAATGTTAAGTGAACAGATATGATATATGGTTTTGGAAGCAAATATAACAATTTGCTAGCAGTTTGAATAAATTCATTAGTTTGGTTCTTTTGATTTCAGGAAACAAAATTCAATCTTAACTTTCTTCAGAAAATAAGGACAATTTACAGACATAAAAATGAAAGCTGATAGTTGTAGGCTTCAGGCAAGGTTTGATCAGGGCTCTAGCCTTATTTTTCTGATTCTCAGTCCTGCTCCATCTGTTCCCCACCCTTTGTGTGTCCATTTATTCTTAAGCTGAGTCCATACATTGTTGCAAGAGGGCTTCAAGAGCAAGATACATACATGGTGGCAAGATGGTTTTATTTGCATGGAGGAGAGGCAGGTATCATTTCTCAACAACTGTAAAACAAAAATCTTGATTTTGGGATTGATTGAGCCATCTCTGAACAAATATCTATTGCCAGGAAAATGGATCAGAGAGTTAGCTTAAAACCCCCACTATACCTCCATTGCCAGTGGACTGATTAGCTTTGATGGGAGTTACTAGACACAATCAGCATGGATAAGGGATGAGATTACCTTAGTTGGCTTGGACCAATCAAAGTATGGGTGTGATCCATCCTACCCAAAAGACATAGGGGCTACACAGTGGGGAAGAACCACATGGATGTTGAGGAGAAACGTACAACTTCCATTATTGTAAACTGTATTAAGTTTGAAGGCATGAAAGAACATGAGGATGACACCTAAGTTTTTGGAGATGTCAGGCAAAGATGGGGAAGACCATAAAGCTTGGAAGGGAATAAATACAGATGTCTCTTGGTACTCAAGTATCTGAGTCCAGTGAGCATTTGGAAATATGAGCAGGAGCTAAAGGGAGTTGTCCTGGGTGGAGTCACTCACATCGTATGGCATCCTGTAGGTGTGGGACAGAGTGACAAACTCCAAGCCACTGATGCAGTCTCTTCTTGACTCCTAGCCCAGGGATTAGCATGAAGAGAGGGTGGCCTAGGATTCTGATTAAAGAGTTAGGACTAGGGATTTTCCAAACCAAATAAAGCCACGAGTATCAGTATTCTGCTACTAAGGAAATAAATGGTGGATCTTAGTAAACATGTGGATGAAAAAAATTAGAATGAAAAATCTTTTTCATGTCTTTTATTTCTGTGATAGTTAGAACAACCAGAGGAGGGAAGTAGGAAGTGGATTTGGAGCCCCATTTTTTTCGATGAAAACAATGATTCACACAGGTTAACTGATGACACCAGATCTCGTGTTTGAACCCCATCCTCTTGATTCTAAATGTAACCTCCAAACCCTGTAGATCCAAGTATCTATGGTCAGATAAGTTATTCTCGGAGATGAGATGTGTACATGACTCAAGACAGGGGAGATAATTTAACAGGGTCACAGCAGATAAGATGGAAAAAATCCTGGACTCCCAGTCAGAACATCAACCTTGGAGCTTTGCTGCTTCCTTCCTGTCTGATCTTGGGTGACTCATTGAATTTTTCTGATCTGCATTTTCATCTATCTAATAAGGGGCTTGGGGTAGGTTAGTTATTTTCAGAGTTTAAAAAAGAAACCTTTTTTTTTCCCTCAAGAAAAGCCATACTAGGAAGTGTAAATAAATTAGAGAGATCCCAGCACAACTTGTCCCCTACACTCTTCCCCCAAGACCATCATCCTGGAAGGTCTGAGGACCCCTCTGTTTTGCTTTTCAGGAGTCTGTAGGGTTGCTTCCCTTTTTGCGTAAGTCCTGGGGTTGCCTACCTTCCCCAGCTTTAAAGCCTCCAGTCCTCCAGGAAAGCTGCCTCACAGTCCCTGTCTCCATACCTGGCCAGTGCCACAGGGCAGCAAGTGTTTTCTGTGCATAGCTGTTAGTGCATGAGCCTCGTGGATGGAGCACCTTGGTTGTTTTCCCTGTATGGGTTTCAAGGAAGGCCTTTGTGGAAGCTCAAGTATGAGGGAGTTGAAGACAGCGTTGTGCATCAGTTGCTGTTAGCAAGTGCATTTGCTAAACCCTTGCTCAAATTAAACAGGAAATGATTAAAGTTTCCTGGAGTTAGGAAAGGCAAGAATAATAAACACTCATAATTATGAGCAGCATTGCTGTACACTGTGTTTTGGGCTTTATATGTGTCGTCTCATCCAATCCTCTGAACCTCCTAGGATCACATTATTATGATCTTAAATATTATTATCCACATTGCATATATGGAAAACTGAGGTTCTAAATGATTATGAAAACTGCCTTAGGACACTCTATTAAAAAGTGATACAATTGGGATAGAAATTCTCAGAACTGTCTAGATACAAATGCAAGAATAGTTTTTCCAGAATTCTCTAGGATTAAGAAATAAGGCCATAGCATCCCAAGTCAACATAAATTTTTTCTCAATTGTTACCTTCTTTAGGGGTTCAATCACTCATTGCTTCAACAACAGCCTGCTATTTACCAAGCACCTGGCTTTGCTCTGGAAGGGAAAAATAAGGAGGTGAGTAAGACACAATCCTTTCCCTCTAGGAGCTCACAGCCTAGCAGGGGAATAAAGTAGGTCATACATACCATTTATTATAAGTGCTATAATAGAGGTTAATTCAAAATGCTATTGGATGTCAGCAGAAATGATAGAATTAAGGGCCTCTGAAAATCTCCACAAAAGCAATAAAAACACTGGTAAAAAATTAGAAAATCAGTGTTATCATAACCCTGGACATTAACAAAATCTTCCAACAATCTAAGAAGTGTTTACTAAGGAAATTTTCCTTAATATAATTTTCAACAGAAAATTATAAGGCATGCAAAGAAACAAGAAAGTATGTCCTATATCTAGGAAAGTAAGTGATCAAGAGAAACTGTTTGAGAAAGCTCACATATTGGATTTACTAGACAAAGACTTTAAATCGGATATTTTAAACATGTTCAAAGAACTAACGGAAACTATGAGATCAATGTCTCACCATCTATAGAATATCAGTAAAGAAAAATTATAAAAAGAGTTAAATAAAAATTCTAGAGTTGTGGGGTACCTGGGTGGCTCAGTCAGTTAAGTGTCCGACTCTTGATTTTGGCTCAGATCATGATCTCAGGGTTGTGAAATAGAGCTCCGTGTCAGGCTCTGCACTGGGCATGGAGTCTGCTTAAGATTCTTTCTCTCTCTCTCTCTCCCTCTATCCCTCCCCCCACCTCTAAAACAATAAATAAAAATTCTAGAGTTGAAAAATACAGTAACTGATATGAAAAATTTACTAGAGAGGCTCAACAATAAATTTGAGCAGGCAGAAAAAAAGGATTAGTGAACTTAAAGATAGACCACTGGAGATGTTCTAGTGGAAACAAACAAAGAAAAAAGAGTTAAGAAAAATGAACAGAGCCTCAGAGACCTGTGGCACACAATGAAGAATATCAACATGCACATAATGGGAGTCCCAGAAAGAAAGACAAACGAGTGGGGGCAAAAACAATACTTGAAGAAATAATGGCCAAAATTTTTACAACTTCAATGAAAAATATTAATCTATTATCTAATAGACATAGGACAAGCATTTAACAACAACAAAAAAACCCACAACACTTTCTTATGATACAAACACTCAACAAACTAGGAATAGAAGGGAACTTCCTCAAACTGATGAAGTGTATCAATGAAAAACCCACAGTTAACATTATACTTAGTAGTGAAAGGATGAAATCTTTCTGCCTAGGATCAGGCAAGGGTGTTCACTCTCATAACTTCTCTTCAACATTGTACTGGAGGGCAAATAGGCAAGAAATAGAATGCATCCAGATCAGAAAGGAAAAAGTAAAACTTTTCTATTTGCAGATGACCTGATCTCATATATAAAAAATTGTAAGCATCACACACACACACACACACACACACACACACACACACTCAGAGATAATAAACAAATACAGAAAGTTTGCAGAATACAAAATCAGAATAAAATTAACAATTGCTTTCCTATACACTAGTAGAGAATAATCTGGAAAATTCAGTTAGGGAAACAACTCCATTTATAATAGCATCAGAAATTTCTAAAAAATACTTAAGAATAAATTCATCAAAAGAAGTGCAAAATTTGCACACTGAAAACCATAAAAAATGTTGAGAGACATTAAAGAGGACCCAAATAGATGGAAAGACAGGCAGTAATCGTGGATTAGAAAACTTAGTATTGGTAAAGTGGCAATAATTTCCAAATTAGTCAACAGATTTACTGCAATCCCTTTCAAAACCCTGGCTGACTTTTTTTTTGCAGAAACTGACAATCTGATCCTAAACTTCACATGGAAATGCAAAGGACCCAGAACAACCAAAATGATCTTTAAAAAGAACAACATTGGAGGACTCACACTACCTGACGTCAAAACTTACTCTGGGATGCCTGGGTGGTTCAGTCATTAAGCATCTGCCTTCTGCTCAGGTCATGATCCCAGGGTCCTGGGATTGAGCCCAGCATCGGGCTCCCTGCTCAGTGGAGAGCCTGCTCCTCCCTCTCCCTCTACCTGCCGCTCTGCCTACTTGTGCTCTCTCTCTATCTCCCTGTCAAATAAATAAATGAAATCTTAAAAAAAAAAAACAAAACTTACTCTATAGGCACCTGGGTGGCTCAGTTGGTTAAGCAACTGCCTTTGGCTCAGGTCATGATCCTGGTGTCCCGGGATAGAGTCCCACATCAGGATCCTTGCTCAGCAGGGAATCTCTTTCTCCCTCTGACCCTCCCCGCTCTCATGCTTGCTCTCTCTCTCTCTCTCTCAAAAATAAATAAATAAGCTCTTTAAAAAAAAACTTACTCTAAAGTGACAGCAATCTAAACAGTGTGCTACTGTCACAAGGGCAGACATAGAGGTCAATAAATAGAATCAAGTCCAGAAATAAATCCTTACATTTATGATCAACTAATTTTCAACAATGATGTCAAGATAAATCAAAAGGGAAAGAACAGTCAACAAATGTGCTGGGACAACAGGGTATCTAGATGCAAAAGAATGAAGTTGGACTTCTACCATACTCCATATACAAAAATTAACTCAAAATGGACCATTGATCCAAATGTAAGAGCTAAAACTATTAAACTATTAGAAGAAAACATAGACATAAATCTTTGCGACCTTGGATTAGGGACTGGTTTCTTAGATAGGATACCAAAAACACAAGCAACAACAGCAAAACAATGGACAAATTGGACTTCATAATTAAGAACTTTTGTGCTTTGAAAGATGCTCAAGAAAGCAAAGGCAACCTGAAGACTGGGATAAACATCTGCAAACCATATATCTTATTAGAGAGTGGTATCCAGAATATATAAAGAGTTCTTACAATTCAACAATAGAAGGACATATAACCCAATCTTTTAAAACAGGCAAGATATTTTTATAGACATTTCCCCCAAGAAGATATGCAAATGGAAAATTATTCCATGAAAAAATGCTCAACATCATTAGTTATTAGTTAATAATACCAAACCATAATGAAATATCATTTCTCACCTACTAGGATGGCCATAGTAAAAAAGATTGACTACAACAAGTGTTGACAGAGGTGTGCAGACATTGAAACCCTCATACATTGCTGGTGAGAATGCTAAATGGTGCAGCATTTTGGAAAACAATTTGTAAGTTCCTTAAAAAAAAAGTTAAATGTATAGTTATCATATGACCCAGCAATTCTACTCCTAGATATATACCCAAGAGAGTTGAAAACATATTTCTACACAAAATCTTGTATGCTGAGGTTCATGGCAACATTATTTGTAATAGCCAAAATGTGAAAATGATCCAAACGTCAACTGATGAATGGATAATACAGTGTATTCATAAAATGAAATAGGATTCAGCCATAAAAAGGAATGAAGTACTGATGTATGCTACAACATGGATGAATCTTAAAAATATTATGCTAAGTGGAAAAAGCGAGACACAAAAGACCACATTATATATTATTTCATTTATAGGAACTATCCAGAATTGGCAAACACGTTGAGACAGAAAATAGATCAGTGGTTGCCTGACTGGGGGAAACGTGGAATGGAGAGGGACTGCTAATGGATACAGGGCTCTTCTGGGGATATTGAAACTGTTCTGGAATTAGATAATGGTATTGATTGCACAACTGTGCGAATATGCTAAAAACCACTGAACACTTTAAAAGGGTGAATTTTATGGTGCGTGAATTATATCTCAATTTATATCTTACCCTATGTCTTAGTTTTATGGTCTGTGAATTGAAAGTGCTACAGGAGCTCAGAGGAAAGTTAAAAGTTAACGGGAGGATCCAGGAAGGCGTCCTCAAGGAAGTGACACAAGTTGTCCTTTTCCTAGCTCTCAAGTCTCTGAATATCGCTGGCTTACAATCATGTCCCGAAGCAATGTCTCTTCAGAGCAGTGAGGTCCTCTGATATTCCTTCCTCGTGCCTTCCTTTCCTCTATATAGGCTTTACATCACATCCACACAATCCAAGCCCCCTTTGTCCACCCATGTTTCAGTGGATGTTTCTTCTACATCTGAATACATTATTTTTCATAGTCATTTTTATTTCTTTGACCTTTCATTGTCTTTTTTTTAAAAAAAAGAAGTATAGTTGAAATACAATATTTTATTGGTTTCAGGTATACGACATAGTGATTTGACATTTACGTGCATTATGAAATGATCACCATTATAAGTCTAATCGCCATACAGAGTTATTACAATATTCTCTAGCCAAATTAATAACAAAGACACAGCCTAGCAAAACAGAAAACTCTTAGACAATGACTGCCCCCCTTCAATCAAACACCATGGAAGAAATTATGGTCCCCTTCCCCACCCACACCAGGAAAAACTGAGTGAGGAGGCTACGCTTACACTCTTGTGAGGGTGTAACCATACTATCCCTGCCAAGATGGCATCAGGGAAGGTCAGGAAGGGAGCAGGACTTTCCTCCTCAACTAAATCAATCCCCCAAGTATCAGTGGAGAACATGGTGGGAGCCTGAACATTCACCTCTCCCCAGCAGCAATGGAGAGCCTTCTCCCCACTTTGAACATCAATAGAGGCCAGATAGAAAACCTGAACTCCTTCCTCCACCTATAAATAACAAGGAGGTGTCACCGTCCTCTGCCAGAGAAAGCCAGATAAAACAGACTCAAGTAAGATCCAGAGACTCATAACATAATAGGAAAATGTCCAGCTTTCAGTTGAAAATCACTCATCATACAAAAAACCAGGAAGATCTCAAACTGAATTTAAAAAGATAATCAACAGATACCAGCACCAAGATGAGACAGAAGTTAGGATTATTAGACGAAGATGTCAAAGCAGCCATGATAAAAATGTTTCAACAAGCAATTACACACCTGCTTGAAACAGTAAAAATAATTAGAAAACCTCATCAAACAAACAGAAGATATAAAGAGAAACCTCATCAAACAAACAGAAGATATAAAGGGAAAACAAATGGAAATTTTATTTTATTTTATTTTAAAGATTTTATTTATTTATTTGACAGAGAGAGACACAGTGAGAGGGAACACAAGAAGGGGGGAGTGGGAGAGGGAGAAGCAGGCTTCCTGCTGAGCAGAGAGCCCGATGCGGGACTCGATCCCAGGACCCTGGGACCATGACCTGAGCCCAAGGCAGACGCTTAATGACTGAGCCACCCAGGCGCCCACAAATGGAAATTTTAGAACTGAAAAATATAGTGACTGAAATGAAAAGTTCAGTGGATGGGCACCGCAGCAGAATGGAGGGGACAGAGGAAAACTTTATCAAAGGAATTCAGGAGTGGCTACATTCATGTCAGATAAAGGGGATTTCGGAGCAAAGAAAATTACCAGAGTCAAAAGAATTTTATATCAGAAGAAAAGTATAAATTCCTCCAAGAAGACACAGCGATCCTAAATGTGTGCACCAAACAACAGAGTTATAAAATATGTGAAAAGACACCGATCTGACAAGAGAACTAGAAAAACACACAATTACAGTGGGAAACTTCAGTGTCTCCCTGTCAATAATCGAGAGAACAACTAAATAGAACATTAGCCGGGATGTAGAGGAACTCAACACACATCAAAGAACATACCTGATCAACACATATAGAACACCCCTCTCACCAACAGCAGAATACACATTCTTTTCAAGGGGGTCACAGAACATTCACCAAAGTAGACCATATCTTGGGCCATAAAATAAGCCTTAACAAATTTAAAGTAATGAAAATCATATACAGTATGTTCTCTGATCACAATGGAATCAAATTAGCGATCAGTAACAGAAAGCTAACAGGAAAACCTCCAAACACTGGGAAACTAAACAAAACACTTCTAAATGATCCATGAATCAGAGAGGAAGTCTCGAGGGAAAATTTTAAAGGGCATTTAGCCCAGTACAACATAGGAAAATGTGTGAGACACAGCTAAAACAGTGCTGAGAAGGAAACTGATAACATTAAATGCATTTATTAGAAAAGAAGAAAAGTGGAAATCAGTATGGATCTCAAAAAATTAAAAATGGAACTAGCATATGACCCAGCAATTCTACTTCTGAGTATTTACCCGAAGGAAACAAAAACACTAACTCAAAAACATATCTACACCCCTATGTTCATTGCAACATTATTTATGATAGCCAAGCCCTGGAAACAACCTAAGTGTCCACTGATGGTTGAATGGATGAAGAAAATGTGGCATAGATATATAATGGAATATTATTCAACCGCAAAAAGAAAGAAATCTTGCTGTTTGCTACAACATGGATAGGACTTGAGGGCATTATGCTAAGTGAAACAAGTCAGAGAGAAAGACAAATACCACATGATCTCACTTACATGTGGAATCTTAAAAAACAAGTTCTAAAAAATTAAACCAAGCTCACAGATACAGAGAACAGATTGGTGTGTGCCAGAAGCAGAGGATAGGGGGTGGGCAAGATGAGTGAAGGTGGTTAAAAGTTACAAACTCTCAGTCATAAAATAAATAAGTCATGGGAGGTAATGTACAGCACAGTGACTATAGTTAACAATAGTGTATTGTATATTTGAAAGTTACTAAGAGAATAGATTTTAAAAAGCTCTAAACACAAGAAAAAAATCTGTAACTGTGTGTTAATGGATATTAACTAAGCTTATTGTGATGATCATTTCACAATATATACATATATCAGATCATTATGTTGTATATCTGAAATGAGTGTAATGTTACATGTCAATTATATCTCAATTAAAAAAAGGAGAAAAGGTCTTAACTCACTTATCTAAGCTCTCACCTCAAGAATCTATGAATAGAAGAGCAAAATAATGAGCAGAAGGAAAGAAGTAATAAAGAGAACAACATCATTGAAATTTAAAACAAAAAAAATATAGAAAATCAATAAAACAGATTTTTAAGTCAATAAAATTGACAAAACTCTAATAAGAGTGATAAGAATAAAAGAAAGAAGACACAAATTATCAATATCAGGAATGAAACAAGGATATTACTACAGACTCGGCAGATAGCTGAAGGATTAATATGGGAATACCACACACAACTCTATACACATAAATTTCACAACATAGATGAAATGGACCATTTCCTTAAAAAGCACAAAAGACCACAACTCACCCAATATGAAACAGATAATTTAATAGCCCTACAACTATTAAGGGAACTGAATTTATAATTTAAAATCTACCAGAAACAACATCTTCAGACCCAGAGAATTCTATCAAATGTTTAAAGAAAAATTAATACCAATTCTATGCAATCTCCTCTAGGCAACAGAAGAGTAGGGAAGACTTCTCAGTTCATTTTAAGAAGCTATCATTACCCTAATACTAAAACCAAAGACAAAACAAGAAAGCTATAGACCAATATATCTCACTAATATAGATGCAAAAGCCCTTAGAGTATCAGTAAATAGAAATCAACAATACATAAAAACAGTTTTACATCATGATCCAAGAGGGTTTAATTCCCAGAGATACAAGACTGGTTCAATATGGGAAAATCCATCAATGTAATCCACCATATTAGACTATTGAAGGATAAAAATCACACAATCATATCAACAGATGTAGAAAAAAAAAGCATTTGATAACACTCAGCACCCATTCGTAATAAAAAGTCTCAGAAAAATAGGAATAAAGGGGAACTTCCTTACCTTGATAAAGAGCATCTAAAAATCTTAGAGCTAACATCGTACTTAAAGAAGAAAAAATAAATGCTTTATCCCAAGACCATGAGCAAAGTAAGGATGTCCACTTTCATAACTCTTGTTCAATACAGTGCTATAAGTTCTAGCCAGTGTAATAAGGGCAAGAGAAGGAAGTAAATACCATACAGATTGGAAAGGAAGACATAAACTGCCTCTATTTTGCAGATGACAAATGACCTACATAGAAAATTCCAGCAAATGTACAAATATACTCTTAGAACTAACAAATATCCTACAAGCAAGATTGTAGGATAAAAGAAAAATGTACAGGGGTGCCTGGGTAGCTCAGTTGGGTAAGTGTCCGACTCTTGATCTCAGCTCAGGTCTTGATCTCAGGGTCATGAGTTCAGGCTCCATGTTGGGCTCCCTGCTGGGCGTGGAGCCTACTTTTTAAAAAAATGAAAAAGAAAAACTTACAAAAATCAATTGTATTTCTATATATTAGCAACTAGCATGTGAAATTAAGATACAATGCCATTTACAATTGCTCAAAGACAATGGAAAACTTAGGTGTAAATCTAACAAAACATATATAGGATTTACATGCTGAAAATCGTGCAATGGTGATGAAAGAAATAAAAAAAGACCTAAGTAAATGGAGAAACACATCTTGTTCACGAATTGGAAGACTCAACACAGTAAAGGTGTTCATTCTCCCTAAATTGATATACAGGTATAATGCAATTCCTACTAAAATCCTAGCAAAATTTTTTATAGATATAGGTTTTAAAAATTGTATATGGAAAGGCAAAGGAACTTAAATACCTTAAAATTTTTGAAAAGGAAGAATAAACTGGAAGGAATCCATTTACCCAATTTCAAGGCTTATTATAGAACTACAGGAATCAAGACTGTGTAGTATTGGCAGAAATTCAGTCACGTAGATCAGTGGAACAGAACAGGGAACTCAGAAAAAGACCCACACCAATACGCCTACCTAATTTTTTTTTTTTTTAGAGATTTTCTTTATTTATTTGAGAGGGCGAGCACAAGCAAGGGAAAGGGGTAGAGGGAGAGGGAGAAGCAGACTCCCCGCTGAGCAGGGAGCCCAATGCAGCACTTGATCCCAGGACCCTGGGATCATGACCTGAGCTGAAGGCAGTTCACTTAACCGACTGAGCCATCCAGGCACCCTGCCCACCTGATTTTTGATGAGGGTGCAGAAGCATACATAAATGGTGCAATTGGACATCTGTAGGCATAAACAAACAAATAAACAAATGAAAATGAAACTTGACCTAAGTGTCACATTTCATATAAAAATCAACTTAAAATGGGTCATGGACATAAATATAAAGTGTAAAACTATAAAACTTTTAGGAAAAAATCTACAGGCTGTACAACCAGCCAAAGTGTTCTTAGACTAGACACCAAAAGGATGATTCACAGGAGGAAAATCTGATAAATCTGACTTTATCAAAATTAAAAACATTTTCACTGCAAAAGACCCTGTTACAAGGGATTTTTGATAAGAACACATTTAACAGTGTCTAGGAAGGGACAGGGAACCTCACTTCAGGTCAATAGAGATTGTCATTTGGGACCCCTTGAAAACAACCAATGACGACTATCCCTATGTTACTGTCATCCAGCCCCCATTCCTCCTTCTGTCTTCGTGGTAATTAGGAGTTACTCACCTCGTGGCTTGCTGAAGTCCAGACACCACTGTGTAATGCAGTTCTTTAATCTGCCTGTCTAGTGATCCCATCACAAATGGCTCAGTGGAGTCCGGCACATTTTGTGGATGGTGTGATTTTCTACACGGTACACTTATCATAGGTGGATGGGACAAATCATCTAATTAATAAAGAAAGCTACTTTCAAAGCCTTCTGTCTCAGACCCAGCTATATGTCTGTTAGGAGGAAAACACATTGCATTTTCTATTTGAGAACCTTTGGAGTTAAGTCTTCAATTTGGGCATTGGAGGGAATACGGAGAAGATGTTGTGACATCTGTTTTATCCAAATATTTTTACAAGGTGAAGATTTATTAACCAGTTACTGTTTTGAACTCTCCATATTAAAGTTTTGAGTGAAAAACACAGTCTGTGATATGAAAGGTCCAGTATCTTCTTACCTTGGAACTCATTTGTGTCATTTATACTATCAAGGAATCAAATGTTAATAATCATAAATACTTTGTTATAAAAACTGCTTTCACCTCTCCTGCCTTCACTATACACTGCTCTGAAAATGTTTCAAATACTTCCAAAGACAACTGCCTCGGGAGCTGTCCCAGAGCATTTTCCCTCCACCTGGATATTAACCTGGCAAGCAGCTGCTTCAGAATTATGCACTTGTGATCAAGCCAAATGTGGTAGAAGCATTTACCCTTGGCTCTTCAGAGGCAAAGAAACTCTATTTTGCACATCAGCCTTATTTTTTTTTCCTTTGCTCTCTGCTCAGAGATCCAGCCCCACCCCATGAAAAGGGTGTCTATTCATCAGAGAGACACAAAGTTGGCTTGTGCAAACCAAGCATAAAAGACACAAGAGCAATTTATTCTGGTTAATAAGCTAGGGGGAAACATGTAGAGGCCAATTGTACAGTGAGCACAAGAAGGGTTTCTTGTCTGGAGAGTGTATAATGTAGCAGACACTGTCATTTGTTTGCCCATCCAATGACCATCCCCCTTTTTTATTGCTTAGGAAAAAAAAAACTATTTGCTACAGAATCAGGCAGGTGGCCATGGGATTTAGGAGAAAATGATTTGCTGCCAATCCTTGTGGATGAGCAAATTACAATTTCTCTATACAAATTTTGGTAAGCAGCCTTCAAGATCTTCAAATAATTCTTGCCTCCTGGTATTTACACCCTCCTGTAGTCCTCTTCTATATAAAATAGGGCTGATGTGTGACCAAAGGGATATTGTGGAAATGCAGAATTTAAATCTGACTTTCAAAGCTAAGTCATCAAACACATTGCAGGCTTTATCTTGCTCTCTTGGATTATTCATTCAGGAGGAACCCAGCTCTCACAGGGTGAAAACCTTCAAACAATCTGATGATAAAGTTCATGGGACCAGGAACTGACGCCTCCTGCCAACAGCCAGTATGAAGTTGCTGGTCATAGGAGTGAATAAACTTTGCTCAGATCCTCCAGGTCTGGCTTCAGACAACTGGAAATCCAGATGACATCTTGCCTGCACTTTTATAAGTGACGCCAAGCCAGAACCACGCAGCCAAGTCTCTCCCAGATTCCTGGCTCAAAGAAACTACGAGTGATAAGGCATACTATTGCTTTAAGCCAATAAATTTCAGGGCAATTTGTTACGCAGCAATATATAACAAATACACCAATCCTGTTAATTCCCACTTCCCCTGTGTGGTGTAGAGGTAGCCAGAAAACCACCAACTAAAAACCAGAGGCATAAATGAGAGACTTTGACATTGCCTCTATCTTATTCTGACAGCCTGGGCCAGTGGTATGCTCATAAGCCTTATTTCAAGAACAATTTAGAAAGCCCTGAGTCTTAGTACTTACCTAGTTCTGTGGTATAAATATTCCCACCATGGTTAAGCTCCTGCTAGCACCACAGTTGGGAAAAGTTACACACAGTTAGCTCTCTTGAGCCCCTATGAGTCAGCTCTAGCAGTGGAGAAAGAATTTAATTCCAGGTCTCTTTCAAGTCAAAGCTCCAGCTCTTTATACTCTGGATGCTGCTATTTCCAAAAAGTTGATAGCACTGAAGACCCTTGACCTAGCTAAGAAGAACTAAAGAGCATTTGGATTAAGTAATAGATACTTTTGATTACTTATTATTGTAGTGGTCTGATTGAAGCCAGGGGATACTGCTTCTTCCATACCCACTTCTTCAGCCTTAAGGGGAGCTCCGCTTGGTGCTAGACAGACCCAGCAAGTAGCTACATTCCTACTCAGTGGGAGAAAGTAAGGTCATCCCTGAAGACGTGGACTGGCAATGTCCTAAGACAGTGACTTAAGAGTACCAATGCTTGACAGCAACCTAGGGATTTCCTGTTGTGTGGTTAGGTCCCCAGTGAATAGAATGGGCTTCACAAACTAAGACCAGGAGCCTCCTTTGAAGCCTAAGATATGGTTGGTTCAGGATTAAACAGACTTAGGGAAGGAACCTTTTATGGTAAGATAACAGCATGGTGGTTAAGTGTCAACTTGGATTGTCCGCATTCACACTGTTTCCGCTAGCTGTGTGACTTAAGGGCATTTACTTAATTTTATAAGCCTGGGCTTTCCCACCTGTAAAATGGGGATAATAGAGTTGATTGTATACAATTATGTATGTTATGTGCTTGGCCTATGGAAAGTATTCAACACAATTTAGCTATTAGGAGTAGTAGTATTATCATTACCGTGCCATGATGCAGGTCACTGAAAGAAAAAAATGCAAATTTTTGACAATAAAAGGGAGACACTCCTTAGCATGTCTCCATATTCACAGCGGTGGAGCTGGAAAGACAAGCTGGATAGGGCCTCAGCGCCCCAGGCCCTCCCCACGGACATGTCAGTGATATTCTTCCTCAGAGGCAGCCCCACCCATGTCCTGAAATATTTCCAACCAGGACAGGAGGACATCACGGCCTCACCCAGCAGCTGTGCCACAGCTGGGCCTCCTGTCGGGTGCCCACTGAATCCCTGGCTACCCCTCCTCTTGTCCTTGTCTATCTGACCTAGTTTCCAACTCATTTGCTCTGCTGGACACTTGTCTGGGGCTGGAACCCTACCTGGATCTTGTGGGCTTTGTCAAGAGGTTGGGGGAAGAGGATCCCACACCCTGAGATGACAGCTGAGGTCCCTCCTGTGTGGGTACCAACGGCCAGAAGAAGGGTGGCATCATCTGTTCAATGTGCACCTGTCCCCGTGACTCCCTCACCCAGATGAGGACTTGCCACCCCACTGTGGATCCGCAGCTGCTTTCTAGAGAGGCTCTCTAGTCCCATGAGACCTAACCTGGCATCCTAATCTTTGCCACAATTTGATATTCCTGAAGTTTCTGTGGGTCTTGTAGATGTCCTCACAAAGGACATCTCCACACAAAAGAAGTTTGTTGTAATTTAACAGTCCTGTTCTTCAGTTCCTGAGCCGTACCTCACACCAGCCTGCAGCCAGCTGTCTGAGTTACCCACATGAACTGAGGGGATTCAGAAGTATCCCCGTCCACACTGAAGTGCAGTACAGAATGGAAGGTGGTAACTCTAATGGGTGGGAACACTTCTGGGAGGAAATGCATCTCTGTGTTGGCAGTTGTTATCTCTGGGTATGGACATAGAAGTGATTGTTTTTCTTTTCTATACTGTTCTGCATTTTCTTATTTTAAAAAAGACATCTAGCATGAGATGCTGTCTAACAAATGTTTTTAAATATTAAAAAATATCTGCCTATCTATCTACCTACCTATCTATCTATAAAGTAGCAGGAGTAAAAGGACCCATCTTGAGTTTGAATCACAGTCTATTCTATTTAGGTCTATTTAGACACATCTGACCACCGGGGTATTAGGAGCAGAGGTCACTTTGCAAGAATGGGCACCCCAGGATGACAGAGACTGGTCACTGTTGAATGCCCAGCATCTAAAGCAGTGCCTGGTGCATAATGGGCACCCAAAATGTGTTTTTAAAATGCACTGGTGAGTGAATGGGAAGGGAGGAATTCCTCAGGTGGAGCCTGATCCAATCAGGAACTTGGTCATCGGGGAGGAGGCCAGACCTGGCACCTCTCAGCTTTGTCTCTCAGCCCCATGTTTAATATCCAAGTGCCAGGAGAACAGGATGTTGTAAGTAAAACTTCTAGAGACAAACACCCTGCTTTATAACTACACCAAGAAAAGGCATTACAGGAGGTAGGGAAAATATATTCATTCCCCTGCTTCGTCAAAGACCACACAGAATCTCTGGCAAGAGGGACTTCCCCGTGAAACCCAGGCAAAGCCCATCCCAGTGGAGCTGAGGTGCCTGGGGAAGCAGCCAGCAGGGTGAATGGTTCTGAGTGGCTTAGCTTTCCCGGCATGGCTAGTGGCAGTTTCTATCTTCTGATTCCATTTTTAGAGAAGACAATTCAGAGGAGTCCTTCTCACTACAACCCTTCTCTTCATAACATAGAGATAAAAGTGAGGTAGAAAGTATTTGCTCTTTGACCTCAAGTGGACATCTTATATCCAGAGACCCATTGGTCCAGGGACACCTGCCTCCGTCACACTGACTGTTGAGCAATAATGTTTGGCAAAAATGATAAGAATACCTATACAGTCATCACAAACTATTTGGAAGTAAGAACAAGGACAAATTAGGCCACAGACGTAACAATCAGGATGATTGAAGTGGAAAGTTCCACTTTCCATTATGGTTTTGTCTCCTGACCCTCAAGAATGAGCTATTAGACTTGGCAAGTTGGGAGAAAAACAAGGATAGAAACTGCCACTACCCTCCCCCAAAAAGGAAATTTTAAGAGAGCATATTGCTGTCCTGCTGAATTCTAATGACAGTACCCCATGCCGGGAAAGCTAAGCCACTCAGAACCATTCACCCTGCTGGCTGCTTCCCCAGGCACCTCAGCTCCACTGGGATGGGCTTTGCCTGGGTTTCACGGGGAAGTCCCTCTTGCCAGAGATTCTGTGTGGTCTTTGACGAAGCAGGGGAATGAATATATTTTCCCTACCTCCTGTAATGCCTTTTCTTGGTGTAGTTATAAAGCAGGGTGTTTGTCTCTAGAAGTTTTACTTACAACATCCTGTTCTCCTGGCACTTGGATATTAAACATGGGGCTGAGAGACAAAGCTGAGAGGTGCCAGGTCTGGCCTCCTCCCCGATGACCAAGTTCCTGATTGGATCAGGCTCCACCTGAGGAATTCCTCCCTTCCCATTCACTCACCAGTGCATTTTAAAAACACACTTTGGGTGCCCATTATGCACCAGGCACTGCTCTAGACGCTGGGCATTCAACAGTGACCAGTCTCTGCCATCCTGGGGTGCCCATTCTTGCAAAGTGACCTCTGCTCCTAATACCCCGGTGGTCAGATGTGTCTAAATAGACCTAAATAGAATAGACTGTGATTCAAACCCAAGATGGGTCCTTTTACTCCTGCTACTTTATAGATAGATAGGTAGGTAGATAGATAGATAGAAAGATAGATAGATAGATAGATAGATAGATAGATAGATAGATAGATGATAGATTTTTTTAATATTTAAAAACATTTGTTAGATAGCATCTCACAGTAGATGTCTTTTTTAAAATAAGAAAATGCAGAAAAGTATAGAAAAGAAAATCAATCACTTCCATGTCCATACCCAGAGATAACAACTGCTAACACACAGGTGCATTTCCTTCCAGTTTCTTTTTTCCCCAATATATGTAAAATTGGGAACATACCACACATCCCTGTATGGGAAGAACTGGCCATTATCTCCCTTTCCTTCAGAAGGATGTGGGGGACCAAAGGCTCTTGGCTGAGAATGAAATGAAGACATTGTTGGAAGGGTTATTTCACAGCCCGTCTCCGGGTAACCCAGGGGGCCCCCTCCAAAGCATAATATGGTTTCTTTATTTTTCAGGCCAGCCCCAAGGAGATCAACCAAACAGGACATCCCATAACAATGCAGCGTACTGACTCCCAGGAAAAAGAGAGGTGTCTTACTAATTACAAGACCGGTCAGGGAAGAGCTCTTTCCTCTTTGTAGGTTTGGGCACTGTCCCTGACAATTAGCATTGGTATTCATCCATGGGACATGTGGGTGTTGGCGCTGGATTTAATGGGTGCATCATTTGAGGAAGCAGGAGAGTCCAAGGTCATGCCAGTAGGAATGCGACAAAGGAAAGCTGACCAATGGCAGGCAGCACGCACCTCCATCACTGGCCTCTGAAGACCAAAGCCCCTCCTGGCCCCAGGATTCACAGGGCACTAGGTTATGGGGTAGGAGTTCCCCAGAGGGCTGCTTGGGATGGAAAAACCCAGATTTGGGGAAAGGGGCTGGAGCCATATAAAAGGATAGGCGTGGAGAATGAGGTCTTGTTCCTCAGATGGGGGTGGGGGGTGTTGCTCAAATGGTGGGTTTAAAGAAAGAGACATCACCACAGTGAGGCAGGTGCAAGCAGGAGGCCCACAGCAGGATTAGGACATGGGTCGTGCCCTGGGGAGCCTCCTCCCCTCAGGGAGGGTCGTGCCCTGAGGGGCTCACCTCCTCAGGGTTCTTTGGATTCTAGGGAGAAGTGCTAATTGCCACCTTCTATGAGACAAAACTTCTTCCTCCACTGCCCTAATCAAAGCCTCTTAATGACATCCCGGGCAGCAGGCAGAGTAGACAGACATATGCCCTGGGAGGAGTCTCTATGTCCTGGAAAAAAAGGAGGTAACGCCATACCTCATACCACGAGGCCTTGTCTTTGTGGTTATCATTTAATGAAAGAAAAGAAAGCATGTTAGGACTCCAGGAGAGGAAGACACAAAGCTATACAAGAAAGGATCTGTAGTCATAACACACTCCCTAGCTCTACAAAGAACATTGTCAACGTAGACATAATAAGGTAGCCTCTGTTTATTGATTTAACCAACAATAGTAATAGAGCTATATTGGGAGAATGGAGGGAAGAAAAGGTGACGTAAGAGAGCTAAAATCTATAGCAGGCAGAGAGAATGTCTAAGACTAATGCTGGGATTAAAGGTGGTTGTCCAGGGAGAGCTGGGGTGTGGTCAGAGGTGCAGCAAGGTTTTGCTTTATCACTATCATCATCATCCTCTTAGCACTCGTAGCCATGCTTGTGCATGACTTTGATAAAAACTGTTACCTCTATGAAGTTATTTAGAAAATGGAAGTGTGCCTGCTCTGTATGGTAGGGGTCTCTGGAGAGGAGGCCCTGGGGACTCTATGGGCGTGAGAGAGGAGAGGGGCCCCCGACACGACCCCACCATCTCGGTGCTGTCCTGGATGACAAGGAGCAGCCAGGGCCCAGGTGAGCTGGCAGCAAGTTAGACCTGACATTTCAACGTTTAGCTCTCTCTTCTGTGTTTCCTATTAGAGATAAATCATCCATCAATATTCAGTCTTCTACTTCTGAATGAGGGATCTGGATGGATGGGAGCACAGCTTGCACTGGGGACATGGAGGGGCAGGTCCTCAGGCAGGTCTCCCAGCTGTGTACTTTGCCACATCTGGCTATGGGGTCCAGCAGGCACCCGAAGTCTTTGCGAGCCCCTCTCTGCCAACTGAGTCTCCCACTCCCAACTCCTCTGAGTCTAGACACTTTCTCCATCCTCCTCCTGGTCAGGCTATCTTCACCAATGTTTTTCCAATTGCAGCATGCAGAAGAATCCTCTGGAGAGCTTGTCAAAACAGAATCCTGGGCACCACACCCAGAGATTTTGATTCTGGGTTCTAGGGTGGAGCTGAGAGTTTGCAATTCTAACAGACTACCAGGTGAGGTGGGTCCAAAGGCCATACTTTGTGGAGCCCTAGACCACTTCTGCACCATGGCTTTGGGGTCACTTTGCTCTCACGGTGGTAGTCCTATGGCTGGCTCATGTGGTTCTCAACTCAGCTGCCTACCCCACATGTTCCTGGGAGCTCAAGAGAATTTCTGGAATCCTTGCATTCCACAAGAGAAACAGTCCTTGCATCCCACAGGGGGATGAGGGAACACTTCCTCTAGCTGTCCCTCTGATGAGCATTCCATGCCACCTCCTGTCCCCTAAAAGGATGTGGGAGCTCCCTGTGAAAGGCATCCTTCTAGAGTACCAAAGGGGAAGAGAAATACAAGCTCCCTTTGTTTTAGGCTTTCTACAGGAAGGGTAATTTTTCCCTGCCATCTTCCCCCATTTTAACATTAGAATCCAAATGTGGAGATGGGTAAACACAAGGACACTGCCACCTGACATTAAATGTATCTGTCTCTCGTCTCTTTCCCCCCAGAACCAGAAAGGCTTTCTTTGATTTCCCCACTAGTCTGGAAATTGCTTCTCCATTGTTAGTTCCTCCTTCTTCCTGTGGTGGACATTTGGCCATGTTCCATGGAACCGTAATGGCAGGGCTGCTGCTGCAGAACATGAGTTAAAGAATATTCAGAAATACTTTGTCCAATGTTTTCAAAATATTGTCCTCGATACATGTAGAAATTATGTTATCCTTTTTCTTTATTACATTTGCTGGACATTCTTCTATTTGTTTATGCTTCTTGATTTGGGTTTATTCATTAATCCTACTTTTTTCCTATTTTCAGATTGAATAATTTCGTTACCGTTATGATGTTTTTCATTTTTAGCTTTCTTTGTTATTTTTTCTAACATCTCAAATGGAAAGCTTCATTGGTGTTCATCAACAACGTTAAAGGTGTATTTCACAATCACATAGAAATCTGTAATTTTACGTAAATGGGATCATGTCATATGTGCTATTTTTATTGCAGACACCTTTGCAAGCCCCTGGCTGTATCCCCTTCCATTAGTACCACCCCTTGCATAATCTTTCCTCTTATATAATAAAACATTTGAGGACAGAAGTTTATCTTTTTATATCATTTGGCTGGATTCCACTGGTTCAACATGTAGCGTGGTCACTGTCTTTAATTTCTACAGACATTAAAATCCTGCCATAGATAATGTGAATTTGGACATAATCCCAATTTAGATCTATGGAGATTGGTGCTTCTTTTCTTCCCTCTCTCAGCTCTCCTCTTCCTTTTCAAAGGAGGCAAGCTAAAATTCTTATCTTCCTCAGGGGAGGGGGGAAACGTCAGATTGGGCTGTGAAGTGAAGAGAATATCGCCTCCAACTTCCTGGGATTCCCCTGGCCCATTCACTCCAGGTCAGTTGGATACCAACCAGCTAAGAGATCCCCGGCTCGTCCCTCCTTTCTTGGATGTCTGAATCAGCCACAGAGCCCAGAATCAACCCTGTAAGTATTTAGGTTGAGACAGCCATCTGCCAGGGGGTGGCACCGAACACAGCCGGGACCTGGATAGGTACATGGTAAAGCTCCAGCTAAAGAGACTTGTCCCTCATCCTGTCCTCGCATTAAAGCTTGCAGTAACATAACCCTGTGCATTTTACAAAATTGAGTATTTGGGTCTCTTCTAAGTGAATTGTGGTGAGGTTTTCCTGGGGGAGGAAATACACCAGAGTCTGCTCCTACCCCCTTCATTGTGAACGCCCAGCCCAGAAAATGGCTCCCTGTCTGTGATATTCTCCTGCTCCTGCTCTCTTTTGGGCTTGCTTCCATCATGCTGTCTGGCTCCTGGCTTTTCTGCACTTCATAGCCTTGGCTCCTAATTCTCTGCCATTTCCTCCCTCAATCTTTCTTGCTTCAACCAATGATTCTGGTAATTTCTTTTTTGGTTGTGTATTACTATTACATAATTTTTATTTATTTCCTATTTTGAGTGGTATTTTTTTAAGATTCATTTATTTATTTTTGAGAGAGAGAGAGCACCCAAGCTGGGGGAGGAGCAGAGGGAGAGGGAGAGAGATAGACTCTCAAGCAGACTCCCCGCTGAGTGGGGAACCAGATGTGGGGCTCAATCCCCCAACCCTGAGATCATGACCTGAGCCAAATCAAAAATCAGATGCCTAACCGACTGAGCCACCTAGGTGCCCCTTGAGTGGTATTTTTTTTTTTTTGAACATGATATAACATTGAAAAACTACACAAGGTTCGGGGGGGCGGGGTGGTCCCTGGGTGGCTCAGTCAGTTAAGTGTCTGACTCCTGATCTCAGCTCGGGTCTTGACCTCAGGGTTGTGAGTGGAGCCTACAAAAAAAAAAAAAAAAAAGAGGGGCGCATGGGTGGCTCAGTCGTTAAGCGTCTGCCTTCAGCTCAGGTCATGATCCCAGGGTCCTGGGATCGAGCCCCGCATCGGGCTCCCTGCTCGGCGGGAGGCCTGCTTCTCCCTCTTCCACTCCCCCTGCTTGTATTCCCTCTCTCGCTGTGTCTCTCTCTGTCAAATAAATAAATAAAATCTTTAAAAAAAAAAAAAAAAGAAAGAAAGAAAGAAAGGAAAGAAAGAGAGAGAGAAAGAAACAAAGAAACAAAGAAACAAAGAAAGAAAAAGAAAGAAAAGACTACACAAGGGTATAGAGTGAAATAAGGTCTTTCATTCCACATCTCTTAGTAACAGAATCCCCTTTAGGGATGTTAACCACAGTTAACATTTTCTTGAGTATCTTCTAAGAGATGGCCTTTGAATTTAAAAATATTTATGGATATACATATATTTATTTTTCCCTATGCAAATTGTAGCATACTATACATACTACTCTGTACCTGGCTTTTCCCTCTTTCCATCATGACTTGGAGAGAGCTCCATTTCAGTACATAGAGAGCTGCTCATTCCTGTTAATGCCATTACATTTCTTTGACTTTTGGAAAAGTGTCTTAGGTCATTCTGAGGACCCCCCCAACCTGCCCTCTGTTCCCCATATTGCATCTTCCAGTAAGAGGTACCCCCTGAGTCCTCCCATCCCCCAAATATCCCCCACCCCCTTACATCCTCCACTCAGCAGCTGGCACCTTCCCTGAAATTCTCCCTGCTTTCCTGCCAGTGGTGGACAGGAATGAAGCAGTTCTAACCACAGCACTTTAATTTCTCCCAGAACAGCTGAGCTGAAAAGGGAAATGGCTGTTTCTGGAAGGGAGTCTGTGGACCTTCAACAATGACATGCTGACATCTGGCAAGGAGCCCAGAGTCACAAAACCTCCCCAGCCATAGCAGACAAATAGCATTTATACAGCGAGGGCAAGGCTCAGCAATATCAAATCAGCAATCCTTTCTGCTTTATCAGAGTGTTTATCGTGTAAGATAAACAAGGGGTCACTTTCCACAAGGAACAGTCAGCATCTTTCTCAGGGCCCAGGGCTGTAAGATATCTCAATTTCCTTACCCCTTGATCATGCAGGTTATTGCATTATCAGTCCCTAAAAAGTTAGCCTTTTCCTCCCCAATTCAGCTAATAGTTTTGAGTGCTTACTACATTACGGGTTGTATTCTAGGCACCAAGACTATAATTGTATAGGAAGGCATGGTCCTTGTTCTCAACCTAGTTTATGGTTTTTTCTTCTCTAATCTTTCCTCTTATATGCTCTAAAACTTGCCTGGTGTCTGCTTCTTGCATAATGTTTCCATTGGAGAGCAACTTGATGGGAAGGATGGAAAAGTACTCAATCTTTCTGCTTGCTTTCCCTTCCTGTTCCTTCCCCCAGTGATTTCCATGGCTCAGGGGGAAAGAGAGTCTCCCGCCTCCCCTGGCTTCATGCCCTGGTACTCAAGATAATGCAAAGGAGTGAAATGAAGGGAGAAGGGACCAAACACTGCATTGAAGTCATCTGTGGTCGGAGACTGTCCCTAATACACACTCTTCTTTTCTTCAGTAGTTGTAGATTTTGTATCTGAGCACAGAACTGCAGAGAAGAAAGAACACATTTGCCAGCCTCCCCATAACTAGTTGCGATCATGAGCTAAAGTTTGGCTGAAGAAATGTAAGAGGAAGTGTCCTGTGGCCACCTTCAGGAATCCACCTTAAGAGACTGCTGGACTACGCCTTTTGCCCTGTCTTCCTTCCTTTCTCTGCCCTGCTGTCTAGAACACAGTTGCTGACTTAGATCTTGAAGATGAGGGCCACACCCTAGGGATGGAAGAGGGACTTTCAGAGACTTGATGGAGCCACACCCACCTACCAAATTGGAACTACGTACACCCTGACTTTTCCATGAGGGAGGAATATGTTTTGGTCTAGTTGTAACCTCTGTCAGGATGAATTTTGCTGACATTTTTCTTTTTTTCATCTCGACTTTATCCTAATAAACTACCATCCTCTCAGAATTCTCAAGAAATAGATTTTAATGTTCATTTTTAAATTTCTGCTGCTAGTAATGGCAACGGTTAATCTGTAGATGTTGGTTTTAAAAGCTATCAGCTGTTCTCAGCCCCTGCCTTTCCCACCTACATAGTAAATCCAGCTTGAAACCTCAGTCCTAGTCAGTGGGTGAGCCGAGCGGCTGGAGTATAGTGTGCGTATGAGGCAGGGCACAGGGTTGCAGAGCAGTTTGAAATTGTTCTTTTGGGAGGTTGGATTCCAATATGCCCGTTTTTACTGAGGTGACACCCTGGACACCTACGTATTCATAGACCCTCAGCCTAACACCTGCCTGACCCACAGAGTCGGAAACAGACTTCTTGCCTCTCTGTCATGAGCGGATCACTTGCTTCTCAACGGCACACATCTTCTTCTTACATCTGTTAGAAGAACCGGCTACTGGTCAGTGGTCTGGGATGGATATCCTCTCCATAACTGATCCCAAAAACCAAGGAAACTGGAAGCAGATTTGACATAGGAGCCAGTTGGGATGAAGTGAGAAAGGCAGCCCATGGGTCACTAAGCAGATGGTTTCTTCCTATCACTGGCACCACTGTTGGCTGGTGATGCGTGGGCATATTTACCCAGCTTAAAGATCCAGGGCAATTTGCATAGTTTCTGAGAGAAGCCTTTCTGGGTTGCTGATGCCTGGCCACCTGCACTCTGCTCAGCTCTAAATCGGATGGGTCATTTGGAAGTGCTCAGCTGCTGTCAACTGACTTAGAGTGTCCATATTGCTTAGAAAAGCTGCTTGGAGAAGTGGCTCCATCAACTATACCAGACTGAGGTGCATGCTGGCTCATCATGTAACTCATATTTGCTAAGTACCCTGCATGTTAATTTAGAATCTTTGCCCCTTCTATTAGAAGTCCTCTTTACAATGTCCTCAGTGACATGAGCCTTGGAACTACCCATCATCATTTTCCTCCCTGGCCCATTGTTTAACCACCTACCCAGGATCACAGACACACTTCAGAGGGTCTTTTGTGTTTGCAGGAGCTAAAGTGAGGCTATGTCATCCAGGGAGAACTAGGGAGCCCTGTGTAAGTCAAGAGAACTATATCACCTGTTACTTCCCCTGCAATCATCTGTCTGGAAGAATAGACAGGGGGCAGAGGAGGCAGGAGATATCATGTTTGAGGAACAAAACTCTTCCCTACCACCGTGCAGCCTTGAAAGCTATAGCCCTCCCCCTACCCCCATACCTTCGAAGATACCTTCTTAGAGAGAGAGGCAGGGAATGGAGAAAGCCGTGGAGATATTAGACCCTTTCATCCAGAAATGATCAGACTTCTTCAAGCGTATTGTTTAAAAGATTAACTATGTCCAAGTTTTAAACAGGTAGATATTTTAGTAATTTTTCCCCCAAAAAAACATCAGGTAAGGACTCAGGAAAAAAAGGCAGCTTAGTTATAGTCAAACAAAGGAATTTAAATTTCTCTGCTGTTACTGGCTGAACGGTGTCCCCTTAAAATTCATATGTTGAAGTCCTAACCCTCAGTACCTCAGAATGTGGACTGTATTTGGAGAGAGCGTATTTCAAGTGGTGATGAAGTTAACATGAAATCATTGGGGTGGGCCCTAATTAAATATAATGTGTATGCTTATAAAAAAGAGGAAATTAGGACACAGACACAGAAGAAGACCATGTAAAGGACACAGAGAGAAGATGACCACATACAGGCCAAGGAGAGAGGCCTCAGAAGAAACCAAACCTGCTGACACCTCGATCTTGGACTTCCAGCCCCCAGAACTGTGAGAAAACACATTTCTGTTGTATAAGCCCCCCAGTCTGTGGTACTTTGTTATGGTAGTCATAGCAAACTAATACATCTGCATGTCTGAATAATAATTTAAATAAATTTACAACCCTATTACATCTTCATTATTATTTTTTTTTTACAAACATTGGAGCATTTTATAATAATATCTAGTTATTTTGCCCTTCCTATGGGCCAGGCATCATTCTATGGGCTTACCTATATCAACTCATTTTATTTTTATTACCACCTCATTTAATCCCCATTTACAGATATGAACACTGAAGGACAGAGAAAAGCCTCACAGAGCAAAGTGTCAAGTGGCAGACAGGATTCAGGGCCAGGCATTTCCATTAACACAGGGAAACTTGGTTTTTCACTTAAACTTACTTCCTGGTGGTTTTCCATATCAGTCCACATATAGTCACTGCTTTTGTTTGAAGAGCCATATGGAATTCTGTGTTTTATTCCAGGGTATAAAACTTAAACCTGTCTTAGTGTCTTTGCTGCTTTAGCAAGTGGCCTTGTGCCCATCGTCAGGAACAGTGACTCATCTAGAAAGAATTAAGACATTTCCTCTCACCCCTGCAGGAGCAGAGTGGCCATTGTGTTTCTAAGGATTGGTAGGCTCTCCTTAACTTAGCAGACACTTTTGCATTGCTAACAGAACTCCTTTTTGAGAAGCTTTGCCTGAAAAGGATTTTAAGCCACATTACGACAGAAAAGAAGCAAAATGAGGGGTTTTTTTTAGGAGTGATAATAGATGGATTTGGAGCCAGCATCCTAAGAAATGGCTGAGGGTAGAAGACAGGAAGGCCTTTGGGTCCTGGGGTCCAGTGCCTGGGCCATCTGTGAGTGGTCCCATCTGTGGTGTGTAGACTGGAAAGGGTCAGATTTAGTGTGAACAGAGGCAGAGAACCAGAGGGGGTTTTGTTGAAGTGCCCAGGAAGGATATCAGACGAGAGAAGAAATAGCCAGGTCAGGCTGCACAGAGGAGAAAGGAATGTACAGGTCGGCACTTGCCCTGCCTGCCCAGCCTCATGGGAGAGCCTACTAAGCCCTTATCCCACAGTGATTCATCTGCAGTGAGGGGCTTCTTCTTAGTATCTGAGGACTTTGGCCAACTTTCAGGAGACCTAACTAGATCATTTTATCCTGTATTCTCAATCTCTTTTTCTGTTTGTTATCAGTTTCTGGGAGATATTTTTCAATGTTATTTTCAATCCCCTCTGTAGAGTTTTCATTGTTGCTGTATCTTTTTCATTTTCAAGGGCTCTTTCGTGTTTTCAGAACATTTCTTTTTAATAACACCTATTCTTGTTTCATGGATGCAATATTCTTTCTTCTCTGCACATATTACTGATAGTTTTTTGGGGAGGGGATTGTATGGAGGGGAGTTTTCTTCTTCCTGCAGAGTTTCTGATTCCTTTCAGGTCTATTTGTTTGGGTCTCTGTCTTCCATGTTAAGGGTTGTCCTCCAGTGGCTTACAATTTTGGTTTTCTGTTCACTGTTAAGTGGGAAAGAGGAACTAATAGATCCTATAAAACTATACTGAATTCTGTACCTATAAAAAGAGACTATACCTTTTTTTGCAAGTGAATATGGAACATTCATGAAAATTGAGCAAATATCAGGCCACCAGGGAAATCTCAAGAAATTCCAAAGAATAGAAATATACAAATAACATTCTCTGGTCATAATGTAATAAAACTTTTAGAAATTAATGACAGACTTACTTAAAATGTTTTAATTTCCTTTTTCCTGGTAAGTTAAAAACACTCTGTTAAACAACTACTGGGATAAAGAGAAAACAAAAAATAAAATAGTAGAATTTCTTGAAGATAGTAAAACAACAACACAGCATCTCTGTGATACTGCTAAAGCACATATCACAGGAAAACTTAAAGCTGGAAATACCTGGTACAATTAAAATGAAAACATAAATATAAATGAATTTAACATTCAAATGGAAACCTAGAAAAAAATTAGTAAGTCAAAAGAAAGAAGAAAGGAATTAATAAAGATACACTTATAAATAATAATTTGGAACACAGAAAAGAGTAGAACTAATAAATCCAAAAGTTGGTTATTTGAAAAACACAAATACAGAAACCATTAGCTAATTTGAGCTTTGAAAGGGAGAGAGCACAGGGGTTCCTGAGTGACTCAGGGTTAAGCGGCTAGCTTCCACTCACTTCATGTTATTAGGGTCCTGGGACTGAGCCCCACAACAGGCTCCATGCTCAGCTGGGAGTCTGCTTCTCCCTCTCTCTGTGTTCCTCCCCCTCACTCATTCTCTCTCTCTCTCTCTTAAATAACTAAATAAATAAAATCTTTAAAAAGGGAGAGAGAACAAGTATACAAAAATAGAAATGATAAGGAGGAAATAGCATAAAAACAGAGAAAACAGTTTTTAAGAAGAAAATACTTTGTATAACTCTATGCAAATAAATGTACAAACATAGAGGATTCAATAGGTATGTTTTTAGGCAAACGCACCTTACCAAAACTGATCCTAATAGAGAGTCTAAAAAACTAGTTAATGTAAAAGAAATGAAAAGGCTATAGGTTATTCCACAAAAAGAAATACACAAAGAATCACAAAGAATATACAAAGAAGACAAATGGTTTCACAAAGAAATTCTACATAATCTTTAAGGATCAGATAATTCCATTGTTAGTTAAATTATCTTAGAGCATTTTATTTTAGGAAGCACATATAATATTAATCCCAAACCTGATAAGAATTGCCAGGTTTTTATTCCAATAAACTTCAAATTTATTTGGAATTAGTTCCAAAGATTTTTATTCCAATAAAAGGAAACCACAGACCATTTTCACTTAAGAATGTCAATGCAAAAAACTTAATATAGAATCTAACAGCAAATTTAAAAGATACGTTGTGATCCAGTGGAGTTTATTTCAAGAATGAAAAAAAAGGCAATATTAGAAAATCCATTAATAGGTAAGCATTCCCACAGATGTAGAAAAGGCATTTGATAGGATTCAACATCTATTTGTGTGTTTTTTTAAGTCAAAGCACTCGGTAAACTAGAAATTGATATATATATCCTTAACATGATAAATAAAAATATATATATATATAGAGAGAGAGAGAGCTATGGTAGAGACATATATATGTACCATAGCTCAAAAGTTAGCTCCTTACTAGCTTTTCTGCTAAAGTAATGAACAAAATAATGTCATTATGTCTTCTATTACATAATATAGAGTTGGAGGCATTAACCAGGAATATTTACAGAGAACAAATTGCATATCTGGAAAACCCCAATGAGTTAATGAGAAAAGTAGTACAAACAAGATAATTTAGTAAGGTACCCAAAAAAGGCATCAAATTAACATATAAAACCCAAAAACCTTCATCCATGCAAACAAGAAACAGAAGACATAATGGAAAAGAAGTCCCCATATATTACAGTATATAAAATACTAAGGCATAAATATAATACGTGCTATCCAAAGAAGGAAAGCTGAAATAACTAAGAAATCACAAATTCGAATGTGAAAAAATGGAAAGACATCAAGTTGCTGGATAGGAAGATACAACCTCATAGATATGTCAATTCTCCCTAATTTATAAATGCAGACCAATTCCAATAAAAATATGCCTTTTTTTTTTTCTGAAACCACATAAGTTGATTGTAAAACTTTAGGAACAGAGGAGCAAAATTAACCAGAAAACCACTGGGGGGGGGGGGGGAAGAGCAATGGAGAGGCTTGGAGTTAACCTTATACAGCTTTTATATTTAAAACCTTTTGGTAATGGTCCATTAATATGCAGAAAGATCAATAAAACAGAATTTAAAAATCCAGAAATAGACTCAATTTCATTCATAAAGGTAATATATGACAAAGGCAGCATCTCAAATTGATGAGATAATAAAAGGCAAGCTGAGGGCAAAAGGCAAACTGACACTTCACATACCCTCTGCCCGCAAGATGGCAGTGCGACACATGTGGCATTCCCCAGGCACTCATGACTGCCCAAGAACAAAAAAAGGAAAAACAAATGGTGAACTGATAAAGATCACAGTCATGTGGAACATGAAACTCTTATCAGTTTGTCACTGTCTTAATGATTTACAAGAAAAACACCATCTTAATAATAGCCAGACCTCCAGAAATCTATAGATTCAATTTCCGGGAGTCCTAACATCATCTTCTCCCCTCCATAGGATAATAAACCCTATATAATTAGTCATTTCTCAGACTTATAATACAGATTTTTCTGCCCAGGGGTCTTGTCCCGTGCTTTAATAAAACCACCTTTTTGCACCAAAAACATCTCAAGAATTCTTTCTTGACCATTCGCTCTTGGACCCAAACATCAAAACTTCATTATTTTGGTGCTCATTCTGGTGCTCAAGTCTTCTCATCTGGACTTTGAGCCTAGGGGCAAATTTGGTAAGTACTTCCTCTTCTCTTCCCTTACTTTCATTTCAGGGCTTTTCAGGGAGTACAGTCTTATTGGAACACTTTCATGTTGATTGCTCAGGCTGCAATCCTCTAGCCCATGGCTACTCTATAGGGAGGAAAAAAGCCTGCCTTTTGGCTGGAAGTTAGTACCAAGGCTGGAATGGTAATAAGACCCAGAAACTTGATGCCCTCTCATCATTTCTGTCCTTATACAAAGTTGTCTTTTCTTGTGCAGAGGACAACCACTTAAGTCACTAGGACAGGTGCCAATCTTAAGACTCCCATGTGAGGTTTCCTCCTCATTGGTCTAATGTGGTCCCCTTCATATCTCTGGTCTAACCATCTTTCACCTCTGCCTGGAGCCAGCTGAAACCAGCACCCAAGTGAATTAAAACCCAACCAGCGACCGTTTCCTAGGGAAGTCAGCTGTAAGGACTACATGTGTTGAAATGTTGCTTAGATCATGGTAGATTTCTGTCTTTATTGTTTTTCATCAACGTCCCCTACTAACTACTTAAATTACAAAATTAGGTAACTTGTAAAACTTTTTTTGTGTGTTTTCCCTGGGTTAAAAATGGCAGGTTCTTCCTGGCACAGCATGGCATTTTGGTCCATTCACTGGCACCATTTGTAGCCTAAGATGCAATGGGGGACACCCACATCCCTCCCACAAGGCAGGGGCAGTGATCAGAGCAATTTTGTTCGAGGGACATCTCCAGTCTCTTTGACACCAGGAATCTCTGACATATCCTGCATGGGATGCCACCTAGGAGTCAGGGTGGATTTTTTTTTTTTTTTTGGTAATGGACTTTCTCTACTTTTCTAGGAACATGGGATCTTCTTTAGTTCCCAAGAATTCTCCCTTGGGATGCCTTTTAACCCCCCTGGAATCAATTCAGATTGCAAGATTTAAGAAAGAAAAAGCTGATCTTCTGTAACACTGCATGGCCTCAGTACTCCTTAAGAGACAAGGAAAAATGGCCCATTAATGGCTATCAGTCAGATCTTTTCTGTAAAAAACCAGGGCAAATGGACTGAGGTACCCTATGTCCAGGTCTTCATGTCCCTGAATCAGGACCCTGACCTAAGGGCCTCTTGCAGAATGTGTTTACTACCAACCAGGTTAATAAACCCCCTCTTAACATATTGGATGATGATTGTGTAAATAGGCCCATTCCTCCTAATATACCTGGGCTACTGGAGGAAACACCAGCCAGTCCAAACAAAGAGGACACCAGCTCTGTTGCTATCCTTTGTTCTTATAAACCACAAGACCCCTCTGCTCCCAGCCAAGCTGGACATACCAGGAGCAGAAGCCCCTATCATCTGGCAGCTCCAACTAAATCTTGACTGCATCCTCTTAGGGAGGTTGCTAATGGAAAAATGGGCACAATTATGTCCATGTCCCATTCTCCATGGCAGACCTGACTCAGGTAAAACAACAATTAGAATGATATTCCGAAAACCCTTCTCAATTTATGGAGAGCTTTCAACAATTATCTATTACGTTTGATTTGACCTGGCAAGATCTATACATCATATTAACTCATTGTTGCACCCCTGAGGAAAAGAACTGTATCTGGGCAGGGCCTCAAGAATTTGCTGATGATCTGGCAGCCAGAGATAGAGATCCTTTTCTGGTAGGGGGCACTGCTGTTCCCAATACTGAACCTCACAGGAATTATCAAAAAGAGACAGGAAAAGGAAAGATGAGACCATAATCACCTGTTTAATAGCAGGAATGAAAAAAGATTCTCTAAACCTGTAAACTTTGATAAAATTCAGGAAGTTACTCAAGGAGCTGACAAGAATCCAGCTCTATTTCAGGGTCATTTGATAGAAGCCATCCGTAAATATACAAATCTGGATCCAATCCCATCTGAGGGAACAACTATACTAAACATGCATTTCATAAGCTCGCACCTGACATTTGCCAAAAAATGACTAACATGACTTTAGGTCCTCGAACCCCCAACCCAGTGCCTACTAGAGGTAGCTACTGGAATCTTTAATAATAGAGTTATGGCCTTACAGCAGGAAAAGGACTGGAGAGCTGAATTGCAGGATAAAATACAGGCTCAAATATGGGCTGCTGCTATTGCAGATTCCCACCACACCATACCAACCAGGGGCCAAAGAAAATGCCAGTATCAGACAAAGGACCAGGTAAGATCCCATGCCATGAGTGTGGCCAAATCAGACACTGGAGTAAAGAATGTCCGAACAAATGCTTTCCACCAGGGCCATGTCCTGTCTGTAAGGAAAAAGGACATTGGAAGAGAGACTGTCCTCAACTCCAGAGAAAGAGGAAGACAGGAACTCACTTCCCCACCCGAGAGCAGGCACCAGAGGATGGGGCCCTCAGGCTGGTCTGGCTCCCTTTGACATCAAGATGACTGAGCCCTGGGTTATCCTGGATGTGGGAGGTAAGTTTATAAATTTTCTTATTGATACAGGAGCCACTTAATCCGTTCTTATTCAGCACTCTGGCCCTACTTGTCTTTCTTTTTTTTTTTTTAAGATTTTTTTTTAATTTATTTATTTGACAGAGAGATAGCACAAGTAGGCAGAGCGGCAGGCAGAGGGAAAGGGAGAAGCAGGCTCTCTGCTGAGCAGGGAGCCCGATGCGGGGCTCGATCCCAGGACCCTGGGATCATGACCTGAGCCGAAGGCAGCCGCTTAACCGACTGAGCCACCCAGGCACCCCCCTATTTGTCTTTCTAACCATACAATTGTTGGCATAGAACGGTAAACTAAAATGTGCCACCAGACAATGCCTTTAACTTGTAAATATAGAAGTCAATTGGCCACTCATGTTTTTCTAGTCTTTCCATTTTGTCCCACTCCATTACTTGGACGAGACTTGATGTATAAACTAAGGAGCAGGTTTGCTCTTACTAAAGAAGAGGATGGATGACGTGTTCTCTTTAACACCCAGAGAATTAAAAACTTATCTCAGTATCCTTTCTAATATCCGGAAGGAAGTAAATCCACAGGTCTGGGATTTCGATGTCCCAGGATGGGCTCTTAAAGCCCAACCAGTTAAAATGACCTCAAAGGACTCAACCACTATACCTCATAAAAACAATACCCCTTAAAACCTGAGGCAAAAGCTGGGTTATAATCACTTATTGATAAGTTTCTCAAACATGGTAATTTAAAACCTTGTCAATCTCCTTATAACACTCCAATCTTACCAGCAAAAAAGTCAAATGGGGACTATCAAATGGTACAAGATATAAGGGCTATAAATGAAGCAGTCGTGCCTACTCATCCAGTAGTGCCAAATCCATATACAACCTCACCCAGGGCCCTGGTGATGCCAACTGATTTACAGTACTTGATTTAAAAGACACCTTCTTGGGGTGCCTGGGTGGCTCAGTTGGTTAAGCATCTTGCCTTCAGCTCAGGTCATGATCCCAGGGTCCTGGGATTGAGCCCCACATCGGCTCTCTGCTCTGTGGGAAGCCTGCTTCTCCCTCTACCACTCCCCCTGCTTGTGCTCTCTCTCTCTCTGCCAAATAAATAAATAAAATCTTAAAAAAAAAAAAAGGCACCTTCTTTTGCATTCCTCTAAGTGAAGAAACACAGCTACTACTTGCTTTTGAATGGACCTCACTTTTAAGCTCACAGGCTCCTCAATTAACTTGGACAGTCTTGCTGCAGAGATTTAGAAATAGTCCTCACCTGTTCGGGGATGCACTTAGTAAAGACCTCCATGCTATCTCCCTTTCTCAAGGGACTATAGTTCAATATGTGGATGATATTTTAATCTGTAGTCCCACAAAAGAAACATCTGATAGTAATTCTGTAACTTTACTTAATTTCTTGGCAGACAGAGGGTGTCACTTCTCCCCTAAGAAGGCACAAATGTCTAAATAGAAAGTACAATATTTGGAATATGAATTAACACCAGGTCATTGCACCCTGTCTACTGACCAAAAAAAGGCTATATTAGACCTTGGACCCCCAGTTATGAAAAAACAACTCTGTACTTTCCTAAGCATGCAGGTTTTTGCTGCCTTGGATTCCTGGATTTGGGCTCTTAGCCAGACTATTGTATGATTCAGTTAAAGACCCTGATGAAGAAACTTTACTCTGGACTAAAGCCCAGCAGATAGCCTTTCAAACATTAAGAGCTAAGCTTTCGTCAGCCCCAGCTTTGGCTTTACCAAATTTAGAAAAACCTTTCATTTTATATGTAACAGAAAAACGGACAAGCTCTGGGAGGGAGCTCTTATCCAGAAATTAGGAAGTGAAACAAGACCGGTGGGCTATTTTTCATAGTCACTTGACAATGTAGCATGGGAGTGGCAAGCTTGTCTTTGAGAAGTGGCTGCAACAGCTCTCCTGGTAGAAGCAGCTTCAAAACTTACTATGAGGCAATCCTTGACATTGATGACTCCACATCAGGTCTAAAGTGTCCTAGAGACCAAAGGCCACCAATGGATAATGGGAGGCTGACTTACTAAATACCAGGCTACGCTTTTAGACACACCTAAAATAATATTCAAAACCCGTCAAACTTTAACCCAGCTATCCTTATGCTTGTACCTGACCATCATACTTTTATGACTAGAACATGACTGCTCAGAGATTATTGATCTTGTTTCTTCCAGCAGACCAGATTTGAAAGATTCCCCTACTGAAAATGTAGATGACACCTGGTTTACAATCCACAGGTGCAGATGCCAGTAGCTTCATGAATAGGGAGAAAGAAAAGCTGAATATGCTATGGTTAGTTTAACTAAGACCATTGAGGCAAAACCCCTACAATAAACACTTCTGCTAAAAACGCTGAATCAATAGCACTTACCTGTGCTCTTCAGTTGGCAAAAGTTCCCAAAATTAATATTTATACTGATTCCAAATATGCTTCCTCGTGCTACATGCCCATGGGGCAATTTGGAAGGAAGGGGGATTATTATCAAGCCATAACTCTGCAATCAAATATGGGCCTGAAATAATTACGCTTCTTGAAGCTGTACACCTACCTAAGGAGGTAGCTGGAATTCACCTCCGAGGACGTCAAAAGGATATGACCTTAGAATCTAAAGGAAACAATTTGGCAGACCGTGCAGCCAAGCAGGCAGCTCAAAATAAATATTAAGTCATACCAGTCTTGATTCCAATAAAGTCCCTAACTCCAGTCTATTCAGACCAAGAAATTCACATAGCCCAGGAACAGGGATATTTAAAAAATGCATAGGACTGGGTTATTAATCATGAGGGAAAAAACTTTATACCCCAAAATAACACCCGACATTTAGGATGACTATCATTGGAAACATGTTCTCAAATCATTGTGCTCCAGACTACTGACTGGTTTGCTACTGATTAGATAAGGAGACCTGGAATTGGATGGCTAGCTCCAGATGGAACCCAGTGGTTATGTGGAACTAACCTATGGCCCTGGCTTCCTCCAGGGTGGATAGACCATTACACCTTAGGTTTTACCTGGATTCATGTGCACATTATCAAAACCATCACTACCCCAGCTAATCTTCGCAATTTATTTATTTATTTTTTAAGATTTTATTTATTTATTGACAGAGAGAGAGAGCGCAAGCAGGGGGAGTGGCAGACAGAAGGAGAGGGAGAAGCAGCTCTCCGCTGAGCAAGGAGCCCGATGGGGTCTTGATCCAGGACCCTGGGATCATGATCAGAGCCGAAGGCACTTAATTGACTGAGTCACCCAGGCACCCCTAATCTTCCTAATTTTTTTTTTTTAAAAGATTTTATTTATTTGACAGAGAGAGAGAGACATAGCGAGAGAGGGAACACAAGCAGGGGGAGTGGGAGAGGGAGAAGCAGGCTTCCCGCGGAGCAGGGAGCCCAATGCGGGGCTCAATCCCAGGACCCTGGGATCCTAACCTGAGCCGAAGGCAGACGCTTAATGACTGAGCCACCCAGGCGCCCCATAATCTTCCCAATTTAAAACAAAGATGAACATGATCTGTTTTTCAATGGTATGACCATTTAGTATCCATTGTTGTTCCATCTGTAGGATTAGAAAGCACAATTTGGCATCTCTAAGCCCTCAATAAGTACACCATGAAGGCACTCAATGATTCACAAGACAGCATCTCCTAACTTATTACTAAAGTCACACAAATGCACAAAGTGGTTCTGCAAAATAGAATGACTTTAGATGTCCTAACCATGGCATAAGGAGGTACATGTGTCATTATTAAAACAGAGTGCTCTGTATACATCCCAGGTGATCACAAAAATGTCACAGGACTACTAAAAGATATGAATACCCATAGAGCAAGATATGCTCTACAAAATCCTTCCCTCTCTTTCAATAATTGGTTAAGTTCCTGGTTTGGGGAAGGACTATGGTTGACTTTTTTTTTTTTTTAAAGATTTTATTTATTTATTTGACAGAGAGAGACATAGTGAGAGAGGGAACACAAGCAGGGGGCGCGGGAGAGGGAGAAGCAGGCCTCCCGCAGAGCAGGGAGCCCAACGCAGGGCTCGATCCCAGGACCCTGGGATCATGACCTGAGCCGAAGGCAGACACTTAACGACTGAGCCACCCAGGCGCCCCGACTATGGTTGACTATTAAGGGTCTCTTTGTTGGACTTCTCATCCTTATAGCCATTTTAATTTTAATATATTGCCTTTTTCAAAGTTTCTCTGCCTGGTGCCGAGACTCCATCGCTACAATAACCTCACATAGATAGATGGCCTTACCACCCACAGAGATACTTCTTTGCTGTCCACATTGGACTCAGCTGCCTCCACCTTTCATAACTCCCCTATACATGCCCTGACTGATGTTGACCCATAGGTAGGGACATCTCTTTGCCCCTGTTCAGCAGAAAGAAGCTACAGAAGATGAGACCTTCCACTTTCAACAACCTTAAAGATTTAAGGGTCAAAATTGTTCAGGGGGGAAAATAAGATAACAAAAGGCAAGATAATGGCAAAAGGCAAACTGACACTCTACATACATCCCCCCACCCCCAAGGTGGCAGTGGGATATGTGTGACATTCCTCAGGCACTCATGACTGCCCAAGAACAAAGAAAGGAAAAACAAATGGTGAACTGATAAAGATCACAGTCATGTAGGACATGAAATTCTATCAGTTCATCACTGTCTTAATGATTTACAAGAAAAACACAATCTTAATAATAGCCAGACCTCCAGGAACCTATAGATTCAATTTCCTGGAGCCCTAACATCATCTTCCCGCTCCATAGAATAAGAAACCCTATATAATCAGTCATTCCTCAGACTTATAATGTGCAGCTTTTTCTGCCCAGGGGTCTTGTCCCGTGCTTTAATAAAAACCACCTTTTTGCACCAAAAACATCTCAAGAATTCTTTCTTGACCATTTGCTCTTGGACCCAAACATTAAATTACATCAGAATCTGTGAGGAAATGATGGACTTTAAAAAATACTTTCTTGGGGCACCTGGGTGACTCAGTCAGTTAAGCGTCTGCCTTCAGCTCCAGTCATGTTCTTAGGGTCCTGGGATCTAGCCCTGCATCAGGCTACTTGCTCAGTGGGGAGTCTGCCTCTCCCTCTGCCCCTTCCCCTGCTCGTGCTAGTGCTCATGCTCTCTCTCTCTCTCAAATAAATAAAATCTTTAAAAATGAATAAATAAATAAATAAATCTCTCTTTTTACCCAGAAATGATGATAGACTTCAATTTATAGTTTCAGGAAGCACAATAAACACTGCACAATATAAATAAGACGAAATCCATTGTAAACCACATAATAATAAAACTACAGAATGTTAAAATCAAAGCTATCTTAAAACATCCAGAGTGTATAGACAGTTTACCCCCAAATAATAAGAAATTGATAAAAAATTATCAACAACAGTGAAAGTTAGAATACAGTAGAATAATATCATCAAAGGTTTAAGAGAGAAGATTCTCACACTAAACTTTACCCCCAGCTTAATGTTAAATTCAAGAATGAAATGAACTAAAATATTTCATACTAAAAAAATAACAGAATTTATTATTAATGAACTTCAACTAAAATAACTTTTAAAGGATATACCTCAAGAAAATGGAGTATGATCCCCGAGCAAATATGAAATGCAATAAATAATAAGAGAAAGTGGTAAACATGTAATTATAAGAAAACTTATACTGTATAAAACTAATTATAATGTCAAAGTCTGGAGGAAAAAATCCAGAGCTAATTAAAATATTGGACAGTCCTAACCTGAGAAAAAGCAGAGAGGAAAGGAGTTACAGAGCTTTAAGATACTTAAGAGATATATATTTATGGTTTTCCCCTAAATATATATACTATACTTTTAAGAACAATCAATAAACAATAGAATTCTCCTTAAATGTTATTTGTTGCAGTTGAGCTGTCGATAAGTGTGGCCCACAAGGATTTCAGTGAGCAGCTAGTCTATTTGCCACATAAGTGCAGCTTGCAGGCTTTAACACTCAGCCAGACCTCGGAGACCTCCAGGGTAAGAGCACTAGAAAGGAATGGAAGAAGGCTTGTGGGTGATGGAAGTTCCAACGGAAAGTAGGAACCGATTCCTGGCAGTGGGAACCCAGATTGATGGTGCCATGGAAGATGCTGCAAATCTCAGCACTTGGGGGTGCCTCTTCCTTCCCCTCAGCCTCAGCAAGACCCCGTGTTTTGGTGTGGTGGGTTGGGTGTATGGTTCAGGCATGGCCCAGAGCACGGGAGGGCAGGGAACAGGGATGGACACAAACGCTGGAGATGCTCACACCACTGTAAGGTGGGAGAGGAGCCCATGTCAGTCCTGAAGCTCAGACTATCAACTTCTCGGGGTCGGGAGGTGCAGTTGACAAGTTTGACCGCGGTCAAGCAGCAAATGTTACTAGTTCTAGGTGCCGGCTAAAGCTGAGGTCCGACGCGGTGCCGGCGTCACGGGTTCAGCCTAGCAGACACCTGAGTCAGGCGGCAGAGAGGCAAGGTCAGGGGAGGGGGGCGGGTCCCTAGGTGGGGGCGGAGCCTGGGAAAGGCCGGCGCGGGGTGGGGGCGGGGCCAGAGGTGGGCTGAGGCCAGAGTCAGGCGGCGGGGGCGGGTCTGAAGGCGGAGCCTGGCCCCGTGGGGTTTGCGCCTGCGCACGGGGGCCCCGGGGGCGGGGTTGCGCGCGCGCGGTGCGCGGGCCCTGGAGGGCGGAGTCCAGGGCGGGCGCAGGCCGAGGGAGGGGGTGCGGTGTCTCTGGAGTCAGGCGCTCCCTCAGGCCGCGGACGCGATGCTGGCTGCTGCGGATCCGGCGGCGGGGCCGGCGGGGATGTGACGGGCAGTCCCTCGCGTCACCTGCGGTCCTTGGGCCTGTGGGTCACTGGGCGGCCCGCAGCCGGGCCGCGGCGGAGGAGGCAGCGTGACCTCCCCACGGTGAGAGTCGGGGTCGGGAGGGGGCCGGAGTCGGGGCGGGGCGGGGCGGGCGTCCGCGACTGTCCAGGGCTGGGGGCGCGGCGGGTCTCGGGCCCAGGCACCTGGGGTGAGGCAGGGACGCTCTCCGGCCTCCCGCCCTCCCGGCACCTTCTCGAGCTCCCCGTGAGCCGCCTGAGGAGGGGCGAGCGTGGAGCCTGGAGGCCGGACGCCCCCCGCCCCCGGGCTGTGACAGGCGCGCCGGGGGCCTCAGGCGCTGGGGCTGTGCCTTTCTCTCAGGAGGAATCAGGGCGAGGCCAAGTTACCCAGTGATTTCAGGGCCAGGATGCTTGTGAGGGTTGACAGGGGAAAGTACCCGGTTGCCCCAATGACGGGTTTTTTTGTTTTTGTTTTTTTTTAATTACTGGGCCAAAACAAAGACACACCCTAAAACACATCCAGAGATCAAACTTTGGTGGACCACACCGTTGTCATAGGTTCAGATGGTGCTTCTCTCTCCTTTTGACATCTGCTGTTTTTATACATATATTTGTTTTTTATGCTACTTTTTTTTTTATCAAAGTAAAAGGCAGAATGATTCCTTTGAGGTAGTCGTCGGTGGCTAAGCTTGAGTTTGAATTTCAATAATTGCAAATTCATCTTTGTAGGCTACCCAGCCAGTTAGGCTTGCATTTCCAAGACTAGGCCTTAGCAGTGTGGAAATTACTGATTCAGGGACTCTTCGTGGTCCCAGATTGAAATGTGGATGTTTTGCTCCCATTGGTGAGATAAAAATTGAGTTTTAGTCTTTTCAGAGTAGCCATTTGAGAAGGCATTCCTTTTCTCCTTTTTTTCTGAGCATTAAAATATAATGGAACCTATTAATTTTGCCAGTTAAAAAAAAACATCATCTTTTAGGCTAGTTTAAAGATTTTAGTGGTGGCAGCTCTTCTTTAACCAAAAGGAATTTAGGATACCCTTCTGCACAAAACATGTCTTATCTGCAATCAATATATGATAAGTATTTAAACATTCCTGAGTGTTTCACCTGAAGTCAAGTCTTCTCAGACATTATTACTGTTTGCCTCTTGTGATTTTTTAAGCTCTTAAGTATTATTTCGTTGTTTTCTTTAGTGTTCTCAACAACATTGACTTCAAAGAATCTTTAGGTAAAAATACACACACTTTCTTGAATCTTTTAGCCGTAATTCATACTCTTTCACTTCAGTGTGGTATTAATATGCTGTAGTAAGAAACTGCTAGAAGCCATCCTAAGGGCAGGAACTCTCCATTTAAAACAACAGCAACAAGCAACCATTTATTCTGTATTTCCATATGGAGACCTGCATTTTGTTTGTTTGTTGCTTTGACTCAACTCCTTTGACTGTATGCTAGAAGAAGGGGACTTTGCTTGCATCCATGACTCAGTATAGTTATTGACTCCGTCAGTGACTCTACATAATCTGTGTTTGATAAAAGTCAAAGTCCTTCACAGTTTCTGATAACTTGTGTTTCTGATTTCATTTCTGCCATTTTGCCTGCCTTTCCATACAAAGACTACGTAAGAGTTCTTTGAAGATGACATCTTCCTTTGTGGTTTTACATTGTTCCTCTGTTGAGAATTCTTCTCTACCTAGTAAACAATTTGCTCTTCAAGACCTACTGAAAATATCACCTCTGAAAATGGTCCAGACATCTTATCCCCCTTGTCTTGACTGATCCAATAGCACATCATATATTCTGCATTTAGCATTTGTCAGTTAGTAATGATTTGTTTATATGTCTGTCTCCATAAGACTTCTGGGTTTTTTCAGGGAAGGACCTTTGCAACTCTAGCATATACTGTTATGTAGTACAGGTACTCAACTACTTATTGAATACATTTTTGAGGAATGCTCTTAATCCTGAATATAGGTTTAAGATAGGCAAACTTTGTTAACTATCTCTTTCAGTATCAGAAAACATGGAAAAGATGGATGTGCAAGGTACTTTTAAATTTCCGAGAACACAGTCAAAATTGTTGTTGGTTGGGAATGAAACCCCAGTTATGACAGTGAAAAATCAATACATTTTATGATGCAAAATTTAAAAAGGCATGGCCAGTAAGGATTGCAGCTTCATTGATTTTAGGACTTTATTTTGAGGCAAAGTAATTTGCCCAAGGTCATGCAGGTAGAAAGGGACAGACCTGGGATACAATTTTGACTATCTGTATTTCACGTTTGCCCCCATTTTCCTAATTCTAAGTCTTAATAATTGTTCTGCCATCTGAGTGGAAGGTTTTGAAAGTCATAGACATGTATTAGTAAAGGGGGTCTATAAATAGAATGTTGAATTTGAAGGAATTAATACATTATTTGGTTCAACTGTAAAAATTCTACCCATTAAACAACTAAAACTCGAAAGGTAAGTGCCTTGTTTGAGGTTGCTTAGAGTCAGTCGTACCCCACATCTCCTGACCTCATGCTTGTGTATTTTTCATTACTTCATGGTGCTTTTGGGGAAAATGAGGAAGCTGCCAGTTTTCAGAGGGAGAACAAATCAACTTGTATTTTCTCCCTCCATGAATGCTTAGCTGCCATTCTTAGGAACTTAGAGCCCTTGAGTGATGAGAAACATGATGATTCATTTGGGGATAGAGGAGAAACCTGACCTTCACTACTCCATTGGCTAGATAGTTTTTAACCTCAGTGCTTGGGGCTGTCTCTGCAGATGCCCCATAACAAGTGGCTTCTGCTCACCATATGGAGATCCCATATACAGTTACGTTTTGATGGTAAAATGAGATTTTAATATAATAAGGTTACAGATGGTTAGTAGCATGGCTAAAATTACATGTATGGCTAGTCTGTATGTGAGAAGAGCCTATCTGATTACTCCTCTGTGATAGGTTTTTTTTGGGAAAAAAATGGACAGTTGTGGTTTTATGCCTCTGAAAAGCCAGTTTTGAAATGTGTATTTACTATAGTGGGCCTGATCAATAGCACATAAGAAAAAAAAATAAACATTTAGTTTTTCTTCTCATTTAATTCTTACCATATATATGTGATTTTATACTATACTATTTTATACTATAATCAAAGCATAAATATAATGTTTAATATTTGTTTTCATATTTAATGTTTTCTTTTTGCTATAATTTTTGTACACTTAAATTATACATGTTACAGTGAATTGAGGTACTTATTTTTAATAGTTGGACATCCAAGTTGTTTCTTGTTTTGCAGGTAATGCAGTTATCATATAGCTGTGCTGTTTTGCTTCTTTACTTTAGGCTAAAGACCCAGGAGGGGGAATTACAAGGTCAAAGGGTATGAAGGTTTTTGTCACTTTTGAAAAATATTGCCGAATTTATTTCTGAAAGTTTTTTTTTTATTGACTTACGCTGCCTCCTGCAGTTTGGTTGACCAGTTTCATCATAATTTTTTTTTTTTTTAAGATTTTATTTATTTATTTGACAGAGAGAGACACAGCGAGAGAGGGAACACAAGCAGAGGGAGTGGGAGAGGGAGAAGCAGGCTTCCCGCTGAGCAGGGACCCAGATGCAGCTCGATCCCAGGGCCCTGGGATCATGACCTGAGCCGAAGGCAGATGCTTACTTTTATAGGTTTTTGTTTTTATTTTTTTTAAAGATTTTATTTATTTGACAGAGTCACCGTGAGAGAGGGAACCCAAGCAGAGGGGGTGGGAGAGGGAGAAGCAGGCTCTCCGCTGAGCAGGGAGCCCGATGCGGGGCTCGATCCCAGGACCCTGGGATCATGACCTGAGCTGAAGGCAGACGCTTAACGACTGAGCCACCCAGGAGCCCCTAGGTTTTTGTTTTTAAAATTTGTTTTTTAGGGGTGGCTGGGTGGCTCAGTCAGTTAAGCGTCTGCCTTCGGCTCAGGTCATGATCCCAGGGTTTGGGGATCGAGCCCCACATCGGGCTCCTTGCTCAGTGGTGAGCCTGCTGCTCCCTCTCCCTCCTGCTCATGCTCTCTCTCTGACTATCTCTTTCTCTCTCAAATATAAATAAAATCTTTAAAAAAGAAGTTTGTTTTTTTAAAAACAGGTGTAAGGGCATCTACTGTCTAACATCACTATCCACAATAGAAAAGCAAATGCAGTATTTTTCTAGTTCTACCTTCTCCTTTGTATGAATTGTCTCTTGCCCATAAATTTATTGGAACCTTTTTACCAATTTCCATTAACACTTAACATCATACATATATGAATCTCTTAAAATATGTATCTGATCTGTTTTGTTGTTATTATTGTGGACTTGGCAGTTTTTAAAATTTAAATCACTGACTTACAAAAAATTTTTCTGATTTCATCTTTTGATTGTGAGGTCTAAGAATGAATGTCACTCCACCGTCTATCTGATATACACTTTTATTTTCTTAAGCTTCTAGAGTTTGTTTTGTTATATGTATATATCTTTAGAAAATTATATATGCAATTGAGATTGAATTTAGTTTATGTGGATTTTATACTATAGAGAATCACATTCTTATAAATATCTGAGTTTCTGTTGGTAAGCAGCTGTTTTTTTCCTTCCTGAGCTTGAATAGGAAATAAAACATAAGTAATCTAGTTATTTTTTTTAATAAATGGATACTTGTTTTTAAATAAATTATAGTAAGTTTCGACAAACGAAAATTTCAGGAAAGCATATTTTGGTTAATTGACGTTTTTGTTGGTTCATGGTTAACCAGAAGGTCATTTCTGATTTAACTCTTATTGTTAATCATTCTAAAGTATATGAGAGTAAAACTTTGGTTATCTGCTTCCTTTGATGAGTGAGACATTCCAGACAGATGAGATATCCCAGGGTAGTAGTTAACATTAACTGAATGCTGGATACTGTGCAGGTACTTGGCATGGAGTTGCTAACTTAATTCTCCTAACAACCATGAGTAGGTTGTTTTTATACCCTCACTTTGTAAATGAGGAAACTTAGAGAGGTAAAGTGACCTGCCAAAGGTAACACAGCTAATAGTGGAACTGGAACTCCGTCTGCCTACTTTTAAAAGGCTCTGTTTGAGAACTGTATTATCCTATTTTCTGTGCTAAGGATTTGAACTTTATCTTGTAGGCATTGGAGAGATATTAGATGTTTCAAAGCAAGGGGATGATAGAGTATGTCTTTTAGGGAGTTGGCTGATGTGGCAGTGTGGCAGTATATTGAATTGTGTTTCTGATAGGAAGTAGTTGAATAGGTCATATGAGAAATGCAAAGTGAATTTGGAGATCAGGGGATATTATGGAAAGATACAGGACTGAGTAACTGATTTACAAGAGAGTGGGAAGCTGGAGTGTTGATTTGGAAGATATGGAGTAGGGTAATGACAGATAAATATGTGCTTCCAGCACTTGGTTAAATTTCTTTCATGGCACTGACTGTGATGTACCTAATCTAGTGACACATCTACCTGCCCCACTGGATTATGTGCTTTTCAAGGACAGGGACTGAGTAGAAGGCATGATCTAATACAGGATGAGCTAATACAGGAAGAAGGCAGAAGATGAATTGGGGGTGGGAAACACCAAATCACCTAAATCAAGTAGTGCCTGGAGGAGGGGAGCTCTAAAAAGTGGCAGCTGTCAGGGGGGAGCGGGGAGAGCCATCAGTGCCAGACTGGGGAGGAGTGTTAAGGAGAGGGAAGTATTAGCACAAAAGCAAATACAGAATGCCACCTTAGGCTACAAACAGTTCTAGCTGTTGTGTACTAGCGTGATAGGCTGCTGACCAGCAGTTACCTACGGCTAAGTTGTCTTTACTTTGCTACTTTTTCCTCCCATACCTTTCTCAGAGTATCCTGTGGTTTCCTGCTTCTTTTAACGTCTGACACACTTGCTACTGTGCTGATGCTGGGATGTGACTCAGCCTATGGAGAGCAACCAGTCAGAACTCTCCTTCCTTTTTAAGTGAGTTGACAAATCAGAGTATGTTAAGTGTAATCTGTGAGTTTTCAGCTCTTCTCTGCTGAGGTGATTGCTTTTGAATGTTCCTCCAGTTACTTCTCTGACTTTTAAGACTTCTGATTGGTTGTTTTGAGATTTGGAACCTTGAGGAGCCAGAGAATTCTTAAAGACTGGATCCATGAAAGCTGAAGTTTTTTCACCTGTTTACTTTTCCATATTGATCAGTTTGAATATAATTGGGTCATCTTTGAGGATTGTTGATCTTAAAAATGCCCCAGGACCATCATTCCAAATAGTTAAGAATCTCTGTTCTCTTTGTACAGTTCTGTAGTTATCTAAGGTGTGGGGGCTTGTTTTAAATTTTCTTGGTCAGTTCCTAACTTACTTCATATGACTGGTTTTCAAAGAGCCACTTAGAAAAGGAATTTGTGCTTGATTTCTTCTGCTATTATTTGCTTCAGAGCATCCTTACTCTTCACTCTCTGCCTTCTTCGCGGTTTTCATCTATCTGGTTTCTATGCTTGGTAAGTACAATCGGAAGGGGAAAAAGAGAAAAAAAAATGGGTAATTACTTTTCTCTTCCCTTCTTTTCTGTAGTTGTTACCACACTCTTCACCCCAATCACTGCTCCCAACTGTCCAATTTGTCATGGCCCCCCTACCCCATATCTTCAATTCTGTGTGTGGGAATGGGAGGTGCAAGACAGCTTTTTAGCTGAGGAATGTGAATGTCTCAGGGTTTTGGTCCTTCTGTAATGTGATGTCTTACAGCTTAGTAGATGCTTTTCATTCCCTGGCAATCTACTTCTCTTTAAAATACAAAAAATAAATTTAGGCCCTATTTCTTTGAATTAATTCCCATTCATTCTCTCTCTCTCTCTACCCCCCCACCCTCTCACTCCTTCCCCTTCCTCCCTCCCTCTCTCCCCTTCTCCCTCTCCTCTGCCTTTCTCTCTGTCCTCCCCCCAGCTTCCTCAAACACACCCCTCCCCCCCCCATACCAAGATACCATAATCTTGATGACAGAGCCCCTAGAGAATACACTAGGGACAGCTAACTTAGGCAGACACCAGAAGGTACTTTGAATTTTGTTGTCATCATATTAATGATATTTGGTTGCAGCCTGAGTGCTTTGGGGAAATTTGAGAGCCTTCTCTGACCATTATGTCTTGGCAGGCAGTGTTGGGGTTGGCAGTTACAGTTTTGTCTGACAATCATACTTTAGAAAGGCAGGAACTATTTGTAACAGCTATTTAAGTGTAGAATGGGTCTGGTGATGTTTTGGTCTGAGTTTGTAGGCCAGGTTATAGGAAACGTACCCAGGGAGTGGGGAGGCAGAGATGGCCATTTTTTTTTCTTCTTATTTTTCCTTTTATTTTTATTTTTAAAAATTTTCTCAGGTTTATTTTCTTCATTTCATGGTTGCTTTTGGCAGCCAGCATTTTCCCAGGCCTTGAGAAGTTCTGCTATATAAATTCCCTCAACCCAGGCTTGAGACCAGATCCTGAGTCTAGATTTTCCTGATTCATGCCATCCATCCATTCAAGAAATACCCACTAAGCCCTTGCTAATAATAGTGCAGGGAAGAAAACGTTATTTTTTGCCTTTGGAACTTTCATTCTAATGACAAGATACAGAAAATAGACAAGTATATATGTAATATGTCAATTAATATAGTGCTGTGGAAAAAAAGCAGAATAAGGCAGAGAGGATGCAAGGAGGATGCTGCTGTGTTATATAAGACGTTAGAGAAGGCTGCAATGATGAATGGTATTTGAGCAGTTATATGGAAGAAGTGAGATTGTGATTTAATCTGTGCAGGTATTAAGGGAGAGTGTTTGAGGAAAATGAAAGGCGTGCAAATATCTTGTAGCTGAAGCATGCTTGTTTTGTTTGAGGAGTGGCAAGTAGATCAGTGGAGGCATTGAGGGGAATGATTAGTGGAAGATGAGGTGGGGGGGCCATAGGCAGTACTGGGAGAGGGGTATATGATAGATCATATATGGCCTTGTAGGCCAGTAGGACTTTAGCTTTTACTCTGAAGGTGGGAAGTACTGAAAGGTTTCGACTTGTTTTAAATAGACCTCTCAACAGTTATGTAGAGAATATCTGAGGCTAGGTATAATGAGATCGTTCAGGAGACTCCAGCAGCAGTTCAGGGTGGAAGATGAAAGTGATTTTAGGCAGGGATTGGGAGAAGTGCTCATAATCTGTATACATTTTGAAAGCAAAGCCAACAAAATCTGATGGTGGATTGGATGTGGCCATTTGTCGGTTTTGTCCTGAACAAGTGGAAGAATGGAGTGGCCATTTACCAAGATGAGAAGGACTTCAGGAGAAGCAGGTGGGAAATAATGAGTTTAATTTTGGACATGATAAGTTAGCAATTCAACTGGAGATGCTGTCCAGACAACAGGTATACATGAGTCTGCAGTTCAGGCCAGAGGTCTGGGCTGGAGATACATATTTCCAGTCATTGGCATAGAGATAGTGTTTAATACCCTGGGAACTGATTAGGATAATCTAGAAAGGAAGTGTGGCTGAATAAGCCCAAAGATTTTGCCTTAGGGTCCTGTAATGTTGACGTGGAAAGGGAGAGGGAGAGGAAAAGCTAGAGCTAAGAGAGTAAGAGTAAGAAGCACTCCACGAAGGAGGAGAATTAAGAGCGAATGGTATCCCTGAAGCCAAGTAAATGTTTTAAGAAGGAGGGAGTGAGTGAATAGCTGTGTCAGATGTTATTAGATCCAGGACTAGGATATGACCAGATTGCTAGATTTAACAATATGAAAATCATTAGTGACTATAACAAGTTCCTGGTGGATTAGTGGTGATGAAAATATTATTGGAGGGGGTTTAAGAGAGAACTGTAGGGGAGGATGGAGACAACTAATTCTTTCAAGGAGTTTGCCATAAACTGAAGATGAGAAAAACAGCGATAGCTAGAGGGGATGTGGAGTCAAGGAATTGTTATTTTTTTAAAGATGGGTGCTTTTCTAGTATATTTGAATAAATATAAAAATATTTATAGCTGATGTAATGATCTAGTAGAGAGAGAAGAAAATTGAAGGAGCTATTTCTTTGAAAAATAAATGAAATTAATTTAATCCTAGTCTGCGGACCCAGGTCTATCATTATCATATATATGTCCTTATGTATTGACCTATTTCTTTCAAATTAAGACAGTGGCTAGTGGGGAAAGGTGTTAAAGAATACCTTCTACCCCCAGTTTGGTGAATTTTTATCAGTTCAAAACTAGTTTTTATACGTGAGTAACAAAAGATTGTGTTTTTTTGTTTGTTTTGTTTTGCTAACCTATTTTTGTCTGGTAACTTCTCCCTGTTTATCGTTCTCAGCAGTTTTGCACAGTGCTTACCCTGTGGTTCTAAATTCTGTTTTGGTAATCTCTGTCCGATATTTAAAAAGGTACTTTAAAAAGTACCTTTTTAAAAAAGGAAAAAAAAATTATTTAATTAAAAAAAAACTTCATAAAGTGTAAGTGAAGTATTTTTAAGAGAAAGATTTGATGGCCATTCTTTTTCCTTTTTTTTTCTAATGTACCTGACCACACTTTTTCTGTAATTGCTTCTGATTACTGAGTTGATGTTTGAGATGAGTTCAGAAACTTATGTTGAAAGCCCATATTACAGTTACATTACTTTATATGCCTCCTTCTGTGGTTCATTTATGTTTGAGTAAGTAGTTGTCAATGTTTAGTGCTGAAGTATTACTGCAATCGCTTTTTAATCTTCTTCATTGGTCTCCCTCCAGATTTTCTTCCCTTAGCCACTCATCCATACTACTGACTTTGGAATTTCTGAAACACAGATCTGATAAGGTCTTATTGTTGCTTAAAAATCTTTTGTGGCTTTCTGTTGTCTACGGAAGTCAGACACCTTTTTTTTTGCTTCTTGCCCACCTCCTGCCTACACCTGCAATCTGCTTTAGGGGATTTGGAGTGCTCCTTACTGGGTTCTAATGCATATCTGATGTTTCTTATCACAGGATAATGGTCAGATTTGCTGTCTGTGTACAGAAAGTCCTCCATTTGATGTGGCCCTTATCTTCTGTCATGGTTCCATGAAGATGAGAAACTCTGTGACATCTCTATGCTTTTGCACATAATATTCCTTTTTTCCAGAATATCATCCAACTTCTTAGCTACTTTGCTAAATGAGTTCATCTTTTTAAAAACCCAAATAAAAGTCTCCTCTTCTAGGAAAGCTTCTAGGCATATTTTTACCACGCCTCCTCTACCTGTCCTCTATGGTATTCTTTGTTACCTGTATTCCTGTAACATTTTGCAGTTATTTTGTTGTATACTTGCTGTATTTTACTCTGTTTTCTGTCATGGCTGGTCTCCCTTGCCTCAACACCAAACTTATAGTCACTCAGTAAATTTTTGTTGAATGAATGATTGAGTAAAGCAGATGGTTATTCACCACTGACCCAGTTTTGATTGACCCATTTGGTTGGGCTTTTTACGTCAATTTAATTTGTAAAGATTATACAAATGAGCAATTCTTTTTTTTTAAGATTTTATTTATTTATTTGAGAGAGAGAGAGAGAGCGCACAAGCTGGGGGAAAGGCAGAGGAAGAGAGCGAAGCAGGCTCCCTGCTGAGCAGGGAGCCCAGTGTGAGGCTCAATCCCGGGACCCTGGGATCATGACCTGAGCTGAAGGCAGACGCTTAACCGACTGAGCCACCCAGATAGCATTCTTAAAGAAGAGTCACATACAAAATGTATTAGGAAGTTAATATTTTATTAAATATTTGTTCTTTGAGCAAATAATGAGATTTGTTGATTCCATTGTGTATCTCAAATCTTTCTTTTTTGTCTGAATATCTGAATATTTTTCCTCTGTGGTTTCAGTTTTTTCTCTTTGATGTTTCTGTTTGGTTATCTTTACTCACCCTCTCTACCCTAAACATATCTTAAACTCAGTTTCTAAACTTGATCTTGACTTTTACATTAGTATTTTCTGTAGCACCATCTTATAAGTTACTTAAGTTTCTGTGTAGCATTTTTAAGTCTCACTTCTGTATCTTAACCGTTATTGAGTTCTATTCTAATTCAACACACATTTTTTGGCCACTTCCCTTGTTCCTGATTTGTTAGTACTTGTGATGAAAGGCTGAATAAGAGAAGGTCTCAGTCCACAAATTATTGTCGTACATGATGAGTATAGTAATATAGTAAGAGTGGAATATTTAGGGCACCTTGGGAGTAGAGAATATCTCTCTTTTATGTACTCCTTAATTCTTACTTTGGCTGCTACCAACCTCTGTCAGGCCCTAGATAATTTTAAGACTGCTTCATAGTTTGTCTTGCCTTAACTCTCCTGTCATTCCAGTTCATCATGAAAGCTGTCATCAGATCGATTCATTGTCTTTAAAAGAAAAAAAAAAGCTACCAGTCTTTCTTCTTCCTGCTTGTGGAATAAAATCCAAAATAGAATACAATCTGGAATGCAGAGGCTTTGGCCCAGACTTCCTTTCTTCTCTTCTGCTACATGAACTCTCCATTCCAGCAAAACTCTTCTACATTCTGTTCCAAACACACTTCATACTTTGCCTTTTTTGCCTTGTTTGAGCCATTCTGCCATCCCAACAGTGTTGTTACCCATGATTCTTCTACTTACTGAAATTGTATCTGTACTTGGATTTAGTTCCTGTTGTTAAATCTAGTGTGAGCCTTTTAGATGATCATGCCCATGTTCGTAACACCCTCTCTGCCTTTATGACATCACTCCTGTTTCTCCTTCTTACTTATTCTTTCTCAGCTGTCTTTACTGACCCCATCCCTAAATGCTCGTGTTTCCCAGGGTTTTCAGTCTGACCTCTTTATCTTCATTCTGTCCTGCTTTCTTTGAACACATGTCGTTTTCATTATCTCCTTTGTATTCATTTCTTCAGCCCTGTTTTCCTCTTGAGCACTCCAGTCCTTAGGTGAGCTACTTAGAATGCCCACCTGATTGTCTAGCAGAAAACCTGGAACTTAAAAACATCAAAGATTAAGTACGTGTTTTCCTCCAGACTCGTGTATTCACCTCATTTTTCTATCTTGGTTAATGATGCTGCCAATCACTCAGTTACTCAAATTATAAACCTGGGAATCATCCTGATTTCTGGTCTCCTGTCCCTCATTTTCCATTAGCTGCAATGTCCTGCTATTGGAGTTGTTCCCTCTCCATTCCTTTACTGTTTCCTTGGGCCAGGCTCTATTATCCTGAGTAGACCATTGTAAAAAGTCCCTTTAAAGTAAGTCTTCTGCCTGATCCTGGATATTGTGTAAGAAATGCATGTTGATTGTATTCTGGAGAAATGCCAAAGGCAAAATAATTTTGGGTCTGCTACCCTAGAATAGCACCTGAACCATGGATTAATCTTTGTGTATCCATTAAAGGTCAATTTCCTAATATCTCTATAAAATGGTATTGTTAAGAAATAATTTATGCTTTGTACAAGAAATTTGCTTACGGATTAAGAATATTTTTTCTAAGGATTAAAGGGAAAAAGCAAGGAAAGATATAGGAAGACAGAGGTCTGGCTGGGACAAGTGCCAGAAATGATCTTATAGGACATTTTCTTAATGAACTAGAAAAGAGATTGTAAGTTTGAAAGTAACACTTGGTGCTTCGTGTCCAAATGCCGGTTAAAGAGCAGTTAACTACAGAAGGATCTTGAGACTGAATAGACAAAACTGAGAGCTTTAGGGTGGGGAATTATAAGCTAATATATTTGAGTAGTACTTTGAAGAGATGTTGTTTAACCATCAGTTAATACCCAGGAGAGACTCCTGATAACATTCTTGCATGTTCCTGGAAGATACTGGCCTAATGTGCTGATGCTGCAGATACGGTACCATACTCACTACCTATATGTCATCTAATATATTTCATAAGCACAAGTCCTTTAGTATTGAATCATTATTTTCTGAATTCAGGTATAGTCAAAGAAGAGCTCTTTAGTTTTTTGAATTTTTTCTTGGTTTGCTAATAGATTTTAGATAGAATTTGTCTTGCTTGTAACATTTTAAAAAGTCAGATTTGCAGAAAAGTACTTTAAAACTTGAGTCCTTTGTGTTCTTTTTTTAATTTAAATTTTAGATAACATACTTGAGTCCCTTATATTCTGAATGAGTCAGCATATATTTCAAGATAATTGAATTTTATATATTGTGAATATTTTGCCAAGCTATTAAGTGTATTTTTATTAGCTTTTGCTGTTGCTATATTGTTGATCTTTATTAATTTTCCAGTGAATTTCGGGTTTATGAGGATGGCACTAGATCCTCACTTGGAAGTTATCTTGGAAAATCTATTTGAGCATTCTGTATTGTAGCATTTTGAAGTTGAGAATGGGGTGTGTGTATCATTTTGGCTTACTGCTGTTCTGCCTAGGAGTTCCTCTGCAGAGGAAAGAAAGGAAAAAGGCTTCAGAGAGTTCTCAAGGTAGACCAGAGTGGCATTTTGAGCAAGGGAGTAGTGTGTAGTCTGGTAAGGAGTCCTGAAAGATCATAGTGTGAGACTGGATCTTGGGTAGTTTGGCATGAGTGGAAGGCAGGGTTTGTTGGGTAGTGGTAGGAGAGAACAGCTGCAAAGGAATACCAAAGCCATATTTGGAATCTTAGCTGTACTTGCTTACTATCTGTGTGTCTGTGGACAGATTATGTGATTTCTCCATGTTGCAATTTCCTTAAATCTGCAAAATCAGAATAATAAAATTACCCATGTTGTAGGATTGTTGCGAGATTTAAATGAGGTAATAGCTACCTGGTACACAAGTGCTCACTCAGTAGGTACCAGTTGTTATTGTTAGTACTGTTTAAAGGCACTTTTTTTGGAGAGCCATTGAAGGATTTTAAATTGAAGAGTGACATGATCAGGTTTATAATTTTGAATATTAAGTCTGGGAAAAGTATAAAGGGTGGGTTAAGGGGAAGAAGCTGAAGGTAGGGAATTAAGGAAACTTAATGCTAGAATACTGGCTAGAGATGATAAGAGTCTAGATTAAGTGGTGTTGGAGAACACAGGATGGATTTGAGAATTATTAAAAATTGACATGTGTGGGACATGTGACACATGTTGTGTTTAACTCTTGATTTTGGCTCAGGTCATGGTCTCGGGGTTGTGAGGTTGAGCCCTGCTTTGGGCTCTGTGCTGGGTGTGGAGCTTGCTTGGGATTCTCTCTCTCCCTCTCCCTCTGTCCACCCTCCCCGCCCCCCCAAAAAATTGACATGTGCATTATATTCTATGAGTTGGGAAAATCTAAAGGGAACTAGAAAAGTAGACAGCAAGGATGTAGACAGAGTACCCAGCTGGGTAGGAGACATTGTATTCTTTCTTTCATTAATAGGAGAAGGCGGAAGAGGATGGTTAGAGGCACATGCTCACCATTGCCAGGGATCTAATGGCTGAGCTGGGCTGCCTCCTGTTCTCCAGATGGGGCTGGAGTATTTGGGCAACTCAAGATGAGTCCAGAGCAGTAACTCGGGCAGCACACAGGGATAATGTACCAAATATCAGGAAGCTCTCATGAGTGCAGGAGAGACATGATAATAAACCACAAATAGAGCTAAAAACAGTACTAGGCTTGAAACAGAGGAAGAGCTAATGTCTAAGGGACTGGAAGGAGATTTGAATTATGTTTGGATTTGAATCTCTGGGTTCTGCCCTTTCTAAGTGCTAAAAGAAGGTCAGGCCCTACTAGGGACTTAGCTAAGTTTTGTTAATTTTACAAGTTCAGAAGTATCTTTTAAGCATTTGGTATTTTAGCATTTGATAGTTGGGACATTTTGAAACGTTAACATATAGTCATTTTGCTTAAGGCTGCATATCTGCTTTATAATTTTGTTTTTGGAGTACTTAATGTATATTCTCATTTAATCATATATTCTTTGCAAGATTAATTGTAGCATTTAAAAAATGCTGCCTTTCACAGTAAAATGATTAGTTTTTAATTTGTTTTACTAAGTTGAATATTCTTACCTTACATAATTTTACTTAAAGACTCTTTGATAATAAAGAACAAAGTTCTGCCTAGAATATTATGACATATATTTTCTTGTCACTGAAGTGTTCCTTGCATTGACTGACCAGTAGCAAGTATAGGTTAAATATAAATGTACTTTGATTTTAAGGTGTGGTTGATACTTAGGCGTCAGCCTACAATACCCTTTTACTTTTTATTAATCATATTTTATAAAATTATAATTATTTGTGTTGTTGAAGTAAACAATACTTGGGGATTGTGCATAGTGTTACTGGCATTTTCAGTTCTTTATCAGCAACACTTAGATATTATGTCTCCGTTGCTATAGAATTAGAGTAAGACTTTTTCTATATACTGCTATGTCCAAGGGGAAGAAACAAAATACCTTCTAGTAAAACTGCAGTCATACATATTTAGATTTTTCAGTAACTTTCATTTCTTCACTCACTAGCTTTCATTGAATGTTTTTTCCTACATATTATGATACTCTTTAGGAATTGAAGAAAACCCCAAATATATTATGGTCCTTGTTCTCAAGGAGCTCCCAGTCTAGTAGAGAAAGTAGAACACATGTAGATATGATTTTAAAAATAAAATAGGGTGACAGTTGCTATACCCAGAGATGTATGGGAGCATACAGGAGGAGCACTTAATCCAGGCAGGTGTCACATGAACATGCTGATTCTGTAGTGAGCCTTATTGCTATTTATTACATGAGAAGCAAAAATATAAAACCTAAGAGCTGTCATCTAGCAGCCTGATATAGATCAGGCCATAGGACTTAGTACATTCCAGAGAGCAGAGGTATAGATACTGTATGTCATGGGAAATTGCAAATTGCAAGAAGCCTGTTGTTATAGCCCTCACTTCTTGTCGTGCTCTCTTTGTGGAGCTATTGTGTATGCTTCTTGTCTCCCTGATGGAGACACCACTCTTGGTAATGGAAAAGCTGGTTGGGGGGAAATACATATGAGATGGATCGAAAAGAATTAGAATTAGTTAGCATGAATAAGGTAAGTGTAGTATTGACTGCCTAACATTTTTTTTAAACTTGGAAATAATTTCATACTCAGAGGAAAGTTGCAAGAATGAAAATAGTACAAAGAATATTCACATAGTCTTAATCCAAATTCACCTACTGTCAAAATTTTATGCTGTTTATCATTTCCTCTCTTCCGTATACACATATGTACATATGCATGTACATATATGTCTGTATACATATATATGGTCTTTTGTACACACATGCATGCACACACACACACCCCCCAAGCATTTGAGAGTAAGTTGCATATATTATGACACTTAACTTCTAAATACATCCACATGTATTTCCTAAGAATAGGGATGAAAAAAAATCTAACCACTATGCAGTTATGGGTTTGCTAAATTTAACACTGATACAATAATCTACCATTTGTATTCCAATTTTTTTTAAAATTTTCACTGACCAAGTCTCCTTTATAGCATTTCTCCCCTTAAACAGACTGGCTGTTATTTTATTTTATTTTTATTTTTTATTTATTTTTTTAAAAGATTTTATTTATTTATTCGACAGAGAGAGAGCAGTGAGAGAGGGAACGCAAGGAGGGGGAGTGGGAGAGGGAGAAGCAGGCTTCCTGCTGAGCAGGGAGCCCGACATGGGGCTCGATCCCAGAACCCTGGGATCATGACCTGAGCGGAAAGCAGACGCTTAACGACTGAGCCACCCAGGCGCCCCCAGACTGGATTTTAAAGAGCAGAAAGTGAAGAATGAGATTTTTTGATAGATAGTTTTTATTAAGGGTCTAAAGAAGCTCATAGAAACTTAAAGTTGGATTCCCCTTTTACTCCAAATCTGTCTCTCCCCCATTCTTTCCATTTCAGAAAATGGCAGCACCATTTGATTAGTTGTTCAGGCACTCAGAAACCTGAGTGTCATCCTTGATTTCTCTCTCCCTTTTTCCTCATCCAATGCATTTAATCTATCAACCAAGTGCTATAGCTTCTGTTTACCCCTGCCTGCATCTTCAACTCTTTTACTCCTTTCCATCCATCCACTTCAACCTGCCCAGACCATCATCATTTCTCATCTGGGCTCCTTCCTACCTAGCTTTTTTTTTTTTTTAAAGATTTTATTTATTTAAGAGAGACAGAGACAGAGATAGCGAGAGAGAGCACAGGTGGGGAGGAGAGGGAGAAGCAGGCTCCCAGCTGAGCAGGGAGCCCGACATGGGGCTCGATCCCAGGACCCTGGGATCATCCCTGAGCCGAAGGCAGACGCTTAATTGAGCCACCGAGGCGTCCCCCTACATAGCTTTTTAACTAATTTTCCTGCTTCTGTGTTTTCTCCCTTCCAATTCATTTGCCACAAAGCAGCCAGAATGATTTTTTAGAACTGAAAATCAGATCGTGTCACTCTCCTCATAACCTTCAATGGCTTTCCATTGGGCTAGAGCACTAGAGTCTACCTAGCTCTTCTTTCTTTAGGTTATAACTTCACATCTTTTTCCTCTGAGATGCCTTCCTTGATGCCCATTTTTCTCCTGTAGCATTTTGTTGTTTTCCTTCAACAGGACTTATGATTTGTAGTTACTTTTTTGCCTGTTTTTTTTTTTTTCCTTTTTCTTTCTCTTTTTCTCTGTCTCCTACACTAGACTGTAATTGCAAAAACCATAGAGACCATGTCTGTTTTGTCAACTTTTGTATATTTAGCAGCTAGCACATTGCTGGGATCATGGCAGGAGATTAAATATTTGAATATGCTTAGTGAAAGGAAACATGAGAGGTTATCTGGTCCTACTGCCCATCCAGTGTAAGAGTCGGAATTTCTCTGGCAAGTGATTATTCAGCTTGTTTTTGAACATTTTCAGATGTACAGCTTAGTGTTTTATGTGGTAGTGCATAACCTTGTTGAATAATTCTGATAGTTTAAAAGGTTTTCTTTACTTTGAGCTGAAAACTGCCTTTCTGTTATTTTTATCCATTGATCCTAGTTCTGTCCCTCTCTGACATCTTAAACTATTTGATAGTAACAATCATATATTCTATTGGTTAGGCTAAAACATTTGTAAATGCTTTACATTATGTAACATGGTTCTTCACTCTTATCCCCTCTGTATATATCCATTTTGTCAGGCTGACTCTAGAAGTGGTATATTGAAGAATAAAGATGTTCTTAATCTTTGGTTTAGTAATTTGTGGTTAAATGATTTAAGCATATTATCTTAATGTAATATAGCGATTGAAATAATAATTGTAAGTATAGTAATATGGGAAATACTTTAAAATAATTTAAAAAGTAAAATGTTAAATCGTATCTAGTTATTATAGCCAGCTGACTAGTTTATAGTTTAATAAGGGGAAAATGTAATGCTAAGAACTATTAGTGTCATTCCAGCTAGAGGTAAGTGAGCCTTCAATAGTCGGCATTAACTCTTCTGATTTAGATAGTGTGTTTCTTCTAGTGTAGTCTAAGATTGCTTGTTTTGTGGCCTTATCACACTGTTAACCCCTTTGACCTCATCAGCTAAAATTACTAAAGTTAAACTAAAGAGCAAAATTTGTTTCCTTGAGATTAAAAAACATTTGAATTTTTCATGGTGGCATCAAATTGGGTTAGAGACTTGAGATACACTGAATGACCAGGGGATTATTTAGGGCATTTTTTTTGCTGTCTAAATTATTTGTTGAAGGTACTGCTCGTATATTATTTGAATATTCTGTACCAATACTGTAATTCCTGTTGTCCTGAAATAGGTTAATATTTTAATATTATTTTTAATCAAAACTAATAAGTAGTAATTATAACTAGAGTTTAGACAGTTATTTCTGAGAAAAAGCTTACTTAATATGCTAAAACTAGCATATTTAAGAGCAAACTTAAAAATAAATCCAGGGTGCCTGGGTGGCTCAGTTGGTTGGGCGACTGCCTTCAGCTCAGGTCATGATCCTGGAGTCCCGGGATCGAGTCCCGCATCGGGCTCCCTGCTCAGTGGGGAGTCTGCTTCTCCCTCTCCCGCTCCCCCCTCTCGTGCTCACTCTCTCTCTCAAATAAATAAATAAAATCTTTAAAAAAAAAAAAAAAAATCCATACCTTGATTTTACAGAAAAATGTCTTTAGAATTGAATTATTTAATAATGTCCAAACTTGGAAAGCTTTTTTTCTCATAAAGGCATTATTTTATATTTGTCAACCAAAAATAGTAGAAAATGATACCATTGGATATTAGTAATTAAATGTAGAAAATAAAATTGAAATTATTCTTTTAATTGATATGTGAAGAAAATCAAGTTTTATTAGAGGAGCATTAAGGAGATAGGTGGACACTTGGAAAGAATGGGAGCAGGGTTTCTTATTATTCTTTGTATCTAGTAATTTGCTTAAGTGGTTGTTGAGTGAATTCAGAAAGAATTGGTGGGCCCATCCGGTGTCAGAAAGGCTGGCTTTGTGGTCAGCAAACTCTGAATGGCAATTCTCTTAACTTTTCTGGACTCAATTTCCTGTATGAGCTGTAATTTCCCAGTTCTAAAATTCTGGTTTATTGAACTACACTGTATGACAGGGTTGCATTTTCAAAGGTATAGAGGTTAATAGCACTTTTATTTATTACATCTAATTTCACTTCAAAATATTTTTCTTGCTAAGAAGTTATTTTTATCTGGTTTATTTTTTTAATGTCCATTTTATATTTTTCATATGGAGAGAGTAATAAGTTTGTGTGTGTGGAAAGTTTTCAGTTTTCTGAAAGGTATAAGAGGAGACTCCATTTCTGGTTCTCATGAGCTAGGACATTCCAGCCAACCTTCCTTCTAATAATAAATAAGCATGCTGGACAAAATATTTTATTTATTTATTCATTATTTTATTTTTTAAGTTTTTATTTGAATTCCAGTTAGTTAACATACAGTGTGATATTATTTTCAGGTGTGCAATATATGATTCAGCAATTCCATACATCATTCAGTGCTCATCAGGACAAGTGCCCTCCGTAATCCTCATCACCTATTTAACCCATCCCCTTACTCCCCTCCTCTCTAGTAACCATCAGTTTGTTTTCTATAATTTAGAGTCTTTCTTATTTTTTCCCCTTTGCTTGTTTGTTTTGTTTCTTGAATTCTGTATATGAGTGGAAATAATACGTTATTTGTCTTTCTCTGACTGACTTATTTCACTTAGCATCATACTCTAGCTCCATCCATGTCAATGCAAATGGCAAGATTTCATTTTTTATGGCTGAATAATATTCCATTGTAGATATATGTTACATCTTCTGTTTTTTTACTTTTTAAGATTTTATTTATTTATTTTAGAGAGAGAGCAAATGCAAATGGAGGGAGGGAGAGGGACAAGCAGACTCCATGCTTAGCACAGAGCCCGACGCGGGGCTTGATCCCAGGACCCTGAGACCATGACCTCAGCTGAAACCAAGAGTTGGACATTCAGCCTACCGAGCCACCCAGTGCCCGTATGTGCTACATCTTCTTTATCCACTCATCTATTCATGGACACTTGGGCTGCTTCCATATCTTGCCTATTATAAATAATGCTGCTATAAACATAGGGATGCATGTATCCCTTTGAATTAGTGTTCTTGTATTCTTTGGGTAAATACCCCATAGTGTGATTATTGGATTATAAGGTGGTTCTGTTTTTAACTTTTTGAGAAACCTCCATACTGTTTTCCACAGTGGCTGCCCCAGTTTGCATTCCCACCAACAGTCCATGAGTGTTCCCTTTTCTTCACATCCTCACCAACACCTGTTGTTCTTGTGTTGTTGATTTTAGCCATTCTGACAGGTGTGATTTATCTATTTTTCAAGTTTTATCTATCTCCCACAGGCACATTTTGTGATTCATAACTGGAACGAAAATAAATAAGAGGTTTTTTTCCTCTGAAATAATAACTAGTCAAGAATTTGAAAAGACAGAAGGAGAGAAGGATAAATATTTTGCTTTTATGTTTGTGTATAAGACTGTGCTTTCCATTATAGTAGCCACTAGCTGTGTACATAGAGCTATTTAAATTTAAATGAGTTAAAATTAAATAAAAAGTAAAAATTCAGTTCCTTAGTCACCCTAGCCACATTCTTAAGTGCTCGATAGCCTCGTGTGGCTAGTGTCTACAGTATTGGTTAGGGCAGATATAGAACATTTCCATTATCACAGAAAGTTCTATAGATAGTGCCATAATAAATTGTATGGGATAGGATTACTCATGAGAGTGAAGACAGACAAAATGGTGACTTGTGTGCATAATCCTTTTAAGGCAAAAGAGACTCAATCTTGAAGGTAGAATGAGGGAGAGGAGGTTTATGAGCAGGGCCCCAAAACATACATACATTTCTTTGCACCGGCCAGAAGGTGGCAGTGTCCACTCAGATCAGCTCGTTATGGGACAGTCACTGGGGAAAGAGGAAGTATGAGGGGAGCAGTCCTCTGAGTGGTGGCCAATGAAGATTTCTGTATATGCAAAAGTTTGTTGATAAGGTCTTTACATTTTAAGGAATACCTATGCAGAAAAAAATTTCTTAGACATTACATAAAAATTTTTTATCCTTGTGTATTTTAAATCTTATGATGTTCAGAACATATTACATGCTGCACATGTATATACACACATAACAAACTAAAGTGTCGTGAAATGCTGTGTATGCATGATGCCTTCTGATATTTTTTATTTTTTATTCTGTTGTATGTGTAGCAAGGATATTGATTTATTACTAAATAGGAAAAGTCTGCTTTAGGATATTACTACAATAAATCTAATTTCCAAAATATAAAATGACTGAAATGTTGCAAAATTAATTTTGAAAATCCACATGAACATTATAGAAACTGCTGAAGCTATAACCATCTTAGGTTCTGTATTGGTTTTCCTTATATGAGACACTTACAAAAGCAAAAATGTTTACATGAAATAATTTTATTGTACTGTTTCAGGTTTTAAGAAACATTGCAAGCAAGTTTCTTACTCTGAGTCCACTGAACATGACATACCTTGGTTTTTTGATCTGATAATAAGACCAGTACCAGGGGCACCTAGGTGGCTCAGTCGGTTGAGTCTGTGCCTTCAGCTCAGGTCGTGATCTCCGGGTCCTGGGATTGAGCCCAGCTTTGTGGGCTCCCTGCTCAGCAGGGAGTCTGCATCTCCCTCTCCCTCTGCCCCTCCCCCCACTCATGCTGGTGTACTCTCTCTCTCTCCCTCTCAAAAAAAAAAAAAAAAGACCAATACCACACACAAATGGAATCACTCCACATGAAGAAACTGAGTCTGTCACCACTTAATAATCCTTAATCTACTTTAATCTTTCATTGACAGCTTGATTATAGAATTCAGATAAAGCCTTTTGAGGCAATCCAGAACTTCTGTTCTCCTTTGCTGGTGTTTTCCCTCACGGTGGCTCATTCCAGTATTATTTTGTAATTCACCCCAAATAAGATAATTCTTTTTCACCTTCAGAAAGTTTTGATTTTGATTTCTCAGTTACATCAGAGTTTCTATTTGATGTTTTTTCTCTTTCAAACAATAAATACCTTCGTGTGTGTGTATACTTGTCTAACATCTTTTTGCCTTCTATTTGTTCTTTAATGAGAAGTTTTAGATTTCCCTGAACTTCACCTGTTTCCTCTTTACAAAAATATCAGTCTTCCTTCATCTGTCTTGTCTCACTGAAAATTTTCCAGTTGTCATTTTATAGCTACTATTTTCCTTATTTGTTCCTTAACTTCCTTAAAATGATGGAGCTGACTAATTTCCAATTCAGTGTCTCTCCTTTTGCTTAAGATTTCTTTCTCAAACTGCTTTTTAAAACTTCTCTGCATCATCTGGATTAGCCACGTCTGTTTCTAGTGCTCTTTTGTCATCTTCCTGTTTATTTATTATTATTTTTAATTATTTTTATTTTAATGCCAGTATAGGTAACACACAGTGTTATATTAGTTTCAGATGTACAATATAGTGATTCAGCAATTCTATACATTACTCAGTGCTCATCAAGATGAGTGTGCTCTTAATCTCCTTCACTTACTTCAGCCATTCCTCCTCCTCTGATCTCCCCGCTGGTAACCATCAGTTTGTTCTCTATAGTTGAAAGTCTGTTTTTTGGTTTGTCTCTCCCTTTTTTTCCTTTGTTCATTTGTTTTCTTAAATTCCACATATGAGTGAAGTCATATGGTATTTGTCTTTCTCTCACTGACTTATTTTGCTTAGCATTATACTCTCTAGCTCCTTCCGTGTTGTGGCAAATGGCAAGATTTTATTCTTTTTTTATGGTTGAATAATATTCCTCTGTGTGTGTGTGTGTGTGTGTGTGTGTGTGATGTATACACACACCATATCTTCTTTATCCATTCATCTATTGATGGCACTTGGGCTGCTTCCATAATTTGGCTATTGTAAATAATACTGCAATAAACATAGGGGTGCATATATCCTTTTGAATTAGTGTTTTTGTATTCTTTGGGGTTATCTTCCTATCTAGAGCATTGCTTTTCATTTTCCTCTGCTGATTTCTTAGCCACCTCTAATTTCTTTATGGTGAGAAGTATCTTCTTTGGCTTAATGTAGAAGAGACTTTAATTCTTTTTTTGTTTGTAGTATTCTTCTGATTTATATTTCATATTTCATTTTCTTAGCTTTAGCTATGTTTGCAAAAAGAGTTATTTTAGATACATGGGGTGCCTGGCTGGCTCATTTGGAAGAGCATGTGACTCTTGATCTCGAGGTCGTGAGTTCAAGCCCCATGTTGGGTGTAGAGATTACTAAAAAAAATAAACTTTAAAAAAAAGTTATTTTAAGATACAGTTCCTACCCATGTTACAGTTCACGGTTAAAAAGTGAATTTTTTCGTACTATGATATTCTTGAAAAAAATTGCAGTTTGTGTATTGTTTGTTTTCAATTCTTTAAAGGCTCTGGTAACTGGTTCTTTTTTTCATTCTTTTAATTTTGCATACTTGTGTTCGGTGGCTTTTTTTTTTTTTTCTTATTAGAGTTAAATTGAACGTCTTCAGCTTTCTGTTCTCAACTCCCCACCCTTTTCCTCATATTCTTCTAGAAGTTTCCCTGAAGTGTTGATTTCTTTAAAAAAAAAGTTATTTTTTGTTTCTTTACAGTTACTTTAGTTACTTTGAATAACCCTTAAACATTTTCTCTTATCTATTCTACAAAACTTTTATACTCGTAAAAGAAGAGAGATTTTCTGATTTGTGCTCCATGAATAAGTTCTTGAATACTTCTCCACTGTTAAATTTGCTTCCTTCCCCACCCATTACAGAACTAAACACATCCATTACTTAATGCTTTTCCTGCAGTTTGCCACCTCCAGGATCTCAGCCACTTCGTCCAGCACTAGAAAAGGTACTGGGAAAAAAACTGGGGGGGGGGAGGCCCATTTTATTTTAGTCTTTTCATTTACAACAAAACTTGCTTGTCATAAACTAATAAATTTATGTCATGATCAGCAGTTTGTAAAACACAGGTATATTGAGTGTTAGCTTAAGAAAATGAATTGGAGAGAGGCTGTATAAGGTAATGGTTAAATTTGAATCCTAGCCCCACTACTACTAACTGTTTCACCTTGGGAAAGCTACTTAACCCTTCTCTGTTTAGTTTCTTTGTTTGTAAAATAAAGATCGTATTTACTTCTTAAAATAGTTGTCAAGATTAAATAGGTTAATATATGTGAAATCCTTAGAACCTTGCCTAACACACAGTAAGAGCTATGAAAGTATTAGATGCTCCTGCTGTTGCTCCCACTCCCACCACTACTACTACCATTCCACTCCACGCTGAGTGCCACTGACGAGTTTAGTGGTCTTGGTCCCGAATAGCCATATGAACTTGGACAAGTTACATGATGTCTGCAAACCTCAGTTTCTTCAACTTTGAAATGAGAATATATGTACTTCTAATGTGTTGTCATGAGGTTAAGATATGATAATTCTTATAAACTGCTTAACACAGTACCAAGCACATACTGTTCTTGATAAAAATTAGCTGTTACCATTAAGGCCCCTCACAATCACGTTGTCTTCTCTTGTCTTCAGCAGGGACAATTAGGTCTGTCCACCCTCCTGGTCCCATAGGAAGAAGAGTTTCTTGTTCAAGTCATGGGGACACTGCAGAGCCTATCTTCCACTGATTTTCCTGTCTCTTGGGATTTTGGCCTGAGCTAGCCCTAGAACATCATTCATTTGTATGCACTGTTGTCTTTTATGTCAGACTCTGTGCTAGATGCTGAGAATTTTAAAAATGAGTCTTTTAATTAAACTACTGATTATAGGTTATAGGCATTTTTGTTATACTTACATTTTTTAAGTTATTTGTATTGAGCACTTTTCCTGTGTGCTCATAACATTCAGTAAGACCTGGTCCCTACTTTCTCTACCACCATTCAGCTGCAAGTACAATTCCCATACCTACAGGTTCAGCCAGTCCTCACTAAGGTGGGCTGATGGGACCTACAATCAGTGTGGCTACTGTACTTGCAGTGTTCAATGTTACTGGGGCTAGAGCCCTGAACAGTATGCCTTTTAAGCTGCCACCTTCTTTGCAGCTCAGGTATAAATCAGGACCTCTGCCTTGTCTTCTTGTCTAACATTCCAAGTCTTATAATGGGGCTGATGTCCACCTAGATCTTGTATCCTATGCGAGTTTGCTCTACCTATTGTTCCCACCATTTAAAAAAATTTTTTTACCTTTCTCTTTTAGCTCTTTCCCTGCATGTTAGAAACAGAAACGAGAGCACACAATTAGAAAAAAAACAAAACTATTGTCTTTTTCTTGTCTTTAAAAGAATGGGTTATGTTTCCTGACTTCATTTCTTTATCTTTTTTTACTCTTGCCCTCATTGTAGTCATTTGTCTGTGCCTCATCTTGCATCCTGAAACTACCGAGTCAAATCATTCTTTTTAGATTTTATATTTTCTTTCCTTATCTGTGGAATTTGACACTATTGTCACTACCATTTAAAAATTCTCTTCCAGGGGCGCCTGGGTGGCTCAGTTGTTAAGCGTCTGCCTTCGGCTCAGCTCGTGATCCCAGGGTCGTGGGATCGAGTCCTGCGTTGGGCTCCCTGCTCCACCGGAAGCCTGCTTCTCCCTCTCCCTCTCCCCCTGCTTGTGTTCCCTCTCTCGCTGTGTCTCTCTCTGTCAAATAAATAAATAAAATCTTAAAAAAAAAAATTATCTTCCAGTTCTTTGCTTTCCTTTTGGGTTATACATTCTCAGCCTTCTCTGTTGCTTTTTTTTTTTTTCCTTCTGTTCGTTCCTTAAATGTTAGTGATCCTCTGGACAGTGCCCTTAGCCTTTTTATCCTTGTTCTACATCTTCCCTAGGTGGCCTCAACTGTTTCCGGTGGAACATTTGACCATTATCTCTGTGCTGACAATTCCCAAATCATCACCTCCATTGAGACGTTGTCCTTGCATTTTAGACTCCTTTACATGACTAGTAAACATCCCCACCTGTGCCCTCTGTCGGTACCTCAAAGTCAGGTTGACATGCTAAGTTCATGATCTCTTTTTCCAGACATAATGCTTGCCCACTGTCAGATCAGACAGCCTGAAATTTTGAACCCTGTTTCCTCTTTCATCTTCTACATTTAATCACTTACTCAATTACTCATCCATTTATAACAATTAAATATTGTGCTTTCATTTTATGCCCACTATTGTGATAAAGTTCTTAAGATTCAATATTGTTAATATCTTTTGTGTTTGTATCTTTTCTCTAACCTTTTTGTTACAGTCCTTGCCATCTTTCTCATGTTATAACCTGACCTATCTCCCTTTCTTCCTCTAGTCCATCCTCCATACCAAAATCATTTCAAAATTTCAAACATTTCAAAATTGAGGTCCGATCACTGTTTTTCTGACTTAAAACCCTCGATTTCCTAACTCCCATAGTAAAGTCCACATTTCTTAGTATGGCACATAAGGCTTTCTGTGGGCTTGTTCTCTCTCCAATGTTCTCTTTTCCTGCTGCATTTCTTTGAACCCTGTTCTCTACTCTTGTTTAATAATAGTTAATGACTGTTTCTTGAATGTGCCATGCTGGTTCTGTGCTTTTGTTTATGCTCTTAGGCTGTATTACTTTTCACATTCAATGTCTTTATTATTATTTGCTATTTATCATTTGAGACAGCTTAAACATTGCCTCCTCTATGAAGCTTTTTATGATATCCCCTTCTCCCACTTAAGGAATTTTTTTGTGTTTTGTGTGTACCCCCATGTACTACTCTGTACACTCTCCTATAGCCATTATAGAGCTTCATTGCCCTTTTCTTGTCTATATGTCTTTTTCTCTGTATGGAATATCTTGTATCTGCACCCTCAGACACAGAGCCTGACTTGTAATAGGCTTTCAATAAATGTTTGAAGACTGAATGAATACAAGTTACTACCATAATGAGACATTCTTTCCTTAGATGGGAATTCCTTTACTAGATCTTAAGCTTCTCTTAGCAGGTACTTTATCTTACTTTGTCTATTTTTCAGGATCTTGTCTCGTAGTTGCTTAATAAAAAAGTATTGTAATCAGAGGTATAGGTATGCAGTGGCTTAAGCAGGGTTTTCCTGCAGAGGAGGAAGTTGAATTGTGTTGGTCTTAAGCACAGTAAGATTGTTCTTATATTTAATGGTCCTTATGTTTTATCCATACATCTTGATCAATTTATAGATGGAAACATTGCACCTAACTTTAATCACTTTGATATTTGCCAAATCAAGAAGATTCTCAGGGCAGATACTCTAGGGATTGATTAAATGCTGTTAACTAGGTTGAGGATTTTTACTTTTTAAAACTGTTAAAGTGTGGGTGTCCTAGTTACTGTTAAAAGTTGTGGGGTAATTATCTAAAATACTTTGTAACTAGGGATACCTGGGTGGCTCAGTCGGTGAAGCATCCAAGTCTTGGTTTCAGCTCAGGTCATGATCTCAAGGTTGTGAGATCAATCCCCACGTAAGGCTCAGCTCAGACTCTGCTTTGGATTCTCTCTCCCTCTCCCTCTGCCCCTCTTGCTCATGCTGTCTCTCAAATAAATTAATCTTTAAAAAATAAAATAAAAAAAACACTTTGTAACTAAATCACACAAGGAGTCAGCAGGTAAAAAGCACAATCCGACTGAGACTGATTGTGTCATGTCCAATTTCTTTTGTAATTTAGTTTTTTAAGTGATGTTTTATACGAAAAATTGTAGGTTTCTTCTTGAAAAAGACTTAAAAAGTTAGGCATCATGGATATGGGTAGGAATTGAGATTCCAAATTGGAATCAATTATTAAGCCAGAAAGAAGCTATCAGGAAAGAGATTGGTTTGTTAATGGGGTTTCATAACCTAGGGTGGTTTGTGGAGGGGTGAGAAAAAAACCAATATCATGAATTTGGGTACCTTTTTTGCCCAGGAAAAGAGGAGCTTATAAACAGAAGCTATAAGCCAGTTCTGTAGGACCTCAGATATTAGTTGAAATATACTGCTTATTTTCTGTCAAGCTGTCTTACGCTTTTTATACAAAAATGTTAATGTTATAGATTTGAAGTAAAACTAACAATTCTCAGCAAGACACTGTTAAGGGATATGCTATTCATTTATAAACAACCTACATTTATAAAACACCACTTTTGTGCCAGGCTATGTCCTAGGGCTAGAGTGAAGAAACAGATGAGTGAAAGGCATGGTCTGGTTTCTAAAAGAACTTGGCCTCCAGTGGAGGGAGCATAAACCTAAAGTGGTCTGAGGAGCATCTTGGTTTGTTGACAGAATAGAAGCCTACAACTTTAGCCTGCTGAACTGTGCCCTGCAAAGGTTGCTTGATACTATGAAGAATGTGTGAAGGGTAAGGGGTTGTGCATTCCAGGCAGAAGAAACTATGTTTAAACATATGTTAGTGGGAGACCTTGCTATGTTGTGGGAGCTCTGAGTCCCAAAACTCAACAAATCAACCATGAGCCTTTATAAGCAATTAGTGGAATAATCCTGGCCTGATGACTACCTACACTATCCATAGAAACCTTGAAAATGCCCTCATCCCCCCTTACCCTCCCATTGGACTTGGTTCCCATTGTGTGTCCTGATACCATCTTTTATAACACTAATTATATTTTTATGCATGTTTTACTGTCTTCACATGCATTTTCAGTCTTTGCTCTGTGAATGCAAGGTTTATGTCTGTTTTAGTCACAGCTATTTCCCCAGAACCTTGTCCAGTGATTGGGTTATAATGCGTGCTCAGTAAATATTAGGTCAACAAATAAAGGGTATTAAAGATAACATTGTAATAGTGTTATGGAAAGCATGTAGTAATAGTTTTGTTGGAGAAGGGGGTGTGATTTAATGCATATTTTTAGCTATGGGTTCTTTTCCTTTTAATTTCAGGCCAGATTTCTTTCCTTACCTGCTGGCTGTAGTTTAGCTATTTAGACTTCATAGAGAACACACATGTATCTTCAGTTGTTTATCTTGATTTCCTCTACCTCTAGTGATTCAGAAGACACGTGTAACAACAAAGGACATCTTGTTTGAAGTTAGGTTCTAGTTAGCGTGGAGGTTAAAAATCTTGTAATGTCACAATTGCCCTTGAAAAGTCAGATGGTGACCTAAGGTCAACCTAGTTCTTTTCTGAAGCTTTGCCTGAGCATTAGTTCAAGTAGTTGGCTTATGCAAGAAAAATCTATCTTCAGATAGTATCACATTCCTGGTAACATGCTCATGCAGATGGGCATGTACAAACGGAGACTTACTGAAGGAAAAAGAGATTCCTATCTTCCCTCATATGTTCACTTTGCTTCGTTCACATGTATAAAAGCTTATGAGTTGAAAGTGAGTAGAGGAGCCTTTGTATGTAGGATCTATGAACCTTCAGCATTTATTCTTTTCCTCGTGGTCCCAGGACCCTTGATTGGCTTTGTGAAGTTTGCTCCTCAAAAGAATTCCTATAACCTCCTCCCACTATTACTGTTTCAAATGATGGGAACATCTAACTCTCAGCTATAGGTAGACCTTTTTTTTTTTTTTTAAGCTTTATTTCTAAAGGATTAGTTAATTCAGTCATTACTAATACTAATGTATATAATTCAAGAATTAACCAGAAACTTGATTTATCTGCTTTATGGTCACTTGCAACTCTGAAGGAACTAGAAAACATGAATGACCATTCTTTTAAAATTCTGTAAGAATGGAGGGCTGCAATCCAGCTATTCTTTTAGCTAGAAATCTCTAATCAGTGAAATCTCTATTTCCGTTTTTCAGTGAAGTAACTGAATTGTGATAACTCTGAGAGAGATCCTGTGGTATTGAGGTGCTTCCTGAATCATCAGAGAAAGCTTACATTAGGTGTTACTATAGCTCTTGCACCAAGTGTATACTATTCAATTCTGTATATTAGTATTTGGTTATCAGAACAATTTGTTACCTAATTTACCAGGTTGGTTTATTATTTAAATATTTGTTGTTCAGTTATATTTGAGATTAATATTAAAATATGAGCTTTATGGTATACTGTCTTAAATACCTTTTTTTTTTTTTTTTTAAGGATTTTATTTATGTATTTGAGAGAGAGAATGAGATAGAGCATGAGAGTGTGGAGGGTCAGAGGGAGAAGCAGACTCCCTGCTGAGCAGGGAGCCCGATGTGGGACTCGATCCCGGGACTCCAGGATCATGACCTGAGCCGAAGGCAGTCACTTAACCAACTGAGCCACCCAGGCGCCCCCTGTCTTAAATACTTTTTAAAATACTGTTTTTAAAGCTTAAATATAGGAAAGAAGCTGGGAGTGTTATAGGAAGTTCTGTGCCATGCTGATAATGAAACTGAAAATGGATACACTGCATTGTGACCTAGACATTTTGGTGAAAACATTTTGTTTTACTTAAAAAATAACGAACCATGGGAGACTATGGACTCTGAGAAACAAACTGAGGGTTCTAGAGGGGCGGGGGGTGAGGGGATGGGTTAGCCTGGTGATGGGTATTAAAGAGGGCATGTTCTGCACAGAGCACTGGGTGTTATACGCAAACAATGAATCATGGAACACTACATCAAAAACTAATGATGTAATGTATGGTGATTAACATAACACAATAAAAAAAAGCCAGAAAAAAATGAATTATTAAGTATCTCACTTTTGTGAACCACAAAGTAATGTGTGACACAGCCACTTCTGCATCATTTCTGAGCTTTGGAGTAGGGTAGCACTTTGGTGTGGTAAGGGTCAAGGATGCCTGTTGTTCTTTTTACTTGGTAGTGTTTTCAGGAAATATCCCTTTGCAAATGTTAAAACAACAGGTCCAGACTGGCTTCATCAGATTAGATTGTTATGTTAATCTAAAAACAGCACAGCCTAGGAGAAAAGCCCTGATTAGGTACTCTTATTTATCCATCATTTACATATTAAAAAATGAGATTTAATGAGAGACCAAGTATTTTGTCCTATGCCACACTCCTAGGAAGTGATCTGAGTGTAAGATTCTAATCTGGGCAACTCCACAGCCCTCTTAACCATTACCCTTTACCACTTTACAAGATAGTTTTTCTCTTGATGGGACCTCTCAAGCCTTTAGGCTTATGGTACTGCTAAATCAAGAGGCCTTTGTGGGAGAAGTTAAATGTAGAGATCCAGACATTGAGAGTTCTCTGAATGGAAGTACAAACTGAGACTTATCGAGGGAAAAAGAGAAGTACTCCTGAGTTGGTTGAGGGGAAGGGAAGAAAGAAAGAGAGGTGGGAGGGGGTTGGAGAGAGAATGAATCCTAAGAGGAGGAGGGGGAACATGTAGAATGTGTTGTATTTTATTACACCTCTTTTCCTCTTATGGAAACATCCTTATTTGAGGTTTACTTTTTTAAAATTTTACTTCTTATTTATTTTTTAAAGATTTTATTTATTTGAGAGAGAGAGCACACATATGGGGATGGGAGGAGCATCAGGGAAGGAGAAGGAGGAAGGAAAGAATCTCAAGCAGTCTGCTGAGTGCAGAGCTGGACCTGGCGCTTGATCTCAGGACCCTGAGGTCATGACCTGATCCAAAACCCAGAGTCGGAGGCTTAACCAACTGAGGCACCCAGGTGCACTTCACTTTTTTAAAGAAAAAATTATATATAGAGTATCAAACATAATTCTCCACAGTATGGTGAATCCCCCCACCCCTCCAGTGTCATCACTCAGCTTTTAGCAGTTATCAGTATTGTTTTATGTATAACACTTTTTTTTTAAGGTATGAGCATTATACTCTTAACACTCCCAACAACAAAAATAATAAAATCCATAATATGATCCAGTGCCCATTTCATGCTCAATTTTCCTGAATTGTCTCAAAAACAATTATTTATTACTGGGGGTTGAATCAGTTATGATCCACACAACGTCCACACATTGCATTTGGTTAATATATCTCTTAAACTTGTAACATTTTCTTCCTATTTATTTGCTGAGGAAAGAAACTTAATCCTTCCTCTTATAGTATTTTCATATTCTAGTTTTGGCTGATGATGTCCTAATGTTTAACATGTTTTTCTATTCCTTGTCCTTCCTGTAAACTGGTAGATCTAGAGGCTTGAATAGATTCAAGTTGAGTTTGTTTTGGCAAGAATATTTCATAGATGGTACTGTGTAGGTCCTCTTGTCTAAGACAACAGGACATTAAGATTGATTCAGAATCGGGTTCTTTTCCCTTAATGGATTTAACAGTCATTAGTGATTGCTACCTGGATATATTAATTCATTAGAGATTGCTTGCTAACCAAACAAGTATATCTGGTTGTCTTTATTTTGTGATTCCATCATTTTTTCTGCATTTGTTATGATTCTTCTGTAGGGAAAACTTTCATCATCAATTATTTGATTGCTTTGAAATATAAGAAATACTAGTGTAAAGACTTTTAATTCTTCAGAGAAGCTTTTTTTTTAAATTGAGTTATAACTTACATACAATAAAGTGCATAAATCTTAAATGATGTACCTCTTAGTGAATTTTTACTAAGCGTTCACCTGAGAAACACCATCCAGATTAAGTTATAGACTGTTAACAACTCAGTCAACCCCTTCTCATAGAGGTAATCTCTATTCCAACATGCTAACCTCAGATCAGTAACTTCAGTATCACCTAGGAACTTGTTAGAAATACATGTTTTAAGACCCTATTTTAGACATATTGACTTGGAAAGTAGGGTGGGGGTGGCACAACAATCTTGTTTTAATAAACCCTCCCAGGTGATTCTGATACACACCAACATTGGTGAACCACTGCTCTGTCCTAATCCTTATTATCATAATTAGTCTGTTCTTGACCGTCTCTTTATATAAGTGGATCAGCTGAACATTTTTTATGTTCCATTCTATTTCCCCAGGTGCAGTGGATTTTTCCCTGTGTCCCAGCGGTAAGAGGGTTTGTTGCCCCTTCCCCGGGAATTTAAGGCTTTGCTGCATAAAATAGAAGGATGCATAGAAGCTAGTGGGGCTTTGTCCTTGTTCCAGCTTAGCATCTTATCTCTTGCATGCTTGTGTCATTGAGAGGAGGCTCTCTGGTGTATTTTCCTTGAATAATAGGTTGAGGCCCATGGAAAAAAGCTCGCTATTCCAAGCTGACATTTTATTCCACATTTGGCTTTTAAGCATCCACGAAAATGTGAGCGTATTACTTACTCCTTATGATGGTCACTTCTTTCTTTTATGCTCTGCCAAAAGTGAAACTGTTAAAAAATGTCTTGTCTCTTCTTGGAGGTTCTTGGCCCCCTTTGGAATTTGGCTTATTTGGTTGTCTTCTGATGTTGGCTCTCTGATGGGCTCAAGAAAAGTTAGGATTTTGAAGATTATCTAGCTGTTCCAGGTTGTTAGGTAGTAGTGACATTCATTGCAACTTTCTGCATCCTAAGTGGAAGTGACATTCTGATCTTTCTATAAATGGAACCACACTATATGTACTCTTAAATATCTGGATTCTTTTGTTTAAAGGATCTTGCTAGATTCATCTATATTGTTGCATGTAACCAGTAGCTCTTTTTTTAAATTACAATGTTGTGTTCTGTTAAGTCAAAATTACTAGTAAATTTATTTTTCTATGATATTCTTTCAGTACATCTAAATCTTAACAAAATGTTTCATTTTGGGCTATTTATTGAGTGTCTGCTATATACTGAACCTTAGGGTTGGGTAATGTATACTGGTGTATCAAACTCAGCCTGTGCCATTCTTGAACTTACAGCCTAGCAATGAGCCATCTGTGTTAATGTTACCCCTGTCACTCTTCTCCGTGACACTTGATTCTCTATAGCCCTGCTCTCGTTGCCTATTTAATTTAAGAACTGCTTGAGCAAGTCCTAAATAGACCAAAGTGCAAAAGGATTGCATACTGTGATTTTTCAATACCCAGTGTCTTATAAAATGTCTGTGGTTAATTGTTATGCCTGTATATATTTTAAAAGGCAGTGCAACTACTCAGGTGTTAGGGTTGGTCATTATTCAAGCAGCTTGGCACCTATCATCTTTACTTAGCCCTTAGCACCATAATGTCATTTGCATGCCCCACACAGTTACTTAAGTTTATCGGAACTAAATGGTAAAATTTGGAGAGAATTTTTGTGGTTTGGCCAGGGGAGCTTCTGGTTCCTCTTTATCTGCTAGTATTTTCCTGTTCCTTAAATTAAAACTTCAGAAAGTAATATGCCTTGAATCTACATTTAATAACATTATTTAATGTTCCTAAGCCACAAATTAATTTAAAGCCTCACTTTCATGAGATGCTTTGATCCCCATCTGCCTGAGTAATAAGTTGTAGCTGGAGGACAAAAAGTCAGCTTGATACAATAATGGGGCTTTGTATTGAGCTTGGTGTGCTCTTTTTAAAACCACAAACAATCTGCAAGGAATGAAGTACTGTTTTAAACCTTTACTTTTGGCTGAAGGTGTCATTTTTGTTTATTTGATTATTGTAATCAAGACTTTGAATCAGTTTATGCCACAGATGAAAGCTAGGAGAAACAGGGCAGAAGGGGATTTGGGGGAAGTGGTTGAGTAACACAAGGTTAAAAAAAAAATTTAAATTAAGATATATTTATCTGAATGTGAAAGCACATATTAAGAAGTGACTGGTTATGGGTATGCAGCCATCAGCATTGCTGTTCAGTTGCTCTGGGTCTCAGTAGTGAATTTATGCCTATGTAAATCCCCAAAATGCAGGCAGTTCATACCTTCTAAAAAGCTATTTGAAAAACTAAAAAAAGAATGTGAGTGGGTGGTTCCTCAGATGATAAGGTAATGAATATGAAAGGAGTTTGAAAAGGTGAAAGCTTCTACTGTTGCTCTGCAAAACTTCTCATTTAATTATATCTACGTTCCTTGCAGTCTTTATGCTTCCCTAACCTTAATTATCCAGTCCCTTCCTTCACTCTTGTACCTCTCAATAAGGCTCTCAGAATATTTCATTCCTGAGGTGCCTGGGTGGCTCAGTCAGTTAAGTTTCAGTCTCTTGATTTCGGCTAGGGCTGTGATCTCTGGGTCCTGGGATCCTGCAGAGCCCCATGCCTGGCTCTGTGCTCAGCGGGGAGTCTGCTGGAGATTCTCTCCCTCTGCCTCTGCCCCTCTCCTGCCCCCACATGTGCTCTCTTTCTCTCTTTCTCTGTCTCACTCAAATAAATAAATAAATCTAAAAAAAAAAAAAAAAAAGACTATTTCATTCCTTTGTCAGGAAGGCAGTCTGCATGGATCCTGGAATCAGGTAGACTTGAAACTGAATCCTTTTCAGTAGTTCATGATTTTTTGGACAAGTATTTTATTTCTTTTCCAAATCTTGGTTTATCTATTTAAAATGGGAGGACATCCACAACCTTATAATGTTATGATGATTGAACAAGGATGTGGTAAGCATGATACCCATCATGTAAATGCTCAATAAAGTTTGCTTTTTCGTTTCCCTTCCCATCCAATTGTGGATTCGTTTTAAAAGCATAAAACAAACAAACCAAAACCAAAAAAAACCCCAAAAAACTTTTATTTAATAGATTTATTTATTTATGGGGGGAGGGGCAGAGGGAGCGGGAGAGGGAGAATCTCAAGCAAGCAGACTCCCCGCTGAGCACAGAGCCCCAACATGGGCTGAATCCCAGGACACTGAGATCATGACCTGAGCCAAAATCAGGAGTCGGAAGCCTAACTAGACTGAGCCACCCAGGTGTCCCTGATTTACTAGTTTTTTAAAAAGGAATTTATATGTAGTTTTGAAAATTCTTTCAAATGTGAAATACCAATACTGTAAATGTGCTATACTTCAAAAATCATTTTACAGAAATTAAATCAGAAAATCTCAGATATTTCCAAGCCCTGTGCCAGGTATTATTCTTAGTTCAGCATTAAATTAAAGCTCACAGACAATATTGAAGCATTTCAGAGAAGATGATATCATTAGATTTTGTAGCCAGCATGTACTTTTTCAAATTGTTATGACTCCATTCTTTAATCACTTAACAGACTGCATATCAGGGTAAGTTCATCAGAGGTAGCATAGCTATTAAAATGAGGTGGACTCACAATGTTTGTTTTATTTCATTTCATAGTTACATAAGCAAATATAGGAGAAAGTTTCATGAATATTTAAAGATAATAGGTAGTCAATCAACTAATGAAGTGACAGTATTCATAATATAAGCAGATATGCAGGCTTTACAATTGAGCCATCAGATTAGTTTATACTTAAGACCACAGCCCAAATGATTGATTTCATTTATTACAATCATTTGTGCAGTTAGAAATAAATAAATACTCTTGATAGGAAATAGTGCATTCAGGTTCTAATAAATTTTTCTTGTTTTTGTTCTGAGTGGTGGCACCCCACTTTGTACCAGTAGTGTGTCTTTCTTATGGGCTTATCTTGTGCCTTTAAATTATTAATACTTAAGATATTCTTGGGAGATAATATACATTACTCTCATTTTAGACAGTAAAATAGAGGAATAGAGAAGTGAGTCTACTTGTGATAGGCAGGGAAATGTTAAAGCCTTTCTGACTCATAGACTGACTCACCAGAGGACAGAATCTTTAATGTGTGTTATTTAGTGATTTGCAAAATGACCCTTATATCTAATATTGTTACCAGTTTCCTTATGTTTATCCTGAAAGTGTTTGTAGGTGTGGAAGTATGTTTTGTGGTAAAGACTATTATTAAAAAATGGGATGGCAGTCATCTGGCATGAATACTACTCCTGTCCCTTTTTCTGGTCATGGCATTTATTGCTGTTTGATCATGATAATTTATCATAGAGTCTAGATTTCACTTTAGAATCTTTTTCAACATAATCCTCAGGGCAGCTGCTAACAGTTAATCACAGGCTCACAAAACAAAGTTATTTTTCAGTCTTGATTTAGTATTTATTAAATTAACTTGCACTAAGAGATTATGAATTTACTTAAAAGTTGAGGATCTTTCAAATTTGTGGTCCTGTGGTAGGACCCAAAGTATATAACATTTAGTTTATGCTCTTAACAGGTTTACTTTCTAATGGGTCAAATAGACATGCCCACAATTAAAAGACAGACTCAGCTATATTACTGATGTGAAAGGAATAGAGAAAGATAAGAAATCAGTTTTAACTGAAAGGTTTGTGGGTGTAGGGATTTTGAACTTTGAGCATGGGGCCTTCGAGGTGGTCTTTACAATAGCAAAGGCATAGAAAGTAGAAAATACAGGATAGATTTTGGGGAATGACCAACAGTCATCTTGGCTTGAATGTATAGTACTGCAAAGATAGTGTAGAACCAAATAGAGAAGTTTAATCTTTGTAGTGGATCTTGGGTTTTATTTTGTTGTTCCTGGGCCATGCATAGTTTTTAATCGGTAGAAGGATATGATCAGATCTGTGCTATAAGAGTGTAACTGTTGACAGTTTGAATCAAAGTGAGATGGGAGTCTTAATAATGTAGGAAGCCTCTGTAGAGAGAGATGATCAGCGTAAGAACCAGAGTTACGGAATGGAAATAATGAATTTAGAATATATTTTTAAAGATAAAATTGATAAGTAAAACATATTAAATTGAGGTTTAGGTCTGGAGAAATTGAAATGGTAATTTATGAAGATGTTCTATCTATTGAATAAAAAAATCTTTTGTTTTTTATTCAGACATCTTCTATTTTTGTGCCTTTTAAGTATATTTTATATATTAAACTTAGTTTTGAATAATTGTTTTTGGTTAGATTAAATTGTTGTTAAGTCTTGTTTTCATATTGAGGGGCACCTGGCTGCCTCAGTTAGAAGAGCATGCAACTCTTGATCTTGAGGTTATGAGTTTGAGCACCCCATTGAGTGTAGAGATTACCTAAATAAATAAATAAATCTTAAAAAAGAGAGTCTTGTTTTCATATTGAATAAATGGTTTTTATTTTTATTTATTTATTTAATGGTTTTTATTTTTAAGACACAGTTTTTTAGTTAAAACTTTTTAGAAGAACCATGAGAGACGATGGACTCTGAAAAACAAACTGAGGGTTCTAGAGGGGAGGGGGGTGGGAGGATGGGTTAGCCTGGTGATGGGTATTGGGGAGGGCACATTCTGCATGGAGCACTGGGTGTTATGCACAAACAATGAATCATGGAACACTATATCTAAAACTAATGATGTAATGTATGGGGATTAACATAACAATAAAAAAATTAAAAAAAAACTCCTAAAAAACCAAAAAAAAAAAAAAACAACTTTTTAAATTGCAAAAATCTGGGCATGTTTAAAATATTTAAATAGTAAAGATTTAAAGGTAAAAAGAAGTCTTCCCTTCACCTAATTCTCACTTCCCTAATGGTAACCACTATTAACACTTTGTTGTGTTCAAATATATGTGTGCACTCGTGTCTTTATGTGATTTCTATCATGCTACCTTTATAAAAGTGGGATCCAGTGTACAGTTTCTCAAAGTAGCAAAAATAGTGTGTTCATTTACATGTCCCAAGTCTAGTCTTTCTCTATAATAACGAGAAGCTTCTGTAATAACAAGAAGTGAAAGCATATAAACTTGAAATTACGCTTTGTAATCAATGTTTTAGCATTCTACCTTACTTAGAAATGATCTAGTAAGTCAATGATTATTCATTAGTTAATTCAATTTAATTATTTTTTAAGTTACCTTTAAAGTTCTTGAAAATTATGAGTAAGCTGACACTATTAAAACATAATTACTGTTGAAATAAAAAGCATGTCAGAATAATCACTCAAATTATTTTTTTAAAAATATTTCATTTATTTATTTGCCAGAGAGAGAGAGAGAGCACGCGTGTGTGCGCACAATCAGGAGGAGTGGCAGGCAGAGGGAGAAGCAGGCTCCCCGCTGAGCAGGAAGCTGGATGCTGGGCTCATCCCAGGACCCTGGGATCATGACCTGAGCCAAAGGCACACGTTTAACCTACTCAGCCACCCAGGCGTCCCAAAATAATCATTCAATTTAAACACAGATTTACATTTTCATAATCTTAAACATTGTTGTATGAGTAAGAATGGATTATTTGATCATCAAGCGTATATGTGTTTCATTAAAGTTACTCTACTGGAATAAAAATATATGCTTATGTTATATTTAACACTGATAAAAAATCAGAAGACAAACTTGTTTCATTAAACTAGTTTTGTTTGCCAGATACTTAACCTTAATTATGTGAACTTGGTTCTTAAAACCTTTCTGAGTTAGTTTCTGTAAGAATGATTTTTAAAAGTATAACACATTTAAAATATTAGAAGATCAATTTTCTTATTTTCTGGGAATTTTGATAATCTGTATAAATGCATATTTATCTCTGTAAGCTAATCAGAACAGAGCTGCTTTAAGAGACTTTATAATCTAATTTATTAATAACCTCCAGGGGTAGGAAAGTAATATGTACTTGGGATGAGAAATAAAAGACCTTTCTGAATTATAGATACATAGCCTTACAAACACTAAGAGAGTTTATAGTTTCCAATTCTACAATTTTAACTGTGGCTACAGAATTAACACAGAAACACAAAACCTGACCTGTCTAGATACCAAAGGGCTATTCTTCTTTCTGGTCCGTGTGAGATTCTTAATTGATTTGAGCTCAGAATAGGTAAACAGAAGAGATAAATGAACAAATCACTAATGGGTCAAATTCTCCTTTTTGTCTCACCCAACACAGAATAGGTCTCTATAAACCATCAGGGATTAGTAAATGGCAGTCCATGAAATCAAACTCTCAATCATTGTTACAAAGTAATTTTTTTTTCTGCCTGCATTCCTGGAGAATGACTTCTTTATCCATCCTTGATATTTTATTAACTTAACCTAGATATGTACTTAGATCTGTGGTTTAATTTTCCTTCTGTTCTATAGATTTTTTTTCCCCTTTATTTTAGGGATAGTTTCCCTTATGTCTACCTGCTTTTTCTCTTCTATTTGTTTAGTTATTCTGTGTCAGGGATACTAATGATCTTTACATTCGATCTCTGTCCTACATCTTCTATCTAAGTGCTCTGATATCTTTTTTTCTCCTCAATACTCAGGTTATTTTAAGACTTTTCTCCTTGCCAATTAGTTTGATTTTTAGTCTTTGGTTCTTTACTTCCTAATTGATTTCCTTAGCTGATTTTAATTTACCTGTTTTGTTTTTTTTACCTTTGAATTCTTGTTGTATTAAATGTTTGTTCTTATTAGGTTGTTCTTTGTTACAAAGAACTCACTGGGAATTTCCTTATTTCCTTTTGTGTGTTTTCTTTCACTCTGGGTTCTTCCTTTGTTCTGCTTGCTATAGTCATTATTTGTTTCTCTCTTTCCTTCTACTCCCTTGTGTATACAGTTGTGTGGCCATTTCTTTTTATCTTTCTAGGTAGAGACTTAACTAGCTAGATCAAGACTTGTATTTGCCCTGATAGAACATGGGTGAATTCCCATTGATTCCTTTTTCACCTTAGCTGTGATTTTGTCTCCTCCTTTTACTGCACCCCCTCAATAGACCTTTTGAGCAGTTGTATGCTGTTCTCTGTCTGCTTCTCTGTGATCGAGGGGTATAAGGTGGTGTTGTGGGAAGAACTCTTCTGGTGCTCCAAGCTCTCCTGTCTCCTTAGGTTTTGTTAAATGTCTACTAGCCTCACTCCATCCTGCTGAGGGTGTAGTATAATTTTAGGGGCTTCAGACCCTTCCCTCAAGTCAGAATAGTGCCTTAGTAGTTGATAGGTTCTGGTCCCACTGTGCCTCAGCTGAGATTTCAGAGCTTCTGTGCTGAAGGTGTTTTCCTAGACTTTTCTATGGCATGCCAAACCAGTTTCTATCCAAACTGGAGGATGTTTATTAAAACCTTGAAGTTTTATCAACTCACCTATTTTCCCCATTACTGCTTTCAGGCAGTGTCATCAGGCTAGGAACCAGACCACATTGTACAGAATCTTTTTCTGTCCACTAGTTTTTAAAGTTTAGAGGTGCTTCAACAATTTTTGTTTGAAGCTGGTGACTTTTTGGCTAAAAATTGTATACACACACATGTATATATAATCTTTCTCTTTTATTAGTTACTGGGGATAGGAAGTTCTGAAATTCTGCTTCACCCCACCATCTTTACTTGAATGTCTGTATAATTTCCTGAATATTTACTTTTGACATAATAACATATACATACTCTAGAAACTCTCAATTTTTAAAGTATAGGGATGGCTTACTAAAAAAAACCCAACAAATTACAGTGTTGTAAGAAAATAATTTTAAAAACCGTCAGTGACCCTAAGGCATATATTTTTCTTTTATTCACATTTTGCACTTCTGTATGCTTTTGTAGAATTTTTATATAATCACAGTGAGCATATAGTGAGCAGTAAGCATATAGCATATTATATTTCTGTTAATGTTAGGATAAACATTTTAATATTTCTATCTCATCTTTGTAATCTCATCATGTGACCATGACATATGTCATACCTTATTAAACAGTTAAATAAAGAACACTAGGTGGTTCTAGTTTTATGCTCTTGTCTGTGCATTGAACCCTTTTGTGTTTGTTGTTTTGTGTTACCTTTAAAATAAATTTGGAAGGTTGAGATTAGTGGGCTAATCAACTTTATTAAAACCATTATACTTTTCACCATGACACCTACTGTAGTATCTATTTATTTTACCAGTTGGAAATTTTTTTGAGATAGTTGCTTAAAATGATACCTGGTATCTCCACTGTTAATGTCAGAAGAATTTTTTTTGGTGTTACTGTATTTTTTCCTACATCCTACCATGATTTTAGTAATGAATTTTAAAAATGTATTCCAGTTTTTATAAGATCACATATGCTTTAAAAAATAACAAATCACATTTTATTTTTTAAAGGAGATAATTCTATCCGAAGTGAAAAAAATAATTTGGATTGGAAATTGGAAGATGTGTTTTTTATAGAAGTGCTTCTTTTTTAAAAAATACGGTCAACATAGAACACTACATCAAAAACTAATGATGTACTGTATGGTGACTAACATAATAAAAAAAATAATGTCAAAATTGGCAGTCTAGTTTCATTAATTCTGGATTTTGCTATCATTATGCATAGCCTAAGTTTATAAAAGTATTTATAAAAATGTTCTTTAGTTTCTCCTAACATTAATTTATTAATTACTGCATTCAATATTTATTAAGAGCTTTGTAGGAATCATAAGTAGGTTTTGAGCTTTGCTGCATTTCATTGTCTATGAATATACTTATTATGTAATAACCCATGTAATTATGCTTATTTAGGAACCTTTAATCTACTTTTTTGTCTCCTCAGATTCTGTCAAATTTTAAGAACAAATGCATCTTATAGCTCATGGAAGAAAAAACACAAATCAAGACATTTTTGGGTTCCAAATTGCCAAAGTATGGAACAAAGTCTGTGAGAAGTACACTGCAGCCAATGCCAAATGGGACCCCTGTTAATTTATTGGGAACTTCCAAGAGTAGCAACGTCAAAAGTTACATCAAAAATAATGGCTCTGATTGCCCATCATCCCATTCATTTAATTGGAGAACGGCAACTAAATACCAGCTCAGTGCACAAAGTGTTGAAGAGCGTAACAGTACTCAAACTTCACACGATAAAGTAATTGATCCTGAAAAACATGCACCTACTCAAGGAATGTTTGATAAAAATGGGATAAAGGGAGGCTTGAAAAGTATTTCTTTACTCACATCAAAGTTAGCAAAGCCATCCACTATGTTTGTGTCATCTACAGAGGAGTTAAACCAAAAGTCTTTGTCTGGACCATCTAGTTTGGGTAAATACACCAAAGGCACATTATTAGGAAGGACTTCATATTCTTCAGTCAGTGCTCCAAAATCACAGTTGAATGGATTGTATGGGAACCGTTCAGCTGGTAGCATACAAAGGCCTAGAGCAAACTCCTGTGCCACCAGAAGCAGTTCTGGAGAAGGCTTAGCACAGTCCCTAGACAATATTAAATCTCTTACTTGTGAAAAAATGGTAAGGTCACAAAGTTTTTCACATTCCATTCAGAATTCATTCCTTCCACCTTCATCTATAACCAGATCACATTCCTTCAATAGAGCTGCAGATCTTACAAAGCCTTATCAGAACCAACAGCTACCCATTAGAGTGCCTCTGAGGTCAAGTATGCTAGCAAGAAATTCCCGACAGTCAGAAGTACTCAATGGGAATGATCACATAGGATTTGGATTTAATAGGCCTTATGCTGCTGGTGGAAAAAAGTTGGCTTTACCAAATGGCCCAGGTGTAACTTCCACTTTGGGTTATAGGATGGTTCATCCCTCGCTACTGAAATCTAGCCGACCTCCATTTTCTGGCACTATCACCGTTGATGGTAATAAAAATTCACCTGCTGATTCATGTGTAGAAGAAGATGCTGAACTTATGGCTAAGGACAGTGCTACTAATAAGGACCAAGAACTAATTGAAAATGATAGTTATAGAACAGAAAATGACCAGACCATGAAGCATAATGCTAAAATTAGATACCTGAGTGATGATGTGGATGATATTTCCTTGTCGTCTTTGTCATCTTCTGATAAGAATGATTTAAGTGAAGACTTTAGTGATGATTTTATAGATATAGAAGACTCCAACAGAACTAGAATAACTCCAGAGGAAATTTCTCTCAAAGAAGAAAAGCATGAAAATGCACCATCGAAGGATATATTTGATTCCCCCAAGGAAAATGAAAAAAGTAAAACTGACGAGTGGATAGATATAAGTGTCTCTGGTAAATATTAATATTCTTAAGTTTGTTTGCTTTTTCTTAGATAATATAATTGAACTTCATTTAGGATTACCTTTTGATTAATTCCAAGATACTGTCAATTTTGTGGAGGGATGGATCTGGATAAAATTGGGGTAGGGCAACTTTTATCTTCCTGTGACTTTTGCTCCTGGTATTATTTTTCACTATTTAAAACAACAATAAAAATACTCTTCCCTAATGTATCTTAACTTTGTTCTTCTTTGGCTCTCATGTACAGGCCTATTCCTACTGCTTCAGACTTTTTTCTTTTCCCCCACTTCCCTAAACAGTGGCATGCCATTTTAGACTGTCTCTTCCCTTACGGTAATAGATGCTGTTTGTTTAGAGTAAAGCTGTGCCAAAGGGTAAATGAGCTAATAATAATACAGGTTATGTCCAATCTAATGAATGTTTTTATCCTAGGAAATTTTCATTTTTTTAAAGGAGGACTTAGATTTCTTATAGTTATACTTTCAGAGGAACTATATTTTTTTAACTGAGGAAAGTGAGATTAGTACCTATTAAACATTTCCTCTTATACTTGGTCATCCTGGTACTAAAAGTCTGGAGAAAATATATCTTTGTCCCCATATAGCCTGAAAAAGAGCAAACTGAAGGGATTGGGTGTAGGCATGTGATCTGGTCAAGGGTCTAGGCTATGCCTACTAACACAGTTTAGTTCAACCCACTATTTAGTTTAGTTGATATTGTTTTCATAGTAAAACTTTCTCTTTGAAAAAAGCAGCGCATTGATATAAATGCATAAAAACCCTTGACTGTCCGAGGGTCTTCTAGTTAGAAGTGAATGCCAGAACAAGTGTTTCTCTTATGAGGAGGCAACTGCAAGGTAAAATGATACATACAGAGTAAGGAGTTTCATGGCCAGTGTGTAAAAGTAAATATCTTAGGAAATATTAAAAGAATATGAAGCTTTATTTATAATTTTAGAAATGTTGCAGAAGTGAAAGATGGCTCCATGAATTTTCTTTTACATAATGTATTAGGAAACATTTCAGTAGGTTATTTAAGATTTTATCTCTGGATCTTTTTTATTATTTAGGATTTAGAAAATGCTATAGTTACTAATACTTTTTTGCCATTTTTTGCTATAATATATTAAATTATTAGAATTTATAATTTATTTTTGAGAAATATATTTTTGTGAATTAATAACTTTTTTTTTCTTTTTCTTCTTAAAAAATCAATTGAAGACAGGAGTGAATGTACAAAACATACTTCTGGGAATAACTTGATTTCACCAGATACAGATTACAGAGCTGGTTCTTCATTTGAGCTCTCTCCATCTGATAGTTCTGATGGAACATACATGTGGGATGAAGAGGGTTTGGAGCCCATTGGAAATGTCCATCCAGTTGGGAGCTATGAGTCTTCAGAAATGAACAGCATAGTACGTATGAATTTGTATATTCTTTTGCAACATTTTGTTTACCTTACTATGGAAAGACTTGTGATACTGCTTGGATTTTTTTAAGTTTATAAATAGCTCTCCTAGTTTAAAAAAGGAAATTCATATCTGTTAAGAGCCTATAAAACATCTGACCTTAATACATAATAAAGCGTATATTTGTGTCACGTGACACTTGAGTTAAATACACTCTCATACATTATATACACAGACGTATATATAAATAGATATACTATGTTCAGGTTAAGCTAAGCTAGTGGTTCTCAAATTTGGGGAGGAAGGCAACGTCTGGATCTAATTTTGGTTGTCATATTGAGGGGCGCTACTGACAAATAGTGGGAAGATGCCAGGGATGCTGCTTAATGCCCTTACAGTGGTATCCACAGCAAAGGATTATCCAGCCCAAGATGTCAGTAGTGCCACTGTTGAGAAATCCTGGGCTAGGCTATGCTGAGGTATCATTTAAGTGCTAACTCAGTGGCTTAACACAATAAAAGCTTATTTTTTTACTCTTCCAGTCTGTTGTAGGTCTGGAAAACTATATAGGGCAACTTCAGTGTTCTCAGCTGCTTTCATCTTCACCATCTTCACCATCACCAAAACAAGGTGGCTTCACCATCTCCTTTTGAGGCCCCATCAAAAGGTCACTGTTGTAGAGGAAGAATGCTGCTAGGTCTCACATGTGCAATTACTTGCCGTGGCCTGCAGATGGCACATGGTACTTTTACTCACAACCTATTGACCCTATTGAGTACTAACTGGGCAAGAAGTGTAATTTTCCTGTGTGCCTGGAAGGCAAGGGAACCAAATATGGGTCAGCACTAGAAGACCTACCATACATTATTATGTGCATATTTTAAGAGACATTGCACGTAATGTGGCTAATATGCCACATGAGTAAAGTGTAGTTGGGGTTTTTAAAGTGACTCATTGTAATTACTCAGTATATAAAATACGATTTTCCAGTAGTTGTATGGGAAAATTGGTAGTCTTCGTGGATATACTAAATTCCAAGTGGATTTTTTGCAAATGTAATTTTCTATGTTCTCATAAACCTGTGACTTGGAAAAAATAAACATCATTACCAGGGAATTGTTAAATTTCACAGACATAGAGAGGACACATATTTAATTTAGAGAGTATCTCTATCTCATTAGATAAAGGAAGTTTAGAAAAGATTATAGTTTTAGGGCTTTATGTGCTTTCTTACTAGGACTTTTTAAAGCATGATCAAAGTGGGAGTGAACATTGTGTCCAGCAGATGGCAGCAATAATCCACTTAGTACCTGACATTTTTCAGAGGTTCCCACTATTTTCAGTTCACTGTTCCTATAACTTAATGATGCCTCTAAAAGAGTTCAGGATGCACCTCGAGGGGCACCTGGGTGGTTCAGTCGTTAAACGTCTGCCTTCGGCTCAGGTCATGATCCCAGGGTCCTGGGATCGAGCCCCGCGTCGGGCTCCCTGCTTCACGGGAAGCCTGCTTCTCCCTCTCCCAGTCCCCCTGCTTGTGTTCCTGCGCTCGCTATCTCTCTCTCTGTCAAATAAATAAATAAAATCTTAAAAAAAAAAAAAAAAAGAATGCACCTCGATTGACCATTAGTCTTTAAGATCTCAGAGCTTCTGATTTAAGAGGAAAACAGTCTGAGAAAGGATGGAGAATTGATGGTAGATGTTCAAAAAGTGTTAAGATCTCCTACTGGGATAGTGGATTTACCATTTTTGTCCTGAAATTCTATCAGTTTTTGCTTTTTATATTTTGAGAGTATTTTGTTAGGTGTGTACCTGTTTAGAATTGTTTTCTTGGTGAAATTGGACTTAAAGTCATAATTTAGTGCTCTCTATTCCTCATGCTTTTTGTCTTAAGGCCCTTTTTTCAGATATTAGTATATTTTATCATTTTTATTTATGTATGTTCCATGCTTTTACCATGAACCTTTTGATACATAGCAAATAGGTTATAATTTTTTTAAATTACAGTTTCTCTTTTTCTTTTAACCAGTGAGTTTAGTCCTTTTATGTTTGCATTTATTGATATACTTGGACTTCATTCTGCCATCTTATTATTTTTAATTGTCTCACTTTTTCTCCTTTTTTTTTTTTTGCCTAGAGTAGTTTAAATGAATATTTAAAACTTAACCCAAAAAGAACTTTTAACATATTCTCATTTTTCTTGGCCTCCCTATCCCTCTCACCAAAGCCCATGTCCCCACCCCCTTCACCCCCAGTTCCCCAGCCACCCTCATGGTTGTTCTCTACAACCGTGCTCCTTCCGGTCCAGGTCAAGATAAGGAGCTTTCATTAGAATGTGAGTCAACTGTGTCACTACTAACACAGTTTAGTTCAACCCACTATTTAGTTTAGTTGATACTGTTTTCATAGTAAAACTTTCTCTTTGAAAAAAGCAGTGCATTGATATGCATTTTGGTGGGAGCTCCTCCTTATCTTGTCATGGACCCTAACAAACAGTTTGTAGACTGACTACTTTGCATAGTGCTTATCTAGAATCTAGGTGATTTTTTTTTGTTTAAATATGAATAGTGTTTTGTTGAGGTATAATTTACATTAAATATAACGCACAAATATTTTTCATACAGCACAAAGAATTTTGAATATTTTTATATAATTGTTTAAGTCATCCACATTGTGATAGAGGATATTTCTATCACCCCAGAATGTTTCCTGTGCTTTTCAGTCATTCAACCCCTCCCCCAAAGGCGCACCCTGTTTTGATTTATATCACTATAGATTAGTTTTGCCTATACTTCATATAAGTAGAATTATAAACATGCCTATTTTATATCTGGCTTCTTTGAGTCAATATTTTGTACTTTTTATAGTTTGTTTCTTGTTTTGTTATATAACATTCCTTTGTGTGAAGGTAGTACAACTTACTTTATCCCACTTATTGATAGACATTCAGGTTGTTTCCAGTTTTTGGCAACTGCTACTGTTGGGAAGATTTTGCTACATGTTTTTGGGTAAACATTTATGCATTTCTGTTGGTAAAATATGTAGGAGAGGCACCACTGGGTTATCGGGTATTTATGTATATAGCTTCAGATGCTATTAGTGTTCCAAAGTGGTTGTACCAGTGTACAGTACCACTGGTAGTAAATGAGCATTCTAGAAATTCCACTTTCTTTTGGTGTTGTCTGTCTTTTTGCATTTTTGCTATTCTGGTGGGGGTATAGTATTGCACTGAGATTTTTGTCTTGTGTTTTGTGATAACTGCTTGTTGAGCACCTTCACCTATGTTTATTCACCCTTAGGATATCCTCTTATGTGACATGTCTTATATTAAGCTGTATTTTTTCTTTTTGGTTTGTAAAAACCCCTTCGTATATTTTGGATATAAATTTTTTTACACACATATATACATACACATTTATATACATGTATGTGTATATATTTCATACATATGGGTTGCTTTTAAAATCTCTTAATAGTGTCTTTTGTTGAGTAGAAATTAACAATTTCAATATAGTGTAGTTTACATTTTTTCCTTTGTTGTTAGCCCTGTTTTGAACTGCAAAATTTTCATTTACCCCAAAGTCTTAAAGATATGTTCTAGTGTTTTCTTCTAAAAGGTTTGTTTTTTAGCCTTTTATATTTAGATCTATGAGACATCTGGAAATTATTTTTGTGCATGTTATGAGGTAGAGGTCAAGATTAATTTTTTTCTTTTTTTGAGAAGTTTTTGTTCCCTACTCTACTGCAGAGTTATCTTTGTTATAAATCAGTGATTGTATCAGTATATTTCTTGACTCTCTTTTAGTTCATTGGTCTCTTCTTTTATCCATGTGTCAGTGCTATACTGTTTTTATTTCTGTAGCTTTAAGTATTGACATCTGGTAATGTAAGTCTTACAGCTTTTTCTTTTCCAAGGTTTCCGTAGCTCACCTTTTGCAGTCTCTTTAATTATTAGAATGAACAAGTCAATTTCTACAAAGAACCTTCAGGGATTTTGAATGGGATTGCATTAACTTTGTAAATCAGCTTGGGAAGAATTGACATGTTTACTACAGTGAATCTTCCAGTTCATGAATATGGTGTGTTCTTCCATTTACTTGGGACTTCAGAAGTATTTCTTGCTAATGTTCTCTATAAAAATTTATACATATTTGCTTTATTTTTAGGTATTTGATTTCATCAATATAAATGGTACCACTTTAAATTTTTATTTTCTTTGTTTTTGTTGTATGTACAAATATATTTGATTTTTGTATTTTGAGCCGTTTTTCCAGTGACCTTGGGGAATTCAATTATTAGTTTTAATAATTGCCTGGAATTTCTACATATACTGTGAAGTCATACCGTTTGCAAAGTCTCCATCTTCCCATCCTCCCTTTTATTGGATGTGTTAGGACCTCCAACATAACGTTGAATTGAAAAGGTGATAGAATTTCAGCAAAGGTTCAATAGTCCACCATTAAAATTTCTGTGTGTGTGTGGTGGGGGTGGTTATAGATATCTTTCATCAGATTAAGCAAGTTCCCTTTGTTTCATTTGATTTTTTTTTTTTTTTTTTGTGAGTAGATGTTAATTTTTCTCTACATTTATTAAAATCATCAAAAATTTTTTTCCTGTTATATGTTATCTGTTAGTGTGGTAGATTACATTTCTTGATTTTCAAATGTTAAACCACCTTCTATTCCTGGAATAAATTCACTTGGTTGTGATGTATTATTCTTTTAAATGTTGTTGGGCTTGATATCCTAATAGTTTATTTAGATTTGTTGCATTTATGTTCATGAGCAAGATGGCTCTATCTTTTCTTTTCACATTTGGTATCAGGGTTGTGCTGGCATCATAAATGAGTTGAGAAGTATTCCCTGTTTTTTTTGCCCTTTAAAGGAATTTATGGACAGTTGATATTCCCCTTTCTTAAATGTCTACAAATTCACCAAATAAAACTTTAGAACCTGGAGTTTCCTTTGTGAGAGGTTTTTAATAACAGATATAATGTTTTAAGTAGATATGCCCATTAAGATATATAGGTATAGTTTTTGTGTGTGTTGCTTTTTGAGAATTTGTCAATTTCATCTAAGTTGTCATTTCTTGGTGAAAGTTATTCAGGGAGCTCCTGGATGGCTCAATCGGTTAAGTGTCTGACTCTTGATTTCAGCTCAGGTTATGATTTCAAGGTTGTGAGGTCCAGCCCAGTGTTGGGTGTTGCACTGGGTGTGGAGTCTGCTTAAGATTCTCTCTCTCCCTCTCCCTCTGCCTCCCACCCCCCTACCCCACTCATGTGCATGCTCTGTCTCTAAAAAAAAAAAAATTATTCAGGATTACCTTATCTTTTTTTTTTTAAGATTTTATTTATTTATTTGAGAGAGAGAGAGACAGAGGTAGCGATAGAGAGCATGCACAGGGAGGAGAGGGAGAAGCAGGCTCTCCGCGGAGCAGGGAGCCTAATGTGGAGCTTGATCCCAGAATCCCAGGATCATGACCTGAGCTGAAGGCAGGCGCCTAACCAACTGAGCCACCCAGGCACCCCCAGATTATCTTATCTTTTAACATCTTTACGGTATTATAGTGATGTCTACTGAGCTCTTGCTATAGTCCTGGCATTAAGTATCTTATATGTATGACCTTATTTAATCTTTATAGCAACCCCATGAGATAGTCAGAGATGATACTCAAAATACTCAACACCGGTATCACCATGGCTATTCACACTATTCAGGCATGTACTTCCTAATATCAGCCCAAGAGGTAGGTGCTGTTATTATCTCCATCTTATTAAAAAAAAGGAATAAACATAGAATCCAAGGATATAAAGCTAGTACATGGATTTTTAATTTAGCTTGTTCCAGAGCCCTGGCTCTTAATCACTGTGCTGTATTGCCTCTCAATATGCAAAATACCTATATGGTCCTAGGACATGAAAGGATGTCTTAAACACACACACACACATACACTCACTAAAAACCATAAAGAAAAAAATTACTAAATTTAATTACATCAAGGGCACCTGGGTGGTTCAGTCGGTTAAGTGCTTTTGGCTCAAGTCATGATCTCAGGGTCCTGGGATTGAGTCCCACATCAGGCTCCCTGCTCAGCGGGGATCCTGTTTCTCCCTCTCCTTCTGCCCCTCCCCCTGCTTATGCTCTCTCTCTCAAAGAAATAAAATCTTAAAAAAATTAATTACATCAAAATTTAAAACTAGACATAGATAATAAATAAAAACAAAGTTAAAAGCCACTGGCTAAGAGATTATTTGTGATACATTTAACAAGAATTAGAAGTCAGACCACATGATAAATTTTCCTTATCAATAAGAAAAAGGCAAAATAATACAACAGATAGAAGATAATGAAATAGTAAATAGCTAATGTGTACTGAGACATACAATTTCACACTCACCAGACTGGCTAAAATTTTAGTCAGATAATAGCAAGTGGGGTGAATATGACGAACAATAGAAATCTTTCTTCACTGCTGGGAAGGATAAATTGCTAAATCATTTTTGGAAGATACTTGGCAACATGTAGTAAAGTTGAAGATCCAAATATGATCTGATCAGTAATGTTATTCTTAGGTTTATATCCTAAAGAAACCCTAACATATATGATCAGAGACATGAATAAGAATGTTTGTTGCTGTACTGTTGTCGTCGTCGTCGTCGTCTTATTATTAGGGATAACTTAAATGTTCATTAGCAGGGAAACAAATTAACAGATTTAAGTGATCTTATACAGTATATTATACATATTATACAGCAGTAAAAATGAATGAACTTACACTTATAATACACATGTACCACAAAAATGTAAAACTAAAAAAAAGAAGTTGCAGAACATTATGTATCACTTATATAAGCTGTAAAAACACATATAAAACAATATTATTTACTGTTCACAAATACATAAATGTATTAAAGGGAAAGAAAGCCATTCCTCCAAGAGCCCTGGTTCCTTTTAATGGAAAATGCTCTTTTTGAAGCCGAATTCTGGGGGCTAGGTATACTTACTGCTGTTGAAAAGTTGCTGCTCCCAGGCATCTTCAGTGGACAGAAAGAGAGAATATAAGTGTGTGTGTGTGTGTGTGTGTGTGTGTGTGTGTGTGTGTGTGTTTATATACATACACATTTACATCAATATTTATTTCTACATTATCTATATATATTGAAAACCATGCGTTCATACTAATACCTCCAATTCCAATCCAATGCCACAGGATTCATTCAAATTTTCTTTCTATATTTGCAACCTCCCTTCTCTGATGGTGATAAACCTGGCTTCTGTTATCCTTAAAATATTTACTTACTTGATCTGTTTTCCTCTATGTAACTGATTTCTGTTCTTTGCCACCACTTCCTCTTTCCCATTTATGTCTTTCTCATCCTACCTGGGCTCTGAAACCCCTATAATGGGTCACACACCATGCATGGATAATGTTTCTACCCTGTTTGGGCTCTGATGTACCATATCAGGCCATCCCCCACATATATTCTGCTTAAATTCTTATATCTCATACCAGGCCAACCTCCTGCCTCAAATGCTCCCTCTTCACTCTCATCATTACCCCTGATGTACTTAAGCCCTGATGTACTAGGCCCACCTGGGCATGGATGCTCTTTTCACATTACTTGGGTTCTAATTGCCCATGTTCACTGTCCCTCTGTATGTATGCCTTCCTTAGCTTGCTCAGTCTCTGACTCTTCATGCCTCACTCTTTCACCCCCAATCCCTACCTGCCAATTTGAAAGAATATTTATGAAGATGCTCTTGGACATCTTAATCTTAATAATATAGGTACAGTATAAACATTCCCAGACCTGTACATGTATCTGTTTTATTATCAAAGCAAATGATAAAAAATTCATAAAAATCATGAAAAATGCTTCTATATGTAGTAAATTTTATAGAATCTGTATTATTTTATGTGATTAATATGAAAATCTGGGTCTGGAAGTATCCAGACAGCTAAAAGGTTCATTTTTCAAACACTGGTTAAATTCAGAGTTTGACATGAACTGCTCTGATTTTTAGGAAATGTGAATTAGATTATTATAATGGTCAGTGAAATTAATTATAATCAATGAGGAAAGTGAACAGTGTCTTGTGTTGGAAGGATTTCTGAGAATCTGGGATTGGCTCAACCATAAAGATTTAAGAGGCATCTATTGCAAAACTGCTTTTTCAAAGGGGGAAAAGTAGTATTTATTTGGAAAAAATATAGCACATATAATACTGTCTTTGTTGTGTATTTGTAGCAATAAAGAACTACATAATCTCAGAAATTAGAAAAATCTCATTAAGGATGCTGGGCATTCTGATTTTTATTGTTTTTGTAATCAGATTCAGACTTTAATTAAAAACACATTTATAAATCTATAGGTGTATTAGTTTTTTCTTATTGCTGTGACAAATTACCAAAAATCTTAATAGCTTAAAACAACATAAACTTATCTTACTGTCTTAGGACCCAGGCCCTCACTGGACTAAAAAAAAAGGTGGGCAAGGCTTTCCTTTTGAAAGCCCTAGAGGGGAATCTCTTTCCTTGCGTTTCTAGCTTCGAGGCTGCCGCATTGCTCGGCTCATAGCCCCTTCCATCTGCAGAGCCAGCAATGGCTGGTTGAGTCTCACCTCATGTTACTATGACCTTGTCTCCCTCTTCTATTTAAGGACCCTTGTGATTACATTGGGCCCAACTGGATAATCCAGTATACTGCCCTATTTTGAGGTCTCCTCATTGGCAATCTTAATTCATTTGTAACCTTAATTCTTCTTTGCCATGTAACCTAACATATTCACAGGTTCCAGGGATTAAAATATGGACATCTTTGAGGTGGCCATTATTCTTCTACCTTGCCTTAGAGTTTTTTTTAAATAATACGATTATTATATTATTTTGAAGTTGACAAATTTAGCTCTAGTACTAAAAATAAAATAGTAAATTTTAAGCACAGTTTAGCCAAACTCATTTTTTTCAATTTAAGTTACTCTAAACTGATGACATAGTTATTGAAGTGGCTTCACTAAGGTTTGTCATTGCTGTAGCTAATCATAGGTTTTATTATTTGGAGATATTTGAATATTTTTACTTGTAATATTTGGTATCTTCCAATAACTGGAAATAACTTATAGCAGCTTGTGTGTGTATGTTTGTATTTTCATGCTAGGTGTGCTGCACTATGAACTATGATTTTAAATAAAAGGAGGATGGGATTACTTTATAACTCCCAGCTTTTGTTTTCTTGGGCATTGGACCAATATATACTCTGGCAATTTATACATTTACTCTGAATTTTCATTTTAGATCTATTGGTCATACCTATCACAATGGAGATTGTTTACTACTCTTTCCCACCCTTCATTATTCAGTTTATGAGATTTTGCATTTGTTTCCATTCATCCACTTGGCAGTGCTATATTGAGTCTTTTATATACAGAAAAATTAGATGCTGTAGAATTGAGGACATAGAGATCATTTACTCTTATCCACTAATTTTATAGATAAGGATACTGAAGCCTAGAAAAGTTAAGTCACACAATCACTTAAGAGACACAGAGGAATTAGAAGTTGGAATAAACCAGCTCCCAGTTTATTGTCTCTACTGTACGATGTGGCACCATAAATTTATACTGGGTTTCTTCTTTAAGGTAAAGAAGGTGCTATTCACTGTTGTATTCTGTTTTCTCTTTGTTATTAAATGTCTGCCTTTTGGAAAATTGTTCCTTTTCAGTCTTACTGGAGAATATCTTTTTTTTTTTTTAAGATTTTCTTTACTTATTTGACAGAGAGAGCATGCACAAGCAGGGGGAGCGGCAGGCAGAGGGAGAAGCAGGCTCCCTGCTGAGCAAGGAGCCTGATGCAGGACTCGATCCCAGGACCCCAGGATCATGACCTGAGCCGAAGGCAGATGCTTGATACCAGGTGTCCCTATCTTTTTTGAAAATCGAAATTTACAGATTAATTGCTTCTCCTCTTGTCTCTGCACCAAACTATAGTAGACTAGAAGAATGAAAAGGGGAAAGGCTAATTTGTGGTTGGATCATTCATTTGTTCAGCATGTGTTTTAAATTTCCACTGTGTGCTCTGTACTCTAGTTACTGAGAAATACATGTGAATAAAGAGACAATTGCTGCCTCAACAGAAACTTATCCACATTAAGAGAGGAGATATACTTAATTCTGACCATTAAAGGAAGATTCCATGTGTGCTTTTAATTAATACATGTTAACCCATTTTGAGTTCAAAGTTTGGGGAAAAATTTGTATGGCATCTCAAGAAGAGCTTCTTTATGAGTTTAAAATGAAAGAACAGTTTTATTTTTTTTGTTTAATTTCTGCCTCCTGTTTCTTTGGGATATATTAATAGGGGCCAGCAAAGCTGTAGCCTCAGGCTGCCAACCTGTTTTTGTAAATAAAGTTTTATTACAGTGCAACCATACCTTTTAATTTATATATAGTCTGTGGCTGCTTTCATGCTGCTATGGCAGGATGAATAGCTGCATCAGAGACTGTATTGCCCACAAACCTAAAAATATTTACTATTTGGTCTTTTTTTTTTTAAGATTTTATTTATTTTTTATTTATTTGAGAGAGAGAGGGACAAGCAGACTCCACACTGAGCGCGGTGGAGCCCGATGTGGGACTCGATCCTAGGACTCTGAGAACATGGCCTGAGTTGAAATCACGAGTCAGACGCTTACCTGACTGAGCCATCCAGGTGCCCCTACTATTTGGTCTTTTAAGAAAGTTTGCTGACTCCTGCATTAGAACACTACAGATAATTTTAAAGATTCAGAAATTAATTTTTCAAACTCAATATAAGTCTATGTAAGCTCTTTAGGCTTTCACTTTTCTTTTTGTTATTTCTAGCACCATTCTTTCTCTGGCCTCCAGTGGAAGGCATCCATCAATCCATTCGACATATTTGAATGTTATGCGCAAGATGTTGAGGATACATTGATCAGGCAGCTATAGCTTTTATTTTAGTGGTGCTTGTGTCCTAATGAGGCCGATGTGGTTGAAATATTTAGCTAACTTAGTAACTATCTTCAGTTAGTAAGTGGGGAAAGTTCTACAGAGGAGAATTACAAAGTATGAAAGTATGTTACTGGAAAACCTGGTCTAGTGTGGGTGTTAGGTAAGGCGTTTTTTGGAAATGATATTTAGGCTAAGTTGCCCTAGGGTTAAAAGGGTATATGTAGTTGCAAGGATGTTACCTGTTTTAGTAAAAAGCATATGAGAAGGCCTTGAGGCAGGAAGGGATTATGGAATATTTGAGGAACTATGAGAAGGCTACTATAGCTTGAGCACTGACATGGAAGGGAGGAGTGGCAGGAGAGGAGGCTATAAGTACAGGCTCTTATGGAGCTCAAAGGATTTGGATCTTTGTCCTAAAAATTGAAGGGGAACTGATGGAGGGTTTTAAGCTTGAAAGGGACATAATTTGATTTACATTTAAAAAATGCTCTGTATGAAGATTGAATTAGAAGGGAGCTAGACAATGTGCTGGAAGCTATTGTTCCTGAAGACGGATGGTAGTGGCTTGGGCTAAAGTGGTAGCAAAATGGAGATCTAGAGGGGTGGGTGATTTTGAAAACAGGCTTAGTAGGTGCAATTGGTAAAATTGAATTATTTGTTAACTGTAGGGGAGAAAAGTGTTACCTCCTCACTTTTAGAAGTTCTGACTAATATTGTTGGTTCTATTCATTCTGCCCAAATCATCCTAAATTGTTAGTTTGACTTGTTATTTTTCTGTTGGTTTTCCTATTACTTCTAATGTCAAATCTAAACTCCTTTGACTGGTTCTTATGCTGGTCTGTCTGGTTGCTTTTAATCTCCTATTATTAGGAGAATATACTGGAATATACTTGATATTTCATTATCTCTCTCATCACTCTTAGGTTTCTGGCACTATGTAAGTGCTCAATATATACTCGTTGGAATGGGTGCTGTGATGACATGCCATTTAATTTGAGATAAATAGAAAAACTTAAAGGTACTGTTTAATGCTATTCAGTATTTTTCCATTCATATTGTGACATAACCTATTCACAAAGTAAGTTTCTAAGGTACCACGTGTCATAATGGCAAGGTACAAGTAACTAAAAATGTGACATTAGCATGGATGTCATAGTGGAGGGACAGCTTACAGAAAGTTGAGACCGTCTTCATATAGGTAAATGAAAATTTTAAACTGATACTGATACTTTCAGCTGTGCTGTGATATAGCATACAGAACTTGAACACATAGAAGGATTTAATCCAACTCAGCTTTTGTTGTTTGTTTTTTTTTAAGATAAGGGGATAAAATGAGACAAGGAAACTAAATTTTTTTTAATTTATTTTTTTTTGCCAAACTAGTAAATCTTCCATTTGCATTTAATTAATGTAGGGTTTTTTTTGACCTGTTAATGTAACTTTTATATATGAAAAAAAGTTTAAATTTATCAAATATCGTTGTGATGACCCTTTAAACACAATATTTTTCTTCACTCTACATTATTTCTTATGGATTGTTTATTACAATCTGAAGTTTAATTTAGTAATTATGTATTGAGCTTCTAGTGTGTTCCAAACATATTGTTAAGTGCTGAAGATACTGATACAGATAAGGTTATCTTTGTCCTTAATGAATACAAAGTCTAGTATGATTGGCAGATATAAATAAATTATCATACTGTAATTTTATAAGTGATGTGCATGCTATGATTAGTATGCATGTGGTCTCAAAATAATGCAGATGGGAGGTTAACTCCGTCTGTGTGTGTTTGGAAGATTTCAAAGAGGAAGTTATGTCTGAGTTGAGTTTCAGTGAATGAATACAAAGTTGACCGGTTGACCAAGGAAAAGAGAGGGTGAACATTCATTTTAGGCATTGAAAACAGCATATTAAACTCCATTTGATGTAATGTGCAATAAGTCTGATGCTCAGCTAAAATGGGCACTCAGTGATGCACGGTAACTTGACTGGTTTTAAGGACAGAAAATTGAATCTCAAGGAAATTCAGACTACTGAAGGAGTTGGGGCCATTAAATACATTCATTTTTCCATCATCCAACAAGAGTACTACTCCAGATCACCAATGCATTTGGCATTTCAATTTATTAAACATTGTTATGATTTTGTTAAATCAACATTTTTAAGTAGAGCCTCCAGGGTGCTGGATGGTGAGCCAAAAGACCACAAGAGAAACAAAGAGAAGTTTACTACTCACAGGCTGTGGAGGAAGTATACCCCTTGTCTTGAGGGACCACCCAGGAAGGTCAAGGCAGGGTACAGGCAGAAAGAGTGAGGAACTGGGGCACCTGCCTTTATTAGGGTCTATGGGTGGAGTGCTTTGGGGTTCCTTTTTGGGGTAAGGTGGATTGTCCAGTTAGACCATAAAGAGCAAGGGTTTTGGTAAGCTTCACAGGGGTTTTACCTAAGGGCCACACAAGGGGAAGGTGTTGGGAGGCAAGGAACTTAACATTTGCTTGTGACTGTGGGCTGTTATCTAGGGCTTGTACTTGTACAAGGGATTAGTGTCAGTTTAAGGCCCTTGCAGGCAGCTTGGCCAAAAATGTAAGCCGAGGCAGCAATATGATGGAATAGCTCAGCTAAGCTCTCAACAAACATACATGTTAACTGAAATCTGCCACCCACCATTATAATCAGTGTGGCTAAAATTGTTTATCTGAAACCTGTAAAGGCTAAAGTAAATTTTAAAAAGATCTAAGTCAAGTCAAGCAGAATTTGACTTGGGTTTTTTGCCAAAGTCTACAACATATTACAAGACTGGCAGGGCAGAGACAGTTTACCTACCTCCAGTAGAAGTCCCACACAGGATCACACACTGACTCATCTCTCCTTCCTTTTCATCGGGTGATGTGCTTATGTGTTGGCCTTTGTCTCTTTCAGCCCACTGGGAAGTACCACAGAAAGGAGGGAACAGATACTTAAACTATAAAGTTCTCAGGCAATAGGAATAGGATTGGATTTAAAACAGAAGAAACATGGGGCACCTTGGTGGCTCAGTCGTTAAGCGTCTGCCTTCGGCTCAGGTCATGATCCCAGGGTCCTGGGATCGAGCCCCACATTGGGCTCACTGCTCAGCGAGAAGCCTGCTTCTCCCTCTCCCACTCCCTGTTTGTGTTCCCTCTCTCGCTGTGTCTCTCTCTGTCAAATAAATAAATAAAATCTTAAAAAACAAAAACAGAAGAAACAGAAATGTCTTATTATAGAATTAAAGAAACAGAATATATTTGATTTCTTTTGCTGTTTTAACGAATTACCACAAACCTAGTGTCTTAAAACAACACACGTTTATTATCTTATAGTTCTGTAGGTGAGAAGTCAGATACAGGTCTCAGTGGGCTAAAATCAAGGTGTCAGCAGGGCTGTGTTCTTTTTGGAGGCTCTAGGGGAGAATCCTTTTTTATTTTTATTTTTTTTTAACCTTTTCCAGTTTCAAGCAGCTGCCCTTGAATTATGACCCTCCCCACTTCCTCCATCTTTAAAGCCAGCAACACTGCATCTCTTTCACCACTCTTCCTCTGCCTCTCTCTTGCACTCTAAAGATGATTACAGTGGACCCACCTAGATAATCCAGGATAAAATCCCTATTTTAAGGTCAGCTGACTGGCAGCCATAATTCCACCTGCAACCTTAATTCCTCTTTTGCTGTGTAACTTAACATATTCACAGGTATTATTCCAGGGATTATTCTCTTTATCAGGAAAATTATTTCATTTCTCCGGAATTCCTATTTTTATTGCAGTAGAATTCTTAAAATATTTTGTGAGAAATCATAATTTCAGCATGGAGATCCCAAAATGAAACAGTGAGTAGTCATTTCTTCCTCTGGAGCTCTTAGATTTGTGACCCTGTATACTGTGTTTATTTTTGTAAGGTGTTCCTGGGTATTAAGGTGGGTTTGTTCCTGGGAATAATGGAGGAAAATCTAAGATGAACATTTCTTGAGAGCAAAAGAGAAATTTATAAAGCATTGAGCTATAGCTGAAGTCTTCTCTTTCTAGTTACATAATTCACAGGAAATAACAATGATGAGTGGTCATTTAATTAAAAAAAAATTTTTTTTTAAGAGTTTTGTGTCATAGGGTATTCTTTGTAAAGAATTTGTGTAGAAATGTCAATAGAGCCCTGTTGTTCTGTTCTCTTGGTCTGGGAACAAGCTCTATTTTAAGGAAATTTCTTCTGTAAAATGTTTGTATTGTAGTGATATTTTATAAGCTTATTTAAACTTGGTCACTGTCATCACATCTGGCCATTGGAGTTTTCTTTACGGTTAGACTAACTGCCTCAGCCTTTATTTCAGGTAGAGTCTTGTAGCAGTACTACATCTGAAATCTCTCTGAGCAGGGATTTTTTAATATTGTGGTGGGAGTGAGAGACAAGGAAGAACTCTGGATTAGAAGTTACTGAGGCTGAGTGTTAGTCTGGATTCATTTTCACTCACTATGTTTTGGGTATCTATGAGATAATCACAAACAAGAATTTTTGAAGCCTTCTTAAATGAGGAGTTTGATCCATTATCCTTTTCAAATCTGGAAATTTTTCTTTTATTTTCTTTTTTTATTATTTTATCCCCTCCCTTGTTTCTGTGCCCTTTTCCTAGAACTTCTAATAGTTGGTTATTATATCTCACATGAGCTTATGAGCTTCCATTCTCTCCTGTTTTTCTATTTCTGTTCATTCTTCTTCTATTATTATTATTATTTATTTATTTATTTATTTTTTTGTCCTTTGTCTTTCTGAGAGATTAATTCTTAGAGTCTGTCTTCTGGCCCTTTATGTTAAATTTTTAAATCAGGCAGTTACTTAATTTTTTGTAGAAAATTTCACACCTATTCAAACCTAGAGAGAAGAGTCAAGGGGGTTCACTATACCAGCTATTCAACTTAAAGGATGATCAAAATCATGGCCTTTTTTCATTTATATCCCGATTCACCCACTCCTCTCCCCAAACAGGATTAATTTGAGTGAGTCTTACACATCATCATGATTTATGTGATACAATAATGTAATATAAAATATTTATTTATTTAAATTTATTTATTTGAGAGAGAGAAAGAGCATGAACCGGGCGGTGGGTGGGGGGCACAGAGTGAGAGGGAGAAGCAGACTCCCCGCTGAGCAGGGAGCCTGACACAGGGCTCGATTCCAGGACCCTGCGGTCATGACCTGAGCCAAAGGCAGACACTTAACTGACTGAGCCACTCAGGCACCCCTAAAATTTTTATATGTAAATGTACACTTGTACATTTATATGTAGATATTTCACTATGCCTTAATAATTAGTTACTTCTCAATGTTTTACTAATAGATAAGCACTCTTGTTCAGACATAGCTAAATTTCATTACTGTACCTTTAAAAAATAAGTCATTTCTTAATATCATTAAGATCCTAGTAAATACTCAATTTTTAGTAAACTTTTGAGTTTTAGTTTTTTTTTTATTTGAATTCAATTAGCCAACATATAGTACATCATTAGTTTCAGATGTAGAGTTCAATGATTCATCAGTTTTGAGTTTTAGATTTACAGAATTATTGCAAAGATAGTATAAAGAGTACCTGTTTATCCCACATCCAGTTTCCCCTATTATTAGCATATTATATTAATATGGCGTATTTGCTACATTAATGAACCAATATTGATATCTTATTACTTAGAGTCCACATTATTTGGATATTCTCAGTTTTCCCCTTCTTTTTCTGTTCTAGGATTCCATATAGGATATGTATTATAATTAGTAGTCATGTCTTAGACTGCTCTTGGTTGTGACAGTGTCTTGGACTTTCCTTGATTTCGATGGCCTTGGCATTTTTGAAGAGTACTACTAGTTAGATATTTTCTAGAATGTTGCCCACCTGGGGTTTGTTTCATGCTTTCCTTATGATTAGACTGGGGAAATATGTTTTTGGGCAGAAGACCACAGAGTTAAAGTGCATTCTCTCAGGGATGTATACTGTCAATATGACTCATCATTGTTGCTGTTGACCCTGGCATGAGATAGTGTTTTTCAGGTTTCTCCACAGTGAAAGTTTTTCTTTTCTTCTCTCTTTCCATACTGTACTCTTTGGGAAACATCACTTTGGGCAGCACACACTTAAGGAATAGCTAGTTATGATCCACCTCATTAAGTGTGGAGTATCTCTATATAAATTATTTGGATTTCTACTGCAAGATGGAAAGGATTTGTCTCGTTCCTCATTTATTTATTCCCTCATTTCTTTATATCAGTATGGATTACATATTTTATACTTTTGGTTCTAATTCATACCCCTGTCATTGTGTTTTTTTGTTATTTTGGTTTTGGGTAGCTTTTTTTTTTTTTTTTTTAACTTTCTGGCATTGTAAGATGCTCCAGACTCATCTCGTATATTTCCTGCCTCAGTCTTAGAATCAGCCCTTTCTCCAAAGAACCTTAGTTTCTTTTTTTTTTTTTTAGATTTATTTATTTATTTTAGAGAGCAAGAGTGGCATGAGGAGGGAGATGGAGAGAATCTCAAGTAGACTCTCTGCTGAGCGCAGAGCCCAACATGGGGCTTGATCTCACGACCCAGAGTCATGACCTGAGCCAAAATCAGGAGTTGGACACTCAACCAACTGAGCCACCCAGTCACCCCCAAAGAGCCTTAGTTTCTAATTGGAGAATTGTATTAGAAACCAAAATTTGCATGTAAGATATGTGGCAACCAGGGTTTTGGTTCTAGATTTTGTCAGCTGAAAGAAGAGATATATGTGTGTGTACCAACCTGTGTATATACACATATCTATAAATATTTCTGTATGTAACCTTTTATATTTTGAGCTAAACATGAGTTCACATATTGATGTGTCCGATTCTAATCCATTACCATGTGCATCATTCTTGCTTTTTCCCCTTGCTTGTTTGTAACCTCCCACTCTAAGAGGAAGAAAACTGCTTACTCTCAGCCATCCATTTATGTAATTGTTCAATTCCAGTATATTTAATCATTTCAGAATTGTTAGTTTGTACCCCGACAGGAAACACCTTTATCAACTAGAGTACAGTGCTTATAGAATTTCTTAGCCTTTAGTCTTAGACTCCATTCACTTCTGAAGTTACTTAGATCAGCACCTTATACCACTCATCCCCTTCAGTGAGTTTGCGTCATACATTTGTAATAAATACATTCAGACTTTTGTCACATTCTGTACTCCCTCCAGGGACGCTGACTTCCTAAAAGATTTTTAAACAAATTTGCATGCATTAAAGTTTACTCCTTGTGCTGTAAAGTTCAGTGGATTTTAACAAACGCTTAATGTTTTGTATTCACCATTACAATATCATAAAGAGTAGTTTCACCATCCTAAAATGTTCCCTATACTTCATCTGTTTATTGCTTTCCCCATTGAGCCCCTGGCAAACACTGATTTATCTCCATAGTTTTGCCTTTTAAAGAATGCCATATAACTAAAATCGTACAGTGTGTATCTTTTTCACACTGGCTTCTTTCATTTAGCAATATGCATTTGAGATTCATCCATGTCTTTTTGTGGCTTGATACCTCATTTTTTAAATTGATAAATAATACTACATTGTATGGATGTACCACGGTTCGTTTATCCATTCACCAAAGGAAATGTTGGTTGCTTCCAGTTTTTGGCCATTATTGATAAAGCTGCCATAAATATCCACATGCAGGTATTTCTGTGTGTAAATGTTTCTTTAGTATATGTGCTGCCAAAGTGAGCCCTGTGTATAGATGTTTCTTTAAATCATTGGGGAAAGTATCAAAGAGTGCAGTTGCTTGCTCATGGGGTAAGGCTAAAAAAGCCTTATTTAAAAGAAACTGCCAAATTATTTTGCAAAGTTGTACCATTTTGCATTCCCACTAACAGTGAGTGAGAGTTCCAGTTGCTCTGCATTCTTATCAGCAGTTGGTATTGTCAGTGTTTGGATTTTAGGCATTTTAATAGGTGTACAGTGGTATCTCATTGTTTTTAAATTTGCAATTCCCTAATAATAATGCTGAGCATCTTTTCATATGCTTATTTGTCATCTGTATATCTTTGGTGAAGTGTCACTTTTGATCTATTGCCCATTTTTTAAAAAAATTTTTATTGTTATGTTAATCACCATACATTACATCATTAGTTTTTGATGTAGTGTTCCATGATTCATTGTTTGTGCATAACACCCAGTGCTCCATGCAGAACGTGCCCTCCTCAATACCCATCACCAGGCTAACCCATCCTCCCACCCCCCTCCCCTCTAGAACCCTCAGTTTGTTTTTCAGAGTCCATCGTCTCTCATGGTTCGTCTCCCCCTCCGATTCCCCCCCTTCATTCTTCCCCTCCTGCTATCTTCTTTTTTTTTTTTTCTTAACATATTGCATTATTTGTTTCAGAGGTACAGATCTGAGATTCAACAGTCTTGCACAATTCACAGTGCTTACCAGAGCACATACCCTCCCCAGTGTCTATCACCCAGTCACCCCATCCCTCCCACCCCACCCCCCACTCCAGCAACCCTCAGTTTGTTTCCTGAGATTAAGAATTCCTCATATCAGTGAGGTCATATGATAAATGTCTTTCTCTGTTTGACTTATTTCGCTCAGCGTAATACTCTCCAGTTCCATCCACGTCATTACAAATGGCAAGATCTCATTCCTTTTGATTATTGCCCATTTTTTAATTGATTTGTTTTCTTGTTGTTGAGTTTTAAGAGTTCTCTGTATTTTTTGGATATAAATCTTTTATCAGATATGTGTTTTACAGTATTTTCTCCTAGTCTGTGCCTTGTCTTTTCATTCTCTTAAAAATGTCTTTCACAGAGCAGAAGTTTTAATAAATTCCAAATTATCAATGTTTTCTTTCAAAGATAATGCTATTGGTATTGTAATTAACAAATCATTATTAAACCCAAGGTCATGTAGGTTTTCTACTTTAAGAAGTTTTATAGTCTTGTACTTTACATTTTGATCTGTCATCCATTTTGAGTTAATTTCTGTTTAATACTTGTATTTGGGTCAATTTTTTTGCATATAATTTTGTCTAAGAGTTGCAGCACTATTTGTTGAAAAGACTGTCCTTTCTACATTGAACCGTCTCTTCTTCCTCTTTGTCAGAATCAGTTGAGTATATTTGTGTGGGTCTACTTCTTCTGAACTTTGTTCTGTTCTCTTGATCTATGTGTTTCTTCTTTTTTTTTTTTAAGTTTTTATTTATTTATTTGACAGAGACAGCACAAGCAGGGGGAGCAGTAGAGGGAGAGGGAGAGGAAGAGGCAGGCTCCCTGCTGAGCAGGAAGCCTGACACGGGGCTCTATCCCAGGACTCTGGGATCATGATCTGAGCCGAAGGCAGACACTTAACGACGGAGCCACCCAGGCACCCTATGTTTATTTTTAGCCAATAACATGTTGTCTTATTGTGTTGTTTTGTCTTATAGTAAGTCTTGTGTTGTATAACAAAGAATTCAGCTGGCTTTTGTATCTAGTTTGTGCATGGGAATCTCTACACCTTTGGAATTTCTCAAGTGACAGGAGTGTTTTTGTTCATGTTGGCCTTAATAGTTAATGCTAATGAGGTAACTCAGGATGGGGGTAAACTATGCAAGAAAAATCACACCTGTGTTTATAGGGTTGGGGCATTGAGCCAGATAAAATTAGTCTCACCTCTGGGGAGCAGAGGAAGTGGGCTGGAGATTGAGTTCAGTATATGGCCAGTAATTTGATCAATCATGCCTATGTAATGAAACTCCAATAACTCTGGACACTGAATCACAGATGAGCATCCCTAGTTAACAATACTCTATGCATATTGTTACTCATCACTGTACCAATGAAGTGACCTCTTTTGGCTCCAAAGAGAGAGAATACGGAAGTTTTATGTTTGGGATCATCTCAGACCTTGTCCTATGTGTGTCTTCTTTTGGCTGGGCATGATTGATACACTTTTTGTTGTAATATAACTGTAATTGTAAAGTGTATTGCCTTCCTGAGTTCTGTGAGTTCTTCTAGTGAATTATTGAACCTGAGGGAGTACTGGGAACCTCTGGATATGTAGCCACTTGATCAGAAGGTTAGGGCCTGGGAACCCCTGAGTTTTAGCTAGTGGTGTCTGAATTGAGGTCAGTCTTTGGAAGACTGTGCTTTTAACTTAGGAAGTTTGTTTTAACTCTGGATCGTTAGCATGATAAGTCATTGGAGTTTGTACCGTAAAAAGTGAAATTTGCTATATCAACCCTGACTCACTGAAACATAATTTGAGAAGAGAAAGGATGAAGGGGCAAAGGAGTGCAGAATTTTTTATTTTTAGATGGCTATATATTCATTCATGATATGAAACTGTAGCTGTGCTGTGATCCATTACTAAAGGCAAAAGTTATGGGATGGAATTTAGAAATGATGATATTCAACTCCCAATGAGATGGCTCACTGGATACATACATAAGAAACAAGCTAAATACAGAATTTCTTGATTATTGTTATGTGTAATAGCTAAAATGAAAGTAATGTAGAGTTCTGGAGCTGATTCTGATGCGGAGGCAAGCTTAGATTTCAGTCAGTTTGAACTACAACCAGTAGTCTTGAAGCCACCTGCAATGGGAAAAATTATTCTAGGACAACAGACAGTATTGCTATGACCTCTGGTTACCAGAAAAGTAGTCCAGTTGGAGGGAGGGCAAAACCAAGAAACTTCTGAAACCAGTGGTTATAGTGCCGAGGAGTTGTCTCATTTTGTGGATCTGTTCATCATCAGCTTCTTGAAGAATTTTTACTGAAATGGATAGTGAGAATGACTAATTTAGGGTTAGTATCTTTGGTTTTGAATGTTATAAAGAGGAAGAGAATGGTTGATATAAGACCCACAGCTTACTATGTAACAGTCACAAATGGCTATATACAGTGGGTTATTACCAAGGGAGCAGGTAGCCTGGTGGACTGGATAAAAACTGCTGTGAAGTTTGTTTACCTGAAAAGAGAGACTGTCTTTCCTCTGTAAATGCCTAGTGGAAAACCCAAGATGAAGTGGCTGTACACCTTATAGCAAGCCATGCTGGACTGGCTTTATGGTGATTGGGATAGTCATCTACTGAATGTGTTCCTTACCCAGATCATGGTAACTGCTATGATTAAGGGGGCCCCTTTTACATGGGCATCCTATGTAACCATGCTGTAAAACCAAGCAACTGTTCAAGAAACTTTGTCATATTTGCTGTCTCTGTTTCCCTTATAGGTACTAAAGATCAAAAAAAAAAAAAAAAAATCATTAACAAGAAAGGAGGGAAAGACAGAAGGGGAGAGAGCCTAGGGACTTGTTCTTTCAGGGCTGGATGTTTATTAGAATGGGATGAATATACCAAACATTGATGAGGTTGAAGCAGAGGTGTTAATGCAGCACTATTGAAGATCAAGTGTACCAATGGAAGCCAGTGCTGGTCCCATACCCTTAAAGGGCCCTAAATAAGTACCCCCTATTTATCTTAGTTTGGGAGAATTTAAAAGGTGAAAGGCAAAGATGCAAATGAGGAACCTGACCTGGAATTACCTGGGACAGTGGTCTGGTAGGTTAGTCAAAATGAAGATTGAAGAAGGGTCTGGGTCCCTTGGCTCTTAACTCTTCCCCTCTGGGGACCTAAGGCCTTATGTATACAAATGGGTAAAATGGTGACTGTGTGTAAACGAGACCTTTCTGGGACTCTTTAACATAGGAACCCCATGTGCTTTGGTATCAAAACCTGTTGATGGGGCGCCTGGGTGGCTCAGTCATTAAGCGTCTGCCTTCAGCTCAGGTCATTATTGAGCCCTGCATCAGGCTCCCTGCTCAGTGGGAAGCCTGCTTCTCCCTCTCCCACTCCCCCTGCTTGTGTTCCCTCTCTCGCTGTGTCTCCCTCTCTGTCAAATAAATAAATAAATAAATAAATAAATAAATAAATAAATAATTAAAAAAAAAAAAAACCCAACCTGTTGATGATGTCCTAACTGTGGCTACTTTTAGACTGAGAGAATATAGTAATGTATGGATTGATGGGATTAAGATAAAAGTTCAGATGAAAACTGGAATGTTTGAACAGGTTTTATGTGAAATGATTGGTTTTCTTTACCTGAATGTTTTATGCAAAATAATATGCCTTACCTAGTATTGTAAAAGCAGAACTGCTTGGTGAAGTCTTAATGATAGAGGTTACCGTTGGGGATGCAACAGTTGATGGGATTATCTTGTTCTATGAAGGTTTCAGAATAATAATTCTACCACTGACAATATAATTACTGAAAACAGTTTGAGGATTTTTTTTTCTTTTTTTCCTACTTGAAATAGTTTCTCCCTGAATCGTTATTCCATGAACTTGATATATAGTTGGGTTTGTGTATATCATTTTACTTTAGATTTTTAGGGATTCATTCAAGCATTGTTTGTATTAGTAAGAAGATTGGAAACAACCCAAATATCCAAATAATACCTGTATTACGTAAGAATATAATATTATGGAGGCTAAGTAGTGGAAGAGATATGAATGTATCTATTTTTGTTTAAAATTTTTAACTTTTTTTTGTTACTCCAGTGATTTTAGAAAAAGTAAGCCGATATGTATATATTTACTTCCCCTCAACTTCTATGCATATGTAATATGCTTTTGCTATTACAAGTAAATCCTTGATAAATAACCTTATCTTTCTGTATTTTGGGGATAGATACTTTGAATTGTGATGTTGAATCAAAGGTTAAATGCACAAGTAATTTTGTAAGATGTTTGAGCAATAATTTTTAATTTCCAAAAGCTTTTTTTCCCTTTAGGTGAAATTCACATAACATAAAATTGACCATATTAAAACAAACATCTCAGTGACAGTACACTTGCAATATTGTACAACCGCCACTCTGTCTAGTTCCAAAATGTTTTCATCACACCAAAGTAAACCTTGTATCCAGGTATTAAGTAGTTACTTCCCACCTGCCCCTCCCCAGCCTCTGGAAACTTCCACTCTGCTTTCTGCATGTATGGATTTACGGATTTTGGATATTTCATATAAATCATGCATACAATATGTAACCTTTTCTGTCTGGCTTCCTTTACTTGCCATGATGTCTTTTTAGGATCATCCACATTATAGCATGTATTGGTAGTCCGTTCCTTTTTAAAACTGAATAATATCCATCATATGTACATTCCATTCATCTATTGATGGACTATGGGTTGTTTCTATCTTTTGGCTATTGTGAATAGTGCTGATATGAACATGCATGTATGCTGATATGAACATGCATGTACATGTTTTTGTTTTGAGTACCTGCTTTACATTTTTGAGGGGCATTTACTTTGTAGTAATTCTGCCTAAGTTTTTGAGGAACTACCAAACTTTTTAAAGCAGCTGAATCATTTTATAAACCACCAGCAATGTGTAGGGCTTCCAATTTTTCTATATCCTTGACAGTAGTTGTTTTCTACTTTTTTCCTTTAATTTTTTTTACCTTAAAAAATTTTTTTTTAATTAAAGCCATCCTACTAGATGTTAAGTGGTATTTTATTGTGGTTTTGATTTACATTTCCCAAATGAATAGTGACGTTAAACGTCTTTTCATGTGCTTGCCGACTATTTATATATCTTTTTTCAGAGAAATGTCTATTTAAGTTCTTTGCCCATTTTTTAAAAAATTGGTTGCTTGTGTTTTTATATATTCTGGATACTAGACACTTATCAGATACATGATTTGCAAATATTTTCTTCCATTCTGTAGGTTGTCTTTCTACTTAATTGATAATATCCTAAGATGCACAGTTTTGATGAAGTCCAATTTTAATTTTGATGAAGTCCAATTTATATTTTCTCTTACTGCTTTTGCTCTTGATGTCATATCTTAAGAATTCACTACAAAATCCAAAGTTACAAAGATTTACCTCTATGTTTTCTTCTAAACATTTATGGTTTTAGTTATTATATTTAGGTTGTTGATCCATTTAGTTAGTTTTTGTGCAGGTTATTATGGTGTGAAGTAATGGTCCAACTTCCATCTTATGCATGTGGATATTTACCTCTCAGCACCATTTGTTGAGATGACTCTTTCCATATTGAGTGATATTGGCACCCTTGTCAAAAATCAGTTGGCCATAGATGAATACATTTATTTCTGTTCTCTCAGTTCTGTTCTGTTGATCTGTATGTCTGTCATGGTGTCAGTAGCACACTATTTTGAATACTGTAGTAACCTGTAATCACATGTTTTTGATTACTTCATTACAAAGATAAGTTTTGAAACCAAGAAGTATGAATTTTCCAAATTTGTACTTTTTTAATACTGTTTTGACATTTGAGGTGCCTCACACTTTCATTTGAATTTTAGAATCAGTTTTTTCATTTCTATAACAAAGGCCATTCAGATTTTGAAAGATTTCATTGAAAATATAGATTACTTTGATTAGTAGCCATTTTAACAACATTAATTCTTACAGTTTATGAACACAAAATGTCTTTTCATTTATCTAGGTCTTTTTTAGTTTCTTTCAGCAATATTTTGTACTTTTCAGCATGTAAGTCTTTTACCTCCTTGGTTAAATTTATTCTAGGCTTTTGTTTTGTTTTGTTTTTTTGGATGCCATTGTTAATGGAATTGTTTTCTTAATTTTTTTTTTTGATTGTTCCTTTTGGTGTATAGAAAAAAATAACTGATTTTTCAGTGTTGATATTGTACCCTTCAACTTTGTTGAGTTTCTTATTAGCTCTAGTAGTTCTTTTGTGAATTCTTTATATCATCATATATATATATATATATATATAAATAAAATTCCATGGTGCCCCAAATATCAAAACAGTATTGAAAAAGGAAAATCATGTCATCTGTGAAACAAGATAGCTTTACTTCTTCTTTTCCAATTCAAATGCCTTTTTATTTAATTTTCTTGTGTGATTTTTCTGGCTAGAACCTCCAGTACACTGTTGAATAGCAATGGTGAAAGCATACATCCTTGTTTTGCTTCTGATTTTAGGGAAATAAACTTTTAGTCCTTCTCTATCGCGTGTGTTAGGTGTGGGTTTTTTATAAATGGTCCTTTATCATGTTGAGAATGTTCCATTATATTTCTACTTTTCTGAATATTTTTGTTATGAAAGGATGATCATTTTGTCTAATGTTATTTCTGCATTGAGGTGATGTGGTTATTTTCTTTCCTTCTATAAACGTGGTGTATTACATCGATTGATTTTCATATGTGGAACTATCTTTGTATTCCTGGGGTAAATCCCAGGCATATAATCTTTTTGATATGCTGATTGGTTGAATTTATTAGTATATATTTATGTTTTTATATCCATATCACAAGGATATTGGTTTCTAGTTTTCTTTCTTTTTTTTTATAATTTTTTTTATTATGTTATGTTAGTCACTATACAGTACATCATTAGTTTTTGATGTAGTGTTCCATAATTCATTGTTTGCGTATAACACCCAGTGAGTGCTCCATGCAATATGTGCCCTCCTTAATACCCATCACTGGGCTCACCCATCCCCCCACCCCACCCCCCTCTAAAACCCTCAGTTTGATTCTTAGAGTCCATAGTCTCTCATGGTTCATCTCGTCCTCTGATTTCCCCCCCTTCATTTTCCCCTTCCTTCTCTTAATGTCCTCCATGCTATTCCTTATGTTCCACAAATAAGTGAAACCATATGATAATTGTCTTTCTCTGTTTGACTTATTTCACTTAGCATAATCTCCTACAGTTCCACCCATGTTGATGCAAATGTTGGGTATTCATCCTTTCTGATGGCTGAGTAATATTCCATTGTATATGTGGACCACATCTTCTTTATCCATTCATCTGTTGTAGTTTTCTTTTCCTGTAGTGTTTTTGTCTGGCAATTGTATCAGGGTAATTCTGGACTCATAGAATGAGTTAGGAAGTGTTATATTTTTTTGAAGAGTTTGAAAAGGAATGGTGTTAATTCTTTAAATTTTTGGTAGAATTCACTAGTTAAGCCATCTGATTTGATAGTTGTTTTTTTTTTTATTGGGAGGTTTGTGATTACTGATTGTGTCTCTTGTTTTAAGTTTGTTCAGATTTTCTATTTTTTTCTGGAGTCATTTTGGTAATTTCTATGCATCTACAAATTTGTCCAGTTATTTTAATTGTCTAATTTTTGTACTGTTGTTCATAGTGTTCATAATACTCTCTTAAAATCCTTTTTATTTTAGTAAGGTTGGTAGTAATGTCCCCATTTTTGCTTCTGATTTTAGTTATTTTTTATAGTTTTGTCTTTCTTTTTTTCTTTGTCAGTATAGCTAATGGTTTGTCATATTTGTGCTTTTCAAATAACCAACTTTTGGTTTCATTGAGTTTTCTCTGTTTTCTATTTTATTTTTTTCTGCACTGATCTTTATGTTTTTTCCTCTGCTAACTTTGGGGTTTAGTTTTCTATTATTTTTATAGCTCCATAAGCTGTAGTTAAATTATTGAATTTTAGATTTTTCTTCTCTTTTTAAGGTAGGCATTTGCTGCAAAAAAATTCACTCTGAGCACTGTTTTTGCTCCATTCCATAAGTTTTGGTATGTTGTATTTTTGCACTAATTTTTCTCTAAGTATTATCTGATTTCTTCTGTGATTTTTCTTTGATCAATTGATTTAGAATATGTTGTTCAGTGCTCACTTCAGCAGCACATATACAACAATTTGGGGAAGATTAGCATGGCCCCTAGGCAAGGATGATACACAAATTTGTGAAGCATTCCGTATTTTTAATAAAAACCTGTTGCAAAGTTCTTTAAAAAATGCATTGTTCAATTTCCATTTTTTTGTGAGTTTTTCAGGTTTTTTCTGTTACGATTTGTAATTTCATTACATTTGGACCAAGAAGATTTTCTTGTGATTTCAGTTTTTAAAAAGTTGTTGAAGATTATTTTGTGAATAACATGTTATATCTTGGAGAATATGCCCCATGCACATAAGAAGAATATGTATTCTGCTTTTGTTGGGTAAATTTTTTTATTTTGTGTGTATACATATATATGTGTGTTTATATAATTGAATTTTTATTTTATATATAACTTGTAACATGTAATATAAATATTATATGTTTATAAGTATATAAATATAAATCTGTATTATGTGTTATATATATTTAAATATTACATATCTGTATCTGTACCTATATGTATATTTATCTTTCAGGTCAAGTTGGTTTATAGTATTGTTCAAGTTCTCTATTTCCATAACAGTCTTCTATCCAGATATTCTATTCATTATTGCAAGTGTAGTATTGACATTTCCAGGTATTATTGTAGAACTCTCTATTTCTCCCTTCAAATTTGTCAGTCTTTGCTTCATATATTTTGCTCTGTTGATTGGTATATACATGTCTGTAATTGTTATATCTTCTTGATTAATTCACCTATTATCAATATATAATATCCTTAAAGTATTTTGTCTGATATTAGTGTGGCCACCTAGCTGTCTTCTGGTTCCTATTTGCATATTTACCTTTAACCTTTATGTGCCTTTAGATACAGTGTGATTCTAAGGTGACTATATATTTACATATGGATTTTTTTTTTTTAAACCACTCTGCCATTTGGGGTATTTAATCCATTTACAGTAGTCACAGATAAGGAATTCCTTATCTGTATCTAATTTTGCTGTTTTTTGTGGGGTTTTTTTGCATGTCTTATACTTTTGTTTCTTATTTCTTCAGTTGCTACTTTATTGAGTTTAATTGATTTTTTGGAATATACCATTTTGATTCTCTTCTAATTTTTCAAATATGTGTATCTAAAATATTTCTTTGGTTACCTAGGAATTACAATGAAAATCCTAAATTTATGACAACCTAGTTTGAATTGATACAAACTTAGCTTCAGTAGTATACAAAAACTCTATTCCTATATAATTTTGTTCCCCTTTTCTTCATGTTATTGTCACAAATTATATCTTAATACATTGTGTACAATTAACATATAATTCTTGTTTTATGTATCTGCCTGAATGACTCCCCTTAGCATTTTTTGTAAGGCAAGCCTACTAGTTACAAACTCAGTTTTTTGGTCTTTGTTTTTATTTTGTAATCTCTTAATTTCTCCTTTATTTTTGAAGGATAGTTTTCCTGGATAGAGATTTCTTGGTTGAGTGTTCTTTAAGCACTTTAAACATGCCATCCCATAGGCTTCTGGCCTCCATGCTTTGTGATGAGAACTTGGCTCTTAATCTTACTATGGATCCCTTGCATACAGTGCATTGCTTTTCTCTTGGTGCTTTATCTTTAGCTTTTGACAATTTGAATATAATGTGTCTTGGTGTGCTGTCTGCATTTATCCTTTTTGTAATTCAGTTTGTTTCTTCAATGTGTGTATCCCTTTTTTCAAATTTGAGAAGTTTTTGGCCATTATTTTTTCAAATATTCTTTCTGCCTGTTTTTCATTCTCCTTCTGAAGTTCTTATCATGCATATGTTGGATGCCTTGACAGAAATCTATCAGGCTTTTTAAAAAATTTTTAATTTAAATTCAATTTAGTTAACATATAGGGTATTATTAGTTTCAGGGGTGGAATTTAGTGATTCATCAGTTGCATATAACACCCAGCGCTCATTACATCAACTGCCCTCCTTAATGCCCATCATCCAGTTACTGCATCCTCCTTACCTACCTCCCCTCCAGCAGCCCTCAGTTTGTTTCCTATAGTTAAGAGTCTCTTATGGTTTGCCTCCCTCTCTGTTTTCATCTTATTTTATTTTTCCTTCCCTTTCCCTATGTTCATCTGTTTTGTTTCTTAAGTTCTGCATATAAGTGAAATCATACAGCATTTGTCTTTCTCTGACTTATTTTGCTTAGCATAATAACGTCTAGTTCAATTCCCATCGTTGCAAATGGCAAGATTTCATTCTTTTTGATGGCTGAGTAATATTTCATTTTATCATACACACACACACACACACACACACACACCCCACATCTTCTTTATCCATTCATCTGTTGATGAACATCTGGGCTCTTTCCATATTTTGGCTATTGTGGACATCGTTGCTATAAACATTGGGGTGTATGTGCCCCTTTGATTCACTATGTTTGTATCCTTTGGATAAATACCTAGTAGTGCAATTGCTGGGTCATAGGGTAGTTCTGTTTTTAACTTTTTGAGGAACCTCCATACTGTTTTCCAGAGTGGCTGCACCAGTTTGCATTCCCACTGTGTATGCAGTGTAAGAAAGTTCCCCTTTCTCTGCATCCTTGCCAACATCTGTTGTTTCCTGACTTGTTAATTTTAGCCATTCTGACTGGTGTGAAGTGGTAGCTCATCGTGGTTCTGATCAAGCTTTTTATTTTTATTGTTTTTCTTTCTTCTACATAGCCTGAATAATTACAATGGACAAATCTTCATATTTGTTGATTCTTTCTTCTCCCTGTTCAGATCTGCTATTGAAATTCTCATGATTTTTTTTTTCATGAGGACCAAATCAAGGTAATTTATTTGAAATGTTTACACAATACCTGGCATCAAGTAGGTATGCAAAAATACAGGTTTACAACTGTATAATCTCTTAATTCTTAAGAGTTAACAGTTAATTGTTCTTTCTTAATTTTTAATATCAGTAAAAAAATTACATAAAATTTACAATTGCAGCTATTTTAAAGTATAGTTCAGTAGAATTAACGATATTCATGTTGCTGTACAACACATCTTTGGAACTTTTTTTATCTTGCATAATTGAAACTCTATATCCATTGAACAACAAGCTCTTCTTTTCCCTCTCCCCACCAGTCCCTGGTAACCACCATTTTACTTTCTGTGTCTATGAGTTTGACTATTCTAGATATTTCATATATGTGGAATCATGCAGTATTGTCATTTTGTGACTGGCCTATTTCACTTAGCATAGTGTCCTCAAGGTTCATCCATGTTACTGCATTTAATAAGCTTTCCTTCTTTTTTAAAGGAGAATAATATTCCATTAAGTGTATATACCACATTTACCCATTCATCTTTTGATGGACATTTGGATTGTTTCCACCTCTTGACTATTGTGAATAATACTGCAGTGAATGTGGGTGTGTACATAGCTCTTTGAGATCCTGCTTTCAGTTATTGTGGATATATACCCAGGAGTTTCAGCAAATTTTTCATTTGTTATACTTTAACTTCAGAATTTCTGTTCGTTTGTTTTTATATTTCTTCTTTACCCATGTTCTGTACTTGGTTAGATATTCGTTGCCTATGGTTTTCTTGAGTTCTTTGAACATATCAAAGACAGTTGTTTTAAAGTCTTTGTCAATAGACAAAATTCAGTGCTTGAGCTCCTTCAGGGATCATTTCTGTTATTTATTTTATTTTTTTATGTGAATGGGTGATACTTTCTTTGCATGACCTGAAGTTTTTGTTGAAAACTGGACATTTTGAATATTTTAATGTGGTAAAACTGGAAATCATATTCTTTACTCTCCTTAGGGTTTGTTTTGTTACTTGCTGTAGGCTGTAGGTGTTTGCTTTTTAGGTAGTTTTTTAAAACTATTTTTGTAAAGTCTTCTTGCTTGTCATGTTTGGTCTAAGAAGTTTGTGTTACTTTAGCATGTGTTTCTTTAGTGTTTTATGCAGGGATTTCCTTGAATGCCAAAAACAAACAAAAGAGACAAAAGGAGGAGAGAAAGAGTGAGAGTAAGAGAGAAGGGAAGGAGGGAAAGATGAAGGGAGGGTGACAGAGAAAGAACAAAGAATTCAAAGCAGGAGAATAAAAAATTCTCAGTCAAAATTAAAAAAAACCTTGTTATCTTTCATCTTTGCACTTTGGCTCTTTGTTCGTGTACTCCTTCAGTGCTTAGCCTGATGATTTACAACCCTGCCTTAACCTTCACTTACTACTTTTTCTGAGCCTAGAGATTAGCTAGAGTTGAAGGCTTCGGGTCCCCTTAGGTCTTTACTGGGAATGCATCCTGCCCTGGGCTTTTTTGTGGCTTTCTAAATTCCTCACTGTAGGGGTGTCTGGGTTGCCCAGTCGGTTGAGTATCTGACTCTTGATTTGAGCTCAGGTCATGATATCGGGGTTGTGAGATCAAGCCCCGTTGCTGGGTGTGGAGCCTGCTTAAGATGAGAATCCTTCTGCCCCTCCCCTGCCATGTGCGCACGCACGCTCCCTCTCTCTCAAAAAAAAATAAGTGATAAATTCCCCACTATACATGGCACCTCTGAATTATCTAATTTCCCAAGGGAACACTCTCCCTAGCCTTTTTCTCAGTCTTTCAGTATTCAATTATATGTGTCAACTATAGTATTTTGCTCCAGGGTGATTGTGGATTGTTTGCCTCACAGTGGTTTTGAGCAATGCCCATTACTTTTCTACCGTGTGTGAATTCCAAGTTAGGCAAAACAAAGACATGCACTTTGTGTCAGTCATTCAGGTAACCCCAGACAGGTTGGAACAGAGAAACACAATTTTTTGGAATAAGGTCTCCACTGAGCTCTTTGGAAACAGGGACCAAGGTCCTAAACTGGGAACAAGATCTGCTGTCCTCAGATTTGCAGCCAAGCTGTAGAGGGGCATACGGGAAAGGCCAGTGTCACTGATAACTGGAATGCAGACCCTTAGAGCAACTCTGAGAAGTGGTTTAGAAGTCTCTTAAGAAGTTAAACATATACTTACTATGTCACCCAGCAATCCCACCACTTCTGGAAATGAAAGTTTATAATCACATAAAAACCTGTACATGAATGTTCATAATAGTTTTATTTATAACAGCTAAAAACTGGAAAAACCAAAATGTCCTTCAGTGAATACATGGATACACAAACTGGTACATCCATGCAATGGAATGCCACTCAGCAATAAAAAGTAATGAATTATTGATCTATTCAGTGACTTAGGTGAATCTTTTTTTTTTTTTAAGATTTTATTTATTTATTTGTCAGAGAGAGAGAGAGAGAGGGAAAGAAAGCACAACCAGGGGGAGCGGGAGGCAGAGGGAGAAGCAGGCTACCCACTGAGCAAGGAGCCTGATGTGGGCGGAACTCGATCCCAGGACTCTGGGATCATGACCTGAGCTGAAGGCAGATGCTGCAACCAACTGAGCCACCCAGGTGCCCCGACTTAGGTGAATCTTAAAGGCATTCTGTTGAGTGTAAGAAGCCAGTCTGAAAGGGTTACAAACTGTATGATTCCATTTATATGACATTCTTGAAAGATAAAACTGTAGTGATGGAGAACAGATCATTGTTTGTTGGGGATATGGGTGGGCAGCGGGTGTAACTATAACTGGATAGTACAAGGGAGATTTTTCAGGTGAAGAGACTATTCTGTGTCCTAACTGCATTGGTGTTTACACAAATTAATATGTATTTTAAAATTCATAAACTGTATACCATAAGAAAAAATTAATTTTACTGCATGATAATTACAGCAGATAGTGATAGTGCTATTCATTTGTCAAAAACTTGGAGGCTTTTGGGGCACCTGGGTGGCTCAGTTGTTAAGCCTCTGCCTTCAGCTCAGGTCATGATCCCAGGCTCCTGGGATCGAGCCCCGCATCGGGCTCTCTGCTCAGCGGGGAGCCTACTTCTCCCTCTCCCACTCCCCTTGCTTGTGCTCCTTCTCTTGCTGTGTCTCTCTGTCAAATAAATAAAATATAAAAAAAACAAACAAACTTGGAGGCTTTCTCCAATTTATTAGTGAAGGAGGGATTCATGGGAGGAAGAACTGGCCCCCACCATCTCATAGCTTGCTCTATTTGTTTTGTTTTTTTTTTTTAAAGATTTTATTTATTTATTTGACAGAGAGAGACACAACGAGAGAGAGGGAACACAAGCAGGGGGAGTGGGAGAAGGAGAAGCAGGCTTCCCGCTGAGCAGAGAGCCCGATGCCTGGCTTGATCCAGGACCCTAGGATCTTGACCTGAGCCGAAGGCACATGCTTAACAACTGAGCCCAGGCGCCCCAGCTTGCTCTATTTGAATGGAAAAGTATTCTCTTCTCAGAGGTCAAGGAAATTCTGTGATGATTCTGCTAATATGTATTCAGAGTTTTAATTCCAGTGAGGCTTGTGGGAAGCCTCTGGGAGCCAGAATATACAGATTTAGGTTTTCTTTGTCATACTCCCAGCTAATGGTCTTATTAGATGGTCTCCCAACTAAAACAGGTATAAGTGGATATTGGCTCTCAATAAGTGCAAGCTTGCCAGTGAGAGGAGCCTGGTATAACAAACATGGGAACAGAAACTCTTTCCCACGTTAACCAATCTCCATGCTACATGGTTTTCTTTCTTTCTATAATGATACAGCTCCTAACCTGTGCAGACGACAGATTTCTAAGCTGGTGAAGAAAAATTACAGTAGATCAATTTTTTTTTCTTTCTCTCTTTGCCTGGTTCCTTACTGAAAAGTCTCAACAATATCTCTGATATAACTCAGAGAAACATAGACCTCCTATAAAGATGAATAGGGGGAAATTGTCTAAGACAGATGTTAGAATCCAGTCTTCAACTCTGTACTGTCTCTCTTGTGAAACTCCTTACTCAGCTTTATATGTCATCAGTGTGGTGCTAACTCCCACACCTCAGATCTCTTTGCCGAACTCCACACTCATATATTGTCATCTGCTGAACATGTCTTCTCAAAGATGCAGCAAGCATGTCAAAATTACCAGGTTCTAAAATTATATATTAATTCTTTTATCTCTTACTAGATTTGGTTTTCCTTTTTTTATACTTTAATTCTAAATAGGAATTATCCATTTGTTCCTTAAGCCAGGAACCAAGGAGCTATTCGTGGCTCCTTCCTTACCTCTCAGTGAGCTTTGGTTCTATAGATCCTAACTCCTCAGTATGTTTCATAACTGCTTATTCTTCATTCTCACTGACACTGATTAATGTCAGACCACCATCATATGTCACATGCATTCTGCAATAGCCACAAAACTGCTTTTTCTTTCCTACTTAAATTCATTTTGTACACAGCAGCCAGAATAGTATTTCTTTAATGTAAATCTCAATTTACCACTTGTGAAAACTCATCAGTCATACCCCTTTCATTGACGTAAAGTCCAAACTCCTTAATGTGGCCTAAATAGTTGTTCATGATGTAGATCTACTTCCCTGTTTGAGTGTTGTCTTAGTCATCTAGGGCTACTATAACAAAATACTGTAGACTGAGAGTGGTTTAAACAACAGACATTTATTTCACAGTTTTGGAGGCTGGAAGTCCAAGATCAAGGTGTTGGCAAATTCATTTCCTGGTGAAGACCCTCTTCTTGGCTTGCAGACAGCCACCTTCTTACGATATACTCACATGGTTGGGGGAGAGAGAGTGTGTGCTCTGGTTTCTTTCTCTTCTTATAAGGACACTAATCCCATCATGGGGTTCCCACCATCATGACCCTGTCTAAAACTAATTACCTCCTGAAGACCCTACCTCCACATACACTCATATTGTGGGCTAGGGCTTCAGTATAAGAACTTTGGGAAAATACAGATACTCGGTCCATAACAATTATTAACGAACTACTTGCAGTTATTTGCATGGAGCAGGTCAGCAGACTGTGTCATATAAGCCACATCTGGCCAACCACCTTGTTTTTTACAGCTTGAAAGATGTTTTTTATACATATATATCTGGCCAACCACCTTGTTTTTTACAGCTTGAAAGATGTTTTTTATACATACAGTATAAAGGTTATACTTTAAATGGTTATATAAGTACCTATATAATATACTGATTTTGTCTGTGGGCCTGTAAAATCTAAGTATTTACTTTTTGTCTTTTAAAAACAAATTTGCTAACACTTAGAATAGATTATGCTTTTTGATTCCTTGCCTTTAGCATACTGTTTATGCAGAAGGTATTCTCCTCTTCCATGTTCTAGAGGCCATATTTGCTTGTTCTTTAGATTTTCTCTGACTTGACCTGTTTTAGGTTTTTTTCTGACAAGCTAAGACTTAGATATCCATCCATTGGGCTTTCATGGTCATTGAGCCACTACCATACTGTAAAGGAACTGTTTGAGGGAAGACAAGTAGACTTGGAGGGCTGTTCAACTTTGTTAAATTAACATTTGTGAAGTAGAGCCCTGGAGTGTTGGATGGTGAACCCCAGTTCAATAAAAGACCACAAAGGAAATTGAAATAGAGGAGTTTTTATTACTAACAGGTTCTGAAGGAAGTATTTGGCATGCCTGGAGGGGCCATAAAAGTGCAGATAAGGAGAGTCACAGAATCTGGGATATGTGACTTTATTAGGGTTGATGACTAGAGTGCTTTGGGATTCCTGAACTAAGCCTGGATTGGTCAATTCAAACCAAAAAGAGCAGGGTTTTTATAAGCCCCACGTGGGTTTATTTAAGGGGTACACAAGGGGAAGGCCCTGGGAGACAGGGTGATTATTGCTCACAAGGGCTGTTGGAGAAATCATATCAGGAATTTACATTTTCTTGTGATGCTGGGGCTGTTACGTAGGGCATGAACTCATGGGAGGGGCTAGTTTCTGTTCAAGGCCCCTGCACGTCCTTTGGCCACACTAAATGGATGCCAAGGCAGCAATATCATAGAGTAGTTTAGCTAAACTCTTGACAAAGACGTGCCTTCCATATATTGATTTTTTTTATGTGTTGAGTTATTGAGAGCATGTCTTTCAGTTGCCACATGGAGGGACAGGGTCTACTTCCCTCCCCCCAAATTTGTTTAGATGTCAAGACTGTATACTAAGAAGGTATGAAACGATTTATTATTCACATAATGATGCTTTATGGGGAGGGCAGGGCAGGTACCCAAAGTCGTCCAGAATAGTTTGAATTAAGTTAGGAGGGGCAAATAGCTCTGTTTTTTATTGTTGTTAAGGGATGTGCCAGGTTGATGGGTTCCCACACTCAGGCTAGGTTTGTGTGGTTTGAACTTCTCTGCTGATGCCAAGAAAGGTACACTTTTTCCAACATGAAGTTTTGCATATTATAAAAGCTTACTACAGAAAAAAAAGAGTATAAAGAACATAAGTACATATTATCTCACATAATGGAAAATTATAATAATCCTTTGACTTTTTCAGCATTAAAGATGAAGTCATATTGTACATATGCAATCTTCTTTCCCCTACCCCCATGTTACAGACCATCTTCCCATGTGACTAAATTTATGAAACATCATATGCAGTGATTTATTGTGAGTGTTAAGTTGAGGCATAAATATGGATGGTTTTCCCTCTCTCCTTTCCTCCCTGTAACTACTGATAACTGTGTTCCCCTTCCTTTTCCACTGGGCTTTCTTAGTACCTTCTCAGTGTGATATCATAATTATTCTATTACTTTTACGTTCATTGAAACAGGCTCATTCTCATTCTTTAAGATTAATTTTTAAACCTTTCGTTATAAAATGAAACCTACAGAAAACCACACAAAACAAATGTAGGGTTTAGTTAGTTATTAAAAGTTGAACATCTTTTTGGCAGTGCTGCTTTTGCTGACTGGTGTGTCTCAGCAAGGCAAGGCCTCCTCTGGACTTAGAAAATGAGATTCTCTATTGCCTTTGATTCTTTGCTGCATCCTTATTTATCAGAGCTGGCTTGGGGCACCCAACATTATTTTGTTTCACACATACTTATATATACAGAGACAGCCAAATGTTTTTATAGGAGATACGATTTTTTTTAGTAAAACTACATGTCAAATGCTTAATGCAGAAAATGAGAAAATGCAAGTACTCTAACGAAAACAAAGAAAAAGAAAAACTCCATAACCCATGTTTTGGCTTCCTTTCAACTTTTTTCTTTGAATATTATAGTGTTGGTTTTTTTTTTCCATAAAATGTATAATTCTGTACATACTGTTTTACAGACCTAGTTTTTTAAGTTAATATCTAGGCCTTTTCAGTGGAAAAAATGTATTTTCTCATTTAAGATTAAAAACATTTTGTGTTCATACCAATACTTTGCACTTATATTCAGGAACATAGGGTTTTAATTTAATTCCATTGTTTTTTTACATCCTTTTTTTCTTTTTCCTAATATGAGAATCCACTTTTCAACAAACACCAATTTAACTGTTTTCATTTATACCCATGTATACACAACTAGAATAATGACACCAGTACTACCATCCATAATATAATTACTGAAAATAGTTTGAAAATTTTTCCTCACTTGAAATAGTTTCTGAGTATAATGCCATAAACTTAATACACAGTTAGACTCATTTATTTTAATTTACTTTTGACTTATAGGGGTTCATCAAAACATCTATAAGAGCAAAAGATTAGAAACAACCTAGTGTGTTTTTTCACCAGTTGACATCTTTCCATGTCTATAAATATATTTTCATTATTATTTTTTAATAAAACAATATTCTGTTGTACGACTGTGTCATACTTTGTGTTTAGCCATTTTTCTGTTCTTGGGCATTTCTACTTTTTTGCCATTCTAAATAATGCTGCAATAACCATATTTACACATACATTTTGTTTATTTCTGAGGGCTAAAAAGACAAAGGAAGAACTTGTCTTTTTAAAAAGGTTTTAGTTAGGGGCGCCTCGGTGGCTCAGTCAGTTAAGCGTCTGCCTTCAGCTCAGGTCATGATCCCAGAGTCCTGGGATTGAGTCCTGCATTGGGCTCCCTGCTGGGCAGGGAGCCTGCTTCTCCCTCTCCTTTTGCCCCTCCACCCAACTCATGCTCTCTGTCGCTCACTCTCTCTCAAATAAATAAATAAAATCTTAAAAATAAAAAATAAAAAAATAAAAAGGTTTTAGTTAAATTTTGACAAATTGGCTTCCAGGAAGTTTATGAATCTAATCCTATCTGCAATATTAATGAGTACTAGATTCTTTTCAATTGTGTTAAGTCACCATGGGTGTTAGCATTTTTTCCTACATCATATTTATTGGCTGTTTATTTTATATTTTGTGAATTGTCTCTTATGGCCTTTGCCAGTTTTTTTCCATGTCCATCTTTTTTTTTTTTTCTTGGCTTTTAGGAAGACTTACATATTAGGAACAGCAGGTATTTCATGATGGAAAGAGGTTCTGTGAAATAATCCCTTTTTGTGTCAAGATTAAATAATTATCCAGAGGTGTTTTTTGTTTCTGCTTTTTCAGAAACAATTATTCCATTTGCTTTAGTCATCAATGCATCCTGGAAGGAAGGCCAACAACACAAAACTGGAAAGTTTTGGATGGAATACCCAACATAGGAAACAAATTCTAATTTTATTCATATCATCTGTAATAAAGTAGACATCCCCCTTCTATAATGGTTTTTCAGTCCATAATCTCTAAATTGTTTAAAAATTTGTGGATTTTTTTATCTTTTTATTTATATATACTAATGAAAGGTCTTGCAGTATTGAATCAGTTCTTGGATTGGAAGGATCCGCTAGTGGGCTACAGGTCAAACTAAGTTCCTGACTTTAAACTTAGTTTTTATTTTGCTAATTTGACTTCAGAATAAGAGTCTTTGAAAGCAAAACATTACTTTTCTCAGGATAGGTGAGAGCTGGCGAGGTTGCAAATAGAGCCCAGGAGTGGCTGCTTATACCAGTTTGACTAGTCCAGTACTATTTGTCTTTTATAGAAAAAACAAATTAAGGCAAACCAAGCCAAGGTAATAGTGGTGCTGAAGTTAAGAGTAGGTGGGTTTGGCACAAGAAAGGAAATGGAATAATCATGTAGTTAAATGCTTTTGTTATTTACATGAGTGGTCCAATCCCTATATATAATCAAACACAACCTCTCACCAAATATGAATAAATTTTGGGAGATTCTTTACCATCTTTGATTATTCAAGGAGATTGATAAAAGTATGGACTCAGGAGGTAGACCTTTTGTGTTTGCATCCTATTTTGGCTCTCTGTACATTAATTTCTAGTAATTATACTAGTCATTAAATCATAGAGTTATTTTGAAGATTAAATGAATTAATATTTGTAAAGTACTAAGAACAGTATCTTGTGGACAGTGAGCATTGTGTAAGTTTTTAAAAATGAATTAAAAATTTCTTGGTGGGAGGAAGAGTAGGAGAAGAATGTTACAAATAGTTTAACAAGTAAACCAATTGAATCTTTTCTATTAAAAAATTTTTATCTTAAAAATTTATTTTTACAACACAAACATTGAGTAAATTCAGACTATCATAGAGTGATGTTTTCAAAACTGATGATTACATACATTTCTTGAGGTAGGTTATAGCATTTTTTACTGCTTTTGTTCACAGGATATCCTGAATAATCTTGAATCATGTGACCTTGAGGACGATGACCTTATGCTTGATGTGGATCTGCCTGAGGATGCACCTCTTGAAAATGGTAAGTGAGGACAATATTGAAATTCCAGAGGCATATATAGTTGAGCTGCTTGTCTAGGGCCAATTTACTATTATTTACAAACTTCTTAATCTCAGTGAAGGAAGTCTTTTCAGACTGAGAATCAATCTTAAGTGATACTAAATAAATTCATTTGCAAACTTATTTAAATGTTTAAAACCTCGATTTTGTAGGTCTTAGATATAATTCTGTATGATCCAATAAAATTGTATATCTATATTATAAAGTAAGTAGTAGATAGGATTTGTCCTTTTTGCCCCTGTGTACATATCCAACTTTTCTTCCCTTTTGTTTTGATTCTAAGAAGAAATACATTTAGAGAAACAGAGATATCATTTGACTTTTGATACAGCAGTACAATTTATTAAATTTTACTTATGATAAGTAAGTTTTACTAAGAATAAGTATTTTTAAAAGATCAATTCTGAAAAAATTTTAAAAAGATTAATTCTGGGAAAATGGTGACCTTCTGAATGAATCATTCCACTTTTTTTTTACTCCCAAATCCAATCTCTCATCCTCTCTGGATCCCAGTCATGCTGGAGTAGGGATTTAGACAATCCATATGCAAGAGGGGCCTAGGTACTCTTGCCCCCACTAACTTAATATTTGTCGGATTTCCTATCTTAAGGACTGATCTAGAATCAGATACCAGCCTAAAAAAAAAGCCCCTGGGGCAAGGGTTGAAATGGGAATTCTCTGGAAAGAGGAATGGCTCCAGAAGATCTGTGGATTCCCTGTCAGTCAACATTTTCCTGGTCTCTCAGGCCTCCCAGGGGCAAGAGATGAACCAAAGAAGGTGGTGAAGTCCTTTTTGTACATGATGCTAGAAAAATGTAGGGATATTTCAGAGAGGGCAGGTGTTTGTTCTGGTGCTATTGAAGGTACTAGGAGCTCACGTTTGTCACTCCTCCCCACCGCCCCCATGCTGCCAGGATGCTCTGTAACAATCTCAAAATCTCAGTGGCTTTCAAAATAAACATTTATTTTCTGTATTCATGGATCTATAGATTAGCTGGGACAGCTCAGGCTGTGGGATTGAGTTCAGGTCTGCTCCTTGTTTCTTCATTTTGAGACCAGGATTACCTGGAGCAGGTTGCTCTCATGGCAGATGGCAAAAGGACAACAGGTTGAACAGAAACAAAAATATAATAGCTCTTAGGGTCTTGACTTAGAACCAACACACTGTTACTTCTGCGCACATCTGTTGGCCAAAGCAAGTTATATGGCCAAGCCTAATACCAGTGGGACTGGGAAGCGGATTCTGTTTGCAGTTAGAAACTCTGTGGCAGAGGACACTGAATATATAATTCTACTAAAGGAGAGAGTGAAGAGCTGAGAACAGTATCTACTCTACCACAGGGGTAGAGACTCTAGCACCTTCTCATGGTTCTGCTGTCACCTGGGATACTCTGGCAACCAGAGTTGAGTTCCAGTCAACTGAGAAAGAAAAATCACAGCCAACATCCAGGAAGAAGAATAGGGAAAACAACAGAACTCCCAGGTTTAGAGTGGCCCAAGGAAATAATAATGAAAGCACTTAAGGAAATAACAGTTGTAGCACAGTGCTTTCTGGAGCTATAAAAGATTTCCTAATAGAACAGTTCAGTAGATGACAGAAAGCATAGCTGCTGTTGAAATCCAAATTAGTGGCCTGGAAGATCAGGTGGAAAAATATTGGAGAACAGGGGAAAATATAAACCATTGATAATTATGGGGGGGGAAATGAGATGATGAACTAGGAGATTTCATGTGAAGTTTTAAGGGTTGGTAGTGAGGAGTGAGGAATATACTTCCTTGGAATAAATCACATCCTAGATAATGCATTTTACTTTGACAGATTTTAACTTCTCTTTGGGAACTTTATACCCTTTCTGAGCTATAGGAATTGGTATTAGAACCTGCCTCATCTTTAGAGGACAACATAAAGTTATCCTCATGATAGATAAAATTAGAATCATAGGGAAATTTAAAATCTTCGAGGTCTTGGTTGGGGAGTTATGAAAAGTAGTAGGGAACCCCTGAGGTATAACATCTCACATATATTGTAGATTTTCCTCGGAGAAGGCAAACAGATTTTGACTGTTTTGAGATAACCGAACACTGAAGAAAGCAGAACATAAGTCTAAAATACGTAGCCTTCCGAGGCACCAAACATAAAATAGTATTCAGGTTTGGTACTACTGGGGAGTAAGGAGTGACTGTTCTCTTTATAGCTCTGAGGTCCTGGATGACTATACCCCCCACTGAGTTTTTTGATTGGGAGGATAGGAATGTTACAAGGACTGGTACTAGGTTTAAAGGAGTTTTCTAATATACTTTTGACTATTGATTTTCATTCCCTTTAGCTTCTGGTTTTGGTGGCTATTATGCAAATTTGGGTAGAGTTTTGAATGGGTCACTCTGAAGCTTGGTGTGTTCAGCATCACTAATTCTGCCAATATCAGTGGAATTTTTACCAACAAGAAGTCTGAGACTTTGTTGAGATCTTTAGTTTGGGTTTAACTTTGGACACAAGTTTGTTATGACTTCATTATGAATAAGGGATCTTCTGGGATTTCAAGGAAGAGGCCATGAGAATATTCATCTGGCAATTATATTTGTATAGTAAATCATGACCTATTAGGTAGCATATGTGATAACACAGAGGAGGAAAGAATGTTTGGTGGTCAGGTGTTTCTTGGATTGTTATGGGCTAGGATTTGGGAAGTGAGAGTTTTCAGAAATATCCATAACTGAGTTGTTTGGTGACACTGAGGGGGGAAGATTATATAACAATAGGAGGGTTTAAGGTTGATATCATAGTGCCTGTAGCAATAAAACATTTGCAAGATTTTCTTTTAATGTTTAGAGAAAATTATCTTTTGAGTGCAAGGATAAAATTGGAAATTGAGCACTTGATCTCCCCTCCAGAACACTTTGATTAATCACCTACTTTATTTTGTCTTTTATTTCACAGGTGATGCAGGACACTTGTTTTTCCAGTGCCCTGCTGTTAGAAGTGTACTAAGAGACTTCTTCCTCTAGTGTTTAATTGGCTGTGGTGGAAGCATCTAGTTGTGATATGTGAAGGACATCATTTTATTCTGAGTTGTATTCTACTTTTTTCTAAGGCTCTTTCCAAGTATTAGAAATCTGGTAATGAGGCTATATTTATCCTATTTCTGCCTTAAAATCCTTTACAGAATGTGAGGAGACTGGTCACATCTCTTTCAGAATCTACCCCTGAATGCTATCTAAAGGTGTTAGTCTACTCTTGAAGTCTGCAGTGGATTTATCCTTTCTTTCCTTACAGAACTGAATCAGAGCCCAATCTACATTCATAGAGAAGACTTTGTTAACAGCCTCTGAAAGTCCTTTTCTAACCTCTTCTAGTTTCTTATGCAATTGATGGAGTTCAGTATGTACTACCCAAAAATATGGCACCTTGGCATATTGAATAGCTTAAGCTCAAGGAGTTTGAGAAAATGGCAGAAACAAGAAAGTCACTTTGACCTCCTCCCCAACCCTCCTTCCCTGAAACAGATCATAAAACCCTCATGTGAGAGGTACCCTCCCTATACCTAGAGGAAAGGCGCATTCTTAATTCCAAGACAAAGAGACTCCCAAGAGGAATCCTAAAAAATAGGGCTTGCTAAGTTTCCCTCAGTTTACTACAGTTACCTCATACTCCTTGACCTGTCATACTCCTCCATGACTGACCACTTTTTATCAAACCTAGCATAAAAATACACAGGTCTGGGGCGCCTGGATGGCTAAGTCGTTAAGCGTCTGCTTTCGGCTCAGGTCAGGATCCCAGGGTCCTGGGATCGAGCCCTGCATCGGGCTCCCTGCTCAGCAGGAAGCCTGCTTCTCCCTCTCCCACTCCCCCCGCTTGTGTTCCTGCTCTCGCTCTCTCTCTCTTTCGAATAAATAAAATCTTAAAAAAAAAAAATACAGGTCTGTTTCTTTGGGTCTTTATTTCCTTGTGAAGGCTCCCCTGTTACAAATAATATTAAATAAGTTTGTATGCTTTCCTTCAGTTTAATTTTCTGACCCTACAAGATCAAGAAAAACTCTTTCCTCTTCTACACAATCAATCATGGTTCTTAAGTTACATGACCTTCAGATTCTTCACACTGTGCCTTTTCCATTTTATTTTTTGCACCTGGGGTTCCCTCAATATATGAACTAATAATGTGTAATAGGGATCCTGGATTATCAATTCCTGAAACTATTCTAAATACCTCTGCAAATTTCTCCCAGTCTTATTTAGATCTTAGAAAACATGCAGCCATGACTCTCAGCTTAGAATGAGTCCAGGTCTTAAAAATCAATCTTATGGGGTTTTCCCTCTTCTGAAAGAGGTTTAACTTCAAGAGATAATGAGCCTTTGAGGTTTCTGGCCAGCTTCAGGGTAGGGAAAGAGGTCAAGGGAGAGATGGGGCAGAGCAAAATCGAGGAGCATAGAATGAGGGAAGAAGAATAAAACGAGAAAGGACTTTAGGTTTCAGTTGTGATTAGGAAGGATCTGAAAGACAAAATTGTTTTAATTCTTTTACATTTTTTCTTTTACCTTTGTCAAGGAATCTCTTAAGGAAACAGTTTTGGTTCTGAATTTCTTTTGGCAGACTGTTGAGTATTTGATATTTTCACCTTTTTTGTTCTAAAGTTCTCAAATGAACTGTTCAGGTTGTATCAAAAACACAATTGTATTGCTTTATTCTCTTGCTCTGGAACATCTAATGGTCACTCATTGCCTACAGATTAAAGCCTAGCATTTGGCATATTTATAGTTTAATCCTCAGGTTTATGATGTTTCTATAGTGTATACCTTGTTACATGTGCTATTTTATCTACTCCTTCTGTTTTTAAACTTTTCTCTGGAAAAAGATGTCTTCTGGGGCGCCTGGGTGGCACAGTTGGTTAAGTGTCTACCTTTGGCTCAGGTCATGATCCCCCGGTCCTTGGATCAAGCCCTGCATCAGGCTCCCTGCTCAGCAGGGAGTCTGCTTCTCCCTCTCCCTCTGCCTCTACCCCCGCCTCGTGCTTACTTGCTGTCTCGCAAATAAATAAATAAATAAATAAATAAATAAATAAATAAATTCTTAAAAAAAAAGAAGAGAGATATCTTTCTAATTACTTCCTGAATCCCACACCACAGCAAGTTATGGTTCCTATTAAATTGTACTTATTCTTTGTTATATTTCCTAAGGCCACATTTTTGCTTTTATTGAGTTATAGTTATATGAGTTCTATAGTATTATCCTTGATCACTTTCCAGTTACTGTATTTTCTTCTGGAAATTTATCTTTCTTTTTCAGTGCTAATTGTGTTTAGTAATAACAAGGTTCATGATTATTATTATTTTTTTTTTTAGATGAGCTTTTCTTCTTTTGAACCAAATTTTAGTTCAGAACTTTTCTGATCAGATTGTAAAACCTCCTGCAAAGCACATTCTTTCTAGGCTTTGTAATGTGTAATTTCTTCCTGCCATCTTCATAGCCAATTGTTATTCACAGGTGGAAATAATACCTATGTCATCCATTACCTTTCTATGACTTTAAATAATCAGAGAAATAATCTAGGTTACTTTTGGTGTTATATTTTTTCCTTTATCAAATCAGAAGAAATGAGTGTGATGAGTGGTAGATCTAGGCATCCCAAGTCCCATACCTTTCAGTTAGCTATCTATATTAGATCCTCTTTCCCTCTCCTGATATTATTTCTGTCTCCTACTCACAGTAAAAGAACTAAAATCTGCTGCCTCTTACTTTTGGACCTGGAAACCTCCTTCACAGGGCCTTTATTTTCTAGTCCTAAATGCATAGTTAGGGCAAAATCTGGTGTGTAGAGAGCTGTGATCAACATACCTGGTTAAAATTTTTCAAGCCAGGATATGTTTTGGTTTGCCTCATCATGCCTTATGGTATTTCATGTTCAGAGGGATTTATTTCCTTTCTTAGTCTTCTTTGTCGTGTTCCATCATTGGCTATGGAAATGGTTTTGATTTATCTCCATCTTGTAATTTTGTTTGCTTTCCATTTTCTTTTCTATGTTGTTTCTTTCATTCTGTCAGAGAACCCCCTAATCTTATCTAAGAAACCACCACTAATGTTATTTCACATTATTTTCTTAGTAACATTTTAAAGTACATGAATATATGTTTGATGGGTGCCTCAGATAGGAGTATAGTTAACCCTTGAACAACACAGGTTTGGAATGTGTGGGTTCATTTATATGTGGGTTTTTCCAATTAATAAAGGACAGTACTATAAATGTGTTTATTTTCCTTATGATTTTCTTAATATCATTTTCTTTTGATACAGTGCAGTACTGTAAATGTATTTTTTCTTATGATTTTCTTATTTACATTTTATTTTCTCTGGCTTATTGTAATACAGTATATAGTACATATAATGTACAAAATATGTGTTAAATGACTATGTTATTGGTAAGGCTTCCGGTCAACAGTAGGCTATTAGTAGTTAAGTTTTGGGGGAGTCAAAAATTATACACGGATTTTTGACTGTGCAGGGGGTCCCATACTCTAACACGCACATTGTTCAAAGGTCAACTATATAAGCAGAAACCTTAAAAAGTCTTGGAGCACTCATTTATCTGAGAATTTAGGCCCCTCTATCTCAGTGTCTACCAGTAGTCTTTTGTGGTCATGGCAAATGTTTGTTTCCACTGTTTATTTGCCATTGTGTCTGTGGTTGAGTTCTTGTTTCAATAAAGGGGCTTTAATCTGTAGCCTGTGTGTAGTATCAACAACCTCTTTAGCAAAAACAAAAGTGGCACATCAATTTTATGCACTTTAATTTCCCACAGTATTTAACCCCATCTCCTGGCCTATTTGCCTGGTTCATTTGCTTCTTGCTACTCTGTATGCACTGTGTTGATGATATCCTAATTACATATCAGATTCTTATTATGACAGAATTTCTTGTTTGGGGAGTGAGTGGAATTTTACTTGCCTGAATTAAATATGGATTCAGATAAAAGTAGATAACAGATTATCTCTAGCTTTATAGAATTGCTTAAACTAAAGTAACATTTTAATGCCATGTAGAAATACTTGAGCTTAACTGAGTCTTTGAGTGTAATACAAATATGAACTAAAATCAGTTTTAAGCCTTTCTGGGATATTTTTAAATTTATTTTTCTTTTCCGATCTCATCTTCCATTCCTTATTTTTTTCATTATAATGGTCACCATGTCTTTATTTATCTAACAGTCAGGTTTTCTATAATTGAACTTTAAAAAAAATAGATAAAAAATAGATTGTAATTTATCTCAATAAAATGACAAGAAATTGAAATAATTTCAAATGTAAGGCTTCTTTAGAAAATGTTTTCTTTAAATTTTTTTAAACTATAAAATGTATAGTTTTCCCCCAAAATTGATTTCTTTAATGGTTATAAATAAAATTTCAAAGTGTTTTAAAAAGTTATACAAAATTATTATGCATTTAGAAGAAATTACGTTACACTGAGTTTAGTGTATATGAGAATTGAACATCTGCACTTTAACTACTTTTTTGTAGTGGGGAAGTTTGTTTTTATCTGGTGTACTGTAATGAAACACTTTCCGTATTTCAAATTCAAGTTTTAGGTTAAGTGAAAATAATCACTTAAATAATGAATTTTTTAAAATTGGGGATCACATTGATTTCTACAGCTTCTTTATTCTAAGCATTCTAAGCATTCCGGATTTGAACTTTCTCATGTAATAATTCTAAGACTAGAGAAACCTTTTCTGTTCCTGGCTTGAGTTAGTGTTTAGTTGTATTTTTAGTAACAGTCCTAACTCAGTAGCTATGTAACCACTGAGCGAAGATGGAGTCACAGGGTAAACTGGGCTTGCTTCCCACAGGGAGGGCTGGGAGTTGAGCAGGAAGGAAGGCCTGTTTGTCAGTGCCTTGTATGCAACTATGTCTGAGTAGGCAGCCGGCGACACAATGTCTCCCTTGTACAAAGTAACTCTCTTAGTGAGTGCTCAGATATGTGAGGAAAAAGTGTTTGGGTAAGTGAAGGAGAAGCTTGGGGTGTTTGAAGGAGATTCTTCTCGTGTTTTTGTGGCATTTGGATTTCAGGGAGTGTACTATTTGTTGCGGCAAAGTACTGGCTTTGTTTTCAGTGACATTTTAGACTTTTTGAACAAGCTCTACTGTAAGCATATTGAAGCTTCTTACTTTCTAAACTGTGAGTTTAATTTAAAAAAAATATGATTTGTTTGTGATGAAAACTTAATCTGTGCTTCTTGAAATCAGTGAAAGCTAATTGTGGCATTTATTTTTGGGAACAAGTTCTCTACTAGACTTAAAATCTTATACTTTTTCTAATAATTTTCATTCTGAAGTCAGAACCAGCTAGTGATAATGATGAAAACCACTAAAAACTAATTACTGGTGTTTAAAATGTATAAAATGTATAATGTTTATAACAAGGATAATTTGCTTGTTTTAAAACACTGGGACCGTTGTTACTTAAGTGCCTATGATATGAAAGTTTTATAATTTACTTCAATTTGGATACTATAAAGTTCAGTTTTCACCAAAAGAACTGGTTACTTTTCTTCTGGAAATTTTGATTTTGTGATTAGCTAATGTAAATGGCTGGTATTTTTAGCATATCATTTTTATATTCTCAGCAGCATTTAATTATCAAGCTATAAGTAGTTAACTTTTATAGAGTGTGTGCATGTTTATAGTGTTTTGCTTTTGAATCTGTCTAGTGGAGTGTGACAATATGAACCGCTTTGATCGGTCAGACAGAAATGTTCGGCAGTCTCAGGAAGGATTTTGGAAAAGGCCACCCCAGAGGTGGAGTGGACAGGAGCATTACCACCTCAGCCATCCTGACCACTATCATCACCATGGAAAAAGTGACTTGAGCAGGTGAGTCTAATTTAGATTATATTCCCTATCTTTTGATTAATTTTGAATCCTAATATTCCCCTGCCCCCTCAAAACTATTTTTTAATTTGGTTTTTAGAGGCACCAAAAAATATTTCAAATTATATATGGTATTAATTGGAATAGTTTGTCTGATTCTTTCCTTTTGGCCCAAATCTTTTTTCATTAGCTTTATCATAAATAAAAGTATTTTATTTATGTCTGCTATTTGTACTTCATGTTTTGGTGTGATTTTCTAGTTCTCATTTGGGAATGATTATATGTTGAATTTGTTAAAGTTAATTATTTTTAAAATAATATATGAAATTAGTGCCAAGTGATTTGTCTTTTGCTTATATAATAAATTAAAACCTAAAAGTTCCTCAAGTACTGTTAGAAATGAAGATACTGTACAATGCTAGGATTCTTTTCCTTTTTGAAGCATAGCATAGTTTTTAATTTGATAAGATGTGCATTATGGCTCTGTAGTCAGTCAAACCTGAGGTCAGACTGTGGCCTGACACAGATTAGCTTTGTGAGCTTAAATAATTTATTTAAACCCTCTCTGCTTCAGTTTATCATCTGTAAAACACAGTTAATAATACCTTTCACTGTTCAAGGATGAGAGGCAGAAGTGCTTGAGCAGTATATGGCTTAGAGTAGGCACCCAGTGGTGGTAGTTATTATTAATTTTTTTCCTTTTCACTTCCTCATCTCATTTCACTAGGGATTTGAGATCATTTTGGGGCACAGTTACCAAGCAGATAATAAAATTGGATAAAGAAACAATGGAAGGGAAATGTGTGGGCCCATATAGTTCTTGAAGTAAGAAAAAAAAATTGGCTCTAAGAATCCTTGCAGCAAAAACAAAGAACAAACCTTGATGCATTACAAGATTTATACTATACATAAGAAAGAATGTTTCTCCTGAACTGATTTGCTTTCATGAGACAGAAACCTGAAAGAAGTTGCTTTGCATGAGTTCTTAGAGAAGGGGAATACTTTGTGATATAGTGAACAGGTCTCAGCTTCCCAAAGTAGAAATGATAAATTCCTTAAGTCAGTTTTTTACTTATGTTCTTCAGTGCAAGCTACAAAGAACTCTAGACTAGTGAGAAAAGGCAGTTCTGCAGTGGGTCACAAAATAATGAGGTTTAACTAAGGATCCCTCTGTTGGTATAATTTGATGAAATGATAAAATGTAGAAGATCTAGAAGAATACATGGAGTATATATTTTTCCAGGCATTATTTTGGCTGTTGTTTTTTTATAGCAGGCTTTTGATAAGGAATGGACATCAGAGTTGTTATTGTCAGGCAAGAATATGATGTAAAGATAGTTGTGATTGCAAATAATGAAGATTATGCTTCCCTCATTTTTGATGGTTGGTTTATAAGAAGGTAAATTTGAGGCCAACTTATGAAAATTTAGAAGCCTAACTAAAATATGAATTGCTTATACTTCTGATAATATTTATTCATCCATTTAACAAATATTCATTGAGAACCTATATGTTGAACTCTACTAAATTCTCAAGCTGGGTTGAATTTGGAAATAGTGTGAGAGGTGATAGCTGTGGATTGGTAATGGCTTCTTAGAGCATTGTTCTGAGGATGCTAAAAACAATTATGTAATGCATGAGCTCAGTTGGAGTCATTACAGTTATTGGTTATGTAGAAGATTCATGTTCCTCTTCCATCCCATACAAAGTTGAGTAGTAAATATTTCTTGGATGTTGAGTCTGTGGGAGAGGTAGGTATATTACAATATTAGTGCAGCACAATGATGATGGGTGCCTTAATTAAAGTGATTTATATAGGACTCCAGAAGCATGCAGCATCTGGTTTTTGTCTAGGGTAGTGGTGTGTAAAGGAAGTTACTATTGAATGGGTAAGTGTGACTGTAGAGATTGCAGAGGAGGAGTTTCTATAGGAGAAGGATGAGTATTCAGATGGAAAAAAATAGCATGTGCAAAACCATATATCAGTACTGTGTTATTTTTAGAGAACTAAGTTCATAGCTGGATTGCAAGGTCATTTGGAGGAATGAATAGATGTGCTCTCTAACTCTTAACAGCAAAACTCTCTATTTTAAGATAATGAGTGGCAAATTTCAGCTTAAAATGGGATTATAAATCAGACTGTCCCAAATGGAATGAGTTACCTGGATGGAGGTAGTAATCTCTGTCCCTGGGAATGATCAAGCTGAGACTGATTAGTCATCTTTCAGAAAAGTTAAAGAACATTTTCCAAAAACCATATTCCTGGATGTTAATAGGTGTAGAAGAGCAATTATCTGATCAAATAAGTATAGGAATAAACAAATTAATATTAAATGAGTTTTTTGTAAAGTGGACTTTGCATTGCCTTTGATATATATAGTACTATGATTTTGCAAAATGTGGTAAAAGATAGAATATGTAGCCATTTTGTAAAACATATGACTGCAGATCCCTTTTACACAGTATATTTTGAGGGACTAGTAATTTGTGGATCACCCACACTGTTGATTCTCAGGGAGGAGAGAGAAATGCACCATATTCTTGGGGGTTGCTCATTTGACTCAATGCAGAACTTCCCAACAAGTGGGCACACTGGTTTGTCATGAATAGTTATAGGTTAACCATTTTATTGATCCCTTCAGGCTTTGGGGTGGCCATCTGGGTTTGGGATATCTAGATCCCCAAGAACTAGTTATGAAGTTGGGTGGTACAGAGAGAAACTCCATTTAAGACAAGCCTTACTCTCCAGTATACCTTAAAACTATTCTTTTCTCTCCATGCCTTGATTTTTAAAAGCTTGGATACACTAATCCCAGGGCCTTTTTGACATGACATGTGTAAAAGTATCTCTTCCCATTCTATGACTTCTTGAGTGTAAGTTCCCTTTCCTTTCTGTCCTTTAATTCCCATCATTGTCTTCTTTTTTTTTTTTTTTAATTATACGAATCTGTCTTATCCATAATTTAGGGGACTGGTAGTTCAGTTTCCTTTATATTTTTATCATAATACTATGCTCTCTTTTCATCTGGCCTAAGCGTTCATTCCTCTTTCTCCTGCAACCTCCTTCTTTCCCTATACTTTCCATTATGCTGTATGGAATTCTCTCACATCCTAACAAACTCACATTTTTTACCCCTTTGCCTACATTCTCCTGATTGCAACTGAAATCTCACTCTTTCCTAAATGTACTGGTTCCCTAGTAGTATTTTTATATGAAGGATTCTTATTTTCCAATCACTCTAGTACTTTACTGTTTAGAGGTGGGATCTTTTGTCTTCACTCCTTATTTGCTTCTAATCAAAGTATTCTTCAGTCTCTTTCCTTGAGACTTAGGGCATTTGGCTGTATCAAATCCTCCTTATTGGTCCCTACCCCTCACTCACAAAAATTTTGACCCTTGGCTTATTTTCCCTCTCCGTTGTAAGCTTTGCTGCAATCCTGAATGCCTCCAGTGTTCATGTACATGATTCTTTAACCTCCTGGCTCCTTAGTTTCTTAGAATTTTCTGTATATGAGATCATGTCATCAGAGAATGGAGATAGTTTTACTTTTTTCATTCCCATCTGGGTACTTCTCTTTTTTTTCTCCTGCATAATTCCTATGGCTAGAACCTCCAATACAGTGCTGAACAGGAGTGGTGAGAGCAAACATTTGTGCCTTTCTATTATTACGGGTAAAGCATTCAGTCTTTCACTGTTAAGTATGATGTTAGCTCTGCTTTTTCATGGGTAGTCTTTATCAGTTGAGGAAGTTCCCTTCTATTCATATTTTGTTGAGTGTTTTTGTCATGAAAGACTGTTAGAGTTTGTCAGATGATATTTCTGTGACTATTGAGATAATCATTTTTTGGTGTTCATTCTCTTAATGTGGTATATGACATTGACTGATTTACAGATGTTGAACCAGCCTTGCATTTCTTTGATAAATTCTACTTGGTCATGGTATATAATCCTTTTTATGTATTGCTAGATTCAATTTGCTAGTATTGTGTTGAGAATTTTTGTGTATATATTCATAATAAGTATTGGTCTATAATTTTATTTTTTTGAGATGTCTTTGTGTGGTTTTGGTATTATGATCATATAGATTGAATAGGGAAGTGTTTCTTTCATTTCTGTTTTTGGAAGATCTTATAGAATTCACCAGTGCAGTTATTTGGGCTTAGGCTTTTCTTTGTGGAAATTTTTTTGATTACTAGTTTAATCTCTGTAAATGTTCTATAGATATCTATTGGGTTTTGTTAGTTTGTGGTATTGTTCAAATCTTCTATTTCCTTGCTGACCTTTTTCCTAGTTCTGTCCATTAATGAGGAAGTATTAAAGTCTCCAACTATAATTTATCTTGTAGGGAAGGTCTGATAGCAACACATTCTCTCAGTTTTTGTTTATATGGTGATGTTTTAATTTCTCTTTAATTTTGAAGACTAATTTTGCTGGATATAGAATTCTTGGTTGACAATCTTCCTTTTAACATTTTGACCCCCATGCTTTCTTATGAAAAATCAGTGTGTCTTCTCATGAGTCGTATTTTTCTTGCGTTGTTCAGGATTCTCACTTTTTCTTTAGCTTTTGATAGTTTATGATGTGTTTCTCTTAATATATTTTGGAGTTTGTTGAGCTAATGACTAGATAACAATTTTTTTTTTAAATGCCTTGAACCAGTAAGTATCCCAGCCTTTGCCAAGGGGCTCTATATGTGTATGTGTTTAGGGATACTTTCAACAACCTGGTATTGCAGCTCTGCCTTAGCCTTCGTTTCCTCCTTGCTCAGAGACTCAGGGTCAGCCAAATGTGAGAGGTGAAGGCCTTTCCAGGTATTTCCTTGGCATGCACAGCCCTACATAGGTGTATGGCCTTCTCTATGTCCAAGAATATGTTGGGGCATTTCAAAGCCTCCTGTAGGCATCTCCTTCCTCAGGTTTTTCTTTAAGTTTTTTGATCACCGTCTCTGACAGCTTGAAATTTTAAACAATTGCACTGATTTTTTTCCAACAAATGCGCTAGAGATAAGGCTGTTCCCACTGAGAAACCTCGGAATTGGGTCAAATAAAACAACAACTGAGAATGGGCCTTTTCTAGGGAGGTGCTAGTTAGGTCAAATAGTAACTATTTTCTGGAAATGGTGCTTTTCCAAGAATTCCAAACCCAGTTTACCATTCACCCCTCCCCCTAGTGATTGCTGAATTTCACTGCTATTATGCTTGTAAGGCTCTTGTTTTTCAAGCTGCCACAGAGCTGGGGAGATAGGCATGGCAGTAGAGTAAATTAAAATCCACAGAGCTTGTTCTCACCAAGATTCAACCGTTTTGTTTTTTGGTTTTTGATTTTTTTTGTAAGTGCTCCTTGGTTGTGGCAGGCGTTTGGTTGATTTCCATAGTACTGAATAAGTTGATTTTGACAAATTCACCATTGTTCTCAATGCTTTTATGGAGGAGTGGACTTTTTGGAGATCTTTATTCTGCCATTCTAGAAATACTTCCTTCTGTCATTTTTTTTTCTTTTTTATTGATGGACTTCATTTCTTAGAGCAGTTTTAGTTTTAGCAATATTGAGCAGAAAGCATAGAGAATTCTCATATACTCCCTCACCTTCTTTTATGCAATTTTTCCAATTTAAACATCTTGCATTAGCTGTTCCAGTTGATCAGTCAATATTGATACACTGTTATTAACTAAAATCCATAGTTTACATTAGGGTTCACTCTTTTGTACATTCTGTAGCCTTTGACAAATGCGTAATGATCTGTATCTACCATTACCTATCATACAGAATAATTTCACTGCCCTTAGACTACCATGTCCTCCTTGTATTATCCCTTCCTTCTTCCCCAACCGCCACCAATACTAATGGCAACCACTGATCTTTACTGCCTTCATAGTGTTGCCTTTTCCAGAATGCCATATAAGTTGTAGTCTTTTCAGATTGGCGTTTTTCACTCAGCAATATGCATTTAAGTTTCCTCCATGCCTTTTCATGGCTTGATAGCTCATCTGTTTTTATCACTAAATAATAGTCTATTGTGTACGTGCACTATATAGTTCATTTATCCATTCACCCCCTGAAACACATCTTGATTGCTTCCAAAATTTGGCAGTTATGGATAAAGCTACTCTAAACCTTTACGTGTGTAAGTTTTGAACTCATTTTGGTAAATATCAAGAAGCACAGTTGCTGGCTCATATAGTAAGATGTTTAGTTTGGTACAAAACTGCCAAATTGGCTGTACATTTTGCATTTTCTCCAGCAATGAATGAGAGCTCCCAATGTTATACATCCTCACCAGCATTTGGTGGTGTGTTTTGAATTTTAACCATTCTAATAGGTAGGTAGTGATATCTCATTGTTGTTTTAATTTGTAGTTCCCTAAGGATATATAATATTGAGCATTTTTTCATATGCTTATGTGCCATTTGTACATTTTCTTTAGTGAGATGTCTGCTTAGAACTTTTGCTCGTTTTTAAATTTGGTTGTTTGTTTTCTTGTTGAATTTTAAGAGTTCTTTATATATTTTAGATACCAGTCCTTTATCAGATATTTTACAAATATTTTTCTCCCAGTCTGTGACTTCCTTTTCAAATCTCCTAATGGTGTTTTTTCAAAGAGCAGATGTTTTAAATTTTATTCAGTCAGGTTTACAAATTTTTTTTTTCATGGGTTGTACTTCTGTGTTGTCTCTAAAAAGTTATTGCCCAACCCAGTGTCACCTGGATTTTCTTCTTTGTTACCTTGTAGTTTTACATTTTACATTTAGGTCTTTGATACATGTTGAGTTAATTTTTGTGAGCAGTGTGAAGGATCATTTTTTTCTGTATGGATTCTAGTTTTTGTAGTATCATTTGTTGAAAAAACTATCCAGTCTCCTATATTTTGTTTTTTTGGTTTTTTTTCTTTTCGTAGGTTTTCTTTATTTTTTTTATGAAGTATAATTAACATACAATGTTATTAGTTTCAGGTGTACAACATATTGATTCAACAGTTCTGTACATTACTCAGTACTCACCATAAATATAGTCACCATCTGTCACCAAAACAGCATTATTGTAATATTACTGACTAAATTCTCTGTGCTGTACTTTTCATCTCTGTGACTTATTTATTTTATATTATAACTGGAAATTTGTACCCACTAATACCCTTTACTCATTTCACTCATCCCCCTACTTAGATTCCCATTGGCAACCATCAGTTTGTTCTCTGTATTTAAGAGTCTGTTTCTTTGTTTGTTTCTTTATTTGTTTTTTAGATTCCACATATAAGTGAAATCATGGCATTTGTCTTTTTGTCTGACTTATTTCATCTAGCATAATACCTTGTAGGTCCACTCATGTTGTTGCAAATGGCAAGATCTTTTCTTTTCTTTTTTTAAATAGCTGAGTAATATTCCATTGTGTGCATACACACACTTACACACACCACATCTTCTTTATCCATTCATCTATCAGTGGACACTTGGGTTGCTTCCATATCTCAGCTATTATAAATAATGCTGCAGTAAACATAAGGGTGCATGTATCTTTTCAAATTAGTGTTTTGTTTTCTTGGGTAAATACCCAGTAGTGGAATTACTAGATCATATGGTATTTCTGTCATCCTGTCTCCTTTGAATTGCCTTTGCTCTTTTGTCAAAGATCATTTGACTATATGTGTGGATATATTTTGGATTCTCTCTTTTGTTCCACTGATCTGTCTATTTTTTCATCTGCACCACAGTCTCGATTACTGTCACTTTATGTAGTAAGTCTGGAAATCAGATAGTGTCAGTATTCTGACTTTCTTTTTCTTTGTATTGGTTATTCTGGCTCTTCTTCCTGTTCATATAAACTTTAGAATCACTTTGTTGACATTCACAAAATAATTTGGTGGGATTTTGATTGAGATTGTGTTGAATCTAACATTGAAAAAATATAATAACCATGAATATAAAATACATATATTTAACTTTTAATATACAGTTTTTATTAAAGATGAAAAAAGAAACACTAAAGGTTTTGTGAAGTCGAAGTGCGACTCGGATTAGGAAATAAATGAAGAAGAAAAATTCTCTTTCTCCCTGTCTCTCACACACACATTTCCACTTGCTGTTCTAATGTGTGAATCACAAGCCTTCAGATTAGCCCAGAATCACACATCTTAGTAATCAAGAAGCTTGGGTAGAAGTGAAGGATATAAGTATATGGGTACAGCCACGTAATTTGGAGAGATTCCTTTAAAACTGCAATAATGATTATGCAGTGATGTGATTATTAGGTGTGTGGATTGAATATCAGGTGCTGCTATTGTATGGATTCAGTTTAAATGGGTTTAAAAAAAGCTTATCTCTTAGAGATTCCTTTTTACAGTTATTCTGATCCCATTTTGGGGGGATGATTTTATTGGCTATACTTCTAGAACAATGTTAAATAATATTGGTGATGGTAGACAGTTCTTTCTCATGCTTCTGTAACTACTGGACTCATTTTTGCCTTAACCCATACCTGTATTGGTTCACTTCTTCATATTCAGCAGCCCACTTGGCCTGTGGTCAGCTACATAGAGTCTGCCTATGCTAACACACTGCTAACTGTCCAGTGTATTCCCCCAAACAGCATGCAGTCTTCTGTTGCTTTCACTATCTAAGTTCTCTACCAGAAATCCACGATTGTTAAAATCTGTATACAAATACAGATTTATGCCTGTCAACTTATGAGGTGTTGTGTCCAATAATTCCTCTATTGTCTCATATTTATTTTTCTTTACATTCTTTATGTCTTCAACCCTGGGTTTGTGCTTGTACTCTTGGAAAGTGATTTTGCCTCTCATTCTGTTTTAAAGGTTCAGATTTCCATGTGTGAACTGCATCATTCTCTTAGAATGTGGAATCTCAAAATCCTCATTATCTTTCTGTCCTATTTTTTTTCCTCTCCTGTCTTTAATAGTGTCCTTTTATTTTCTGAAAATAACCCGTTATATATTTACTTTCTCTTCCATCTTTGTTTTCTTTTGCCTCTTGACCTTCTCAGTTATCTTCATTTTTTTCCAGCAAAGTTCAGTAAGGTGTTAATGTTATTTCCAATGTATTGTCAGATGGTTTCGCACCAAATACACAAGTATAAACAAATTGTGTTAAAATTTACCAATTGGGGAATATAGGTGAAGGTTATATGGCATTATAGTATTCTTTTGACATTTATGTTAGAAATTTTTTTCAATATAAAGAAGTTGGAAATTATCGTAACAACAATAATACAATAGCAATTAGTTTTTATTTAACATTTACTATGTGTCAGGCAGTGTTCCAAGCACTTTAACATATATTACCTCATTTGAGCTTATACCAACCTAATGAGGTAAGTACTCTTATTATCCTCATTTTATAGATCAAGAAAATGAAGGATTGTTAAAGTAACTTGTCCTGTTACTAGCTAATAATTGACAAAGCTGAGATTTGAACTCAGGTAATCTGTGGAGATAATATAAAAATAAGATATGGTCCTGCTTTCAAAGGGCATGTAATCTAATTAGAGGTAATAGCTATATAGATTTCTTTAATTTGTACTAAATAAATTAAGGATCCTAAAGTGGTAGTTTTATCTAGTTGAGGGGATCAGGAAGGGCTTTAGGAGGAAGTAGCATTTTAGTATGAGGAGAATATTTAAGTTTCATTTTGGATCTCATAGTGGAAGTATTTGAAATGCAACCTAAGGTATATGAACTTTATTTATTTCGCACTGGAGAACATTGAGAGTTAAGGAAATTATGGCCCGAAGACATTAAGTATTTTCAGTAGCTAGTTACTGTCAGTCAGGATTTAAACCTTAATCCTAGGCAAGAGGTGGCTCTTTTATACCATTGTGGTTTTCTAGATACCAAATCTTTGACCCTGTATTATTAGTGATAAAGATTTGTGACTCTTCCTTTGAATGTTTTTAATTCATTAGTTCCTTGCATGTGGTTAATATTTAGTCAACCTAAAAGAAGCCTTACTCTGTACCTGTTTCTTGTAGATTGCAGACCAGTCTCCTTCAGTCTCTTCCCTCTCTAATCTTTGTTTTATTCACTTGGTAACATAGCAGGTAAAGTTTAATTTGATTATTAACTGGGATTTTTTAATGTAACTGCTTCCAAATTATAATTTTAAAGTAGTAGCTAAAGAACTTTAGAATTTCAGTGATGGAAGCTTGAAAAGAAACAACCTAGGGGTTAAAATCCATGATCCTTAATATTCAGTGAGAGCAACAGCAACAAAAATAAAAAGCTAACTGGTCTGTGACATAGAGGAAAAGAATATATAGTCTGTCGTCATGGAGTTTATAATTTGGCACAGATTGCAAATGAACACAAGGTACTATGTCAGGTAATATGGTGGGGCATACTAGAGGGCTCTATAAGGACACCTGTGGAAGTACCAAGCCCTGCTTTGGGGGATTAAGGAAGCTTTCCCTGAGGAAATGCCAACTAATTTAAGATGAAGAAGAGTTATCACTCTCCAGATCAAGTGTGCAGTGGAGGGCAGGGTGGGTAGCCTGGCCAGGAGTAGAGAGAGATTGACATAGGTTTGGAGATGGGGGAGATTGTAGCGTGCTTCAGGCGATCTCAGGTAATTGACTGTGGATTAAGAAGTCAGTCTGTGGGAGGCAGATGTGTTAAGGGATGAAGTTAAAGAATAAATTGGATTCAGGCTATCTTTGGCCTCATAAGCCATATTTAAGAGTGTCCCTGTCCCTGAAAACATGCCTTGCACTTTGTGCCATTGCTTTTCATTTTCATTCTCCAGAAAGCCTTCACTTTTCATTCCAGTCAAATTCAAACTTCATACTTTATAGTTCACCCAGGTTCTTTTCTGCCCAAGAAAATCTTCCAAAGTATGTCACCTTTTTTCTCTGAAAACATCGCTATCTCATTCTTCATAGGCCAGCTGATTCTATATTTTTGTTTTACTGCTTTGCTAACTTACTATTACTATATATTTTTTATTATTTCATGTATAGATTGTCCATCTATTCAGTAATGAATGGTTAAATCATATTAATTAATTGATCAGTATTTGAAATTTAATAATTCAACTATAATTTGAACCAATAAAAATAAAGCAGAATTATATATAAACACATTAGGTCTTAACTATAGATCAAAATTTAAAAGTTCTTAAATTTTTTTTCCTTGGTTAAAACAAAAATCAGACCTGAAATCAAATATGAAAAATAGTTTCAGAGAAATATAATCTTGTAAAAACCAAGCTTATATTGAATATTTAAGAGTTTGGGGATTTGGGAATATTTGTTTAAAAACTAGAGAATTTAGTGAAAACCATGTTTCTACTTTTTCAGTCTGGTTAAAAATTAATGTGTTGTGGCTTTTGCAAATTTAATGCATCATGAATTTAACTTTAATCCTGATATGTTAACATAGTCATTATATTGGAGAGAATACTCTTTCAGTGTGTTATTTTATATATTTTATATGTTTTTTATTTTTATATTTAAATATACATATATATGCATATATTATTGACATATATAAAAAGTTCATGTCTTAAGAACCAATTGGAATTATGTATTATGTGAATGAAGTAATTTCAAAATTGTTGTAGCTAATGACTTCTGATTAAAACATTGTGTTTTTCACATCCATGAAACACATCAGCCCTAGTTGTTTATTTTTTTTTCAGCATGTATGTTGTATGAAACTAAAGGGAAGTTTAAATTTTCTTAGAGTCAATTTTTTTTTTAAAGATTTTATTTATTTACTTGACAGAGGGAGATACAGCGATAGAGGGAACACAAGTAGGGAGAGTGAGAGAGGGAGAAGCAGGCTTCCCGCCGAGCAGGGACCCTGGACCCTGGGATCATGACCTGAGCCGAAGGAAGACACTTAACGACTGAGCCACCCAGGCACCCCTTAGAGTCGATTTTTTAAAAATATAGTTTAAGATTAGGAAATAACGTGGTGTGTATAGGACTTTTATAAAACCAAGTTTAACCTTTATTGGAAAAGCAGATTTATCAATAATGTAAAAACAAAATAAGAAGTAACAGTTCGTCTGTCTTAACTGTTTTCTGGGACTTACAAGAGACCGGAATCCAGGGGTATGTGACCAAACTGGGAATTAACATAGGTAGTATAGTTATGGGGCTAAAAAAAGATGTGAAGTTCAAGAGGCCAATTAAAGTCAAAAGCTAAAGCGCAGACAATCTGTTCAGGCAAGGAAAATAAGTATAATTTTTTTCAGGCAAGGCCTTTCCCTAGGGTTTTTTGTTTCTCTCCATTTCCTAAGGAGTAAGGTTTATTCACCAATGTGTAAAATGCACAAAAAGGGGGAGGAGTAAGAAGATAATTATATTAATGAGAACTAGAACTGATTGGAAATTTTGGTGGAAACAAATTCAGTGTCTGAGGTAAGCAAAAGTCAAAGGCTATGTGATAATGATAATTGATTTGTAATAATCACTGCAATAATTTCATTACCCTATTTCTTTCTGAAATTATATTGTATATCTTTTCCTCCAACTTCTTCCCCTGCCCTTCCAGAGGCTCTCCCTATAGAGAATCTCCTTTGGGTCATTTTGAAAGCTATGGAGGGACCCCCTTTTTCCAGGCTCAGAAGATGTTTGTAGATGTACCCGAAAATACAGTGATACTGGATGAGATGATACTCCGGCACATGGTCCAAGATTGTACTGCTGTAAAAACTCAGTTACTCAAACTGAAACGTCTGTTGCATCAGGTGAGTATATGTGAACATTTTTAGCTCTGAAATTTTGAATTGCAAAATGGATTAACTTTACTTTTTTTTAAGTTAATTGGGTTTCTAACGTCTATTCAAATTTCTGTAGAAATAATGCTTGTAAATAATACATAATAAACTTTTGCTGGAGAAGAAAACATGGGATTTTGTGTGATATTTCAGTACAGTCCCCAACATTTATGAGCTGTGTGGTATTTGGTAAGCCAGTTTTTCTCCTGTTTCCTTATTTTTGTAGTACCTACATTTAAGGTTGTTGACAGAATTAGAAAGAGTAGTTGTAAATTTAGAGATCTAATACCTGAAGTATGGTATTCAGGCATTTAGTCAGCAGTGGCTGCTACTATAATTTCAGCTAAGTAGGAAATAAACAGCAGTTTTTACTTACATAATCATAGTCATATAATTTAACTTTTGTTTGAAACCTTCAAAAGTTTAGTCTTCCTCAGTCCTTTCATTTTTTATTTGAGAAAATCTAGACTCATAGCAGTGATGTGATTTGTCCAAAGTCCAAACACACAGGGTGAGCTGATGTTAGAACCTGGCTTCTCATTCAATAGTACTTTTTTTTGTTCGAACTTACAGACAAGGTCAGATAAATAGCAGAAAACTAAGGAATAAAATACTAATTTTAAATTATGGATATCTTTTGGTTAGTTTTAAAGCTATGTTTATTTTTTGTAGACTAGCCACGGTTTGCTTAAAATTATGGTTGAGAATGAACAATCTAGCTTCTCTGCTGAACTTATTTTCTGGATTACCTTCCTCAGGATTGTATGTTATAGCTTCTTATGAACAGGGACCAATTCTTAGAATTCCTGGTGTCCCTCAAAAGCAAACTCTTGATATATGCTCAGTAAAGGCTAGTTGAAGTGAAATATGGCTCCTGTGTTAGTAATAGTAATGACGATTAGTATAAATATTCTGTTAAAGTCATGAAAATTGTTATGTAAGTACTTGATGGTGGATTCTTTGGACTACTCTTCTCCATTCTTGTGGATGTTGGATTACTTTTTGAAAATAAACTCTGTGCTATGGCTGGGAGCAAGAAAGTGGAAGATCTTTTTCAGATCTGAGATCCTGGGACTTCTCTAGAGGGAGAAAGAGATTTCATGATTGAAATATCCAAACATAGAGCTTAGAATTTTAACTGTAACTAGGAGATATACTCTGGTTTATAGTATTTTTCTGCTCACTAGTCTGGGGAGATTTTCTTATCAGAAGCTTCAGAGTCAAAGGAAAGAGAAGGTAGAAGTGGTGGGGAGTAGCTAAAATATGTTCGATATATACTTTGAATCAGTCCTTGTACTACCTATACCACATACCCTCTTTTTTGTCTGGGTTTATTGCTCTGAAACATGAAGCATGATAAATACCAGCTAACCAGACCAGGCCTAATCTCTAATAATGGGAGAAATAGTATAATCCAGGAGAGAATACATGAAATGATAACCAATGATAAAGCACCATAAAAATAGAAAACTTTTTTTAGACACATTAAGAAAAACTGTGATTCTCTTAATGGTTCTTTTCTGTCATTATGACCTCTGAAATGTTATAGTAAACACTGGTCAAGTTTACTTTACTTTTTGTTTATGCAGTGAAAACAAAATTATGAGAAGAAAAATTGCAGAATCTTTTTAGGGCATCTTTGAAATTTCCCAAAATGCTAATAGAAGTTAAAAGCTGAATGAGTGTAAGATTTCATATAACTACCTCTATTTTTTCCAGTTTAATATTACTAAATTTAAAGAAGTTCAGTGTGATACATATACATAGTTTTAAAAAATTCACATAGTATTCAGAGACTTAATGAAAATGCAGTATTTCTGTCCTTCTCTCCACCTCAGTTAACCTTTTTAGTCTGAACAGATTACCATCTGAAGATTTCTCTAAAGCTATCATTCAGGGCTTTCCTTTTGTCATATTCTGGGATTGGGTATACTATTTCTTGTGTATCTTTTTTTTTTTTTTTTTTTTAGTTTATTCCCTCATTTTGCTAGAGTATATATTTAATTTACTTTCTAAGAGAGGGCAAATGGATGGTAAATTTTTTTTAGTTACTGCATTACTGAAAATTTCTTTTATCTACTCTTAATATTTGATATTAATGATTTGGCAGGGATGGAAGAAATGAGTTTTCCTTTAGAAGTCTGAATGCATTGCTTTTCTAGGATTCAGTTTAGCCACTGAGAAGATTCTACATTCTGATCCATTTTACATTTTATATTGCCCGTTTTTATTTTTCTGAGAGATTTGTAATTTTCTTTCTGGCATTTTAATCTTTTATTTCTGGCATTATATAGTTTCACAGAGATGTCCTGGGATTTGAGTTTTGCTGTAGTTGTTTATATGTTTCCCACTTAATGTATGGGTAATTTAGTAGACTCTGGAGATTCATATTGTGTGAAATTTTCTTTTTTTTTTTACCTCACTTTCTCTGCATCTTTCTGGAATTCTTGGTAATTACAAACTGGAACTTCTGAATTGATTTTCAATCTTTTATCTTTTTCTTTCATATTTTCCTTTGGATTTGATTATCTTTTCTGGTATATTTACTCAGCATCATATTCCAGCTCTCCATTTCTGTTGAATTACTTATCGTGGCAATTGTATCCTCAGTTCCAAGAACTCTTTATTATATACCACTCCTTATTCATATCATTCAATTTTTGTTTTATCAGTAACTGTATTAAGTAGAGTGTTCCTGTTAGGTTTTGTTAAGATTTCTTAGGTTCATTGTATTATCTCTCTCTTTCCAAATAGTCATTTTGTTCTTTGTGTTTATTTTGGTTTCTTTCTTTTGGAATCTTTCTTCAAATATCTAATGATTATTTGTTGTTTATTAATATTTAAGAGTGAGGAATTAAAAAGTTGATTCAGGACTCTTTGTACGTGGGCTGGGCTGGTCAACTGGCTGGCTTGATTTTATAGTACTAGATGGATAGTGGAGGACCCTCAATATCTATTGAGTGGAAGCTTTTTCTTTCTTAGGTTGTTCTATTTTCTCCTGAGAAGCAACCTCTGATTTTTTTGCTTGGAATAGAGGTAGAAGACTGGAAGTCTGTTCTTGCCTTATGCAGACTTCCAGTTAATTCCCATCATCTTTAACCCTGATGGGTCATATTCTTACTTTTTTCTGTATCTAGCATTTTGACCTTCTTTGGGGTTGTGGGGAGCAAATTGGTTCTCTTTTTGTCCATGTCCCCCATCTGTACATACTTCGGGTCTTTTTCCGGTCCTGCTAACTCACTTATTAAAGTTTCCGTCCCCTTTGTAATGCTCTTTATCATTATGGTTTATATGTTTTTAAAAAATTTCTTCTCTGTCGGGGAGCCTGGGTGGCTCAGTCGTTAAGTGTCTGCCTTCGGCTCAGGTCATGATCCCAGGGTCCTGGGATCAAGCCCCGCATCGGGCTCCCTGCTCAGCAGGAAGCCTGCTTCTCCCTCTCCCACTCCCCCTGCTTGTGTTCCCTCTCTCGCTGTGTCTCTCTCTGTCAAATAAATAAATATATTTTAAAAAATTTCTTCTCTATCATTTTAATATAGGTTTAAAAGAAAAGATAAAAGTATCTCTAATCAAAAGTCCTCTTCTTTTGGGGCACCTGGGTGGCTCAATCGGTTAAGCATCCGCTCTTGATTTTGGCTCAAGTCATGATCTCAGGGTGGTGAGATCGATCCCTGCCTCGGGCTCTGCACTAGGTGTGGAACCTGCTTAAGATTCTCCCTCCCCCTCTCCCCCTTCCGCCCTGCGCCCCCCCCTTAAAAAAAAAAGTTCTCTTCTTTTTAAAATAAAGAGAAAATATTTTTAAAATTACTTTAGCTGTGTGAATGCTTCTTTGAAATTTCAGTGTGTCACAGCTCAAAATTTGATTATTCTTTGCACATTCTTGTTGTTTGCTGGATTTGCTATTAGAGAGGTGGGGTTTTGCACTGATTTGCAAACATAAGAACTTAAATAAGCACTGGTAACCGGTATCTGCTTGGACCTACTCATAAAAGATTGATTATTATAGGGAGGAGTCACCCTGATTTCAGTAAAATATGAAGCCGTGAAAGATTTTGACTGAGTACTAGCTCAGAAAGAAGAATGTCCACAAAGAAAGAGGTAGTTGCATTATCTCTTATGTTCTTTTACTTTGCTCCTCTCTTTTCCAGATGGTTTACCTCAAGGCAATGTTCCTTAAATTTAGACAGAAATCTTTTCCTTGATTTTTTTTAGCAGTTTAGTTAGGCTATTTCCCTTATAAGATTGAATTAAATTGGGCACCTGGGTGGCTTAGTCGGTTAAGCATCTGCCTTCAGCTCAGGTCATGATTCCAGGGTCCTGGGATTGAGCCCTGTGTCAGGCTCCTTCCTCATTGGGGAGTCTGCTTCTCCCTCTTCTTCTGCCCCATGGAGGTTGTTTTGGTAGAGGTATTGTGAGCAGAGAAGCAAACCCATATCCAGAGTAAGTGTCTATTCCAGTAAGGACAAAACATTGTCCTTTCCATGATGGAAGTGGTCTAGTATAATCAGCCTGCCACCAGGTAGCTGGCTGATCATCCAAGGAGTGGTGCCATATCAGGGGCTCAGTGTTGATCTCTGCTGCTGGCAAGTTAGGCACAAAGCAGTAACCGTAACCAAGGTGGCCATGTTGCTAAGTCTATGCGTAACCTCCATCTCTGCCATCATTGCCATTTTGTTCATGAACCTGTTGGGGGATGACAGAGGTGGCTGGGGAAAGAGACTGACTGGTATCCAGGAATGGATCAGACTATCCACTTAATTTTTTAAATTCTCTTTTGCTGAGGTCACCCTTTGGTGAGCATTCACATGAGACACACATCTTCATATTTTTTGCCCATTCACAGAGGTCTATCCACATACCTCTTCCCCAGATTTCCTTGTCACCAGTTTTTCAATCATGTTTCTTCTAAGTCCTTGACCATTGGCCCATGTATTTCTATATAATTGCGTGTCTGGACATTTTTCCTTTTAAGTAAAGTGAACAACCCATGCAGTGCTTGAAGTTCTGTCCCCTGGAAGGATTTCCCTTCCCTGCTATCCTTCCAGGATGTACCAGAAAGGAGCTGTAGTGCTGCAGCTGTCTACTTTCAGATGTTGTCTGCATATCATATGGAACCATCTGTAAACCAGATCTGAGTCTTCTCTTCCTCTGTCAGCTGATTCTAGGGAACTCCCCATGAGGCCATAGTGTGGTTTGGGAGGGAGAAGGCAGTGTAGGAGGAGTGGGGACCATGGGCATTTGAGCCACTTCTTCATGTGACCTATTTGTATCCTTAGGGCCTGTTTAGGCCCAATCACATTTATACCACTTCCATTTGATGATGGAATGTTTCTGTGTACCTCCAACTTTATGACTTTGTGTGTCAGATAATACCCTGTTCACGATGGGCAGCTCAGGTAGCATGGTAACTTGGTGGCCCAAGATTAAGCATTCAGTCACTACTAAGACACAGTAGCAGGCCAAAAGCTGTATTTCAAAAGGACAGTAGTTATCTACAAAGAATGGCAGGGTTTTGCTCCAAAATCGTAAGGGCCTGCACTGAGATTCACCTACAAAGGGCTCTAGTCTCAAACAGTATCCCTATCTGTCATTGACACTTCCACACCATGGGACCTGCTGGGTCATATGACCCACAGAGCAGAGCAGCTTGCACAGCAGCCTGGACCTGTTGCAGAACCTTCTGGGCCCTACTGAAAACTAGCAGCTATTTGGGTCACGTGGTAAGTGGACCAGAATAACACACCCAAATGAGGAGTATGTTGCCTCCAAAGATGCCCACTACGTACTGTACATCTTTTTTGGTTATAGCAGGATCCAGGTGCAATGACCTATCCTTTACCTTAGAAGGGATATTTTGACACACCCATGGTCCTTACTCCTGCACACTGCCTTCTTTCTCTACAAACAATTGTTTATATTCCTTTTGTGTTCCTGGCAGTTAAGGGTAAATTGATGACTGGACAGTGCTATTCAAAGTAGCTTGTACAAGTATTTGTTATTAGTCCAGGGAGAGTTAAAGTAGCTCTTGCCAGAATCAAAATAAACACATTTCATCCTTCTTCCAGAAATTCTTGCTATCAAATAAAAAAACTGAGCCAAAACTAAACTGTGTTTAGTAACTAGTTGGTTTATAGTCTGGTGCAAGCTTTTTATTGTGTCACAGACAGAAAATAGTTTGTGCCAGAAGTGATCTGCAAATCAAACTGTAAGTAACACTGGTGAAAGATACTATCCTTACTTCTGAAAGAGAAGTCCAGGAAATGAAAAAGATATGCAACCAAATATTACACTAGAGGTATCTTTATGTAGTATACGAAATAGAGAAATTGCTTTGGGATTGGAGATGAAGAAATTCATTCTATGGCATTATGGAGAAGATGTGAAACTGTAAGTTGAGTTTATCAGGTGAAAAATTTGAGGGAGATCAGTGGAATCAGCATGAACATAGTTAGAGGTTCTTGAGAGCATGAGCTCTCATTTGTCATAATGACTTTGGGAAAACCCATGAGTACGTAAGATAATCAATAAAGAGAAAGCCAGAAAAGCAGTGCTCACTTGATACATTTTGAGATAACTTTTAATACAACTTCTTACTTTTAAAATGTTTATTAATAAGAAGAATTAAGCATTTATATTGCATTTGTAGTGGTGTCTATATTTCAGTAACTAAATCCTTAATGAAATAGGATTGACTTTTGCTGAAGAATGCCAGCAAATAAATGTAGAAAGTCTGATAAAATTAGAAAAACATTATTTTACAAAGCCTAAAGAAATTTCTGCTTTATGCCAGGATTATTAATTGTTGCTATAACTGTTAGGTGAATGGGCAGTGGGTTCCTAGTCAGTTCTTGTTGTGCCAAAGTAACTCCATATAAATTATTTATGGTTGCAAGAGAAAAACATTCTTGTTCACTGGAGAGATCAAACTGGTTTTTTGTTTGTTTGTTTGGTTGGTTTGTTTTTAAAGATTTTTATTTATTTGAGAGGGAGAGAGAGAGAGAGAGCGGGTGAATGAGAGCGCACAAGCAGTGGGAGGGAGAAGCAGACTTCCCGCTGAGCAGGGAGCCCCATGTGGGGACTCGATCCCAGGACCCCAGAATCATGACCTGAGCTGAAGGCAGATGCTTAACTGAGCCACCCAGGCGCGCCAAGAGATCAAACTGTTATCACCCTAATCCAGAGATGGTTTTCCCATTACTAATGAGTTGAGTTATCCAGATAATATGTATCTGCTCATACGATACATGTAATTGTGCATAATATATTCTAGCAAAACCATTTAATTTTAATTCCTCAAGCCATTGCTTACAACTTTCTTTTTATAGGTTAAACAGGTGGTAGAAGAAAAAGAGAGGAAGAAACCAGACAAATTCATATGGTTGAAAACTCTGTAGGAAAAACAGTAATATCCCTTTAGCTTGTTATTGTCCTAAAAAGTTGATGTGGGGAGGTGAAAGCGCTACATTAAAAGAAATTTAACGGACAACTGGATGTAATGTGAGATTCTGAATTGGATATTGGTTGACACATCAACTGTAGAAGACATTTTTGGCCAATTGGGGGAAATTTGAATATGGCTTATGTTTAGATGAGGTAGAAATTTACTGAAATGGAAAGATAAAGATTGTTGACTAAAGATGGGTTATAAAACGGCATGTGCATTATAGTCATATATCTGTATATGTGTATCTCCAGAAGGAAATGCACTAAGATGTTAATAGTGATGATACCCGGATGGTGAGAATGTGATGCCTTTTTTTTTAAATCTACATCTTCTAATTTCTAATTTTCTATAATATGTATTTACTATTTTGGGGGGAAAAAACGTTATTGAAAAAGTACATGTCCGTATTTTTCGTATGGGATATGGTTAAAAGGTAGGATGCTGGAGAAGAGGCAGTAGTGATCGTTAGGTTTGGGGCAGATTGTAAAGGGCCTATGTGCCACAGAAGGAGCTTGAGCATTACTCTTTAGGCAGTAGTAAGCCAGATGAGTGACATGGCCAAATTGATATTTTAAAAATATTATTTGAAGGGATTTGTGGAAAATGAATAGCAGAGGGAATGACTTAAATCATAATATTTAAGAGGTTTTTGCAGACATCCAAATTTTAGCTTATATTTGTTAAATTTAATTGCTTTGAAAATAGTTAAAATTGTGTTCTCTTTCATGCATATGTCCTACAGAGTTGTGTATGTAAAACTTTTATATAGTTGTCTATATTGCGTACTGGGCATTTTTCTAGGTTTTCTAATGTTCATTATCTCTCGTCCTTGAAAAGTAGGTGATAGTTGCTTCAACTCACAGCTGAAGAAGTTGAGGCTCAGAAAGCTAATTAGTGGGGCAACTGGGTGGCTCAGTTGGTTAAGTATCGGACTCTTGATTTCAGCTCAGGTCATGATCTCAGGGTCATGAGATAGAGCTGAATAGGGCTCTGAGCTCAGCAAGGAGTCTGCTTCTCTAATCTTAAAAAGAAAAGAAAGAAAAAAGATAGCTAATTAGGGATAAAACCAGGATACCTTTTTTTTCTCCCTCAATCTTCATGACTCCAAGGCCTGTTGCACACAGTGGCATTCTTAGGAGATTCACTGGGGACAACAGGGAGAGGAGAATGTGAAGGCAGCTCCCAACTCCTCACCATCACCTTGCATCCCCTCAGCCAAACCCACAGCTATGGAGTCTATTAAATAGGCCTCTATATTTAAGCATTCACTTGAACAGAGTTCTGATTGCACACAGATAAAATTTAAAATTGTAAACCATTTGGCTTTTGATCTATTTTTTGTTTTATATGTAGTTCAAGGTTATTTCACAGTTTAAACAGCACTTTCATGTACCCTGTTTTCTTTATTACAATGACACTGTGGGACAGAGAGGATTTCAGTAATCTTATTTTAATGGCAGAGAATTGAAATTCCCAGATTTAATTGTTTTTCTCAAGGCCACACAGTTGCATTCTAATGCAGAATGCATTTTAAACTCAGGGCTTTTGAAATTTTTTAGTTTAGTACTTCTCATATTGTGTTGCCTAATTTAGAGATATTTAAATAAGAATTTTGATCCTGATCTGGAACATGGGGACATACCAAAAAAAAAAAATCTTTCAGTGGTGTCTTGTCTCCTTACTTTAATTCCATATACCCTATTTCAAACACTTGAGAAGTTATAGTTAATAAATGTCTATCTCTGTCTTCACAAACTGAAAATACACATGTAGACAGCACCCAGTAAGAAACAGAACTTTACCAGAACCACCATACAGAAGCATCACTACCCCTCATTTCTTTTTTTTTTTTTTTTAAGATTTTATTTATTTATTTGACAGAGAGAGACAGCGAGAGAGGGAACACAAGCAGGGGGAGTGGGAGAGGGAGAAGCAGGCTTCCTGCCAAGCAGGGAGTCCGACGCAGGGCTCGATCCCAGGATCCTGGGATCATGACCTGAGCCGAAGGCAGACGCTTAATGACTGAGCCACCCAGGCGCCCCACTACCCCTCATTTCTAATGGTGACTACCAATTTTTGAAAACATAGATTCGTTTGCCTGTGTTTTAACTTTATATAAATGAAATTGTATATATTCTTTTTGTATCTGGCTTCTTTTGCTCAACATTTTGTTTGTAAGTCATCCATTTTCTGCATTCATTCACGTTGCTGTAGGTAAGAATATTACATAATGTGAATATACACAGTTTATTTGTTCTACAGTTGATAAGCATTTAGCAGTTTTCCAGTTTGGGATTACTATGAATAATGCTGCTATAATATTCTAATATGTGTCTTTTGGTGAACATATGTGTACATTTTTGTTGGGTCTATATGAGTGGAGTAGCTGAATCATAAAGTATGTAGATATTCAGCTTTAGTATATAATGCAAAAACAGTTTTCCAAAGTGGTTATGCCCATCCATTTTCTTGCCTCCCATTTTTTTTTTTTCATTATTTTCCCTGTTTGCTTTTATCATATTATCATTGTCAGCATCTGTTTTGACCCTATGGTAGGAAATGAAAACTCTAAGATGGAATAATGAGAAGAGCATGATGATACCTCTTTCTGACATTTTCTTTGGGATTGTAAAATATTTGATCCTGATGATTCATACCCTATCTACCTGTTTAGGGGATAAAAATAAAGTGTATAATAGTGTTTTATAAACTGTCAAGTATAATATACAAATGTTTTATTTCATTATTTCCTCTCACCTCCAATGTTGAGAATAAAACCATTAATTTTTCCCTCTTCTTTTTTTTTTTTTAAAGATTTTATTTTATTTTGACAGAGAAAGTCACAGCGAGAAAGGGAACACAAACAGGGGGAGTGGGAGAGGGAGAAGCAGGCATCCTGTGGAGCAGGGAGCCCGAAGTGGGGCTCGATCCCAGGACCCTGGTATCATGACCCGAGCCGAAGGCAGACGTATAACGACTGAGCCACCCAGGCGCCCCTAATTTTTCCCTCTTCTAATGCTTCTGTCTGCCCCTACCTTGGCTCTTGCTCTCTGTGTGAGTGAGGGAGTGTGTGTGTGTGTGTGTGTGTGTGTGTGTGTGTGTGTGTGTAATGGATGGAATATTTAAAGCAGCAGCATCCTGGGTGAGTGTACTAAGAGTTAAGGAGCTGCTGAAATAATGCCTCTTGGTGGCAGAGAACCACAGAAAAGCGAAGGACATCATGCTTCTTTATCTCCGGACTTCTTTCATCATTCTAGGGGGAAAAAGTTTATGAAATATACATGGAAAGCACATACACAACATAAGGGTACAATTAAATGAATAATGTGAAACAGGTTTGTACTCCCCACCCAGGCTAAGAAAGGCATTAAGAAGCTCCTCTGTACTCCTTCCTGATTGCAGTGACTTCTCTGCCAGAATCTAGCATTTCCCTTGTTTTTCTGTTAATTTTTAACCATCTGTATTTGTAATCCTGTGATACTCGTTTTGATTCTTTTAGAAGTTTATATAGATGAAATTATACTGTGTTTTTCTGTGATCTTAAGGCATTTTGAGCATTTTAAGGTTCATTCACATTTATGTTCTGTTTCATAAATTTTCATTTCTGTATTTTATGAACAAACAATAATTTCTTTGCCCATTTTACTCTTAATGTACACTTTGTTTCTTTCCAGTTTGGGTTTTTTTCCTGCTATGACAAATAATATGAACATTTTCCTGGTACACATATATGAAAATTCTTCTGGATTCATTAGGAGTAGAATTTCTGAATCATGGGACATAGAATTATTGTACTCTAGAAATATCATACTATTTTCCAAAATTGTTCAATCTGTTTCACTCCCCTTAAGTAGTTTATGCTGTTTTCCATTGTTCTACATCTGTGCAACACTTTCTTAATTTTTGTCATGTGATGGGAATATAATGATACTTAATTGTGGCTTTATTCTGCATTTCCTTGACTCATAATAAAATTGAGCTGCTTTGTATCTTTATGGAATGTTTGTTGCCTGGTCATGTCTTTTGTCTGTGTGTGTGTTTTAGAGTTTTTTTGTATATTCTAGATATAAGTTATGTGTTGCAGGTACCTTCTTCCCTTCTGTAGCCTCCTTTTTCATTCTGTGGTATCTTTTCATGAACAAATATTCTCAATTCTAATGTAGTTGAATTTATCGGACCTTTTTTTGTGTGTGTGGTTTTTTTCCTCTCAGAAATCTTTAAGAAATCTCTCCTTGCCCTGAGGTTATAGACATAATCTCCCTTTCTTTTCTAAAAAATTAAGAGTTTTGACCTTCACAATTAAATTACAAAAACCTTGGAATTGATTTCATTGTGTGTAAGTGTGAGATAGAGATCCACTTTCATTTTTTTCTATATGAATAATCAGTGGGTTCAGTTCTAAAAGTATTAAGAATCCACTCTTTTTCCTCGGATATGCAGTACCTGTCCATATATGTGACATTATCCCAGTGTCAAGTAACACAGTCTAACATTTATAATAAGGCTTGATAATACATCATCATGGTTCCCTATCTTGCTCTTCTGCTAAAATATCTTAACTATTCTTAGTCTTTTGCTTTTTCATAAAATGTTAGAATCATTTTGTTGAGTCCTATGAAAAATTCTTTTGGGATTTTAATGGGAATAACAACTAATAGATCAATTTCAGAAAGAATTAACATTTTACAATATTTATTTACTTACTTAAAAAAGATTTTATGTATTTGACAGAGAGAGAGAAAGAGAGAGCGAGCACAAGCACAAGCAGGGGGAGTGGCAGGCAGAGGGAGAAGCAGGCTCCCCGCTGAGCAAGGAGCCTGACATGGGGCTTGATCCCAGGATCCTGGGATCATGACCTGAGCCGAAGGCAGACACTTAACCGACTGAGCCACCCAGGCGCTCCACATCTTACAATATTAGTATCCAAAACCATGCCGAAGGCAGACACTTAACCGACTGAGCCACCCAGGCGCTCCACATCTTACAACTTAGTATCCAAAACCATGATATATATATATATAGGTCACTGATTCAGTTTTAAGAGGTTTTTTTTTTCCAATAAAGTTTTATACTTTTTTATTTACAAGACTTGTATCATTTTTTTAGATTTATTTCTAGTACTTAAAGTTTTTGTTGCTATTTTAAGTGCTGTCATTTTCTAACGGATCGTTGCTGGTTTACAGAAGTGCAATAGACTCTTGATATATTGAGTTTGTATCCAGCAACCTGGATACAATTATTACTTATTTAATAATTTATCCATAGATTTATTTGGAATTTTTAAATTTAGATTATTATATAATTTGCAGTAATGACAGTTCTTTTTCCTTTTCAGTGTTTGTCTTTTTCCTTGCCTTATGGACTAGCTAGCAATTCCAGGTTAATATTGATTTGTTCCTTTCTTGCTCCTGAACTTAACAGGAGTGTTTTCAATGTTTGACTGTTAAACATGATATCTACTATATGTTTTTTGTGGATACCCTTTATGAGATAAAGGAAATTTGTTTTTTATTTTATTTTTTAATATGAAAGTTTTTTAAAAAACATTCTCATTCTCACAAAAACATTTTAAGTACTTCAAGTTTCATATTTTTTTCCCCTGAATCATATGAGAGTAAGTTGCCTGCTGAAGTGCATCACTGCCAAATATTAAGTATATATTTCCTACAAATAAAGATTTTCTCCTCTGTAACAATTCAGTCATCAAATTCAGGGAGTCAGCACTGATGCATTATTACCTTGTAATCTTCAGAGCCTGTTTCGGGCTTGCCATTTGTGCTAGTAATGTCCTTTATAGCAAAAAGATCCAGTTCAGAATCACATACTGTTTTTAATTGTCATGTGTCTAGTTTTCTTCAAACTGCAATACTTCCTCAGTTTTCTCTTGGCTTTGATGACTTTGACACTTTTTAATATTATAGGCCAGTTATTCTGCAGAATGCCTCTTAGTTTGGGTTTGTCTTTGTAGCCATATGATTGGATTCAGGTTACATATCCTCAACAGAAATGTCACAGAAACAGTGCTGTATTGTTCTCATTGTCAGATGGCTCATGACTTTGGTTTGTCTCATTAGTGATATTACCTCTGATCACTTGATAAAGGTATGGTCTGTTAGCCTTCTCTACTGTAACATTACTCTTTCCCCCTTTGTAATTAGTATTTTATAGGGAGGAATTTTGAAACTATATAAATATCCTATTCCTTGTTAGATTTCCACTTTATTCACTGATTTATTTATGTAATTATGCCATGTACTCATGGTTCCTTATTTTATATCATCGTTTATAATCTGTGAATATAATTTACTTTGATGCTCACATTGTCCAGGATTTGGCATTTGAGAACTCCTTCAGGTTGGCTTCTGTGTACTTTTGACTTCTTGTATTCATCTTTCTTTGAGTACTTTTTTGGCAATGCAAGATAATCCCATTCTGATTTAGTATTTGCCCTAATCCTATCTGGAAACAGTCATTTTTTCAAGGAACCCAGGTTACTTCTAGTGGAGAATGGTATTTAGAAGCCAAGATCTGGGGGCTAGGTGTGCTTATTGCTATTGGGTTGTCAGTGCCCTTAAGCCCTCTCAAGGTGTGTGAGTGTGAATGTGTGTATTTGTGGGTATTTATATGCATACTTATGACTATATTTCTGTATCTGCCTCTATGTATTGAAAACTGTGGGTTTGTTCTCATAAGTTTAATTCCAGTCTAAATACAGCATTTCTTTTTCTGTGTTTATAATTCTCTCTTCCAACAGTGAGAAAATTGGTCTCTGTTTTCCTTAGTATATTTATTCATTTAATCAATCATCCAGAGTGCAACCAATTTCCTGCCACCGCTGTTACCACCTGTCCTGTGTAGTTGCTCTCCTCACCCCATTAAGATTCTGTATCTTAGGGCGCCTGGGTGGCTCAGTTGGTTAAGCGACTGCCTTCGACTCAGGTCATGATCCTGGAGTCCCGGGATCGAGTCCCGCATCGGGCTCCCTGCTCGGCAGGGAGTCTGCTTCTCCCTCTGACCCTCCTCCCTCTCATGCTCTGTCTCTCATTCTCTCTCTCTCAAATAAATAAATAAAATCTTAAAAAAAAAGATTCTGTATCTTAGTGAGATCATTATGCATAGCTTCTTATCATCCTCTGTATATACCTTCCTCATCCTACTTGGGCTCCAACTCCTTGTCAACCAGCCCCCTGGATTCTGACATCCCACACCAGTCTCCCTCCCCATATGGATGCCTCCTTACTCTGCTTGGGCTTGATACCACATGTCAGTTGATGCCTGCACATGGACACACTTCTTGCCATAATTGTTTCTGACACCTGGCACTAGTTCTTTTCCTGTATAGGTGCCCTCCTCATGCTGCTTGTGCTCTGGTAGCCCTCTCCGGGCCATCTCATGTGTGGATTCCCACCTCAGTCAGCTTGGACTCTGACAGTCCATACCAGGCTGCCCATTAGTGCATGTGCCCTTCTCATTCTACTCAGGCTGACTCTGATATCACATTGTTCCCCTACTCCCTCTATGGATGTCCTTCTCAGTCTTGTAGACTCTGACATGCCTGGTAAGCTGCCCCCCTGCAGGGACCTGTTCTCTACTTGGGCTTTTTTTGGGTAGAGACTTCACTTGCTCTGTCTCACCTAATGGCTTGTTCAGGAAGGGAAAAGATAGTGAAGAGGAAGAAGAAACAAGTTAGGAAAAAAAATTTATCGACTTCATTAAGGTAATATTCACATTCAAATAAAGTGTACCCATTTTATGTATACAGTTTATGTTTTGATGAATATGTCTGCAGTTGTATAACCACCACCACCACAATCAAGATAAAGAATATTTCTGGGGGCGCCTGGGTGGCTCAGATGGTTAAGTGTCTGCCTTCGGCTCAGGTCATGATCCCAGGGTCCTGGGATCGAGTCCCACATCGGGCTCCCTGCTCCTTGGGAGCCTGCTTCTCCCTATGCCTCTCTCTCTCTCTCTCATGAATAAATAAATAAAATCTTTAAAAAAAAAAAAAGAACATTTCTGTAGCTGCTGAAATCCTCTCATATCCCTTTGGGGTCAGTCCTCTCTCAAACCTGTCCCAGGCAGCCATTGCTCTGCTTGCTGTTACTAAAGTTTTGTCTTCTCTAGAAATTCATCTAAATGAGATCATCCAGTGTGTACTCTTTTTGTTTCTGGGTTCTTTCTCTCACCATAATGGTTTTGATATTCATCTATTTTGAGAGTATCAGTAGTTCGTTCTTTTTTATTACTGAATAGCATTTTGGGGTGTGTGTGTGTGTGTGTGTGTGTATGTATGTGTATATATACCACAATTTTATTTTTATTCATATACCTGCTGATAGACATTTGAGTGGTTTTTAGTTGTGGGGTAATTGAGATAATGCTTAATTTCTAGATATTAATGATGAAAACTAATAAGAATGAATATAATTTCAAAAAATTAGAATTTCGACCAGTTCTTCTACTTGTTTGTTGTGTGGTCTTGGGCAAATTCCCTATAAAAAATACAGAAATTATAATAGCTCCTATCTCAGGACTGTTTTAAAGAATGCATGAGGAAATTCAGATAACGTGCTAAGCATAATGTCTGCTGCATAGAAAGCAATTAATAAATGTTAGGTTATTATAACAACAATGGTAACAGTAACAGTAAAAATGGGAAGGTCAGGGGTTTTTAACTGCTTGCATTGCTTAAAATTTTATGTAGCTACTCAGAAAGCTAATTCCATTTACTTTAGTATTCATTTAATTAGTGTCATTCCATCATTCAGTATATTTTTTAAGCACTTGTTGAGTACTAAGATTGGGGTAATAATGAAGATAAAAAAGACACAATTCTTGTCTTATACATAGTGAATTGTTCTTAAAACTACACGTTACAACTGGTTAGTGGATTTTGAAATAAACTTTGACCATCATAACTAGAATTTTTTCCTAATAAAGTAGAATAGGATAGGCACTATCAGGGGGCATCACATGTAGCAAAGACAAATATTGCCTTGTGGAACTTGTTTTGAATGTGATTCTGTATCTGTATGTCCACTATCTACCCATCCATCCTTACTTAGATATATGCCCACACACATACATGCACACATATTCATGAGTATGTATGCTTGGTTGGATTATAAATTATTTCTTATTGTGGGTTATGGTTCCCCCCAAAATAAACCTGTTTTAGTACATAAACAATACTATACTCAAAACTCCAAGATAATAAATCATAGATTTAAATTGAAAATAAAGGAATGATCACTGCATCAATGAAACATTAAATCATCAGTAAATACACTGAAAGATGTTTGTGACGTTTTATAAAGACTCCTGCAAAATTTTGTATAAAAGATTTGAAGAAAATACGTTCTATAGGAAGGCTAAATGTTGTGAAAATTAACTTATTCCATGGATATTAATGTTGTAACCAAGACAACTACCTTATACTCTAGGAGAACATATAAGCATTAAGTAATTATAAAAATGATATGATAGGGGCACCTGGGTGGCTCAGTCGTTAAGCGTCTGCCTTTGGCTCAGGTCATGATCCCAGGGTCCTGGGATTGAGCCCCACATCGGGCTCCCTGCTTGGCGGGAAGCCTGCTTCTCCTTCTCCCACTCCCCCAGCTTGTGTTCCCTCTCTCGCTGTGTCTCTATCAAATAATAAATAAAATCTTTTTAAAAAATGATACTTTATAAAGGGCAAAAAGATAAGATACAAACTGAGTGTATGATTGGAACTTACAGTTCTTCCCAGTATTATTTTTATAGATGTAATACCATTTCAGTCAAAATCAAAACACCTTTGTGGTATTCATGAAAGTGACTCCAAAACTGTTAACACCAAAGAGCTTACTCTTTGTGTTCTTTGAGAAAGACTGAAAGAGAAAGGGGGGTGGGAGGGAACTCTTTAGAGCAGGATATAATACTGACACAAATAGAAACATAAAGCGGTGGAAAAGAATAGAAAATGCAGACATATGCGCTGAGGTATCTACTAAAAAACAATTGGACACAGAAGGATTTTAAAGGAAATGTTGAGGAAAAACTCAGTAGTATAGAAGCAATTATTTAGTTCATACTATAGTAAACAGGTGGTTTGAAGAGTTTATTTTTTTAATTAAAAAAATTAGAAGAAATTGACAACTAATATTTTCAAGTAACAGAAGAAACCTGTAGAAAAGGATATCCTGTCTCAGATATATATAATTAGGCTCAATATAAAAGTTGAAACAGAGGAAATTTATAAATACTATTTGCTTAGAATATTACAGACCTGTCCATATATAACAATGTTCTAGTCAATTGAAATGCCAGATTTTTCTGTTTTAAAAATATCTTTATCCCAACCATTTGTTAGGATCACCTCATCTCTGAAGCTGTTATTGAAAATCAGGCTTTATAAGTTTGCGTTCTAGAAATCCTCTCAAGTATAGCTTCAATGATTAGATGTTAAATCCCATAGGTGAATTACAGCATTACTCAAAAATTATTCTCAGTGCACATTGTAGAGTATATGTGATTGTTCATCCATATACTTTTGTTTTTAAAGAAACGACTTTTCAAAAAGAAAATGAAAAAAATCAATCTCTCCTCTTCCTCTACTCCCTTTCCTAGGATGCCTCTTGTGATTGTGTTGTAGCATATCTGAAAAACAAGGCAGCTTTGTTGACATCACTGATGATGCTTGTCAGCAGAGATTGGTCAACGCTGCCAAAACTTTTTTGTTAGTCATTTCAAGTATCCATGTCCATTGCAGCTGCTCTGGAACTCATAGGAAAATACCAGTTTTTGCAAACTCATGGAAGAACCACTTGGGTAAGATGGAGTTTGTTACAGGGTTTTCCAATAAGTTAATATGTGGAAGAGTTATAACGTTAGAACGAAAGTTTACCTTGATGCTATGTCAAAAGAGAAAAGTGAAAGATGACTTGCTGACAGTAGTCTCCTGATGCTCTTAGAATAAAGGAAAGTTTATCTATCTTTTTGAATCTTAAATAAAATGTAAATGGCACAAGAGTTAATTAAGGTTAATTGTATTTAGAGTTTAAAAATCCTAACTAGAACCCATAGAAACTGAGACACTTCACTTAGTAAAGCAGCCCAGCATACTTGGACAATCAGTTAACTATGAATTGCTTATTTTTCGTGCATTGGTGTGTTGTAGTTATTATGTATTTCTGCATCTGTGCATTCGTTAAATATGTTTATGCAAAATGCTTAGAACAGTGCCAGCATTGTCCAATAAATGTTAGCTTCTTAGTATATGTAATATGAAGCATGAACATTGCATGCATGATTGTTATTCAGTGTTTTTTTTAAAAAGAGAAGATTTTCTGTCCATTTTATGTTTTTCTTCCCCCTCTAATGCTTAAAGAAGCTTTTCCTAATTTAGCCTTAGGCACTTTTCATTTGAATCAAGGTTTAATAGGGAGTACTACCATTGGTTAGTCTCAGAGTTATTTGGAGGGGAGATGGTTTTATTAATTGATTCAGTTGGGAGATTTTATTCATGATCTTTAGGCTCTTGTACTCTGATGGAAATAAATTTTTCCCTCTTGATTGCCTAAGTCTAGACTGCTGGACGTTAATAAAAAGTGGAATTTTTTTTTCTTTGAGGCATAGCAAATAACTTAAACATTAATGACTCTCCATTGTCTTGGCCTTTACTATAAACTTATTTAGAATAATATTTTTTCAATTTTCAAAAATACTGGTTTAAGTATGGGCTTTCATTTTTTATTGATTTCTAGTCTTAGTACATTAACAGTAAAGAACATTTATATGATACAAGTTCTTTGGAATGTGTCAATATTCGCTTTTGTGTCCTAAAGCAGGGGTTGGAAGACTTTTCCTTAGAAGGCCACATAGTAAATATTCTCGCTTTTTGGGGCAAGAAACAAAATTGCAGCTCTTATGTTGATATTTATAAAATCATTTAAAGTGGAATCATTTAAAAATGTAAAAGCCATTCTTAGCTCATGGACTATAATAAAAATAGACATCTGTTTAAAAAAAAAAAAAAAATAGACATCTGGCTGGGTTTGTCCCGTGGACCATAATTAATTATTCCTGGCTTAGAGTATGTTCAATTCTTGTGACCATTCTATGTTTGTTTGAAAAGAACATATATTCTTTATATTTTAGGTAGCAGTATATCTATTATATTAATCTTTTTAATTGTATTATTTATATCTTATTCATCCTTACTAAATTTTTATCTTTGATCTGTGAGTTTCTGAGAGTAGTGTTAATTTCCTGCTATAATTATAGATTTTTCAGCTTTTAATGCTGTCAGTTTTTGTTTTAGTATCTTCAGGCTATTTCATTAGGTATATAAATGTTTGTGATTGGCATATCATCTTGGTGGAGTGTTTCTTTGATCACTAAAGTCTTTTTTTATCCTCATTAATACTTTTTATCTTTAATTCTTCCTTGCCTCTTGTGTTATAGTAATATTGATACGTCAATTTTCTTTTTCTTGTGTTTGTGAGATTTATCTGGTGTTACACTCTCCTTTTGTTTGCTTTAAAAAGTTTTTTAGTCAGGTCTTTTACTAATTTTATAGGGCTGCCATAATAAAGTACAACAAGCTAGGTGGCATATAACACAGAAATTTGTTCTCTCAAAGTTCTGAAGGCTAGAAATCTGAAGTCAAGGTGTTGTCAGGGCCATGTGCTCTCTGGAGGATCTAGGAGAGGAATTTTCCTTGCTTCTTTAGCTTCTGGTGGTTGCTGGCAATCACGGGCATTCTTTGCCTTATAGGTGCATCACTGCTGTCTCTGCCTCCCATCTTCACATGACCTGTGTGTGTGTGTGTGTGTGTGTGTGTGTGTGGTGTGTCCAAATTTTTCTCTTCTTATAAAGACACCAGTCATATTGGATTTAAGCTTGATGCTAATCCATTATGACCTCAACTTGATTACATTTGCAAAAACCCTATTTCCAAATGAAGACACATTCCCAAGTTTTGGATTGGCATGAATTTCTAGGAGGACACTATTCAATCTAGTACAGCTCTTTTGAGGTATATCTTACATGCACTAAAATTCAGCCTTTTTTGTTGTATGGTCTGTGAGCTTGACAAATCTGTACAATTGCACAGGTATTACAATCATCCCCAAAATTCCACCCCCCCCCCCTTTTTAACTTTTACAGTCAATCCTTACACCCACTGCTAGCTCCTGGCAACCTCTGATCTTTTTTTATGTCTCTGTAGTTTTGCCTTTTCAAGACTGTCATATAAATGGAATCATATATAGTCCTTTGAGTCTGGCTTTTTTCACTTACCATAATTAATTTCAAATTCATTCATGCTGTCCTCATATCACTAATTTATTCCTGCTTATTGCTGAGTAGTATTCCATTGTATGCATGTATCATAGTTTGTTTATCCATTTACCAGTCGAAGGTTATTTGTGTCACTTTCCAGTTTGGGGCATTTATGAATAAAGCTTTCTATAAACATTTATGCACAGATTTTCATGTGTACATGTTTTCATTTCTCTTGGGTAAGTGCCTTCGTGTAGGATTTCTGGGTTTTATGGTAAGTATATATTTAACTTAAGAAATTGCCGAACTGTTTTCCAAAGTGGCTGTCTGATTTTGTATTCCTACCAGTGATTAATGGAAGTCACAGCTGTTTTGCATCCTTGCCTGTGCCTGGGTGTTTTTCAGAAGCCCTTCACAGAGACATGTAATGGTATCTCACTGTGGTTTTAATTTGCATTTGCCTAATGACTAGTGATTTTGAGCATATTTGCATGTACTTATTTACTATTTGTGTATCTTCTTTGTTGTCTGTTATTTTGCCCATAAACAAAATGTTGTCTGTTTTATTGATTTTTGATAGTTCTTTATGTATTTATGTATATAAGTACTTAAGCAGGCATGTGAAATTTGCTTTTTAGGCAGCTATGTACAATTCTGAGTTAACGAAGTCCGTAAAAAACCCTAGATCTTCACATTATCATTATTTTTACTGTCGCTATTGTTTAAAAAGTAGCTAACAATTTATAAATGCTCTCTATGAGATACACACTATGCTCAGTATTTTACCTGAATTATTGCAAATATTTTCTCCCAGTTCATAGCTTCTCTTTTTATTTTGTTAATCATTTTGTAAAGAGCAGAAGTTCTTCTCTTGAAGTCAAATTTGTCAGTTTTTTTATGGTCATTTCTGCAGTATCATATTTAAGAAATCTTTGCCCAACCCAAGGTTACGAAGATTTTCTGTTTATTTGGAGAATGTTTTAAGTTTAACATTTAGGTCTACAGACTGTTTTGAGAATTTTTGTATATGGTGTGAGGTATGAATGAAGTTAATTTTAATGTATATGGATGGGTGTTCTAGTACCATTTGTTGAAAAGACTATCCTTTCTTTGTTGAATTGCTTTGGTACGTTTGTCAAAAATGCCTTTGAACATATATGTGGGTCTATTTCTGGACTCTTTCGTTTCTTTGATCAATGTTTGTCCTTTTGCCAATACCACATTCCCTTGATTACTATAGCTTTATACTAAGCCTTGAAGTAATATGGTATCTCCCAGCTTTATTTTTAAAAGTGTTTGGCTGTTTTAGTTCTATTACCTTATGGTATAAATTTTAGAAGCAGCTTTTCTATTTCTGCAAAAAATTCTGCTGGGAATTGGGGGAGGGCACTGATCTGTAGTTGAATTTGGAAGAGAATTGACATTTCAAAAATACTGAGTCTTTAAATTCATTAACAGAATATGCCTCTCAATTTATATAAGTCAGCTTTGATTTCTTTCATTGATTTTTTTTTGTTTTATATAGAGAGTTTATCTGTTTTGTTAGATTTGTACCCAAACATTTCTTTTTTTTTTTTAGAAGTTTTGATTTTGATTTTTTTTTTTTAGTTTTGATTGTTTTTTATTTCTTGGATTTTGGTTTAATGTAAATAGAAGTAATTTTTTTATTTCAATTTTCAGTTCTTTAGCATAGAAATGGTAGATTTTTGTATATTGACCTTGTATATTGTGACTTTCCTAAATTCAGGTATTAGTTCTAATAGTAGTGTTATAGATAACTTGGGAATTGCTATGGCTAAAATTATATTACTGAATGGAGATGATTTCATTTCTTCTTTTCCTACTTGTCTTTTTTATTTCTATTTTTCTTGCCTTATTGCACTGGGTAGAAACTCTAGATAATAGAATACCTGTTCCTGGTTTTAGGGGTAAAACATTCAGTCTTTCACTTAATATGATATTAATTTCAGGGTTTTTTAAGATAGATTTTATCAGGTTGAGCAAGTTCCCTTCTATTCCTAGTTTGCTGAGTTTTTGTCATGAATATGGATGTTGAATTTTGGCAGAAATGTTTTCTTTGTCTGTTGGCGTAATAATATAGATATCTCTTGATATGTGGAATCACATTGCTTTTTAACTATTGAATAAGCTTTACATTCCAAGGATCAACTCCACTTGTTTACGATCTTTTTTTCCTTTTTACATATTGTTGAATTTGATTTAAAGATGTTTTGTTAAGGACTTTTGTGTCCTTAGGACTTTTCATGAAGGATATTGATCTATAAGTCAATTATTAGTTAAATTCCCTTATGTTCAGAGAGCATTTTTTCTTTATTTTTTTTTTCTTTTCTTTAGAGAGGGAGAAAGGAGTGGGGAGGGGCAGAGGGAGAGGAAGAGAGAATCTTAAGCAGGCCCCACGCCCAGCATGAGCCTCACACGGGGCTCCATCTCGCAACCCTGTGATTATGACCTGAGCCGAAATCAGGAGTCGGATGCTTAACTGACTGAGCCACCCCGGTGCCCCGATCTAGAAGTCTTCTTACACTATCTTTGTTTGGTATCAGGAAAGTACTAGCCTCATTTTTTTTTTTTTTTTTTTTTTTTTACCAGGATAGGGGAGAGGCAGAGGGAGAGGGAGAATCTTAAGCAGGCTCAATCTCATAACCCTGAGATCATGTCCCCAGCCGAAATCAAGATTTGGATGCTCAATCGACTGAGCCATACAGGCACCCCAAGGCTCATTAACTTGATTAATTTTCTAATTTAATTTGATTTATGTTTTCTGTAAGAGATTATATAGAACTGATATTATTCCTTTAAACTTTGGAAGAATTTGCTAGGAAAACATCTGGCTTTCAATATTTCTTTTACAGAAGGTTTAAATTATGAATTAAATTTATTAATAATCACAGATCTCCTCAGGCTGTCCATTTCATTTGGGGTGAGTTTTGATAGTCTGGTTTTTGAGTAATTCTCCATTACATGTAAGTTGTCAAATTTGTGTGCATAGAGTCACTCATAGTATTATTGCCTTATTTACTTTTAATGCCTGAGACATCTGTAGTGATATCCCTGCTTTCATTCCTGATGTATGTTTTCTGTGTCCTGGTATGTGTCTGATTTGTGCCTTCTATTTTGTTCTTTGGCAGTTTTGCAATTATCAGATAACCAGTTTTTGGTTTCTTTCTATTTCTTGATTTTCAATTTCATTAATTTCTGCTCTTTATTATTTTTTTCTTTCTGCTTGTTCTGGGTTTATTTTGCTCCAGTTGTGGATTTGACACCTTTGTATTAATATAAGCATCTCATACAGTAATTTTCCCTCTAAGCATTGCCTTATTTGAATTCCACAAATTTTGATAATGTGGTATCTTCATTTTCCTTCAAATCAAAATAATTCCTTATTTGCCTTCAGGTTTCTTCTTTGACCTATGGATGATTTAGAAGTTTGTTGTTTACTTTCCAAGAGTTTGAAGATTTCTAGTTAAATTCCCTTATGTTCAGAGAGCATGCTTTGCGTTTTCTAGTCTTTTAAATTGCGATTCTCAAATATGTAGATTTATGTCTTTCACCAAGTTTGAGGTGTATATATCCATTATTTCTTCAAACATTTTTTTCTGCCCTCTACCCTTCCTTCTGTGACTTTAATGGTTTAATTCGTTTTTGTCCCATAGCTCCCTCAGCAGGCTCTGTTTTTTTCCCCCTGGTCTTTTTTCTTTTCATGGCTCAGATTGCATGATTTCTGTTGATCTGTCTTCAAGTTCAATCTGTCATCTCAAGTGCTGGTATTCAGTCCTGCTAGTGCATTTTAAAATTTGGCTATTGAATCTTTTCAGTTTTAAAGTTTGCATGTGTTTCCACTTTATATATTCTGTTTCTTCGCTGAGACTTTCTCTTTTCTATCCCCTTCAAGAGTTCTCTTTTACTTTTACAGAATTTTTATAATAGCCCTTTTAAAATCTCTTTCAATTAATTCCAGCCTCTGTCTTGTTGTGGCATTGGTGTTTGTTGATTGTCTTTTCCTGTGTGAGTTGAGATTTTCCTTGTTGTTTGTAGGTTGAGTAGTTTTGGATTGTATCTTAGATCTTTGCATGTTTTGTTATGAGACACTTAATTTTGTTTAAATGATATGGAGAATACTGTGGGATTTTTGGGGTTTTTGGTTTTGGTTTTGGTTTTAATTCTAAAGCAGGTAAACACTCTGGTTGGATTCAGGCTATAATTTACAACTAGCCAGCTACCTTTGGATTGTGGTTGTAATGTCAGTTCTATTTCAAAGCCTTTGCCATGCTTGTCAGATCTGTTCTTAGTATACATCTTTCAGAGGCTAGATTAGGTCTGGGCGATGGTCTTAGTTTATTTCTCAAAGTCTTTGATGTACTGTTTAGGATCAGATTGAAGCCAAAGTGCTGCTGAGGGGTGAACCTAGAAAGTTACATACAGCTTTCTGGAGTCACTTCCCTGAGCTGGTACTTCATGGTCTCCCTGATGTTTTCTCTTTACCTGGGGATCCCCTTTTTGTTCCTTCACCCTGAAAGCTGATGTTTTATTTTTCCTGTTCTGCTACTTACTTTCCACAGCTATGACCATGTGCAAGACAAAAGTGGTGTATACTTGTGTTGTGTCCCATTCTTTGGGGTTCCTGCTTTGTAGTGGGCAGGAAGATGATAACGGAGATGTTTGAAAATAAGCCAGATTTTACAGCTCCTCTTTTCTCAAATATATAGTTATATGTAGGACTGTTTTTATATGTCAAGGTATTTACAGCAGAGATGAACTTTTACTGAGATGAATCTTGTAAAATTTCTTTCTTTTTTATTTTAAACATTTAACGTGGCATTCTAAAGACACTTAGTTATTCATTAGGACATTGCCTTCACTCTCAGGTCAAATTCTTAATCTCCAAAAAATATAATTTATTTATTGTAGAAATTTGACAAATGCTTATTTTTTGCTGTCAATCAATATTACCTATTGAACTTTACTAAATACACATTTGTAGACCCCATACCTAAAGATTCTGACTCAGTGGGTGTATAGTATAGTAAATAAAGAAGAAAATGACCTACATGCTATGTCTTCTACTTTAACATTCTTCTTTTAATACAGGACATGTCTATGGCCTAGACTTCCTCAGGACAGATATGTCTGAGGAGGATTATGATGGTAGCACTCTTAAAGGTTGTTGATTGAGTGGGTGTCCCAAGGCAGCTAGGTACCATCTGAACAAACCAGGTGTCCAGCCACACTTGTGCTGCCTTGGTCAGGGGCTCAGTCCCTCACCATCATCCCAGGCATATTCTTTACTGGTTCATCTTTCTCAAAGTTGTCTGTGAGTTATTTAACATGCCATTTCTTAGTTGGTTGTTCCTAACCAGTTCAGCAAGGGGTAGGCCTCAATTCTTATCTTGTCATTTTCGTTATTGCATTTAAGGATGAGAGTTTAATTTTTTCAACTTCTGTTGAAGTGTAGCATACATCCCAGTAAGGTGCTTAAGGTATACCAGTCGTAAGTGTACAACTTGAACTTTTCATATGTACTTACCCACATAACCATCATACAGTCAAGACATTTCCAGCATCCTAGTAGATTTGCTAATGCTCTTTCCCAGTCAGTAGCCCCTTTCCCCTGAGTCAACCCCTGTTCTGATTTATAGCACAATAAATTAGTTTTTCCTGCTCTCAGGCTTCATATAAATATGAAGGGGTATACACGCAATATGTATACCCCTGTCTAGTATTTTTAATCAAATGATTTTTGTGGCCACGCCTTGTTGGGTTATTGTTTCTGACTAAAAAGAAAAAATACTCAAAAAACTATATCTAAACTAAAACAGATTTAATTTGACTTTCATTTTGTATTTTTTGTAGGTGAGTTAATCTTCAAATTTTCTAGGAAATTTTCCATATTCCTTTTCCCACTCTAAAACTTTGAGTGGCTTTTTGCTTCATCCACTCATGTAGTATCTTATTTATTTCCACAAATTATTCTTGCCCTAGCTCTCTTTTTCCCTCTTCCACATTTTATTCTACCTGTGCATAGGGATGAAAAGATTTCTGAAATCTTATTTCCTGTTGGTTCTTTGCCATGCTAGCATTTGGTTGGGGTGAATTCAGGTTGAAATGAGTGTCTGCAGATACTGTATTAATCTCATGTTTTCCTTCTCTTCTGACAGCATGATGGAAGTGGTTCATTGCATGATACTCAACTCTCTTTGCCGTCCAGTCCAGAACCAGAAGATGGTGATCAAATATATAAGGTACGATTAGGAGTCATCTAAATTTTTCAAAATTCTTTTTTATTACTAAAATTATAAAGCAGTAACAGTTAAAACATTTAATAATAAATGTGTTAAAACCTGAAGCTTTGCTGTGTTGAGTTTTAATCAGGTCTGTTTTTAACTTTTGCTACCTTATTAAGTTAAAATGATATCACGGTGGTACTTTAATTTGAATTTATTTTATCATTTGGATAATTATTTGTCTATTACTGGTGCGGGATTCTTTTTCTTAAAAAAAAATCAAGAAATTATTAAATTTTTAAATTCTTTTCGATAATTATGAATAGCAGTTTTTAAAATATAACTACCAATTTAAATGATTAACAGGTACTCCTCATATATAATCACAACATTGAAATATACAGAAAATGAAATTAATTTATCTTTTTTCATGTTTAAAAGTATAATTATAGAAAACGGATGCATTTTAGTTTTTGAAAGTATATTTTTTATAATTTTCATTTTTAGTTGGAAAAAACTTTTTTCTGGGTACCTGGGTGGCTCAGTCAGTTAAGCGTCTGCCTTCAGCTCAGGTCATGATCGCAGGGTCCTGGGATCGAGTCCTGCGTTTGGCTTCCTGCTCTGCAGGGAGTCTGCTTCTCCCTCTGCCCCTCCCCCCACTCCTTCTCTCAATCTCTCCCCCTCTCTCTCAAATAAATAAATAAAATCTTTTTAAAAAAAAAGAAAGCTCTTTTCTTTTGCAGTTATTTCTGAAGTACTATTTCTTAAGCACACTAAAGCATTCTTGGTTTAATGTTTCCAAGTAAAATTATTTTTTTCTTTTACATTCTATTTTCAGGGTTTGCTAGTCAACAAATAATCTTGAAATACTGGTGGCTTACAATGACAAGAATGTATTTCTCACTTGTTATTTTTCTATATGTTACATATTGGCTAGATATCAGCTGGGACTCTATGCTTCTTCTTCATTCTGGGACCCAAGCTGAAGGATCAGCCCCTATCCTGGGACATGTCTTTGTACCTGAGGGAAAAGAGCATTGGCAGAACCACGTGTGGATTCTGCTTGCATGTTGCGTATTTCACTTCCAAATCAAGTCAAGTAGCCAACAGCTGGTATTAGAGGTCAGAAAAGCATAATTTTCTCATAGGATGTAGGGTGACTTATTGGCAACAAGATTGTATATAAAACAACCAAAATCAAAAGAATATAGGATTAATGGTCACATCTGGTTATCTAGTCTTGGTTTTTCAACATGTTATCTATCTTACCTGTTTTTGCACAAATCTCTTCCCATCTCTGTGCTTCCATCCTATTGTGGGTATGTATAGTATTCTAAATCAGCAGGTCTGCAGTAGGACATCTCTTTTTTTAAAAAACCTTTACATATATACCAGTTGAGAACCATTGACTTAGATGGTCTCTGATCATCTCTCAATTTTAAGTTTTGTGACTGACATTTTTAAAGTAAAGTTGACTTTTCCTGCATTCTTTTTTGCGAAAAACTTTTACAAATAAAGAAATAATTTTTAAAGAAAAAAATTTAATTCCAACTTTTTTACACAACTAGTGTCTATTTTTTTCTGTGTTCCTTTCCAGTTTGTCTATATATTTAATGTTACATGATAAATATATTGTTACATGGTATTTATTTCTTGTCCCTATTCCATTTCCTTCCAAGCAGGTAGTTCCTAGTCTTCCTTCTTTCCCAAGGTGAGATACTGTCTCCAGTACACTGGACTCTCTTGCACTGTGATCATCAAATTCCCAGTTATGTCCCCTGTTCATCCAAGATGGTTTAGCATACAAATATGGCGACTTGTGTCATTGCAAATTTAGGGTCTAAAATCTCCACTGGACCTGCCATATCTCTAATCTGTCTTTTATCTCAGGACAGCTCCCTCTCCCATTCCCCTGATGAGCTAGTCTCAACATTGACCACTCTCTTCAAGCCTCATTCTTAGCCACTCTTCTCAGTTTCTGTAGGTGGCCTTGTGTTCATCAAGTAAGATCTGCTACCTTCGTTTCTGCCTTCTGACTTACCTATGTCTGTTATCATTCTCATTCACTTTGTTCCAGTTATAGGACAAAAATGGCCACTATGCTGTGGAAGACCATCCTTTGTTAGGTTCTTGACTATCTTCTGCTGCTGTTAAGGACCTAACTAGCTCCTCCTCTCTCATCTCTCTTCTCTGTGCTTTCTCTACTTTCTCTTCATTCTCAGTTTATAAATTTCTGTATCATAAATTCAGTAAACCAAATAAACTTTTCCTTGACTCTCCTTAAACCTTTTTCCAGTTAACATGGAAGCCTGGAAAGATGAAAGCAGCTACTTGTTTTAATGCTATAAACATTTGGTGTGACTGTTGTCTTAAAAGGTTTATCCTTTATTTTTCTGTCACTTCTCTCTAAAATTTCTTACACTCCTCAACATTTTTCCATATTCCCATTTCCTTCGTAGGTTCCTTCTCTTCTTTAGAATAGAGATTTATATATTTTGTCCATTTCTCTCTGAACTTTTTACTGTCGTGATTTCATATATGACATATGTGTTGATAACTATACAATTTCTCTTTCATACTTGGTGATCCACTTGCCTACTGGACATTTCCACTGTGTCCCTCCCACAGGTACCTCTAATAGTATATCTGAAACTCACAAATATTCCTCTTTGGATGTATTTCTCCTCTTTTAATCTCCATATCTTTTGGTGGCACAACTAATCACCATATCACCCAAGCTAGAAATATAGGTAATCACTCTTGACTGCCCCTTGTGCTCTTTCACATGGAGTCAATCACCAGTATCTCCTAATTTTCATTCCTGCTCTTCCTTTTTCTCCCTATTATCACTCTCTTGGGTCAGGCTCCTACTGTCATCTGAAGTATTACAACATCTTGGTAACAAGTTCCCTAGTCTAATTTTGTTGTTGTTGTCAAGTTTGTTGTCTAAACAGCTGTCAGAGACATCTCAAATGCACTGTCACTCCCCTGGCTTATTAGGCCATGCTTGATGTTCATGGCCCTCTATAATTTAGCCCTTGCCCAGTTTACTAACCACATTGGTACCCACTGTTCACTATAGCCTTTGTGCGACAACATCACTGCTTGTAATTCTCCAAATATGCTATGCTTGCCTTCATCTCTGTCTTGTTGTATGATACTGAGACTCTCTTACTCTAAAATCCAAAGCCTGACACACTTTGGTGTCTTCAGAACTTTTTACTCATCCTTTAAAACTTCACTGGAGTTACGCATTTCCTGATATGTTTTTGCCCATCATTATGTGTAAAATCCTTAGAGCAGTGCCTGTCATAAATAAAGTTAAGTACTATGTACATGTTGGTCATTAATACGTTATCACATTGTATTTGGATTTCATTTTCAGGTCTGTTTCTTCCAACACTGGCAGGACCTAGCAGTGACTGAATGATGGCTACATAGTATTTCATCAAATTGCTACATTTTATTTCAGTTGCCCCCTTTTTGGACAATTATAAATTTATCTCTTTCATACTTGGTGATCCACTTGCCTACTGGACATTTCCACTGTGCCCCTCCCACAGGTACCTCTAATAGTATATCTAAAACTCACATTGTTTCTTTGGCATAGTTTCCAGGAGTGGGACAACTGAAGCAGAGTGCAAGCATTTTTATGACTCTTCTATGTACAGCCATATGTTTGTCCAGAAAGGCCAGTTTTGATGTCTGATAATGTACCGTTTTTTCCTGCAATTTTGTTAATCACATTGAATATTTCTCCCCCCAACTTAATACCTATAAAATAATACCTTAGTACTTGAATTTGTATTTCTTCAACAAGTCATATAGAACATTTTACCAGTTATCTGTATATTTGTAAGAACTGGTTTATTTGTCTTGGGGCCTAGAAAATGATCTGTATGTTTGAACAGGCTCTTAATATACTTGAGTATAAATCCTTTGTCATAATTGGATAGGTTTTCACCAGCTTTTAACTTCAATGATAATTGTATAGATACTTTAAAATTTTATATAGTCAAATATACTTATCATTTCTTAATAGCTTCATTTGCCACATAGCTTAAAAGTGTATCCTTCACGATCTGCAATCCGATTCTCTCTTTTTTTGGTCTTGATTTATGATTAAAAAAATTAAACTCTTTAAATTCAACTGGAAATCATTTTTTATATATAATAAACAGTCTTGTTCAATTGCAGTATACATAACAGCATTACAAAAATCTTTTCTTCCCCATTTTTGTGATGCTTATATGTATTAAAGCCTTTGTAAAATGTCTGTTCCTGATCTCTTGTTAAAGAGACTGCAATATTTTGTTTGTTCCCAATGTATCTGCAAGAGATGCCATACTTTGCTCAGTAACAACATATTATAATTATTTGCTTACATATTTTTCTCTCTAGAAAGATATATCATTCACGTATATATGTTTTTATTTCCTTGCTTATACTGTTTCCTCAGTAGATATTTCTGGATAATTGAATAGTAGTAAACACAGTGGACTAACTATAAGGTAATGATACTTTACACTTCGAAATGTAACTGGATTCCTGCTTAATAAGCTTGACAGTAGATTTCCATTTAATACTATTAGGAATTTCTTATAGACTAAATTGACAGGCAGTTCTCAGGAAAGTGGTTCATGAAAAAAAGAATCTTCCTGTTACCCTGCCATGAATATTTATCTTTCTGCTAATTTCTGAACCAGCTGTGAAATGACTCTGTGCCTTTAATTATGCTGTTCTTCTGTTTGTTGTGCCCTGCATTGTTCTTGATAGGCAACTCTCATACATCTCTTTAAATCTACCTGAAGTTACTGTTTTATATGTAATTTATTTTACTATTGACCTATGTCCCTGTTTCCTTATCTGCAAAGGGGGATAATAGTATCTACCTCAGGGTCTCAGGGTCATACTCAGGATCAAATGCTTAGATATCTAAAAGTACTTTGTTCTTAGCACCTAAAAAGTATTCAATGTTAGCTGTGTTGCTGTTATTGTTCATTTTTCACATGTTGGTCTCCATTACACTATGAATTCTTTTTTTTTAAAGATTTTATTTATGGGGCGCCTGGGTGGCTCAGTCATTAAGCATCTGCCTTCGGCTCAGGTCATGATCCCAGGGTCCTGGGATCAAGCCCTGCGTCGGGCTCCCTGCTTCTCCCTCTCCCACTACCCCTGCTTGTGTTCCCTCTCTCGCTGTGTCTTTCTCTGTCAAATAAATAAATAAAATCTTTAAAAAATAATAAATAAAGATTTTATTTATTTATTTGAGATAGAAACAGAGAGAGCATGAATGGGGTGAGGGGCAGAGGAAGAGGGACAAGCAGACTTCCCACTGAGCATGGAGCCCCACGTGGGGCTCAATTCCAGGATCCTAAGATCATGACCTGAGCTGAAGTCAGACCCTTAACCGACTGAGCCACCCAGGCACCCCTATACTATGAATTCTTAGAAGACCAAAATGGGTTTTTGTTCATTTTGTTTGTGTATAGGTTAATAGCTGGCATTTTTAAGAAGAGTTTTCCCTTTAATTTCCCCTTAACAAAAACCATTCATTATTCAGTCTTCATCGTTGATTTAATGCTTGCTAATTTTTTAAATATTTCAGAATGAAGATTTATTAAATGAAATAAAACAACTTAAAGAGGAAATAAAGAAAAAAGATGAAAAAATTCAACTATTAGAACATCAGCTTGTAAGTATTATAGTATAGTACATAAAGTAGAGGCTTTTCAAACTACACAATATATGTGTTTGCTTGTTTTTTATAGAAGTCTGGCTAGAATTGAAATTTGACTTTATTTTTGGCTCTCAAAGTTGCACTCTTGTATTATATTTAGATTATATGCACTCTGAAAGTATGTGATTTACTTCAATCTAAATATTAAGAAAGTTTTGTCTAAATATTAAGTATTCAAAGTGTAAAGAAAGTCTTCATCAGTCCATTTTCAGTGGCCTTTATTTGGAGGTTCTGAAATTCACCAACTTATCGTTCATGTTATTTGATGAAGGGTAAATGTCTTTCTTTATATATGTTAAAGAAATGAACCTGGTGAGTTGAGAGCAGTATTTTTTTTCTCTCTGAAAGCAGAAATTAAACTGGATTTTAGGGTTAAGTTTCTGTAAGTAAGACTGTCAGAGTGAACAGTAGTCAAGAAAATGTTTCTTCCCATGGATGATATTGAGTGATCCCTCAGAGTCATGTTTGGGTCTTTGTAATTTTATAATTGTTACAATTTCAAATGTTAGTCTCATATAAAAACAATATGTACACTGTCTTGAATGTAATTATAATTCAGTTCATAAAATCTAGAAGGCCAGGATAACAACATAATGGCATAAAAATGACAACAGGCCAAGGAAAATCTTTGTTGGAAGTCAAAAGCATATTTTGGTATAGCAAAGCTTTTAGTAATATAAAATATTAATATCACTTAGAATATAAAGGATATAATATACTGAACTCTGAGCCACTGAGGTCAGATCACAGAGATCCAATTCATGAATAAATAATAAGGCCAGTTAGATGTTATGTTTTAAGAGTATGAAGAAAACTTAAAAATCTGAAAAATGAATGAATGAATATTACAAATTGAGGGCCTACCAAATATAAAACTAAAAAGGAAAATAATAAGACCTAATGTTTGTATTTCAAAACTAAAGATAAAACCATAGCCAGTTTGCAGGGAGAAGAAAAACAGCATTAGGATATTAAGTAAGCTTCAGATTTTGGAAAAATATATTATAGAGCACAAGTAGTGCACTTCAGAAAAAGGTTATGCCCTCATATTTTATATCTAAACAAATTTTTATTCATATACCAAGGTAAATTTTCAGACCTTCCATCCAGTTGCCTTTGTAAAATTGCATTTTTTAAAAATAATGCATTCCAAATACTTGAGGGAGAGATTTAAAAATAACTCAAGAATTAGGGGGTAAAGGGGGCACCTGGGTGACTCAGTCAGTTAAGCGTCTGCCTTCGGCTCAGATCATGATCTCAGGGTCCTGGGATCAAGCCCCGCATCGGGCTGCCTGCTCAGGAGGGAGTCTGCTTCTCCCTCTCCCTCTGCCCTTCCCTCTAGCTCATGCTTCTCTCTCTCTCTCTCTCTCAAATAAATAAAATGTTTAGAAAAAAAATTAGGTAAAGATTAAAATGAATGAAGAGTGAAATGAAAACCATTTTGGGGGTGCCTGCGTGGCTCAGTCGGTTAAGCGTCTGCTTTTGGCTCAGGTCATGACGATCCCAGGACCCTGCTTGGTGAGGAACCTGCTTCTCCTTCTGCTTGCTGCTCCCCCTGCTTGTGTGCGTGCTCTCTCTCTCTCTTCTTCTCTGTCAAATAAATAAAATCTTAAAAAAAAAAAAAAGGAAAGACCATTTTTAGGTAGGCTAGATGAGAGAAACTTAGTAATGGGAGAAAATTTATTGCGTCTTATGTAATTATATATCATTTGAATGTTGGACTTTCTGAATTTATACATTTTTATTTTCTTGAAATTGAAAGTTTTTAGTTTTTAAAATTTTAAATTACTATTAAATTCTTGAAAATGTTTACATTAAGTAAAATACAGGTTTGAGGAAGGAAATGAGTATCCTGAAGAAGTCGTACTGAAGTTTTAATCTTCTGCAAATGGATATTAAAATTATTTTAAAAATTATTTTGATATACTTACATAAATTATAAAATGTTTATGAAATGCTTTAAGATAACTATTAGGTTAGAATAACGTATCTTGCAAAAGATAAAATTTAAAAAAGACATAGAAAATTGAAAAATACCAAGGATATCTAAAAACAGCAGAACTAAGGTGACAGAAATTAGATCAAATGTAATAAATATAGCAGTAAATGAAAATGGTCTTATCTCCCTTAGTTTCATTGAGGATTTAATGCAAAATCCATTAATTTTCTTTGGATATAAGAGAAATTTAGATCAAGTAAAATGGTACAATAATGCTGAACATAAAAGGTTGAGTGAGACAGAATGAAATTATTCTCATCAAAAAAGCTGGGGTTGCAATAGAAAAATAAATTTAAGACAGAAAAAATTATGAAAAGTCACTATATATTGATATATGATTAATAAGGAATGAAAAGGTAAAGCTTTTTATGCTGAGAAGTTTTAATAGTGTTCTGTTAGTCTTAATATGTTTCTTTAAAAAATAAGAACAGCTTATAGCTGAAATACTACCATCTTAACCAACTAATAGTAAATCCTTAATGTCTTCTAATATGCAGTCCATCTTCTGATTTCCCTAGTTTCAAAAATATCCTGTGCCTTTGTACATTACATCTAGTTACATCTCTTAAGTCTCTTTTCATGTAGAACCATTCTTTTTTGTTGCTGCTATACTGACTTATTGAAGAGACTGGCCCAGTTGTCCTGAACAATATCTTACCTTGCAAATAACTTTTAGAAAGATCTTAGAAATATCTAAGAGAATCCTAAAGAAAGAAAACAGAAGAAAAGTGAAAACATTACTTTTCAGCAAAAGATGCTTTGAAGTTCTCTATATTTGCTATGTTCATTTTTTTTGTTTTTTTTTTTTAAATTATGTTCAGTTAGCCACTATATAGTACATCATTAGTTTTTGATGTAGTGTTCAGTGACTCATCAGTTACGTATAACACCCAGTGCTCATCACAGCACATGCCCTCCTTAATACCCATCACCCTGTTACCCCTGCCCCCACCCATCTCCCCTCTGAAACCGTCAGTTTGTTTCTGGAGTCCAGAGTCTCTCATGGGTCATCTCCCTCTCTGATTTCTCCCCTTTTGGATTTCCTTCCCTTCCCCTGTGGTCCTCCGTGCTATTGCTTATGTTCCACATATAAATGAAACCATATGATAATTGTCTTTCTCTGCTTTACTTACTTCACTTAGCATAATCTCCTCCAGTTCCATCCATGTCTATGCAAATGGTGGGTATTCATCGTTTCTGATGGCTGAATAGTATTCCATTGTATATATGTACCACATCTTCTTTATCCATTCATATGTTGAAGGGCATCTCAGCTCCTTCCACAGTTTGGCTGTTGTGGACATTGCTCCTATGTTATGTTGCTATATTAAACCTAGAAATCATATTTATTTTGGAAGAGCTCATCACCTATCTTTAGTTTAGTAATGGAACTCTAGGAAAGTCACTTGTTCAAATCAAAATAACTTAAAAAGATATGGATAGGGGACTTTGTTTGCCTTCAGTATTAATTAGCTGAATGACATTGGCAGGTTCATCACTCTCCAGTGCTTTTCTTATCAAAAATGTGAAGGTTTTGAAAGCTGGGAAGATGGCAGAGCAAGAGGACCCTAAACTCAGCTCATCCTACAGATACAACTAGAAAACACTCCCATCAGTGTAAATAACCCAGAAAATGACCTGAAGATAGGCAGAACAAACTCCATAACTAAAGGTAGAGAGGAAGCCACATTGAAGAGGGTAGGAAGAGTGGAGATGTGGCTGGGAATGAAACAGACTGCAGCCATCTGTGGAGGGAAGGGAGCCCCAGGAACAGAGATGGAGAGAAACAGACTATCATACTGGGACACCTGCGTGGGGAAGATGAATCCCCATAACATTTGGCTTTGAAAGCAAGAGGGGCTGAATTTCATGAGTTCTTAAAACAGGGGGACTTAAAGCCTAGAATTTTAAAAATCAGTGAGCTTGGATCTGAGAGAGTCTGAAGGATGAGAGGAAGTTGAATCCCTGCCCTTAAAGAGACAGCATGACAACCCACGGAGATACAGTATAGAAGCAGCAGTTTGAAAAACACCTGGGACATATGTAAGGGAAAGCAGTTTACTTATTTTGGAGCATGTCCCAGAGGGGCAGGGATTGCTGAGGGATTTCTACAGGAACAAAGGAGACGGCAGGCACCATCTGCCTCCTCCACCCCCCAGCATAAACACATGGCCACCTGTGTGAACTAGCCAAGTACTGACATTCACTACTTAACTTGGTAACACCAAGCCCTGCCCAACCCCTCGTGCTTTGGGGGATCTGCCCTTCCGAGTCATATTTGCCTCAGTCCACAATACTGCAGATCCCCTCCCCCAGAAGACCTGTACAAACCTTGCCAACACTGTCACCTGACCCAGGCATTTTGCAAGGCTGGGTTGGCAGCAGACCCATTGGCAGCAGGCCCTGTGGAAGCCCAAGGTGTTAAAATTGTGCACCCCGGCCAGGGACCAAACACTGCCCACAGCAGGCAAAGAGAACTTCTGCAAACAACTGGACTAAAAGAAAAAGTGACCAGGACACGATAGCAGGGCACACACAACACGCATAGGAGAACCCTCACCCTTGAAATGCTTGGGGAGCAGGGGACACTGCAGTGCAGGGTACTATAGGACCTCTTCTTCATACGGGCTCTACTTTTCAAGAGCAGAAGACATAGCTGACTTTCCTGACATGAAGAAACAGATTCAGAAAGTTAGACAAAATGAGGAGACAGAGAAATATGTCCCAAATGAAAGAACAGGACTGAACCACAGTAAGAGATTTCTAAGGGAAACAGAAGTAATATGCCTGATAAAGAATTTAAAGTAATGATGATAAAGACACTCACCGGATTTGAGTAAAGAGTGGAAGACATCAGTGAGATCCTTAACAAAGAGATGAAAAAGAACCAATCAGAGATAAAGAACACAACAAATGAAATTAAAAATACAACTAGATGGAATAAATAGCAGGCTAGAGGAAGTAGAAGAATAAATTAGTGGCCTGGAAGACAGAGTAATGGAAGGTAATCAAGCTGAGCAGGTGAGAGAAAAAAAATTATGCAAAATGAGAATGAACTTAGGGAACTCAGAGACTCCCATCAAGCATAATATTATAGGGATCCTAGAAGAAGAGAGAGTAAAGGAGGCAGAAAATTTACCTGAAGAGGTAATAGCTGAAAACTTCCCTAATCTGGGGAAGGAAACAGACATCCAGATCCAGGAAGTATGGAGATCCCTGAACAAAATTAACCCAAGGAGGTCCATATCAAGACACAGTAATTAAAATGGCAAAAAGTAGTAATAAAGAGAAAATTTTAAAAGCAGCAAGAGAAAAAAAGAGACCCCCTAAGGCTATCTGCAGATTTTTCAGCAGAAACTTCAGGCCAGAAGGGAGTGGCATGATATATTCAAAGTTCTGAAAGGAAAAATCTGCAGCCAAGAATACTCTATCCAGCAAGACTGTTGTTCAGAATAGAAAGTAAGATGATGAATTTTTCAGAAAAGCAAAAGCTAAAAGAGTTATTGACCATCAAACCAGCCCTACAAGAAATGTTATAGGGGACTCTTTGAGTGGAAAGGACAGACTATAAGTAAGAGTAAGAAAAGTAGGACACATAAAAGTAGTAAAAATAAGTATATCTGTAAAAATCAGTCAAGGGATTCACAAAATTAAAGGATGTAAAATATAACACCATGTACCTAAAATGTGGAGAGGAGAAGAGTAAAGAAAGGGTTAAAACTTAAGTGACCATTAACTTAATATAGACTGCTATATGCACATGTTACATACAAACATAATGGTAGCCACACATCGAAACCCAGTAAGAGATACGCAAAAAATAAAGAGAAAGGAATCTGAGTATATCACTAAAGAAAGCCAGCAAACTGTGAAAGAGAGCAAGAAAAGATCAGAGAAGAATATAAAACAACCACAAAACAAGTAACAAAATGGCAGTAAGTTCATATCTATCAGTACTTACTTTGAATGTAAATGGACTAAAGGCAATCAAAAGACTTAGGGTGACAGAATGGATAACAAAAACAAGACCCATTTATATGCTGCTATGAGACACATTTCAGACCAAAAGAAACCTGCAGATTGAAAGTGAGGGGATGGAGAAACATTTATCATGCAAATGGATGTGAAAAGAAAGTCGGGGTAGCAGTACTTACATCAGACAAAATAGACTTTAAAACAAAGACTGTAACAAGAGATAAAGAAGGACACTATATTCATTGAGGGGACAATCCAACAAGAAGATATAACAGTAGTAAATATTTATGCACCCAACATGGGAGCACCCAAATACATAAAACAGTTAATAACAAACATAAAGGAACTAATTGATAGTAATACAGTAATAGCACGAGGCTTGAATGACACACTGGGACAGATGGATTTAACAGATATAATCAGAACATTTTGGGATGAGGGGGGCAAGTTGGTCGCAGGGTAGGGGACCTCGTTTCATCTGGTCCCTTGAATTTAGCTTGATATCTATCAAACCATTCCAAACACATGCGAATTCAACCTGAGATGTAAGAAGATTTATCTGGATCTCTACAAGCAAAAAAACGACTACTTTTTGCAAGGGAAGAGGTATGGAACCTTGAATCTTCGGGGTAAATATCAGAAGATAAATGGAGGGGGGGAGAGAACCTCCATAAGCCGGCCACCGGAAAGTGATATAACACCGGTGCAAAAAATCAGGACCCTTGGAAATCTGCTCTAGTGAAAGACACCCCTTTCTGAAAAGGGCAGGGGATGAATAGGGCAGAATTCTAGGTGGATGATTGTGGTCTCAGGATTCCAGGAGACTCAGAAAGAACAGGGGAGACTGGTTATGGTCAGTGAGTCCAGAAGGGTCTCTCAGCTCCGGTCAGCATAAACCGAGAGTCGAGGTAGGGAGACCACTCTCTGCCTGACCACCCTGAAAAGGACTGGAAGGTGTGGGGTGTTTAACATTGTAGGGGAGATATAAAACAGTTTGCACCCACAACAGCGCAACAGCTCTCAGGGTGGTGTGACCCCCGAAGGGACACTGGGGCAGCACCCAGCATGACCTGGGAGCTGCGAAAGAGGGTGCATGTGAAAGCACACGGTCACTAGCAATGCAAAGTCACAAAGTGCAGAGACACTCGCAGGTCCCCGTAACTCCCCCGGGAGAGCTGCACTGGGCATGAATAGTGTGAGCTGGATATCTATCAAACCACTCTGAACACACGCAAATTCAGCCTGAGATGTAAGAAGATTTATCTGGATCTCTACAAGCAAAAAAACGACTACTTTTTGCTCTGGGCCACAGATTCCCACATAGCCATATATGCTCTGACCCTCTAAAGAGAAATGGAAAGACACCAGGGAACAAAAGCCACACAGCTGACCAGCTCACATTAAGCCCATCCCCCTGAGAAGGGGTGGGGCATCTCCACCCAGGCAAAGACGCCCGAGAAGCTGAGCAGCAGACCCTTCCCCCAGAAGACAGACTGGAAGAACAGGTGAATGATAAGCTTAATTTCCCACGGGATTGTAAAACTCGAGCAACAGGGGAAAATAATATAGGGAGCTCCAGGTGTTCCCTCACAACTCGTTTATACTTCAGGCTAAAATTTTACATTTCTTCTTTTGTTTCTTTTCTTTCTTTCTTTTTTTTTTTTTTTTACCCTGTTCTCGTTTCAAATAGATTCTTCCCAACTTAAGTTTTTAAGTTGCTTTTTAACTTTTATGTTTTTCACATCTATGTTTTGTAGATTTATGCCCCATACTAGCCCGTTTTTCACTCTATTCAATTTTATCTTGATATATATACACATACATATCAAGAATATATATATATATATATATATATAATATTCTGATTTCTTTGCAATTTGGGGATATAGTGTCTTTTAACACAGAGACCAAAAATCAATCAGGAACAGGCAGATCACTCTGCTTTGTCCACCCTGAGAGATTATAATCTCTCTCCTCTCCCCCCCACCCCCCCGCTTTTTGTTTTGTTTTGGATCATCTTGGCTTTGGTTGCATATCTCTGGTAGCTTTCGACCACTTTGGATTTTTTCTGGGGTGCATTTTGCTTGAGATATTTTGGACTCCGTTCATTCGCTCAACCATCCCTCGACAGAATGACTAGGAGGAGGAACTCCCAACAAAGAAAAGAACCAGAGACAATTGTCCTCTGCCAGAGAACTAATGGATATGGATATAAACAAGAGGTCAGAGATAGAATTCAGGATAGCAATCATGAAGTCAATAGCTAGGCTGGAAAAAAATATTAGTGACAGTATAGAATCTCTAAGGGCAAAAATGAGATCTAATCAGGCCGAACTTAAAAATGGTATGAATGAGATGCAGTCTAAACTGGTACTCTAACATTCTGGGTAAATGAGGCAGAAGATCAAATCAGTGATCTAGAAGATAAGCTGATAGAAAGGAAGGAAGCTGAGGAAAATAGGGATAGGCAGCTATCCCTAGCCCATGAAAAGACTTAGAGAGATCAGTGATGCCATGAAATGTTCCAATGTCAGAATTATTGGGATCCCCGAGGAGGTAGAGAGAGAGGACTAGGAGGTATATTTGAGCAAGTCATAGCTGAGAACTGCCCTAATCTGGAGAAGGAAACAAGCATTCCTGTGCAAGAGGCAGAGAGGACCCCTTCCAAAATCAATAAAAATAGATCAACACCCCAACATATAATAGTGAAGCTTGCAAATCTTAGAGCCAAGGAAGCTAACCTAAGAGCAGCTAGGGGGAAGAGATTTCTTACGTACGGAGGGAGGAACATTAGAATAACATCAGACCTATCCACAGAGACCTGGCAAGCCAGAAAGGGCTGGCAAGACATATTCATGCAGGCAAGAACACTTTATCCAGCAATGCTGTCATTCAGAATGGACAGAGATATAAAGAGCTTTCAGGACAGGCAGAAACTGAAAGAATATGTGACCACCAAGCCAGCCCTGCAAGAAATATTAAGGGGGGTTCTATAAAAGAAGAAAGGTGCCAAAAGTAATATAGACCAGAAATTAATAGAGACAGTCTATAGAAACAGGGACTTTACAGGCAATACAATGGCACTAAATTCATATCTTTCAATAGTTACTCTCAATGTGAACAGGCTGAATGTTCCCATCAAAAGAAACAGGGTTGCAGGTTGGTAAAAAAAGCAGGATCCATCCATATGCTGTCTACAAGAGACTTGTTTTGAACCTAAAGACCCCTCCAGACTGAAAGTGAGGGGATGGAGAACCATTTACCACACCAGTGGACCTCAAAAGAAAGCTGGGGTAGCAATCCTCATAACAAATTAGATTTTAAACCAAAGACTGTAAGTAAGATATGTAGAGGGACACTATATCATACTTAAAGGGTCTTTCCAACAAGAAAATCTAGCAATTGTAAATATCTATGCCCCCAACATGGGAGCAGCCAATTACATAAACCAACCAGTAACCAAAATAAAAAATCATATTGATAATAATACATTGATAGCAGGAGACTTCAATACTCCACTCACAGCAACGGACAGATCATCTAAGCAGAAGATCAACAAAGAAACAAGAGCTTTGAATGACACATTAGACCAGACGGACTTCGTAGATATATACAGAACATTCCATCTTAAAACAACAGAATACTCATTCTTCTTGAGTGCACAGGGAACTTTCTCCAGAATAGATCACATGCTGGTAACAAATCAGGTCTCAACTGATACCATAAGATTTGAGATTATTCCCTGCATATTTTCAGACCACAATGCTTTGAAACTGGAACTCAACCACAATCAAAAATTTGGAAGGAATGCAAACACTTGGAGGTTAAAGAGCATCCTGCTAAAGAATGAATGGGTCAACCAGGAAATTAAAAAGGAACTTAAACAATTCATACAAACCAATGAAAATGAAAACATTGGTTTAAAACCTATGGGATACTGCAAAGACGGTCCTTAGAGGGAAGTACAGAGCCATCCAAGCCTCTCTCAAAAAATTAGAAAAATCCCAAATGCACAAGCTAACCTTACACTTAAAGGACCTGGAGAAAGAACAGCAAATAAAGCCTAAACCAAGCAGGACAAGAGAAATAATGAAGATTAGAGCAGAAATCAATGAAATAGAAACCAGAAGAACAGTAGAACAGATCAACAAAACTAGAAGCTGGTTCTTTGAAAGAATAAGATCGATAAACCTCTGGCCAGACTTACCAAAAAAAAAAAGAGAGAGAGAGAGAGAGAAAGGACCCAAATTAATAAAATCATGAATGAAAGGGGAGAAATCATGACTAATACCAAGGAAATAGAGACAATTATTAGAACTTATTACCAGCAGCTGTATGCCAACAAACTAGGCAATCTGGAAGAAATGGATGCATTCTTGGATACTTCTAAACTACCAAGACTGAAACAGGGAGAAAATAGACAATCTGAACAGACCAATAACCAGCAAGGAAATTGAAACAGTAATCAAAAACCTCCCAAAAAACAAGAGTTCAGGGCCAGATGGCTTCCCAGGTGAATTCTACCAAACATTTAAAGAAGAAGAAGAAGTCATACCTATTCTATTGAAGCTGTTCCAAAAAATAGAAAAGGAAGGAAAACTTCCAAACTCATTCTATGAGGCCAGCGTTACCCTGATCCCAAAGACCCCATCAAAAAGGAGAATTACAGACCAATATACCTCATGAACATGCATGCCAAAATACTCAACAAGATCCTAGCCAATAGGCTCCAGTAGTACATTAAAAGGATTATTCACCACAGCCAGGTGGGATTTATTCCTGGGATGCAAGACTGGTTCAACATTTGCAAGTCAATCAATGTGATAGATCACATTAAGAAAAGAAGAGAAAAGAACCGTATGATCCTCTCAATTGATGCAGAAAAAGCATTTAACAAAATACAGCATCCTTTCCTGATTAAAACTCTTCAGAATATAGGGATAGAGGGAACATACCTCAATATCATAAAAGCCATCTATGAAAAGCCTACAGCAGATATCATTCTGAGTGGGGAATAACTGAGAGCTTTTCCCTTAAGGTCAGGAACACGACAGGGATGCCCGCTTTCACCACTTTTGTTCAACATAGTACTAGAAGTCTTAGCCTCAGCAATCAGACAACAAAAAGAAATAAAAAGCATCCAAATTGGCAAAGAAGAAGTCAAACTCTCTTCACAGATGACATGATACTTTATGTGGAAAACCCAAAAGACTCCACCCCCAAATTACTAGAACTCATACAGCAATTCAGCAATGTGGCAGGACACAAAATCAATGCACAGAAATCAGTTGCATTTCTATATACGAACAATGTGACTGAATAAAGAGAAATTAAGGAATCCATTTACAATAACACCAAAAACCGTAAGATACCTAGGAATAACCTAACCAAAGGGATAAAGGATCTATACTTTAGAAACCACAGAACACTTGTGAAAGAAATTGAGGAAGACACAAAGAGATAGAAAAACATTCCATGCTCATGGATTGGAAGAATAAACATTGTGAAAATGTCTGTGCTGCCCAGAGCAATCTACACTTTCAGTGCAGTCCCTATAAAAATACCATCAACATTTTTTCACAGAGCTGGAACAAACAATCCTAAAATTTGTATGGAATCAGATTCCAGATCGCCAGGGGACTGTTGAAAAACAAAACCAAAGCTGTAGTCATCACAATGCCTGACTTCATGCTATATTATAAAGCTGTGGTCATTAAGACAGCATGGTATTGGCACAAAAACAGACACATAGATCAGTGGAACAGAATAGAGACCCCAGAAATGGACCCTCAACTCTATGGTCAACTAATCTTCAACAAATCAGGAAAGAATATCCAATGGAAAAAAAGACAGTCTCTTCAACAAATATTGTTGGGAAAATTGGACAGCCACATGCAAAAGAATGAAACTGGACCATTATCTTACACCATATACAAAGATGATGGATGGATGAAAGACCTCAGTGTGAGACAGGAATTCATCAAAATGGATGAAAGACCTCAGTGTGAGACAGGAATCCATCAAAATCCTAGAGGAGTACATAGGCAGTAACCTCTTCGACATTGGCCAAAGCAACTTCTTTCAAGACACATCTCTAAAGGCAAGGGAAACAAAAGGAAAAATGAACTATTGGGACTTCATCAAGATAAAAAGCTTTTGCACAGCAAAGGAAACAGTCAACAAAACTAAGAGGCAACCTATGGAATGGGAGAATATATTTGCAAATGACATTACAGATAAAGGGCTGGTATCCAAGATCTATTAAGAACTTTTCATACTCAACACCCAAAAAACAACAATCCAGTCAAAAAATGGGCAGAAGACATGAACAGACACTTCTCCAAAGAAGACATACAAATGGCTAACAGACACATGAAAAAATGTTCAACATCACTAGCCATCAGGGAAATACAAATCAAAACCACAGTGAGATGCCACCTTACACCAGTTAGAATGGCAAAGATTAACAAGACAGGAAACAACAAGTGTTAGTGAGGATGTGGAGAAAGGGGTTACACTGTTGTTGGGAATGCAAGCTGGTATAGCCAGTCTGGAAAACAGTATGGAGGTTCCTCAAGACGTTAAAAATAGAGCTACCCTATGACCCAGCAATTGCACTACTAGGTATTTACCCCAAAACACAGATGTAGTGAAAAGAAGGGGCACATGCACCCCAGTGTTCATAGCAGCAATGTACACAATAGCCAAACTGTGGAAGGAGCTGAGATGTCCTTCAACAGATGAATTGATAAAGAAGATATGGTTCATATATACAATGTAATATTACTCAGCCATCAGAAAGGCTGAATACCCACCATTTGCATCAATATGGATGGAACTGGAGGGGATTATACTAAGTGAAATAAGTCAGTCAGAGCAAGGCAGTTATCATATGGTTTCACTGATATGTGGAACATAAGGAATAGCGCAGAGGACCACAGGGAAAGGGAGGGAAAATGAATGGGAAGAAATCAGATAGGGAGATAAACCATGAAAGACTCTGGACTCTGGGAAACAAACAGGGTTACAGGGGGTGGGGGGAATGGGGTAACCAGGTGGTGGGTATTAAGGAGGGCATGTGTGGTGATGAGCATTGGGTGTTATACGCAACTAGTGAATCGTTGAACACTACATCAAAAATTGATGTACTATATGTTGGCTAATTGAACATAATAATAAGAAAAATACTTGGAACATTCCATCCTAAAGCAGCAGAATACGCTTTCTTTTCAAGTGCACATGGTACATTCTCCAGAATATATCGCATATTAAACCACAAAACCAGTCTCAACAAATTCAGAAAGATCCAAGTCATACACATACATCTTTTCTGACTACAGCACTATGAAACTAGAAATAAACCACAAGAAAAAAATCTGGAAAGAGCACAGATTCATAGAGGTTAACTAACATACTATTAAACAATGAATGGGTCAACCAAGAAATCAAAGAAGAAATAAAAAATTGTATGGAGAGAAATGAAAATTGCTACCTTAAGCAAGAAACATCTCAAATAAACAACCTAACCTTACACCCAAAGGAGCTAGAAAAAGAACAAACAAAACCCTAACCAGCATAATGAAGGAAATAATAAAGACTAGAGCAGAAATAAATGATATAGAAACTTAAACAATAGAACAGATCAATGGAATCAGGAGCTGGCTCTCTGAAAAGTTCAGCAAAATTGATAAACATCTAATCCAGACTCATTAAGAAAAAAAAGAAAAGAGGACTCAAAATCAGAAATGACAGAGGAGCAATAACACCCAAGAGCACAGAAATACAAATGATTGTAAGAGAATATTTTGAAAAATTATATGCCAACAAACAGTACAACCTAGAGGAAATGGATAAATTCCTAGAAATGTCACCTTGCAAAACTTAAGCAGGAAGAAATAGAAAATTTGAAAAGAGCAGTTACTCGGAATGGAATTAAATCAGTAATCAAAAAACTACCAACAAATAAAATCAGGTAAAGACATCACAAAAAGAACTTTAGGGCAGTATCTTTGATGAATATAGTTGCAAAATTCCTCAACAAAATATGAGCAAACTGAATCCAACAATACATTTAAACAATCATTTGCCATGATCAAGTGGGATTTATTGCTGGGATGCAAGGATGGTTCAAGATTTGCCAGTCAGTCAATGTGATACATCACCTCAATAAGAGAAAAGATATGATCATTTCAAGAGATGGCAGAAAAAGCATTTGATAAATTATAACATTGTTCAAGATAAAAATCCTCAACAAAGTATGTTAGACAGAACGTATCTCAACATAATAAGGGTCACATGTGAAAAACCCATGGCTAACATCATACTCAATGGGGAAAGACTGAGAGCTTTTCCTCTAAGGGCAGGAGCAAGAAAGGATGTCCACTCTCACCACTTTTATTCAACATAGTACTGGAAGTCCTAGCCACAGCAGTTAGGCAACAAAAAGAAATAAAAGTCCTCCATATTGGTAAGGAAGAAGAAAAATGTTCACTATTTGCAGATAACATGATACTCCATATAGAAAACACAAAGACTCCATCAAAAAACTTACTAGAATTAATAAATGAATTCAGTAAACTTGTAGGATGCAGAATCAACATACAGAAATCTGTTGTATTTCTATGTACTAATAACGAAGCAGCAGAGAGAAATTAATAAAACAATCCCATTTGCCATTGCACCAAAAATAATAAAATACTTAGGAATTAACTTAACCGAAGAGGTGAAAGACCTGTACTCTGAAAAGTATAAAATATTGATGAAAGAAATTGAATATGGCAGAAAGAAATTGAAAAATATTCCAGGGACACCTGGGTGGCTCAGTCGGTTAAGCAAGCGGCTGCCTTTGGTCCGGGTCATGATCCCAGGGTCCTGGGATCAAGTCCCACATCGGGCTCCTTGCTCAGCAGGGAGCCTGCTTCTCCCTCTCTCTTACTCTGCTTGTGCTCTCTCTGCCAAATAAATAAAATCTTAAAAAAAAAAAAAAGAAAAATATTCCATACTCATGGATTGGAAGAACAAATATTGTTAAATTGTACTACCCAAAGCAATCTACAGATTTAATACTGTTGCTATCAAAATACCAACAGCATTTTTCACAGAACTAGAAGAAGGAATCCTAAAATTTGTATGGAACCACAAAAGACCCCAAATAGTCAAAACAATCTTGAAAAACAAAACTGGAGGTATTTTAGATGTCAGGTTATATTACAAAGCTGTAGTAATCAAAACAGAATGCCTCTGGCATAAAAGTAGACACATAGGTCAGTGGAACAGAATAGAAAGCCCAGAAATAAACCCACAATTATATGGTCAATTAATCTACAAAGGAAGCAGGAATATGCAATGGGAAAGATCGTCTCTTCATCAAATCGTGTTGGGAGAACTGAACAACTACATGCAAAAGAAGGAAACTGGACAATTTTCTTACACTATACACAAAAATAAACTCAAAATGGATTAAAGACCAGGGTGCCTGGGTGGCTCAGTCGGTTAAGTGTCTGCCTTCAGCTCAGGTCATGATCTCAGCATCCTGGCTTGAGCCCCACGTCAGGCTCCCTGCTCAGTAGGGGCTCTGCTTCTCTCTTTCCCTCTGCCCCTCCCCCCACTCATTTTCTCTCTCTCAAATAAATAAATGAAATCTTTTAAAAATGGATTAAAGACCTAAATATGAGATCTAAAACCATAAAAATCCTAGAAGAGAGCACGGGCAGTAATTTCTTTGACATTGGTCATAGCAATATTCTTCTGAGGCAAGGGAAACAAAAGCAACAATAAACTATTGGGACTTAATCAAAATAAAAAGCTTCTGCACAGCAAAGGAAACAACCAACAAAAGTAAATGACAACCTACTGAATGGGAGAAGATATTTGCTCATGACCTATTCAAGAAAGGGTCAGTATCCAAAATATGTAAAGAACTTACACAATTCAATACCAAAAGACAATCCAGTTTAAAAATGTGCAGAAGACATGAACAGGCATTCCTCCAAAGAAGACCTACAGATGGCCAACAGACACATGAAATGATATCATTTATCATCAGGGATAATCAAAACCATAGTGAGATATCACCTCCCACCTGTCAAAATGGCTAAAGTAGCTCAAGAAACAACAAGTGTTGGCGAGGATGTAGAGAAAAAGGAACCCTTGTACACTGTTGTTGGGAATGCAAACTGGTGCAGCCATTGTGAAAGACAATATGGAAGTTCCTGAAAAAGTTACAAATAGAATTACTCTATGATCCAGTAATCGCACTACTGGGTATTTACCCAAAGAATACAAAAACACTATTTAAGGGGCGCCTGGGTGGCTCAGTTGTTAAGCGTCTGCCTTCAGCTTGGGTCATGATCCCAGGGTCCTGGGATCGAGCCCCATATCGGGCTCCTGCTTGGCGGGAAGCCTGTTTCTCCCTCTCCCACTCCCCCTGCTGTGTTCCCTCTCTCGCTGTATCTCTCTCTGTCAAATAAATAAATAAAATCTTTAAAAAAACAAAAAAAAACCCCACTATTTGAAGGGATATACACACCCCTGTGTTTATTTTAGCATTATTTACAATAGCCAGACTATAGAAGCAACCCAAGTGTCCATCAATAGATGAATGGATAGAGAAGATATGGTTTATATATATATATGAGAGAGTGTGTGTGGATGGGTATGTAATACATATATGTGTAATGTATATGTATATGTATATACACACATATATATGTATTCCATTACACACATGCTTATATATATGTATATGTATTGGAATATTATTCAGCCATAAAAAAAGAATGAAATCTTGCCATTTGCAATAACATGGATAGAGGCAGAGTATAATGCTAAATGAAATAAGCCAGTTAGAATAAGACAAATGCCATAGGATGTCATTCATGTGTGGAATTTAAGAAACAAAACAACCAAATAATGGTGGGGGAGGTGAGAAACAAACTCTTAACTATAGAGAACTAACAGATGGTTACTAAAGGGGAAGTGGGTAGGGAGGTGGGTGAAATACGTGAAGGGGATTAGGACTGTGCTTGTCTTGATGAACACAGTAATGTATGTAATTGGTGGATCACTGGGTTATACATCTCAAACTAATCTATCACTGTATGTTAATTACACTGGAATTTAAGGAAAAAGAAGGAAAAAATGTGAAGGATTTTCTAGGTGATTTCAAAGTCCCTTTCTAGTTCTAGCTTTCTATGCCTTTTATCTTTTGTTTTTTTTTTTTTAAATATGCACTCACCCCAACCTGGGTTTGCATGCAGACTTTCAGAAAAGTGACAATATAAAGTGTTGAATTCATATTTTGTGTGAAATGTGCATATATAAAATCAGATTGCAGTGCTCTAAGTATTTAACTGGATCATATAGAAGCTCAGCTATTTAAACCTCATTTAAGATGCTGAGAATGCCCTTTTATTTTCCTCTCAGTATACTAGTTAAGTAATAGTTAATTTAGATACATTTACTCATTGAACCCTCAGAATAATCAGTGAAATTATTAGTGTAGAATTTTCTTTATAGAGCCATAGAAAGTAGAAGTCTGCTTAAGCAGTTAGCACTGTCATATATTTGAAAAACTATGACCAGCTATGAAAAGCTGCATGTATCTGGGTTCAAATCCGGCCCTGAAACTTAATAACCATGTTGTTCTAGGGAAGTTACTTAATTTCTCCTAAGCCTCTTCTGTATGTGGGGGTAATAAAAATAATACCATATAGGATTATGGTAGTTTAATAAGCTATGTGTGCAAACTACCTAATGCTATACCTGGACCATGGGTACATGATAAATATTAACTCTTATTTAATGACTTGCCCCAGATCACCCAGCTAGTAAATCAATGCATATCTTAAGATGTTATAAGTTCCAAGTAAAAGTCCCTAACCAACAGTGACTTAAAAATTAGAACATTTGTAAACTCAAATAGCAAAATTGTATAGATCTCATGGTTACTTAAATGGTCATTTGGGTAATGGTGAAGTTCTAGGTTGGCTTTCTGGAATCTTTTTGTATGTCCTGTGATGGTTACAAGATGTCTTCTATAGTTCTATGTGTCACATACTTCTGTATTAGTCCCCAAATGTAGGAAAAGGACCTGTTTTCTCTAGCATGCCTATTTTTTTTTTAAAGATATTTATTTCAGAAAGAGAGAAAGAGAAAGGTAGGGAGAGGGAGAGGAAGAGACTCTCAAGCAGACTCCACGCCGAGCACGGAGCTGATGCGGGGCTCTATCCCACAACTCTTAAGATCATGACCTGAGCCAAAACCAGAAGTTGGATGCTTAACTGACTGAACCACCCAGGCATCCCTCTAGCATGCCTATTGTTAAAATCAAGAGCACTTTCTCAGAAATTACCCAGACTTTTCACATGTTTTATTGGCTAGGTTTGGATTCTTTGTCCCTTTCTAAGCATGGTGAAATGGGATTAATCTGATTGGTTCAGACTAATCAAAATGTATCATTGGGTCAAAAGGTAGGATACACTTCCCTCAATACGGGACTACATAGAATGTGATCATCCAAACAATCTATTAGCACAAAGAAAAGCATGTGGACAGAGAATGATTTGGGTAGTTGTTTTACATCTATTGAAGTGTCACTAAAAACTAGGTTTTTCAAATTATGAAAAATTCAAACATTTGCCAAATAGTGTTCTTCATATGTTAGCAGATAGATTACAAAAAGGAAAGGAAATTGCTTCTGGAATTGCAGTAGTCAGGGTAGAATACATAATGTGCTTGCATTAAGATAAATATTCTATCTTTTTTTATATACCTTCCATATATATTAAAAGTTACATCCTATTATAGTGAATTCTATGACTCTTTTTTTTAAAGATTTTTTTATTTTATTTTATTTTTGAGAGTGAGAGTGTGAGCAGGGGGAGGGGTGGAGGGAGAGGGGGAGAGAGAATCTGAGGCAGACTCTGTGCCACGCCAGACGCGGGGCTCCATCTCAGGACTCTGAGATCATGACCTGAGCCGAAACCAAGAGTCGGACACTAAACCAACTGAGCCACCCGGGTGCCCCCATGAGACTCTTAATTTGCCTACTTATATAGTGAATTTTGTTTCAGTCACTATCCCATTTCTTAGGAATGGGAAATATTTCACCTGTACTATAAGGAATGGAAAAATGTCTATACTACAGAGATTTTTGTTTTTAATTAGATCTTATTTTATATATGGAAAATGGAATGATCTGATTAAAATTAAGAAAAATGCTGAATTTGGGTAAATTTTTAAAAATAAGACACCTAATTTTAATTTGATGCAGTAGTCAAGAATTTGTTATGTGGGTTTTCCTACAAGAAAGTATGTTTACCTCTGGTGAGGTTGTTTAATAAATAATATGGTATATTCCAACTTCACACTAAGGAGAAATTCTCATTATCAATCTTTTCATTCTTTTTTTAAATTTGATCATTATTTATTTGAGAGACCAGAGTTTCCACAATAGGTACATTGCTTTGTGTTGTATAAATGACTAAATGAGTATGCTTTAAGTGGAATCATATGTAGAGAATTCATTTGTGAACTGAAATGGTCAGATACATCTTGTCAAAAGGCAGTGGTCCTTCAAATTCTTCAGTCCAATAAGGTTAACACCTCATTAAGGAGGCTTAAAAGCACTACACATGTGAATAGACAACCTTATCTGTAGACTGTGGTATTTAATATCCATGGAGTGCCATCAAAAATGAATTTAAGAAACTGGTGTAGTGACTGTAGTACCATGGTAGTTTAGACAAATACATTATATTTTGCAATTGTATTCTTTATAATCTGTATGTTGTATATATATTCTACATTTATATACAATAGTATTGTATGTATTTATGTACATAAGATCATAGATAGTGTGTTTATGGACAACGTAAGAGATTCCCAAGGTTAATTTTTACTATTCAAAATTTTAGCTTTACTGACTGACTCTAGAATCCAGTCTCTAAATAAGATGGGAGACTACTGAATAGACCTGGATGCTTGCCCTTTTTTTGTGATGGTGGTCTTTTACCCCTTAAGAGAGCCTCTAATTATTTTTGTATGTATATGTGTGTTTATAGAATTATACCAGTGTAAAAATTTGTGGTTTTATTCAGGCAACTCGGTGTAACTGTCACCAAAAATCTAAAGAGGAAAAATGCACATATGCTGATAAATATACTCAAACACCCTGGAGAAGAATTCCTGTAAGTAACATATGACCTTAACCTCTTCTCATGTCATTTACTCTTTTGATGTTTGTTCCACTCTTTTTACTCTAATCTAATAATTTTGAATCTGCCATGGCTGTAATTTTTTTTTTTTTAGGTAAGTTGATTTTTCTTGTCTCGTAGGTGTTCATGTACTTTCTAAAGCTTCTCTTGTGTGTCTTATATAAATGAATGTGCATTTAGTAGCTTTTCCATTCTGCACACTATATAGCCCATTTTATTTGAGTGTTTAGTCTCCTCTCATTGCATGTATTTATGAGAGTAGTTTTCCCCATGCCCTAAAAGAAATAGAAATCCAAAAAAGCAGTCTTCCCTCTTTAGCAGCATGACTCTTTGGAAATATGTGATGTAGCTTATTCTTTTGTTGTTGTTGAAATTTTTCAAATATATTCTATTATAATTACTCAAATGTTGAGGCTGTTAAGAAGTATAAATGCATTAAGATATAGATAGTAAAGGTTATGTTTTAGGCATGGTTAGGGAATAGTTTCTTCTAAACAGTAGGAAGTAACCATGTTTCTTGTTTTTCAAAACATATTTAGGCTAACATACACTGAGGTCTGAAACTAAATTCAGGATGTGCCTGAGCCAGAGAATCATCACATGGCCATCCAGTCATCATAATCCTGTTGTTGGGTGCCAACTAATAGACATTTTTTGTTAAGAGAATGCCTAGTAAGCCACCTTTGACTCTTCTTTTGCCTTATTTTAGCAGTGGAATCCTAGTAACAGAAATGAACAGGGAACTATAATGGTTAATATAATCAACAATCCAATATTTAAAACTTAGGTACAGGCTTTAAAGTTTATAAAATACTTTTTTTCATTTTCATCTAGTAAGTAATTATTTTTTGTGTGCTCTACATAAGGTACAATGCTAATAATTAATTTATTCAACAAAAGTTTGTGAGCTTCTCCCATCTCAGTTATTAGACTCTTGAAGTAGAAGTAAGAATTGGGAAAGAAAATATACAGACCAGTAAGGATTCTTTCCTCCATTAGCAAGTGTTTATTAAAGGAACTGGTGATGTGATACAATTAAAGTGTAGTGAGTTCTGTTAGGTTCAGAGGATTGGGAAAGTCTAGTTGGAAGAATCAAGGAGCTTGGTGAAAAAGGTGAAGGTTGTGGTTGAATTCTAGAAAGTAAAAGATGCTGGTAGACAGAGATGATATATTTCTTTAAAGGATGTGGAAACTTACCTATTTGAAGGAAATTGCAAAATAAGACTATGCCTCTTGCTTATAGATGGGGGTTTAGGCTTTCCCTGTTTCTCCAGAAGTTTGTGCTTTCAGACACTAAGAAGACTGGTGATTTCTTTAAGTGTGAGAAGTTCCATTTTCCCATCCTCATGGGAGTTTTTATACCATCTCTGGGTTCCTTGATCTTTCTGTTCTGAAAACTGGCTGTTAATCAGACAAAAGTAAATGGTACAAAACAACCCCAAGACATTCCTCAGTTAGTTTTACTATAATTTTGGGTGAAATGAAGGTCAGTTTTCTAGCCTAGCACTGCTAACAAACCCAGACTTTAGGCTTCTTGTCATCTACTACTATAGGAATCACCTGGCTTAGCACTTTTGTTTTACAGTTATCTAAGTTAACAAAAGGTAGGGAGATTAAATGGCATATTAAAGTTTCCATAATTAATCAGTGGCTGAGATAGTACTCTAACTTCAGGCCACTGACCACTAGTTCAAGGTTCCTTTCCCCAAAGGCACACTGAGGAGCCTTGAAGGATTGAGAGAGGTTTGGCAGTTTGAAATGGGAGAAATATCCCTTACAAAAGGAACAATACAAGTAAAGGTGATGAGGTAGGAAGATACATTTAGGCAATAGTAAGTGTATGATTTTGGCTGCACACAGTTGTATGTTTAGGGAAATAGTTGAAGTTGGTGTAAAGTCCATTTGAAAATAGGATTTAAAATTTTATCCAGGAATTATTGGAAAAGTAGTTTTACTGAGTTGTATTTAGTTAAAGAGGTAGTTACATATATTTATTTACTTAGTTAAATGATAATTATTAGCTATTAACATTAAATATTGAGTTTATTCTCTGATTTTTATGTTTTTTGGACTTAGCATTCATTTGAAATAAAATTACTTTATTTTAGAAACCATTTACTATAATAAAGATTTTCTTTTCTCTTCTAAAAAGTTATACTTTACTCTACATGTTCGTTTTTTAGCAGGAACCCAGTATCTTTAAACAAAATGTTGATGATGGGGAGGTGCAGTGGGATCCTTCTTTGGCCAGAGTGAGTTTGTTAGGTAGCAATTTGGGGAATCAAAATGTGTTATGTTTCAAAATCCCCAGGTTGAGTGTAGGTAACATTTTTTGATCTGGCTAATAAGACTTTGGGAAGATTAAAAGTTATAGTCTGAGTCCTTGTTCTTTACCATTCCCTGAATATCTTGGGAAATTTAAATGCCCTTCTTGACACTCTTAGTTGAGGATCTGAAGTAGAATCTACTTCAGAGGTTTGTGAGGCATATGTAAGCATGTCCTCGGAACATTTCCTGGCATCCGAGAAAGAAATCTGGTTGTAGTAGAAGGCAGAGAAGGATGGTGGAGAAGAGAGAGATACCGTCCATAATACTTGTTGGCAGCCACTTAGGATATGGAAAGAAACATGAAAAAAAAAATAGACATTTTTTGAAGAAATGAAGGAAGATAAAGGAGATGGATTTCAAATTTAGGGAGGGAAAGAAAGAGGGAAGAGAGATAAGAATGAGCTATAGGAGAAGATGCTACTTTCAGAGGAGAGTGGATAAGTCTGCTTCCGGTGAAATATTCTCATCTGAGGGACAGAATACCAATAAAGTGGTGAAATGGGTAACATGGAAAAGAACAACAACAATGTGGGAAGGTATCTAATCATTCACGCAAAAACAGTTGAAGTAAGCTAGGAATAATAGGAAGATGGTGATTATGTGAGAAAAGATGGTGATTATGTGAGAAGATTCATTTAAAATGTATAAACTTATAAAAGTTTATTTTTAAAGATAGTATGACATTATTGATTTGTGTACAAGCATGTTCTTATAAATAGCATTATCTTGGACTGAAGTAAATATTTTTAACATATTTCCAATATTGTTTCAAAGCATTTAACATCAGTGTTTGAAGATTTGCACATTAAGTAAATTCTAAATTTTCACAATATATACATTTTACAGAGCCTTTGTTTAAATATCTTAAATGAACTAGAGAAGCCAAAATATCAAAAAAGAAAACATTTCTAGACTCAAACCATCAACACTCTTATTATTTATCCCTTTGAATCTCAAAGAAGGGATTGTAAGATGGACCCAAAGGATCTACCTGGCCTGTCACATAATGGCCCACCTGTATTACTATTAAAATTGAGTGTAGAAATAAATGCTGTTGTATCAGTATCAGTGGGAAAGTTGCCTACCAGTTGAAATTCAGAATATACACAATTAGATCTGTTACTAGTTTTCTCTCATATTCTAAGAACTCACTTTATTATATGGCAAAGAGGTGAGAAAAGATGATTTTATATGCATTTTAAAATGTTCTCTTAGAATTACTTTCTAGTAGTGAATCAAAGATTTAATCCATTTTATGGTCTATTTAATAGATATGTATATAACTTACATAAATTCAACAATTAGAATATGGTCAGCATTATCAGCAATTCTTTGTGCTTAGAATTAGGTTCTCATGTCTGAGATTTACCGGATTATGCATATAGTTCAAAATATCATAGTCATGTATGTTCCTATCATAACTATTTATAAAATAGAAAAGATAAAATCAGAAAACTTTATCACAGACATATAACAGAATTCATGTCAACTGTTCATAATTTCCAAAGGAGGAGTTTGCCTACTTCCTAGCAGCATGCTATTATGTACTATTAAAGAACTCTGCTCCCTCCCTTTTTTTGCTTGCCTGGGAGATAAGATAAAATATTAAATGAAAGGAACATCACAACCTAAAGATTTGTCTTAAGAGGACTCTCTCCTAAGTCCTTTTTCTTTTATTCTGTACATCTTCCTGATTTGGGAGTGGGCAGCATTATTAATTTTTATGTGAGATTTATGTCCTGATTTTATACTTTGGTATTTCATTTTATCCCAATTGGAGAGATGTTATATTACTACTCATATATATTTCAGAGGGAATTGATTTATTTCTTTGTGGAGGTCTTTGTTTATATTCACTATTGTTTATATATAGCATATGCCACTAGAAGTATTTTTTAAGTGAAATATACATATACTTTGGTGTTTAAACAAATAATTATAATGTGAGCATGTAATTATTTTTAAGTTATTGATGTCTAGTCATTTTTATTGAATATGGCCTATGTTTCAATGAGCTACATGCTGACAGGAGCCATCTGTGTGGCTGAGACATCATGCTAGCTGCACGTATTTATGACAATACAACAAGAATCCTATTATGTGTATCTTTACACTGATTTTTAAACAATTGTACTGTAACTTTCGTGGATACATCTGAAACCACTAACTGAAAAATAGAATTGTTCTTCAAGGCTAAGAACAAATTAAATATGACTATTTTAGCAATTGATTGACTTATCTGGTCATAAATTTTAAGGGTATCTAAATCGGCGCCCTCTAATACCAAATGCCAGAACTATAGAAAGCATTTTTAGAACTTTGTTTAAAGTATCCATTGAAGAAGCAAAGTTTATCTACACTGTAGTTAGAAAACAGAGGATCGCACCAAAGTTTTCTACTACTGGGATCCATTTCATTTGTGTAATACATAGTTTAATTTACTGACTTGTACACCAAGGGTATAGGCAGGACATAGAGAGATTTTACTCGTAGAAATTTAATGATAGCAATCACTAAGAAATGGATAATCCTGTTAGCTTTCAAGAAGCAACTTGATCAAATCAGTCTTCCAGGAGAAGTTAGGTGGAGATGTAGATTCAGAGTGTGGAGGGGACTTGAGTGTATGGAAGGCAGAAATCTTTAATGATAGAGCTTCATCTACTAGGAAACCTCAGTGTTGTAGGGCCAAATGCCACAGACCCTTTGAGAGCAAGTAAGACCATTCCAGGAAGCTTCCTAAACTCTCCCAGAAGAGGGAGAAATAGGCAAACTTAATCATGAATCAGGAAGAGTTTTATCTCTTCGGTGTTAAGATAAAAATCCCTCACACTCTGACTTCAGGTGAAAACTCTCATCTGTTCTCACTTTTGTGTTTAGAAAAAGCAGCTGTTTGAAGGAAGAGCTACAAGTGTTCTGGAGGAATTGGCTCACAGTTCCTTGTCTTATCCCACACAGAGCTCACACAGTGTTTTATGTGAAGACTTGGTAGGCTTTATCTTGAGAGAAATGAAGTTACCTCTAAAACCCTGAGTTCAGACACTTATGTTTTTCATGTTTTCTTTTTCCTTTATTTTTTTTATGTCCCACCAATTTCAAGTATAATTAAAATATTATGCATATTGTTAAACTATATGTCAGATATCCCAGGTATGTTTTTCTACAACTAGATTTTATTTTTCCCCTTGGATGGAATATATTCATATGCATACCTACTTCTCTTTGTTTGTAAAACAAAGTGTTTTAGAAAAACCACCGTGGTTTCTCTAGCGGAAAGCATCTCATATCTACCATTTCATCTTAAAAGTCATCAGAAGCTTTAAAGTAGACTCAGATGAGCAAAAGGTACTTTCTTGGCTAGAGCTTAGAGAACTTCATGAGTTCATGGCATCAACTAAGAGAGAATTATGCACTCTCTGCCCTCTAGATTAGTGCTCCAGTAGAAATATAACGTGAGCTGCATATGTAATTAAATGCCCTAGTATCCAAATTAAACAGAAACACATACTGCAATGAGCACTAGGTGTTATACGCAAATAATGAATCATGGAACACTACATCAAAAACTAATGAAGTACTATATGGTGACTAACATAACGTAATAATAAAAAAAAGAAACACACAGAATTAATTTTAATAAAATATTTTATTAACCCAGTAGTACCATTCAAAAATGGAATCAATCTAAAGAAGATAATGAGATATTTTACATTCTGAGTTTTGGCTTTTGTTTGTACTAAGTCTTTGACATTTGGGGGTATTTTACAGTTATACAGCATTCCATTTCAGACTATCCATAATTCAGCTGTGTGGTCGTCATTGGGTTAGGCTTTAAACCTGAACTAAGTAGCAGGAATTAATGACCCCCCCCCACAAAAAAAAGGTACATTCCTTCAGCTTTTAAACCATAGTTTCATTCATTCATTCATTCATTCAGTGAACCTTGACTACTTTATTCTATATTTCAATCCCAGTGTGCTAAGGGTTTTGGATACTAAAAAGACATTGCCTGATTCTTAGTTTATGATCCTCATGAGCAGACAGCAAAGGGTAAATCTGAGATGATAGGAGGGTGAGGCTCTGTTTCTAGACCAGAGGAAGGTGGGCATGTGTTCCAGACTTGGGGACTAGACCTTCTGGCTTTCAAATCCATCTTAAAACTGCCATCACTTAATGGTAACTTCAGTTCAGGAGTGTAGCGTGTTCAGCACTCACTGATGGAACAGATCCGTGCATCTGGGAATTTGCATTGCTTCTGCTCTCTTTTTGCTGAAGATCAGGTCTCCCACCCTTTCCTTACATCTTATAAATCCTAAGTCTTCTAAGTTTCTAAGTTAAGTTCTTCTCCACAAGTTCTCTTTTATTTTAGAAACACTCCCAATGGATAGGGAATCATGGGGAGGCAATACCTGCTCTTAGAGCTGCTGCTTAGTGTTGTTCAGATGTCTAGTATTTCTGAACTGGCCTGATCTCAGGGTTTGGTCATGTATTTTACAGCTATTTCAGTTGTTTACTATTGAAAGGAGTAAATAATCTTTCTTCTTTTCATACTCAGGGAAATTACCTTTAGTTTATAGAGATGAGAATGTCCTTAGACATGTTTTCCATCTCTCCCCAAGAAAATATGACCCTACCAATATAATCAGCATTTTAAATAATCTTCCTCTGTATTATTCTAATGTGCATTATGGTTTTATTCCTCTATTTTTTATTTTTATTTTAAATACTTAAGATTCATAAAAAGTTATAAAAATAGTACAGAAAGATCCTTTGTATGGTTCACCCAATATCCCACAATGATTACATTTTATATAAGTATAGTACAATTTCAAAACCAGGAAATTGACAGTAGTATATATGTAGTTCTATGCCGTTTTATTATTATGTAGATTCCGGCAACAACACCGTATTTAAGATGCAGAATTATTGCACCACTACAAAGTTCTGCCTTGTGTGCTGCCTTTTTTTTTTTTTTTTTTTTTAAGATTTTATTTATTTATTTGTCAGAGAGAGAGAGAGCAAGGACAAGCAGGAGGAGGGGAAGAGGGAGAAGCAGGCTACCTGCTGAGCAAGGAGCCCAATGTGGGACTCGATCCCAGGACCCTTGGACCCTGACCTGAGCCGAAGGCAGAACTTCACCAACTAAGCCACCCAGGCACCCCTGTGTGCTGCCTTTTAATAGTCACAATCATTCCCTTCTTCCTCTACCATTTCTAATGGCAACCACTAATCTGGTTTTCCACACCTATAATTCAGTCATTTCAAGAATGTTATGTAAGTGGGGTGCCTGAGTGGCTCAGTCGTTAAGCGTCTGCCTTCGGCTCAGGTCATGATCCCAAGGTCCTGGGATCAAGCCCCGCATCAGGCTCCCTGCTCAGCGGGAAGCCTGCTTCTCCCTTTCACACTCCCCCTGCTTGTGTTCCCTCTCTCGCTGTGTCTCTCTCTGTCAAATAAATAAAATCTTAAAAAAAAAAAAAAAAAGAATGTTATGTAAGTGATATTATATAGTGTGTGAGCTTTTGAGATTACTTTTTTCACTCAGAATAATACCTTGGAAATTCATCCAAGAAGTTGTGTCTATCAATAATTTGTTCCTTTTTTTTGCCAAGTAGTATTCCATTGATATGGGTGATCCATAGTTTAACCACTTCATCTGTTGAGAGACATTTTGATCACTTCTAGTTTTTAGCTATTACAAATAAAGCTGCTGTGAGTATTTGTGTAGAGGATCTTGTGTAGATGTACATTTTTCATTTCTCTGGGATAAATGCCCAGTAGTGTGATTTCTGGGTCATATGACAATTCTCTGTTTAGTACTCAAAAAAATTCTCAAACTATTTATCACAACTGCCAGAACAGATTCTCATAAACATTGTATGAGTGATAGTTTCTCTGCATCTTCATCAGCATTTAGTAGTGTTATTACTTTTTAATTTTAAGCCATTCTGGTAAGTGTGTATTGATATATCAGTGTAGTTTTAATTTCTATTTCCCTAATGGCTAATAGTGTTAACGTCTTTTTGTGTGCTTATTTGCCATCTTCCTTGAAATATATCTTCATGTCTTCCTATTTTCTAACTTGATTTTTAATTTTTTTACTGTTGAATTTAGAGTTCTTTATGTACTCCCCGAGTCCTTGCATAAGAGTAAAGTATGTGGTTTGCGAGTATTTTCTCCTGATAGTTTGTCTTTTCATCTTCTTCACAGAGTCATTCAAGAGTAAAAGATTTTAATTTTGAAGTCCAATCTATCAATATTTTTTTCTTTTATGGATTGTGCTTTTTACGTTATGTCTAAACTCTTTACCAAGGCCAAGACACTGAAAATTTTGTTTTCTTCTGAGATGTTTATAGTTTTACATTCTACGTTTAAATCTGTGATCCACAGGGTGCCTGGGTGGCCCAGTCAGTTAAGCGTCTGCCTTCGGCTCAGGTCATGATCCCAGGGTCCTGGGATCCAGCCCCTCATTGGTCTCCCTGCTCAGTGGGGAGCCTGCTTCTCCCTCTCCCTCTACTACTCCCCCTGCTTGTTCCCTCTCTCTCTCTCTGTCAAATAAATAAATAAATTTTTTTTTTAAGATTTTATTTATTTATTTGACAGAGGGAGACACAGCGAGAGCAGGAACACAAGCAGGGGGAGTGAGAGAGGGGGAAGCAGGCTCCCTGCGGGAGCAGGAAGCCCGATGTGGGGCTCGATCCCAGGACCCTGGGATCATGACCTGAGCCGAAGGCAGACGCTTAACGACTGAGCCACCCAGGCGCCCCATAAATAACATTTTTAACATAAATAAATCTGTGATCCATTTTGAGTTAATTTTTATGTAGGATATGAGGTTTGGGTCAAGGTTCATTATTTTCCTACAATTACCCAGTTGCTTTGCACCATTTAAAAAAAATATTATCCTTTCTCTATTGAATTACTTTTGTGTTTTTGTCAAAAGTCAGTTGACTATATATACTTGTATGGATCTACTTCTGGGTTTTCTATTCCACTGATCTATGTGTCTACCCCTCCACCAATACTGCACTGTCTTGATTGCTATAACTATAAAAAGTCTTAAGTTGAGTGATTCCTCCTACTTTTTCTTTTTCATAATTGTTTATATATTCTAATTTATTTGCTTTTCTGCATAATTTTAGAATTAGCTTGTGTTTATCTAAAAAAAGAATCTTGCCAGGATTTTGACAGAAAATGTGTCATACCTAAATATCATTTTGGAGTTAACATCTTTAGTATGTTGAATATTCCAATCCATGAATAACGTATATCTCTCCATTAATTTAAATCATTTTTTAAATTTCTTTAATCAACATTTTCTCGTTTTCTGAATACGAGTTCTACATATGCTTTCTTAGATTTATTAAGTATTTCATCATATTGAGTGGGATTATAAATGGTATTGTCTTTTAAATTTCAGTTTCATGTGTTTATTGCTGGTATTTAGAAATACAAATGACTTTTTTTTTTTTTTAAGATTTTATTTATTTATTTGACAGAGAGATAGCGAGAGCAGGAACACAAGCAAGGGGAGTGGGAGAGGGAGAAGCAGGCTTCCCGCCGAGCAGGGAGCCCGATGCGGGGCTCAATCCCAGGACCCTGGGATCATGACCTGAGCTGAAGGCAGATGCCTAACGACTGAGCCACCCAGGCGCCCCTAGAAATACAAATGACTTTTGTATATGGATCTTGTATCCTATGAATTTATTAAGCTCACTTTCTGGTTCTGGGTTTTTCCTGTAGATCTAGATTTTCTATGTGGATTGTCATGTCATCTGCCAATAGGAACAGTTTTCTCAATTTTTTGATCTATATGTCTTTTATTTCCTTTTCTTACATTATGCCACTGGCTAGGACCTTTCAATAGTATGTTGAATAAGAATGATGAAAGTGAACATTCTTGCCATGTTCCTGATCTATAGGGGAAAGCATTCAGTCTTTCACCATTAAATAAATGTTAGCTATAGATATTTGAAAGATGGTTTTTATCAAGTTGAGAAGTTTCCTTTCTATTCCTAGTTTGCAGAGAATTTTCATCATGAATGTGTGTTGGATTTTGTTCAGTCCTTTCTCTATACTAATATATGAACATGTCATTTTTTTTCACTTTAGCCTGTTGATTGCATTGATCATTTTTGGAATCAGTCTTGTTGACCTAAACCCTCCTTGATCATGGTGTATAATTCTTTTATGTATTTCTGAATTCTAATCAATAATACTTTGATAAAGCTTGTTTATGTTTATATTCATGAGGAGTAATAGTCTGTTGCTTTCTGGGTTTTTTTGTTTTGTACTATCTTTGTCAGTTTTCTATTAGGGTAATTCTAGCCTCATAAATGAGTGGGGAAGTATTCTTTCCTCTAAATCTGTTTTCTGGAAGAGATTATGTAGAATTGGTGTTAATTCTTTAAACATTGGTAGAATTCTCCAGGGACCATCTAGGTCTGAAGATTTCTTTTTTGGGGAGTGTTTTAATTGTTATAGACCTATTCACATGATCTCTTTCATCTCAGATGAGTTTTCATAGTTTGTGGTTTTGAGGAATTTGTCCATTTCTTCTCATTTGCCAAATTTATGACTGTAAAGTTGTTTATAGTATTCCCTTTTAATGGTTGGGGGATCTGTATTGTGACCCTGTTTCATTCACGATTTTGGTAATTTGAATCATGTCTCTGATCTTCTTTATCATTTGTAGTGGTTTGTCAATTTTATCAAACTTTTCAAAGAACCAACTTTTTGTTTCCTTGATTACCTCTGTTTTTCTGTGTTCAGTTTCTGTAGTTTCTGCTCTTTATTGTATTCTTTTTTCTACTTACTTCTGGTTTATTTTGGTATTTTTTCCCAGGTTTCTTAAGGTGGCAGTTCAGCTTATTGATTTGAGGTTTTTTTTCTCTTTTCTGTTACTGCTATAGCTGTGTTCTACAATTTTCAATATGTATTTCTTTTGTATTCAGTGTGTGTGTGCATGTGTGTGTGTGTGTTTAATTTCCCTTGAAACTTCTTTGATCCATGAAATTATGTTGTTTAGTATCCAAGGGTTTGGAAGTTTTTCTATCATTTTTCTGTTACTGATTTCTTTTTTTTTTTTTTTTAAGATTTTATTTATTTGACAGGGAGAGACAGTGAGAGAGGGAACACAAGCAAGGGGAGTGTGAGAGGGAGAAGCAGGCTTCCTGCCGAGCCAGGACCCGATGCAGGGCTTGATCCCATGACCCTGGGATCATGACCTGAGTTGAAGGCAGATGCTTAATGACTGAGTCACCCAGGCGCCCCTTGGTTACTGATTTCTAATTTGATTCCGTAGTGGTCAGAAAACACATTCTGTGCAATTTTTATTCTTTTAGTTTGCTGTGGCCTACACTGTGGTCTGTTTTGATAAGTGTTCTATGGACTCTTGAAAAGAATGTTTATTTGGCTTTTGCTGGTTGGAGTAGTCTATATATGTTGAATAGATCCTGATTGTTGATGGTATCCTTGAGTCCTTCTGTATCACTGCTGATTTTATTGTCTAGTTGTTTTATCAATTAAGAGAGGAGTGTTAGACTTTCCAACTGTAATTATGGATTTGTCTGTTCTCCTTTCAGTTCTATCAGTTTTTGTTTCATGTGTTGCACAGTCCTATAGTTTGGTGCATACACATTTAAAATCACTATGTCTTTTTGGTAGATTGACCCTTTTATCATTTTATAAGGTCACTTTTTATACCTGGTAATTTGCTCTGAATCCTCCTTTATTTGATATTAATATAGCAACTCTTAACTATCTTTTGATTTTTTTGCATGGTATAACTTTTTCCTGTTTTACTTTATTTTTTTTTCTTCTTTCACATCTTTAATATTCAACAATTATGTCTCTCCTTAATATCCTTTGGCGTTAAATTTAATTGACCCTGGTTGTGTCAATTAGAAGCACTTGTATTATTTATGGATTTTTTATGAATTGTCTTTATCAGGTCTGTAGAGCTTTAGGCCACTTGCTTATTCATCACCTTGTTCATCAAATCCCCGTCTTAAAATATGGGGATTTCTGAAATAGTTTTTAATACAATAAAACATCCACTCTTACTACTGTATCCTGATGTAGGTGGCAAACATTTTCTGTAAAGGACCAGATAGTAAATATTTTAGGCTTTATAGGTAACATACTGTCTCTGTCACCTCTTCTTCTTCTTAGCAACCTTTTATTTTTTTTTATTATGTTATGTTAATCACCATACATTACATCATTAGTTTTTGATGTAGTGTTCCATGATTCCATGATGTAGTGTTCCATGAAACAAGTGTTCATTGTTTGTGCATAACACCCAGTGCCCCATGCAGAACATGCCCTCTTTAATACCCATCACCAGGCTAACCCATCCCCCCACCCCCCCTCCACTCTAGAACTGTATTGTTATATATAAAGTGAATTTCTTGTGTCCTGCATATGATTGGGTCATGATTCTTTATCCACTCTGCCAGTCTGTCTAATTGGTGTCTATACACCTTTATATTTCATGTAATTACTGATATGTTAAGTCTGCCATTTTATTTTTTGTTTTGTTTCCTCTCATTTGTTTCTGGTTTCCTTTTCTTGCCTTTCTATATGTTACTTAGACCTCTTAGACTTCCATTTTGGTTTATACATAAGTGTTTTGAGTGTATCTGTTTGTATGGGACTGTTATGGTTGTTGTAAGTATTATACCCTTTAAGTCCCTTTCTCTCCCCCATTTATAATATAAGTGTCTTAAATATTTCCTATACATATATTAAGAATGACATAAGACAATATTAGAGCCAGGGAAGGGTGGAAGCCTAGGCTCCATCGTTGGTCTTTTCTGTTGGGAATAGGGCTGGGGCTGCAGTTTTTCTTGTGGCATTTAGCATGTCCTTGTGTACAGGTTTTGTGAACTGCTAGGCTACCTCTTTCCTGGTTCTTTGGCATGGTTCAGGATTTTCTTGACACTATTTCTGTTTTTGTTTTTGTCTGTGTCCAGTGGCGTTTCTGTGTGCTGGCTTCTCCATCACCTAGTCTAGGATACGTTAGGCAAAAAGATACCTCAGGAATTTTCTACTATGTCCTCAGATTTCAAGGTCCCTAGCTGATCTATCTTCTTAGCTCCACCTTTCAGAGTTTTATGTTTGTTTTATATATAATGTCAAGAGTTTTGGCCTCTACTTTGCAGAAGGAGAAGGGGAAGTGTTTGATTAAATTTTAATCAAAGTATATTTCTGCTCTGTGAAAGTCACTTACTGAAGCTATAGTTGACACCAAGAAAAGTGAGAAAGCTGTTATTCTCAGGGTGGTTATATTTCATAGAAGAATAAGAGCAACATTCAAATCAACATAATGAAAAGCAGAAGAAAAATTCCCTGAGACAAGCGCCCACCAAACGATGTAGATATTTATAAACAAGAATGATCATAATCAGTTCAGGTAGGATCCAGAGAAGCTTTGAGAGGCTGGATAGGAATTAGGTAGATGGGGATGGAGAAGTGGAAGGAGACATTTGAAGTGAAGTAAATAAAATGAGTAATATTCTTTGCCTTTCTAGACATAAACTGAAATGACAGCTGTTCAACTGGTAATAAATGGGTGCCCCTTGGCAGGAGCAGGCAAAGCTATTTATGTATTTATTTCACAAGGTTGTCTCTCTTTCCCTCTCATGCTCAAGCCCATCCCAGAGATCATGGTTTGTTGATCTTGGGTGAGGGAAGATGGGTTTCATTGTTTTTGTTTCTAAAATTCTTAGGTGCTTGCAATGTGTAGCCAGACCTGATGTTATAGCTTTATCTCTAGTTAAATACATTAACTTCATTTGTTTTTTAATAACTTCATTTAATTCAGTTTAAATCCATAAACAGTTATTTAGAGTCTGCTGTGTGTTAGGGACTGTTAGGCAAAGAAGGTAGGACATTTAACATCCTTTAAAACTCCTGCCAGGTTCTCGGTATTGTGACAGATAGTTTCACTTAAATTATTTCAGAGAACTAATGAATTATCATGAGACACCATTTAATACAAAGTTGGTTGTTTTAAATGCCATATAAATAGTTATAAAATTAAAGGATAGGGGTGCCTGGGTGGCTCGGTCGTTAAGTGTCTGCCTTCGGCTCAGGTCATGATCCCAGGGTCCTGGGATCGAGCCCCGCGTCGGGCTCCCTGCTCAGTGGGAAGCCTGCTTCTCCCTCTCCCACTCCCCCTGTTTGTGTTCCCTCTCTTGCTGTCTCTCTCTGTGTCAAAAAATAAATTAAAGATCTTTTAAAAAAAAATTAAAGGATAACAATGATTGGAGTGGGGATAAGGACAGATATGTGAGTCACTGAATTCTAAGAACTGAAAGGGAGAATCTCCTTAGAGATGAACCATTCTGTCTTAGTCTGTTTGGGCAGCTATAATAGACCACCACAGACTTATAAACAATAGAAATCTTTTTCCCACAGTTTTGGAGGTTGGGAGGTCCAAGAGTAAAGACACCGGCAGATTCAGTGTCTGGCAAGGGCCTGCCATAGACAACTGTCTTCTCCTTGTGTCCTCTTGTGGTGGATGGGGCAAGAGAGCTTTCTGGGGTTTCTTTTATAAGGGCACAAATCCCATTCATGAAGGCTCCACCCTCATGACCTACTCACCTCCCAAAGTCCCCACCTCCAAATACCATCACACTGGGGGAATAGGTCTCAACATATGAAATTTGGGGGGAACACAAATAATTCATTCTCTAGCACATTCTAATCCTGCAAATGAGGAAACTGAGGCTCAGAGAAGATCAGTGACTTTTTTAAGGTTATAGGACTTACGGAAGATCCAAAGAAAAACACAATTCTCCTGGCTCCTAGTCAGTACTATTTTCACAAACCTCCAGAGAGAATTTATTTCTTTGAAAAGGAATCTCTGCTGGTTTAGCTTATATACAAAATCCCCATCTGAAAGTGTCTTTACCCAGTACAGTGGATGGAACCTTGGCCCTGGTGAAACTCATAGGAAAAGTGCAAGCCCCTTCTTGGTTGAGGATTTGTTTTGTGTAAAGCTTTTGAACCAAAACATATCTGAAACAGCAAAATAGAATTGTATCAGGCACTCTCTTTGGAGAACACTTGGGATTATCACCCTATTAAATATTTTCTAAGCTACTTTCACAAACACCTGTGGCTAAATTAGTGGAGAAAAGATAATAATTTCAAAAGATAGGATCTTTACTTACTAGGATATTCTAAAAGTCATTAATTCCACATGGTTTCTGGGAGCTGTTTTTCCCCTTCATTAACATAGAAAGTGGATCATTCTGTTTTTGTTTTATAGTGAGCAGTGTAGATACAATTCCTCTTAAATTTAAATTAAGTATCTGATTATACTGAACTGAGCCAAGAAATATTGATACAGAAGTGGAAAAAAAAATTTATTTGGACCAGTGTGTTTGTGAAATCTGTAAACACCAATAAAAACCACATTAGTAATTTTCTAATTATGTCTATGTCAGATTAATTTGTCTGTAAATTATGCATACTTTTGCAAATTGAACTGGGTATGATGATTATTTTATTTACAGCTCATTTTCCTTGATGATTTTGTTAGTGTTTTAATAGTTTTATTTGTGGCTATATTTCAGTCGATGAGGGTGCTAGGAACAGACCTGAGACCCAGTCTGGTTCTATTTGTGAGACATTGCACGAATCTTTTTCTCGATAACCCAGTTTTATCTGGAAAGTGAGGAAATTGAAGTAAATGCCATTGCAGATGTATTCCAATTTTGATAACCTGTTATTAAGTAAATCTAAGAAACCATAAGTTACTCATATTAAAAAGCGTGCATGTTTAACCTGTGGCCTGTATGTCACATTCTTGACAGTACTCACTCTCAGAACATCCTGAGTCTTTTTAATGCTGTGTTGGTTCTGCTATCTTCAGCCAATGTTCTTTATTTTACCTGCTAATCCTCTGAAAACCTATGATTTAAAAAGAAATAAAAATTTTTTATATGATAGTTTTTTTGTTGCCTGATTTATAATTGATGCAATTTCTGTGTTTAACACTTAAAAGTCTATCTCCCTTTTTAAATGCTTTCACATTTTTAAAAGACTGGAATCTGCTATTTAAAAAAGAGCTATATGATGATAAATGTAATGTATATGAGAAAATATATATTTCATTTCTTATGTATTAACTATATTAGGGGAAAATAATTTTTTTCTTAAAATATTTGGTAATACCTAGGTTTGGATTATGATGTATTTTTAATCATTTGAGCTACCTATATTAAAAAAATGAAATCTGTCTTCTTATTAACACTATTGTTGTTATTTTTTTTTAAAGTATGACTTTGGTTTCTCTATTTTTCGGTTCCCTTTTTTATTATACCTCCCTACCCCATCTCTCTCTGCACAGGGTGGGTATTCTGCTCCCTCCTTCTCTCCTTGGCAGGGCTCCTTCCAGGGGATCCCACGGACTGTTCCGCCGCACCGCAGACAGAGTGAGTCTGTGTCTCTCACTCCTATCCTGCTCTGGCTTCCCGTTCATGGTATTTCCCTTCTGCATGACCTGTCCCTCCCCCAGCACCCCATCTCCTGTCCAGAGTGACCTGCAGGCATGTGCTAAACCAGCACTCCCTGGGCTCTCTTCTCTTAATTAACCCTTCCTTTGACTGCATGTGAATAGACTTCTACTTAGAGCCTTAGGAGAACTGTCTGAAATTAATCTCATTTTAATGCTGTTTAAACCTATTGCCAGTGACCCTAGATCTACTGACATGCATCTGCCTTTAATGTATTTTCTCTTTTTGTGACCTTGAGATCTATGAATAACAAAATTTTTTTATCTAGTTACGTCAAAAATGTACACACCATTTGCAGCGATATGGACAGATGCATACTGTTTGAGGGAGCAGGCTTACTAGACCATTGCACATTTCTTTAAATATTTCCTAATCAAGAAGCTTCGATTGCATTTCACTGTCATCTAAAAGCAGTCTTTTTATCTTTTTAATTTAATCATTTCAAGGGTTTAACAACTAATATGTTTTTGTAATTCATCAGCTGCTTTACAGTACAGAAAAAAATGGCTTTTGAATATGCATGGTTTACTAACATTTCTAATGATTTAGTAATTGTTTGACTTAAAAAATTTTTTGTTTACATTGAATCTGCTTTCCAAAACAGTGTTTATTATTTTATATTATGTGCTTAAATACACCTGGTAAGTTGGTTATATTTTATCTTTTTTGAAAAGTCACCCAAAAAAGCTAATATTAATGGAAAAGAGATATTAATATTGTCAATCAGTCACTTTTATGCCTCCTGCATGGATTTACCCTGATTTTTGATTCAGATCAATTTTTTTATAAATTATCTTTATCCATGTGAAGTATCAAAGGTCCCAAAGTTTTAAGCAGTTAAAATTAAGAAATGTGATTTATTCAAATAAAAATTCATTTTTTGAATTAGGCAAAGTTATGAGGTATTAGTATGAATTTGAGACAAGGTTTGAGGTTTATTTTTTGGCTGTTATGCCTCTGTTTCCCTTTTGTGTTTTTTGTTTCAAAGAAAATAGATTAATAGAAAGTTTGTATAGGCTTTTATGTCAGATTATTTAGTAGCAAGTTAATTTGTTTAGTGGAAGCAATGAGAAGAGGGATTCTTCCTCCTCCTCTTCTTCCTTTCCCATCCCCTACCACCTCTGTACGCCTCCTTTTTACTTCTCTTGTCTTCAATTACTTCCCATTCCTTTCTCCTGTATTAAGTATTCCTAGCACATAAAAAATTACCTTAAGATGCTAGTGAACTAATCTGACTTTCAAAGGGCAGCTATAACATGATAATATATTTTTAGGCTTATAGCTAGTAAATTGCATGGTTTGACAGATTTCCCTCAGATTAACATCCCTGCCTTGAATTTACTGTAACTCCCTTTTAGTTCCTGTCCTCTTTCCCTACCATTCTTCTCCCTCATTCTCCTTCCCTTCAGCTAGCTATAATGTGGAATTGAAGTTTAAGGTTAATTATTCCATATTGCAAACAAAGATTTATGTTTATTTTTAAAACATGTTTCTCAGAAACACTCATTTCACTGGTTTCTTATTTGTATAGCTTTAGAATTTTCTTGTCTCTCCCTTGAGTCATTGGCCCTCCATTTTTAAATGTTTCTTCCTTCTTTCCTCTTGGGTTAGAGCTGCCTTTTTCATTTCCCAACTATGAAGAAGCACTGTCCTGCAACACTATCAAGATCTGTCTTTCTGGCTTTTGTAGATCAAACCTTCCTTATCCTCATCTTCACATTAGTAAGGAGAAAGTTTTGGTTCTGTAGAGTTTGGATGTGTTAGCCACCTATCAGAAAGTAATACATATTGGAGTCTTTTCTTGAGTAAGTTCTCACAGCTTACGTAGCTAAGAGAACTGGCCCTGGAATTTGATCATTGAGACTTGTAGGACCCTGGTTGTGGAAAGTGATAATTAGATGACTTGTTCATGGCTTTTTGATACCTCTTACTGAGTGGGGAAAGTTCCTTTAGAGGAAAAATATATTCTAAACTACACTATTTTGGATTTACCCTGAGAACAGCTAAAGCAGTTTACTAATAAAATTATTATTATTTTAATTTTTAAAGAATATTTTGAATTTCTCCAAAATATAGAATTTTTATAGAATATAAAATATAGAATTATATGTATTATATATAAATTATCTAAAATACAGAATTTTAATTTTTTTAAAGAATATTTTGAATTTTTCTAAAATATAGAAAAGGGGCGCCTGGGTGGCTCAGTCGGTTTAGCGTCTGCCTTCGGCTCGGGTCATGATCCCAGGGTCCTGGGATCGAGTCCCACATCCGGCTCCCTGCTCAGTGGGGAGTCTGCTTCTTCCTCTCCCTCTGGCCCTCCCCCTGCTCGTGTGCGCGCGTGCGTGCACTTTCTCTCTCTCTCAAATAAATAAATACAGTCTTTTAAAAATATATAGAGAAGAAAGGTATGGAGTCTCCAATGGTTTTCATAGGGTTTTGGAATAGATCTCCCCCTACCTACACTAAACTTATATTTAGTGAAATAATATTTGTCTCCATGTTTAGTTAGTATGTGATTCCTAGGGCTGAGTTTTGGAGAAGTTAATTCTGTAAGTGATAGTAGATAGTTGAGAGAGTTCTCCTTTATTATAATCTGTTTCATTAATAAGTTCTTTTTGAGGCCCTCTTGAACATCAACATAAGTGAACTCACTTTTCTTCTAAATGCAAAAGTCAAGCAGGCTTTAGTAAGGGTAGTCTGGTTTTGTTTTTGTTTTTAATTTATAGGAATAGTAGACCTTCCAGCATAATGAGAGCCTGTTCTGGTTATGTAGAGAGTGAAATAATTAACATTTACAGGGAATGTTTAGCTCTGGTCACTCAGGAAAGCTGCATTGGCCAAGGATGTTCTTGCTGAATTTAAGAATAACTCTAGAAAAATGGAGAAAAAAGGAAAATCCTGGTCTTTATATATTTTTCTCTGACTTCCATTTCTTTTCTTGAATATGTTACTAGTCTCAACTTGATAATGCTTGTCTTCCAATTTCAAATTAAATTTTTCTCTAGGTTAGTAGAAAATATCTACCTTTGGACGTAGAAGAGGTCTTCTTCTTGTCCTGACTTCAGCTTTTGTCCAAATTGACTTAACTAACATTAGTTTAGTCTTTTTGATATCCAACTGTATAAAATTAGGAATGATAAATAACCTACCTCGTAGTAGGAAAATTTAATAAAAATAATTGCTTTTGGCAAGTAAAAAGCCCTAATGGTAATCTGAAGTAGCACTTCTTGCCAGAGCATATACTTTTAGGAATACTTGACTTTTCAAAAAGTATGTTTTGAAGTAATAGTTTTATTTTGAAGTAATTTCTTGTCATGCCTAAAAAGACTATTAAATTTGTTCTTTAACACCTTGATTGGAAGAATTTAGAAATCTTACCAACCTTTACCTTTAATGTGCACTACGGTGAGACAAAAAATGTTTTTAAATAACAAAAATAACATAAGTGCATCTACCTATGTCTTAATAGCTCAGCAGTTTCTTGATGTAGCATTAGTATTGCCTGATTTCTAAATTTATATTATAATAACCATTCCACCCAGAATTACATTAAGAATGATGATTACATTGTCTTATATCCTCCTCCTTCTCTTATAACCCTCAGAGGATATTTTACAAACATTTTTGACAAATGACACTTAAAATTCACTTTACATCACAACCCAGTATGTATTTACTAAACGAAACTATGTACTTAACAGCCCAGCACACATGTGAGTGTATTTAATATTCAGATAAAAGTTGAATGAAATAGTACTTTCTCTTAGAATATATAATACTCTCATATTTTCTTCTTAATTTTTTGTTTTGCTTTTTTTCACATAGTATCATTATATGAACATTTTTGATATAGTACATATTTCTTGAAAGCATCATTTTAATGGGTACATGATAATACATTATTATGTGGCTGTACTATAATTAATCTTTTCCTATTGTTGGGCATTGATGTTGTTTACATTTTTCCCTATTAAATAGAGATACGCTTGCAATGACGTTTATCCTTGTGTATAGATCAGTATCACCATCTCTCTTAGGTAGATTACTAGAAGGATGTTGCTTAATCAAAGGGTGTGTGCACTTTCTAAAAACACTTGATGTGTATTGTTGAAATGCCAAACATGTTCATAAGGTATACGTTAATGTGGCTCAATCTGATTGGCTCCACCATGTGACTGTAATCAATTTTATATATAAGGGTAGCATTAGCTTCAGTGCTTTAATGAGAAATTAGCTCTGGGAGTGACTTTTCATAAAAATAAAATATTTTCAGTGAAATGGAAACTAGGGTAACTCAGTAAAAACTGAACAAATAATACAGAATATGACACTCTGTCCATTTTTGTAGCTAATTTCAAGGCTGTTTACTTTAGTCATTGGTTAATTGACTAGAAATGTGCATTAAACTCATGGTCCAGGAGGCTGTCCCATAAACTAGTTTCTCTGGGCACTTTGTAATTATGAGAAACACAGCAATGGCTGTTTTCTGCATAAGACTTTTATAACAACCTGCTCTGTATATTATGGAACTGTTTTGTTAGCTGTGTTTGTTGTACCATAATGCCTGCAGTATCGTACTCTGGATAAATATACCATGCATATTGGTCACAGCAATGGAATGGTACTATTATGATGTTTAGTTTTGTTTTCTGAACTACTCTGAATCCCAGAGGTTAAATGCTAATGGGTTCTGTGTCTTAGAGATAAAGACCTATGAAAATTAAGTATTCACACCGATTGTGCTTGGGTCGTAAACGCTTATTATTTAAGTCAATATTAATCAGTTTGATAGTTTTTAAAGAAGTTAACTGATCAACTTAGAAAGCCATTGAACTCCTTATCTCAGAATTTGTTTATATATAATTTCTGTTTATCAATCAGTTATCTTCTCTAAATTCTCTGAGATCTAGAGGCATCATTCTGAGATCTAGAGGAATAAGAGCATTCCTGGTTCCCAGAAAACTTTGGAAGTTGTGATTGGTTTCATGTGAATTACAGAGCAAAATTCTTTGAATCTAGTTATACTAGGGATCTAGTCATATCTTCTATCTTTATAGTGATGTGTGGAGCCTCGCTTATAATTTAGAACATCATATTTAAGACAGACACATACATGAAGATCAGATAATACTTTAATTGGTCTTTAATGCAGCAGTAGTAATAAAAGTGAACTAATATTGAATTGTATTTAGTTTATAATGTGCAAGGCTTTCTGAAATTATTAGAGAAATAATTTCTACTTGCTTTATAAGGGATTACTTGTGGCTAAACGTTTTTAGATCTTTGGAGTATGACTACTGTGTAAAAACCCTTTCAATATTTTATTTGGTAATATTCTTCAAATGATTCCTTTTAAGTGAGAAGTTTTACATATACTATTCTGTGGTTATGAATATTTATATTAACTTGCAAACCTCTTTAGCAAGAAAGTATAAATTTATTAAAAATGTTTTCATTTTACATAAATATACTAAATAAAATAATACTGCCTAGAAAAACACAACAAAAGCTAAGCAAATACTGTTGGCTGCTATACCCAGTCCTGGCAATTCCTTGGTGTTGTGTGTGGTCTCTGACACCATTGTCCTGTCTTTTTCTTGTCTCTGCTCTCCCATTATGCCATTGGCAAGGAGTTGAGAAGTTAGTCCATTACTTCTCTGACAAAGCGTGGTACAGTACAATTTCAGATTTTTTCCTACCACCTTCCTCATAGTCACTTTCTGTTTTTGTTTTTTTTCCAGTTTGCATGATGCATGTCAGAGCCTGCATGAAAATACAGGCATGTTACAGATGGCTCCGTTTCCATCTTCCTTTTAGCCTTTAAAATGTATTTAATAATAATAAACTTATATGTACCAAGAAAATAATTTTAAGTAATTCCTGTGCCTGCTATGCAGTAGCATTATTATGCTTTAGAACATTTCCTGCTTTCTACCTTACACACCTGGACATATTTTTCTCAGTCACGATTTGATGTTTCTAGCTGGCATCTTATTGTTGGTAACTCTAGAACAAAATGTTTACAGAAACTGCTATGAGTTTTTTCTTATGCTAATTCTAGAAATCTCTGAAATTGTAGGAAACAGTGAAGGTGAAGTTTTTCTCAGTGATGAGTGCTATTTTGCCTTTCCTTGTGTTCAGTGTATTTCCTCCAGTAGGTCACTTAGAACCATTTTTTTTCTCCTAAAATACTGCTGCATAGTGTGGCTTGAGTTTGGTGTCTGAGACTTAGCTTGTGTAGGATAGATCAGCTGAGAAAGACATAGGATATTATCCAGGAAAGTTAGTACCTGAATGTTGGTATTGAATTTGCCTATTAACTTTTTAAAATAATCATCCTGCTATACTGCATATTCTGGAAGTCTGTGAACTCATTGGAATTACCCAAATAACACAGAATGACAAAGTTTTAGTGCTGCATTTTAAATTCTGTCAGTTCAAATTCTGCCTTTACCATTTGCTAAAGTATGTGAATTTCAATATGTTACTTAATTTCTTTTAACCTCTGTTTACTCATCTACAAAAATAAGACCGTACTTTCCACTGAGGCTCTTGTGATAATTAGAGATCATGCATGCAAATTTAGTGTTTGGCTATTTAACCTTGGGAGAAGGGAAATGCTGTTCTCTCAGAGCCCAGAATATAGCATTTCTCAAGTATTTATAATGTGTCAGGCACTATATTAAGCACTTTGGTGTGCATGTTATCATTTATTATTTACAACAATTCAGTGAGGTATAAATACTGTTATTATCGTCATTTTATAAATTATGAAATTCCTTTTTTTTTTTAAGATTTTATATTACTTATTTGAGAGAGAGAGATAGCGAGAGGGAGCACCAGCAGGCTCCCTGTGGATGTGAGGCTTGATCCCAGACCCTTCCATCTCAGAGTAGTAAGATAATTTACCCAATATCTCACCAATAATAAGTGATGGAGTTAAAACTAAACCCAGATCAGTCTGATTCCAAAAGCTAAGTGATTCAGTATTGTATGTATTGTACTAGCTCCTCCATATAGCCGTATATAAATTCCTTCTATACTTTAAAGTGCCTTGCATGTCCTAGCTCTGTTTTATCTTCAGGAAGGTACTTAAGGAACCTTGACTTCTGTATCATATCAAACATGCCTGCTATAGATTTAAAACACTTAAGATATAACTGACATTACTGAAATACTTATTCGAAGCCTAGAAAGCTCTTATTCTATAGCAACTAGTTTATTATACTGCTATAAAACTTGCCCCTTTTTTTCAAAACCCAGTTACAAAAGGACCATGGGTTGAATTCATCATTCTCACACCTTTTAATAATCATAGGTGACATTTATTGAGCACTTTTGATGACTAGGAGGTCCTATGCTACGTGTTTTACATGTATAATCATATTTAATTATTAGGATTAGAAATGGAAAATAGTTGAATGTTTGTTAAGACAGTTTTCCAACTTATTTCATCCAGAAATACCGATCTTCAGGTAAAAAATATTTGTAGCTTAGCTAGTAGGTCATGGGAGGTGCTATGTTCTAGTTAACTTACAATTCTTCCTGCTGCCCTTCTAAACATTAATCATTATGCTAACCCCAAACTTATTTAGAGAAGACTTTTTTTTCTGTTATAAGATTTCTTTTTCATCAGTGTTATTTTTTAAACTTGTTTTTATTTGGTTATTAGTGCTGTATCACTGACCTAATAGGGAAGTATCATTTTGATTATTTATTACCAAAGAAGCAATTTTGTAATATACCACTTACTAATTTCATTTATTTATTAATTTATCTAGAAAATATATATTTAATCCCTACTATGTGCCAAATACTAGGCATACCAACTACAACAACAAATAAAGCATGGTACACTCCTGTAAGGAGCCCATGTCTCTGGTTATCTTTGTAAGCAGCCCAAAATAGACATTTAAGATTATTTTTGAAGATCCTACCAATCCCCTGCACAGTTACCCAGTGTGCCCCTGGCTCCCTTGACCTTGATACCTGTAACCATTGTTTCTGAGAATTCTCAGAATGGTGCGCTGAGGTATTTGTATCTAACTAAATAAAGTAAGACATGAAATCACTGAGTCTAGTTAGAAGAACTTAGTTCTTCAAACCTGGGGATGTGTCCACATTTTGAAACTTCAGTAACCAACCATTCTGTAAGTTGCAAGGATGGAGTACTAAAGCTCTACTTATTTGTGACTACAGGATATTTCCAGAAGTCTGCCCCACCCCCCAGTAGGTGGTGGGATTCCTTTTGCCCTCTGAGTCTTTTGGGCTGCTGAGGCTCTGAAATGAATGGGCTGGTGGGCAACTTTTTTGGATACAGATTATTACCTCATCATCCATCTCCAAAGCAAGAAACCTGTAACTCATCTTGAATTCCTTCCAAACAGCTGCTTACCTAACCACCATTTAAAAAATCTCTTTCAATCCTTTCCAGTTTTTCTTTCAGTGTATTAATTTTAGACCCTTATAATTTATCATCTGGGTTATTAGCAATAGCATACTGCCTGGCTATTCTGCTTATAATCACCCTTCCTGTACGTTCCTCACTAATTCCACCAAAATAACATTGTAAAATACGCATTGGATCTTAGAATTCCTCTGTTTAAAATTTATCTGCCATCATCTGTTGCATAAAGTCGAACCACTTAACCTGATATGAGTTTATTTATGAGCTGGCCCTTTGCCTATGCTTTCCCACCAACACTGTGATCTCCAAATTCAGTCTAACAGTTTGAAGTTACTAGAACATACCATATTCTTTTTTTGCCTTTGTGCTTAGCATGTACTGGTGCTCTACCCTGAATGTTCTTCCCTTCTTGTCTACTTGGCAAACTCTTAACTCACCTTAAAACTCAGTTCAGATGTTTGTGATTCTTGGATGCCTTCTATGACCTCTATAATCAGGCATATTTTTTCTTTTTGTTCTCATATGTTGTTATGCTTGAGACATGGTCTCGTCATTTGTTTACCTATCTCCCTCGCTAGATCTCTAGGTTCCATAGGAACAGCATTGTAATTCAGCTCCCTATTTTTCTATACCTAGTACAATGCATGATATATTGTAGACCTTTAAAAAAAATGAATGGTCTTCGATGTTCCTTCCTATTAGTCTTATTATTGGTGAGAATATGGAGTCTTTTTTATTTATTTCTTTGGAATTCATTCTAAAGGTGTCTGAGGGCATAGAAGCAGTAATAAATGTGGGCAGGAAGAATTGTTAATAACTTGCCTTTTGTTAATACAGTTGAGTGCTTAGAATTTGGAGGAAATAGTGCTGCAAGCAACAAGCTATCCAAACCCATCTTTGCTTTGTTTACTAGAGGTTAAGAGGCAGCTTGTTGTTTAACTCGCCAGCAGGTAACTAATGACAATTCAGTCCTTCATGGGCATCCAATTCTACACAGTCATCCACCTTTAGGAGAAGTCATTTTCTTGGTCCTCACTACTGCAGTCATTTCTTCATCTTCTTTGAGAGACTTTTTTCTTATGGTAATAGAATTGATTTCAAAACTAGTTTCCAAATAAATAATAAAACAGGGCATTTATTTGGGGATAGGGAAATTAGCTCACACCACTAAAATTAACTTTTAATAAAAATGCAAAATCTGCATTATTTATAAAGCACTTAGAAACCACTAATCTATTCACTGTAGTTAAGTGATAGGCATCTTTTATATAATTGTTCAACCTAACTCCTCTCAGAAGACTCAAAATTTTATTATTTTTAAAAACCTGATTATGGGGCGCCTGGGTGGCTCAGGCGGTTGAGTGTCTGCCTTCGGCTCAGGTCATGATCCCAAGGTCCTGGGATCAAGCCCCGTCAGGCTCTCTGCTCAGCGGGGAGTCTGCTTCCCCCTCTGCCTCTGCCTACCACTCCCCCTGCGTGTGCTCTCTCCCTTTCTCAAATAAATAAATAAAATCTTTAAAAAATAAAAAAATTAAAACCTGATTATTTCCTAATTCTTTAATACTTGATATGGGGCTTTATTGCATTTAATACATGCAGCACATCTTCCTGCTGTACTTCCATTTAGTTCTCTGATAAGCAGGAGTCAGTTGGGTAATAAAAGGACAGTAGTCCCCCCAGCCTTATCCATGGTTTTGCTTTCTGTGGTTTCGGTTACCTGCTGTTGACTGCCACCTGGAAGCAGATGATTGTCCTTCTGACATATTGTCAGAAGATCAATAGTAGTCTTAATGCTGTGTCACAATTCCTACATCATTCACCTCATTATGTAGGCCTTTCATCATCTCACATCATAAGAAGAAGGGTGAACACAGTACAATAAGGTATTTTGAGAGAGACCACATTCACATAACTTTTATTACAGTTATTGTTACAATTGTTCTCTTTTATTATTAGTAATTGTTGTTAATCTCTTACTGTGCCCAATTTATAAATTAAACTTTATCATAGGTATGTACGTATAGGGAAAAACATAGTAAATATAGGGTTCATTACTATCTGCGGTTTCAGGCACCCACTGGAGGTTTTGGAACATATTCCTGCAGATAAGGGGGGACTACTATAATCAGTGCAAATGGATAATTTATCTACAGTTCACAGTGCCCCTTTTCTGGAGGTTTGGTTATCTTAATGATAAGTTTATTACTTAATTAGGAAATCATACCTTTTTATGCTTTGAACTGATAGCACGTGTTGATACCTTTTTTCCTTACTAGCAATAGGCATATTACAGTAATTTTAAATTGTTATATTTTCAAAGGTCTTAAGTTGCTTTATGATTTTTTTTATTCAAGATTAGAGTATCTTTTGGTATTTTTGAAGGTTTTGAAAAGATAGGAAAAGGGAAAGTAAATCCCCATTTCAATCAACCATTTGGTGCTGCACCTTTCCCTTTGGTTGCTTTTTTTCCTTTTAGTAGTTTTTGGTTTGCTTAATATGGTCCTGCTCTATATTTTTATTAATCTTTCTAAAATGTATGATCACTTTGGCACTGTCATTTTTTTCTAGGGAATCCCAGCTGATTGTCATTACCTAGTGATTTTAGTACCTTCCTTCTTGAAAGATAGTTTATTCATCTCTGTGGTGATTTATTGTGAAAATGCCCACTGGACTTTAAAGTTTAGAACATTTAGCTTGAAGCAGAAACTGAGATGGCTTATTTGTTTTAAATATTCTAAAATAAGAGTTAATGTAACATATTCTATATGAATTTTGAGTAGTCATTGTCTTAATTTTACTATTTTTTTGAATAACCAGTTGACCATATACCGTCCTGGCCAGCCATCCCTCTACAAGTCATTAAACTTTGCTCTCAGTCATCTGCCATAATTGGCCTGACTCCTGGCCGCAGCAGCCATAATTAGTACTGGTCAAGGAGGTGAAAAAGTGACAAAACGTGAATGATGCAGTATAAATAGATTTGCCCCTTTTGTTGGAGAAATTAGAGATACTGCGTAGATTTATTTGTGGATTAGTGTAGCAAAAAAAAAGTTATTTTATTAGTAAAAGCTGACCCTTTAAAGTCTGTGTTTCAAAGCCCTTTGGCAAACATTTTTATATTTTCGGCCCACATTATTTAATAGAAAATTATGTGTATTTGTGTTTATACATTGATAACAACCTCCCCTGTAATAGGACATGACCAGTAGGCTCTGCCCCATATACTCTACTATCTGGGCCATTGAAAGATAACTTTAATGTTCATATTTCTTTACCGACTACCCAAGAGTAATAGAAGTTGCATGTTTCCTCTGATTTATATAGCATATAATCACACAGTGAGCTCCAGAGAAGTGTGTGTGAGGCACATTGGCCTGAAGAATTTTGTTATTGTAGGCTTCTCAGCTTTAGTTCAAGTTACAGGTAATTTCACATTCGTTTTACTCTCAGTTGTTATTCAGAAAAGCTGATTATTTTAAATCTTAAATGAATGTTCACTCTTGGGCAGGGTAACTGTTTTCCATTTACCAAAACCTTAGTTGATCCCTCATACGGCAGTGAGACAGAACAAATAAGCTGTGAAAACATTTTATTCTGAAACTTTTCAACAAGAATGTTAAAGGTAGGTTAGTATTAGCTAAATGTTTTGACCTATTTTTGAGTAATTAGAATTTCACATCAAGGGAGAATATAATCAATCTAAGCCTTGTTTATCTGCTGGTAATTTTAACTCTTGATAGAAGTACAGCACCTTGACACTTTTAAATTAATACTTTCTCTAGCCAAGTGTGATAAAATGTTATACATCTTTCCTTTTAAAAAAAAAAAAGTATTTAAAATGGGTAATATTCTGAATGATCACAGTTTTTATCTGTGCTTTTTGAAGATTAAATCAAAGTGCTATAGAAATCATTCTATCAAGCTATCTTACATATAAAGTTTTAAAAAATGAATCAAGGCAGGAAATCTTTTTTCTACAATAAATAAGTACTTTAAGATTTTTCTTTTCCCGTTTGATTTCGAATCTTGTTTAGTGTTTACTGCCTGTATCATTTTTTGTTTGCATTATCACTCTTGTATGTGTCTCATGAATTCACTTGAATATTGCAGTTTATTTTTTTATTAAAAAAACCCCACATACTTTTCATATTAAAACATAAGTATCAACACAGCCTAATTGGAACTTATATAACTTCTGGGTGGCATTTGTAAAATGAATTGTTGCTTAATGTTGTTTTTAATTTTAATAGCCTCAAGTACTACAGCCTTCCAGCAGCCTTCCCAGACCCACAGACCACGCCCAGGGAAAACTAATAAAGCCGCAGCATATCGAGGCCCACAGTGAATGCACAATCCAGGACATACAGCAGGGCGTTGCACATCTGGATGAGAGCTTTACACATGGCTTACAACAAGAAAGCAGCTATGGTCTGGAAGACCGGCCTTTTTCTTCAAGCCCACAATTCGCTGAGGATGTGGCTAAGAATACATCTTCTGAAGCAAACTTGAACATGACCACGAATGCTCAAGAGCCTTATCATTCGGCAAATAATCAAATTAGTGACATGCAATTTGTACCTTCTTCCCTTCAGACGCTTCCCCAGTCAAGTACAGTAGACCATACTAAGAGAGTTGGAAGAAATCAGTCTTCACTGGAGGGCTACACATCCCAGCCCAAGTCCTTACCGCTTTTTAAGCCATCCATCTCAAATTCTTTGGTACCTCCTCCAGTTTCTGAATCATCTCCAAGTAGGACTCCCACTTATAAAAAGTCACCAATAATCACACCATGGAATTCATCAAAACTTCAGCCAACATCTAGTCAAACAAATCTTGCAAGCAATCCAAATCCAAAAGCATCTAAGCTCCGTCCCCCTTCTGGCTCTTTCAGACAAAAACAAATAAGCAGCTCCCAACTAGAGCCTCAAAACTTCCAGGCCAAGACAAGCATCCCAAGGCCTCTAACAAGAAGAAAAGAAATCATGCAGAATCTGAACGGTAATTTGAATTCTGGGGATTGTTTGGCTTCTAATCGATACTCCCGTCTTCCTAAACCAAAGATACATTAAGTGCACAGCCATCACCTGCCAATTTGTTTTTTAAAAAAACAATCTGTTCTGTAATAGCTTTATGTGCAGTTTGCTACCATGATGAAGGTTTCATTGAAAGCTTGCAAATCTTAAAATTAAAATGTGGAAGCTTCTAATAGTTTGGCTCTTCCATTTTATATCCTGGTTGAAGTACACAGCATTTGAGCATATTTGTCTCAGGTAAACACAAAAGTTTGCTTACCCATTTCAGAGACCTACAGAAGGCTCTAATCATGTTATCCATCCCTCTGCACATCAGAAAGTTCATAATATTCCACTTAGCAGGCAAGAAAAGTGCTTTGTTCATTTAGTCCTTTTAAGGTCTGTATTAAATGTGGTTCTTAGAGCCTCACCCTTTTTCACTTGTCCCTCCTGTGAATATGGTTACTGTTTTAACTGAAGATATGGTGATAATTGAAGATGGTAGACTGTAAGTAAAATTCTGGCCAGTGCTTTGTGTATTCAAAAGGTCTATGCAAAAGCTTTGTGATGAATAAAAGAGATCAGGCTTTTAATGGGAAGTCTATGTAAGTTTTATTTTTCCTTGCTAGGATCAGCCAGTTAGTCACAGTATTTATTTATTTACCACATAAAGAAACATAAAGATGTTTCATGTGATATAAAAACCAATTATATGTTGCTTTAGCATCTTGTTTTGCATGTGTGTGAGTACACACACAGACGCACACGCGCGTGCGCACACACACGCACACACACCCTCCCACCCCATTTGTATTTGTTTTTGCTACTCCATAAATTTTGGAAAGCTTGGGTTACATCTTGAAGTCTGTACCTAAAGATGTATTCATTTTGTAACATGTGTTGTTGGTGCTAGAGTTTTGCTGGTAATTGTTTTGAACCCTGTAGGCTTACGGATCCATGATAGCTGTTTTAAGGTTCCACAGCTTATATTTTAAATTAAGTCTTTATTATAATATTTATATTTATTGACTTTCTGCTAATATCTGAAGACTGGAATAATGGACTTGAAATGTTTGCACAAACCTTTGATGAGCTATAAATACCCCACAGAATAGGGATTGAAACTATTTTCTATAGCAAAACAGTTAAAATATTTTGAGAATAATTATAAACTTAAGTAAGACTATCTTGAGAAAGCTGGAATTCTTAATAGTTTTGTTTTTCTGAGTTTTCCAGGTTTCCCTTTTATGTTAGTGTGTTTGGCCGTTTCTTGAGAAGTAGATTTGGGATGAAAAATAGAATTGGAGAGGGACATTGTGTTTTACTAAAAGGTATTAAAAGCTATCCTAATGTTCTAGGAAGGTAGCTGGGGAACCGCCAAGGGACCATATACACCAACCCAATCATGCTGCAGGCCACTCATCAGATGGTTCAGTAAATTTGCCCTCTGTTCTCCCAAATCATGTCATCTTTAGGCTGTTCACCTGTTGCTGCTTTAATTAGAATTAATGTTTTTCAGATAGCCTTTTACAAAGTCAATTTTTGTTGTGATCAGCTGACCAAAACTGTATCATAAGGGATTATGACCAAAAAGTTAGTCACTCAAAGTTCCAGGGATTTCATTTTAAAAATGTACACTGGTGAAATTGCCCCTTTTAAGAAAAACAACAGCAAGTGCTTTAGTGGAAATTTCGAAGAGCTGTTTACTGTCATTTTGATGTACTCTTCCCTTACCTACCAGAAGACCATTCGAGTGAATTTGCCATTCACTGGATACAAAAACCATTCTTGGATTTGGTAACAGGTGAGCAACACAAATCTAGTACCATAGTCTCATTCAACAGAGAAGCACTAAAGTTCAGAAAGATTTTCACATAGTCCAGATATTGTTAGTGTAAAGTACTCAGATATATCAGCAAAGCTATTCTTTGTTCATAGAGACAAGAAGTGATGGCTGGCAGCTGTAAGTGGGTCATGTGGTGTGTCATCTTGAAGAAGAAAGAAAACTGATCTCATATATTGCAAATGGAATGTTATCACACTACATTTTCCTAAAGTAAACATTGACGAATTGGTTTTGGTTTATTTAGAAGTTGGTGTAGACTCTTGTGAAACATTATTTACAAGTAGTCCTTTAATGGAAAAATTCAAAGCTTTTTATTTATTTTTGACCCCCTAGTCTGAGGGAAATATCTTTGTTATATAAAAATGTTGACTCCTGCAATTTGTTTATTCCAGTCTTTTTCCTGCTCTATTTTTTCTCCCTGATGAATTTACAGAAATATTAACCCATGAGTTTATTAACTTCTCTGTGCTTTTGTTGAGCCTCAGTCTTGGCTCAGCAATATAGTTATGAAGGATAATATATTTAAGAGAAAAAATCCAGGATGCTTGTACAAAACAAGATTTGCCTGCAGTTTGCTTTTAAAAACTGCATGAATATTTCTTTAAAAACTGCTCCATAGTAATTAAGTCAGAAATGAGGTGAGGATGTAACTCACCTGAATAATCAGGGATCACTCTCAGATTTGGCTTGATCTCTGTTTAGTGCTTCTATAAGTCAACTCTGTGCCAAATCCTCCTCTACGGGAACTCAGATCACTTTTTTTCTGAGTTCTTGTGATTTCGGTGAAGATGGCTGCAGTATATGAATTGTAAATCCTGAAGAAAAAGTTTTGTGGGGGTTGATTAAGTTTCACATTTGTGAATGAGAAAAGTAATAGAGCATGTAGAATTAGACATTCGGCTGTTGATAGAATGGATGTATATCAAATTCTTTAGAGAAGGCTTGGCCTAAGGAGTTAATCAATACAGGTGCAGATGATTTTAAGGCATTAAACAAAGGATTATATAGTTATATCATTTAGAATGTTCCTAATAACTGAGACCCTCTAGCATTTTTCTTTTGGAGTCTCATTTTAATTTGTGCAATATTTTCAGGCATATAAACTACTGTTCATTGTATTTATATAGATGTTAGGGAACTTAGTAAGTATTTTAACAAGTAAAAATCTGAATAATGAGAGAAAGTATCAGATTTGCACTTTAAATAAGCTTAATTGCTTGGAGTTGTGCCTGAAATATCGAAATGCCTCTTGGGCGTGGCTTTGTTGTTGAAATGAATTTCTCTATAATTGTTGCTGTTTGAAGTACAGCCTTTCACAGAATTATATCCTCAGCATGTCACTTTACTCATTAAAGCACTAAGTTCTTTGAATGTTTCATGGTACCCTTAAGTATTTTACTCAGTGTGTCAAAGAGGACATGATCGTCCGCCCCCCACCCCCCCATAGCTGTCACTTCTGGTCTTCCTGTAGGTGGTGGTTACAGACACAGAAGTGCACTTTTCATTTCTGAGCAGAGTTGTCATGATGGTTTCCTGGTCTCTGGGGCACTGACGATGTAATTGGAGTCACCAACTAGGCTTGCAATGAAGTTCAGTAAGACTGCAGCATAGTTTCAGTTTACTCCTCTCTTACACAGTAGTTTTCGTGTTTATACATTAGTTCAGGTGGTTATGTTTGCATGCCTATGCGCACATTTGAAAATTAATTATAGCTGTAATACAAATACCTGATGTTTTTCCTTGAGGATGATGGCCTTGCTATTTTTCTTAATTCTGATGCTTGAATTATATTTTCTAATTTTCTTTCCACACCTCCCTTCAATTTTTCTGCTGCAGCAATTTGAAAGAATACACTTGGATAAATGATTACGATGGTGGGTGCCAATCTACAACTATGCTATTAATTAAAGATACATCATATATTTTAACTGTGTTGGGGAAAAGCGACCCACTTTCTCCTCATTAGAGCGTCACCATAACAAAATAATACCGACCCTACGAATTTAAAGTCTCTAAGTCATTACTAACTAAAAACAAAAACACCACAGTCTTTAATACCTGCAGTATTGTTTTCCCCACTGATTTTAAAAACCAGAGTAAATACTGTATATTAGAATTTGCTTGTAAAATGAGTTATAAAAACTGGATGTAAAGTCTCCTGAAAATGTTGGCATAGTAAATAAAAATAAAGTTCATAATTATAAAAGTTTTCTTGTCCTCAGCACTGCCTTCCATAGTGTACTTTTTCTCGGATATATTTTTCTCCACAAAGATCCAAAATGCTCTTCATTTGGTTGATTTTCAAGCTGTCATTTTACACGCTCCCTTCTACACATGTGTCACACTCCAAGCCCTGATTAAGTAGGAGGTGAACAATAATTTAGTGTTTCCACAGACTCTGTAAGTGATCTAATACATCAGTTTCCATTTTAATCAAATGCCTGCTTTATCTCAGAAAAATAATTGGGATAATGGATAATTTTTACTTAAAATAATATTAGCACCTTGAGTGAGAATACTGCATACAAGAGGAAGACTTTGTAATTTTAATTATTTTTTTAGACATAACATATACAAAAAAAGCTTGAAGCAACAAGAGTGCTTAATGAAATTTTACATAGTTTTTAGGAACAAAAGGAACAGGGCATTTATAATTTTCCAATTTAACTATATGTGGTAATAATTATATAATGGGATATAAAAAGTTGATGCAGTGATATTAATTATTAATTCAAAATGGTTTTATAAATGTTGGAAAAAGAATGAAGGAAATTTCATTACTAATAAATTTAATAATGGCATTTACCACCTCTTAAGACATCTCTATCAGTTTTAAGGCCCTCTGAGTTACTAGCAAGTACTTTCTTAGTTAGATTAACTCTAAATTTTTCTTTTTTAGGCTGTTATCAAGTGTAGTAATTTCATTTGTTTCTCATGTTCATTCCACATTTTCCATTCTGAAAATTTTTTTTTTCCCCACAGAAAGACAAGTAGAAGTTGAATCTGACTTACGCTTCTACTAATGAGGTTTAAGTAATTTCTGTGGATGTCTTACGGATGTCAGTCCCTGTGCTAACTGCTGGGTGTTCTGAGGTTGAAGGCCACGTGGTCCCTGCCTCATGGAGCTTGAGGAGCTGCGGGTGGTTTTAACATCATGCCATCCTATTCAGGAATGCCCTATTTATCATCTTGTTTAGAACATAACAAGAAAACTCCTTTCCCCCTCATTTCATTTTATTCTGGGCTTTAACTGCCTTTTACTATTCACATCTTTGCTTCTGTATTAATTATTGGTTACATGCCTTCATTTCCCTTTGATAATCTGATTTGATTCCAGAACTCCTTCTTTAACCATATCAAATATTCTTAAATTCTCTGCCCTTTCTTTCTTATGTCATCAGTCAGGATTTAATTTTGAGGCTTCTAACTCTCTTAAACCACCTTCCCTTTTAGACCTTGGCCCATAGGATCTCATATTCTGAAGTCTGCCTTTAACATTCAGTTCATACAGTTCACATCCAGGCTTCATTTTCCTTCTGTCCCATTCTCGTATACATATAAAATCTAGTATGGCCTAGTTGATACTTTTGGTTACCTGCCATTTTTTGCTATGTGATCTGTGAGGAGAAATTTAGGTCATCTGGAAGAGCCTTTTCCTCATTCATGAATTCTTCCCCAAAAATCCTCAAATTAGCATCCATGTTTAAAAAAAAAAAAACAAAAGAAAAACAATTCCTCACAGGCCTTTCTCTGATTTTCCAACCATAGAAACGGTATTGCTGTTTTCCAGATTTGGGAGTATGACCTGTTATCTGATCTAATCCACACATACATTTATTCAGGCATACATTTTGAGTATGAATAATGCTTCTTTGGTGATATTTTAGGTGATTATAGTTTTCTGCAAAAGTACATCTCAAATGTTCATCTGTTAAAGTGAAAGATACCAGCTTTTCTTTGATTCCTCCCAATAAATATTGTTAAAATGCTTGTTGTGTGCCAAACCCTGGATTTGATCTTGTAGGGGATGAATGAGACACGTTCCTGCCATGGAAGAGATCACATTACAGCAGAATAGATCCCCAAACGATGGAGGGCTACCTCCAGAACCATTCTCCCTTAACAAATGTGCATTTGTGTTAGAATTTTTCACTGAATTACAAGTAAAAATTAGATCATTATCACATATGTCATAGGTAATGATACATTCAACCAACTTGAGACCTTTTTAAGCACATGACTAGTTCAAAATACTTTTGAGTTCTAAGGAATTTTCATGACAAATTTTAGATGAAATGTTACATTTATGTAATGTAAATTAGAAGTAGTTTTCATGAATTGCAATGAAAAAAATAGGATCTTTGATGAATTATTAGTTCATGGTTTTTCGTAAGTTGTATCCCAGACTAACGCTGAGATGCAAACACATGTACTCTAAGCACCTTGCTACCTCAGTCCAGTTCAAAGAGCCAGGGTTAGACAGAGCTTAGAGGAGATGTTTGGGAATCAGCTTATGCCTGACCTGGGCAGCTCATCTCAGGACTCCCTGAGAACCCTGGACCTTGGTCTGACTGTTCTTCTAAAGGGAGCTTGGGCTGAGGGCAAGGGAATAAAGTACAGTGAACTCCTGCCTTTCAGAACTCCCCAAGAATCTGAGAAGCCGAGGAGACCGTGGATTTATAATCATTTGTGAATGTTGCAAAAAGCATTACTTAAGTTGCAGAATGGACCAACCACAGACAAAACTACAATGAAACATGAAAACTTGACCTTTGCTAGAGTGAGGCAAAATAGAATGGCAGGCCATTTATATACCTTTGTACACAAAGATCTATTTAAAAGAATGGAAAATAAGAAATTTCTGATGGGTGATTAGATTATTCACATATGAAGGGTTCTAGAGGGGAGGGGGTGGGAGGATGGGTTAGCCTCGTGATGGATATTAAAGAGGGCACGTACTGCATGGAGCACTGGGTGTTATATGCAAACAATCATGGAACACTACATCAAAAACTAATGATGTATGGTGATTAATAAAAAAAGTAAAAAAAATCCCACTTCATCATAGTAAAAAAAAAAAAATCCATTATGAAAATAATTATATGGTCTCTTAGTGTCTTAAAGAATATTTACTCAAGTGTTCACATTATAACATTTACTCAAAGTATTCACACCATAACTGGGACAAAAGCAAAATAACAAAGCTGTGAATGCAGTACAATCCCAATATGTATGTTCTTATAAATACCTAGACAAAAGAACAGTAGTTAAGAATAGTGATAGAATTATGGGTGGTTTGGGGCGCCTGGGTGGCTCAGTCGTTAAGCGTCTGCCTTTGGCTCAGCTCATGGTCCCAGGGTCCTGGGATCGAGCCCCACATCAGGCTTCCTGCTCGGTGGGAAGCCTGCTTCTCCCTCTCCCACTCCCCCTGCTTGTGTTCCCTCTCTCGCTCTGTCTCTCTCTGTCAAATAAATGAAATCTTAAAAAAAAAAAAGAAAAAGAATTATGGGTGGTTTTATTTTTTAATCTTCATCTTATATATTTTCTATGTTTTTAAATTAAGAGACTGTGCTCTTAGAAAAAGGGTTTTTTGTTTGTTTTAACTAGCAAGGTCATTTCTATTGCCTAGGCAGCATTTGTAAAGCACCTGGCACAAAGGCAATCACTAATTGATCCTCCTTACTCCAAACCCCCACTTCCCCTAAAACACACACACTACTTTGAGCCGAGAAAAAAAAGTTTTATGGAAAGGGAGAGTTGGGTCACCTTGTCCTTAGGAATTTCTGACTTTACTCATGGCTATCATCACAATCCTATAGTCCTCATTTAAGTTTTGAACCCAGAAATAGACCTAGAGCCTTCCCTGAGCCCAGCTGACTTGGGCTATGACTTAGTAAAATTAAGGAGGACAGGAATCCTCAGTGCAGGCAGGCTTCCTCCAAGCTCCTGGTGCTGCCTGGTCTGCTTACTCATCCTTCAGCGTTCCATCTTCTTGTCCAGCCTTTTCTGTTTCCACTGGGTTTGCACACACCTGAAAGCCGTCTCCTCAGCGGGAGCCCTCAACACGGAGCTGGTCCTCTCCACCACTCCTCTGGGACTGACACTCCTGCCTCTCTATCTGGTTACTGATACATTGTTACATGAGTAGACAAATGGAAGGTCAGGATAGGACCTGCAGAAAGAGTGACCGTGAATTTGAAAACCCCCAACCAATTGAGCTGAAGTTGGGAAAGGGTGAGGGATGGAATGGGGCATTTCAAGTTCTTTAAAATTTCTCTTATTAACTAGCAACAGCAAGTTAAAACATTTGAAATGGAAGATACTTAGTTTTCTAGGAACATGATATAATAGGATGTGAAATGTCACTAGTATGTCACAACATGGTCAAATTGGCCTCGGCTAAATTTTATTCCTGTGCCCCACCAGACTTACCTGGAGCAAGGACATGTTTGGGGCTATTGGACAGGAACTGGAAATGTTACTAAAATCCATGGCGTACAAAATTGTTGCATTTTCTTTAATGGTTACCTTTATTAACTATGTTGCCCCACTCAACAAAATGTGTAAAACACTAAAGAGGAAGGCACTCAAAAAAGATGTGGCAGGTAGTGATGATCCTTCCATGTAGGAGAGTCAGAGCCAAAAGAAAATGGCGGGAGCTTTGGAAGCCTCCCCTTCCCAGCCTCTGGGCCCATTGCCCTGGCGTAACCCTCAGTATCCCATCAGTATATTGGTCAGTATCCATTAGATCCAATTCCTTCTCACCTACCTGTTTAAGTCTACCTGCACCTGTCCCCGTCCTATGTCTCCTGTGCTCCTTTACACTTCCCTGGAGCAGGAAAAGATGTGTCCTGGGCTTCCTTCATCTCCCTGCAGGGTCCCCAGGCCCAGCAGTCTCTGGTTACAGGGGTACAGCCACGGAGGAGTGAGCCGTCTTTGTTCACAATGTCCTGTTATAGGATGATGTGTCAGCAAATTTTAAGTCACTTATGCAAAGACACAGCTAGTGGCAGATCTATTTGACACCAAGTGTAGTACAACTGCATCATTGTTTTACTCCATTTTGCATTCAGGTAATTGAGGTTGGCATCAGAGATAGGGCCTCTATCAGTGACAAAATACATTTCTCCTGAACTTGAATAGTTTACACACTTAGCATATACTAATTGGGCCTGGAGATATTCATCTTCTATCTACACCAACCCTTCTCCATGTAGTATTTTCTTATTAGTCATCAGTTTTATTTACAACCTCTCAAATGTGAGTGCCATGAGTGAAAATCTGTAGAGGTTGATTGATCCTTACCTGGGTCCCGCGGCATCATTAGGGCTGTTTGCTGTGGGATGTTAACTCTCCCTATATAACCGGACCTTCAGGGCTGGTATCATGCAATTGTATAGATTTTTAAAGTATGGTTCAGTGATGCTGGAAACCAGAACACACAAGTCTCAGGGCTTTGCCTGGCCCTGCTTTGGTTACAGACCCAAAGACTCATCTGATCAGTTCAGCTCTGGCTCTGCTGCCTCCTGTCTTGGCCAAACTTGGGCGAGCTCAAGAACAGTCCACCCAACTCTGCTTGTTCTGAGCCAAGGAGGAAGACCTCAGCCTTTTCGTATACCATTTATTTATGGTTTCCTTAACGTTAAGTTTTTACTGCAGTTTGGGGTGAGTAGGAAAATCTGCCTGAGTCCAGGTGCCCAGTGTTGAACAGCCCAGGGTCAGCTCACAGTTTCTTGCCCTAAGGAACACCACACAGCTGCACACTGTTGAGAAGTAGAACAGGAAAAGGGATCCCTAACAAGCAACCGGGTGAAAATCCAAGCATGTATTCATTCAGTGTGCAAAGAAACAGAATTCTTCCCATGACAACTGTGTCTCTTGTTATCAATACTTGGCTTTCTGTAGCTGGTGGCCCAACCTCACCCCCACTTCCCCAGTAGCTTCTAACTGCAAATGAAGTTACTAGACCAAGGATTGTGTTTTTCTGCCTTAGGAAATGGTAATTTTTCCTTTTATCTGAATAAGCCCCCCATGCTTAACTATTTTGTCCTTACGCCACTCAGCACTTGCAAATCATATGTGACAAGTTCAGCACTTCAAAGACAGGTGCCTTTGTGCCATGCGCATCCAATGTCTGATTCTCTGCAGAGCCTGAGAAGAGGGAATAGACGAGTGTTCAGAGTAGTGAGCTGTGCAGATCAGGGTGTGGGTGGCTTTGTGGGGAATGGGGCAAGGAGCTGTTCCTCCTCTTCTGCATGATGTGGGCAAGAAGACACAATGCTCTTTCTAGCCCCTTTTAATTCCTGCTGCCTACACTTTCTCGCTCCAGCTTCTGAGTGTTCCCAATATGCAAGAGGATTTTGCCCCAGCTTCCCTGAGTTCTTTGTATTTTATATTGATTAAGCATCTTTAAATAAGGTATCATTCCCCTGCCTGTCACACCTCCCCCTCCCAGAGTTGATACTCACTGGTAGGGAGATAAAGTAGGTTGTTTTTTCCCAAGCTGTGTGGCCTCACTTTACTTTATTTAAATGCTACTTGATCAAGGCATACTTTGCATATCATATAATTCACCCATTCCAAGCATACAAGTCAATGCTTTTTTTAAAATTTACCAGATCGTGCAACCCTCAGCATACATCAGTTTTAGAACATTTTCCTCACCCTGGTGAGATCCCATATGCTCATTTAATATTACTCCCTGCCCCCTGTCTTAAGCATCACTATTCTACTTTCTATCTCCATAAATTTGCCTTTTCTGGACTTTTTATATAAATGAAATCAAATAAGATATAGTCTCTTGGGTATAGTTTCTTCTACTTAGCATAATGTGTCAAGGTTCATCCAAGTCATAACATGAATCAGTTCATTCCTTTTTATTGCTAAATAACTTTCCATTTCATGGAAACACCACATTCAGCAGTTGACAGATACTGACATCGTTTCCAATTTGGGGTTACTGTGAATTGTGTTGTTAACAACAGTCATGTGTAAGTCTTTGCGTGGACATATGTTTTCATCTCTCTTTGGTAGATACATACCTTAAACAGTGGAATTGCTGGGCCATAGGACAAATTTTTGTTTAAACTACCAAACTGTTTTCCGAAGTTGCTGTACTATTTTATGTCCCTACCAGCAACGTATGAGGTTCTTATTTCTCCACATCCTTGACAACATTTGTTATTGTTTGTCTTTTATTATAACCACCCTACCAGGTGTGAAATGGTATCTCACTGTGGTTTTGCTTTGTGGTTTCCTAATGACTGCCGTGCTGAGCATCTTTTCGTGGGCTTTTTCACCATTCATAGATCTTCCTTGGTAAAATGTCTATTTAAATCTCTTGTCCTTTTTTTTTTTTTTGTAGGCTTGCTTATCTTATTATTGAGGTATGAGGATTCTATTCATATTCCAGGTACAAATCATTTACCAGATATGTGTTTTGCAGATATTTTCTCCCAATCTGCTGCTTGTCTTCATTTCAGGGGAATAATGTTTTTTGAAGTCCAAAAGCTTGCAATTTTAAAGAGATCAACTTTGTCAATTTTTAAAAATATATTGTTCTTTGGGTATCATATCTAAGAAATCTTGGCTTAATCTAAGGACTTGAAGATTTTCCCCTATGTCATCTTTTAAAAAGTTTTATTATTTTAGCTCTTACATTTAAGTCTGTGATTCATTTTGCGTTAATTTTTGTGTAGGGTGTGAGTTAAGATTTTAAAGTTTATCTTTTCATGTGTGGATACCCAATTGTCCCAGCTCCATTTGTTAAAAAGGCTATCCTTTACTCAGTGGATTGTCTTGGCACCTTTGTTGAAAATAAATTAACCATAAATACAAGTAATTTTTTTTGGACAGTCAACTCTCTTCTATAGTCTACGGATTCGTATGTCTGTTTTTTACAAGCCTTGCTTTTACCCTAACTATAACTTGATAATAAGTTTTGAAATTAGGAAGTTAAAGTTCTCCAAATTTGTTCTTTTTTAAAGGATTATTTTGACCTTTCATGTCCTCTTCTAATTCCATATATATTTTAGGATCATTTCGTCAAGTTCTGCAAAACAGCATGCTGGAATTTTGATAGGAATTGCATGCAATCTATTCAATTTGGGGAGAATAGTATTCTTAACACCATCGAGTCTTCTAATCCATGAACATGAGATATCTCTTCAGTTGTTTAGATCTTTTTTTTTTAAGATTGTATTTATTTAAGAGAGAGAGAGAGAGAGCATGAGTAGGGGGAGGGGCAGGGGGAGAGGGAGAAGCAGACTCCCTGCTGAGCAGGGAGCTCGATGCAGGGCTAGATCCCAGGACCCCGAGATCATGACCTGAGCCAAAAGCAGACACTTAACCGACTGAGCCACCCAGGCGCTCCTTAGACTTTTTAAAATTTCCCTTAGCAGTGTTTTATAATTTCCAGTGTCTAAGTCTTATACTTCTTTTGTTAAATTGATTCCTGTTTTTTATTCTTTTTAATACTATTGTGAAAGGAATTGCATTCTCAATTTCTTTTCAGATTATTCATTGTTCATATATAGAAATATAATTGATTTTTGTATCTTGATCTGGTATCCTACAACTTACTGTACTTATGTATTAGTTCTAATAGCACTTTTGTGGGTTCTATGGGATTTTCTACATATAGGGTCATGTCATCTGCAAAAAAAAAAAAAAAGAAACAGTTTTACTTATTCCTTTCCAATGTGGATGCCTTTTTCCTTCTCCTTGACTGATTGCATGGCCCTCTTGAGGCTGCTGCTGCTGTTGTGGGACACACTTGAGAGACTCCCTGTGGCCACGAACTCCTGCTGTGGTCTTTAGTGGCCTCGAGGACAGCAGCAATGAGTCAAGACAGCCTTCAACCTTTGGGGGGCAAGGAGGGTAAAGCCCGTGCTCTCTTTGTCAGAGGCCTGTCACACTGGCCCATGGAGCCAGGAAGCACATAAAGTGTGCGGGGCCTCTGGACGGACCTCTTAGTTTGGCATCTCCTGGTTCTGAGAGCCCGACTGAAGGCTTTAAGTATTTTATTCCTACTTCATTCCTCCAAACACACATTGCCGCAGGTGCTGACTGCTTAGGCCCCAAATGGTGGCCCTACATTGTAGTAAAATTCATCTTGTATTTTCCCTTATTGAAATATCCGGGATCTTAGAAATAAAGTATAGAGGCATTTGGGAAGCCGAGCGTGCAAGACTGTAGGGCCTATGGTTTTAGATACATGCTCCCCAAACAGAATATAGAGCCTCATGCCTGATACATATATGTTTTTTAACACAGTAAGAGGTATAGAGATGAGGAGTAGGGGGTGAGAGGAGGAGATTACTTTTCATGGGAACCAAGAAGCTTCAAGGAAGGTTAAGCTGCCTTCAGTGGGGTAGATTACAATGTCTGATGGGTACACTTTAAAGAAGGAATATTCAATTCTATAATTTGATTTTGTTTTCCAAATCAACTCCTTTTGCTGCGATATAAACAAAAAAATTAAATTCAACAAAGTCATCTTTGTTACTGAAAATTGCAGTAGATACAGTGAGTCTCAAAGGAAACATGGAATTGTAGGGGTTGCTGTAGTCCTGGTAGAGACTACACTGGGGAAATACCATTACTGTGGCCCCCAGTCTGGTGCCCAATGAGGAATCTCAGCACATAGTAAGACTTAATGTTTGTTGAGGGCTTTCTATTTGCAAGAATAGAGTTAAATGCTTTATAAATGCAACTGTTATAAATGAAGGACCCGTTTTGTTCAGTGTTGATGCTAGGTGAAATGGAAAATACAAAACACAGTCTGGCTACCAAAAATAATTTCACAGTAGTGTAAATTCTTTACTTGCCTTGGGAAAAACTACGATGGAATCCAAATACAAGGTCTTCACACAGCAACATTACTAAAGAGGTCTCTCCACCTGTCCAGCCCACTTCCTGCAAGCCTTCCCCACATTTGAGCCACTCTGAGCTATCTTTCTGCCCTGTTCACCAACACTGCGTCCCTCCACATCCGTCCTTACCCCAGGGCAACAGGGCCAGGAGCCAGTCCCACAGCCTCACACACAGAAGAGCCTACAGGCCAAATGGAGGCCCCATTTCAAACATCTTAGATATTCACAGGCACAGTAGTATAACCTTGGTGTCTAAGTAGGCACCGTGCCAAGCACTTTGATGGGTGCTTTTTGTGTTAATTATAATGATAAAAGGCAATACCCTGAATTCTGTGTGTGCCATTGTTCTAAGCACCTTATATACTGCCATGTAATTCTCAGAACAATCCTGAGGTAGGCGCTACTATCTCTGTTTTTCAGAGAGGAAGCTGAGGCTCAGAGAAGTTAAATAACCTACCTGAGACCTCACAGTTATTAAATGACAGAATAGAATTTAAAAGCAGGCCATCTGGTTCAGAGTCCTTGCAACTAATCCCAAGGCTATCCCCACTTCTCAAGCTGTATTTCATCTCAGTTCATTTTCACAATAGCCCTTCCTTCCTCACATGATAAACTGAGACGGGGTAATAAAGGTCACTCGCCCAAAGTCACACAGTTAGTAAATAGCAGAATAGTCCTGACGGGGCTGAAACCAATATAGTCTCTTACACAATGCTGCCATCTAGTGGTAAATTTGGAAACTTCCTTACCCATTTCACACCCTGCCCATTTCCAAGACTTCAAGGTTTCTTAAAATTTCAGAAGACAGAAACCCTGCAAAATCTCCAAAGTATTAAAATAAGAGTGAAAGCATAACTAGTTAATAATGGAGGTATTACAGAGGCGGTATCTTTGCACTGAGAACAGACCCAACTCTGAGTTTCCTAGTAGCCAAGGCAAAGAAGGAAATTTAAGTGTTCCATTGCACTCACCGCCCAAAAATAATAGATCAGTCGCAAGAGTTTGCCTGATCTTGGACCTTATCAGTCATTCAACAACAACAGTACTGAGAAACGCTGTCCATGTAGACATTCGTTAACTTGGAAAAGCCAACCTAGAGTTTCAGGGTAACAGGGGTGCCTGTTTGTATAGCAGCCCTGCCCATCTCCTCCTCCTCTCCCTGAGCCATTGCTCCCAGGATGGACATGCCCTGTGGAGGCTTTGACAAACTCTATCCACTCGGTCTTTCAGCCCCAGTCTCCCACATTTCAATACTTTAGGCTCAGTTATGTTTTGAAAGCAGCACTGAGGACTTGACCCCCGGGGTAGGACTTTGGAGAACAGCAGTAATGTTGCTCAGTTGTGCCCTGGGCTCCCAGAGTTGGACTCCCGACCTGCACAGTCCAGTGGGGTAGCCATGAGTCACATAGAAAGGCTGAGCATTTGAAATGTGGCTAGACTGAACTGAAATGTCCTGTAAGTATAAAATCCACACCAGATTTCATATTTAAAGAGGTAAAATATTTCATTAATAATTTTTATACCCATTACATTTTGAAATAAATTATTTCATATTAGGTTTTTAAAATATGTTATGAAACTTAATTTCACTTCTTTTTAAATTTTTAAATGTGTCCTCTAAAAAGTTTTAAATTACCTGCGTGGCTGGCATTGTATTTCTGTGAAACAGAGCAGGTCCAGACCATCTCCCCTCCCCTCCCTGGCTCCTACCAGAGGCCAGATGGACAAGGCACTGTGGTGGTCATGTGCAATGCCCAGGACCCCGGAAAATATTCTGTGCCATCAAGGGGAGGAACTTTGTCCTTGTCCTCTAAACACAAGCTGGTTCCAGAAAGGATTTTCAAGACCTTGATAGGAGCCACACCAAAGCTGGGTTAGATTTGGAGAACTCGGCTAAAATGTTCAGTACTCCCAAACAGCTTTGCTTTGCCAGTTGGGACATCTGGTTCGCTGTATGTGTACGCACAGTGCTGGGGAAGGGGAGTGTTGCCAGCCGTGGGAGAGGAGGAAGGGGAAAGCAGGTTTGTTTTTCTGGAGTCCAGAATGAACAACCTTGTGTACCTGAAGGGGGTCTCTCTTTTGTAAAGGGTTCCCCAGTCTCCAGGTATATATTGCTCAGTCCTCTGCAGGGTGTAGGCCTGGGGGCTAGGGTTTGCACTATACAGCTAAGGCAGGCTCTGATTTGCTACTACATCAGTTACAACTTTTTTTTTTTACTCATCAAGGTAGAATGTATTTCTCTTAATGGCATAGTCATACAACAGAACATTATACAGCAATGAACGATCTACAACCACATACAGCAATATGAATAAACTTCACATATATAATGCTAACTGAAAGAAACAGACACAAAAGAGTACAAACTATGTGCTTTCATTTATATAAGGACAAATATGGGTAAAAATAAATTATGCTATTAGGAGTGGTTTGTCTTGCAGGAACAGTGACTGCAAGAGGATATGTGTTCTTTTTTTGTTTTGTTTTGTTTTTATTTATCTCATTACTTTTTTAAAAATTTTATTTTATTATGTTATATAGTTACAACTTTCAGAAGCAAATCTCTGCAAATTTCCTTTGGGTTTTGAAAAGGCTAGAGGTGGGGAGATTCTAGCACACAACTTTCATAAGCTATCCAAGTCCCAAGTGCATACATTTTCAACCATGCAGGAACCACAAGTCTCCAATCACGAGCTCATCGTTGCTCTGATTCTATTTCTTCTGCATCACATATTACAATATTAAGAATCAGTTTCCCAAAAGTTTTAACAGCTTTTCTCTGTATCAATTATATGAATAACAAACTCTCACAGTCACATCAAGTGAATGTCAACAGATCCCAGGGCACCATGTTTGCATAATTACTAAAAGCAACAAAACTCCTTTAGAGACTTGTTGGAACACGACAGAGCACAGGTTTGGGAATCTAGCACAAAAATCTCAAAAATGGCACCAGGCTCTACTGTGTACCCTGGCACGATGGCCAGCACGTGAAGGCAACTTGTCCGCATGAGCTTCCTCAGACTTTCCGGTTTACTCCTAGTGCATCTGAGGTCACACACCAACTCTTAGGTAAGACACGGGTAGGACTGGCACTGCCCAGATCACTGGAGGGCTGTGTGTGCCTCCCACATGATGCCTCTTTCTTAAATATGAGTCACCGTATCAGAGGAGCATGGGGCCTTCTCCTGGGGCACAAACCTGGGAAGGGAGCGATGAGAAGCCCCGTGCTGAGGTACACAGGATTCACAGTGGGGCTTTGGTCCTTTGCTAAGTCTGAAATTCAGTGGGTAGATTTGACAGCCCGTCATAGTCTGTGGCAGGATGCTCCATAAGTAGGTAGCGTGCTGAGTAGGTAGGTAGGTGCTCAGTAAGTACTGCTGGATGGATGAAGGAAGCCGAGTGAGCTGTGCTCTGTCATGTTGCCCGATACTCTGGGCATTGCTTTTGAGCTGCCCTTAAATCTCCAGGGAAACCCTGGCGGGGCCTTGTACCCAGACCAGGGTAAAGCTGTCATGGGAGGGCGAAGTCCTTGGAGAACAAGAACCTTGGGATACAGGAGTGGGAGCTGTGCCACCTGGCAGCCCTCTCCTCAGGGGAATGCTCCTCAGGGGGTGGCTGTCCTAGGAGATCCAGTTTTGGCAAGTGCCTTCCAGTTTGAGAGGGGCTCCAGGGGGCCTGAGCCTGGGGTGGCCGGTTTCTGGGACCTGCGTTCCCAGGCACGGCCACAAGGGGGCTCGCGGCTCCCTCTCCTGAGCAGCTTCATCGTCCGTCTGGAGGGGGAGGGGAGGGAGAAAGGCCAGGCGGGATTTGGGGAGGGCGGTGGTCAGCGGTGTAGAGGAGGACTTCTCTTAGGGTCGCAGGAACCCTGTCTGAGGGCGGGATCTTCCTTGAGCATCTGAGGGGCCAGGCCACTGTGCCTGAGTTCTCTTCTGACTTTGTTTCCAAGGATGCCAAGGACAACCCGGAGGGGACTGCTCGCTGTTGGAGGGAGGATAATTCTTTACCCTTCAAGGTCTTCCAGCAGGATTAAGAATTAAATTTACATGAAACAGATTAACTGAAGGAAAAAAAAAGTTTTATTATGTGCTCACAGAGGCCCAATAATGAAATTGAGACCTAAAGTAATGACCAAGGCAGGCAATTTTTATATTTTTTAGACAGAGACAATAAATTTGGGAAGAATTGACAGGATAACGAAGATAGATGTTTGAGAGCTTCTAAGTAGATTATTAAAAAAGTGACAAGGTTTGTTTCTACAGCTTTCTTGGATTTAAAGTTCCTATCTGGGGGTGGCTGTCAGGCTCAGTCGATGGAACATGGACTCTTGATCTCGGGGTTGGGAGTTCGAGTCCCACGTTGGTGTAGAGATTGCTAAGAAGTAAAATAAAATAAATTGGGGTGCCTCGGTGGCTCAGTTGGTTAAGGGCCCGACTCTTGATTTCAGCTCAGGTCATGATTTCGGGGTTGTGAGATTGAGTCCTGTGTCAAGCTCTGCACTGAGCATGAAGCCTGCTTAAGAGTCTCCCTCTCCCTCTCTATCTGCTTCTCCCCCCACTCATGCACGTGCTCACTCTCTCTCTCTGTCTCTCAAAAAATAAATTAAAAATTTAAAAATAATAAAATCTTAAAAATATATTTTTAAGTTCCTATCTGGTGATAAGGATGTCTTTTTACTTCTTAGCACCTGGAGGGCACCCTACATGTAGGAGATTTGTTTGCTGTTTTCAGGGGGCAGAGGAGGGTCTGAGTGTCCTTGCACCTGCCGTTTCCCAAGTAGCTTCAATTCAAAATAATCAGTATGCCATTGGGGTACGTTTTGGGTGGCCTACCCTTGGCCTCTATAGCCACCTGACCTGCAGTGCAGCCTGGCTTCTATCTGGTTATCCAGGAGCTATGATGACAACGCCCTCCTTGCAGGGTTGTGGAGAGATGAAAGATTTCACTAGTTAACAGGGCATGCTTCGTCCTTCTCAAGTGCAGGGAAGATGCAAGGGGTCTGTTCCAGAACAGAAGTTGCCGGCAGGGAGGAGGGGCCGTCCTGCAGATGGCAGGGTGGGCAGGGTGCCGATGAGGACTGGCAACCTCAGCCAAGCAGGGGGCTCCATCAGGGACCCTCTGCAGTCTTGGCTGTACTGGCCACATCCCCCGGGGCGTGGGTCTGTCTGTCTGAAGTCAGCAGGGCCCAAGCCTGTGCCGTGAGCTGGGGAGCTTCCACGGTTAGACAAAGGCATTAGCTGCAAGTTGACAACCGAAGCAGAGGTTTCTGAGCCTCAGTCCTGCCCTGAGTGGTACTGGGAGCCACAGGAGAGGCTGGGGCCCACACAATGACAGCTCCAGCACCCAGCACTTCCCATAGGCCAGCCCTCGATGCCTGGAGTCCTCACTTAATCCCACCACTGCCCCGGGACGTAGGTGCTCCTGATCCCCGGTGTATAGTTGAGGAAGTAGAAGCACAGTGGCTTAAGGAGCTTGCCCACAGCCGCCCAAATGTAGGGGATACCACTGCAGGACTGAGAATCTCCAGGACCCAGACTCACCCCAGGGTTGAATCCCCGCTCTCCCCATAGTCAGGCGCTTCTCAGCTTTCCTACCTGAGCTCAGCATCCTTGTCTAACATCGCCTAGACCTTCCCTCACTGTTGGGGCGACATGAATTTCTTGAAAGCCCGTGAGGGCAGGTCCAGGCCCAGAGTGGGGGTTTAGGAAATAGTTTTTCTAGTGAGCCAGCAGGCAGCTGCCGAGAGCTCATGGACTCAGGGCACAGAGGTCTAATTGCAAAGGGTCAGGGAGGTGTCTCTTAACTCCCAGAGGGTTTTTCTGCGTCTTATAAATGGAAGTCTGAAGTTCATTTATTCAATAAATATTTATAAGGTGTTTGTTCTATGTTAGATCCAGTTCTGAGTGTTAGGGATGCACCAGTGTGGGGAGAAAAAAAGGCACAAATCCCTACCTTCATGAAACTTGCATCCTGGTGGGAAAGAGAGAAAATGTGTAAGATAAATAGACCTTTAAATGGTGCTGTGCGCTAAGGAAGAAAAGCAGGACAGGAGAGGAGCATGTGTATGAATGTGTGAGTGTGGGGTGCTTGTTTTGATTGGGAGGCCAGGGCCGGCTTCCCTGAGATGGTACTGTTTCATTAGATCCCTGAGGGATGTGCAGAGGTGAGCCAGGTGACCCCATCCTCTGACCTGAGGCCGCAAGGGCTGGAGAAGCACAGTTTCTAAGCCCTGGTACAGATGGGTGCTTAACGAGGCCCCCTGGACTCCTCAGCACTGCATCTGTAGAAAAACAGTGGGTCATGACCTCCAAGGCTCCGTAGACAACAGTTCTTGCAAAAACAAGGCCAGGGACGCGGAGACAAGAAACTCTACAAAAAAGTGAAGGTCTCTGAGACCCGTCGCTGGTTACAGTTGTTATATTTGACCATTTGATACTCAGAATTTAAAAATTTGGATAGCAGGCAGAAATGCTTGAATCTGACCTTCAAAAACTGTTTTATTTAAAAGCATTAGAAGTTTTGTCAGCTAATGTGCTGAGGAGGCATTTGCAAGGCCCTCAGCCTGGTGTATGTGCCCCCAGGGTCCTACTTCAAGAACTCGTTAGGCCTCCTGTGGATGGGCCTGCAAGAGGTCACCCTCTTCGAGGTTGCCCTAGAAGTCAGGGCTCCCTGCCAGCACGATTCTCACCATCTCCTTGAAAGGTGGATGCTCCAGCCCTATGTGTAACTACAGTCCAGGAGTCCAGTCCTCTGTTGACCCCCCAGAGGTTGGTCATCTTGTCCTGATTTGGCCCAGCTCTGGGCCTGACAATATGACCACCAGGGAGGTCCCCTCAGTCCCAGGAAAACGTGGAAGGTTGGTCACCCTGCTGCCCAGGAACCTTGGGAGACCAGCCATCCTCCTGGGCCCCTGCCTGCCTCCCCATCTGTGGCCTCTGGACAACCTCTGAGGGCCTGCGGAACGCAGTTGCATTCCTGCAAGGGCTGTGGACTCGGCTGGCAGCCTAACCCAGGCCCCGGGCTCTGAGGGTCCCCCAAGCCTCATTCTAGACTAGAGCCATAGGGGCGTGATTTTGAGTTTTGTGGTCTGACAGATGTCAGTGCAAACCTATTGTGTGACCTCGAGCAAGTTCCTTACCCTCTCTGAGCCTCAATATTCCTGTGATAGTAACAAGAATAAGGTGAACAGAAAGGAGGGCTCAGGAAATGTCCTGGGCCCCATCGGCCTCCCTTTCCCCTACTATCTGAGAATGCGTCCCGGGCCTGGTACCACTATCTCTCTGGCACTCTATGCCTGGAGTCCTCCAGGACCTCCTCCTCTGAGTTCTCATTCCCGGGGTCTGCTTGGGAAAGCGTACCTTGCGCCCCCCTCTCTGATGGGCGCCCATCGCCTGTGCCTGCCCCTGGCCTTCCCCTTGACCTCACTCTCCCACATGGCAGACGCGCTGTTGGGCTGTAGTCTTGCCTGTCATGGTGGACTCTCCAGCACCCATATTGTGAAGTTTCTGTGGTGTTTTCCTCCAATCCTGTAAGCTCTGGAAACTTCCTGGGTTTTCCTCTCCCTGGCAGATATCAAAGGCACCCACCTCACTGCCTGCAGCCCTTGAGCCTGGTTTTTATAGGGAGGAGCCATCTTCTCCAGGTAACACCAGCCCTGGTGGCCTCCGTGCTGCCCAGAAGGCCCTTCCTCCATCCTGACTGCCCGGTTCACCCACCTGGGGGCTCACGTGTGCTGCAGGGTCCAGGCATGCTGTTCGATGTGAGCAGACCAAGGCTTCTGGATTGTGGACATTAGTAGATGGAGCCTAGGGGTGTATGTGGGAGTGTGTTGTGTGTGCGTGTTTCTCTGTATGTGTGTTTCCATGTGTTTCTGTATGCGTATTTATGTGTGTGTTCTTTGTTAGTGTGCATTATGTGTTTCTGTGTACGGGTGTGTATGCATGTGTATGTCATTCTGTGTGTGTGTGTTTTTATGTGTGACTGTGTATGCATGTGTTTTTGTGTGAGTGTGAGAGTGTGCATGTGTGTGTTTCTCTATGGTTCTGTGTGTTAGTGTGTATGCATGTGTGTTCTGTGTGTACGTGATCTACATGCATGAATGAGCCCAGGCCCTCAGCAGGGGTGCTGTGTGGCAGGTCCTGTTCCTCATTTTGCCTGAGGTCAGGAGCTTCTCAGCCTGTGTCCCCCTCTGCCTCTCTGTGCCTGAGGACTCAGCAGGGTGGAGGGGACCCAGCCCTGGTGCTGATGCTGCTTTCTCCTTCCCAGCCCCGCAGTGTGAAGGTTGGGGGCCAGGGGTGGGACACAGAGCCAGCACTTAGGCTGAGCTGGCCCACCCCTGTGCCCCTTCACGTGGCACCGGCACCCACGTGTTCACCGCTGGAAGCAAAAGGAGAAGAAAGAATCCTAAGCCCAAGCCAGCCCTCCCTCCCTGGGCCGAGTAGGACAAAGGGGCAAGAATCTGGTCTGGCCCTTAAGCCTAGCACGAGGACATCTCAGTCCCACACAGCAACGTCTGGCCTTCTTCTCTGGCCCTTCTCGGGCCCTCAGCCCCCAGTCAGGGCATAGCCTTTGTCTTCTTTTCCCATGGCCTCGGGACAAGGGCAGAGCCCATTTGGACAGCCAGAGTACCGGCTCGGAAGGGAGACAGAGTTGCCTTGGGGGAGCTGGGCCCTAGTGGCGTCCAGTCTCGGGGCACTTTCTGTCCTCTGGCCTCCGCTGGGGGGTCACTGGCCCAGCTGGGGTCAGGTGACCCTGATCCACCATCACCTCTGCTCTGCCCCCTCTTCATCCCGCCCCACGGCCTCTTCCACCCACCCTGCTCCTGAGGACAGACACCCACAAAGGAGCGCCCCCTGCAGGCTGTCGTGCGGGCCCTAAGCAAAGAAAGGCCTTCTCCACTGCTTGATGTTTCAACCAGTAAGAACCCAAACTGCTAGCAGTTACCTCTCCGCGAACAAAACCAGGCTAGGGAAGACTCCTCTGGCATGCAGTCATGCCTCAGTGGGTGCCCCCGGTGGGTCCCGGCCCATCCCTGCCTCTGGAGAAGAACGGGACAGTGTGAAAGAGGGAACACTGGATAATGAGCAAAAAGTGGGGAAGAAGTAAAAAAGCCCAAGGATGACCGTCCTTCTGCCCTTGTAGGGAGGTCCAGCCATGTTTTTCTTTTGGGGGGTGGGGGGTTTGCACAGGGTGACGGTCTCTTTGGGCAACTATCACAGAATGTCCCAGGCTGGGTGGTTGTAAACAACAGAAGTTTATTTCTCACGGTCTGGAGGCGAGAAGTCTGAGATTAGGGCGCCAGGCCAACACAGCTGAATTCCTCACTGAATGCGGTCTGCTCACTATAACCTCACTTGGCCAGAGGGGTGAGGGCACTTTCTGGGGTCTCTTTTGAGTGAGTGGGTGTATGTGTGCAGGGTGCCAAGGCTATTGTTCCCCACACCTTCATTTGCAACCTGGGCCGTCCATGCTCTCCATAGCCCTGCCATGACCCATTGTGATAAAAAGTTTCCTGGGTCTGAGTTCTTGAGCCCAAGCCCCCCAACAGGTACCCAATTAAAGAGCTGATTTTCTGCATTATCCCTAGCTTTAAACTCCTGTGTTCTTGTGAAAGTTGTCAGCTAACTGCTTAGAAATCTGAGGATCTCATCCATAAAATCCCTGAGAAGTTACCCTAGGTAGATTGAAGTGGTGGTCCTGATCCTTCACCAGCCTGTAATAGGATCCTATACCTGCCCTTAACCATGCCTCATGCTGTGCAGAGTGTTCTTCCTGGCCCCAGACTTTGGCCTTGGCCATATGACTGCGGCCAGTGGCATGAGGTTAGCCAAGGCTTTGTAACGTGCTTGACGGATTGGCTTTGCCCTCTTGCACTCTGGGGGTCCAACATCAGACCCGCTTCCCCAGGTAGATGCTGGGCCGCAGAATGAGCACGTGTAGCAGCACAGGCTTGGTCCTCTCGTGGGGAGAGCACACCTGCCATGGAGCTACCCAGCTGAGCCCAGCCTGGCCAGCGATACTCAGAGGCCCACATTCGTAAGTGTGAGGATGGCCGTACGCCACTGAGAGTTAGCGCTGGTGTGCACCAAGCTGACTGACTAGTGTCCTTTACCCCCAGGCCTGAATGAGTTACAGCCCAATTCCTTGACATAAAGGACATCATTGGGACGATAATATTTTGAAGATTGTGCAAGGCAGATTGCAGTTGTCCTACCTAGGAAAGGAGTTTTGGTGTGTGTGTATATGTGGTATGTTCATGTGACATTGTGTGTATGCGTGGTGTGTGTGTGTGTGTGTGTGGTGTGTGCATGTGTGGTATATATGGTATATACATATACATATGGTATGTGTGGGTAGGGTATGTGAGGTGTGTGTAGGGTATAAGGAAGGTGTGTATGGTGTGAGTGCATGATGTCTGATTTCTGGGGTGTGTGTGTGTGTGTGTGATGGGGAGTCAGGGCTCAGGCAAATGGCCTACACACCAGTCCAAGGTGAGGAGCAGGCTTCCTGCCCAACATCGGTGGGCAGGGAATTCCTTGTGGACTTTCTAGATGAGATCTGCTCAGTGCTTGGTGCTACAACAACGTTATTAGCCACCTCGCAGTCCTGTAGCCTTCTGCTCAGGGAACGATTGACCTGCATCGACAGATTCAGATTCTGTCTTCTCTCCCCTGGTGGGTGGAGGGGGGGGCGTTGTCCTGTCTCCATTCTGAAGTCACAGAAGCTACTGCTCCCCGTGAGATCAGTGTTTCCAGGTATTATGAACTCTGGTCCTCCTGTAACTTAAGCCGAACATGTTCTAAAGATTCCAACTTGCCTTGAGTTCACACACGCCGGATAAGTGGTTTCCTTTCCGACAGCCGTAAAGCACTGTGGCCGGGGGCCTGAGGGCTCAGTGCAGGCAGGTGTCCCAAAGCAATTCGTCACCGGCCAGGAAAAGCCATCACGGGAGCAGTGGGCCAAGGTGTGGTGGACAGGCCATGTCCCGTGCGTATTTGCTGCAAGAACTCAGAGAAGTAGGAGGCAAGGCCGAGTCACAAGATTCTCTCTCTGGTTTGACAGGTGGGTGGACCTCCCCAGGCTTCATGTGGGCTGTTAACATCTGGCCTTTGGTCATCACTGCGGGCTCCCCTTCCAACCTCAGGGCCAACCTGGACACAGTGAGTGACCTGGGGGACTTTCTGGCCATCTCTGGACCCCCCCCCCCGCCCATCTCCCCCTGTCCTTCTCCTGTGTCTTCCCTGGGCATTGCTTTGTGCAGAGACAATGCATACCTGGGAGTTGTCATCAGAAAACGTACCCTTGTGCAGGGGCCCCATAGGATTCACTCACTGCATGTGATGTCCAAGCTTCTATTTTGATATGTGGCTTCTAAAACTCAAAAAACAGGAGCAGATTTTAGCAGCCACTCCAGTTCCTCTAGGTATGATGAAATAATAAGACAACTGCCCCGTGACATCTGACACAGAACGTTCCTGTTTCCAGTTTACCCAGATAACAAGATAGTTTCATTTATAATGAGATAAATGGATAGCGATGCTCGGTAAGGCTTGGTGTCATTCTAGAGCTATTTCTACGTTAATGGCAATGAGAAGAGAAGTGTCTGTCACCACTGGAAAGGAGTGATGTAAAATATGCCAGTTGCCACGTAGCCATGGTGGAAGGCCCCATATCCATAAAGAGGGTGAGTAGGTGGTGTGTAACTTGCATGTTTCTTGGGGAAGAGGGTGTTTTTGCCTCTTCGTGCCCCTTCCCCTGGAGTCTTTCAAGCAGTCGCTCTGGTCTCTCAATGGGCATTTGGCCATTTAGGGCCAGGGCTTCCTGGCAATGACCCAAGCAGGTCCTTGAGAGAGATGCACACTGCAGGTCATCAGCCTGGGCACCAGCAGGCCAAGGAGGAGACAGACCATGGTCTTAGGGGCCACGCAAGGGCCCTGACATTGAATACAGAGAAACTGACTCAAGTAGATGGCAGGAAACTAGAGCCAAGCTGGCTTAAGCAGAAGGAGTTCAGGTGTGGCTTGATTTGAGCCTACAGGAAGCCAAGAGGGGGCTAGTTCTCATTTTTCCTTCTTGTACTCCATTCCCTTCCACCTTGGGTCTTGTCTTGGACTCCCCGTCATGGTCAGGCTCCAGGATGAGTGTACTCATCCTGTCAGGCTCTGGGGAAACACAGTGTCCCTTTCTAAGCACCCACTAAAAGTGTCATTGCCAGACCTTTGACACTGATCAGGCCATGTGCTCACCCCTGACACAACCCCTGTGCCTAGCAAAATACTTGCTGTGCTCAACCACACCAGGGCCATGGACTCCCCCTGAACCACATGGTCCCCAAATGGTGGTTCTCCATGAGTCACTGTCAGAAGTCTGGCGACTCGTACTTGCCAGCAATGCTTGATGACAGGGAGGCAGGCTGGGTGAAGCAGGGTCAGGCCCAGAGCCTGCTGGAGTGTTTTAGGAAGGCGGATCAGCATGGATCCCATAGATGTGGGGTTCCCTTCCATACAGCTCTTAGGTTTGTCCTTTTTTATGCCTGCATTGCTACAGGCCTATTTATTTATTTATTTATATTTTTCCCTCTTGAGTTACTCTTGTCTGAGAAAACTTTGAGGAACGCAAAGGATCCACTCCCCTTTGGATACACTGGTGGCTCCCACTCCCATAAGATGAGGCCCCAGCACCTTCGTGTGTCCCCATCTCCAGACTTCTTGGACCAATCTAGGTCCCCTAAACATCATGCTTTTCCCATGCTTGGGCTTTGCACCTGCACCTACCTGAGGTGCCCAGCCATCCCCCTGACCCCTGCCAGCTAGAAAACTCCTCTATATCCCTCAGGACCCAAATGGTGTCACTCCTTCTGTGATGCCTCCCACAAGTTCTCCCAGGCAGTTACCTTGTCTATGCTCTGGCTCTCTGTGCTGGTCCTTTATGTATCAGTTTTAATGGTTGTCTCCTTGTCTCATGTCCCCAGGAGTCTGGAAACTTCTTAAGGACTGTGCTATAAAATATTCTTTTAAATGTTTTATTATGAAACATTTCAAACATTAGGAGACCGCAGAAAATAACAAATATGTATTCACAACCCAGATTTAATAGATAACAACAGCTTGCCACATTTGTTTTATCTTTCTCTTTGAAGAAATAAAAATTAGAAAATACAACTAAAACCCCAATCCCCCACTCTCTTTCCGTCTGCTCCCAGGCTCCTGAAACTGGATGGAGTCTCTATTCAACATCACACTCTTGAGAATTATCTGTATTGATTTGTGTAAATGTTTTGTTCCTTTGAGCAACAACGGAGTGCTTCTTTTTTAAATTTTATTTTTTAAAAAGTTTTATTTTATTATTTTATGTTAGTCACCATACATTACATCATTAGTTTTTGATGTAGTGTTCCATGATTCATTGTTTGCGTATAACACCCAGTGCTCCATGCAATACGTGCCCTCCTTAATACCCAACACCGGGCTAACCCATCCCCCCACCCCCCTCCCCTCTGAAACCCTCAGTTTGTTTTCCAGAGTCAATAGTCTCTCATGGTTCGTCTCTCCCTCCGATTTCCCCCCCTTCATTTTTCCCTTCCTACTGTCTTCTTTTTTTTTTTTTTTTAACATATAATATATTATTTGTTTCAGAGGTACAGGTCTGTGATTCATCAGTCTTACACAATTCACACCGCTCACCATAGCACATACCCTCCCCAATGTCCATCACCCAGCCACCCCATCCCTCCCACCCCCACCACTCTAGCAACCCTCAGTTTGTTTCCTGAGATTAAGAATTCCTCATATTAGTGAGATCATATGATACTTGTCTTTCTCTGATTGACTTATTTCGCTTAGCATAATACCCTCTAGTTCCATCTACATCATTGCAAATGGCAAGATTTCATTTTTTGATGGCTGCATAATATTCCATTGTATATATATACCACACCTTCTTTATCCATTCATCTGTTGATAGACATCTTGGCTCTTTCCATAGTTTGGCTATTGTGGACATTGCTGCTATAAACATTGGGGTGCACGTACCCCTTCAGATCCCTACATTTGTATCTTTGGGGTAAATACCCAGTAGTGCAATTGCTGGGTCGTAGAGTAGCTCTATTTTCAACTTTTTGAGGAACCCTCCATACTGTTTTCCAGAGTGACTGCACCAGCTTGCATTCCCACCAACAGTGTAGGAGGGTTCCCCTTTCTCCGCATCCCCGCCAACATCTGTCGTTTCCTGACTTGTTAATTTTAGCCATTCTGACTGGTGTGAGGTGGTATCTCATTGAGGTTTTGATTTGGATTTCCCTGATGCTGAGCGATGTTGAGCACTTTTTCATGTGTCTGTTGGCCATTTGGATGTCTTCTTTGGAAAAATGTCTGTTCATGTCTTCTGCCCATTTCTTGATTGGATCATTTGTTCTTTGGGTGTTGAGTTTGATAAGTTCTTTATAGATTTTGGATACTAGCCCTTTATCTGATATGTCATTTGCAAATATCTTCTCCCATTCTGTTGGTTGTCTTTTGGTTTTGTTGACTGTTTTCTTTGCTGTGCAAAAGCTTTTTATCTTGGTGAAGTCCCAATAGTTCATTTTTGCCCTTGCTTCCCTTGCCTTTGGTGATGTTTCTAGGAAGAAGTTGCTGCAGCTGAGGTTGAAGAGGTTGCTGCCTGTGTTCTCCTCTAGGATTTTGATGGATTACTGTCTCACATTTAGGTCTTTCATCCATTTTGAGTCTATTTTTTTGTCTGGTGTAGGTTTCATTCTTCCGCCTGTGGCTGTCCAATTTTCCCAACACCATTTAACAATGGAGTGCTTTTGATTTTAACAATAAACCTTACTTACCCTTTTTCCTCCCCATGAATGGATTTGTCTTTGGTATTTCAATATTACAAATTTGCTACAGTGAATGTTCTTGCATGTGTCTCCTGGGCTCACAGGCAGGAAGCCATCAGCAGATATACCGGTAGTGGTGGAATTGTTGGCACATACGTAAGTGGGGTCTCTGCACCCTCAACTTTAATAATCATTGCCTGAGTTCTCGCTGGGGTGTTCTACCTGTTTACACAACCCCCCTAAAGGATTTCATTTCCATGTAGCCCTCAAATCTCACCAACACTTACCATTATGAGACTTCTAAGTTTTCGTCACTCTGACTAGAAGGCAATGATGTTTTGTTTCATTTGCATTTCCTCATGACTGTTGAGGCTGAGCCTCTGTCTTATGTTTGTTGGTCATGGGAGTTTTCTCCTGTGAGTTGCTGGTTTTCCTAATGGCTTGTTTGTTGTTCTGGGAGTGTTTTGAAGCCGACTTCTTTGTCTGTTATACACAACCCTGTCTGACCCATCATTGCGTCCCTGCATCTCCCTCAGTGATGGACAGAGGGTCAGCCCTTGGTGAATGTCTGCTGGAAAGGGATATTAACCTTAAAAATAAAATAGGTATTTTACCGTAAAAAAAAATGCATTTGTTTGGGAATAGCAGGGAATTGGAATTTAGGACATGCAAGCTGTGGCAAAACCATAAACAAGTCCAAGGAACAAAGGAGAAGAATGTTATTTTATGAAGAAGGAGGAAACTGGGAGGGGTTGCTTTGAATGAATCAGGATGATGATGGTTTCTCATTGCAAGGGTGGTCGATTTCTTGCAGGAGATGCAATGTACATCTTTCCTTGTTGGGACCTGAAAGTGATTGTCCTTTCCAGTCTAGGATTCTTAGAGTCTGTAATTGACAGTTTTTTTCCTGTAATTGACATTGACATTGGCTCCCCCTTCCAGCCTCTGGATTCCATTTTAGTGAGGTTTCCTCTTATTAATTTTCTCGGGGAGAATGAAGGAAGTGAGCCCGGGGGCCCAGAGAAGTTAGTAGCTTCACTGTGCATGTGGGGTAACCTGCATGAGCACAGGGCCTGCTTAGGAGATGGGTCTGCCTGGAAGCCACATGCTAGGGACTGGAATCTGAGTGAATAGGAAGGAGATAATAGCCAGTGGGGGCAGGAAGATGGAAGTGGAGGCCCTGAGAAGGGATTTGAGCCAAGGGTAAAACGGTGTGCTTTAAAGAAAGCCTCTGTTGAGGAGCAGGTTGGGAAGGAGAAGCCTGAGGGGTCAAGCAGGAACAGCTCCCAGGAGAAATGAGGCCATAGCTCCAGGAGGCCAGGCCAGGAGATGCGGAGGCTGCGGAGTCTAGGGGCCCTTCACAGTTTTACCCTCCATGAAGAGTCTGGGTCTTGCTGACTTTGTCTGCAAGTTATTCCCTAACTTCTTTGGGAGACAGTAAGAAAGGTGCCCAGACAAGCTAGGATCTCAGTCCACTTCCTAAGGTGAACCCATTTGCCATGATCCCCAGGACTCAGATATAGACATTTTATTTCCAGTTTCTTCCTATCTTGCTACTGTTCTGGGTCATTAAACAGGCTCCTATGTACTCTCCATTTGATCACACACACTCAAGGGAGGGCAGCTCCCGTATGCTCTTCAGGGACGGTGAGCTAGCAGCCGTCTCTTCCTGTAGTCACCATAGGAGAAGTGGGGAATGGAGTCGTGAGTCCTGATCATGTCCTTTATTAGCCAAGACCCACTTGCACTCACAGCCAGAATTCAACTCTTACCTATGTGTAGAATAATTCTTTAAATAAATATAACATTCAGAATAAGCTTTGAGAGGACAGGAATCGTTGCTGACATTGCCCAGCACCCCAGCACCTGCATTACACCTGGCACAGCGGAGCCCCAGGAATGATTTATTCAGCCAGTGAATGAAGGGACCAGAACACTCAACACTCTAAAGGTGGCAATCCTCCCAGAGCTGTCAATAAATAGAATTCCAGTTCAATTAAAATATTACTGGGGCCTTATTTTATTTTTTAACTTTTAATGATGTTCATCGAAAATAATGAACGCGGACCAGCCAAGAAAATCCTGAGCTGAAAAATTTTCAGATATTAAGCTTCTTCCAGATATTAAACCTATTATAAAGGGACAATAATTGAAAGAATATGGTACTGGTAGAGAAATGGTTACATTAGTGGGCAATATTAAAATGCAGAAATAGACTCAAGTAATATCAGAATTCAGTTCATAATAAAAATGGCATTTCAAAACAGTAGAAAAATTAACTAACTGATAGTGTTGTAATCCCTGGCAAAATATTTGGAAAACAAGAACATTTAAGTCTTGGCTTCATCCCATGCACAAAAATAACTTACAGGTCCCAGGGGGAGTGTTTCCTAGAGTGCATTTCCAATTCCCATCAGGCCAGGCTACATTGTTCCTTGCCTCCAGCCTTCCCAGTAGAGGGGTCTTGGGCCTATCCCCCCTTCCTTGGCCTGTCAGGAAAGGATGGATGTGGGTCCCTCAATCTACACCTGTCCTTTCTGTTCAGGAGGCTGCAGTCTTGTAAGGGTGTGAGGGATTGGAGGGGGGCAATCAAGGAAAAAGATATGACTTCAAGATGCAGTAACACACAGTGAGTTCTGTTGGATGAAGCTTGGATATGGTTGCATTTCAGGGAAGGAAGCTCATTGCAGCAAGAATCTGTCTAGCGGGGGCGCCTGGGTGGCTCAGTCGTTAAGCGTCTGCCTTCGGCTCAGGTCATGATCCCGGGGTCCTGGGATCGAGCCCCGCGTCGGGCTCCCTGCTCTGCGGGAAGCCTGCTTCTCCCTCCTCTACTCCCCCTGCTTGTGTTCCCTCTCGCTGTCTCTCTCTCTGTCAAATAAATAAATAAAATCTTTTAAAAAAAAAAGAAAGAATCTGTCTAGCGGCTGTGGCAGTTCAGGGTCACTACTCAGAGGGGAGGGGGCAAGGGAATTCCCTAGGAGAGCAAGTAGTCTGGAAGGGAGCTTATGTGTCTGGTGAGGTGCTGAGCAGCATGGCATGGTGGGGAGTCTGAACTCTGAAGGGCCTTAGCAGCTTGGCACCTTCTAGCTGCAAAGCCCAATCTTATCAATAGGTAACAGCTGTTGGGTGAGGTGGGGTATGCAAAGCAGGCAGGCTCCAAATGGCTAAAAACTTGCTTGTTCGACTATTTTTAAAATAATTGGTTATGTACATATTTGCATTTGGCACCTGCAGGCTTTTGAGCAGACCCCTTTTGAGCTAAGGGGTCTCAGCCTGCAGTGAAGAAAGACACAACCTAGAGGCCAATACACAGAGCCCATCTCTGGCTGATTTCTAGAACAAGCGCCCCTCAGGACTTTCGGTGGCTGTGGCTGGCGGGGCCACCTCCTCCCTTGCCAGAGGAGCTGTGTACGAGCAGACCCTGTGAGTAGGGCCCACAAGCTAGGATTTTTGATTCTAATGTTTCAGCCGGTATTGAAAATCACAGCCCTATGTCTGTGGTCCCCGACCTTGCTGAATATCCAGCTATTTGGGGCAGAGGCATGAGGTGACAGTGACAACTTTCTGGACCTATTAAAACCCGGACCCTGCTCCCAGAAGTTCTAATTTCATTTTGAGATCAGGCAGGGCATTGGTGGTGTTTTGACTGTGGGGAGGGGGCAGCGTAAGGTGCAGGCATGGCTGAGAGCCGCCATGCAGGGCCTGGAGGGAGGACAAGCTTTTATCAGGAGGGTCGCGATGCCCAGAAGTCCAGGGACCGAGAGCTGCCAGTTACTGACTACCTGCACGTTACACGTGCTGGGCGTCGTGCTGCTCACGGGAGCTCACATCATTTCATACACGACAGCATCCACACCTTCTCCTCTCCCTTCTCCATATCACTTAGGCTTTGCCAAGGGTTCCCCGTGACTGGCAGCCACACGGCCCAGAGCTGGGGTCCTCTGCAGTGGTCATGTCTGCAGAGCCCCTGCTACCACTGTTTGGTGGCTCTTTCCAAGGCGTTTGAAGGAGCTTGTCCTTTGCCGGGATATACCTCCAGGTTGGTCAGAGGAGTGGTCACCTCGCTCAGCTTCTTAGGGTGGTGGTTGGGAGGTGTCTCTGCCCAACGGCTCTGTTCCAAGTGCAAAGTGCCACTGGGGGAGCCTGAGGATGTGGGAAGGGCCACAGACTCAGCCCTCAACCCCAGGGACAGAGAGCTCCACTGGGCAGCGGGAGGGTACCTCCCAGGTTCCAGGAGGGGTTGGGAGCCCTTGCCAGGGCTATGCACTGACGTGGCCCAGAGAGCTCCCCCGCTCGCAGGCTTCGGGGTCAGGTGAGCTGAGTGCATCACTTCTTCTCAATGCAATAGCTGGCCGTTGCTGGTCGTGTGGTCCTGGGCAAGCTGTTGTACTTTCTGCACATCACTTTCCTTACTCCTTCCAAGTGCCCTCTGATGAGGATCATGACGACCATCATCACGATAATAGGCAGCATGCACTGCACATTGCCATGCCAGGCACTCTGCCAAATGCCTTCACTTAACATATCATTACATAGACGGAGCAAATTTAGGTGGCAGGGACTGCTATCGCCTCTGTTTTACAGATGAGTAAACTGAGGCATAGGGAGGCGAATCCATTTGCCCAAGGCCACACAGAGAACAAGAGGCGGAGCTGGGTTCAACCCCACAGGCTAACCCACCCCACCACACCTGAGCAGGTGGGCTTCCTCACCCTCACCCCTCATTTGTTCTCCTTTTGGTACAGGTGTTTCTCACGCCGCCCTCTGCAAGGCCGCCTCCTGGTTCTGGTCCAATCCTTCTGTAGGGGTCCGGAGCCGCAGGAGTCATTCAAGCAGAGAGCACTGAATACGAAGGATTCTAACTAGATACAAAGTTGTTTGTTGCATGACTGAAAGGGTCAGAGGACTCTAGGGTGTCCCAGAGGAAGTGACTGGAAGAAGCCAGACGCCACACCACTCCTAGGGCTGGAGCAATGGAATTAGTAAGACTCCAATCTTGGAGCTGGAACTTGGCTTGCTGGGAAGGGGCACGCGCTGCAGCGGGGTCTCTGCCCAGCTGGCAGGGCAGGTAGAATGGGACGAAAAACCCGCAGACAAACTCAGCTCCTGCTCCAGGAAGGAACTGCCTCTGCCAGGGTGAAGACACGATGCTGGGGAGACCCTCCCAGGAGCAGGAGGCAAACGGGAAGGAGCACGCCTGGCTCCCTCTTCCAGCCTCACAGTCTCCGCAGCGTCCCCTACTGGCAGAGTCTGACGGGAGCCGCCGTCCACGCCTGCGTGTGGCGGGCTGGGTACCCGCTTCAGCATGGTAGAGCTGAGACAGGACGGTGGGTTTGGAGCTGAAGGACAATTACTTACTAACTGGCCCATCATCCCTTGTGTCTCATATCTCGGGACATGCCCCAGACCCAGGTGGACTCTGCTTGGCTGCAGTGCCCTGCAGTGAGCCCTGCAATGCCTCAGTTTCCACACAGCCGTTGTTACATTTCCATGGGATGCCGGTAGCCAGAGCCAAGGCCTCTTTCCAAACCGAACTGAGGAGTGTGCGTGATATGTCCTCATGCAGGGGCTGAGACTCCTGGGTGGCCCGGAGCCCGAGTTCGGCTGTGAGTCCCTGCAGTGAGTGAGCCCCTTCCCAGAGACGGTCGGTCTGGGCGGGGAGGGAGGGAAGCCGAGGCAGTGCTTTTCGCCCTTCCCTCCTCAGCCTGTCCAGCCCCTTTCCGTCACATGTGTTCGCCCAAGCGTGGCACCGACACCTCCAGTGGAGTCTGACCTTTACAGAAAGGAATAATTTGATTTCTCAGGAAGGTAGAGAACGTAAGGTAGACTTTAGCGATATCAAAGCCGCATATCAATTAAATATCTGCCTAAGAGTTCTCCCTGGGTTTCCATATTCCAAAAGGCTCACAGTAAAATTAACTCCAAAGTTACTGAACTGAGAAATGTACAATTACTGTCTTGTTGATGCAATAAAATAGAAAGGACTGTTTAGACATTTAATTGGCATCCAACAACAGGCGACGGTATGTTAATTAGACATCAATTACCGCAAAGTACTAATTGACATTTGGTAAGCATTCTAACTGATAACCAATGTTTGCTCTGCCAAATTAAATGGTTTGGTGGGCTGCATTTGGCCGCTGGGAGGGGGTTTATAAAAGGACTGCAAGTTCCTGGCAGCCTCCAGGAGGCAGGGGCTGTCCTTAGAACCTCCTGCCCCTCCTCGCGAAACACTTGGCAAGAGTCAAGTGATTGTTTTCTGGTCTTGGGTCTTCCTTGAATGTTGCCTCAGACCCAAATTTGAGCCCAATTTCTGTAGGCTCTAGAGTCAGACCTATTTGAATGCTAAGCCTAGCTCAACTTTGAGGCTGTGGGCTCTGAACAATTCTCTGGGCTTGAGTTTCCTTCTCTGTGCAACTGAGACATATCTTCAGCGTTGGGACTATGGGGAAGAAAGTTCTGGCCACAATTCCTAGCACAGAGCAGAAGCTCAGTACCTTACCATTCCTCTTCTTCTCTCTCCTCTCTCTCCCTTCTGATCTCCTATTCCTACTCCTGGGCCATGGCTTTTTTCCACACTGTTGGACTGTGGCCCAGGCACCATCTTTCCCAAGGGTCCATCTGAACTGAGATCAAGCTTTGACGACTACCAGAGAAATAGTGTCTTGGCCTCTGGATTTAAATGCAGGTTCCAGGGGCGCCTGGGTGGCTCAGTCATTAAGCGTCTGCCTTCAGCTCAGGTCATGATCCCAGGGTCCTGGGATCGAGCCCTGCATCGGGCTCCCTGCTTGGCGGGAAGCCTGCTTCTCCCTCTCCCACTCCCCCTGCTTGTGTTCCCTCTCTCGCTGTGTCGCTCTCTGTCAAATAAATAAATCTTTAAAAAATAAAAAAAAAATAAATGCAGGTTCCACCACTTGTTAGCTGTGTGACACTGAGCCAGTTACTTCACTTCTGTATTCTTTGGTTGTTGTGGGGATAAGAATGCTCACCTTCCAGAGTTGATGGAAAGACTAGGATGATGCCTGTATTTATAAAGTACTCAATATATGTTGGTTATGATAATCATCAGACCTGGTCATCAACGTGAAGCCACTGAACTTGATTCTCAACCAGGTAATTTGTTTATTTTTTAGCAACCAACTCTTGAATATATCCAGGCTTCCACAGTCCCTTGTTTCTGGGTGGCAACATGCTATGTGGCCTCATCCCATCCTCTTTACCACCTTTCTCTTGAGGACTGCCAGATCTGTTCAGATAGACTCTGACTGCTGCAATGTGGCAACTGCATCCTTTGTTAAAAGTGTGTGTGTGTGTGTGTGTGTGTGTACACTCACATACTGGCACACAGACTGATTAAGAGTTAGTGAGTCCTGGGGTGTCTGGGTGGCTCAGTCGTTAGCATCTGCCTTCAGCTCAGGTCATGATCCCAGGGTCCTGGGATCGAGACCCGCATCGGGCTCCTTGCTCTGTGGGAAGCCTGCTTCTCCCTCTCTCACTCCCCCTGCTTGTGTTCCCTCTCTCACTGTGTCTCTCTCTGTCAAATAAATAAATAAGATCTTTTTTAAAAAAAGAGTTAGTGAGTCCTAGTTGTCTTAGAGTATAAGAAAAATGTGACTCTTTCTTTGCTACCAGTTGGCATTTTGTTCTGAAATATCACTTGGGAACTTAGATTGCCAATGGAACTAGGTCAGTTCGATGAAAGCTAATTTATTGAATGGCTAATTGCCAAAGCCAATTCACCAAAAGTTAATTTGCTGAAAATAAATTTGCTGAATCATTAAATAACTTACTGACCAATTCACTGAATAGTGTCCAACCCTCCACCGTATTTTAGATGACTGGCTATGGACACTGCCATCAGAGCAAGAGGCACACGGAAAGAAGACTCCAAAGCAAAGTAAGGGTTAGGGAAAGATACTTAAAAATAAAGAAGATAGGAACTGAATTTAAAAGAAAGTCCAACTGTGCATAGTTAGATGCTGTTCATGTTAAGCAGTGCTCTGCCTTTGAACTGTGAAACACAGAAGGATTTCAAATTCAGTTGACCTGAGCACTCTGCTCTATAGTTAAATAGCTACAAGAAACCTATGATGAAACTAAAGCAAAAATTAATTCTCAATAAGTTGGTGGCTCAATCATTTACGAATTGACTTTGGCAAACTGATTTTCAGTGAATTAGTCCATTTTCTTCCCCAGTACAGCTTAGCCCTCGGGTATGCTGAGAATGAAGTGAGAAAGGACAACTAGGAGAGGCTGGCCGTCTGTCCACAGAGAATGACAGGTAGGAGGCTTTCGGTCTCAGCTAAGGTTGGGCAGGGAATCCTGAGAGTGGCATCAGGGCTCAACAGCCTGACTGATGATTAAGTCAATAGGAGTTCTCTGTTCCTGGGGGCATGCTTAGAGGGATGCCAGACCCAGATACTGCCAAGACTGGGACATGTAAAAACTTAGAGGAGGTGACTGACCTGAGCCCAAGAAAATAGGCAGGGCTCTGGGGAAGGACCCTCTTCAGTCCCAGAGTGCCTATTAGAAGCAAAACAGAATTGGCAGGGACCTGGGGACAGTGCTGGCACACCAGACTGAGCTAGGGACCCCAGGCTCCCTGAATGTGGGCTCATTTATTGAGGGGAAAAAAACTGTTGCATGCATCTATGGCAAAAAGAAATATTACCTGAATATATTGCGCATTCACTATGTCCCAGAACCATGCTAAGTATTTGCGTGCATTGTCTCCCTTAGTCATGGCAATAACTCTTTAAAGGAGTTGTGGTTTTTATTTCCATTTTACAAAGAACTGAGGCTCATAGATATGAAGAAGTTTGCACAAATTTACAAAGCTAACAAGAGTCAGAGATTGTTATCACATCTAGCTCTGTCTGGTCCTAGATCTATGCTCTGGACCCAAACCTCATCTGGCCTTCTCACCATGAATCAAACATTGAACTGGGTTCTAGGAACAGACCAAGCACACCTGTTTTCTGCTTCATAGAGCTTATGTGCCGTCACATGTTGTCACCAGACCTCATCCTATGCCAGTGGGTCCTTCCAGGCATTTGTAGGCCTTGGACAGAAGGGACTGAGCCCTGAGAAGGACTGAGTATGCAGTGAGCAGGTGTCAGCAGCAGGCAGAGCTGATCTCCCACGTCTTACCTATTCAGCCTCATACTTGCCCTACAGGCTGACGACTTCTTTTCCAGCAAGCATTCTCCAAGTGCTTGCTGAGTACTGCTAGACAGAGTTAGGATGGGCTGGGAAATACCTGGGAAAAGAGCTACAATGAGCTAAAAGACTGGCTAAAAGTGAAGGGTGGATAGTGGAAACAGAAAATTTTAATCACTAAATATGGCCTCATACCAAGTTGTAGAAATGAGGATTGCAGTGTCCATAATATTCATCTTTATGTTTATATGTGTATATTTTTATCTACTGATCAATTTTCCCTCTCTTCTCTCCATACTAGTTGGTGTTATATGTGTTATTTGGAGTTAGTCTTGTAATATAGTTTAGGTTACCCAGGAGAGCAAAAGGGAATTGTGACTAAATGATATGAATAAATATCATCCAAATATGGATTTAGTAACTTATGGGTTTTGGGTCATCCCTTTTTGGGAAGAGGGCTAGCATACCCTTATTTGTGCTAGTTGCACTATGTTAGGAGGAAGCATGGTATTTTTTGGAAGTATAGATACAGGCACTTTCTCTTTGCAATATCATAGATATAATGATATATTTTAGCTAATTATATTCTTCCTTCATCTTCCTTTTTTGGTAATTTTATGTAGGGTGTATTATGATATTGAACTCTACCATTTAGTCCATGATTTACAGAATGTCAATACATGATTATCACAGAACTAGAGGAGGAATGGGCATTTTTCGGTAAGCCTAGATAAGGGGTTGGGTGAAGTATCTAATAAGGCTTTGTATTGTCTCTGTTTTAGGGAAGATCATGAGTACATCTTTCTGGGACAGATAGTTTCATTATTCTTGGTGGGATCATTATTGTTGTGATTTGGAAGATTAAGGGAGAAAGTCATATGTTGATGTTGGATAATTAAGGAGTGGACTGCAATTGACATTTCTCATTCTCTCTGGCTACCCAGGAGCATTGAACTTATTTTCTATCTTTGAGGAATTTCCCACTTTATGCATCTTAGTGGGAGGCAGAGACCATCTCTCATATTGAAATTTCCTTGCCTCACTTGTAGCTGAGACTCACGCATTTGACTTTGGCTTTGCCACTTAGTTATACTTTTCCAGACTTTGAGTCAGAAGCTAATGACATAGAAAGATGTACTGAAAGTCTGGCATGGTTTGAAGGAGCTACACAAAGTTTGCAGAAGCATTTTCTAGTTGTGACATATAGTGCCTAGTATCCATGGGCTTGATGATGCAAGCTGTAATGTTTTTTCCTAGCAATGGTGACTCTGTTGCTCCAGTTCCGTGAAGTAATTTGACTCTGACTAAATGCCAAGCCTGACTCTCTGACCCTCTAAGAGATTTCATATCTTTTAATGAATTTCTTTTCTGTTTAAACTAACCCAAGTTGGTTGTGTACATTTAAGAATTCTGACTGCTACAGGGGGAAATAAAAGCCAGAACAAAACAGTCTAGTGATCTTTATATAATTATCTTGTATCTAGCCACCATATCCCAATTGCTTATTCTTCATAATAGTATTTTAAAAATAAAGTTATTTGTTTATCAAGGGATACTGTTATTTTATATATAAATTTAGATAATTTGGGGGCTTTTTACAACTAATACATTTGGTGAAAGTACAGATGGTAGAATTAGCCCAGTTACCATTCCTGAGTTCTGCTGAACTGGCTGCAAATCCTAGGCTCTGATACACCTTTGCTCAAGGTTGTCCTATGAGTAGAGTAGGGATGCTGTGGTTTAGGAAAAAGCAAGTTCTTGCCCAGATATAGTCAGTACTAAAACTCCCCTGTAGATGCTATGTAGACTTAGCTTGGTTGTGGCCAAGGGTATTAGGACTGTGATTTGGGTCTTAAATAGTAGAGAGTGGTTACCTACCCAAGTCAGCTAAAAGTTGAAGGAACCAAATTTTTAGATATAATAAAAGGCAAATCAAAAAACCAGACAGTGTTGAAATGATAAAAGTTAGGTAAAAGCAGAGATAAAGCCAAGAAAGTGAACCCAGAGTTAAGAACCAGGAAGGACTGGGATGGATCAGGAATAAGGTTAGGATCAAAACAAGGGTAGTAGTAGGGGATAGGCAATGATGGATCTGGAATTTCTCTGGATCACTTCTATTAGTAGAATGAATAGTGTATGAATTATTTGGTCAAATCATAGGCATCCAGAGTGTACTAAGCTGAACCCTCACTCCCTCTGTAGGTCTAGACTTCTGCTTTGACTCTCCACTCTGCAGTTACCTTGGTGACCTGCATGTAGCAGGACTCTGCTTCTGAATGGGATGAAATGTTTTATTGCCCCGAACTAAGCCTGTCCTCAGAGGCAGATTGGGCTATTATCTAATCATTACCAGAATTAGAGCATTGATATTCTAAATGCTAGAGGTTGATATTCTAAACCTCAAGTCATTTTTTAAAGATTTATTTACTTATTTTAGAGAGAGAGAGTGCACAAGTGGGAGGGGCAGAGGGAGAGGGAGAGAGAATCTCAAACAGACTCTGTGCTGAGCACGGAGCCCAATGCTGGGCTGCATCTCATGAGCGTGAGATCATGACCTGAGCCAAAACCAAGAGTTGGACACTTAACCAACCGTGCCACCCAGGTGCCCTCCAGTCATTTTTAAATAAACGTCTGCCAACATATAGAAGTTTATAGTAACTTTAAAACAAGATTTAGACATTAAAGCAAAGAATGCATGAATGTGTGTGTGTGTTTGTGTACATGTGTGGTGTATATGAGTATGCACACACACAAACACATATGAAGAAATATATGCACATGTTAATTCAAACACTATGAATTATTAAAGCCTCCTTCTATCCTCTGTTCTATTCCTTAAGAAGAACTGCTACTAACACTTTCTTGTGTATACTTACAAAAAAGTTTATATCATTGTAAGTGTATTAATATATGTAAATATATACCCATACCTGTATCCTTTCATTTTTTTAATACATATGAGATAATACACTGTTCTTCCTTTTCCTCTTCTCATTTAAAAATATGAATTGGAGTTCTCCCTATGTAAGTACATATAAATACCTCATGCTTTTTAAAAAACTGGGTATTTCATTGTGTGGATCTACTGAACCATAATTTATTTAAACGTATATGAGGGTTCCACTTGCTATACTTGACAATGCTTGGTATTGCTAATCTTTTTAAGTTAGCCATTCTGGTGGGTGTGAAATCATATTTCATGTGGTTTTAATGCATAATTTCTTGATCACTAATGAAGTTGAGGAGATTTTCATATGTTTATTGGACATTTGTCTACACTTTTTAATGAAGTACCTTTTCTATTGCATTGTCTTATTCCTATTTACTTGTTACAGATCTTTATATATTCTGGATTAAAGTCTTTTGTTACATATATGTATATTGCAGAAGTTCTGTCATTCTATGGTCTGTTTTTGATTTTCTTTTGTTTTTGTTTTTGATTCTCTTAATAGTATCTTTTGGAGAATGAGCTCTCAATTTTAATCAGATCCAGTTTAGCAATTACTTCCTTTAAAATTAGTGGTTGGGTCCTTTTGGGTCCTACTTAAGAAATCTTTTTTTATTCCAAGATAATGATGAAATTTCCCCATATTATCATCTAGAAGCTTTATTGTTTTATGTTTTTATTTAAATGTATAACCCAAATGTGTTTACTCTTTGTGGATAGTGTAAAGTAGAGGTCAAGATTCGATTTTTTTTTTCCAATTTACCCAGCTCCACACTGATTAAAACAGCATCATTTTCCCCCCTGGCATAGAATGTTACCTTTGTTAGAAACCAGCAGTCACATTGTATGGGCCTCTTTCTGGACTCCATGTTCTGTTCTATTGGTTTAATTACTGCCTTAATTATTTTGGCTTTCTAAGTTTTTATATTTATTATCCTACCTGGTTCTATTTCAAGAGCTTCTTCCCTTTCCTTGGACATTTGCATTTCCATTTAAAATTAAAAATCAGCTTAACAACTTCCAAACTGAATTGGAAAATCCTGCTGGAATTTTGATAGGAGTTGCATTGAATCTCTAGACCAATTTGAAGAGAAATTAATATCTGTATAAGACTGTCTTCTGGTCCATATATACAGTGTGTCCTTCCATTTATTTAGGTCATCTTTCATTTCTCACAATATTTGGTAGTTTTCTGCATAGAATTCTTGTAACTTCTTTGTTAAATTTATTCTCAGGTTTATATTTTATATCTTATAGTATTTTTATAATCCTGTAATTGAAATATTTTAAAATTTCATTTTCTGCTTATTCATTGGAATATAAAGCTACAACTACTTTTTTTGTGTATGAACTGTGAATTGTGTATTGATATTGTATCCAGTGCCTTTGCTAAATTTATTTGTTAATTTTAATGGTTTATCTATATATTTTCATGTATTTTCTATCATATATATCATAGCCTATGTAGTAGCTTGTAATGACTTTTACATCTTTCTTTTCAATCCTTAACTCTTTCATTTATTTTTCTTGCTTAATTGCACTGTTAGGATGTCTCCTATAATATTGAATAGAATTGTGACAGCAAGTATTCTTGCTTCATTTCCAACTTCAGAGGGAAAGCTTTTAGGATTTCACTAAGTGTAATGTCGGTTGTAGGTTTTTTGTACCTATCACAGATTTAAAAGATTCCCCTGTAACTCTAGTTTGCTATGAGTTTTTATTATGAGTGAGTGTTGAATTTATCAAATGACTTATCTTTATTTATTAAATTATGGGGCACCTGGGTGGCTCAGTTGGTTAAGCTTCTGCCTCAGGCTCAGGTTGTGATCCCAGGGTCCTGGGATCGAGCCCTACATTGGGCTCCCTGCTAAGCAGGGAGTCTGCTTCTCCCTCTCTCTCTGCCCCTTTCCCCTGCTCATGCTCTCTCTCTCAAATAAATAAAATCTTTAAAGAAATTATAATGTGATTTTTTCTCCCCTATTCTGTTTGTGGTAAATGAAATTAGTTGATTGTCTAATGACCAATTTTCTTCCATTCCTGGAATAAACACATCTTGGTTATGATGTTTTATTTATTTTTTTATTTGTAAAGATTTTATTTATTCATCTGACAGAGAGAGAGAGAGGCAGAGGGGCAGGCAGAGGAAGAAGGAGAAGCAGGCTCCCCGCAGAACAGAGAGCCTGACGCGGGGGCTCGATCCCAGGACCCTGGGATCATGACCTCAGCTGAAGGCAGCTGCTTAATTGACTGAGCCCCCCAGATGCCCCTGTATTATTATTTTTATATATTGCTAGATTTGTACAATTTTTGATTCTGTGTAAGAGAGATTAACTTTGATTTCTTTTCTTTTTTTTTCTTTTTTTTTAAATTTTTTATTGTTATGTTAATCCCCATACATTACATCATTAGTTTTAGATATAGTGTTTCATGATTCATTGTTTGTGCATAACACCCAGTGCTCCATGCAGAACGTGCCCTCCTCAATACCCATCACCAGGCTAACCCATCCTCCCACCCCCCTCCCCTCTAGAACCCTCAGTTTGTTTTTCAGAGTCCATCGTCTCTCATGGTTCTTCTCCCCCTCCGATTCCCCCTCCCTTCGTTCTTCCCCTCCTGCTACATTCTTCTTCTTCTTTTTTTCTTTCTTAACATATATTGCATTATTTGTTTCAGAGGTACAGATCTGAGATTCAACAGTCTTGCACAATTCACAGCGCTTACCAGAGCACATACCCTCCCCAGTGTCCATCACCCAGTCACCCCATCCTTCCCACCCCACCCCCCACTCCAGCAACCCTCAGTTTGTTTCCTGAGATTAAGAATTCCTCATATCAGTGAGGTCATATGATACATGTCTTTCTCTGTTTGACTTATTTCGCTCAGCATAATACCCTCCAGTTCCATCCACGTCGTTGCAAATGGCAAGATCTCATTCCTTTTGATGGCTGCATAATATTCCATTGTATATATATACCACCTCTTCTTTATCCATTCATCTGTTGATGGACATCTTGGCTCTTTCCACAGTTTGGCTATTGTGGACATTGCTGCTATAAACATCGGGGTGCACGTACCCTTTCGGGTCCCTACTTTTGTATCTTTGGGGTAAATACCCAGGAGTGCAATTGCTGGATCGTATGGTAGCTCTATTTTCGACTTTTTGAGGAACCTCCATACTGTTTTCCAGAGTGGCTGCACCAGCTTGCATTCTCACCAACAGTGTAGGAGGGTTCCCCTTTCTCCGCATCCCCGCCAACATCTGTCATTTCCTGACTTGTTAATTTTAGCCATTCTGACTGGTGTGAGGTGGTATCTCATTGAGGTTTTGATTTGGATTTCCCTGATGCCGAGCGATATTGAACACTTTTTCATGTGTCTGTTGGCCATTTGGATGTCTTCTTTGGAAAAATGTCTGTTCATGTCTTCTGGCCATTTCTTGATTGGATTCTTTGTTCTTTTGGTGTTGAGTTGGATGAGTTCTTTATAGATTTTGGATACTAGCCCTTTATCTGATATGTCATTTGCAAATATCTTCTCCCATTCTGTCAGTTGTCTTTTGGTTTTGTTGACTGTTTCCTTTGCTTTGCAAAAGCTTTTTATCTTGATGAAGTCCCAATAGTTCATTTTTGCCCTTGCTTCCCTTGCCTTTGGCGATGTTTCTAGGAAGAAGTTGCTGCGGCTGAGGTCGAAGAGGTTGCTGCCTGTGCTCTCCTCTAGGATTTTGATGGATTACTGTCTCACATTGAGGTCTTTCAACCATTTGGAGTCTATTTTTGTGTGTGGTGTAAGGAAATGGTCCAGTTTCATTCTTCTGCATGTGGCTGTCCAATTTTCCCAACACCATTTGTTGAAGAGACTGTCTTTTTTCCATTGGACATTCTTTCCTGCTTCGTCAAAGATTAGTTGACCATAGAGTTGAAAGTCCATTTCTGGGCTCTCTATTCTGTTCCATTGATCTATGTGTCTGTTTTTGTGCCAGTACCATACTGTCTTGATGATGACAGCTTTGTAGTAGAGCTGGAAGTCCGGAATTGTGATGCCGCCAGCTTTGCTTTTCGTTTTCAACATTCCTCTGGCTATGCGGGGTCTTTTCTGGATCCATACAAATTTTAGGATTATTTGCTCCATTTCTTTGAAAAAAGTGGATGGTATTTTGATGGGGATTGCATTGAATGTGTAGATTGCTCTAGGTAGGATTGACATCTTCACAATATTTGTTCTTCCAATCCATGAGCATAAAACGTTTTTCCATTTCTTTGTGTCTTCCTCATTTTTTTTCATGAGTATTTTATAATTTTCTGAGTACAGATCCTTTGCCTCTTTGGTTAGATTTATTCCTAGGTATCTTATGGTTTTGGGTGCAATTGTAAATGGGATCGACTCCTTAATTTCTCTTTCTTCTGACTTGTTGTTGGTGTATAGGAATGCCACTGACTTCTGTGCATTGATTTTATATCCTGCCACTGTACTGAATTCCTGTATGAGTTCTAGCAGTTTTGGGGTGGAGTCTTTGGGATTTTCCACATAAAGTATCATATCATCTGCAAAGAGTGAGAGTTTGACTTCTTCTTTGCCAATTTGGATGCCTTTGATTTCTTTTTGTTGTCTGATTGCTGTGGCTAGGACTTCCAATACTATGTGGAATAGCAGTGGTGATAGTGGACATCCCTGCCACGTTCCTGACCTTAGGGGGAAAGCTCTCAGTTTTTCTCCATTGAGAATGATATTCGCTGTAGGTTTTTCATAGATGGCTTTTATGATATTGAGGTAGGTACCCTCTATCCCTATACTCTGAAGAGTTTTGATCAAGAAAGGATGCTGTACTTTGTCAAATGCTTTTTCTGCATCTATTGAGAGGATCATATGATTCTTGTTCTTTCTTTTGTTAATGTATTGTATCACGTTGATTGATTTGCGGATGTTGAACCAACCTTGCAGCCCAGGCATAAATCCCACTTGGTCGTGGTGAATAATCCTTTTAATGTACTGTTGGATCCTATTGGCTAGTATTTTGGTGAGAATTTTTGCATCCATGTTCATCAGGGATATTGGTCTGTAATTCTCCTTTTTGATGGGGTCTTTGTCTGGTTTTGGGATCAAGGTAATGCTGGCCTCATAAAATGAGTTTGGAAGTTTTCCTTCCATTTCTATTTTTTGGAACAGTTTCAGAAGGATAGGTATTAATTCTTCTTTAAATGTTTTGTAGAATTCCCCTGGGAAGCCATCTGCCCCTGGGCTTTTGTGTTTTGGGAGATTTTTGATGACTGCTTCTATTTCCTTAGTGGTTATAGGTCTGTTCAGGTTTTCTATTTCTTCCTGGTTCAGTTTTAGTAGTTGATACATCTCTAGGAATGCATCCATTACTTCCAGGTTATCTAATTTGCTGGCATAGAGTTGCTCATAATATTCTTATAATTGTTTGTATTTCTTTGGTGTTGGTTGTGATTTCTCCTCTTTCATTCATGATTTTGTTGATTTGGGTCATTTCTCTTTTCTTTTTGATAAGTCTGGCCAGGGGCTGATCAATCTTGTTAATTCTTTCAAAGAACCAGCTCCTAGTTTCGTTGATCTGTTCTACTGTTCTTTTGGTTTCTATTTCATTGATTTCTGCTCTGATCTTTATTATTTCTCTTCTCCTGCTGGGTTTAGGCTTTATTTGCTGTTCTTTCTCCAGCTCCTTTAGGTGTAGGGTTAGGTTGTGTACTTGAGACCTTTCTTGTTTCTTGAGAAAGGCTTGTATTGCTATATACTTTCCTCTTAGGACTGCCTTTGCTGTATCCCAAAGATTTTGAATAGTTGTGTTTTCATTTTCATTGGTTTCCATGAATTTTTTTAATTCTTCTTTAATTTCCTGGTTGACCCATTCATTCTTCAGTAGGATGCTCTTTAGCCTCCATGTATTTGAGTTCTTTCCGACTTTCCTCTTGTGATTGAGTTCTAGTTTCAAAGCATTGTGGTCTGAAAATAGGCAGGGGATGATCCCAATCTTCTGGTACCGGTTGAGACCTGATTTATGACCTAGGATGTGATCTATTCTGGAGAATGTTCCATGGGCACTAGAGAAGAATGTGTATTCCGTTGCTTTGGGATGGAATGTTCTGAATATGTCTGTGAAGTCCATTTGGTCCAGTGTGTCGTTTAAAGTCTTTATTTCCTTGTTGATCTTTTGCTTAGACAATCTGTCCATTTCAGTGAGGGGGGTGTTAAAGTCCCCCACTATTATTGTATTGTTGTCAATGTGTTTCTTTGCTTTTGTTATTAATTGCCTTATATAATTGGCTGCTCCCATGTTAGGGGCATAGATATTTACAATTGTTAGATCTTCTTGTTGGATAGACCCTTTAAGTAGGATATAGTGTCCTTCCTCATCTCTTATTACAGTCTTTGGTTTAAAATCTAATTTGTCTGATATAAGGATTGCCACCCCAGCTTTCTTTTGGTGTCCATTAGCATGGTAAGTGGTTTTCCACCCCCTCACTTTAAATCTGGGGGTGTCTTTGGGTCTAAAATGAGTCTCTTGCAGACAGCATATCGATGGGTCTTGTTTTTTAATCCAATCTGATAGCTGTGTCTTTTGATTGGGGCATTTAGCCCATTTACATTCAGAGTAACTATTGAAAGATAGGAATTTAGTGCCATTGTATTGCCTGTAAAGTGACTGTTACTGTATATTGTTTGTGTTCCTTTCTGGTCTATGTTGCTTTTAGGCTCTCTCTTTGCTTAGAGGACCCCTTTCAATATTTCTTGTAGGGCTGGTTTCGTGTTTGCAAATTCCTTTAGTTTTTGTTTGTCCTGGAAGCTTTTTATCTCTCCTTCAATTTTCAATGACAGCCTAGCTGGATATAGTATTCTTGGCTGCATATTTTTCTCATTTAGTGCTCTGAATATGTCCTGCCAGTCCTTTCTGGCCTGCCAGGTCTCTGTGGATAAGTCTGTTGCCAATCTAATGTTTCTACCATTGTAGGTTACATATCTCTTCTCCCGAGCTGCTTTCAGGATTTTCTCTTTGTCTCTGAGACTCGTAAGTTTTACTATTAGATGTCGGGGTGTTGACCTATTTTTATTGATTTTGAGAGGGGTTCTCTGTGCTTCCTGGATTTTGATGCCTCTTTCCTTCCCCAAATTAGGGAAGTTCTCTGCTATAATTTGCTCCATTATACCTTCTGCCCCTCTCTCTCTTTCTTCTTCTTCTGGGATCCCAATTATTCTAATGTTGTTTCGTCTTATGGTATCGTTTATCTCCCGAATTCTGCCCTCGTGATCCAGTAGTTGTTTATCTCTCTTTTTCTCAGCTTCTTTATTTTCCATCATTTGGTCTTCTATCTCACTGATTCTTTCTTCTGCCTCATTTATCCTAGCAGTTAGCGCCCCCATATTTGATTGCACCTCATTAATAGCCTTTTTGATTTCTACTTGGTTAGATTTCAGTTCTTTTACTTCTCCAGAAAGGGTTTCTGTAATAACTTCCATGCTTTTTTCAAGCCCAGCTAGTATCTTTAAAGTGATGATTCTGAACTCTAGATCTGACATCGTACTAATGTCCGTATTGAGTAGGTCCCTGGCAGTTGGTACTACCTCTTGTTCTTTTTGTTGAGGTGATTTTTTCCGTCTTGTCATTTTGTGCAGAGGAGAATAGATGAATGAGAGAACAAAATGCTAGCAGGGTAACAACGTCCCCAGAAAATATACTCTAAACAAATCAGAAAAGACCTGAAGCAGTGGGAAAAGAAAGGGAAAGAGAGAAAAAAGAAAAAGAAAGAAAAAAAGAAAAAAGATAAAGATAAAAACAAACAAAAGCAGAACAAAACAAAACAAAACAAAAACAGAATGTGATCAAATATGATCAGGCTGGTTTATAGATCAGTGCCACACACAAGATTTTGGGTGTATTTTGGTCTGTTAAAAGAAAGTCCCTCCCAAAATTTTAAAGAAAGAAAAACTTATATATGTACAAAAATAAGGGTTGATATGATGAAGGGATGGAATATGATTGTAAAGATGGAAATTATAAAAAATTTTATAAAAGGATTTGATAAGTTGTTTGAAAAAAGAAAGAAGAGGATTTAAAAAAAAAAAAGAAAGAAAAAAGGGAGAGAATGTGATCAGGCAGGGGAGTAGAAAAAAACCATACACTAGAGATTTAGAGTATATTTTGATCTGTTAGAAGAAACTATCTCAAAATTTTAAAGAGAGAACAACTTATATATATATGCAAAAAATACAGGTAACTACTATGAAGGGATAGAATATGGCTTTAAAAATGAAAAATAAAAATGTGTTTTTTTTTAAAAAAGGGATTGATAAGATGTTGGTTGAAAAAGGGAAAAAGAAAAATTCAAAAAAAAAGAAAAAAGAAAAAAGAAAAAAAGACAGTTAAAAAAAATAATTTACTTTGAAAGACTAAAGAATCATGGGGAAAAAAGCAATGAATTCTGTGCTATATTCCCCTAGCGCTGGAGTTCTGCCGTTCTCATTGATCGGTAAACTTGGTCTTGGCTGGCTGTTCTCGCTGATCTTCTGGGGGAGGGGCCTGTTGCCGTGGTTCCCAAATGTCTTTGCCGGAGGCAGAATTGCCCCACCCTTGCCGGTCCGGGCTAAGTAATCTGCTCGGGTTTGCTCTCTGGAGCTTTTGTTCCCTGCAAGCTTTCCGTACAGCTTTGGAGGCGGAGAGTGAAAATGGCAGCCTCCCAGTCTCCGCCCCGGAGGAGCCGAGAACTCGGGGTCCTGCTCCTCAGCGAGCCCCCAGAGAAAAGCAGTCAGTCACCCCCGTCTCCCCGGTCTCCGGCCACACTCCGCGCTCACCCGGCCTGTGACCGCGCCTTTCTATCTGGCACCCGACCCTGGGTGGAGTCTCCAAACCCAGCAGATCCCCGCGGTGCGCTCCCGCACCTCTCCTCCCGGGGGAAGAAGGTGAGTCTCCCCGGATCTGCCGCTTGTTGGGTCCCTGCTGGAGGAGCAGTGGCCCGACTGTGCCGCGGATCACGGTTTATAGCAACCCCGAGCTGAGAGCCCGCGCCTGGGCTCCGTCTCTGCAGCCGGCTTCCCTGCTCCGATACCTGGGAGCTCTGCCGCACTCAGGCACCCCCGGTCTTTCTGTGACCCCGAGGGTCCTGAGACCACACTGTCCCGCAAGGGTTCCACCCCCCACTTCGCCACCAGAGTGACGTCCCTCAGCGGAGCAGACTTCTAAAAGTTCCGATTTTGTGCTCCGCGGCTCTATCACTTGCTAGAAGCGGCGGACGGAGGCCCCTCCCCCGCCGTCTATCCTCCCGAATATCGCCTCGGATTCACTTCTCCGCCCGTTCTACCTTCCAGAAAGTGGTCGCTTTTCTGTTCAGAGAGTTGTTGCTATTCTTTTCTTCGATCTCCTGTTGAGTTTGTAGGTGTTCAGAATGGTTTGATCCCTATCCAGCTGAATTCCTGAGAGGAGACGAAATCCAGGTCTCCTACTCCTCTGCCATCTTGCTTTTTCTCTCCTGATTTTCTTTTCTTGTAATGACCTTGTCAGATTTGGGATTCAAAGATTATACTTGCTTCATAGAAGAAGTAGGGAAGTGTTTCCTATTTGCTGTTTTCTGGAAGAGTTTGGGCATGACTGACGTTATTTCTGCTTTAAATGTTTAGAAGAACTTACCAGTGCAGCTCTCAGGGCCTGAAGTTTTCTTTGAGGAAAGGTTTTTAGTTATGGATTTAATTTCTTTAAAAATGCATTGTACAACTCAAGTTTTCTATTTTGTTGGGTCTTTAAAAAATGTATCCTTTTCATCTACATATTTAAATATATTGGCAAAAGGGTTTTTATCATTATTTCCACTTATTTTCTTTTTAATGCCTGTCAGCTGTGCAGGCATATCCCTTTTTCATTTCTTTTTCTTTTTTACGTTTTTTAAAATTTATTTGACAGAGAGAGAGAGAGAGATCACAAATAGGCAGGCAGGCAGGCAGAGGGAGAGGGAGAAGCAGGCTCCCTGCTGAGCATGGAGCCCGATGCAGGGCTTGATCCCACGATGCTGGTATCATCCCCTGAGCCGAAGGCAGACACTTAACCGACTGAGTCACGCAGGCGCCCCCCCTTTTTCATTTCTGATATTGATTTATTGTGCTTTCTTTTCCCCTCATCATGTTTAGTCTTCCCAGGGATCTGTAAATTGTATTAGTGCCTTCAAAGCTTTGTTTTAAGCTTTCTTGATTTTTCTCTGTTCCTCATTTATTTCCTTTTTATTATTTTCTGCTCTGTTATTTTCTTCCACATTCTTGGAGTTTAATTTGCTGTTCCTTCTTTTGCTTCTTAAGATTGATGTTTAGATCCTTATTTTTTGGTATTTTATGTTCTCTCATGTATACATTTAATGGTAAACATTTCCTGCTATTCATAGTTTTTACTGAATTGCAATACATTGTGATATGCCATGTTCTCACTGCCATTCAGCTCCAAATATTTTCAAATTTCCACTGTAACTTTTTCTTTCACTTATGTGCTATTTAGAAGTATACTGCTGAATTCCTAAGTATTTGAGAAATTCTAGTTAATTTTTTGTTACTGAGTTCTAACTTAACTTTCATTACAGTCAAGGAATATACTCGGAGATTTTACCTCTTAAAATTTGTTGACACTTGCTTTATGAACACTATATGGTTGATATTGGTAAATTTTCTATGTGCACTTGAAAATAATGGCATATTTTGCAGTTTGTGATACAATGTTTCATGTCAATTAGGTAAAGTGTGCTAAATAAGGTTGAGTATTCTCTATTTCTGAATTTTTGTCTACTTATTCTTTTGGTTATGGAAAGAGGTATGTTAAAATTTTTCACACTGGGGGGCGCCTGAGTGGCTCAGTCATTAAGCGTCTGCCTTCGGCTCAGGTCATCATCCCAGGGTCCTGGGATCAAGCCCCCATATCGGCTCCCTGCTCAGCAGTAAGCCTGCTTCTTTCTCCCTTTCCCACTCCCCCTGCTTGTGTTCCTGCTCTCACTATCTCTCTCTCTCTCTCTGTCAAATAAATAAATAAAATCTTTAAAAAAAATTTAAAAAAAATAAAATTTTTCACACTAAAATCGTGAATTGATTTTTTTTCCTTTTAGTTTTGTCAATTACTGAATTATGTATTTTGATACCATGCCATTAGATGTATACAATTTTAGACTTTTTCCAATATCACTGATGATTGATTCTTTTACTGTTATGAAATATTGCACATTATCACTTACATTGGCCCTGAAGTTTATTTTTTTCTGGCATTACTGTAGCTATACCAGCTTTCTTTTAGTTAGTGTTTGTATGGTACACTTTTTTTTCCTTTTCCTTTCATCTTTTCTATATGCATATTGTTTGGGTATATCTCTTGTAAGAAACATATAATAGTTGAGTTTTAATTCATACGATAATCTATCATTTAATCGGAGTATTTAGTTAATTTATTTTAATGTAATTGTAATATATTTGGATTTAAATCTATTATCTTAGTGGCATTTTTCTATTGATTCCAGCAATTCTATGTTCCTTTCCTTTCTTGCTTTCTTTATTTCTCGCAGTTTTTATTTATTTCCTTCTTTTTCTATTAGTCTAATAGCGTTATATTCTTCAACAGTTTTTTAAATGGTTACTGGAGACATTACAGTAGGCATCCTTAATTTATGAAAGTCTAAGAAATTATCTTTCACATTCTAATTAGTCAAGGCATTTAGAGTACTTTACCTTAATGTACCTTTAGCTTTTTGTACTATTCTTTTAAAGATTTATTTATTTATTTTAAAGAGAGAGAGAGAGAGAGTACATGAGCAGGGGGAGGGGTAGAGGGAAAGAAAGATCACGAACCTAGCCAAAATAAAAAATCGGATGCTCAACAGACTGAGCCACCCAAGCACCCCTGTACTATTTTCTTTATGTGTCTTAATTGCATGTATTTTTTTGCATGTATATTTTAAAACCCCACATGATGTCATTATCATTGTTGTTTCATACAGTCAGTATTCACTGAGATCTGTCTGTCTTTCTGTATGTGTGGAATTCTCTTCTTTTATGTTTGGAAATCCATGCTTCTATCTAGAATTATTTTTCTTCTGCCTGAAGAATTTCCTTTAGTGTTTCATCTAATGCAGCTCTGTTTAGTTTTTGATTATCTGAAAAAGATGTATTTTGTCTTTATTTTGAAGGATAGAAAGGATTTTTATTCTCGTGCAAGATTCTTGGTTGTCAGTTATTTTGCTTTAGCACTTTACATATATCATTTCATTATTTCAGACATTCTTCTCTTGTTCCCATTTGGGAGCAGCAATCCTTTTTCCCCTTGATAATCAGGATCAGGTAGCCCAGTGTGTGTGGTTGGCTCCCCTTACTGCATGCTGCTTTAATGGCATGTGGGGCTCAAAATTGCCGTGTGGGAATTTCAGCTTCCAGCTGTCTCTGGTAGAATAATTTCTCCCTTTGTAATTAGGAGCTTGAAACCATTAGAGCTCCACATTGTGTCATATTAAACTCATACCCCTGGGTTAGGCTGGGATCTGGTCTTAGTAATGGGTGTTCAAGACAAGAAGGGCGCCCGGGTGGCTCAGTCGTTAAGCGTCTGCCTTCCACTCATGTCGTGATCCCAGGGTCCTGGCGTCGAGCCCCGCATCAGGCTCCCTGCGCGGCGGGGAGCCTGCTTCTCTCTCTCCCGCTCCCCCTGCCTGTGTTCCCTCTCTCACTCTCTCTCTCTTTCTCTGTCAAATAAATGAAATTAAAAAAAAAAACCACAAGAAGGAGTGGTGGAGAGTAGATCTTAAAGAGAATGAGACACCTCTTGCAATTAGAATCCTCTTGATCCCAAGTAAGTTCAAGGGTCTTCAAGCAAGGCAGAATATGCATGGTCACTGAGGGAAGAAGGGAGACTTCTTCTGGCAAAGGGTGACTCAGAAGGATTGGGGAATTCCAGGTGTTCAGATGTAGCTAAGTCTAGCCAAATGACCCCATTCTCAGAGTGCATCACCATTATTACGCTGACTTTCCCATAAGAGACCTGGTAGGGGTGTGAATTTAACTTACATTGTGATTCTGGTTCTTCAAGCTGCTGATGCTTTGAATCGGGAAACTGCAGGAGACTATTTCTTACCTCACAGCAATTACACAGCCTTAAGGTGGATGAAATGGAAAGTTATTCGCGAGTCTGAGGAGAGCAGAGTCACAGACAATATCAAACAAGCAAATGGTAGGGCTAAAGCATGTGTGCAACACTTACGCTGACAATGGCTAACGCCTTTTTTTTTTTAAATACAGTACTTCCATACATTGTTAAATGTAGAAGGCAGTCTCATGGCTCCCAAAGATACCCATGCTGTAATCCCTTGAACCTGTGAGTAAGGTGGTTTATGTGGCAAAATGGCTTTGCTGATGTGATTAATGGGCCTTAAGTTGGAGGTATATGCCTGGATCATCCAGATGGGCTCAATCTGGTGAATCCTTAAAAGCAAAGAACCCTTCCTGGCTACAGAGAATCAGGGAGAAGGCAATGTGAGAAGGAGTTGATTTGTCATTGGTGGCTTTGAAGATGTAGAAAACAGCCAGATGCCAAGAAATGTGGGTTGCCTCTAGAAGTTGGAAAAGGCAAAGAAACAGATTCTCTTCTAGGACCTCCAGATGGGAACACAATTGGTCACCATCTTGATTTTAGCTCAATGAGACCCATTTCTCACTTCTGACCTCTGTAACTGTAAGATAATGAGCTTGTGTTGTTTAAGCTACCAAGTTTGTGGTAATTTGTTATCGTGGCAATAGAAAACTATACAGTAAGAAGAAGACAAATAACAGAAAAACAGGCAAAGGATATGAATAGACAATTCACAGAATTATCCAATTAACATTTGAAGAGATGCTTAATCTTACTAATGAAGCAGGTAAAGGTAAATGAAAATGAGATGCCATTCTTCATCCAATTGGCAAATGTTAAAACAATTGATGACACACCTTCATAGTGAGAAATAAATACTTTTAGATATTGCTGGTGGGACTGTGAATTTCTGTAACTTTTGGGAAGGTAATACAATGATATCTAGTAATATAAATAATACACAAATCCTTTGACTTAGGAAAACCAATTTTGGCTACTTTTGTTACAGAAATTATAGGGTCATTTATTTTTCTGTAAATGTACAAGAAAATTTATTGTGGTGTCAAAAAGCTGAAACTAATCTGAAGGTTCATCTTGGGGAATGGTTAAATAAATTTTGAAAAAATCCATAAGATGAAATATTATACATAAGGTAAAATTAACTATATCTCTATGCAGAGGTCTAGAAAGCAGTCCATTGTATACTATTGACTAAAAGAGCAGGTTGCAATATAATGCCCATAGTATGAATCCATTGAGATTAAAAATAATACAACCAAGCATTTGCGTACATATGTTTATAGACATTTTTGTTTGTGTAGAGAAAGGTGTGGAAAGAAACACACCAAGCAATTAACATTGGTTATCTACATACGCTGGAGGTAAAGGGGCATGTGGGAGAGCAAGAGAATTAACTTTTTCCTTACACAACTCTGTTGTTTAGCTTTTTACAATGGTCATCTAGAACTTCTATAAAATTAAACATTTTTTTAAAGATTTTATTTATTTATTTGAGAGAGAGAGAGAGAGAGATAGTGAGAGAGAGCATGAGCGGGGAGGGAGAGGGAGAAGAAGGCTCTCCGCTGAGCAGGGAGCCCGATGCGGGGCTCGATCCCAGGACCCTGGGATCATGACCTGAGCTGAAGGCAGACACTTAACCGATTTAGCCACCCAGGCGCCCAAAATTAAACATTTCTAATACAATATTTAACAAAGGGAAGAAACCTTGCCATTGTTGAACTTACACATTTGCCCATTAGCTGATAGATGACCCTTTCATCTGGGACTTGTGGCCCACCTGCCAGCAATCTGGTTTTGGCCACAGCACACCTTCTTTGTCTATACAGCAGCGTACCTTTATGCAAGTACTTGAGCGTTTTGTGGAATTTTGTCCCTCTTTTATAAAAATGAGGGGAAGATGGGAAAAAATGGAAGTACATATAAGAAATGTAGTTTTCATAAGTGCAAGACAGTAGAATCAAAGACCAAAATCATTAGGCATACTAAAAGTAATACGTCTCTTACCTGAATCAGATACTCACTGGACTTGAACCAGCTGACTGAGTTTGGCTGTGAATGAAAAGAACAGATTTAAGGAACAGAGGCAAAGATGCTGTGTCTTTGAGACAAGTCACTGGGGATTACCTAATATATTTATTTTTCCTCTCCAAGATGGAACTGCCCCTAACCACACTTAAAAATGCATAGGTCTATTACAGGTTTTTCTCACATGAATATTTTTCAGGTATGTGTTTGGTGTGTACAATAATAATTTGAAATATTATCCTTATTGTTTTCCCTGCCATTTCTTTGTACACATTGCCTGATCCCCACCTCTAGTCAATCAAGACACTCACGTGGTCTTCAGGATGAGTAAGATAAATAGGAAGAACACCAGCCAGAAATAGTCAAATTTCAACTATATGATTCCCCAAACAGGCTTTTAAGATTCAAAGGGGCAAACCCAAGTGAAGGTACAGAATTTGTACCACAATGCTAAGACGGGAAAGAAAATAGAGGAAGGTAGAGGCTGCTTCTCTCATGCCAACATGGGAGCTGAGAGAAGGGTGGCCTGGGCTGGAGAAGTGGGGACTAGGAAAGGGTCTTCATGGGGGTCTGTGTGTGACCAGGCAGGGAGCTATGACAGCTGTCAGGCTTTGCTTTCAACAGTAATGAGTATGTGCACCACCACCACCCCTTTTTAAAACACAGACATCTTTGTTTATTTGTCAAGAGGCAAATCTGAGGTGCTCAGTAAGATTATTTATGCTTTAATATTATTTATTTATTTTTTTCACTTCACTCCACTATAAGCATTAGTGACCTGGTGACTCCTTTGTCTGCCTATCATCCACCTTCTCATATTGCTGATAGAGGGGCAGTGATTAAGCCAACCACACCCCTGGCTATCACCCCCATACATTGCTGGTAAGAATGTAAAATGGTGCAATCACTTTGGAAAGCAGTTTGAAAGTTCCTCAAAAAGCTAAGCATGGAGTTACCATATGATCCACTAATTCCACTCCTGTGTATATACTCAAGAGAAATGAAAGCATATGCCCACACAAAACCTTGCCCATGACTGTTCATGGCAGCATTATTCATAATATCCAAAAAGCAAAACCCACTGAAATGGCCATCAGTTGAGGAATGGACAAACAAAATGTATATCCACACAATGGGATATTATCGACAATAAAAAAGAATGAAGTACTAATACACACTTCAAATGGATGAACCTTGAAAACATTATTCTAATTGACATGAGACAGTCACAAAAGACCACATATTGTATATTCCATTTATATGAAATACCCAGCAGAGGCAAATTCACTGAAACAAAAAGTCAATTAATGTTTACTAGAGCTTGGAGGAGGGTTCGCTGGGTAGTGACTGCTGTTGGGTACAGGGTTTCTTTTTTAGGGTGATGAAAATATTCTAATATTAGATAGTGGTGATGGCTGTACAACTCTATGAATATACTAAACCCACTGAAGTGTACACTTTGAAAGGATGAATTTTGGCGATAAGAAGTGGAGGTAGCCTGTGTTTGAGTATGTCAACAAGAATTGAAACTTTATCACTTCCTAAAAATCTCTTCTAATTTAAAAAAAAATAAAGGTGTACAAGTATTTATACCAATGCCTGTTTTGGAGAGTTTACTTCATCAAATAATATTATGTATTTTGAGAATATATTTCCTCATTCAAGGCCTTAAATATTTTAAGAGGTGAAGCACTTCTTTTGCCACAAAGAAGAATTCTGAGAAACTATGAAGAAACAAAAATGAAGTAGAGATGAAGTAAAATGAACCCAGACACTTGAATGAAATGCCAGAGATGTGAGGATCCGCAGAGCACACTGAGTAAAGAGGACAATACCTGGGGTGGAGAGGAATGAGGAGTCCCTTAAGACCAATCAAATGACAGCACTGGGTCTAAAATTATCAGCAAGCTGGAATAAGCAGAGAAGAGCAATGAGGGAAATGTGGTCCAACCCAAAGATCAGCAATGCAAGGCACTGCAGATGGTAGTTGAACACATCCAACACCTGTAGAACTATCTATTAATAACTGCTGAGATCTGCTGGAACTATTTAAATTGTACTAGGTACAGCTAGCCAGATAATGAAAGGCTTGAAGAGCAAGTATTCAATAAATGTTATTTTTCTCTCTCCTCCCTGTGCACATTTTCCTGGTTAGACTTCCTACAGTTAATGTTTTCTGTCCTTTAAGTTGTCCATGCTTTAAGCCATTGTCAAGGGGCTTGTTCTCCACTGACAGTGTCCACTGACAGTGTCCAGCACAGTGTCCCGCTTCAGTTGGGGAAACAATTCATGGAGAGCCAGGATTGCTGCTGCGGCGTGGGTAGAAATGATTGGTGGCTTCTGAAGACTTCGTGAACTGGCCGTGTGTGCATTTTCATGTCTCCTTTCAGACAAAGTCATCAGAGATACATTCCTGAAAGCTTGCACAGCTGCAAGGATCGCCCTTCTTTCTGGTCTTTCGGGACCATCCACGTGGGTGTAGTGCTGCTGCAGTCCATCTCTGCAATGGGCAGAGCCTGGCAGATCAACTGTTGCTTCACCTCCTTGCTCTGTTCCTCCTCTTCTCTCTTCTCCTTCTCCTGATCGCCTTTTGGGCAGTGATCACTATAGAGAAGAGTGGCCCTCACATGCCCACCACAGTGCAGACACTCTGCACAGGGGCAGTGTGGAGTGACAATCTTGAGTGTGGCCAATCAGCATTAATCTGTTCCTAACCAGTCTCCAGAAGGTCTGTGCCAAGTCCCTAAGTAGAGGTGTCCAATCATCTAAAACAGAGGCATATGAAAGAGCTGTAAGAAAAAGTTCTTGGGGCACCTAGGTGGCAGAGTCAGTTAAGCATCTGACTCTTGATTTTGGCTCAGGTCATGATCTCAGGGTCATCGGATCTAGCCCAGCATCAGGCTCTGTGTTCGGCAAGAGTCTGCTGGAGATTCTCTCCCTCCTCCTCCCTCCCCCCCAAATAAATAAATAAAATCATAAAAAAAAAAAAGAAAACAAAAACTTCTCTTACTGGTCAACCCTGATCAAGGAAGAAAAAATCCAAAGCTGGGGTGTTAGAACACTTTTTCTTTCTTGAGTGCATTGGTTAGAAATGAGGAATGAGAGAATCCCAGCTCTGCAGTGGGGTGGCACCAGAAGCTACAGGGACAGCCAGTAAGGGTGGGACCCACTTACTGGTCATCCGGTAGTGGGTGACTGAGATAGATGTGGGGGGTACTGAGGTAGATGGGGGGGACTGAGGTAGATGGGGACAGTGGAAGTAGAAGTATGACAGCCACGAAGGAGCACCATGGGATGCTTGGCACTGAGAGGCAGGATCTTGACAGATAGCTTTTGGGGATTTCACCCCCAGAACTGAAATCAGAAACCACATTTCATGGTTTTGGTTTTCCAGCCTGGCTGGTGGAATGGACACTTTCTGGTCTTGTTGGGTGCTTCTCCCTCTAATCCCTGAGGATGTCTCCCACCCATGCCTCTGGTGGTTTACACTCATGCACACACAGACACACACATGCACATACACACACATTGATCAGAAGTCTGCTGACTATCTGAGGAGACCATCTACACATCTCTGGGAGTCTCTCTCTGCACCTCTGTCCTCATCGGCCCTCCGTCCTGTGAACTCCAGGCCCCGTGGTCTTCCATGGCTCTCCCTGCTGTCTCCTCAACTCCAAGTGACTGATGGGCTCTGCCTGGGCTTTCCCTAGAAGCTCTCTCAAGGCAATAAGCTCACCATGTTGGTTTCCCATCTTTCAGGGACCACAGTCCTTCACAGCCAGATATCCAACATCTTGAAAGCCATTGTTTCATCCATTTTATCTGCTTCTTTTTTGGTTGTTTCAGACAGGAAAGTAAGTCTAGTCTGCTACTCCACTTTTGGAGTAGCAGAATGGGAAGGAGACACTTTGGAAAGGAAATGAGCTGTTTTGAGCCTGACCTAGTAATCCTGGAAGAAATTCCCTTTGGGATACACAGTCTCTAGGCTGGTTGACCAAATTTGGGGAGCTGTACCTGTGAAAACATAGGGGCATTTTATAGAGAAGACTTTGACTTTCTGTCTGTCTGGCATGTTTTCAAATGGTAAGGCACAGTCCAGTGAGGTCAGAGTTGTGGCTCATGAAAATGATCTGCTTTTGTGGCCACCTTCTCCATGGGGGACAAGGAAGTAGGATCAGGCTTGAGAATGTTTGGCATGATTCCCAATGTCCAGGAAAATATTGGGAAATGCATCACTGATGATGACAAAGTCAGGCTCTGGAGGGGTGAAGTTGGGAGAGGAGGGCCTATGCAGAGTGGTATGAATTGGGAAAATCATGGAGAGAAAGATGAGAATAGTTTGTTTTTAGGCAGGGGCCGTGTAATCTCTTCTATTTGTGACATAGAGGAAAGAGTGTGACTTTTGTGTCAGACACACCTGGGTGTAAAGTGAAGAACATTTGAACAAATTGCTTCACCTGTTGGAGGCTTGATTTTGTTATCTGTTGAATGGGTTGCCTGTGTAAGAGAGACAACAATGGGAAGCACCAAGCTTGACACCATATAAGTTCTCTTCCTCTCCCCACCTCTCTCATCTTTTTTTTAAAATTTTTTATTGTTATATTAATCACCATACATTACGTCATTAGTTTTTGATGTAGTGTTCCATGAGTCATTGTTTGTGTATAACACCCAGTGCTCCATGCAGAGCATGCCCTCTTTAATACCCATCACCAGGCTAACCCATCCTCCCACTCCCCCTCCCCTCTAGAATCCTCAGTTTGTTTCTCAGAGTCCATCGTCTCTCATGGTTCGTCTCCCCCTCCGATTTCCCCCCCTTCATTCTTCCCCTCCTGCTATCTTCTTCTTCTTCTTCTTTTTTTTTTAAACATATGTTGTATTATTTGTTTCAGAGGTACAGATCTGTGATTCAACAGTCTTGCACAATTCACAGCGCTCACCATAGCACATACCCTCCCCAATGTCTATCACCCAGCCATCCCAACCCTCCCACCTCCCCCCCCACTCCAGCAACCCTCAGTTTGTTTCCTGAGATTAAGAATTCCTCATATCAGTGAGGTCATATGATACATGTCTTTCTCTGATTGACTTATTTCGCTCAGCATAACACCCTCCAGTTCCATCCACATCGTTGCAAATGGCAAGATCTCATTCCTTTTGATGACTGCATAATATTCCATTGTATATATATACCTCATCTTCTTTATCCATTCGTCTGTTGATGAACATCTTGGCTCTTTCCATAGTTTGGCTATTGTGGACATTGCTGCTATAAACATCAGGGTGCACATACCCCTTCGGATACCCAGCAGTGCAATGGCTGGATCATATGGTAGCTCTATTTTCGACTTTTTGAGGAACCTCCATACTGTTTTCCAGAGTGGTTGCACCACCCTGCATTCCCACCAACAGTATAGGAGGGCCCCTTTCTCCACATCGCCACCAACATCTGTCATTTCCTGACTTGTTAATTTTAGCCATTCTGACTGGTGTGAGGTGGTATCTCATTGAGGTTTTGATTTGGATTTCCCTGATGCCGAGCGATGTTGAGCACTTTTTCATGTGTCTGTTGGCCATTTGGATGTCTTCTTTGGAAAAATGTCTGTTCATGTCTTCTGCCCATTTCTTGATTGGATTATTTGTTCTTTGGGTGTTGAGTTGGATGAGTTCTTTATAGATTTTGGATACTAGCCCTTTATCTGATATGTCATTTGCAAATATCTTCTCCCATTCTGTCAGTTGTCTTTTGGTTTTGTTGACTGTTTCTTTTGCTTTGCAAAAGCTTTTTATCTTGATGAAGTCCCAATAGTTCATTTTTGCCCTTGCTTCCCTTGCCTTTGGCGATGTTTCTAGGAAGAAGTTGCTGCGGCTGAGGTGGAAGAGGTTGCTGCCTGTGTTCTCCTTTAGGATTTTGATGGACTCCTGTCTCACATTGAGGTCTTTCAACCATTTGGAGTCTATTTGTGTGTGTGGTGTAAGGAAATGGTCCAGTTTCATTCTTCTGCATGTGGCTGTCCAATTTTCCCAACACCATTTGTTGAAGAGATTTCCATTGGACATTCTTTCCTGCTTTGTCAAAGATGAGTTGACCATAGAGTTGAGGGTCCATTTCTGGGCTCTCTATTCTGTTCCATTGATCTATGTGTCTGTTTTTGTGCCAGTACCATACTGTCTTGATGATGACAGCTTTGAAGTAGAGCTGGAAGTCCGGAATTGTGATGCCGCCAGCTTTGCTTTTCTTTTTCAACATTCCTCTGGCTATGCGGGGTCTTTTCTGGTTCCATACAAATTTTAGGATTATTTGTTCCATTTCTTTGAAAAAAGTGGATGGTATTTTGATGGGGATTGCACTGAATGTATAGATTGCTCTAGGTAGCATTGACATCTTCACAATATTTGTTCTTCCATACCATGAGCATGGAACGTTTTTCCATTTCTTTGTGTCTTCCTCAATTTCTTTCATGAGTATTTTATAGTTTTCTGAGTACAGATCCTTTGCCTCTTTGGTTAGATTTATTCCTAGGTATCTTATGGTTTTGGGTGCAATTGTAAATGGGACCGACTCCTTAATTTCTCTTTCTTCTGTCTTGTTGTTGGTGTATAGGAATGCCACTGACTTCTGTGCATTGATTTTATATCCTGCCACCTTACTGAATTCCTGTATGAGTTCTAGCAGTTTTGGGGTGGAGTCTTTTGGGTTTTCCACATAAAGTATCATATCATCTGCAAAGAGTGAGAGTTTGACTTCTTCTTTGCTGATTTGGATGCTTTTTATTTCTTTTTGTTGTCTGATTGCTGTGGCTAGGACTTCTAATACTATCTTGAATAGCAGTGGTGATAGTGGACATCCCTGCCGCATTCCTGACCTTAGGGGGAAAGCTCTCAGTTTTTCCCCATTGAGAATGATATTCGCTGTAGGTTTTTCATAGATGGCTTTTAGATATTGAGGTATGTACCCTCTATCCCTATACTCTGAAGAGTTTTGATCAAGAAAGGATGCTGTACTTTGTCAAATGCTTTTTCTGCATCTATTGAGAGGATCATATGATTCTTGTTCTTTCTTTTGTTAATGTATTGTATCACGTTGATTGATTTGCGGATGTTGAACCAACCTTGCAGCCCAGGGATAAATCCCACTTGGTCGTGGTGAATAATCCTTTTAATGTACTGTTGGATCCTATTGGCTAGTATTTTGGTGAGAATTTTTGCATCCATGTTCATCAAGGATATTGGTCTGTAATTCTCCTTTTTGATGGGGTCTTTGTCTGGTTTGGGGATCAAGGTAATGGTGGCCTCATAAAACAAGTTTGGAAGTTTTCCTTCCATTTCTATTTTTTGGAACAGTTTCAGAAGGATAGGTATTAATTCTTCTTGAAATGTTTGGTAGAATTCCCTTGGGAAGCCATCTGGCCCTGGGCTTTTTTTGTTGGGAGATTTTTGATGACTGCTTCAATTTCCTTACTGGTTATAGGTCTGTTCAGGTTTTCTATTTCTTCCTGGTTCAGTTTTGGTAGTTCATACATCTCTAAGAATGCACCCATTTCTTCCAGGTTATCTAATTTGCTGGCATATAGTTGCTCATAATATATTCTTATAATTGTTTGTATTTCTTTGGTGTTGGTTGTGATTTCTCTTCTTTCATTCATGATTTTGTTGATTTGGGTCATTTCTCTTTTCTTTTTGATAAGTCTGGCCAGGGGTTTATCAATCTTGTTAACTCTTTCAAAGAACCAGCTCCTAGTTTCGTTGACCTGTTCTACTGTTCTTTTGGTTTCTATTTCATTGATTTCTGCTCTGATCTTTTATTATTTCTCTTCTCCTGCTGGGTTTAGGCTTTATTTGCTGTTTTTTCTCTAGCTCCTTTAGGTGTAGGGTTAGGTTGTGTATTTGAGACCTTTCTTGTTTTTTGAGAAAGGCTTGTATTGCTATATACTTTCCTCTTAGGACTGCCTTTGCTGCATCCCAAAGATTTTGAACAGTTGTGTTTTCATTTTCATTGGTTTCCATGAATTTTTTAAATTCTTCTTTAATTTCCTGGTTGACCCATTCATTCTTCAGTAGGATGCTCTTTAGCCTCGATGTATTTGAGTTCTTTCTGACTTTCCTCTTGTGATTGAGTTCTAGTTTCAAAGCATTGTGGTCTGAAAATAGGCAGGGAATGATCCCAATCTTTTGGTACCGGTTGAGACCTGATTTGACCTAAGATGTGATCTATTCTGGAGAATGTTCCATGGGCACTAGAGAAGAATGTGTATTCCGTTGCTTTGGGATGGAATGTTCTGAATATGTCTGTGAAGTCCATTTGGTCCAGTGTGTCATTTAAAGTCTTTATTTCCTTGTTGATCTTTTGCTTAGATGATCTGTCCATTTCAGTGAGGGGGGTGTTAAAGTCCCCCACTATTATTGTATTGTTGTCAATGTGTTTCTTTGCTTTTGTTATTAATTGCCTTATATAATTGGCTGCTCCCATGTTAGGGGCATAGATATTTACAATTGTTAGATCTTCTTGTTGGATAGACCCTTTAAGTAGGATATAGTGTCCTTCCTCATCTCTTATTACAGTCTTTGGTTTAAAATCTAATTTGTCTGATATAAGGATTGCCACCCCAGCTTTCTTTTGGTGTCCATTAGCATGGTAAATGGTTTTCCACCCCCTCACTTTCAATCTGGAGGTGTCTTTGGGTCTAAAATGAGTCTCTTGCAGACAGCATATCGATGGGTCTTGTTTTTTAATCCAATCTGATAGCTGTGTCTTTTGATTGGGGCATTTAGCCCATTTACATTCAGGGTAATTATTGAAAGATAGAAATTTAGTGCCATTGTATTGCCTGTAAGGTGACTGTTACTGTATATTGTCTGTGTTCCTTTCTGGTCTATGTTGCTTTTAGGCTCTCTCTTTGCTTAGAGGACCCCTTTCAATATTTCTTGTAGGGCTGGTTTCGTGTTTGCAAATTCCTTTAGTTTTTGTTTGTCCTGGAAGCTTTTTATCTCTCCTTCAATTTTCAATGACAGCCTAGCTGGATATAGTATTCTTGGCTGCATATTTTTCTCGTTTAGTGCTCTGAATATATCATGCCAGTCCTTTCTGGCCTGTCAGGTCTCTGTGGATAGGTCTATTGTCAATCTAATGTTTCTACCGTTGTAGGTTACAGATCTCTTCTCCCGAGCTGCTTTCAGGATTTTCTCTTTGTCTCTGAGACTCGTAAGTTTTACTATTAGATGTCAGGGTGTTGACCTATTTTTATTGATTTTGAGAGGGGTTCTCTGTGCCTCCTGGATTTTGATGCCTCTTTCCTTCCCCAAATTAGGGAAGTTTTCTGCTATAATTTGCTCCAATATACCTTCTGCTCCTCTCTCTCTTTCTTCTTCTGGGATCCCAATTATTCTAATGTTGTTTCATCTTATGGTATTGCTTATCTCTCGAATTCTGCCCTCATGATCCAGTAGTTGTTTATCTCTCTTTTTCTCAGCTTCTTTATTTTCCATCATTTGGTCTTCTGTATCACTGATTCTCTCTTCTGCCTCAGCTACTATCTTTAAAATCATCATTCTGAACTCTAGGTCCAACATCATACTAATGTCTGTATTGAGTAGGTCCCTGGCAGTTGGTACTGCCTCTTGTTCTTTTTGTTGAGGTGATTTTTTTTCCCTCTTGTCATTTTGTCCAGAAGAGAATAGATGAATGAGAGAACAAAATGCTAACAGGGTAACAACATCCCCAGAAAATATACTCTAAACAAATCAGAAAATACCTTCCAGAAAGTGGTCGCTTTTCTGTTCAGAGAGTTGTTGCTATTCTTTTCTTCGATCTCCTGTTGAGTTCGGAGGTGTTCAGAATGGTTTGATCCCTATCCAGCTGAATTCCTGAGACCAGATGAAATCCAGGTCTCCTACTCCTCTGCCATCTTCCACCTCTCTCATCTTCTTCTCATTCACAGAAGATAGGGGGAAAAGGCACCGGTTGTACATGGTTTCAGTTCCTTAAGGAGATGATGACACAGAAGGGAATTGTCTCTACCAGCCCATCTGGAGGCTCAGGGAGTGGATGACTGAGTCAATGCTTCCCTGTAACTGGCTGGCTACATACCATAGAGGGTTACATACCCAGAGGAGTAAGAACATGAGCAATTTTATTTTTCCCCAGTCACTTATTTTGTCCATACCCTGCTGAATCTCTTTCCCCTCCTTAACAGCATCTTGGTCAGATCTGTAACTTTCAGATCTCTTTTGGGTATTAAAATTTAATCCAAATTTATACCTTCAATCTCAACCTTGATTTAAATCTCATCTCTTCAGAATATAGAAGATGTTGGTAGTGGGGGCCCTAATCACAAATTCCTAGGCAACAGGAAGAATGTCACTCAACAGTGTGTTTTGGTCCTTTGTGGTGGAGGGGCAGGGATGGGCTCCTATGGAGCTCTTAGAGGGACTGCACTTTTCTCGTCACTTTCAGCTGCTAGTGACTACCCAGGAGGGAGGGGTGGAATCTGTCAGGTGTGGTTGTGAGTGGGGAGAGAGCACTGTCTCTTGCTCTCATGCTTTATTCCTAGGCACGTGGCTCTCCATCTAGGAATTGGGCAACATCACTAAGACTTACTGAAATCATCTCTACCCCATGTTCTAACTAGACAGTTTGGTTGTCCTTCTTTCTGGGTCACACCTTCTGCTGAACCATCAAGAAATATGCTTACCAAGTGGAGAAGTGTCTGCTTCATAGACCCACCACCCCTTTTCTTATCTGCTGGTAATTGTGGGGGATCTGGTGAGGGCCATTTGGTCCTCTTTTTTCCACTTCCAAGCATCCACACTCCTTTCTGAACTAAAATCACCCATCCTGGCTCTACAGGGGCTCCTGTCATTGACCTTTGTAGTCTGATCCATTCATCACTCCTGAAATAGTGGCCACTTGTCTGACCACCTCTCTAGGCAGGCCGGGCCCACACAGGTCAGGGCAGATACCTGGCCCCTGGGTCCAAAGTGAATACCACAGTAGTGTGGTACATGGAACTAAGGAGGGTCATCCAAGGGCACAGTGCCAAAGGCACCATTATCCAAGGGCAGGGAAGAGAGTGCAATTCTGGGTAAGGCAGTAGGGAGACTCCAAGTGTGTTGGAAAAGGCAAGAAAGCTCAAGAAAATAAAAAGGTACTTTTCTGGTTCCACGCCCCAAGCTGTCTCTGAGACAAGCTGGCGGGGCTGGCTTCCTCTAGCTTCCAGCGGAGGCTGCTTCCCACTAAACACGTGGCAAGGGATCTTTTCTGCTCCTGTGGGGGGTCCCATGCCTGTGGGTTGGTCCCCAGCCTTGGCTGAGTTCCTGTTTCCCCTTGGACCTACTCACAGCTGCCTGCCCTGCCCAGATACGCAATGACTGCTCTCTAGGTCACTGTTCATTACACTTATTTTTATCCTCATTGTCTACACCAGACATAAACAATCTAATTTATGTATCTGGAACTGAACATGCTCAGGAGCCCTCATTTCCTTTGAAGGCAGGACCACCCCCCACTACCACCACCTACCAACCAACCAACCAACCAACTTTAATATTGGTAATGCAGTTTCTTCTGGTTTAAGATATTGTAAATTTGGTTAAATATTCAGCCAAACTTGGAACTGACCCCTTCCCCTCCTCTTATCTCCCCGTCTGGGGTTAAAAAAGTTTTCAGTGTGTGTTTCTGTGTTGTCCTGGCTTTGGAGGAAAGCTGCAGGTCAGGGCTCAGGCAAATACCAAGAAGGCGGGGTGAAACAAGACACCACACAGAGCTGTCCCTTTGTGGATGATAGCTGAGCCCTTTTCAGCTTGGCCATGGGCATTGCTGCCACTAGATTGCTGGACTTCATCCCATCTCAGCCACCATGGAAACCAGCTACCTGACCCTGAACCCATGCGTCACTCAAGAACCAAGTCCTGGTAGTAACACCTGATTGGCCACACTCATCTCATTTATATATATATATATATATATACCCAGTGGTGGAATTACTGGATCATATGGTATTTCTATTTTTATTTATTTTTTTTTAATTTTTTTTTATTGTTATGTTAATCCCCATACATTACATCATTAGTTTTAGATATAGTGTTCCATGATTCATTGTTTGTGCATAACACCCAGTGCTCCATGCAGAACGTGCCCTCCTCAATACCCATCACCAGGCTAACCCATCCTCCCAACCCCCTCCCCTCTAGAACCCTCAGTTTGTTTTTCAGAGTCCATCGTCTCTCATGGTTCTTCTCCCCCTCCGATTTCCCCCCCTTCATTCTTCCCCTCCTGCTATATTCTTCTTCTTCTTTTTTTCTTTCTTAACATATATTGCATTATTTGTTTCAGAGGTACAGATCTGAGATTCAACAGTCTTGCACAATTCACAGCGCTTACCAGAACACATACCCTCCCCAGTGTCCATCACCCAGTCACCCCATCCCTCCCACCCCACCCCCCACTCCAGCAACCCTCAGTTTGTTTCCTGAGATTAAGAATTCCTCATATCAGTGAGGTCATATGATACATGTCTTTCTCTGTTTGACTTATTTCGCTCAGCATAATACCCTCCAGTTCCATCCACGTCGTTGCAAATGGCAAGATCTCATTCCTTTTGATGGCTGCATAATATTCCATTGTATATATATACCACTTCTTCTTTACCCAATCATCTGTTGATGGACATCTTGGCTCTTTCCACAGTTTGGCTATTGTGGACATTGCTGCTATAAACATCGGGGTGCACGTAGCCTTTCGGGTCCCTACTTTTGTATCTTTGGGGTAAATACCCAGTAGTGCAATTGCTGGATCGTATGGTAGCTCTATTTTCAACTTTTTGAGGAACCTCCATACTGTTTTCCAGAGTGGCTGCACCAGCTTGCGTTCCCACCAACAGTGTAGGAGGGTTCCCCTTTCTCCGCATCCCCGCCAACATCTGTCATTTCCTGACTTGTTAATTTTAGCCATTCTGACTGGTGTGAGGTGGTATCTCATTGAGGTTTTGATTTGGATTTCCCTGATGCCGAGCGATGTTGAGCACTTTTTCATGTGTCTGTTGGCCATTTGGATGTCTTCTTTGGAAAAATGTCTGTTCATGTCTTCTGCCCATTTCTTGATTGGATTATTTGTTCTTTGGGTGTTGAGTTGGATAAGTTCTTTATAGATTTTGGATACTAGCCCTTTATCTGATATGTCATTTGCAAATATCTTCTCCCATTCTGTCAGTTGCCTTTTGGTTTTGTTGACTGTTTCTTTTGCTTTGCAAAAGCTTTTTATCTTGATGAAGTCCCAATAGTTCATTTTTGCCCTTGCTTCCCTTGCCTTTGGCGATGTTTCTAGGAAGAAGTTGCTGCGGCTGAGGTGGAAGAGGTTGCTGCCTGTGTTCTCCTTTAGGATTTTGATGGACTCCTGTCTCACATTGAGGTCTTTCAACCATTTGGAGTCTATTTGTGTGTGTGGTGTAAGGAAATGGTCCAGTTTCATTCTTCTGCATGTGGCTGTCCAATTTTCCCAACACCATTTGTTGAAGAGATTTCCATTGGACATTCTTTCCTGCTTTGTCAAAGATGAGTTGACCATAGAGTTGAGGGTCCATTTCTGGGCTCTCTATTCTGTTCCATTGATCTATGTGTCTGTTTTTGTGCCAGTACCATACTGTCTTGATGATGACAGCTTTGTAGTAGAGCTGGAAGTCTGGAATTGTGATGCCGCCAGCTCTGCTTTTCTTTTTCAACATTCCTCTGGCTATGCGGGGTCTTTTCTGGTTCCATATAAATTTTAGGATTATTTGTTCCATTTCTTTGAAGAAAGTGGATGGTATTTTGATGGGGATTGCATTGAATGTGTAGATTGCTCTAGGTAGGATTGACATCTTCACAATATTTGTTCTTCCAATCCATGAGCATGGAACGTTTTTCCATTTCTTTGTGTCTTCCTCAATTTCTTTCATGAGTATTTTATAGTTTTCTGAGTACAGATCCTTTGCCTCTTTGGTTAGATTTATTCCTAGGTATCTTATGGTTTTGGGTGCAATTGTAAATGGGATCGACTCCTTAATTTCTCTTTCTTCTGACTTGTTGTTGGTGTATAGGAATGCCACTGACTTCTGTGCATTGATTTTATATCCTGCCACTTGACTGAATTCCTGTATGAGTTCTAGCAGTTTGGGGTGGAGTCTTTGGGATTTTCCACATAAAGTATCATATCATCTGCAAAGAGTGAGAGTTTGACTTCTTCTTTGCCAATTTGGATGCCTTTGATTTCTTTTTGTTGTCCGATTGCTGTGGCTAGGACTTCCAATACTATGTTGAATAGCAGTGGTGATAGTGGACATCCCTGCCGCGTTCCTGACCTTAGGGGGAAAGCTCTCAGTTTTTCCCCATTGAGAATGATATTCGCTGTAGGTTTTTCATAGATGGCTTTTATGATATTGAGGTATGTACCCTCTATCCCTATACTCTGAAGAGTTTTGATCAAGAAAGGATGCTGTACTTTGTCAAATGCTTTTTCTGCATCTATTGAGAGGATCATATGATTCTTGTTCTTTCTTTTGTTAATGTATTGTATCACGTTGATTGATTTGCGGATGTTGAACCAACCTTGCAGCCCAGGGATAAATCCCACTTGGTCGTGGTGAATAATCCTTTTAATGGACTGTTGGATCCTATTGGCTAGTATTTTGGTGAGAATTTTTGCATCCATGTTCATCAGGGATATTGGTCTGTAATTCTCCTTTTTGATGGGGTCTTTGTCTGGTTTTGGGATCAAGGTAATGCTGGCCTCATAAAATGAGTTTGGAAGTTTTCCTTCCATTTCTATTTTTTGGAACAGTTTCAGAAGGATAGGTATTAATTCTTCTTTAAATGTTTTGTAGAATTCCCCTGGGAAGCCATCTGGCCCTGGGCTTTTGTGTTTTGGGAGATTTTTGATGACTGCTTCTATTTCCTTAGTGGTTATAGGTCTGTTCAGGTTTTCTATTTCTTCCTGGTTCAGTTTTGGTAGTTGATACATCTCTAGGAATGCATCCATTACTTCCAGGTTATCTAATTTACTGGCATAGAGTTGCTCATAAGATGTTCTTATAATTGTTTGTATCTCTTTGGTGTTGGTTGTGATTTCTCCTCTTTCACTCATGATTTTGTTGATTTGGGTCATTTCTCTTTTCTTTTTGATAAGTCTGGCCAGGGGCTGATCAATCTTGTTAATTCTTTCAAAGAACCAGCTCCTAGTTTCGTTGATCTGTTCTACTGTTCTTTTGGTTTCTATTTCATTGATTTCTGCTCTGATCTTTATTATTTCTCTTCTCCTGCTGGGTTTAGGCTTTATTTGCTGTTCTTTCTCCAGCTCCTTTAGGTGTAGGGTTAGGTTGTGTACTTGAGACCTTTCTTGTTTCTTGAGAAAGGCTTGTATTGCTATATACTTTCCTCTTAGGACTGCCTTTGCTGTATCCCAAAGATTTTGAATAGTTGTGTTTTCATTTTCATTGGTTTCCATGAATTTTTTTAATTCTTCTTTAATTTCCTAGTTGACCCATTCATTCTTCAGTAGGATGCTCTTTAGCCTCCATGTATTTGAGTTCTTTCCGACTTTCCTCTTGTGATTGAGTTCTAGTTTCAAAGCATTGTGGTCTGAAAATAGGCAGGGGATGATCCCAATCTTCTGGTACCGGTTGAGACCTGATTTATGACCTAGGATGTGATCGATTCTGGAGAATGTTCCATGGGCACTAGAGAAGAATGTGTATTCCGTTGCTTTGGGATGGAATGTTCTGAATATGTCTGTGAAGTCCATTTGGTCCAGTGTGTCATTTAAAGTCTTTATTTCCTTGTTGATCTTTTGCTTAGATGATCTGTCCCTTTCAGTGAGGGGGGTGTTAAAGTCCCCCACTATTATTGTATTGTTGTCGATGTGTTTCTTTGCTTTTGTTATTAATTGCCTTATATAATTGGCTGCTCCCATGTTAGGGGCATAGATATTTACAATTGTTAGATCTTCTTGTTGGATAGACCCTTTAAGTATGATATAGTGTCCTTCCTCATCTCTTATTACAGTCTTTGGTTTAAAATCTAATTTGTCTGATATAAGGATTGCCACCCCAGCTTTCTTTTGGTGTCCATTAGCATGGTAAATGGTTTTCCACCCCCTCACTTTCAATCTGGGGGTGTCTTTGGGTCTAAAATGAGTCTCTTGCAGACAGCATATCGATGGGTCTTGTTTTTTAATCCAATCTGATAGCCTGTGTCTTTTGATTGGGGCATTTAGCCCATTTACATTCAGGGTAACTATTGAAAGATAGGAATTCAGTGCCATTGTATTGCCTGTAAAGTGACTGTTACTGTATATTGTTTGTGTTCCTTTCTGGTCTATGTTGCTTTTAGGCTCTCTCTTTGCTTAGAGGACCCCTTTCAAGATTTGTTGTAGGGCTGGTTTCGTGTTTGCAAATTCCTTTAGTTTTTGTTTGTCCTGGAAGCTTTTTATCTCTCCTTCAATTTTCAATGACAGCCTAGCTGGATATAGTATTCTTGGCTGCATATTTTTCTCGTTTAGTGCTCTGAATATGTCCTGCCAGTCCTTTCTGGCCTGCCAGGTCTCTGTGGATAAGTCTGTTGCCAATCTAATGTTTCTACCATTGTAGGTTACATATCTCTTCTCCCGAGCTGCTTTCAGGATTTTCTCTTTGTCTCTGAGACTCGTAAGTTTTACTATTAGATGTCGGGGTGTTGACCTATTTTTATTGATTTTGAGAGCGGTTCTCTGTGCTTCCTGGATTTTGATGCCTGTTTCCTTCCCCAAATTAGGGAAGTTCTCTGCTATAATTTGCTCCATTATACCTTCTGCCCCTCTCTCTCTTTCTTCTTCTTCTGGGATCCCAATTATTCTAATGTTGTTTCGTCTTATGGTATCGTTTATCTCTCGAATTCTGCCCTCGTGATCCAGTAGTTGTTTTTCTCTCTTTTTCTCAGCTTCTTTATTTTCCATCATTTGGTCTTCTATCTCACTGATTCTTTCTTCTGCCTCATTTATCCTAGCGGTTAGCGCCCCCATATTTGATTGCACCTCATTGATAGCCTTTTTGATTTCTACTTGGTTCGATTTTAGTTCTTTTACTTCTCCAGAAAGGGTTTCTCTAATAACTTCCATGTTTTTTTCAAGCCCAGCTAGTATCTTTAAAGTGATGATTCTGAACTCTAGATCTGACATCGTACTAATGTCCATATTGAGTAGGTCCCTGGCAGTCGGTACTACCTCTTGTTCTTTTTGTTGAGGTGATTTTTTCCGTCTTGTCATTTTGTGCAGAGGAGAATAGATTAATGAGAGAACAAAATGCTAGCAGGGTAACAACGTCCCCAGAAAATATACTCTAAACAAATCAGAAAAGACCTGAAGCAGTGGGAAAAGAAAGGGAAAGAGAGAAAAAAGAAAAGGAAAGAAAAAAAGAAAAAAGAAAAAGATAAAGATAAAAACAAACAAAAGCAGAACAAAACAAAACAAAACAAAAACAGAATGTGATCAAATATGATCAGGCTGGATTATAGATCAGTGCCACACACTAGATTTTGGGTGTATTTTCGTCTGTTAAAAGAAAGTCCCTCCCAAAATTTTAAAGAAAGAAAAACTTATATATGTACAAAAATAAGGGTTGATATGATGAAGGGATGGAATATGACTGTAACTATGGAAAGTATAAAAAATTTTAAAAAAGGATTTGATAAGTTGTTTGAAAAAAGAAAGAAGAGGATTAAAAAAAAAAAAAAGAAAGAAAGAAAAAAGGGAGAGAATGTGATCAGGCAGGGGAGTAGAAAAAAACCATACACTAGAGATTTAGAGTATATTTTGATCTGTTAGAAGAAACTATCTCAAGATTTTAAAGAGAGAACAACTTATATATATATGCCAAAAATACGGGTAACTACTATGAAGGGATAGAATATGACTTTAAAAATGAAAAATAAAAATGTTTTTTTTTTTTAAAAAAGGGATTGATAAGATGTTGGTTGAAAAAGGGAAAAAGAAAAATTCAAAAAAAAAGAAAAAAGGAAAAAAGAAAAAAAGACAGTTAAAAAAAATAATTAACTTTGAAAGACTAAAGAATCATGGTAAAAAAGCCATGAATTCTATGTGCAGTATTCCCCTAGCGCTGGAGTTCTGCCGTTCTCACTGATCGGTAAACTTGGTCTTGGCTGGCTGTTCTCGCTGATCTTCTGGGGGAGGGGCCTGTTGCCGTGGTTTCCAAATGTCTTTGCCGGAGGCAAAATTGCCCCGCCCTTGCCGGTCCGGGCTGAGTAATCTGCTCGGGTTTGCTCTCCGGAGCTTTTGTTCCCTGCAAGCTTTCCGTACAGCTTTGGAGGCGGAGAGTGAAAATGGCGGCCTCCCAGTCTCCGCCCCGGCGGAGCCGAGAACTCGGGGTCCCGCTCCTCAGCGAGCCCCCAGAGAAAAGCAGTCAGTCACTCCCGTCTCCCCGGTCTCCGGCCGCACTCCGCGCTCACCTGGCCTGTGACCGCGCCTTTCTATCTGGCACCCGACCCCGGGTGGAGTCTCCAAACCCAGCAGATCCCCGCGGTGCGCTCCCGCACCTCTCCTCTCGGGGGAAGAAGGTGAGTCTCCCCGGATCTGCCGCTTGTTGGGTCCCTGCTGGAGGAGCAGTGGCCCGACTGTGCTGCGGATCACGGTTTATAGCAACCCCGAGCTGAGAGCCCGCGCCTGGGCTCCGTCTCTGCAGCCGGCTTCCCTGCTCCGATACCTGGGAGCTCTGCCGCACTCAGGCACCCCCGGTCTTTCTGTGACCCCGAGGGTCCTGAGACCACACTGTCCCGCGAGGGTTCCACCCCCCACTTCGCCACCAGAGTGACGTCCCTCAGCGGAGCAGACTTCTAAAAGTTCCGATTTTGTGCTCCGTGGCTCTATCACTTGCCAGAAGCGGCCAACGGAGGCCCCTCCCCCGCCGTCTATCCTCCCGAATATCGCCTCGGATTCACTTCTCTGCACATCCTACCTTCCAGAAAGTGGTCGCTTTTCTGTTCAGAGAGTTGTTGCTCTTCTTTTCTTCGATCTCTTGTTGAGTTTGTAGGTGTTCAGAATGGTTTGATCCCTATCCAGCTGAATTCCTGAGAGGAGACGAAATCCAGGTCTCCTACTCCTCCGCCATCTTGCTCCGCCCCCCCTGGTATTTCTATTTTTAATTTTTTGAGGAACCTCCATGCTGTTTTCCAGAGTGGCTGCACCAGTTTGCATTCCCACCAATAGTGTGTGAGCGTTCCCCTTTCTCCACATCCTCATCAACACTTGTTATTTCTTGTGTTTTTGATTCAACTTTATGCTGTATTCACAGAGCTCTGGTTCCTGATTATCCAAGTCAAATATATCCTTTGAAATTCAAAGGAAAACCATTCCCTTTTAAGCACCCAGCTCTTGGAATGGGGCTCAAAGGTAAGAATTTACCTTACCTCTTTGTTCTGGTCTAAATCTTATCTCCCTCCCTGAGGGCAGTGCTGAGGAGAAAGCCAAGGGGGGAGAAGGGTCATTGGACATGTAGCCTTTTAATATCTGAAAATATTATACTATTACATTTTACTTTTTGTTAGGTCACATTTTTATTAATTATCTCTGGAGGGCTTATTAAATTTTGAAGATTATGGTATGACATTATTAAAGATGACTTTATAAATGGTAATGCATTTTCTAGTCCAGATATTAAACTCAATCAAAGACACTCAATCCCAGATGGAGATGCATTTGTGGGAAAGTCAGCTAGAGATCCTGCTTGCCTCTGGGGAGCAAACGTGCTGGAGCCCAGTATTCCTACTCCTCCTGGCCCTTCCCTGCAATGCCCAAACCGGAGGGCTCATGGCTACTGCTGTCCGTCAATGGCACCCTAGTCACTCAGTGTCCTTCCTCTCCCCTCCCCCCGGGCCGACCCCTGGGATTTGCAGAAGTGGATTCAATCAACCCAGCCACAATGAAGCCATAATGAGGAAGAGCAGAGCCCCTATGGGGGGCGACAGAGCTCTAGGGGTGGGCAGCTGGTGCTGATGGACCAGAGGACCCTTAGAGGAAGTTTCTAGGCCTGCCTCCTGTGCCCTCAAGCTGCAAGTAGCTGAGGCCAGAATGATCTCTGGGGGGAGGTGAGAAGCTTTTGGTGTCCTTCTAGATCTCTTGAGGAGAGATTTATGGGCATCTCAGGGCAATCAGGAGCTTGCATCTTAAACAACGTGAGCTGGCTGAGGCTTGGTGACCTGGGATGGCATGGCCACAGAAGGCCCTGGGACTGGGGGTGGAGTGGGCAGAAATGGGCAGTGAGCTGGAGCTGGCAGCAGGGGAGAGACCTGACCCAGGAAGCAGAAGGGGTGAGCTTTCTAGCAACAGTGTCCAAAGAGCTGGTACTCCCTGTGGGTAGTGATCCTAATCCTGCTTTCCTCCCTGCCCTGGCTGGAGGGCCCTGAGGTAGGTTCCCAGGGCCATGATCTCTGTGGAGTCTGTGACAATGGAGCAGATAAGAGGCACTGTGATGGGGGCTTGACTCACAAGCAACAGGGTCAGAACTGAACAGGGAAAACTGGGCAGGTGGGGAGGGTGTCAGGCCCCGTCTAGCACCTGGCATATGGGATAAGACCCTGCTCTGCAAGGAACAAGGCACAGGAAATGAAAGAGGCACATGTGTCAGAGTCCAGCCAACCTCCTGCTCCCCCGAGGAGTGGATGCAGCAGGCCAGCCCAGGGGCTCCTCTGTTCACACATAGGAAGAGGAGTCACTAGACAGATGGAATCAAAGGTCGAACCCCTATACCTGGTGCCTTCAGAAGGTAGAGGCCACAAGGGCTGTCCTTGGAAAGATCCAAGGAGGAGCTTCTTGTCTAGTCCTGTGTTCATCAAGAATGGTTAAAAGTAACAGCCACTCACACCCATTTAAATGAAAAGGGGGGAGATATTTAAGAAAAGCCTCCCCCAAAGGCCACTGGGGCTGTCAACCCAGGTGACCTTGGCCAGGAAAAGGGGAGGACATATCCTGCAAGACTAAACACTCGCTCCTAGGATTTAACCTGAGAAAGGCCGTTTTCTCTCAAAACAGATGGACTCACCTTTGACTGGCAAATAGAACGCCCCTCCCCCCCAACTCACACCTGTGCAGACGTGGGGAACCAGGCGATGACAAGGAAGATGAGGATAGAGATGAAAAACAAGAAGGCTATTTTGTTCTCAGATCTGAGTGATGGGGCATAATTTTTGGCCCTGATACATAAGCAAAAGGAAATTGTTGTTTTTAAATAAGTCTGGGCTTAGGAAGGGAGGGAGACCCTGAGCTGAAGAGCCCATGAGAAGAGCCTCTCCCCTCTGCCTCTTGTAGTGGTCAGCTTTATTTTTCTTTTGTAGTTGGTCTTTATTTGCCTCTTGGCCCATAGGATATAAAATACTGGTCAACCACAGTTCCAGTTTACTTCTTCTCCATTAAAAACCCGACTCTCTTTCTCCTAATTCTGAATTTTCAGAGACAGAATCTCATCAGCTTGGCTGAAATTCAGAGTCCATACCGGATACAACCAGCCGTGGGGCCAGCACAGCATTCCCCTGATGAGTGCACTAGGGAAGTGGGTCCTGACTTTCATGGACATTGTCTGTTCGATTGGTTGGTCCCATGTCATACCAGTCGTTAAATGTTTCAGCTGTCACCCTGGTGAGACTCTGAGTACACACGTGTGTGTGTGCATGTATCCTGGGTTACTCTGCACACACACGGCTACCTGGGATTCACCTCTATGGGAGGGGGGCAGTTCATGGGCTTATGGTGAGCTGAGACTTGAGGTTTTCTGAACGTTGAAGCCATGAGAGCCAAGGAGACACCCTGGCCAATCCCAGGATTACACGGGAGACTGACGGGCTAAGGAGGGAAAGGGTAGGGTTGATATAAGACATCTCAGCCATGTTCCCCCTTGGCAGCCAGTCATTCCCATCACAGGGTCCCCACACTGAGTGTGGGGCCCTCCCTGCTGGTGCTGTCTCATAAAGTCCCACCCACATGACCCCGTGTCTGACAAGAACTTGGCACTTGGGAGTGGCTTCAGGAGGCCAGCTGTGGTCATCCCCACTGTGCCTGGGACAGCATCCCCTCTCCCACCCTAGTCTCCAGACAGATGGACCGCAGAAGCACCTTCTCCTAGTTTCCACCTGGGTTGGTGGAAGGAACAAAGGCTGGGGCTCCAGAGGCCTGGATTTTAACTGTGACACTAAGCCTAGATGTGCAGCCTGGAGAGAGTCACCAAGACCTGTGAAGCCTCGGTTTTTCAATCTGTACAAAAGGTTCAACAATATTCTCCTCATACCATGATTGTGAGAAGCAAATAGGATGGCCTTTTAAGCACTTCTGTTTCTCGTCTGTCACTTGCTAAGAGCCTTTGCATCTGTGCTAGTTCCCCACCCCCCCACTCCCCCCCCACCCCACCCCCCCAGCAGGGAAGAGACACCTTTGTCACTTGGAATAAGAAATAGAAGAGTACCATTGTGTTCTCGGCCGCTCACCGTGGAGGGAAGAAGAATGTATTTTTCCCGAATGTCTTACCATGCCGACTTCTTATGGATAATAATGAGGCTTGCTTATGGCATTTCGGATTTGTGATTCCGAATGAGCGTGAGGGATCTTGGCCACTTCCCACTGCCCGGCTCTTGGGTTCGGGGCCCCGGGGGTCAGCTGCTGCAATAGAGCAGAGCAGAGGGCATTCCTGAAGGAAAAGCAGAAATTCGGGCCTCAGGACCAGAGGGCCAGAACCAGATTGTTTAGAAAGCACCTGGGTCTAGCTGGAATTCAGATGCTTGAAAGGAAGCCTGAAGAATCAGACCAGGCAGGCCGCTTTGTTCTCCCCAGAGCTGCTCGCTGCTGAAAGAGGCTTTCCGTTCTGCATTACTGGCCGCCTGGAACACCAAACCCCCAGAAACCAGTTTTACTGCATCAGAAAATGATTTATTCTCTGAAGGTAATGATCTGGAACAATAGATTGGCCTGGGTCAAAAATCAATTCTTATTATTTGGAGAAGGGGGCTGGATAAAGTCTCCTTTTCATTATCAGACCTGCAGATGACAATCCTAAATTACGATTGTTCAAGGACAAAGCTTCATTTGGATTGTGGTTTGGGCACATTCGCAATTTTTTTCCTTTCATTAATTCTTAAAGCTTAAATCCATACTTGGTGATGACTTGCGTAACTCTCACTTAAAATAAATCAGTTCGATTTGGTTTCCACCTAAATAAGAGTGGCCGGGCACTCTTGGATACAGTCCTGACTGGGTGGTTATTAAGCGGGTTGTTTGTTTGCTCTCAGCCGCCCAGAACAAATTGGGCCGGCTCTGGGAGCTCGCAGCAATGAGCTAAGCTAGCTCCTGGAAGGCACTTAAATGTCGTCCCAGGACTCACACAAACCACATTTCACTGGGTCCTTATATCTGGGGTGAGGAAGAGGAGGGGCAGGGTGGCTCCTGCCTAACAGAGGAAGAGACAGGTGCCCAGGAGAAGGTACTAGACTGCCCAGAGCCCACAAAGACACAGCCTGTTCATTCCTGATGCTCCGTGCTCCCCCTCCAGCCCTTCTGACTGGAGCAACTTTTCCCCAGAGCCAGGAGTCCCAGTGGCATTTCTGATACTTTCTGCTTTATAAGGACTCAAAGACGCCCCCACCTTTTCTCTCCAGCCCAGCCCCCTAACCCCACAGACGTTCCATGGACAGACCACCACAGCTTGGATTCTCTGTCGTTTCTGCCCCCCCTGCTTGAACTGTCCCTGCTCCTTTGCTTTAAGCTTGGAACAACTGTCACCTTCTGAAGGCTCTGTGCCTCTGTCCCACCTAGGTGGCATGAATGGTCCTCTCCTGTGCCCCCAGCCCCCTTAGGGACCTGAATCAGAGAGATTGTCACAGGTCCACAGTCAGTTGTCCCTATAAGGCTCTGAGCCTCTTGAGGGCAACTCTGACTTCTCTCTCTGTCCTCAGAGCTTGGAGCAATGCCTGGCACACTCCTGGGAGGTGCTCCATAAATGTTCAGAGAAAAGAACAAACACATTTTTTTTCCTAAAATGCCTTCCTGGATTCCTCAGCACACCCTGACCTTGAGCTTTTCTGAATTTCAAATTTCTTGTTGTCTGTGCTATTCCTTTGGCCTTAGACTGTGGGCTGTTGTGTGTGGTTATAGCTGGTTTCCCTGGCCAGATATAAACTGTCCTTCCTGCAAGCAGTTGTGTCCTTGGAACCACAGCTCAGTGCCTAAGATGGTGCCTCTTTTCTTTGAATCTCCTTGAAGAGGAGCTAACCCCATATGTGTGTATGATCTGAATGGATCCCAGGACCGTCAGCAAGCAATCACTTCAACATTAATAATCCAAATGCTGGTGGCTGATTACTTCCGTGGCAAAGGCAGGATCTCAGCCTCCTAATTGTGCTTAGAGATCTTGGAGTCCCTGGGGAGTGTCAGATATGATCTCAACCCATCCACTCATTTTCTTCTTGTTGGGTCATTTTTGGCTATCCCGTTAGAGAGGTCCTTCACCATTGTGACCCTCCCTGACCTTTGTTAGAGCCTCACTTTTGCTCCAACTCCTGCCTCCCAGTGCTCTCCAAATGGGGCTCAGTGTTGCATATGCTTCACCCTTCCTGAAGCTAAGTGAGCCCTGGGCCAGGATGAAATGGAGCCCAAACTCTGTTCCACCATTTTACCTGGGCCCCCAGCATCCCAGCCTGTGTCTGGAGCCTGACATGTGCTCATGAAAACAACTTTGTGGTCACTTTGTCCCTGCAGGCTAAGTTAGAAAAAGACATCATCAGTCTAGCCTTCATTGTTTCGTCTCTACTTTCCTCTTTTGCCTAGAAACCTGTGTGCCAATTTATGCAAAAGTCCTGGGGCAGAGGGACGCCTGGGTGGCTCAGTGGGTTAAGCATCTGTCTTCTGCTCAGGTCACGATCCCAGGGTCCTGGAATTGAGCCCCGCGTCAGGCTCCCTGCTCAGCGGAAAGCCTGCTTCTCCCTAACCCCCTGTTCGTGCTCTCTCTTGCTCTCTTTCTCTCTCTCTCAAATAAATAAGTAAAATTAAAAAAAAAAAAAGTCCTGGGGCAGAAAAGAGGCACGAGGAAGCTGGCTTGACCAGGAGTCTTGGCTTGTGTGTAGTGAGGACACTGGCTCTGTATGGCTCTGTATGGCATGCCTATAGCTTTTGCTCTTCCAAAGCTGATTCCATGGATCCTTTGAATTTGTTTATCTAAGCATTTTTTCTCATGGATGAGATTATTAGGCACAAGGAGGTTGTGCCAGGGAAGAATGGCAGTTGGAGTCTGCAAGTGGCATAGGGAGGAAAGCCAAAGGATGGGTCGTACTGGAGAGGCTGAGCTGGCCAGGAGCTCAACAGCATGGGGTCAGTGCTGAGGTGGCTGGATATGAAGTGAAGGATAGGTGTGTGGAGAGAGCAGGGGGGGCTACCCCATCTCCTGGGACCTGGTGACATACCCTATGGGTCCACACTAAGATTTCCTGTAGTCCCTACTTTACCCTCAGTAGCTTTCTTTTTGCTGTCACCTTGGCCATTGTACTGTACCTTCAACACTGTCTCTGGGCTCACTTTGACCCTGGGTCTCTTCTTTATCACCACTGGGATTCCCATTGTCTTTGCTGTCCTCCATTTCCAGTGGGAAAGAATCTTGCCTACCTTGGGCACTTTCCCTATGTCTGGACCTCTTTTCAATATTTATGTACATCATCTCATTCCTCATGAAAAGCCTGTGAAAGGTAAGAAAGTTGAAATCATCTGCCCAAGGAACACAGCTGGTGAAAGGCAGAGTGAAGACCCAGGTTGGCCTGATAGCAAAGGTTGCGTCACCACCTCCTCCTGCTTCTGCTCAGTGATTATCTACCCTTTTCTTTACTGAGGCATAGGCACTCTTCCAGTTGTAGTGCTCCTAGATTGAGGGTTATCAGTCAGGAGAAGAGTGGGGCTGCACCCAGCAGTTGGTTCCTTGTACAGGATGATCACACCTTTGGAAAGACATCTGAAACAGGTAGGGGGAGGGAGGTGATAAGAGACCCTAATCAGAAAAAGAAATTTAAGTACATAGAAATTCTTAAGTTAGGTAATATGAATGGGAAATTTATCTCATCAGATGTTTGTGTTTAGAAATATTTTGTGTATTATGCTTTTTATTTTTTTTTATTTTTTTTTAAAGATTTTATTTATTTATTTGACAGAGAGAGAGACAGCGAGAGAGGGAACACAAGCAGGGGGAGTGGGAGAGGGAGAAGCAGGCTTCCCGCCAAGCAGGGAGCCCGATGCGGGGCTCGATCCCAGCACCCTGGGATCATGACCTGAGCTGAAGGCAGACGCTTAACAACTGAGCCACCCAGGCGCCCCTGTATTATGCTTTTTAAAGAAGAATTAGGATGTATTGATTCAGCGAAATCAGACAAACCTATCTAGGTCAACAATATATTAAGAGAGGCAAACACAAAAAGGTGGAAGAAACTACCTTTTCTTTTATTCAAAAAAACCTTTCCATTATGAAGAATTTAATACTTACACAAAAGCAGAGAGGAGAAATTCATTTCCTCTATGTATCTATCACTTAGTTTCTATAATTATCAACAATGGCCGACCTTGTTTATTCTATTTCTGGATTCTTTTGAAGCAAATCTCTGACAAATGATACAGACTTGTAAAAATATATATAATTATTACATCTAATAATTTAATAATAATTCCTTCAACATAAAAACCCAGTTAACGGGGCGCCTGGGTGGCTCAGTTGGTTAAGCGACTGCCTTCGGCTCAGGTCATGGTCCTGGAGTCCCGGGATCGAGTCCCGCATCGGGCTCCTTGTTCAGTGGGGAGCCTGCTTCTCCCTCTGCCTTCCCCCGTCTCGTGCTCTCTCTCTCTCCTTCTCGCTCTCAAATACATAAAAAAAAATCAAAAAAAAAAAAAAAAAAAAACCCAGTTAACATTTAAACTTCCCTGAATGTTTAAGAAATGTGATTTTTAAAAATAGTTTATTTGAATCAGGATCCAAATGAGGTCCCTATTTTGAGATTAACTACAGACTTTTAAGCCCTCTTTTTAATTCATTGCTTTTTGTTGTTGTTGTCATCTCTTTATAGAGTTTCCCTCAGTTTGGCTGATGGCATCCTCATGGAATTGATTCCATGTTCCTCGTCCCTTGCATTGCCTGTAAATAGATACAGAGGCTTGACCAGATACAGGGGAGATTTGATGGCAAGACCACATACTTAGGTGGTGTTGTGACTTCTGTTGGAAGGCATGGAGTGTCTGGTTGTTTCTCTTTCATGATTAGCAGCCATGATGATCATAGCCCAGGCCCATTAATTCATTAGAGCTTGCAACATAGTGTCATTCTAACTTCTTCGTTTTCTCTATTTATAAGCTGGAAAACATCTACAAAGAAAAACTTCAATTCATTGGCTGTTGGATTACCCAGAAATCAATTTTTCTTTCTCTTTCCTTTGTATAGGAAAGAGAATTATGCTTAATTCTTCCCGTTTACTTATAAACTTTCAAAATAGTGATTCTATAACATCCTTCAAAGGTAACCAATGTAGACCTTTCCCTTCTATTGAGCATTATCATGGAACCTAGTTCCATGCTGCTATTGATGCTGTTGAGCATTATCATGGAACTCAATGGATTGAAACATATTTGGTTGAAGCTATTATCCTTACTCATGCTCAAATTGTCTCATCAATGCCTGGGAGAACCTATTCAAATTGGCTTGAGTCCAGTTGATGGACCCGACTAGTCACTGATAGCTTCCTTACTTTCTGGTTGGACGAGATGTAATAGACTAATCTTGTTCGTGTCCTGATCCACAATCTGCCACTTCTCCTTGGAACTCTGACTCTGACTCCATTCATGGGAAATACTATTTGGAGACCACCATCTGAGTGCTAGGGATGCTCATTGCTATTGGATCAGTTGTTGTTTTTAGATGTTTTCAGTAAACATAGCTAGGAAATGGGTGTTTGTTTTTAAATAAAAGATATCATGAATTCATAGTGCTACTTCCAATTCTAATTCAGGATCACTGAGTTTTTACTTAACCTTTACTTATCAACCTGGTATCTGTATCTCCTTTCTCTTATGCTGAAAATTCCCCGTCTCATTGATACCAACATAGTCTTCTAGCATTTTTCTATAAAATGCACAACAGAGGCTGAGTTTTTAATTTTCTGGCAATCACAGGAGAGAGAGGAACTTGTTTAGAGTTTGGGAGGAGTCTACAAGAATGTGTATAATTATTCCATGTGTATGTGGGCCAGCTTGATTTGAGGGTAAAGAAAAAGGAGTGTATTGGACCTGAGATATTGAAAACGCTTGAGCACTTCCAGTCTGTGGTTTATCCTACCAGTTGGGTCTCAGGTCACTGAGTGTTTCCAAATGCACCTGTTCTACCTATCAGCTCTACTTCATGAGGAAACTCTGTCCTGGGAGCAGCAGAGCTCATGTTGCTGGTGACTCTAGTTAGTATGGGTTACTCATGATGGTGGTAGGTTGGCTGCCTCAATTAATCTTTTGTCCCTTGTTTCCACCAAAGGAAACTGAGCTTATTCATCCCTCAAGGGTAAGATAAATAGGATGAACCTCCTTCAGCCACCATACAGATGCCCTGTCTGTTTCACATTGCCAACTTGTTCTTAGCAGAACCATACCCTTGTTGCCTCTCTGGGGTCCATGCCTATTTTTACATGTGCCATGCATATTTGGGTCCCTTTTTTATGCTATTAAAATAGCTGAATATTAAAGTGGGGTTGGGGAAACACACAGTTACCTTCACATATGCCAAAGCTTTTCTCTGCTCACAATCTTCTTAGGTTTTCTTTGAGGAAGGAGAAGCAAAGATACTGATTTTGCGTGGTTTACTAGGGGACAGGATCATCATTTACTAATGGTTATGCATGGAGTGGGAAAATCTCCTTTGGCACTTTCAGATTACACTCTGTAAAATCACTCGCTATCACTGGAGTATCCTGATCATAGCTCTACATGATGACCAGACAATGATAAGGTAACAAGTTTTGCTTTGTGACATAGGAAAGAATTGAAGGTCTGGCTTGTGCTCAACCTTCAGCCAAATATTGGAGCCAGATTTATCAGAGCTCTACTCTCTGGGTTCTAGACACTGTCCCTGCCAATAAGAAAGTGACATTTTGGTTCCTGTCTTCTATTGTCATTATCTGGGTCTTCAGGATCCTTGGGGTTGGGCAAGACTTTCCCATCTCCTATATCCTGAATATGATATTATTTAACAGCTTTCAAACACTATCCTTATTTTTACTGTAAGAATCTGCAAGGTTTGAATCTTAAAGGAATTGTCTAATACACATCAAGGCTACTTTATGGGTTAGGACATAATGAGCTGTGGAGGTGGCATCAATTTGTCAGTGGGGTGGTTTGAAGTAGGACAGAATAGAGATGGATTCTGACACTGCCACTTACCAACTGGATGACCTTGGCTAAATCAGCTGACTTCATCAAGTCCCTGTTCTTTGTCTATACACAGAAATGTTAGTACCTACTTTATAAAGTCCTGAGAGTTTAATGAGTCAATGGCACAGTACAATTGCAGACTCAGTAGATGTGAGTTTCCTTCCCTATCTGGATTGCCACTTGAATTATTGAATAAAAATAATAAAATGATTGAATGAAATCGTTTCCACTTGCGAGACTACCCAAAGCACACTAACCTTGCTCTGGAAGAATCAGCTAAGGGCACCATCAATCTTGTCCCTTCATCCCTAAAAGTGCCAAGCTGGTCTGGGAGATGAGTCCTTCCACCCTCTTCCGTTGCTTTGAAGCTGTCTTTCCCTCTTCCCTTCCCTCCTCTCTTTTTCCCTTGGCCCCCTCTCTCTGACTCGGTTATCTCTCTCCCTTTCCCCACCTGTCTCTCTCCAACTGAAGTTAAATAGGACCATATTACACACCATGATATGGCTCTTGATTAAAACAATAATGCTACAACTCTGGAAGTGCTCAGCTCCAGGGGCTTTCTGGAATTTCCAAGATGAAATATGATCAGTTTTCATCTGCTGCCTTTCTTTATTTAAGAGTCAGTGATTTGGCAGCATCACAATGCAGGATGTGCAAAAAAACCATATTCTACAACAAATCTACTTTGTTTGTGGCTTGTGTTCTAGGCTCCCTTAGCTCTGTGTGCAGGAACAATGGCTGGAGGCAAGGTTGCTGCTTGGGTCCCAATGCTTTATCTGTTCCTCTTCTAGGAAGACAATTTTTTCCTCACCCAGCTTTCTGGGGCTTATCCAAATATGAACTGGGTAAAAACTGAGAAATGAAGTCAAACTCATGTCTTCCCAAATTCAAGGAGCAGAAATTTCTTTTTAGTTTCCCTCTTTGCATACACAAGGTATTTCAAGTCCTGGTCTTCAGCTTACATAGGGATGTCTTTTCAAACACTAATTTGGGGCCATGCAAAGCTAAGCTCCATTCTTATATATAGGACTGAAAGACTACCCCATCCAACCATCCATCCATCCATCCATCCACCCACCCAAGTATTTACATATCTGTTTACTCAATGAACCATTCATTAATATATTGAACAAATATTTATTATGGATCTGTGTTGTGTGGGACACTGTCCTAGGCACTGGAAGTTAGTATAGAATAAAATTCATACTAATCTTTCCCTGAAGGAGTTTTCAGTCTGGTAGGGAAGTGGGGACAAATGTACATTTTTTTTATAACAAGACAGACCATGATAAATCTCACAGTGGTATGAGCAAAGGTAGGTAGGAGTACGGACAAGGGAGAGATCACTTCTGCCTAGAGTTAGGATCCAGTTATGTGTCATAAAATAGGTACCCCTTGAGTTTGAAGAACTGGGTGGAATTTCAACAGGGGGCAAAGGAATGAAGAGCATTACATGCAGGGGAAATGAACTTATAAAGGCAAAAGTGAGAAAGTGCAGTATATTTTTAAACATTGTTGATGGTGGATGTTAGGCAGTGCAGGGGTGGATTAGACTAGAAACTCAGGATGGGATCTGACCCTGGAGAATTGTAAGCATTCAGCCAGGGGGTTTTGACCTGCAGTGGGAATCAGTCCACAGCAACACATTCCTTTATTTCTCTTAATCAGGATTAATTTGTCCTGAGGCCCCACCTGTCAGGTTGGCAGGAGACGCAGTAGCAATTAAAATGAGACTTCATCCCCTCTTCCATGGTTCCAACGAAGAATCTCAAGCTTATCTGCTGTCAGAAAAATTGGGAGAGAACTCGGGTCTGTCTTCCCTCTGGCGATCTTGTTCTCCAGCTGCCTAATGCAGTTGTAGCTCTTATCCCCATCCTCGGCTGGAAGTGTCTCCTCTCTGCAGGCTTCTGCCTCTTTTCAGAAAGCTTTCACTTTATCCTCTCCTTTTACTGGACACATGAAAGACTAATTCTCTTTAATGGACTGATAGCAGTGCGTGTGCACACATATACACACACTTACTCATGTGCAGACACACACACTCATACATTCACACAAAACTCTTAAACTGTCCCAAGAGTAGGGAGAGGTGACGGTCAAGACAGCTTAGAGTTTCAGAAACAAGACTGGGCTCTCTTTCCTGGAGTGGGGATTGGGAAAGGAGATACAGATACCAGTTAGTTTCTTTCTAAATAACTCCCTTAGGTACAGAGCTACTTCATGAAATAAAGGGAACTGTCCAGAAATTTTGAGTAGAAAAGTGACAGGTTAGTGCTGATCTTTGGTAAGAGCTCCCTGGTTTGCAGTGGCAGAAGTACCTATCCTCAGGGTCTAGTTCAGGGCATGGCCACAGTCACAGCTCAACGCATGCTTATTCAGTGAGTGTGTGCATAAAAGAATGGCAAACTAGAGTAACAGTTCGGAAGGAGAGCCAATCCCTGAATCACAGATGTTACCATGCAAATGAAGACAAATCACCCAACAAGGAATTTCAGAGAAGTGAAAGGACTCTGCCTGGAAATGAACAGGAATGGCCGCAACCTCTGGGTGGTTTCCCCTATGAAGTGGGGCTATAGAGACACCCTGTGGCTATGTATCAAAGACTCCTCCTACCCTTGGTTTCCTCTCAACATGGAGTCTGTCATGGGCTTTGAATGACTCAGACAGGAAACAGGGGAGCTGGGAAGAACCAGAGGAAATGGAAGAATATGGAAAGGAAGATAGAGGCTTCTTTGCAGGGAGAGGCATACTTGACTTTGCCATCTAAACTCCAGGCCAGAAGGGTCGGACCAAAGCAGGCAATGAGGCTGGTAGACTAAGTGAAAAGGGCCAGCTCTGACTCAACAACCTCAGCTCCTGGAGTCCTGATTCGTAGGGAGCTTAGGGTCTGGGAGGGATGGGCTCTGCAAGCAGTGGCATTGATGGCCACATCTTAGAAGAGCTGAGAATATAAAGGAAATGAGATGGGTGACCCCTCTCAGAGTTTAGGGAGGATTCTAGGATTCAGGGAACCAGGCTACCACCATCTCAGTAGGAATTTTGACTCTTTGCTTCCTTTGAGCACCATTTTAAGGTGGCTCTGGAGTTGGTCTTGGATCAAGAATGGGAAACTTATTACCAATCTAGGAGGAGTCTTGCGCTATTGCCAGAAGTTGTGGCCAAGGCAGTCTGGTTCTCATGTTTACTCCCTAGTCTTTAGTTGGAGATTACTGCAGGAGCCCACCTTTCCTCTCCTTGAAGGGAGCCCTTCCAAGGACCTCATGACCAGATCAGGTATCACAGGTGCTTTGAGACTACTTTCCTTTGATTCCCTACTCAGTTTTGCCAAGTTAGATTTAAGCCCAGCACTTTCCCATGCTGGCAAGGACCAGGGTATCAGATGGCAATGAATACACTGTCTTCACTTCATGCCTGAGTAGCTGTCCCCTTGGGCCTTCAGATATCCCTGAAGCACAGGGTATTTCCCCCTAGTCACCTGGAAGTCAGTCTGTCATCCACATGACATGTGGATCTCAGACCTGGGCACACACCCAGCTTCTGAATGGTCAAGGACAACAAGTCCTTGGATGTGTAGGTCTCCATAAGAGGTTGTGTAGCCCTTCATAAAGGTAGAAACCCATGCTGAGGCTTATGAGCAATAACAAGAAGGATTAGCAATAAACAAAGTTGGTAGTGAAGCTAAATGGGCAGGCATTTTTCATCTGCCCCTGGTCTGATTATCTGGCCTTCACAGAAGCTTCCAGTGATCATGGTTGTGCTCAGGGGCTTTTCTCCCCTCCCTCCCCCTTTCCTCTCCTCTTCCTCCTTTCTTCCTTCTTCCCTTCTTCCTCTTCCTTCTCCTCTTCCTCTTTTCCCTTCTCTTTCCCCTGATGCTGCTGCTCCTCCCCCTTCTTCCTCTCTGTCTCTCCGTCTCTCTGTCTCTCCTGTCTCTCTGTCTCTCATTGCCTCTCTGTCTCTCCTTGTCTCTCTGTCTCTCCTGTCTCTCTGTCTCTCCTTGTCTCTTTGCCTCTCTGTCTCTCCTTGTCTCTTTGTCTCTCTGCCACTCTTTCCATCTCTCCCTCCTACTCTGTCTTTCATAATTGCTTTAGAAGTCCTTTGTTAATTCCAGGACTTCTTGGTCAGGTACCCAGCCCCATGGATACATAGAATTTACATAACTTGGGGTTCCAGAAACACAATGGTAAGCTTATTGCTGGGGTTGAAAATTGAGAATATCCTAGAAGGTGATAAATCTCCTGGACAGGATTTCACCAAGACCCTCTTCTGCTGCCCATCTTGGGGTGGGGCAAGAACGAGGATCCTGAGAATGTTGATTGAGTTATAAGTTTGTCCTTCTGTGCTTTATTCTCAGACAAGCCTTTCTCCAATATATCATTTTACTTAATCTGCCCAACAAATCAGCAAATAAGGTGTTTTTAAAGCCTTCCCCCCTTTTTATTATACCAACCTTTAAACTATAGAGAATTTAAGAGACTAATATAGTGAATACCTATATATCTCTCACCTAGATTCAACAATTGTTAACATTTTGCTGAATCTGCTTCTTGTTCTATCCTTTCTGTTCTGCCCTGAACCATCTCACAGGAAATTGCAAGCCTCATAAAACTTCACCTCTAAATACTTCAGCATGCATCTCCTAAAAATAAGGACCTTCTCCCACATAACCATTATGCTGTTTTCACACTTGAGAAAATTAATAATAGCTTCATATCATTTAAAACCCAGTTCATACTCAAATGTCCCCAGTTGTTCCTCAAATATCTTTTCTGGCCTTTTTTTGTTTGTTTTTTAATCAAGATCCAATTAAGTTTTGTGCATCAAAACATCCAATTTTTTTTTAAGGATGTGAAAACTAACACTTCCCCAGCCATCCCCTGGAAGCGAATAAGCTTGCCTAAGATCAAGCAAACCCCTGGGCAGTGAATCTGGGGTTCCAAGCCATGGCTGTAGGAATCCAAGCCTACACATCCCTTATATCAAAAGTCCCCAGATCTGGCTTTCACAGGCCAGCCCCATTTCCAGAAAGAATTTCAGATACTAACCCAACGTTGTCAACCTTTTATTATGACACATGTAAGCATTGAAAAGAACTATCATCTATTATTGCTATCACTTAACATAAATAATAACATTTTAATGCCCAAATCAAAGACACAGTTTCAGAATATAGAATGGTCCTACAGGAATCCAGTTCCCACGGTGGCTGTGGAATCACAGGGCTGGGATGGAGAAGACTCTAAGCCTGTCAGATGGTTGAGCTTATTGGGAGGGCCTCTGAGGACCAGGAGCTCGTTAGTTGGTCCTGGGGGCCATGGAGCCAGGGCTGAGGACCTTAGGGATTTTCACATGAACTTCTGTAGCCCTATATTCTCCTGTCCTCTGCAAATGCAGATGTCCCCCTGCCCCACCAGCGTTTTATTGTAACAATTTTGAACATCTTCCACCACTGCCATTTTATCCAATGTTTTTAGCTGGAGCCCTCTCTGTGTTTCTGCGCAGTTCCTTGTAGTCGGCTCCTCAGTTGTGGGGAGGTTTTTGAATCCCGACTGTCCTGGTGGTAGGATGGCCTGCCCTCCTGCTTTCAGCCCCCGTGTCTGGGAGGGGCCGGGGGACGGCTCACAGGGAACCTCACTGCAGCCCCTACATCATTCACACACTCTCCGGTGTGTTGCATGAAGGCTCATTTGCATTACAGAGCAGGGTGAAGGCTGACCAGCCCCAGCCCACGGGGAAGTCCTCCCTCTGGGGACATGCATGCTGGCCTCCTTCCTGTACTGGTCCTCAGTCCTCAGCTGCATCTTACCACCTCTCTCGGCCTCTCTCGGGTCAGACCCCTGCAGCAGCACCTGCTGGTCAATCCTTGAAGTTTGTTGTCCATCATGGAAGATATTTGGGAGAGGGAAAGATTTTGGATAGAGTAGAGGCCATGGTTTTCTGCCCTGCCAGGGCCTCCTAACTCCTTGCTGGGGGTAGGTGATCCCCCAAGGAGGCAGCCTCACCCTGCTTTGCCCTCTGCACAGGGACCTCTTATCCTTCTATCAAGCCCCCCACCCCCGGGAAGTGCCACCTGGGAAGACAGTCCTGGGCTCTGGCAGACCATTCCTTGCTCAGAGGTATGGAAATCTCTGGGGCTTCTGCTTGCTTCCATCTCACCACAGTGTTGAGAGCAGGCTGGACGTGCCACTGGGGAGCCCTGCCTCTATTTGTGGGTGTGGGTTCATCTCTCACAGCCCCTGCCTCTCAGGAGGGAATCCAAGGAGTACATGGGGAGGAAGTATGGGGACCAGCAGGCATCAGGATGCAGGGGTGGGGTGAGGGCAGGCTAGTCTGGAAACCCACCCGAGGGTCCATGGGACGGAATCACAAAGTGCAATGGCAGGCTTCCTGCCCCGAGCCAGAGCCGCTGCTCCGAACGGGAGGCTGGGAGGCCTAGAGGACAGCTGTCTGCAGACAGCGGCCTTCCACTCCCAGTGCAGCGGGATTGGCTTGGCCCCTGAGAGACTCCCCGGTCCCCTGGAGGCATGGAGACAAAGCCCCACAGGGTCCTGTGTGGAAGCTTGATCCAAGAGAACAGGAACCTTCCTTCTAGGGCACCACACCCTCTGTGAGCCCCAGGAGGCCCGGGCTTTGGTTCCCAGGCTGCCCGAGCTATCCTCTGCGTCCAGCCTCAGCACTGAATTCTCTGCCCGGGAGGCGGTGCCCAGCAGACAGTGAGCCACACAGCGGCTGGCCCGCCTGCTGGCAGCTTCCCGGACACCGGCTTCAAGGTGAGCTGACCAGAATACGGGGCCAGACACCATCTTTCCACATGCGGCATGAAGGTTATTAGCTCCATTGCTTCCAGAACGGAGAGCACATGTTGGAGAAACTACACACACACACACACACACACACACACACACACACACCCATCCCCACACACTTTACACGTGGACACACAAACACCACACACTACACGCAGACCACACGCAGACCACACGCATACGATACACAACATGGCACAGATACATACACCACACACTGTGCCCACGTACTCCACACACACACCACACGCTACACACAGCCCCGTTCTCAGTGGTCACCTGTCCCTCTCAGGCCCTGTGTTCCTGGAATGGGTGGTGCTTGTCCTTGGGTCCCCCTGTGCCAGTGTGACAGAGAGAGGCCCTGGGGCCTCCCTGGTGTCCCGGTGGAGAAAGGCAGGAAGACAGAGAGGACCCCATGGAGGTGCTGAGGGATCTCGGTGCCTTGGCCTCCCTCTCGCTTGGCAGGCCTGGTCCGCCCTTCAGGCGGATGGGTGTCAGGGTGGGACCCGCCACGGGGCAAGCGAGAGGTGTAGCACCTGGAGAGCTCGAGGAGCTTCGGTACATCTACTTGGGGAAGTCTCATGGAGCCAGTCTTGAGATCTGGCCACGTTCCTCAGTGTCTCTTTCTTGGCTGGTCGTGGTTTGACCCCACAAAGCTGACCATTTGGCTGCCTCTGAACCAAAACCAGACAGAATATTCATCGTGTGTACCTGCTCTGGTGTGCCTTTCTTCACTGGAGGGGTTTGAAGGGTAAAGAGATTTTGAGTCCTGAAAACGCTTGACTGCTCCAGAGAGGAAGAAAAATCAATGTCATAAAAGTTGGAACGAAGAGGGTGTCTGGTACGTACTAAGTGCTCAGCGAACATTCAGTGAAGGCACAGTGGAGCGTGCTCTGTCAGAAGAGATGAAAAGGATGCTGCCTGTTTGCAGCACCCAACCACCCTGAGAGGCTCTGCCCGCACCCATGGAGGACACGAGGTAGTTGCAGGAGTCGAAGAGGCCACCACCTTCCTCGAACCAACAGCCCCTCCTGCCCCTCTGCACTCTTGGCAGCTGTGTGGACCCTTCCTGGGCCTTCACTTCTGCTCTGAACTTTGAGGCTGCTTCTGTAGAAAGGTTTGGGGGCATTCATTAGAAAAGGATGCGGAGGTCCAGGCAGGGACGGAATTTCTGCCCAAACCAGGAGAACTGGCCTCATAGTGTTACCCATCTGAAACCAGAGAGGAGAGAAAACAAGTTTTCTTTTTTTTTCTGCAGGAATGGAAGGGAGACTTTTCAGCTTAGGGAGGAAGGACATTTATGCTGAAATATTTCCTGAAAGTCTGGTTTGTGTCTAAAGGAGAAAATCTGCTGCGAACCTGCTGTGAACCTGAATTCTGTGAGAGGAGGTAGGCCTTTGTCTTGGCTGACTAGAGACGCTTTGGTTAGAAGTCCAGAGGATGAGGGGCTTGGGGCTACAGCAAGCTTTTGCAAAGAAGAAATGGGCCTCTTCCAGTGCCCCCCAGCTGCACGCATCTTCCTGTTCATCCAGCATACCTGGGATGCAGATTTGGGTCAAAGTTGGCAGAACTCCATCCATCTGGGAAAGGCTACACCTTTTCTTGGATTTGGAGCCCATTTCCAGAAGGTTCCAGAGCCAAATTGTGTCAGGCTGAAGCTTGGCTGCGCCCTCTTCCTGTTCTCTTAAATGGGGCCAACCAATATGCTGCTGTACTGAAGTCTGAAAAATCTGGAACAGGTGAGAGATCTGAGCAAGAATTTTTTTTTAAGATAGAATACTTCCCAAAATCAGGCTGCTGAACTTGGTAGATAAAGTGTGAATACAGAGGTTTCTAATGGAAGGAATAAATGACTTCTGAGTGACATTTAAAAACACAGGAGGAGTGGGAGGAGAGTGGATGTCTTTATTTATTCTTAAAGATGTATTTATTTATTTATTTATTTATGAGAGAGAGAGAGAGAGAGAGAGAGAGAGAGAGAGAGACAGAGCACAGAGGGAGGAGCAGAGGGAGAGGGATAAGCAGACTCCACACTGAGTGCAGAGCCCAGTTCGGGGCTTGATCCCATGACCCTGAGATCATGACCTGAGCCAAAATAAAGAAATCAGATGCTTAAGAAACTGAGCCACCTAGGTGCCCTTCATTTTTTTGTTTCTTAAATGCTACATATGAGTGAAATCATATGGTATTTGTTTTTCTCCGACTTATTTCGCTTAGCATTGTACTCTCTAGCTCCATCCACATGTTGCAAATGGCAAGATTTCATTCTTTTTGATGGCTGAATGTATTCCATTTCATATATATATATATATATATATATATATCACATATATAAAAATTTATATAAATACAGATATAATGTGTTATATATGTATTTATATATACATATATATACCATTTCTTCTTCTTCTTCTTTTTAAAGAGAGAGCATGAGTGGGGATGTGAGGGGCAGAGGGGGAAGGGAGAGAGAGTCTTAAGCAGACTCTACACCCAGCACAGAGTCCGACACGGGTTCAATCTCACGACCCTGAGATCATGACCTGAACCGCAATCAAGAGTCAGACACTTGATCAACTGAGCCACCCAGGCGCCCCTATATACCATATCTTCTTTATCTATCCACCTATCGATGGACACTTAGGCTGCTTCCATAATTTGGCTATTGTAGATAATGCGGCTATAAACATAGGGGTGCATGTATCCCTTTGATTTAGTGTTTTTGCATTTTTTTGGATAAATACCCAGTGGTGCAATTACCGGATTATAGGGTAGTTCTATTTTTAACTTTTTGGGGCACCTCCATATTGTTTTCCACAGTGGCTACACCAGTTTGCCTTCCCACCAACAGTGCAAGAGGGTTCCCCTTTCTCCACCTGTTATTTCTTGTGGTTTTGATTTTAGCCATTCTGACAGCTGTGAGGTGACATCTCATTGTGGTTTTGATTTGTATTTCCCTGATGATGAGGGATGTTGAACATCTTTTCATGTGTCTGTTGGCCATCTGGATGTCTTCTTTGGAGAAATGTCTATTTATATCTTCCGCTCATTTTTTAACTGGATTCTTTGTTTTTTGGGTGTTGACTTTTATAAGTTCTTTGTATATTTTGGATATTAACTGTTTATTGGGTATGTCATTTGCAAATATATTCTCCCATTCTGTAGGTGGCCTTTTAGTTTTATTGACTGTTTCCTTCACTGTGCAGAAGCTTTTTATTTTGATGTAGTCCCAATAGTTTATTTTTGCTTTTATTTCCCTTGCCTCAGGAGACATATCTAGAAAAAAGTTGCAATGGCTGATGTCAAAGAACTTACTGCCTGTGCTCTTTTCTAGGATTTTTATGGTTTCAGGTTTCACACTTATATCTTTAATCCATTTTGAGTGTATTTTTGTGTGTGCTGTAAGAAAGTGGTCCAGTTTCATTCTTTTGCATGTAGCTGTCCAGTTTTCCAACACCGTTTGTTGAAGAGACTGTCTTCTTCCCACTGGATAGTCTTTCCTGCTTTGTCAAAGATTAATTGACCATATAATTGTGGGTTTATTTCTGGGCTTTCTGTTCTGTTCTATTGATCTATGTGTCTATTTTTGTGCCAGTACCACACTGTTTTGATGACTAGAGCTTTGTCTCATTTCTTGCAGAATAGCTCGCTCTATGCTGTAGTCTGTGGTGGCAAATAAGACCACCAGCTTCTTCTAGGTTCATAGTCACAGGCCAGGGCCTCCAGGGAGATGGGCGTAAACTTCTCTGGTTCCCAATGCCAAGTGTCCAGACATGGGACTCTCTGGCCACTCAGGGCAGTTTCCCCAGCAGGGCTGGGACTGTGAAAGCCTGGAGTTTCTCATTTCAGGACTAGAGCCCAATAACTATGTGGCTCTTACTCCGTGCTAGATCTCCAGAGCAGTGTAGGGGGCAGGACAGACAGGATGTCACCGCCCCCTCCCCCTCTTGCCCCGCGGTTGTCCCACCTTCGGGTCTGTCTCCTGTGTGGCTGCAGTCTTCTGAGAACAAGCCTGCTCCCAGGTCCTCTGCTTAAGGACCCAGCAGGCTCCCTCTGCCAGAAGGAGGGACTCCTACCTCCTCGGTCCTGCAGGCAGAACTGGAGGTTCAGCTCTAACCACTTTACCACCTGCCAAACACCTCACACGCTCGCATTTGTGTGTCCGTTCCTTTACTCATGCTGTTGCCTTTGCACAAAACGCTGACCTGTGTCTCTTCTATCAGGCATCCACCCCTCATCTATCAGGCATCCAGCCCAGACACCATGTTCCTGGCCAGCCTTTCCCAGACACGGGGTCTGCCCCTCACCAGGCCACCCCACCAGAAGTGGCATCAGTCCTCCTGCTAATCCAGTGTGTTGTCATGAGTCTCCCCTAGTGGAACTGACCCCCCCAGGCAGGGGCTGCTCAGCTTCCCCCGCTCCCCCACCCCCCCCCCGCCCCCGGAAGCCCTGATTAAATGCATGTCAAAGGAAGAAGTGAGTGCACAGGGGCTGTTGCTAAAGCCTCATGCGTGGTCCTGGGTGACAGCAACCGACAAGAGCGGGGAGGCGACAGTCCCTTTTACACTTCTGGGCACTGTCCTATGAGAGGGTGGGACACACCTGCAACACAGCGCAGGGGAGATTTCAGAGGCGCCCCGAACGGAAGCCGTCACCGGGCAGGTGCTTGTAGGGAGCAGTCGGGGCTGGGTGTCTGGTTTGGAGGCTGCAGAGCTGAAGATGCAGACTGGCGGGGGAGGGCAGGGTTGGATGCAAGCTGCAGTCTGGCCCTTCTCCAGGGCCTATTCAGGTGAAGCGAGAAAGGAGAACAGGAGGGCAGAGAAATCAAACCCAGAGGCCCACCCCCGCGGAAGGCCTTGTTTTCCTGGGCGCAGAGGCCTGCTGGGAGGCTCCCGGGCAGGCTCTCCATATGGAACCGCTCCAGTCCGGGCCTTTGAGGTGCCTGGGAAAGGGGTGCCACACAGTTTTCAAGCCACAGTCAGGTATTAAATATGCCACCGCCCTCCTCCCCTCATTGTAAAGCCATGCATGTCTATTGTGGGAAACCGTGAGATACAGAAAAGTCAAAAAGAGAAATAGGCAACGGGTAAGTCCATCATCTAGAAATAACCACTGTTAGCATTTGGTGACTTTCCTTTCTGGCTTTTCCTCTTTTAATTTTTTTTCTTTTTATATTGGTGATCTCATGCTATAAATATAAGTATTTGTCTATTATTATTATTATTAGTTTTAGATATAAGCATTTATTTTCATAGCCATAAAAACACTCTAACTATGCTTTTTAAGGGCTCCATAATATTCTATTTCTGTATGAATCAGAATTCGCTGAATGATTTCAGGCCAGGATTTAAAAAGTCCGTCTAGAATGCTGCTACCACCCTCAGCCTGTGGAGAAAGGGCCGTGTCCCCACTCGGTGGCAGAGTCTGGCTTGGGGAGCTGCAGAGTTTGCCCAGAGGCGGGGACTTGGGTCCAGGCAGCATGGGGTCACACACCCTAGTTGTGACTGAGAATGAGACCAATCCAAAGAACCGATACAGAGGAAAAGGCACAATTCTGTGTTGCAGGGAGAGGTAGATTTGCATTCTGTTCGTCACTTACTAGCTGCAGGACTTTAGCTAAGTTATCCAAGCCTGCTGGGCTTCCATTTTCTCATCTGAAAAATGGGATGATAAATAACTGATTCAAATGACTGTAAAAATATGTATATAAATAAAAATATACAACAGGTAACACGGGATCCATATAATATTTAAGTATATAAAAACTAAATGAAATTGTAATACATCATGTATGATACAGTTTTATTCCATATAACATGGGATATAGAAAATACAGTGGAGACCATAGGAAACAGATATGGCTTAAGGGAGAGGATGTCTGAAAGCCTCACCAGTGTCTGGCATAGGAATCGCGTCCCAGCGCCTGTTGGAAGGAGTGCTCCTTGTTCGCGGAGCTGGGGTAGGTGCAGGGGCGCATCCAGTCCAAGTCACCAGGCCAGTGAACTTGATCTAACAGCGGACGCAGGACAGTCAGCGAGCCTGGCAGCACCTGACCTCTTCCGGACATTTCTGTGTCGAGCTAAACCAAGCTCTCAGAGGCCTGTGGAGCAGGAGAGGATCTGAGGGTCCTTCCCAGCTTCCTCAAACCTTGACCTCCCACTTTATTTCCCATCGGGCCGTTCTAAGAGATTGAAATCCAGTTTAGGTTTTCCTGTTGGCTCTCTGAATTAATCACCGGAAAAACTTTGTAAAAAGTATTAACTTCTGCTTCAGAGACAGGTGTGGAGTTGGCCTGGCATGGGCCGGAGGGACTCTCTGGAAAATAAACAATGTCTACTGAGGTGCTCTCACGCAGGGATTCAGTGAGATTCCACTTGAGAGGTGGGTGTGTAGGAAGAGCTGGACTTTGTTCAGACCTTCCAGTGTCCCAATCTCTGTGGTCGGGTCTCTGTGGTTGACCCTGGTTACGGGTGTGGCTGGAATAAGAGCTTCGTCACATACGAATGGTATGTCCTTTGGCAGTTCAACAATCCTTTCTGTAGAATGGGTATAATAATGCTCGGGGTGCAAGGTTGGGGTGAGGACTGAACGAGGTAACGTGTAACATGTCTAGCACAGTCCCCTTTCCTCCTCCTCTCTCTCCCATGAGACACTCCTGTCTCATCATCACTATGTTCACACAGAGACACTCACGTGGACACACACACGCACTACGGCACCTATGCACTCAAGGGACGCACATGGTCACACATCCACATGCATGCATGCCCTCAGGCACATGCATCCGTGCGCACACACATACACACACAGCCACACACACACACAATGCCACATACTCATGTACACACTCACACGATGCACATCCACACACACGCTCACACACACATGCGTGCTGTAGTCTATCCACATTGATCCATCCAGTTCCTTAAGCATGTGGTGCATTTTCACATTCGTGTGTCTTTGCAAGGGTGCTCCTCTCAGCAGGAAGATGTCTTTGGTTCTTCACCCAGTACACTCCTCCTCATCTTGGATGAGCCCTGTCAAATGCACATCTTCTGTGAAGCATTTCCTGGCTTTCCTTGACAGAACCATTAGCTCCTTCTTCATTTCTCTGGGAACTGTGAACAGAAGGAGGGAACATGTCATGCTCTTTGGATCCTCTGCATCTGACATGGATGGGCTCCCAAAATGATAGCTGAATAATGAAAGGCAGGTGTGAACCTTATTCTATCAGGTTCCTCAGTCTGGGATCCCCTTAAAGAAGTGTTATTTGAGAAGCACTTGGAAGGGCAGGTAGTTTGCAGGATGCAGACTCAAAGGCTGCCACCGGTGGCAGGAAAACAAAAGAGAAGGAAGAAAGACACTCTGTGCCCAGAATGTTATCAGTCCAGCCCTGCCTGGGGCCAAGGGCACAACCTGGGGTAGCGGAGAGAGATGGGGGAGGGAGGGCACCCGGGGAGAGAGGGGCAGGGGAGAGTAAGAGAGGGAGAAAAAGAAAGGGAAAGAGGGAGCACTGTGGAAGGGTGCTAGATGTACCCCCATGAATAAAGGGATGACAGAGGAGGACTGTCCCCTGTAGGTGGGGGAAACTGGCAGGAGATCATGTCAGGGCCCGGCGGGGGCCGGGGGGGGGGGGCGGCAGGGAAGGCCACAGAGTGATAAGCTGGAAAGTCAAATTAGAGGTTCTCAAATTTTTTGGTCTCTGGATCTCTTCATGCTCATAATAATTAATGGCAATCCCAAAGAGTTTTAACTTATGTAAATTACATCAATGACATTTACGATATGATAAATTAGAAATGCAAAATGATATATATATATACTAATTTGTGAACTTATTAAAAATAAAACGATAAGCTGTAAACATAATAACATTTAAAAGAACTCTATTTCCCCATTTAAAAAATTAGAATAAAAAATGAGAAGAGTGGCATTGTTTTATATCTTTGCAACTTTATCTAATGTCTAGCCGGATAGAAGACCGCTGGTTTCTCATCTCTGCCTTGGCATTCAATGGAGGAGGTCAGTAGAATCAAGTTCGCACCTTCCTTTTCATCGTTCATTTGACAATTATCTCAGAAGCCGCATTCAGTGTGTTGCAACATCACATGTCAGGTTGCCTTTGGGAAGGTCCTTTGTATGCTCATGAAAGAATGAGAATGAAGAAGCCAAACTGTACCTTAGTATTTTTTTTAAGATTTTATTTATTTATTTGACACAGAGAGAGAGAGCACAAGCAGGGGGAGCGACAGGCAGAGGGAGAAGCAGTCTCCCTGCTGAGCAGGGAGCCCGACAGGGGACTCGATCCCAGGACCCTGGGATCATGACCTGAGCCGAAGGATCATGCTTTACTGACTGAGCACCCAGGAGCCCCAAACTGTACCTTAGTAGTCATATGGAAAAAGTTTGGACTTCGCAGACTGCGTCTGTGGGAACTCCCAGCAGCACACTTTGAGAACTATTGGATGAAATCATATGAAAGTCCTGGTACTCAACTGTTTCCTTTCTCAAGTGGAGCTCTACAGTATGTCTTCGTGCGACAGAGGGACAGGAAGACCCGCCAACACCACCTGAGCTTGGCTGCTACCTACCTGTGGGCTTCATGGAGCTGTGGGTCCTTGCTGTGTGTGGTGAGCTTCTGGCCACACAGCGATGGGAGGTGGTGAGCAGCAAAGAGAAAGTAGGGGCCCTGAGTGCAGCAGGAGTGAGGTTGAATCCTGAGGTCCAGGCGGGGCTGTGTGTCCTTGGGTGAGCCGTTGCCCCTTCAGCAGATCTCACTTCTCTGATCTGAAGTACAAGGTTGGGTAGATTCCCAAGATCCTCCCAGCGTGACAGATGCTGAGTCTCTGATCCTGAGTTTTACCGGGTTCCCGGACCTACCCCCTTGGGGGAGGAGCTTCCTCATGGATGAGACTGCCCATCAGAGTGAGAGACTGTGGGCAGCTTCCTGATCCCATCACTTGCATTGTTATCTTTTTCATTAAAAAGGTAGTACAAATTCATTAAAATAGATTAGACAGACAAGCAGACAGACAGAAACGTACAAATAAGCACAAGCCCCAGAGATAACTACTGCTAACGTTATGGTGAATATCTGTTCAGTTGTTTTTCTACGCATAGTTCGTGCTTTATTTTTGCTGCCTTATTTCTTCTTCTTTTTTTTTTTTTAATTAATTTATTTATTTTAGAGAGAGACAGAAAGTGTGGTGGGGAAGGGCAGAGGAGAGGGAGAGAGTCCCAAGCCGACTCTCCACGGAGTGAGGAGCCCAGTGTGGGGTTCTATCCCACAACCACGAGAACACGACCTGAGCCAAAACCAAGAGATGCCCAACCGACTGCGTCACCCAGGCGCCCCGCGTTATTTCTTCTTAAATACAACTTTGTCATGTGATTTCCAGCAATCTAATACAGCTTAAACTCTTTATTGTGGCGTTCAAAGCTCTCTCTTTTCAGACTTGTCTTCTACTCTTTTCCTGTCTGTGCCCTCCCATCCTTGCCCCTCACCGAATAAACCATGAGAATGTCCCCTCCACACTTAGTACTCCATCTCTAAATTGAATCTATTCTGCAAGCCTCAGAAATTCTGACTTGCTCATTCCTCACCTTGTTTCCTTGATGACTCCAAAGTATTCTTTGAGATTCTGGCCCAGTGTCACTTATGAAATCTTACCTTCTCCTCAGCTGTTTGTCCCTCCTTCTCTGAGCTCCCACAGCTCTCATACCTACTTTAATTGGCACTTTGCTCACTGGGTTGTAATGGCCAGCATGCCTCTCATTACCACCTGGTTCTGGAGTATTGCACACCGAGTATGTGCTGACTGGGTTGGAACCCTTGTGTGTGGCAGGTCTGACGCTGTCATGGGCTGTATCACCCAGTGTATGTACGTTGTGGGTTACTTGGGTGTCCTGCTGGTCCGTGAGCCTCCTGCAGGCAGGGTGCCCCCAGGATTGTCCCACTCCCACCTGTAGGGCTGAGAAAAGCTCCTCCTGGCCAGCTGGGGGCAGCTTTGGCCGCAGGCAGAATTTCCGACCACAAGATGGCAGTGTTGTCTCAGCTACTGAGGACTGGCCCGGGCCATGACTCTTAGACCGGCCTGGGGCTGGCAGAGCCAGAGGAACTAAGACTCGGATAAATGCCCCCTCAAGCCATGGCCTGATCTGGAGGAAAGTCAACGATAGGGTGAAGGCAGAAGTCTGTCAAGGGGCAGGCACTGGACAGGGGCAGTGAGTGGTCTCAGATGGCATTCGACGTGGGAGATGGGGTAGTGGAGTTGGAATAGGCCACCTATTATCCTGCCCTGTGTATAGTTGAGTCTGACTACAGGGTCAGAAAGGGTCATTCGGGGACCTGGCTGAGCCAGATTTAAACAAAATGTGAGTGCATGCGTATCGTCTTTCCCCCTATCTTCAAATCCAGAAGCCAGCCGAAAAGGAGCTCCCTGAATTCACTGAATCTACAGAGACAACTTGTATTTGGGGGCAACTTGAGGGGCCACTGTGCTCAACCTGAGCTCTAGTCCAGACTGTCAGTCAACCCAAGGGGGCCGCCTGGAGCAGCATCCCGTCTGCTGGCTGGCGGATGAAGGAGCTTCTGGGTTCTTACCTTTACCATGGAAAATGGAGAGGGTGCTAGGCAGCAAATCAGAAGGCTCTGTCCTATCTCTGTCCCTTGATGCCTAAAAACGGGTGAGACACAGGCTTCACCAAGCCTCCAAGCCTCAGACTTGCATTTCCTCCCCCACCCCCAGCCCCCTCGATGGGCTGCCTGCCCTCCAGGGGCATGGCTTCTGCCTGCGGCCTCCGCTGTTTCTGCCAGGGATCAGAAAGCTGCCTTCTCACTGTTTCTTCACACATGGCCTAGATATAAACATTTTAGTGGCCAAAAGCAGCAGTGTATTCTAACTGATGTTAGGTAAAGTTGGGACTATTCCAAAGCTACCTCAAAAGCTATTTTTAATTATTTATTTTTTTAAAGATTTTATTTATTTAATTTTATGTTTTTGTTTATTTGAGAGAGAGAGAGAGAGAGCACAAGCAGGGGGAGGGGCCAAGCAGACTCCCCGCTGAGCAGGGAGCCCAATGTGGGGCTCCATCTCACGACCCTGAGATCATGACCTGAGCTGAAATCAAGAGTCGGACGCCTAACCAACTGAGCCACCCAGGCGGCCCAAGAGCTATGTTTATTTTGAATGGAAAAAAAGTAATTACCAGTAAATCTGTTAATTTGCCTTGACTTTATTCTCTTGCAAAAATTTTGATGGCCTGGACACTCTCGATGGGCCCTCCAATTCTATTCTGGATCTTAATGAGAAGTTTTCCAGAAAGCCCAGCACCTCGAGGTCTTACAAATCCTGTGATTTTTGTGCAGTCACTGTTGAAAATATCTTCATAATAAAACCCAAGTTCATTGTGTTATTTAATATCTTTTAAAGGCATCACACAGTATTTATCGATGTTTTAAATTAAAATTAAGAAGAAAAAGAAACCCACACAATTGTTTGTAATTCACCAGACGTTAGGATCTGGGGTCCACTGAAGCAAGAGTCTCATTTTAAAAATGTTGAAAATATAGTTCAATGCAAAATCAATAAAATACATGACAGTAATGAAAAGATGAATAATGATCAGAAACAGCCCTTTGACCCCCAAGTCTATGTTATACAAAAGCATTGAAAATATCCAAAATTCTATTTGCCCATAAGGTTAAGGCTGGGATTGGTAATGGGTAGGACAGGGATGGCCAAGGGAGGACTTGGGCACTCAGGATTCCCAATTGTTTACAATATGTTCGAAACGGGAATAAATGGTCTAATCTCCACTGCTGCTGGAGTAACTCCTATTATTGTCATTCCCATTTTTCAAATAGTCTCCTTCTAGTAATCCATTTGATTCTTACATAGCCTACAGGGACACAGCTATACTATTATTAGTATTTCCACTCCACAGAGGGGGAGACTGTGGTTCAGAGAGGTTAAATATCTTGTTTAGTTCACACAGCTAGGGGCGCCTGGGTGGCTCAGTCATTAAGCGTCTGCCTTCAGCTGGGGTCATGGTCCCAAGGTCCTGGGATGGAGCCCCACATTGGGCTCCCTGTTCGGAGCTTGCTTCTCCCTCTCCCACTCCCCCTGCTTGTGTTCCCTCTCTCACTGTGTCTCTCTCTGTCAAATAAATAAATAAAATCTTGAAAAAAAAAAATAAGGTCACACAGCTAGTAAGCAGTGAGCCAGGATTTGAACCTGGGGAGTCCAGCCCCATAGATTGGGCACCACTCTGCTATGCTGAGTAATATGAATTGATGACCTCTGTGGAAGGAAAGTCCCCACCTGATCCACCATTTGGAATATGTGCTTGGGTTCTGAGGAGTGGAGATTTTCCAGAAGCATTTCTGTTTCTGGCAGATCCTTAATGGCCCAGGAGGAGCTGGGTTACTCTGTTCATGTGGGGAAAATGGATTCCAGTCCGAAGAAGTGACAAGGCCAAAGGCTGACATGAACTTGGTGGGTCCTCTGAATGTGGCAGGAGTGGAGGAGTGAGGGGCTGAGCAGAAGGAGCAGTAAGAAGGGAGGGTGTATCCACATGACCTGAGTTCTTTTCTGAGTGTGATGGTGTTTAATCTGGGAAATGACATAACCCGATTTCTGTTTTTCAGCTTATCATTTCGGCTGTTGTATGGAGTGTGGCTATGGAATATAGCAAGAGAAAACCTAAGGGGGTCAGTGTGGGTGATCCTGGGGAAGACTCTTGTGGGAGATGATGGGCCTGGGCCACAGTGTAAGCATGACCAGATTCCTATTTTTGAAACTTCACTTTGGTAGCTGAGGGTGGAGGTCTGGGGAGGAGAGGGCTAGAGTTAAGGCATCACTTAGGGGTTCAGAGGAGAACTGATGAGTTTCCAGACTTCGCGATAAGTGTAGGGGAAAAGGAATGGATTGCAATGATGTTTGGGCCATAAAGGAAATAATTCACAAGCTGCTCCTAAGGGGACCTTTGTTATCAGAGGGAGCCTCATTCCTACAGGCAAAGCCCAGCCACGGGTGTGACTAATCTCTCATCCAGACCTGGTTCTCCCTGGGTCTTCCCTCCTTCTGCCCAGTCTGCATGCCCCTCCGTGTGGAGTGGAAGGTACCCTTGAGGGAATATGAGGGGAGGCTGGGTCAGCAGCCCATAAGAGGACACCCTTTCTGCTGTTCCAGGCCCCTCCTGGGGTCTCGGGCCATGCAGAGGTTAAGCTACACTTTGACAACACAACTTGCCCCCTTGCAATGATCTTGTAGGCACTTCCTGCCGTGGCGGTGGCTGAATGTGTTGGGTAACCTGTGAATGATAAAGGAGAAGAGGGGCTCGGAAATTTGAAGTCCATTCCTGCCTAGAGCCAGGCTGCTTGAGGACCCCACAGCCAATACACAGTGGGGCAGGCATTCTCCTCCAGGTCCCTCTCGAGCCCATGCTTCTCCAACTCCGAGCAAAAGGGCAGGACCAAGCCCTCGGCGGGGAGACGTGGGGGTGGCTGCTTACAATTCTATTTTGCAGCAAACTGTCAACCCTGAAGTCCCAGGGGCTCATTCGGGCAGGTTCCTGGATACCTCCTTCTTGACTTTTCTTTCTGATGGGAGTTTTCAGACAGGAGTTTTATGTCAGGAGATGCTATTTCCCCATTCCAGAGCAAGAAGAGTATGCCATGGTGAGCTTAGGGACTCTGTTTATGCAGGAATGAAAATGCGAGGACTTGAGGAGCACGGGAGAGCCTGATCCAGTTCTAATAAGTAACAAGGAAAATGTAATTGTATTTCCAAGTTCCAGTCTCTCTGGGTCATTACTTACAGTGTTATATTCTCTGAGATCAAAGGGTGGTTCTTCAGATCTGGGTTGCAAACTGAGTTACTGCACTTTGGAAGCTAACCGGCTGCTGCCTAGTCCTGTCGTGAGATGGGACAGGTGTGCCAGGACAGAAGGATGACTCCACAAACCCAACAAGGCCTCGAGGCGCAGCTTTAAAACGAATTGGTAGGGGAGAAGGAGGGTTGAAGAGGGACATGGGACGCAATCATTGAGCACAGAAAAATCCCAAGAAGGGAGGAGGTTTCCAGGAAAATGAGCTTGGAAGCTGTTCTCTTACATCAAAGGTGTAGTGTCAACAACCCTGATCCTCTACCGCAGGGTAGCAGCCAAGAGGAGAAGGTGTTCTGTCTCTGGTATTTGCAGTGATTTGGAAGGAAGTGTTGTTCCTGAAGTTCCAGTAATTGCATGCATCTGTCACTAACAAATGGAAAATGGAAATAACTCAAAAAATAGACTTCTACTTGCTGAACTTAGTGCTTGCAAGGCTAAACCTGAAGCCATTTGAAACAGTTTGAAGAGCCTCTGCAATGAGTGTATTGACTCTGATAGAGGAAAGAGACCAATTCAGTATGGATCAGTCAGTGTGTGTGTGTGTGTGTGTGTGTGTGTGTGTGGTGGGGGGGATATTCTTTTGGTCCAGGTCATGCCAGCTGTGTTACGGACTCAGGTATCATGATGCTCATTTGACCAGTAAGGAATCTGATGCCCAGAGAAGTTAGTCAGTCTGCCCTGTCACAGTGGATTGAATCCATGTCTGTGCAGTGCAAACCTCCCTGCTCATTCATCCATTCATGGGTGGGGTAGCTCTGAGGTGGGTGTTGGTGGGGGCAGGCAGACCAGAAGGGGCAACATGGCTGGAGCAGAGCTGCTCAGCCTCTCCTGGCATACTGTTACTTACATTATTATGCACATCAGCAAGCATTGGCCTTTCTCAAACTGTGTAACTTATTACCATATAACTAGCGGTCTATGAATGTTAACACATGTCCTATGAAAAGGCTTCTGTGGTCAAAGAAATTTGGGTAAAAAAAATGGCCCTTTAATGGGAGGACTCTTCCCAGCCTCAGGCTCTTATGCACGGTGAACAGGAGAGAGCGTATGTTCTGTTTTCTAAATTTATTGGATCTCGGGAGCTCTCCTTGTTTTGGATGGTCTCTATTTTCTAGCTGTATTCATTATCATTCTCTTTCATTTGGTAAAATTGTATATGTAGTTCATTCCTGGGAGAGAGTTCAGGTCTTTTATCTTTTTCTTGAAAATGTTCTGCATTATGAGAGTTTCTATACATTGATTGTACAGCTCAGAACTTTGTTGGGGCACATGGAAAGCAAAAAAGGAGAGGTCAGGGAGCAGGGTCTAGACCCTGGGGGTCGGCAGATCTGGCTGCATGGGAGGAGATACACAGCCCGGAGAAAGAGTAGGTTTTGGAGAGAAAACCAAGAGGCGGGCAGCCATCCAGGCAAGGGGGACGTGGAAGGGCAAGCTGGGAGACGCGAGACTCTTGCACTAAAGCAGAGACAAGGTGGGGGAGGAGGAAAAAGACAGAGAAGGTGAAACTGCTGTCCCTTGAGGCTGCGTGGCCCTGGAAGGGGGGATGCCTGCACGGCCTCAAATGGCTACGTGTCACTTAGAAGGCCACCGCGCCACCACCAAGGGTGAGGATGGAATCAGCCCAGCAAGGCAGCAGAACAGATTTGCATTCAAATCCTGCTCACTAGTTCCTGGTGTGTGACTTTGAGTAAATGCCTTCAACCCTCTTGATGCTTCTTTCAACCCTCTCTTGTCTCTTGACTGCTCAGAACCACTGAGGAGGTTCAATGAGATACTGAATGCAAGCCTTCCTCCTCCCCGAGGACACACCCGAGGCCTGATCCTCAGCCTTTTACTCTCACCTTGATGCGGGGCTCAGAGGCTCTTTATCTGTCTTGGACTGGCCTCACCTTCCCCTCCAAACCTCTTCCTTTCCCTATTTTTTTGGGCTCAGGGCCGTCCACACCTTGGGGATTCTGGATAAATAGTTTCCTGATAACTGGAGCTCCGCTGCTCTGAGAACGGACTGCCCCCCAGCCTGGAGATGGAATCTGTGATCGGAAGCTGGGCAAGGGGAAGAGCTCCCCATACCGAATGACCCTGTCTCCTGGTGGCTTTCTCAGGCTGAAGGAGGGCAGCGCGCAGTCCCCCTGGGGACCAATGATGGCTGCTTGTCCTGCTTTATCTGTTTCTCTGTGCTTCATTAAATCAGTGCTAAACAGATTTAAAAAGAATTTTTTTTTTTTTAAAGATTTTATTTATTTATTTGAGACAGAGAGAATGAGAGAGAGAGCACATGAGAGGGGGGAGGGTCAGAGGGAGAAGCAGACTCCCTGCTGAGCAGGGAGCCCGATGCGGGACTCGATCCAGGGACTCCAGGATCATGACCTGAGCCGAAGGCAGTCGCTTAACCAACTGAGCCACCCAGGCGCCCTAAAAAGAATTTTTAATGCCAATACAATAGACTTATTGGCAGTGTGAGATTAAGAAATGTTTTAATTTGGTGGGTTTTTTCTTTGCCACTTGACTCTATTCATTACATATTCTTTTTTAAAATGTGAATCTGAACTTCCACTGTATACTTTTTTCTGCCATTATTGTACATGATGATCTCTATTACATCTGCGAGAAAGAACACTGGAGGGTCTGAAATGACTGTTGTCAGCTTTTGGAATTCCAGACAGATGACTTCAATCTCTCTGAAGAAACAATGGATTATTTAGGAGAGTTGTTAAGACCGCTAACCTTGCAGAACATTGTGCTTTTAAAAATGTTGAATGAGTAAATTTAGAAGATTTATTATTTTCCCTCTGATTTGTAAGTGGAATAGAAGTTCACTGGAAAACTAGAAATGCAGAAAAGAAAATTATCATCAAAATTAAAATTATGGCATATTCTTTCATTTCCTAAGTCTCTCTCTTTCTTTAATTAGCCATCACACTGCATGCATGGGTTGGCTTCGTTCATTTAATACTATATTGTGAAGAATTTCTTACCTCATTAAATAATCTTCCATTTGTGATTTTAATAGCTACTTCACCATTTAGACGTACCACAGATTATTCAACCTACCTCTTATTGCTGCACTCCCCTATTGTTGGATATTTAGGTTGCCACTAATTATTTTGAATGATAAGTATCACCGTGATGAACATCATTGTACAAACACCTCTGTGTGCATCTCTAATTATCTCCTTAGAGTTATTTCCGAAAGAGCCGGACCTGATGAAAGGCCCAGATCTGCGGTTCCAAACGGACCCACTTACATTCTCATCAGAAATTGATGGCCATTCTGCTGCGCTTCACTAACCTAGGTACCAAATGACACAAAACAAAGCAAAAGCAAACAAAACAACGTTGCTAATTTACTGTGTGAAACCGTCACCTCATCCTTGTGTTATGTTACATTTCTTAGATTTCACATGAGGTTGACTATTTTATCTAGTGTCTACAGTAGCTCCCTTCTCTGTGGTTTTGCTTCCCCTAGTTTCAGTTACACTGGGTCAACCACAGTCTGGAAGATGATCCTCCTTCTGACGAATCACATGCTCAGGAGTTCAGTGTTAGCCTAACGCTGCATTCCAGGTCCATATCATTCACCTCCTTCACCTCATCATGTAGGCATTTTATCATCTTACATCATCACAAGAAGGGCAAGTACAGTACAGTAAGATATTTTGAGAGAAAGACCACATCCACATAACTTTTATTATAGTATATTGTTAAAATTGTTCTATTCTATTATTAGTTATTGTTGATAATCTCTTACTGCGCCTAATTTATAAGTTGAACTTTATCATAGATACCTATGTATAGGGAAAAACATTATATATATATATATATATATATATATATATATGTATATATATATGTATATATACATATATATATATACGGTTTGGGACTCTGCGAGTTTGGGCATCCATTGGGGGTCTTGGAATGTGTCCCCAATTCCCCAATGATAAGTGGGGGACTAGCTGTATTTTCCATTGATTTTCTTATCTTATAAATTGACTTAGGCCCTTTGCCCATTTCTCTATTGGAGTATTTGTTAACCTATGGGAGCTCTCCCTTACTCTGTTACATGGGAAGCATATTAATTCTTGATCTGGTGAGTAGGTTACCCATATCTTTCCCATTTTGTTTGAGGTTTTATTTATTTATTGTTTCTTCATTTGCTCTTATAATTACATTTATTGTTTCTTCATTTGCTCTTATGATTACAAAGACCTTCCTTACTCTAAGAACAGATAGCTATTCACTTCAATGTTCTTCAATTATTTAATTTCTTAGATTTAGCTTATTGATTTTTTGGAATTTATTTTAGTGTGTGGTATGAGGTAGGAATCCAATTTATTATTTTTAAATGTTTAAATAATTTTCTCAGTATTATTTATTAAATAAAACTCTTGTACTGGTTCTCTGGTTCCAAATCCCTTTCTTATATAAGCAGTACTTAAAAATACTTGGATCATTTTCTGAGCTTGTCAATTTTTCCCCTCATTAATGTCTTAATTCTTCATTAGTAACACAGTTATATGGCTGGAAATACATTGTACTCTTTTTTAAGAAATATAGATACTGGGGTGCCTGGGTGGCTCAGTCGTTAAGCGTCTGCCTTCAGCTCAGGTCATGATCCCAGAGTCCTGGGATCGAGCCCCGCATTGGGCTCCCTGCTCTGCGGGAAGCCTGCTTCTCCCTCTCCCACTCCCCCTGCTTGAGTTCCCTCTCTCACTGTGTCGCTGTGTCTCTCTCTGTCAAATAAATAAATAAAATCTTAAAAAAAAAAAAGAAATATACTTTCCTTTCTTTATTCTTATAGTAAAATATATTTATTTTAGTGAGATACTCAAAAACTCCATTGCAATTTTGATTAGCATTCCATTAAAATTAAAAATAATTTTGCTCTTTGGGGCACCTGGCTGGCTTGGTCAGAAGAGCATGATCTCAGGGTTATGAGTTCAAGCCCTATGTTGGGTGTAGCAATTACAAAAAATAATAATAATAAACTTTTAAAAAGCTTTAAAGCTAATTTTGCTTTTAATTTTTCATCTATGTTTGTGATATAGCTTTTATTTTTACAAAACACTTAGTAGGTTTCTTCACATTTTGTTAATCAAAAGATCAAGTGTTTTATATTGTTATGATTATGATTATGGAATGTGGAATACACATTAAATTATTAGGTATTTTCCTGTGGTGTATAAAAATCTATTGGATTATCATATTTATTTGTAATTATCTAATTTACTGAGCTCTCTTTTGGTTCTAATAGGTTTTTGTTGATCTTTGAAAATAAATTATATATATCTTTAGGTATTATCTATGATACTTTATTTTATTTTTTGTTTTTATTTACTATACCTATTTTTATTGTCTTTTGTTTTTATTTTATTTTTTTCCTTTTTCTTATTCTGCTGAATAGAAATTCCCACAGTGGCAAAATAATGGTGATCATGACAAGCATTTTTTTCTTTCTACTGAATTTAATGGAAATGCTTTCATTTTCATTTTATTTTACTTTTAAAAAAAGAGAAGGGTCTTAAGCAGGCTCCCTGCTGAGCACAGAGCCTGACCTGGGGCTCTATCTCACAACCCAGAGATTAGGGCCTGAGCTGAAACCGAGTCTGATGCTTAGCCGACTGTTCCACCCAGGCATCCCTTTGGAAATGCTTTTAAATTGAATCATAAATTGTCTTGGCTTGACATATATCGTTTTTGTCACATTAAAGAAATAAACTTTAATTTTTAATTTGCCTAAGAGGCTATCCACACTGCACCCCCAGTGATGTGGTTTTGGAATATTGGTGAGGTTCGGTGGGGTGATGTCTGGAGCCGACAACCAAGTCTTGAGATGTCTTTGGTGCAAAATGGTGGTTTAATAAAGCACAGGCTCATTTGCAACGACGTGGATGGAACTGGAGGGTATTATGCTGAGCGAAATAAGTCAAACAGAGAAAGACATGTATCATATGACCTCACTGATATGAGGAATTCTTAATCTCAGGAAACAAACTGAGGGTTGCTGGAGTGGGGGGTGGGGTGGGAGGGATGGGGTGACTGGGTGATGGACACTGGGGAGGGCATGTGCTCTGGTAAGCGCTGTGAATTGTGCAAGACTGTTGAATCTCAGATCTGTACCTCTGAAACAAATAATGCAATATATGTTAAGAAAGAAAAAAGAAGAAGAAGAATGTAGCAGGAGGGGAAGAATGAAGGGGGCGAAATCGGAGGGGGAGAAGAACCATGAGAGACGATGGACTCTGAAAAACAAACTGAGGGTTCTAGAGGGGAGCGGGGTGGGAGGATGGGTTAGCCTGGTGATGGGTATTGAGGAGGGCACGTTCTGCATGGAGCACTGGGTCTTATGCACAAACAATGAATCATGGAACACTATATCTAAAACTAATGATGTAATGTATGGGGATTAACATAACAATAAAAAATTAAAAAAAAAAATAAAGCACAGGCTCAGGACCCGTGGGCAGAAAGAGCTGCTGCACGGGGGTTTTGAGGAGTAGTGATTATAAATTTGGGAGTTGGGGGAGATAAGGAAAAAGGGAGGTTTTCAAAAGAACTTTCATATGCTAAAGAGGACCTACAAGATACCTGAGGCCTTGCCATTGTCAAGTTAAGGTTGTTTTTCCCTCTAGTAAAGCATTAACAGTAAGACAGTTGGGAGCTTCCTGGAAGAATGTCACACAAGTCCCACCCAGGAGTGGGGGTGGGGGGAGGTTGCAGGGTGTCAGCTTATGCTTTGTCTTCAGCTAGACTTCTGCTCCCTCATCACCAGCATAAACAAGATATTGATTCAAACACTTTTCCTACCCCTATCCAGGTGATAATGTAGATTTTAAAAAGTAACTTATTAATGTGCCACAGTATTTTATTTTATTTTATTTTTAAAGAGTTTTTAATTTATTTGACAGAGAGAGACACCGCGAGAGAGGGAACACAAGCAGGGGGAGTGGAAGAGGGAGAAGCAGGCTTCCCGCCGAGCAGGGAGCCGGATGCGGGGCTTGATCCCAGGACCCTGGGACCATGACCTGAGCCGAAGGCAGACGCTTAACGACTGAGCCACCCAGGCGCCCTGTGCCACAGTATTTTAACAGGTTTGTAAATATTAAACATTCCTTGTATTCATGGATGATTCTTTACATAGTTATGTTGTATATTTATTTGAATATATTGTGGATTCAATTTCACAGATAATTGCTTTTAAGTTTGTAACTGATTTATGCTTTCCCTTTATTTTGTGCTCCTTTTCCAGTCATTTAGAAGGTAGTTGAAATATCTCTTAAAAGATTTGAAGGAACTCACCTGGAAAATTATCTGTGCCATGATCTGTTTTGGACTTAATTATTTGAGAATTCTTTGACATTTTCAAATTTTTTCCTGCCTGAAAATTTTCAAAGCTCTCATTTCATTTTGGGCTAGTTTTGATCATTTCTATTTGCTCATTAAAGTGTCCCATTCCTTTAAGATTTTAAATCCATGTACATGGACTTTATATATATATATACAAAATTCTCTATTTAAAAAAAAAATCCCCCGCCTCTCTTTTTTTTGTCCTTTTCTCACAACTTATAATATTGTGCATGTGAATTTTCTTTCTCTTTTTTTATTGCATATTGTAGATTTTTCTTTCTTCCTCAAATTCAGCCTTTGAATGTATTGGTTAGTTCTACTATTTTCTGTTTTATAAATAATTATTTTCTATTGTTATCTTTATTATTTCATTTTTAAAAAATATTTCTTAGATGTGCTTTTATTCAGAATTCTTTTTTAAAAAAAATATTTTATTTATTTATTTGTCAGACAGAGAGAGCACAAGTAGGGGGAGTGGCAGGCAGAAGGAGAAGCAGGCTCTCCACTGACCAAGGACCCCGATGTAGGGCTGGATCCCAGGACCCCCGGGATCATGACCTGAGCCTGAGGCAGAAGCTTAACTGACTAAGCCACCCACGGATCCCTTATTCTGAATTCTTAAGTCAAATAATGCATTTCATGTTATCCCTTCTTTTCTAAAGCAGTAAATTTGAATGATACATTTGGCCACATCCCTTGTGTATGTATGTGTAGTAATATTCGCCACTGCATTGTTTAAAAAAATAGTTTATAAGGGGGATTTTGATTTCCTTTTTGATACCATATAATTATTTCAAAAAGTTGTATTAAAAATGATCAAGTCTTTTCTTTCCTTTTATTTTTAAAAGGAATACTATTAATTTTCGGTGCCTTCTTTTGTGGCTATGGTATTTGGTCTATAAATTTTTACTTTTTAACATTTATTGAAATCTCATTTGTGGTCTTAAAAATAGCAAGGAGTGTCAGTGGGGAAAAAATCAATGTAGCTACTAAATCATTAAACTATTTAGGCCCTTGAGAACCAATGATATCAAAAGTGGTTTGTACATATTTCAGAGGATATGCAGGTTTTAGAAAGTAAATAATAAAAGATCTGTTTTTATTTTAATAAAACAAATTAAGTTTTATTAATATTTACTGTACTCCTGATACGGACACTCTGATTGCAGTAGATTGATTCTAAGAATTGTCCAACTCTTCACCCTTACCTGCATCTACACTGTTGGTACTCAATTCACTCTGACTCTGAGCTCAGCCATATAACTTGCTTTGCCCAGTGGGATGGAAGCACACTGTAATAAGCAGGGTCTTACAGGATTGGGTTTGCTCACTCTTGCCCTCTGTCATTGCCATGAGAACATATCTGGGCATACCTGCTGGAAGATGAGAAGTGGAAAGATCTAAGCTCCTCCAATAATCCCAGCTGAGGCCACCCTAGACCAGCTGACAGTCAGTCAACCCTCAGACACGTATGCAAGCCCAGCCAAGATCAGCAGAACCTCCTCGCTGACCCACAGCTGACCTCAGAGGTATGAATGCGCAAGTCTAGCTGCAAATCAGCTGATGCACTCAGATTTTTGAGTGAAAGAAGTATTTACTGTTGTATGTCATTAAGGTTTTGTGTTGTTTGTGACAATTTTATTTGGGCCTTAGATAACGGATGCCAGAAAGTTACCTGCCATGTGTTGTAAGTAAGTTTTCCTAAAAGATCTATGGACATTTCCAAACGAGAAGGTTGATGGCATCTCCATCCTGTTTTTATTAGCTTTTAGCATATTGTGATACATTACAATTTATCTGTTCCCAGCTAGGTAAATTTAAAGATTTTCTCGTTTTAACAAAACTAATTAATTCTGCCCTCCAAATGGAAAGTGGATTATAAAGATTCTTGCAAAATGACCCTAGTACAAGTAAACAATAGCAAAAAACCCACAAAACCTCCAAAGTAGCTGAACAACATTTCTTTTCCGCCTAGTATAAGTCTTCATCCATCACACCAAGAGGTCGAAGGAACCATGATGTAATCAGATCTTGCAAGAAGTCTAAATACATACTGTACTGTGAAAGCTAACTGTAAGTAATGGGACGCCCTTACAGTAGCCAGGCATTTAAAACTAAGCATTCAGAACTTGAAGACAAGTATCTGTATTTTTTCAGCCATATTTAAGTTATATGATATCCAATCCAAACAAAAAGTGTTTGAAAACAGGTAAAATCCATTGCTATAAACTTGAAGAAACAAGTTTTAGAACAAACTGCTCAGTATGGGAGGTTTTCTAAACACAGTTGGAAAAAAGTACAGATGTCTCAGTTAAGAATGTGTCCAAGATGATCTTTCAGTAATTAAATGCACAAAGCACATTGTGCATGTATGGTGAGCCACTCTAATACAGTCTCTGAGTGTGCTCGAGAAGACAGTTTTTCAACAGTACATTACTTCTTTAATAACAATTTTAAAAACCCCACTGTTTTATGGAGGAGAGGAGTGGAAAACAGAGTAAGTGTAGTTACAGATTGAACAGCTGCTTCTACTGGAATAAAATGGGTCCTAGGGTGAGTCACGGACTGCATCCCATGGGAAATTTATCTAATGCCTCCATCATAGATAAGGAAATACACCAAATTCAAATCAGAAGTGTTTTTGATACAGTTTTAAAAAAAGTGGGAGAATCTTTATAACAAACTCAGAAGAGAAGGGCCGTGACCATAGGTATTATTTGTCCCTCATGGAGGAGAGGTGGTTATCTCATGGTAAAAGATTTCAAAGACTCATCAGATTTAAAGAAAAAGTGAAATACATTTCTTTGCTCATGCAGAAAGATAAGCATTCCAAATTTTGATGATTTGTTTTCCCTCTGGTGACCCAGCAGACATCTCTGAAGAAACTAGCCCATTTAATGTGTCCATTCAAGGTTGAGGTGATGTTTTAACAAGTTGAGAAACTGGTTTTTGACAGAATCTGGTGCTGAGGAAAGAGCATTTTGAAAGCATGTCTCTGGAATGTTTCATCCTTACCTGATTTTGTGGCTGAAAACAGTATGTGTCATTACAATACTTCTCACATATACATACCCAAAAACCTCATTTAAAAATAAAATCTAACTTGCTTTAAAAATCATTCAAAGGATGTTGTTGTTTTTGAGCTTATCTGGTTAAAAAAAAAATCAAAGCACATCACCTTCCAATTATTTGGCATGAATAACTGATTGACAGCTGGGATAATGGAAATTTACTAACAGAATTTTAGCAAAAAAAACCTTTGCAGAATAGATTCACGGAGTGCAGGCACCGTTTGATTCTTTGATGTGGTTCTGTGGGCTCTTGTAAGTAGCTTTTTGAGCAAGGCAGCCATTAAACCTAAATACTGACCTACACTGAATTTAGAACCTGACTTTTGAATCAATGTCATGGACATTTTTAAAAACAATGAAGCGTATTCAACCCCATTGCCTTTTCCAGGCTATGTTTTTCAAATGCAAGGTCTCGTGGGATGCTGATAGATGAGGATGGGTGGTCCAAACTGCCTTTTCAGTATCTTTTATTATCCCTCACCACAGACACTTTTGAGACTCAAGTTTGAAAACCACTACTTTAAGCCTTTTTGTTTCTTTTCTATTTTGCCTTTCGAAGACTCTAAGTCATATAGGAGCTAATATAATGTAATATAGTGCTTTTTGTTTTTGTTCTTGTTTTTGACATCTTTTATTTCCAATGGATTTTATTTTATTATATTTAATGTTATGTTACCTGGCATATAAACTGTTTTTCTTTTCATATCAGAATGTCATTGTAGATGTACCTTCACCCAAAGTAATACAATCCTATTTGTTCACTTTAACAATTTTCTTTGGTTTGGAATTTACATTGTCTGATATGAGCGACGGGCCTCTACTTTTGTTGTCTGGTTTACCTTTGTCCAGTCTTTCACTTTTAAACTTTCTGTGTTACTTTTAGATATTTGAAAATAGGGTGTAGGTGCACTTTTATTTGGATATGCATTAGGTGTCTTTTTGTTTCAGGATGGTATTTAACTGATTTACACTTATTGTCAAGCTGAAATTTCAATCTCATTTTTTCATCTTGTTTTTTGTTTTGCCAAAGACCTACTCATAGCTCCTGTCAAAAATTAAAAAATTATAGACATAAAACCAGTTAATCATGGAAGTAGTAACTGGTAAAAGTTTATTGTGCACACAGCAAAAAGACAGTTTGCAGACCAGAAGTACTCAAACCAAAACGTGGAGCGAGGCTCAGGGGTATATTGTTCTAAAGAAGTTTATACACTGAGAAAGCAGTGACTGTTGATTGGTTATAATCTTAGAATTTTCTTAAATGACAGGGAACTGGTCAGTGGTTACTTCATATCAACCTTGGGGAATAGATCCAGTTTTGCTTATGATTTCCAGAACCAAAAGCAAGAAATGTCCCAGGTCAAGTTAGTCTTGCAAAATAAGCTGACTTCAGCTTTGTTTGTATGACTACCCTGGTTTTATCTGCTCAGGGAATTTTCAAGGCTGGTCTCTGGTTTGGTTTTGGCTTTAAGAATTCCCCCCTTTTGGTCATTCTCTCAGCAGGCTGAGAATATGACCAACAGGTATAGTGTTATTCTTGTTACCACTGTTGATGTAGTCAGGCTGAAGAATCACCCATTTGCTGTTTCCATTAGTTGAGTTGTCAGGCCAGAGGGCTGTGTAGTCACTGATGTAGGAAAGACGTTAGGGTTCGAAGCCAATGGCCAAGAAAGAATTCTTGAGACGTCTTCGGTGCAAAAAGGTGGTTTTATTCAAGCACGGGGACAGGACCATGGGCAGAAAGAGCTGCACCGGGGTCATAAGGAGTGGCCCATTATAGACTTTCAAGTTGGGAGGGGGTTGGGGATAGTGTAAGTCTCTGTGGAATTGGAAGCAAGGTTTCCAGGACCTTGAGGGGGCTAGCTATTGTTAGAAAAAAGTCATTTATTACCGTCTAATAAAATAGTCATGAGACCCTTCAGATATATATCGGTGGGCCATATGCTTGGGGGATGATTGTCAACATGTATCTTAGGGGGTTTAGAGATAAAGGAATTTTCCAAAGGAATTTTTCTATATTAAAGTAGGCTTACAGGATCCAGGATTGAGGAGAGGGTGTTGGGCTAGGACTACCTTTTGCCCCTAGCAAAGTGTCAACATCGAGGCAGCTGAGTCCCTAGAGGAATGTCACTCTGCCTGTCTCAAGGACCTGTCAGTGGGCTCTAGATAGTAAGGAAATTTAATAATTTTTCTTCTGCCTTTGTTTCCCACACCAGTCACTTCTTCATCATTTATATGGTTATTGCTGATTTCACCCGGTTGTCCGATCCTCATGGATACCACGTGGCATGTGAGTGGGAGCTGACTGGCAGGGCATTTAAAACCCTCGAGAATATACAACACACTAGAGGTGTTCATATGATGACCCCAAGGAGAACAATAGCCAAGGATTTTGAAATTCCCCAGGGCAGAGACTCTAGGAGTCAAGGTTTAACCAATTGAATAACTCAAATGGGTTATAGGCACAACACGATGTCTTGGCGAACACATATCCTCACAATTACTTAAGACAGGATGAATATGAGGATGTTTTAGTTAAGGAGGCAGCACTGCAGGTGAATTTTCACCTTTGTGTGGTCTCATTATGATGTGAGCAATCAGTTATTTAATGAGAGCCATTTCTATGGAAACAGAAGGAAAACAAAGGTTAATAGTTTAAGCAAATGATAAATTTAGTTTCCGAGTTTGGAGGGCAGCCAGTTGAGAAAATTTCTAGGTGTCGGGTTCTAAGCATCTTTAGACAGAGTGAAGGCAGGCAGCAGCGATCTGACAGATATTCCTGGTTCTCAGTGTGAATGTCCCTAGTGAGCTTTCAGAGTGGCTGCATAGCAACAGGCATGGAGATTGTCCACACATGAGCTGTTGTGCTGATTTCTATGAAAGTTACATCAAGTTGTCCAGCTTTAGTTGCATGGCTTCAGGAAAAGGGCAGTTTTACTTTTATTCCAAGTCAGAAGAGTCAGAGGAAATGGAAAATGTTAGTTTGGAGAGTTCTAGCTAAATGTTGGAGGAAACTTGGAAGAATTTAGGATCTAGTCCAGCTGATGGGCAGAAAACAAACCCTCAAAGACAACAACACTAGAATCTGCTATCTACAGAGGTGTATTATTGAAACAATTTTTCCTCTTTTTAATTATCCCCATTTCTATCAAAAGTAACCACAGTAAGACTAATTTGTTTGCAAGTTAAGTCTAGTTTCAATAAACTTGGCCTGATTATTTACATAAGTGTGGCAAGAATAGTGATTGACCATATAGGCTATTTTAAATCTGCTTTGCTGGAACTTCTCATAAGGAATTTCAGATTGGACTTTCAAAACCCTCTTGAGGCTAGGAAGCCAAGCCTTGTCCAATTGTGTCCTGTTAGAAGGAGAACAGATTCTTTTTGAACTCATGCAAATTTATACATTGTCATGAAAAACAAGAATATTTAGTAAGAGTTTTCCAAATTCTGGAGGGATCAGGTAGGGAGCAAAAGATAGATGTTTCAAACTTTGTTCCAAAATTGTTTTAAGTTATAGATAGCTTAAAAGAGAGGAGAAAAAGGAATCCCTTGAATCTGGGAGACAAAACATTAAAGAACTAGCAATGGTTTGTTTGTTTGTTTGTTTGTTTGTGGGGTTTTTTTTTTTCCCCCTTCAGAGTTTCTTATCCTCACGGAACTCAGTACAGGCCTGTGAAAAGGTTCTCATCACAGAGAGAACTAGCAGTGTTTTAAATGAAGTCATAAAAATTATAATCATCTTCATCAGTTCATTCAGCATTATGTAATTAATTGTTTTGCTTCATCTTGGGTTAGCAGCTTTATGATTCAATCAGTTTTCCATTAAAAGTTTAGAAATTCTTACCCAGTTCAGTGTTACGGTCTTAAAGTCACCAGAAACCTGGGCGCCTGGGTGGCTCAGTTGGTTAAGCGACTGCCTTCGGCTCAGGTCATGATTCCAGTTTAGCTGCTGCCTTTGCAAGGAGCCTGCTTCTCCCTCTGACCCTCCCCCCTCTCATGTACTCTCTCTCTCATTCTCTCTCTCATTCTTGCTCTCTCAAATAAATAAATAAATCTTTAAAAAAAAAAAAAAGTCACCAGAAACCTGAAACCTGCATTGTAAAGTACCTGTTAGGATCTTTTCCATGAATCTCTTTGAGGATGAAGCACTTTTGTTTGTAATGATCTGAATGCTTTTAAAGAAGAATCAAGAGTAAAAGAATAATTGTGAATGACAAAAGCCTTAAAAATAGCCATAGTTAAAGATCTAAAACAAGATGCAATTGACTCATTCATTCAACCAAAGTGACAAATAAAAGGTTTCAAAGCCAAATACAGAAAGCTATATAGTTGTAAAAAATCTTAGCTCTTTTAATAGAGATGTCTCGGTTATTTTTTGAAGTAATCAAAGACTTGAAAGAGACAATGTGAAGCACAGGAAATATATTCATGAAACACAATCTTTGTTTCCTAGGCAGATTACATTATAGGTGAAGAAAATTTATTTATAATTCCTAATAAAAAGCAGACCAATAATCTTATAAAAAAAACAAACCCCACTTTATCCTTTTAACAGAGAGAAAACCAAATTTTAATTCTGCATCAGTATACTTTTGATATTAAAATTCTCTCTTTTAAAAATAAATCCATCCCAATCTTAGCTTGACCACACATAAAATTCCTTTCTCAAGATTCCTTTTCCACAAACCTTTTACAACTTTCTATATCCATTTAGGTTTTGTCCCTTTTCCTTTCTTATTCTGGAACAATCATTTTACTTTAGGACATAATTACCTTCTTTTTTCCTTTACCAGAAAACCAAACCAAACCAAACCAAAAAGACACCAAAGAAACAAAAGCCCCCAAAACTCATGACTTTCATATCTTTCCTTATCCATAAAATCCCACCATATTCTATTTTCCTTACTTGCTTTTCATATATAGTCATTTTTTACCTTTATTATTTCTAGTAATTTTATTTTTACATATCGATTATAAATTTTAACTATTGGTAATCTTTGCTTTCCAGTGAATATTAGGAATCAGGCAATTGTGAACTATCATATTTAGTATCCTGTAGTAGATTATCAATTATATTTTTTTCTTAAAGATTTTATTTATTTGAGAGAGAGAGAGAGAGAGAGAGAGAGAGAGGGAGAGCACAGAGGGAGCATGAGAGAGATAGAAGCAGACTTCCCGCTGAGCGGAGAGCCTGACAGGGGGCTGGATCCCAGGACCCTGAGATCATGACCCAAGCCGAAGGCAGATGCTTAACCGACTGAGCCACCCAGGCTCCCCTAGATAAGCAATTTTAAATACTTTTCACAATTCCTAGAAGTATTTTCTTCCTTGTAGTAAATATTTCAGTGTGGAACAAAACATGTTTATTCAATAGACCCAAATATCTTTTCTCTCTCTATAAAAAGTTAAAAAGCCAAAGTAGATAACCATATTTAGCATTTAAGGTTTATCTTATTTGGAAATGATTTAGAACTTCAAGGAATATCCATTAACTTAGTGTAAACTTTTATCTTACATTTATTTAAATTATTTGCTTTTAACAAGTACCAGCACCTGTTTGCTCACCCACCTGAATCATTGGGGGTTTTTTTTGGATCCCACTCCTGATGCCATAGAATGTCTAAAGTTCAGAAATAACAGAAATAAAACAAATGAATCGGCAAAGCAGTAATTAGTAAAAGCGTATTGTACACACCCCAGAAAGACAGCTTGCAAACTGGGCGCACTTAAACCAAAACACGGAGTGAGGCTCAGGGGTATATTGTTATAAAGCTGATATGGTGAGAAAGCAGTCACTGTTTATTCTTCACAGTTGATGGGGTTTTGGAATATAGGTGAGGTTCGGTGGGGTGAGGTCCGGAGCCGATGACTAGGAAAGAATTCCTGAGACATCATTGGTGCAAAATGGTGGTTTATTAAAGCACGGGGACAGGACCATGGGCAGAAAGAGCTGCTGCATGAGGGTTGTGAGGGGTGGCTGATTCTATACTATGGGGTTGGGAGACGTAAGGAAAAAGGGAGGTTTTCAAAAGAACTTTCATATGCTAAAGAAGACTCACAGGATCCCGGAGGCCTTGCCATTGTCAAGTTAAGGTTGTTTACCCCACTGGTAAGGCATTAACATTAAGATAGTTGGGAACTTCCTGGAGGAACTTTACACTCTGCCCAATTCAAGTATCTGTGGATGGGCTGCAGGTTATTAGGACATCTACATTTCCTTCTGGAAGCTAGGCCATTGATAGAAACGCTTTGTTCTTGTAAATTGCTAAGACATTTGTAAACTGAGGGAGACTCCTGTCTTGCAGGATTGTGATCTCTGTAAGTTAACTATTTGTTTTCCTTTCCTTAGCTTTAGGGCAGCCAGGAGTGCCTGAGGAATGTCATGTATGTCCCATGGGGGCGGGTGGGGATGGTGGGATGTCAGCTTCTGCTTTGTCCTCAGCTTGCCTTCTGTTCCATCACAGTGATTGGTTATAATATTAGAATTTCTTTAAATGACAGGAAATTGGTTAGTGGTTACTTCCTGTCAACCTTGGGAAGTAGTTTAAGTTTTGCTTATTCCCAGAAGCAAAAGCAAGAAATGACCCAGGTGAAGTTAGTCTTGCAAAATAAGCTGACTTCAGCTTTGTTTGTATGACTAAACTGGTTTTATCTGCTCAGGGAATTTTGGAGGCCAGTCTCAGTTTTTTATTTTAACACTCCTACTTCAAATCGTTTCAATACTATATGTAATGTTTTATTAAAAATTTCTTTCTCTTATAATGATTTACAATTTATACAACTTGGTTTAAGTTCTACAAATAAATACATTTAATTAAAAATACCTCATTATAGTTTCCTTCAATTAGCATCAAAAAATTTAATATATCTTTTTCCTTAACTTTAGCATGAGGAAAACACATATTTACTTTCCCTTAAATTTCACGTTCTTTAAAAAAGCCATTTTGATTAAGATTATTAGTAGTTTTGTTAATTTTTATCTCCTCTTTTCAAATAAATTCTGACTTTTTTTTTTAAGATTTTATTTATTTATCTGACAGACACAGCGAGGGAGGGAACACAAGCAGGGGGAGTGGGAGAGGGAGAAGCAGGCTTCCCGTCGAGCAGGGAGCCTGATGTGGGGCTCGATCCCAGGATTCTGGGACCATGACCTGAGCCGAAGGCAGACGCTCAACGACTGAGCCACCCAGGTGCCCCTGACATTCATTTTATTCTTTTTTTGTTGGGAGGGGGGAGAGAGACAGCTTGCATGCGGACACAGTGGGTGGGGTGGCAGAGAGAATCTCAAGCAGGCTTCATGCTGGGCCCGATCCTACAACCTCAAGACCATGACCTGAGCTGAAATCAAGAGTTGGACACCTAATCAACTGAGCCACACAGGTGCCCCTCACTTTATTCTTTTTTTTTTTAAGGTTTTATTTGTTTATTTGAGAAAGAGAGAGCTCGAGCAGGGGGAGAGGGGTGGGGGAGAGGGAGAAGCAGAAGCAGACGCAGACTCCCTGCTGAGCTGGGAACCCAATGTGCGGCTCAATCCCAGGACCCTAAGATCATGACTTGAGTGGAAGGCAGATACTTAACCGAGGTGAGCCACACAGGCGCCCCCATTTTGTTCTTTTTAGCCTATTTACAAGTATTTACACAAAGCTATGCTTATGGAATTTCAGTGCTCACTACTCATATCTTAGTTTTGAATTTCTTAGTGCGATTTGTATTTAGATGGCCTCCAGTATTTTCAAAGCAGGTGTTCTGCTAAGGATAGGTCAGTCATCTGGTGTGATTGAAAGGAAAAGTCTGAATCTAGCTTGATATTTTATTCTGTTTTTTTTTGTGTATGTGTGTGCCATCAGTTTTTCCCTGTCTTCATGCTCATAGAATTTTTTCCTTTATTCTTGTAATTTTGAAAGTCACCGGGATATATTGGGATATATTTATGTGTTCTTTTTTAAGTTTTTATTTTAATTCCAATGTAGTTAAGATACAGTGCTCTATTAGTTTCAGGTGTACATACACTGATTCAACACCTCCATGCATCACCCCGTGCTCATCATGACAAGTGCCTCCTTAACCCCCGTCACCTGTTTATGTGTTGTTCCTTCTTATTAATTATGGCTGGTCCTTAGAGAACAACTTTAAGCTGTTATCTCTCTTCAGAGAAGTTTTCTGTTATTATATCCCTGATGATTGTTTATTTTCAAGGTCTTAGGCTCCCTTTCCGGTACATTTGCTTATGTTTCTGTGGCTCTTCATTTCATAGCATCTGTGGTTTTAATCTTTTTATTTCTTTGCTCTTCTTCTGTGCACTAAGGGAAGTCTTTTGAGCCTTTCCTCCTCTTCACCGGTTTCTCTTCTGCAGTCTCGAAAGCAATACTAAATTCAAGCACCATTTATTAATCCTTTTGTATCCTTCCCTTAACCAGGACCCTGCTCTCTTTCTCTTTTGGTTTATAGATTCCATGTTTTCTTGAACTTAAATGAAAAAACCAAAGCATGTGGTTTAAAAAATATTTTTCTAAAACATAAAAAAAATCCCCTCCTGAATTTTGGGTTCTATAGTCTCCTTTTAATGGAACTTTATTTATTGCTTGTCTTTTTCTTTGGAAGCCTGAGGGTTTGATGTTCCCTCTGTCCCTTCCCCTGGCAGCCAGGACTTGGTTCCAAGTGATTTTTAGAGGCAGGGGCTGTAGCAGTGGTGTCCAGGGGTGACAATATTGGTGCTTAGCAGGAGTGGCAATGATGTCCTTCCCAGAACATTCTTTTTAGGGTGTTGATTGAGTGGTCATTTGTCTAGTTCCTTCACTGCCCAATGTATGGTCCTTGGCAGAGGGGGGTGGGTGCTGAGTCAGTCTACCACAATGGAAGTTAAAAAGCCAGCTATGAAGTGTCAGGTCCTGCAAGAAGCCAGGAGCTGGGGGCGCCTGGGTGGCACAGTCGTTGGGTGTCTGCCTTTGGCTCAGGTCGTGATCCCGGGGTCCTGGGATCGAGCCCCACATCGGGTTCCCTGCTCAGCAGGAAGCCTGCTTCTCCCCCTCCCCTTGTTTGTGTTCCCTCTCTCGCTCTGTCTCTCCCTGTCAAATAAATAAGTAAAATCTTTAAAAAAAAAAAAAAAAGCCAGGAGCTGGACACATGACTTGGCTAATAAGATGGACTTACCTAGATTCTGAAGGTAGTGATGCTAATACCTGGGCCAGTAGAGACTTCACAGTTTGTCTGCAGTGGTGACAGCCATGGCCAGCTTCCAGGGGTGGAACTGATGGTACCAGTGGTAACTGTGGGTTGTTGTCACCTGGGACTTGTGTGACACTTCGGCACCCCGCGTTTAGCCTCTGAGGTGGATGTGCCATCTGCAGACTCATCCTGTGGAAAGAATCCACATGACTGTGAATGCAGAATTCACATGTCTCTTCTTGATCCTGACCATCTTCTGAGCCAGATTCCCCAGTCTTTCTGTCAATTCTTGGGCCCTTAAAGATGCTGCCAGCAAATTTATTTTCACTTAAATCAGCCAGGCAATTTGTGTAGCATTTAAATAAGAGTCTAACTGATGCATTCTGCTCTTTAGGTCTCTGAATTTGCTGGTTTCTGCCTCTTTTCAACCCTTATCCCCTAGCCATCAGTTACGTCTAAGTTTCCTGTTTTGATTAAGATAATTATTGCTTTCCATTTAATGCAACCAAGATCCCTGACCAATACCATACATCTTCCTATAAACTGCGATGTTTTCCCGGTTTCCTTGGAAGGTAAAAGGTCTGTCCAGGTCTGCTGTTTTCTCGTTAGCTGGTGGATCAATTTGCATTGACTGTTTCACATTTAGTTTGTTGCCATTAGAATCATCATCCCAGATCTTAAACTATGGGATGGCTGGCATGCACATTCCCCAACCACGTTTGCTGATGTTTAGCAATTATTTATGATATGTAAATCTATTGAACTAAGAACTGTCTTGCTTGATTTCTTTTACATTTGCTCTCAAAAAAAATGTGAATTAAAATGTAGCTTTGTTTCTGTAAGACAGGACTGAAGAACTCATGCTCATCACTTCCCATCTCTGCCTCCTAAGGGCATACCCATCTGTGTCCAACCCACCAGGCTCTCCAAAGTCCAGCCCTTGCCTCCTGCTGACCTCTTTACCATGGATAGAGACTTAACCCCAAACCCACGTATACCTCTGGTTTATGTGGTTGAGAAATAGTGTCTTTGAACTAAACTGTCTAGAACTCTCTGGGGGAAAAAAAAAGCTACCCATGTGGAGAGGAATTCACACACACCTTGGAGCCTCAGAGAGTGGCTCCTTTCCTTTCTGGTTGTGTCTTCCCATGTGGTCAGGGAAAGCCTCTTCTTTGTGAGGAAGAGGTATGCATGGGGGTGGGTGGACAGGCACTTTCCTTTATCTTGTATTGGCTAGTGGACAATCCTTTGCACATCTGGCAGATGTTTACCTAAATTAAAGTCTCAATACCTGTTGAAAATTTACAAATCCTTTTATATTGTGTATCTTAGGAATAGTTAATAAAAAGGTGGAATAGAGCATTAGATGTCTCTAGCTTTCTACTGGCATAATCTGTTCTATATTGCTGAGAGATATTGTAAGCATTTTGAAAGTCTAATATTTCTAACTCTGAAAAAGAGCTTATAACAGTGCCTTGTGGTAGAGTATGAAAGCTTTTATTATCAAGGCACCGACTTAGGTAATAATCTGGAAAAAATAAGTTGGATTTTACCTAACTCTTTATACCAAAATAAAAATTCCAGATATATTGAGTACTAAAAATGGGGGGGGGGGAGGGGAAGAAAAAAAATAAAAGAACCAGAAGGAAACAGAAAACTTTTATAAACTTAAAATAAAAAAGACCTTTGACAGGACTTCATAAAATCCACAAGTCTTAAGAGACAAGATGGAGACGTACAACCATAAAATGAAATGATTCTCCATGGTAAAAAATACTATAAACATGGTCAGAAGACAAATGAAAAACTGGAAAAAATATTTGCAACACATACGATAAAGTGACCCATCCTGTAACATATAAAGAGCATTTATAAATCAAGAATATAAACATAACCTCCCTAGTAGGCACAGAACATGATAGATAGTTCATAAAGTAGAAAAAAAGTCTTTGAACTTGTAGAAAAAAAATGCTCCACCTCACTCTTAATAAAATAAGTGTAAATTTAAACCATTGATTTGTGCACCTGCATAGATTCATGAGTTACAGCAGGTTTTTTTTTTAGATTGTTAATCTTTTATTATTATATACCTTGATAGTGGAATAAATGTGGTCAGTACATGTATGAAAATTATGAACACCGTGGTTTAGACTACTTTGCAGGACTTTTTTGTTTTATATTCCCCCCTTTTTTCCTTCAGAATGATTCTGAAGCATCAATCAGTGTTTGGTGGTTGCTTCTAGCAAGTTTTCTGCTTCATTTATTTTGGTTGCTAGGTAAGGAGATCCACCTTTACCTGGGTGATTCAAAATCATGATTCTCCTATGAGCTGTTCTAATCTTGGCCTTGCCAGCGGATGGGCTTATACCCAAAATAAGACTAGCTTCTCGCCTACTCATTTTCTGTTCAAATCCTCCTTTATAGTAGGATGAAAGGCTCAGTCCCTGGTGGACGTCCGCGTCTGGCCCTTTGGTCACCGGCAGCGAGTACTCCGCGTAGGGCAGACCCTCGCCAGCAGGGGCGATGCCATCACGGGGAGCCATGGCAATGCGACGCGTTACAGCAGGTTTTAAACTAATACTGATGTCTCTTAGATTCTGAAGGGATGCAGGGGACAAGTCATACTGATGTGGTTTTGGAATATAGGTGAGGTTCGGTGCGGTGAGGTCTGGCGCCAATGACCAAGAAAGAATTCTTGAGACATCTTTGGTGCAAAATGGTGGTTTTATTAAAGCACGGGGGCAGGACCATGGGCAGAAAGAGCGGCGCTGGGGTTGTGAGGAGTAATTGATTCTATACTATGGGGTTGGGGGAGGTAAGGAAAAAGGGAGGTTTTCAAAGGAGCTTTCATATGCTAAAGACGACCTACAGGATACCTGAGGCCTCGCCTTTGTCAAGTTAAGGTTGTTTTTCCCTCTAGTAAAGCATTAACAGTAAGATAGTTGGGAGCTTCCTGGAAGAAAGCGGCACACGTCCCACCCAGGAGTGGGGGAGGGGTAGGTGGCAGGGTGTCAGCTTATGCTTTCTCCTCAGCTAGCCTTCTGCTCCCTCATCAATATAGCTGCACACATCTTCATCTCCTCAGAAGACCAAGCAACTTCCTAGGTGGGTAAACCTCGAGGTCTGTGTGGATCCCTCCCACACTCTTTTATACCCTTGTCCTCATGGTACCCTGAGGTTGCATGTGGGTTCACGGTTCCCCCAGACCAAGAGCAGTGCCACACCGCAGATGAGACAGACACAACATTCCACATTTGCTTAACTTTGTATTTCCTGGAGAAACAGGACTCTGAGGTCCTTGTCCCATTAGCCCAGGTCTGAGGTTAACCCTTTGCCTCCCACAGTATAACATAAATTCATAAAGAGCAAAAGCACCATGACACACTGTGCCAGGTGAGAGTGTCCTGTAACTGTCACTCTCATGAATTGTTGGTAGACTTGGGAGGGCAGTTTGAGCCTACCTATCAAAATTGTAAATGCACATTCCCTTTGATTTAGCAGTTTCAGGGATAGGGGTTTGTCCTATAGATATGCCCAAACAAAGAACACTTACTACATGCCTGATTATATCAGCAAAATAATAGAAACAGCCTAAAAGTTCATCCATAGGGGTCTAAGGAAATAAACTATGGTAAATCAATCCAAGAAAATACCATACAGCCATTTCAAAATGAGAGGGTGGTATATATGCACAGATAAGGATCAATCTCAGAGCTGTATGAAGTAGAAAAAACAAGGCAAGGAACAGTGTATATAAATGTCAAAAGGGAATGCATATACCTATATATTTTTTTCAAGTTTTCTTGTCTTTTTGATTCTAGCCATTCTGACAAGTATAAGGTAATATCTCTTTGTAGTTTTGATTTGCATTTCCCTGATGATGAGTAGTGTTGAGCATCTTCTCATGTGTCTATTGGCCATCTGTATGTCTTTTTTGGAAATATGTCTATTCAGATCCTCTGCCCATTTTTTAATTGGATTATTTATCATTTTGGAATTGAGTTGTGTAAGTTCTTTATATATTTTGGATATTAACCTCTTATCAGATGTATCATTTGCAAATATCATCTCCCATTCAGTAGGTTCCCTTTTTGTTTTATTGATGATTTCCTTAGCTGTGCAGAAGCTTTTTATTTTGCTGTAGTACCAAATAGTTGATTTTTGCTTTTGTTTCCCTTGCCTGGGGAGATGTATCTAGAAATAATGTTTCTATGGCTGATGTCAAAGAAATTATTGCCTATGTTTTCTTCTATGAATTTTATGGTTTCAGGTCCCACATTTAGATGGGAGGGTTTTTTTTGTGTGTGTGTATGGTATAAGAAAGTGGTCTAGTTTCATTATTTTGTATGCTCATGCACTGTTGGGAATGCAAATTGGTACAGACACTGGAAAACAGTATGGAGGTTCCTCAAAAAATTAAAAAAAATAGAAATACTTAGGATCCACAACTGGGTATTTACTCAAAGAAAACTAATTTAAAAAGTTATGTGCACCCCTATGTTTATTGCAGCATCATTTACGATAGCCAGATTATGGAAGCAGCTCAAGTGTCTATCGATAGATGAATGAATATAGATGTGGTATGCACAGTGGAATATTATTCACCCTAAAAAGAATGAGATCTTGTCATTTGCAACAACATAGATGGACCTAGAGGGTATAATACAAAGTAAAAAAGTCAGACAAAGAAAGACAAATACCATATGATTTTACTCATATGTGGAATTTAAGAAACAAAGCAAATGAACAAAGAAAAAAAAGAGACAAACAAATAACAGACTTTTAAATACAGAGAAGAAACTGAGGTTTGCCAGAGGGCAGGTGTATGCGGTGGGGGGAATGGATGAAACTGATAAAGGTGATTAAGAGGTATGCACTTTCAGTTACAAAATAAATAAATCATAGCGTTGAAAAGTACAGCATAGGAAATATAGTCAATAAGATTGTAATAATATTGTTTGGTGACAGATGGTGACCATACTTACCACGATGAGCACTGAGTAATATAAGGAATTGTCGAATCATTACATTGTACACCTGAAACTAATATAACACTATGCATCAATTATACTTCAATAAAAAAATAAATAAAGTTATTGTTTTTTCTTTACTGAAGTATAATTGACAATGTTACATTAGTTTCAGGTGTATAACATAGTGACTCTACAACTTTATATGTTATGCTCACCACCAGTGTAGCTACCATCTGTCGCCATACAACACTATTATTATACCATGGACTGTATTCTCTATACTGGACCCTTTGTTCTTGTGACTTATTCATTCCATAACTGGAAATCTATATCTCCCACTCACTTCACCCATCCCTCTCCCTTCCTCCCCTCTGGCAACCACCCATATACCTATATTCTTGTGCACAGACTACCTCTAGAACTGGTAACTGCTTTTAATGGGAGAATGAATAAGACAAAGAGATTCACATTTTACTTCATACTCTTTTATACTCTATGAGCTTTTGAAGAAGTCATGTGTATGTGTTAACTATTCAAAAAATAAAACCTTAATAAATATATACATTGAGGAAAGATTTATTAGCTTAGGGTTATTGTGGCTGATGAGAAAAAAACATTTTTCTTTGAATGAAACAAAATATTTAATTTATTTAATTTAATTTTTTTTTTAAAGATTTTATTTATTTATTTGACAGAGAGACACAGTGAGAGAGGGAACACAAGCAGGGGGAGTGGCAGAGGGAGAAACAGGCTTCCCGCGGAGCAGGGAGCCTGATGTGGGGCTTTATCCCAGGATGTTGGGATCATGACCTGAGCTGAAGGCAGACGCTTAAGGACTGAGCCACCCAGGTGCCCCTGTATTTAACTTATTTTAAAAAACAGAAGTAGGAGACATAAAGCTGCTGTCAAAAAGTAGAATAATTTTACTTCCATCAAGTTGAATTATCGTGACAATATTGGACACCAGAATTATAGGATGAAAATAGTACTGGTTGATGTTTTTAGTGGACTTGAAGCTGAGTAAATAATCATTTTTTTAAGTTCCTTTCCTCACATTTCCTACTTAACCCATAGCTGTCTGGTTAGGAGTTTCTGAATTGCTACACCCAATCACCGCTTTCCAATATTGGACCTCTTTGTCCTCCTTTTTGGGGGGTGTATCATTGAGTATGATTTTTTTTTTTTCTTAAAAGGATCTTTTTCCTTGGCTTTCATGACATTTCAGAATCTCCTACCTCTTCATTTTCCACCTGCCCTTTTGATTTCTGCCCTGGAAACATCTCTAGAATATCCCCTCTTCTCTTTATCCCAGTGCAGTTGCCTTAAGTTCATCTCAACCATGCTCCACTGTCATTGAGAACCTCTTGGTTACAAGTGGGAATACCCAGCTAGAGCTTGGTTTATCAAAGACGAAACTTTATTGGAAGGATTCTGTGGCACCTCCTGAACGACCAAGCCTTGGAGCAGGTCAGGGTAGCCGTCGCGTCAGGAACCCCTGGAGCCAGGACCTGAATGTGGTTGGGGCCCCTCCACCTCTTATGAGTGCTCTTTTCTGGGGATGACTCCTTGCTTCCCTTTTTATCTTACAGCCTCAGCCACTAAAGATGAATGGATTCTCTCCATTCTAAATCCAAATATCCCAGGAAGGTGATCCCATGGCTCAGCCTGGCCTAGGAGGGAAGACTCTAGAAAGATCATGGCAGCTTCTCCGCATACTGCCTGATAGGGCTGGGGACGTGTAGTTCCCACTGTGGTTGGGTATTAGCAGCCAAATGGCCCAGATGTTCAGACCCCTTAGCATATACCTCCCAAACTGTGCTTTTCAGTGCATTCCTTCTCCTGCCCAGATTCCCTTCTGCTTCCATGAAGTCTAAATAACTCTCCCTCTTTCCAACATACACAAATACAAAGGTGTTGACCGTTTCCTCTGCAGTTTCATTGCTCCTTGCGTGTACTGTTACTAGCGCTTAACCACACGGTCTTCTAAAAATATTGCTTTATCAATCTGCCTGGACCAGCAGACCACCAACCCTTCCTGGCATCTCTCTGTCTCCCATGCATCACACTGTCTATCATCATTTAATAGAGGTCTGTTGAGTGAAGGAGGGGGGAGGGAAAGGAGGACCCCTCGCTCCCCAGAGCATTATCCTCAGGTCTGCTCCTCCTTCTCTCTTCCTCTGGGCTGTCTGGCTGGGTGAACTCGCTCGGCGCTTGGGGGGCTGGAGGCAGAGCTGTCCCTCTACAGGACTGATATCCTAAGGACCCTGGTCTCTGTTATTCCCATGTGCTAAGAACAACAGGGACTCCCAGCTAAGGGGGCCCCGAGGCAGGGCAGGGGGGAGTACAGAGGCTGAACAGAAACCAAATTCTCCTGGGAAGGGCTGAGTGCCTCTGAAACCCTCAGAACTTCGCTGGTGTTTCCTCCGCTGGGATCTGATTTCTACTAAAGTTACACCCAGTTCCCAGGCATTAGGCCTGAGGGGAGGATTTCCCTCTCATCCTTCACAGGGAAGATTTAACGCTCAAAATGCAGCCAGTTTAGCTGCTGCCTTTGCAAGGAGGCTCCCCTTCAGTCTTGGTCATCAGAACTCATCCCGGAGTTGGTTCACCTGCTCTAGGGTGTTCTCCATTGTGTTGTTGGGGCCAGGTGGCATTTAGGTGTTTATTAGGTCCTTGCTCAGGTGCACCCTTATCTATCTGTCTATCTCTATCTGTTTATTTATTTATTTATTTATTTTTTAAAGATTTTATTTATTTATTTAAGAGAGAGAGAATGAGAGACAGAGAGCATGAGAGGGAGGAGGGTCAGAGGGAGAAGCAGACTCCCCGCTGAGCAGGGAGCCCGATGTGGGACTCGATCCCGGGACTCCAGGATCATGACCTGAGCCGAAGGCAGTCGCTTAACCAACTGAGCCACCCAGGCGCCCTATCTGTTTATTTATAAAGATTTTATTTATTTGAGAGACAGCGCAGGAACACAAGCGGGGGGAGGGGTGAGGGGCAGAGGGGGAGGGAGAAGTAGACTCCCCGCTGAGAAGGGAGCCAGAAACGGGGCTCAATCCCAGGACCCTGAGATCATGACCTGAGCCAAAGGCAGAAGCTTAACCGACTGAGCCACCCAGGCACCCCTCCCCCTTACTTTTAAATAAGTACACTGTTAAGGCTAAAAATGATTGCAAAAGTAAGATCCTAGTGGCAGCCATCGACTTCTTGCCCAAAGCAGAAGAAACCCTGGGGGTGAGCTGAGGAACAGGGTGACTTTCACCTCCCAAAGTGTCTTTGTGACTCCAGAGAGGGCCGGGTCCTAAGGGAAGTTGAGGATCAAGCTGTTAGACCATAGCCAATTCATGGCAGCCCCAATGATTGGGAGATCTGGAGGAAACTGATCAGTCAGAAGCCTTGCAGGCTGGAAAGTCCTGAGTCATACCTATGTGTGGTTTCAAAGCTCCTCCAGCCCCTGGTCAGGCTCCTTGCTCTTCCTGGCATCAGAACTCAATGTGCCCATCTTTTTCTGACCACAGAATGCCAGGGACAGGGATCTGAAAGCTCATTGAAGCTCAGGTTGTAAGCTGAAGCCCCCCAAATCTTGGTCAGAGGCCATGCCCCCAGGGACTGGTACTCAGGATACTTTCAGTTCATTGTTTACCTAACTGATGGGGGTCATTCTGGCTGTCCTCCCACCCTCTACCCAGTACTGCCCACTGCAGTGAGTGATAGCCTGTCGCCCAAGCCAGAAGCCCAAGAGACAGTCTCCTCGTCCCCTTTTCTAGGTAGATTGAATTTCTTCAATTCAGGGACTTGCACTAAAAATGTCTCTGGAATCCATTCCTTTGAGGCCCCAGCTCAAATCCTGCTCATTTCTCATCCCCAGTGAGTACAATAAAAGCCCTTCCTACTCCCCATCTCCAACAAGCCACCCTCCTACTGTCCCTAGAGGTAATCACTGAACTAGACATGACAGGTCACTCCCCTCTTAGAAACCCTTTTGCTGCCTTGGCACCTGAGTGTTGGGAGTTTAAGGTGGCCATGCATATCTTTACACTTTCTTTTTTTATGCTCCGAGTGTCTCTATGTTTTTCTGGGCTCTGTGGGCCCGGGTGTGATATGCCCAGGAGTGTTGGTGCGTGTGGTGCGCCTGGGTCTGGAACTAAACATCTGTGTGTTTGAGGCTGCGTTCCTAGGTCCAAATGGATGAATGCCGGTTTGTTTCTGAATCTAAGCATCCCTGTGAACAGGTGCCCGAGGATTTGTATGGACTGAGTGTGTGCTTACCTGGGCGTTTGTGTTTGAATTTCTGGGTGTGCCTATGTGTGTTTTTATGTCCCTGTGCATCCTGCATATTCTCTATCCTATGTTGTTTCTCCTAGCCTGTCTCTTTGGGAGGGTGAGTGATTGCTGTCGATGGGGAATGTTCCAATAAGGCAGTGTGAAAGAAATCATTTCACACTCCCCATAGTGTGGACCATGTGCTCCGTGCTTGGCGAGTGAGTGGTTGCTGAGTTACTGAAAGTCAGCTCCTTTCCACTCCTGCTATGAAGCATTGACTGGTTGCTGGCTGTTTTTAACACTGGCTTCCTTTCCTTTCTGTGATTTCTCCGAGGTTGGCAAGCACGGAGCTGGGAAGGCCCTCATCATTTTCCGAGATTTACGAGTCGGGGGGAACGCAGGGCGGCCGTGCGGGGAGGGTGGAATGTGCCAGGCTCCTGAAGGAGTGCCCGGGCACCACGCAGGATTTGGGGGCTGAGAGTGACTTTTCATTGCTGTGGCTTTTCTGGCTTTAGGGCCATTTGTAACGGAGCAGACGAAAGTGAAAGCTTTATAGGAAGGTGTTTATTTGAAAAGTGCTGGCTGAGAGGAAATGAGAAGTGAACAAGTTCAAGCAAGGTAAGTCTGGCCAGTGAGGAATCCAGTGGGGTTACAAGCATCGGGGCAAGCAGGGCAGAGCCTGCATCTCAGGCCCATATTTTCCTTAGGGCCTCCTTGTCCTGGGTTCATCCTTAGATGGGACAAATACAGCCTGTTCTCTATTCCTCTTCTTGTCCCCTAAACTGTCATCTTACCAACCTCTGTGCCTGCTTAGAGGCCACTTTGACAACCAAGCCTTGTCAGTGTCATGCTTGTGACGATTCGAGGAAAACCCTAAGCAAAGATCTTTGGCATGTCGGACAATCTGTCTGCCACCCCAGCTTTCCCTGCTCGGTCCTTGTGTGAACAAGAATGGAGCCCTTGTGAGAGCACCTGGGTCTTGATCATACGTACATCGGCCACAGAGCAGTGACTGTAACTCAAGTGTCCTGACACCCCATCAAGTGTCCTCTCCATCACACAAGGATGGTTTTGGATGACTTTTGGGTATTGGATGACTTTTATTTAAAACCAGAAAATACCTCTACTTAGAGGGCCATACGAGTGAAGTGGAAACTCCTATAACGAGAGTTAGGAAAAGAGCTCGTGACAGTGGAAGAGAAGGCTTTCATCTGGAAGGAATGTTCTTACCTTTGAAGAGGCAGTTGCAGGAAAGTTTGATGTAGGCCAGAGATGGAGAGTTCTGAGAATGAGCGGCATAGTGGCCAACTTAGACAGTCAGTTCACTTCAACTCAAATCTACTCAAGACCCAGCATGGGCCAGGGCTGGGAAGGGGCCAGGCATTCACAGGAGGCCAAAACATGGCTCTGCCTTCAGGGAGCTCAGAGGCTGGTGGGGGAGATGGAAAGTAAAGAATTTTTCTGATGAGAGTGTGTTGCGTAGAGTGAGAATGTTGAAGGATCTCAAGACATTAGAGCTGAAAGGGAGTAGATGAGTACCTGGCACAGGAGGGGATGACGCTAACCAGGCTTGCTACTTGAAGTGTAGACTGGATTTTGGTTTCCAAGCACTGTCACTTTCTCTGCTGTTCCTGGTTCTCAGAAACCACCCATTCCTAATGGCACAGTTGTTCCAAGGGTATCTTTCCCAAGTGCACCTTCTTTCTCCCAGGAGGTGGGACTGGAATTTCACACAAGGACCTGGATTGTTTTCTCCTTATAAGGAAGTGATGATGGTCCAGTGAGCGCCAGGGTCTCATCTTCCAGCTAGGGGACTCAGAGAAGCCATGGAACCATGTGAGACAAAGGTGTCACCCGAGCCATTGCTAGTGCCCTTTGCTGTTCTGCACTGGTTGGCTTGGCAGACTTCTGTCCAGGAAAGTGGCATGTGTATATGTGTGTGTTGCGATTTGTTGATGACAGCTACCCTTGGGAATGAAAGCAGGGTCCATGCCTGTAGGGACGGTACCAGTCTATTCCTTAAATAGGGAACGGCCTCTGGGTTGGCCTGTGGAACAGCATGGGAGGAAGGAGCTGAGTCTAGGAGGCCTAGGAAGGCCAAGCCCAGAGCTGGCCCGGCCAAAGAAATGGACTGGAAATAGAAGTAGAAAAGGCTTGGGGGATTCTCTGACAGTTCCTATATCTCTGAGGGGCTTTTTAGATGGGTTTTATGACTACTATAGAGTTTCCACTCCCATGGTTTATTCCCACAGCAGTGTTGTGGTTAAAAGAACACAGCGTATACAGCCAAAAGTAATTTCAAAACAATTTATGTTTTTTTCTTATACATCTGTAGGCCCATAAAGGGAAAGTGTGGTCTCCGGCAATACTTTTAAAATTCTCCTCTTATTCCTCCTTACATTGTTCCCTCAGTGCAGCTCTTCCCCAGACCTTGGTCCTCAAAAGCCCTGAACGCAGCCATGGGCTCTCACCCCCAGGGGCCCCATCCTCCGTGTCTGTCTCTTCCTCTCCATTCTCCCACACAAGAGCCCTAGTAGTGGTATGGCAAGGTTGGGGACCCTGGAGGGTGGGGAGGGGGAGAAACTGCATCAGGCCAGGCCCGAATGCTAGTCAGTGAGCATGGGCTAGAGGCTGGGGCAAAGCTGCATTATATTAATAAAGTTAGTATTTTTATCCCATCACCACTTAAACAATATAATGGACCCTGCAAAAGACATTCAATCCCTCAGTGAGCTCCTTATCACCTCCTTCTGCTCACATTCACATGTCCCTCCTCCCAACATTGTCTTCTTTTACTCTGAATATGTGTTAGCATTTTGGGAGCCTCCAGGTGCCCGGTTGAGTTTACTCATACTCTTGTTACCAACCTCAGGACCAGGGGATGGGCAAGCCCATAACGTTGAGAGGAAGCATTTAATCTCCTTCCCCTGCAAGACCAATGTCTCTGCTGTGAGGAGTTTAAAGGGACCCTGAGAACTTGAAACCACTTGACCTCTGGTTCTCACAACCAAAGCAATTGTTGGACCAGCCTCACCTCCTGAATCGATTCCAGGACATTCCAGGGGCCCAGCACCCATGTCTGCAGGATTTTAGCTTGGGGCCCCTCTTCTGCCTGGGAAGCACAGTACAGACCAACTCTTCAACCAGTGTTGGCCAAGGACCAGCTTATCTCCATCCACTGGAACCATGCCTGATTAAGCTCCATTTCTGAGGTGTGAAACCCCAGTGGCCTCTCTTGGCTTCTCCAGCCTGCTCTGGCTGAGCTTCTTCAGCCTGAGCTGCTATTTCCTGCCAAGCTTCCATCCCTTTTCCTACTTCCTCTATCCTGATTCGATTTGCCAGTAGGGAGATGGGGTGGTTCCTGGGAATCAAGATGAATGCTGCTTATTGATTTCTGACTACTTACAACTCCCTCCCTTCCCCCTTCCCTCAATGTGTTTAGATGCTTCAGAGCCTCTTTTTTTTCTTTTAAGATTTTATTTATTTATTTGACAGAGAGAGACACAGTGAGAGAGGGAGCACAAGCAGGGGGAGTGGGAGAAGGAGAAGCAGGCTCCCCGCTGAGCAGGGAGCCCTACACGGGCTCGATCCCGGGACCCTGGGATCATGATTGGAGCCAAATGCAGACGCCCAACGACTGAGCCACCCAGGCACCTTCGGAGCCTCTTAAGACCTATTTTCTAGTCTTTATTGATTAGCCTCTTTCAGAAGAAGGAGGCAAACATTGTTTGTAGAGTATCTCCTACAGGGACCTTGTGCAAGTTATTAAATAATTGTCTCTAAATAATTGTCTCTTGCCCCCACGTGCCTCCTCCTTTTGTGCTCTGTGATGCTGGAGCTGGGACTCAGCGGGTGCATTCCTGCTCTGTCAGCTGCTCTGCTCGGCTTTTCCAGTAGGGGGCACTGGAAGGCTGCTGCAGGGCTGGAGGAGGGGGAGGGAACATGCTCCTTTCCCCCAGGAGGCCCGTTCACCCCAGCAGAGGCAGTTCCTTTCTGTAGCAGCTGCTGAATCCCGTCTGCAGTTTCTTCAGCTCTCATGGAACTGGACTTACGGCACCTTGCGTCACTCCTCGTAGCCACAGAGACCCATCGCTGGCTGGTGCCCCCTACTCCAAAGTCTTGAGTTTCAGCTCAAAGGTCTCCTTCTCTACTTTGCTAAGTCTTAATCATTCCAACCGCTCCCCTCTGTTCCTGTGGTCGTAGCCCCAGTAGCTGCTCCCTGCAGTTGCTGCCTCTTGTTACACTTAAGCACCTGCTTAACTACTTTACACCTGGTTAACAACTCTCTGTGTTAAGTTATGTCTGTTCCTATAACGTGTGGGCTCTGTCTCCCTAGCGCACATAATGATCTGGCGGATGGGCCTCAAGCCCTGTCCGCACACAGAACTTGCGGTAGTTATGGCTTCGAGTCTGTGAATATATCCTGCAGTGCGAGGCCACACCAGCTGTCCTGGGGGGAGCAGCCCTCTGTCTCAGGGCCACTTCATCCTTATAGTGCTTCTCTGGTGCCTTCTATACATCATTCTTTTTTTTTTAAGTTAAAAATCATGTTTTTATTGGGTTGTGCATATGTTATTGATTTACAGGAATTCTTTTTTTTAAAAAAGATTTTATTTATTTATTTGACCAAGAGACAGAGAGAGCACAAGCAGGGGGAGTGGGAGAGGGAGAAGCAGGCTTCGGGGAGCCTGATGCTGGGCTCAATCCCAGGACCCTGGGATAATGACCTGAGCCGAAGGCAGATGCTTAACCAACCAATTGACCCACCCAGGCGGCCCTGATTTACAAGAATTCTTAATGTACTCCTGTGCTACATGCTACAGAAGTTATCTTCTGAGTAACCCTTGTTCTTGCCCTTTAACCTTTCTTTTTTTTATAATTTAAATTCAATTAATTAACATATAGTGTATTATTCGTTTCAGAGGTGGAGTTTAGTGATTCATCAGTTGCATATAACACCCAGTGCTCAGTACATCAAGTGCCCTCCTTAAGGCCCATCCCCCAGTTACCCCATCCCGCCCCCCCCCCGCCCCCCCTCCCCTCCAGCCACCCTCAGTTTGTTTCTTAGAGTTAGGAGTCTCTTTTGGTTTGCCTCCCTCTCCGTTTTCATCTTATTTTATTTTTCTTTCCCTTCCCCTATGATCCTCTGTTTTCTTTCTTAAATTGCCCATATGAGTGAGATCATATGATAATTGTCTTTCTCTGATTTATTTTGCTTAGCATAATACCCTCTAGTTCCATGCACATTGTTGCAAATGGCAAGATTTCATTTTTTGATGGCTGCATAATATTCCATTGTATATATATACCACACCTTCTTTATCCATTCATCTGTTGATGGGCATCTAGCCTCTTTCCATAGTTTGGCTATTGTGGACATCGCTGCTATAAACACTGGGGTGCAGGTGCCCCTTTGGATCCCTACATTTGTATCTTTGGGGTAAATACTCAACAGTGCAATTGCTGGGTCGTAGGGTAGCTCTATTTTCAACTTTTTGAGAAACTCCATATTTTCCTGAGTGGCTGTACCAGCTTGCATTCCCACCAGCAGTGTAAGAGGGTTCCCCTTTCTGTTCGTTCCTGACTTACTAATTTTAGCCATTCTGACTGGTGTGAGGTGGTATCTCATTGTGGTTTTGATTTGTATTTCCTGATGCTGAGTGATGTTGATCACTTTTTCATATGTCTGTTGGCCATTTGTATGTCTTCTTTGGAGAAATGCCTGTTCATGTCTTCTGCCCATTTCTTCACTGGATTATTTGGTTTTTTGGGTGTTGATTTTGGATACTAGCCCTTTATCTGATAAGACATTTGCAAATATCTTCTCATATTCTATATTCTAAACATCATTCTAAATCCTTTTCTACAAACCCTGGTATACTACTTTCCACTGTGTCCTTAAATTTCATGCCAGTGCTTCCATAGTAAGTGACATGGTGACAGCCAAGTCTCCAGGGAATGGAGACCTGACTGATATTCCCAGGCCATGGCTTTGGGGTCAGGGGACAGGGTTCATTGGTACTGACTAACTCCCAGCAGCCCCAAACAATGAGTTCTTAAGAACCTGGGTGCCTGTGGAGCTGGCAATTTAAATGAGTGTTGTAGATCCTTCCTCTACTTTAGTGAATGCACCTAGCATTATGTCTGTCAGGAGATAGCTATAGAAATCTGAAAAGGAGTAACTTAAAGGAGGAGGAGGGTTTGTTTATTTTTCATGGAGCTAGCCATCTGGGATAAGAGTCCAGGTGTGGGGTGGCCACCACATAGTGTCATCTGTACACCAGGCTCCTCCTCTTTCTCTTCTGCTGTTCTCTGCTTACAGATTTCATTCTCAGGCTCACCATTTGGTGATGAAACAGTGGCTTTTCCCTCTGTAGCCTCTTGTTTACATCCCAGGCAGGGAAGTGACTAGGGGAAAGAGGCAGGGCTATCTATGGGAACAGAAGACACCTAGATTTCTACTGCAGACTCTTTCATGTCTCATTGGCACATGGGCACTGCCTCTCAGCTGTGAGGGAGATTGCAACATGAAGTTTTCTAGCTGGCACATTGCCACTCCAAGGGATTCTGGCAGGAAGAGAGAAGGGGGTAGTGGGCATTGGACAGGCACATTGCATTGTCTGTCACACATGTGACTCCAGTGCTCCAAGTACAATGTGTCAGTCTGAACACGTCAACCCCCAAATTTACTTCCGACCTTAACGAGGTCTCCACAGTATCCCTGTGGCTCTGGGGGTATTCCAAGAGCCTTCTTGACTGATGCTTGCCTCAGGTCCTTACACCTTGAAGGCAGCCTTCGTGTACTCCTGGAAGAAATGAACTTTCAGGCCATGCATAGTTTGATTTTCTTAATCTGAAATTCAGATGTGTGCACCTTAGGTCCAATCCCCAGAGGGCCTAGCTGTCCTCCCTCCCCCACCCATAATGTGCCACAGAGGCATAATGTGGCACAGAGACCCCAGCTCTATTCTCAGCACGGAGCCCTCTGGTCAGCTCCCTTGGCTCTCATTACAATCTTTCCCAGCCTCCTCCAGTGCTCACCCCACACACTTCTTGTTGACCTCCTCCACTCCCTGTCATGTTCTATCACAGAAGCCTGAGGACCCGTGTGGCAGAGCAGGACATTTGGTGGAGAGTAGAGAGTGGGGAAACAAAGAGATAGAATCCTTAGCAAACTCAGGGAGGGGACAAACTAGAAATGCTGACAGGCTAATAGTCACCATCTCATCACTTGTGTTTTGCTAAAGGAGCCTCATCCTGTGAAATGGCAAGGAAAGGGACAGAGGACTGTCAGGGAAGGGCCAGCAGGGACATGGGGTCCCTGGAGAGGTTGAGGAGGTCCCTTCTGTGGTGATGGCTGCTTGACAGGGAAGACACGGCATTGGGACATCCTGGGGACTTCACCTCTCCAAGTCCCACTGTCGCAGGACCCAGGATCCCCAGCTCGCCATGGCTGGGACCTCTCCATGAGGTCATGGTGGCAGAAATAGGCTGGAGCCAGGCTTTCTGTGGCCGTTTCCAGTCTCACCTGCTATTTGTTCTTCCTTCCTATCTTCCTACTTTTCTGGGAAGCTCTTCAACTCCCATCAGCCTCCCCTGTGTAGCTTCCTGCTTCATGCTCTGGGTGTTTGCCAACTGAGGCCGGGTGAGCACTGATAGGTGCTTAAAGTCCTTAATAAGACCTGTAAACACACACCTCCAGCAGCATCACTCTTGCCTGCCTCAGAAGCTTCTTGCTTAAGTGAAATCTAAACAGCCTTTAATGATATATCACCTCTCAAGCACCATTTAAGAACCAAACCAGTATTTACAAATGGATTTGAAATTTTCTCGGTAAAAGGAATTAATTCTGTTACCTCTTAGTATCTAGAAAAGCAAACAGAAGAGAAGGAAGGCTTATTATTTGTGCAATGAGATGGGCATTGGGGCCTCTGGCTCAAATCAGGCAGCCTTAGGATTTTATCCAGTTGAAAACACAAACTTATAATGTATTTGATTAGAGAGCACAAAAATTGCTTCAGAGAGGGTTATTGGTCCTCCTGAGTAGAATTTTCCTGACTCAAAGAAGCAAGGAGAAGACAAGAGAAGTGTCAGCATCTTCCTTCCACCACAGGGTGCTGATGGCATCATGGAGAACCTCCTCTTGGGGGCCTCATCAGAATAGTCCCTGAGCCAGGCCAGTGTCCATGACACCTGGAGTTATGAGGTCAAAGCCGAGGTGGCCTACATCAGGGGAGTCCTAGGGAGCCACAGTGGTCCCGCATCCCAACAATGCAAGCTCAACCCATTTCAGTGGCCAAAGCCTCAGTTCCCTTGTTAGTCCATCTGTGCTTTATTAAGCTTAAAACTGTACTCTGAATTTTTCACTTTTTTATCTGGACCCCTGATGCCACCACGGACCCTTGCTAACAGGTACTTCTACCCAGCCCTCCAGAGCACCACTGGACAATGGAAATTGAATGCAAATCACATAATATGATTTGACATTTTGTAGCAGCCCCATTAAAAAAGTAACAGGAAACAGGTAAGATTAATTTTAATAATATATTTTATTTAACCCAATATATCCAGATATTGTCATTCAATATGTAATGAATATAAAATTATTCATGAGCTATTTTACCCATTTTTCTTTGGTGCTAAGTCTTTGCAGGCTGGTATTTTGCTATTACAGCACTTCTCAATTCAGACTAGCCATATTTCAAGCATGCAGCTACCCTATTGAACGGCAGCACCCCTCCAGAGACTGGCTGAGGTCTTCTTAGTTTCTGTGATGATTTATTTTATGTGTCAGCTTGCCTGGGACATGGGATACCCAGATATTTGGTTAAACATGATTCTGGGGGTGTCTGTGAGGTGTTTCTGGATGAGATTATCATTTGAATGGGTAGACGGAGTAAACCATATTGCTCTCCCAACAGTGAATGGACCTCATCTACTCTACCGAAGGCCTATATAGAAAAAACGGCTGAGTAAGGAAGTATTCTCTCTCTCTCTCTCTCTCTCTGCCTGTCTTTAAGCTGGGACTTTGCTTTTCTCTTGCCTTTGGACTTAGGCTTGGGCTGGCATTTAGACCATCAGCTCCCTGGTTCTCAGGCCCTTGGACTTGGTCTGGAACTTACATCATTAGCTATCCTGGGTCTCCAGCTTGCTGGCTATGGATTTCAGGTCTTGTCACTGTCCCTAACTGCATGAGCCAATTTCTCACAGTACATTTCTTCATGAGTGTGTATGTATGTATATGTATGCATATACATATATATATGCATATACATAAGTACATATATATATGTAAACAAATATGTGTGTGTATCTCCTATTAGTTCTGTGTTTCTGGAGAACACAGACTAATATAGTTCATCATAGAACAAATACATGGAGCTGTAATGTTAATGCCCAACATGCTATGAAGATACCAGTTGGTGGATCAAATCTCCACATATCAAGGTACAGTGGAGACAGTTTTCTGAGTTAATCTGGGTCAGGATACAGGGAGAAATTAGTAGGCAGTTATGGAAATGATCCAAGTAACAAGGTGGCATCGAGGAGCCCTCAGCAGAAGGTATTATCAGAGAATGGAACCAGCAGTCCAAAAAGCTGGAAATCTGAGGAATCATGCTAGAACTGAATCAGAAAAGTGAGAGGAAGGTATTTGCTCTATGGAAGTCAAGAAAATTAATATTTGTGGGTGTGGCTGAGCTTTGCAGTTCTGTTGAACCTGGGTGTGCCTTCCCTGAGAAGTGATTGGAGATCATTACCTTCTATGATGCTTTTGTTACTGAGGCCATCCCTCGATATGTAGCTCTGGGTTACTCATTTCTGCTTCCCTGGCTCTAGCCTTTCCTCACCCTCCAGCGATCTTTACATGAGGCAAATGTGATCATGTCAGTCGATCCCTGGCTTGTGACCAGTTTGCCTGTGGTGTGATGTCCAAACTCCCAGCAGTGTTTTCAGGAACCTTTATATCTGGGGCGCCTGGGTGGTGCAGCAGATTAAGCGTCTGAGTCTTGGTTTTCGGCTCAGGGTTGTAAGATTGAACCTTGAGCTTGACACAGTGCAGCGCAGAGTCTGCTTGAGATTCTCTCTCTCCCTCTGTCTGCTCCTCCTGCCCCCATCTCCCCCTAAAATAAATAAATAAATCTTTAAAAAAAAAGAACCTTTGTATCTATCTTTTGCTTATCTTCTTAGCCACTCCTATTCATTGTTCCCAATTCCCAAATACACGTGATATTTTATGCGCTTTGCCCTGTAGTGCTTTCTCTTTCATGCTTGTTGCTTTGTGAGTGGTTTTCTCTTTGCCTGGAAATCACTACATTTCCCATTCCTCAACTGGATTCTTCGATTTCTCCTCTAAGAAAGATTATGGAGCCTTTCTCCAGGAGCCTTCCTCCAGGAGCCTTCTCTGACTTCCTCTGTTCTCTTCATTCCAGGTTGGATAAGATCGTGGTATCTTGTATTGGCAAAAACACTCTCAGCTTACCTCTATAATAGCCTTCTCTTACTACATTTTAATCACTAAGGTGATTTTAATCATTTTCATCACTACTTGTTGCTTCTCCCACCAGACCAAGATTCTTTTTTTTTTTTTTTTTTTTAAGATTTTATTTATTTATTCGACAGAGAGAGAGACAGCGAGAGAGGGAACACAAGCAGGGGGAGTGGGAGAGGGAGAAGCAGGCTTCCCGCGGAGCAGGGAGCCCGATGCGGGGCTCGATCCCAGGACCCTGGGATCATGACCTGAGCCGAAGGCAGACGCTTAACGACTGAGCCACCCAGGCGCCCCCCAGACCAAGATTCTTGAATGCAGTTCTGTGTCCTCAGGACACAGCACTGGGTTCAGTCTGGGGTGGCCTCAGAAAAGTTTCTGTAATGACCAGTACATGTGTCTACCCAGCTTCTGTGAAGACCATTGGCTGGAGCTGGGGCTCAAACCAAACCTGCCTTCTCTGAGTTTCCTACTCCATTCCAACTGTGATTCCCTACCTGCCTCATAGCTAAGTCACTGTATACAGGGACCCACACCTTTGAGAAAGCAATTTGTCAATATGCATGCACAAAAAGGCTGTGTGTCCAAAGATGTTCACTGCAGCATTGTCTCTGCTAGAAAAACAGAAGAAACAATCAAATTACAATGAATAAGTAAATTATAGCATGTCAGCGAGTTGGAATTTATGCAGCCTTAAAAACCGTGATTATGAAGACAGTGGAACATCCTGCAAGAGGAAAGACTCGGCACTTTGTGTGCACCCCACAAAGAGAAAAATCCAACTCCATTAAACAATTCTTTGTTGAGTTGTTTATTAATTCAATAAATATTTATTGAATACTTACAACGTGCAAGGCCCTGCTCATTAGAAGAAGTCTAGATTTTAATAAAGATCTTGAGGGGAAATGGGAGATAAGGTTACATCACCTATCACGTAAGAGCATTTGATGTAGAGCTGTCCTCATTCTCCATCTCCCCCCTCACCAAGTCCCTCTTTTAAATGCTCTTGAAACTTCTTCCTCCCTTGCCAGTCCAGGCTCACCTTTCTTCCCTTCCATCATTCCCCATCTTTATTTCCCTTCATAGGTTGAGTGAGCAATTTTTCTGTCGTTCTCCTAGTGTCTCCAATCTTGCATCCTCATACCTGTTATCCCCCCTTGGCAAACAAAGGGGTCTTTTAGAACTTATTTTCCTTAGAAGATAGGGGAGAGATTGTAAATAACAAGTTATGTTTTCCTGCCACCTACTCATTCAGTCTTATCAGATGTGCACTGGGAGTGGGACACCTATTTGGAGAGTCCAGCCACCCTGGATGCTGGTCCACTCCAAGCTCAAGGTGGTGCAGTGGATACAGCAAACCCCCTGCCCCTCTGGGGACAGGTTAACCACTCCTCGTGAGCAGTCAGGAGGGGCTGAAGGATGCTTACAAGGGATCTTATGGACCATTTCATGGCTACGGAGCATTCTTGCTATAGTTATTCTCTCCCTCTCAGAGCTGGGAGGGAGGAAGTTGCTGGAAAGAAGAGAGAGAATGCCAGTTAGCCTAGTTCTAGGTGCTGCCCAAAGGTATGTGAATAATTCATATATTTAAAATAACAAAATGAATATTTTATGGCTCTTTAAATTTCAGGAATGAGCTGCATCCTTGAAATCCACAGATTAAAAACTAGCCTGGGTCACAAATACCATTGCGCAGTAAAGTGTTGCTCTTAGTGGGCACATAATTCCGAGAGGACAGAATTTCATGCTCAGGAAGTTTGATGGCCTGGCCTGCCTCTTGTGGGATACAGAGGAGGGGACTGCCTCTTTCCTCCTGTAAGAGGCCTCTGTGTCCTCTGAACAACAGGCTCTTGATCCAAACAGGGTATGATTCTTGTCTGTACCCCATTATCGCTGAGGGAAAATTTACAATTCATTCCTGATCATCTTGGGTAAATTCAAGAAATCTCGTTAGTAAAACTTGGTGGGAAGGTGTGTAGTTATAACGCAGAACAATCAGGTTGGTGGGAGTTGCATAATTTTTCTATTTGTCTGTATTCCCCATGAGGATTTCAGAGATGATGTAAAGTGCTTGCAGTAATACTAGAATATTTCTTTGAAAGGGCTGCGTATTCTCATTCTGTCCATTTTAGATATAATGCTTATTGAGGTTTTTTTTTACAATTATAGAAGTAATGTGTGATCATTACATAAAATTTGGAAAAATATAAAAAAGTGTAAAGAGAGAAAGAAAAGGCGTCCATAATTGGTCACACAGAAATAAGCACTCATTATTTTGCAAAAGAACGAGAAGGCCTAATTTCTATGCTTGAGAGTCTTTTCTCTTCTCTTTCTTCTCTTATTAGCCCTCTTCTGGTTCCTTTGTTACCTGGGTTAAAAGCAGCTTTGAAGAAGGATATCCCTTTCTACAATTTGCATTTCTCTCTCATCTATATCACAGGTCCTGACTGTGGCCCATTTTTGGAATTAATTACAAAGATTTCTCTTCCCTTATCACATGGAAGATAAAATTTGTGTAACTTGAGCTTTTGATATAATGATCCTGGAAGATTGATGAAAAAGATTTAAGGCAGCATTTCTCAACCTTGGCATCAGGGACATTTTAGGTCAGAAGATTTTCTGTTGTGTGGGCTTCCTTGTATATTATAGGGTGGGTGTTCGGCAGCATTTCTGGCCTTTACCCCCTAAATGCCAGTAACAAAACCCCTTCTGCCCAGATGTGGCAACCAAAAATGTCTCTAAAAATTGCCAAATGTCCCAGAGCAGGAAGGGGCAAAATCACCCCGCGTAAGAACCGTTATTTTAACATGTCCTCCGGAACACCTAGGATTTAGGAATGCCACAGTTCCAGAACTCTTAATTGGCCATATTTTAGATCAGGAAATGTCGAGAAGATAAACATTTTAATGGATATCAACAGCCGTGTTGCTATTTTTCATTCTAGCCAATGCTTTTTTAAACAGGATGTGGATTGTTATGGAGACACTAGAAATCTGCATTTGGAAGTCCTATCAGCTAGGGGTTAGTTGGGGATAGAGTGGCCACCCTAGGTATTTTAATCAGAAAGAGAATTAATATAGGAAACTGGGAGTTTACAGAACCCTTTGAAGAGCAGGGCAAGTAGAGTAGATGTCAAGGAGGGTGTTGCTGGCTTTCAAGAAATCTGGAAAGCAGGAGTCCTAGAGCAGCTTGCTTGGAGACCAGAGGCTGCAGGAATCCCAGAGGGGTTGGTACTGGTGATTCCACAGCTCGTAGCTGCTATGTGTTATCAGTTTTAGGGGGTGACCCGCAGGCTGCTGGTGCATCCCCATATCAGCCATCCGCTGATGCCCATGAGCCTGTCTGTAGCTGCTGTGGGACAGAATAATGGCTCCTCCTTCTCCAGATCTCACACGAATGCCTCTTGGCAGCCAAATCCAACCATGATGCTGCTGGCAAGGGAGTCTCTGAAATGTAGTTTCCAGGCTTTGAGCCCTGGAGTAGCAGAAAGGTGCTGTGAAGGACAGTATTATGCAGGTTGAGACAATGGAGAGGATATCGCAATAGGGCGGTGCATCCTTCATGTAAGTGTCCCTTTCATAGCATCGGATTCTAGAAGGGACATAGCTTACTCCTGTGATGCTGTACTGATAAAAATAACCTTAAGATTCTTTGATCTAAATGATTTGCCATATTTTGTTCATTGTCAAGAGCCATAGAGGTGATAGTTATGGAATATGTGGCCGGGAAGAAGCTTCCTGGTGCCAATAAGACACACAGACATGCACTTGCATAAAAATATAGGAAAAAGTAGAATGGCACTGCATAGTTTCATATACTGTTTATTTATTTAATGTTATCTCATGAGGTTCCCCTGTAATATCCATTATTTCAAGTGTTCGGGTATTACTTTTATCATGAGAAATAAGCTTAAGTAATTTGAACAAGTATTACTGTTATTAAAAAACCCCAAAGCATGATATCTATTTTGTTATATATAGTTCAAAAACATTATTTTAAATACTGTATATTTAGTCTTGTAGATTTACATGTGCACATAAATCTTTGCCGCCAATTTTGGTTAACTTCTTAGGCAGAGGTTTCTAGAAGTGGGTTACTCATGTAAAATTGTCAATTCATTGCCTTACCAAATGTTGTAGTGATTAACTACCACCAGTGTTATGTGAGATTTCCCGTTTTCTGCCACTTTGTGAGCATGGAGAGCAAACTATTTATCTTAAAACAAATCAAGAGGACTTTGCCCTTTTTATGGGCAAATATTATTTCATTGTTGTATAATTTTACATTTCTTAGGTTTTACCAATGGGGCTAAACTAAGTGATTTTCTTTAGTTCCTGCACAAGCCTTTAAAAATAGTTATTATTGGGGTGCCTGGGTGGCTCAGTCGTTAAGCATCTGCCTTTGGCTCAGGTCATGATCCCAGGAACCTGGGATCAAGCCCCTCATTGGGCTCCCTGCTCAACGGGAAGCCTGCTTCTCCCTCTCCCACTCCCCCTGCTTGTGTTCCCTCTCTCACTGTCTCTCTCTGTCTATCAAATAAAAAAAAAAAAGTTATTATAATATAATATAGGCTCAAAATTCAAAATGAGCAAAAAGATACATGGTGAAAAATAAGACTCCTTTCCACACTTCTGCCAACCAGCATACCTCCCAGGAGACAACCATTTGCCTATTTTTAGTGTATACCCCAGAGAGGCTGGACGTAGATGTAAGCTGAAATATATATTTGTGCATATATATGGGAATAAATACAATTACATATGTATATATGTATATATGTACACATAAAGGTATGTGCATTATAGGATGTGAATTTTATATGAATTATAATATGTAAATTCACACATATATGCACACATACATTTATAACTTTTACCAAAGGGTAGAATATTATGCATGCCATTCTGAAACTTTAAAAAAATCAATGTAAATTAGAGTTCTTTCCATGTATTAGGACATAAAGATATTTCTTGTTCTTTTTAATGACTGTAACATATTCTATTTTATGCATGTGCTATATGATGTATTTAATGAATCCCCTATTGATGGACATTTTAGGTTGGCCTTGATTATTCCAAACAATGCCATAGTAAATAACTTTGTATCTACAAATTTTGCAAACATACGTACATATCTGTAGGATAACTTCTTAAATTTAGAGGTGCCTAAGCATAGGTTATATGTATTTTAAATTTTAATGGATATATGCACAGTTATTTCTCATTTAATTCTAAAGTCACTTTGGGGAAAAACAATGACCTACTTCTTTGAGTCAGATGGAGACCCTAGCCTACGAATTTATTCTATTAGTAATGGCTATTGCTTATTATTTGCCAGGCACTGTTCTGAATACTTTATGTATAGAAAACAACTTAATTTTTATCACAACCATATGCATTGGGTGCCATGGTTAATGCCTCCACTTTGCTATTGAGGAAACTGAGGCCTCACATTTAAATAATGTGCGTAAGTCCACTAGGGAGTGAGTGGGGAGGTAGGACCTGGACCCAGGCAGGCTAGCTCTAGGGCCCAAGCACTCTGCTACACCCACTATCAACCTGAGCCATTTCTTCTCTCCCCCCCCCCCCCCAGTTTTCCACTGCTTTCTAGGGAGTGTGGATACCCATAAATTTAGAGACTTTATTTGTTGGGTTCTTCCATCCCCTCAGCTGTTTTGTACAAGCAACAATCTCAAATCTTTGTTTAGTTTGTTTGGTGTTAAGGCAGAAGTCCTTAGATAAGCACAACACAGTGAGAGATTGCTTAACTAAGTTTTGACAGGTCCACACGTACACAGGTTTTGATAATTGTGACTTGGTCCTTTTTTCATAATATTTTAATTTCTTTAAGTTTTCGAGGTAGACACCGTATAATCTATGGATGTTGATAATTTGATCTCCTTGATGATATTACATCTCCTATTTATTTTTTCTTTGTTAGGGTATCGGCTTGAATGTCCAGAACACTGTTGTGTAATTTTGATATTCTTCTTCTTGCTTCAGGTTTGAATGTCTCTAGTGGTTCATAGTGTGCACAGTGTTGGTTCATATTTTGGACAGAGATTTGTGATCATGCTCAGGGACTCTCTTTCTTTTAAAAAAATTTTTTTTTAAAATATATTTATTTATTAGAGAGAGAGAGAGAGAGCAGGAGCAGGGGGAGTGGCAGAGGGAGAGGGGGAAGCAGGCTCCCTGATGAGCAGGGAGCCTGATGCAAGACTCAATCCCAGGACCCTGGGATCATGACCTGAGCCGAAGGCAGACGCTTTACCAACTGAGCCACCCAGGGGCCCCCAGGGACTCTCTTTTCCTCACTTGCTAAGAGTTTTTAATAAGGAATGGATATTTTATCAAATGCCATTGCAGGGGTCACATATGAATATTATCACATATTATATTAATTGATTAAGTTTAATGATTAGATATGTTCTGGTTGTTTATTGCGGTGTAATGAATTTCCCCAAAGCAGTGGCTTAAGCAGTAACCACCATTTATTTTCCTTATGAATCTGTGAGTTAACCAGGCTCCACGAGGCAGTTCCAACTCGGGATAACTCATGTGTTTGCAGTCAGACAGACAGAGGCTGGGCTGGAGCCGAAGTCCTAAAGGCTTCCTACCTCCCATGTCTGGTGCTGCAGCTGGGAAGACTCACACTACAGCGGGTGGAGCATCTGGGGCTCTGTGGGCATCTCTCATTCTGTGTGGTCTCTCTGCATGGGGCTCCAGAGTCGCCGCACTTCTCCTAGAGGTTTCCAGGGTGAGTGTCCCAAGAGAAGCCAGCAAATATGCACCACCTTTTCACACTTAGCACCGGAAGTCATGGTGCATCATTGTGCCACATTCTACTTGTTCAGGCTGACACAAAGGACCACCTGCCCAGGTTCAAAGGAAGGGAACACAGACCCCACCTTTGATAGAAGGAATGTCAAGGAATTTGCAAACATGTTGCAAAACATTCAACTTTATGTATCAAATCATATATGTGGCAAATTTTACTTGTTCATGCCATCTTTCTCTTTGTACGGCTAGACTTTATTAGTACTTAATTTTGAATTTAGTATGACCACATATTCTATGATTTCTTTCGATGAACTGTGTTTATCTGATTTTGGTATCTGAGTTGTGCTAGCTTTCTAACATGTCTAATTACAGAATAGTTTAAATAACAGGGGAATTAATTTATTTGGAAAAAAATTAAAAATATGACTTTAAAGTCTGTTTAAGACTCCTTCTTTACTCAGTTTCTTACACAGTTAATGATCCATTCAGGATATTCACTTTTCTTGAATTATTTTGGTAATTTATTTATTTCCTGGGAACTCATTAAATGTTGATATTTCTCAACTTTGCTAGAATAGACTTAAATATTTATATATAACTTGTAAGTATCCTTCTTATGTAATTACATCTTATTTCTCATTTGTAATTTTGGTTACTTATATATATTTTATTTTGATTTGATTTTCCTGAATGTATCTCTCTTAATACTTGTCCCAAATATAATCTCTTGGCTTTGTTTATATTTTCTCCTTATTTTGGATTTATTATTTTTACTTATTATTTCTCTTGATTTCCTTTGGTTTCTTAAAAATCTCCTTAAGTTAATAATCAACTTAGTTATGCTCTTCATTTTCAATAGCAGACACATTTATATTTAAAGACTTTGTCACTAAATTTTGCTTTGGCCTTCTCTGCATTTTGACTCAGGAAACAGGGGAGCCAGGGAGCACCAAGGACCCCAGAGAGGCAGTGCCCATAGTGTGTGGTTTTGTCAGCTCTGTGTGCCTGTAGGATTCCTTCAGCCACACTCAGGCCCTGGTAGGCTGGGCTCTTGCCTTGCAGGTGTAATATGGCAAAAGCTATTAGTAAGGAAGTAGTTGAAATGGCTATCATGGAAGCTGCCTTTGGCTGGCTCTATCAAGACTCCTCTCAGAGCAAGGGAGGGTGGGGACTGGGAGGCGGGGAGTGGGGATGGGAAGTGAGAGGTAGGACGGGGCATAGGAAGTGGGGAGTTGGGGTGGGAGTGAGGATGGAGGTAGGGCACGAGAAGTGGGGAGTGGGAGGCAGTGTGCTGTTTCTGTTATAGCTCTCAGGCTGTCTGGGTCCATGCGCTCAAGATGGTGGGGCACCACGTTACCCTGATACTCATAAGAAATCCTTGAGTGGCCTTGGGAAAGAGACAGCCTGGCTCCCCTGAGAGGCTTGTGAGAGCCCAAGGGAAACAGCATCCACCATCCGCAGGGAGCAAAACAAGCCTGGAGGCCTGAAACACAGAGGACTTGTACAGTGAAAGAGGGGCTAACAGGGACATGAAGGAGGAACTGATTTAGACCCCACCAAAGGCTTAAAAAGGATCACACTTGAAAATTCACTCTGAAGTTCGCATTGCATGCACCCCAGAAAGGCAGACTGTTGGGAAGCAGGATATGGTTTAAGAATATTTAGGCTATAAAGAATAAATACATAAAGGAATACATGAATAAACAACACTCCTGGAGATAGGCACTTGCTGGGGGAGTCCTGTGAGCGCTGTGCTCCTTTCTCCCCTCTTCCCTTCAAGGACAAATCCTTTAGTTTGCAAGTGCTCCAGCTCAAGGGACATGATCCCCTAACTCCATGCCTTAACCTTGACCTTGAGCAAGTGGCTTAATTTGTTTGTGCCTCAGTCTCCTTATTTGTAAAATGGGGACCGAAATGGTACTTATTGCCTAGGAATAGGAGAAAGGTTTGAATGAGTATGTATGTATGTATCTATCATCTATCTATCTGTCATCTTCCAAAACTATCAGGCATAAAGTAAGCACTTTCTGTTAACGTCAGTTATTATTATAATAATGTCAGGTGTTTTTTTTTTTTCTGGTTATATATACAGTCACCAAATCACTTGAGATCGCTCCTCTGAAAATTCTTACCCATTCCTGCCATGCCTCATCGACCCTTGCTACAACCGTATGGTGTCCTCGCAACCTTCAGTTGCCCTGACTCAAGCCTGATTACCTCAGTTTACCTTGTACAACTTTTCCCACCAACTGAAAGCTCAGCTCTGCTGTCCTTATTTTATGATTCTTCAAGTCTGAACTCCTTTGCTTAACATTCAAGGCTTTTCTCCATCCCTTACTATGGAGACACACACACACACACACACACACACACGCAGAGTTTTGTTTGTGTTTTATGTAAATGGTAACTTACTCATCTTACATAACATTTCCTCCTTAACTTTCCAGTTTTTGTATATTGAGCTAGCTCTTTTTTTTTTTTTTTTTTTTAAGCCAGTGGCTTCCTGATTCACAGGTTCCTGGTTTTGTGAGTGTGTTCACCCTCTGCCTGAAGTCTATGTTTTAGGGAAGATGGACTCAATCCTCTGCCCCAGGAAGGTGGGTTTCAATTTGTCTATATTAGTCATTTTGGTTTCATTCCCCCAATGAAGGCCTGTACAGGTGTTAAAAAAGAATGGGCCAGCTCAGCACATGAAGATGTGGAAAGGTAAGGGGAAAACATACTGTATACATATATGGTAAGTTACTACTGTTGGTGGTTCTGACCAGATGTGGGGGACTCCCAGGAAAGGCTTCTTTTCTTTCTTTCTTTTTTTCTTTTCTTTTCTTTTCTTTTCTTTTCTTTCTTTTCTTTTCTTTTCTTTTTTCTTTTCTTTTCTTTTCTTTTCTTTTCTTTTCTTTCTTTTCTTTCCTTCCTTCCCTTCCTTCCCTTCCTTCCCTTCCTTTCCTTCTTTCTTTCTTAGAAGCACAAGGAAGAGACAGTGCCTTTTCTGGTGTCCAGACTGTGTCATGTCTGGATGTGACACTTGGAGGTGCTAAAGCTGGCTTGTAGCCAAGGGGAGGCCTCATGAGGCCCAGCTAAGACAGGGAGGAGGCAAAGCCAGGGCCACCGCAAAACAAGGATGGGAGCCCCACGTGTGGACTGCTGTCTCATGAGAACACATTTCCTTAGGCCTGAAGGCGTTCGGTGGGGTTTCTGTCACTTGGAGTTGAGCACTTTCTAACTCACGGGTCTTCTTTACTGCATTTCTTTTTCATTCCAAGGAGTTTTTCCAAGGAGTCTTTACAGGCTGAGGGAGGGCAGGTTTCCAAGCTGAGGGAGGATGTTTCCAGGCTGAGGGAGGGCAGGTTTCCAGGCTGAGGGAGGGCAGGTTTCCAGGCTGAGGGAGGGCGGGTTTCCAGGCTGAGGGAGGGCAGGTTTCCAGGCTGAGGGAGGCAGGTTTCCAGGCTGAGGGAGGGCAGGGTGCACGGGGCTGGCCATCTGAGGATGCTTGCTATTCTAGCGCTGTGAAGTGTGTGTGTCGGGGGTTCCTCTCAGACTGGCTGATGCCTGGAACCCCTTGTTACATATTTCTGCAGTTTTTCTGTACTGTCATGGGTTTTAATGGCGGGTTGAGAGAAGCTGTGTCATGGACTGCCCACTGGCGTTTTAGCCCAGAATCCCCGTCATGTCCTCCCCTACGTGTCTGCAAAAACAAACTGTCAGCCTTCAATGCCTCTGAGAAGCCTTTCTTTTCTGTTTCTGATAGAATGAAACCTCCCTTGTCTACGTGGTTTTCTTCCTTAACGTACTTCAATTTTTGGATGTGTAGCCTTGTTTATACGGCCAAATGCTATAATAAACTCTTTTTATACACACATCTCATTTAATCCCTATGACAACCAGTTCAGCTGGTGTTATTATTGACATTTTGCAGTTGAGGAAATTGAAGCATAGAAAGGTTAAATGACTTTTTCAAAATTACACAGCTAGTAAATGGCAGAGATGGTATTTGAGACCAAGTCTGTCTCTCTCTAAAGCTTTACTCTTAGCCGTCATGCTGTGATCTGCACCAAACAATCAAGCCCATACAGACGTGTGTCCCTGTGAGCTTCTGGAAAGGTGAGGACTGCATCTTACCTGCTTTCTGTCACCTGCTCTGTTCATAGTCTTTGGCATACAGGGGACAGGGGAACATATAGAGTGGGAATGTTGAACTCAAAAGGCTTATTAGGGAGTGCTTTGGGATCAGCATCTGGGGAAAGGGAGGGGAAGTGAGACCGGGGGGACAAGGGGAGGCAAAGAGAGACAAGGGGCAGGAAGGGAGGGAGAGGAGGGAAGCAGGATTGGCTAGATGGATGGGCTGATCTGTGTTAGAGTCTCAAGGGAAACCTCAGCTGACTCTACAAAGAGATCGGAAGATGGGATGAGTCTTCAGAGCTGTCCCTGTTCGGGGAGACAGAGCTGAGCCTTTGTACTGCTGTGTGCATCATTATTGGATATGAGCTGCTCTGGGAGGGGGACATGGCCCGGGCAAGAAGGCTTCCTTCCTCTGAGTCCCTCCCTGAAGAGGACAGCAGAGGGAATTGGGTTGTAGTGCCCCCAGCAGTTGGGAGAATAAGTCCTTCATTCCTGAAGGGACCTGACGCTGCCTCACAGCCTCTACCTCACCACTGTGCATCGTGTTCTTTCTAGAACACCCTCCCCTGCACATGCCACTACTTTAGGCATTTCTGAGCTGCTACCCATCTCTCTCAGATGCAGATTTGGACCAGATACAGCCAGGGCCTGTGTTCTTTACCCAGCATCCGGGAGGATGGAGCCTCAAACAATGGAAGCCCCTGTGAACATCTTGCTTATGGGGCTTGTACGCCAGATTCCAGTGCTTCTTGGTTTGCTGTGCTTTCCTCCCCATCAGGCTGTCTCTTTCTGCTTTGGGGGTTGTTGTGAGGCTCCCCAGAGACTGACGGATTGGAGTAATACCTCACTGTCTGGCCCCAGCAAGTCTGCCTGCTACTGCCTCCACCCCCGTTCCCCTGCCACCTCAAGCAGGGAGCGCCCTGCCTCACTCTCAGGGGGCAGCTGTTGGTGACCATGGAGCATGGTGACTTGAACATAGCAAAAGCCTGACCTGTCACAGCTAAAGGAATGCTAAAGCTGCCTTGCATTCCCCGGGCAGCCTCAGCCTTGGAAAGTACACACACCAGATAGGCAGGCTCTGGCCATCGGACGAAAGTACCTCCAGGGAGAGGCAGGAGTGGTACTGAATGAGTCCATCTTCTCTGAAATGCAATCTCTGCCTTCTGCTCACAAATCTGTGTCACTCTAAAAAAATTTGTCCAACCTCAAGTTACTCCCATCCAGAACAGGACCAGTGGTCAAACCAAACTATTGGGAGGAGGCTAGCCATCACATTTTAAGGGTTAAAGCCAAATCCTTTTCTTATCAAACTGTGGGGTCAGCTGTACCTGGCTGGGAACTGGGGGCTAAGTCACAAAAGTAAGGAGAGCATTTAGAGCAGTGTGAGCCTCAGGACCCGAGGGCATCCAGGAATCACAGGGTAACCAATTTGGTTTCCAAGGGTTATAACGCAGGAACTCAAGAGGAACCAGATCAGTGTGGAAATAAATTAGACTCAAGGAAGCTGAGACAGGAGCAGCATGTCCAACCCTAGCAGCTGGCCTCCGCTCTCCCAGGGGGCCCATCCATAATGCTGGTGGCCATGGTGTCATTGGCCGGAGAATCTGGAGGATAGGCAACGCTGTGCTGTGCCTTTGGAAGTGACCTGCATAGTTACTACCTCATCATTCAAGAAACATTAGCTGAGTTTCTACTCTGTGATTGCTGCAGATTCAAAGCTAAGACTCAAATGTCCTCTGCTCTCTATCAATCCAAAAGCAAGGGGATGAACATACATGCTCATTGGTTTTGAGGAAATCTACAGAATATTTTTATTATAGAGAATTCCAGACATACACAGAGTAGAATAAATACTTGTGTGAAACTCCATGTACATATCTCCTATTTTAAATAGTTATCATCATAATACCAAAAGGTGTTACCTACCTACCCTTACAGACTGTCCCTTCATGCAACTGTGACTTCATATCGTCTCATCTCTAGATAGTCTAATATATCTCTAAGTGACAGTGACTTTTAACAACATAACCACAGTACCAATAATGAACAATAATTCCTTAGTATCATCAAATGTACAATTAGTATTCAAGTTTTCTAGATTGTCCTGTAAATATATGTGTTTCTGAACCATTATTTGTTTAAATCAGTATCGTATTTACTTCATGCTAGGGGTGGTAGCAGGGCTGTAGACATTCGTGGCCAAGATCATCAGGAAGCGCTCCCCACACTTGCCTCCAGTGGGGTTGGCAGTGGTTATGAGCACTGGCTTCAGGATTCTAGCTGCGTGAACCTGAGCAAGCAAACCTCTCCGAGTCTCAGTGCCTCATTTGCATAACGCACAGTGTTGCTGTAAATATTAAATGAGACAATCCACATATGATGTTTAGTGCCTGGGCTAGGCAACAGTATGTGCTCAATAAATTCTGAATATAGTTATAACAATAATTAAAGCAAAGAATGTGATGTTTAATTTAGATCTGCAAGCATGTAGCCTTACGCAAGGTAGAGGTAATGTGTATTTGCAGGCAGAGATAATAAACACCTTAGCTGAAGGCAATAATTGGAAATCTGGCATATTTGATAAATGGTGAGAAAGCCCATGAGTTGGGGGTGTCAGGAGATGAGACTGGTGATGTAGGTTGTGGCCAGGCTATACATCAAGGGTTTTGTGGAAAGAGCTAAAGAGGTGGGGCTTGATCCTGTAGGCATGGGGTTGGGGGCTGGCAGAAGTCTATGGGGGAAGCCATGGCCTTGGATTCCTCTGGCAGCAGGGAGGAGGGGCAGGCCCTGGAGGAGGGAGGTCAGGCATGAGGTAGCAAGAAGCCTGCAAGGATACAGTGGTGCCCAGAGCCCACCAGTAAATACGGGGATGGAGAAGGAACATTGGGTGGGGCAGTCTGGACAGGACTGAGTGAAAGATTAAATGTCGGCAGGTAAGGAGAGAGGAATTTAAGAACTCCTCCAGAATTTCTGGCTCAGCTACCAGCTAGAAAGCGGTGCCTGTGACTGTGATTACAAACACGGAAGTCTGAGCAAGTTTCAGTGAGGGAGATAATGAATTCTGCTTGGGATGCGTGCAGGAAGAGCTGCTTGCAGGACAGCCAGGTAAAACTCTGCTCTTACATCTACATCTTCAAATACCCGAGCAATCACTTAGAAGGAAAATTGAGAAGGAGTGAAACTTACAACTGGTGTGTCTCCCCCTCCCGATCCAGACCTTGCTAGGAAATCTGACAGCTCCTTGCGCTGAACGGATTCCAGGAGGGACTGATAGCCTTTTCAAAGGCCACATCATAAATGCGGTGCTGATGGCAAGTGAATAAAATCCAGACTGATTTATTTAAAATGTGTCTGGTCATTGGACACTGTGGTTTTGACAGAGACAAAGGACCCTACAGTCTACCAAACCACAATTCTTGCATGTCTAAACCCTCTGATGATCTGATGACTCTAATCAAGCAGCCCATCATTTTATCTCACCTTCCTCCATTTTCCCGTTTCCCATCCTCAGCTCAGACCAGAGTGGCCTAACATGAGGCAAAGTAGTTTGCTTGGGATGTGGACTGATCTTGTAAAGCAACTGTCCAAATGTAAAATGATTATTTTAGGAAGAGAAGGCACTCCCTGTCATTGAAGGCTGGTTGGCTAGTCAAGTAAGGGTATTTGAAAAGGGGGATGTCTTGAGTTGGTGGTGGTGTGAAGGGCAGATTCAGTGACTCAAGATGCTCTTTGTTGTGAAACCAAACCTATCAGGATTGGTTTAGGGGTTGATATAGAAAGTGAGTTGAAATTCCTTGACATTCCCCCCCACCCCCCCATCAAGTGGTAGGGTTTATGTTCTCTTTTCTTGTATCTGGGGAGTTGTGACCACTTCAACAAGTAGAATTTGGAGGCAGTGACACTATGTGACTTCTGAGGTTAGGTCATAAAAGACCATGTAGCCTATATTCAATTCTCTTATAACACTTTATTCACCCAAAATCTCCCTCTTGGAATTCCTCCATTATGCAGTGAGGAAGCTCAAGTCCCTTAGAGAGGATACATGTGGGTGTGCTGGTCAACACTCCCAGCTGAGCCCAAACTTTGAGTCTTTCCAGCCCAGGTGTCAGGCAGGGGAGTGCAGAAGCTTCCAAATGAGCCCCCAGCTCTTCAGAGCATTCCCAGCCACGACGGTCTTCCAAGCTGGGGTACCATATGCCATAGAGCAGTGCCTTGTCACAGTTCCTGATCCACAGAATCTGAAAGTAAAAGAAAATGATTTTTGTTCTATGTCACCATGTTTTGGGGTGGTTGATGATGTAACAACAGAAAGTAGAACAGCACATGGACAGTTCTGAGCAATGGGACACAAGTGGTAATTCACTGGGGGGTTTGTGCGAAAGGTTTTCCTCTCATAAGAAGAAAGAGTAGTTTGAAAAAAATGCCCCTTTCTTCCCACCTTTCATGATGTTGGGAGAGCTTGATGTTTGGAAGGACTGCAGCTATCCTCAGACCATGTGGGCGTTGTCAAGAGAGTGGTAGGGAAGCCTTCTATGGTCCTGACGTGTTTAGCTGGGGACCTTCTTCTCCGGATTTCTCGTTATGTACAGTGGTAAATATCCTTTGTGTTTAAGCCACTTGTATTTAGGTCCCCTATTACTCACTGGCTGAGTTAATGACTTTTAAAAACTTTCCAATTTAGAACTCTGGTTCTAGTGCATTTCCACACTCTCTCTCCTTTTATTCCAAAATGCTGTTCTGTCCCAGTTCTGTTAGAATTCTTTACACTCCTCAGGGGTTATAGCTGTTGTGAGGACTTCTGCATTCATCTCCCTTAGCAAGTGATCTATGTTTATCATGGTATCCTATTACCCAATTCATGTTTTTGCCTATAGATTTTTATACATTTTATCTCCTGTTAATTGATATCTATACAACACTGAATCATCCAAGAGGGCATGTTTCTTCATTTATTCAAGCCTTTATTTTATGTCCCTCATTATGTTTGGTAATTTTTTTTTCATATAGGTCATTTTATGTCTTTCTTTCTGGATTTTATACAGATACATATTTTTAATTGCTTTTGTTGTTGCTGTTTTTGCTGTCCTTTCTCATGGATGTCATTCTTCAAGTCTTTCAGATTTATTCTTTTTCACAGTATTCATCATATTTAATAAGTGACTACTATTATGTTCGAATTAAATCCCCTATATTTCCTGTTACTACAGGTAACAATAATAATTGCTAATATTTTTGAGCATTTGCCATATTTTTAAAAGATTTTATTTATTTATCTGTCAGAGAGTGAGAGAGAGAGCACAAGCAGAGGGAGTGGCAGGCAGAGGGAGAAGCAGGCTCTCCGCTGAGCTAGGGAGCCTGATGTGGGACTCATCCCAGGACCCTGGGATCATGACCTGAGCTGAAGGCAGATGCTTAACCGACAGCCACCCAGGCATGTCTAGCATTTGACATATTAATATTAGGCATATCCTATTAGATTTAGATGAATTAGCTCCTTGAATCCACACAACACTATGAGAAAGGTGTCATTACATTTTAATTTATTTTACACATAAGAAAACTGAGAAAGGGAAAATCTGAGTAAGTTGGTGGAGGTCGCATCACCAGTAAGCAACAGAACTGGTGTTCAGACTCAGAGGTCTGGCTCTCGAGCCTGTGCTCCTAACCAGTGAACTATAGCACCTCAATGGAGATGGGATTCCTTCTTAGGGTAAGAGAAAGGGATTAAATAAATGCAGAAGTGAACTATTTGAAGATAGTTGTGGTAAATGTAGTAAAGGGAAAGTACAGGGTCTTATGAGTGTCTGATAATCTCATTTACCCGACCTGGGAAGGGTGAGAAAGATCTCCCAAAGGAAGTGGCATTTCGGCTGTGATATGAAGGATGAGCAAGGAACAACCAGGTAAAGGTGTCAGGAGGTGAGCTCTTCAGATGGGAGTCACCAGTGCACATCCAAAGTACCCAGAGAAAGCAAAGGGAACAAAAGGAAAACACACTGGATGAGGCTGGAGGGATTGAGCCTCGTGTGCCTTCTGAGGATCTCGACTTTCTCCTAGGAGCAGTGGGAGACTATTTATGGATTGGAAGGAGGCAGTGAGACACTTGGCTGTTGAACAGAGGGTGGTGTGGAGGGTGGCAAGAATGGAAGTGGGTTAGTTAACTATTTTGGGAGTCCAGGAAAGAGTCTGATAATGAATGTTGAGATGGTCAGCTGTAGTTAGACTTTAGGTATAATTTTTTTTCAGGTAGAATATAAAAGCCTTGATGATGGCTTAGGAGTAAGGGATGAGGGAAAAAATTGTATCAAGGATGACATTCATGACTTTTGTTCCCATAACTGGCTACTTGTGATCGGTGCTGTTTGCTAAGTTGTAAAATAAGCTGAGGAAGAAGATACATTTGCTCAACATCCTTAGCAAGTATTTATTAAGCACTTACTCTGTTTAAGAAATTTTATTAGACATTGGGCAAGCAACTGAAAACAAGGCCAATATTCTATCTGCTCTCATGGAATTTACATTCTCCCGGGTGAAGGGAGAATTAAAACTAATCATGACTGGGTGCCTGGGTGGCTCAGTCGGTTAAGCGTCTGCCTTCAGCTCAGGTCATGATCCCAGGGTCCTGGGATCGAGTCCTGCATCGGGCTCCCTGCTCAGTGGGGAGCCAGCTTCTCCCTCTCCCTCTGCCTGCCGCTCCCCCTGCGTATGCTCTCTCTCTCTGTCAAATAAATAAATAAAATCTTAAAAAAAACTAATCATGACTAATTAATTTCAATAGTAAAAAATAAATCAAGATGTTGAGGGGCACCTGGATGGCTTGGTCGGTTGAGCATCCAACTCTTGGCTCAGGTCGTGACCTTATGGGTCGTGGGATTGGGCCCCACATTGGGCTCCACACTCAGCAGGGAGTCTACTTGGGGATTCTCTCCCTCTGCCCCTCTCCCACTCTCTCTCCCTCTCAAACAAATAAATAAATCTTTTAAAAAATGTGCTTTACTTCTAAAAAAATAAAAGATGTTGAGGAAGCTATGGAAGCTTATACTTGGAGGCCTGACTTGGTCAGGGAGGATAAAGTTCATTTTGCTATGTGGAGAGTAGACTTGGTAGGGGTGAGGCCCCTGGATGTGGGGACAACAGTTGAGAACATCTTGCAAGGTGAGAACTCATTGGTAGAAATGGAAAGACATGGATGAATCTGAGAGCTATTTGGTTTATAAAGTTGACATGAATTGTGAGGAAAAGGGAAGCATCCAGAATATCTACAAAGTTTCCTAGTGGAGCAGTTGGGTGGAGGTTGGCACCATAGGGATACTGCAGGAGGAACAAGTTTTAGGGAAAAATAGCATGTTTCAAGTCCTTGTTAAATAACCAAGTGCAGAGGCTGTTTGTTGGTGTCTGGACATCAGGGGAGTTTCAGGCTGCATGTATAAGTGGGGGGGTACACAAATAGAAGGCACTTAAAATTAAAAGAACAGATGAGGTCCTCTATGAAAAAAAGTAGAGGGGAAGAAGAAAAGAAAATTCCAGAGGAAATCTCACATTTAAAGACTGGAATTAAATGGTAAATTTTAAGTTATATGAATTTCACCTCAATCATAAAGCCTAGAACTATGAGAAAGATCCTGCAAAGGAGTCTGAAAGGTAGTAGCTGGAGAGACAGGAGACAGGTGCCCTGGAAATCGGGGAAAGAAGGCATTTCCACAAGGAGTCGATGGCCATTTGTGCCTAATATGGATGGGAGGCCAATCTGTAAAGAAAATGTCCAAAGAATTTGTATGTCTTATTTATCTTATTGTTTGTGTTCTATATCTTGTTCCTAGAACAGTGTTTGGTGCTGGTGTTAGGTACTCAATAACTGCTTGTTGAAAGAATACAATGAAAATATCAGAGCCATTTTAGCTTCTTAGTAGACAGAACACAGCGAAGGGGGCACCTGGGTGGCTCAGTTGGTTAAGTGTCTGACTCTTGATTTCAGCTCAGGTCATGATCTCAGGGTCATGAGATAGAGCCCTGAGTCAGATTCCGCGCTTAGGGGACTCTGCTTCTCTCCCTCTGTGCCTCCCTGAAGGCTGTCTCTCTCTCTCTCAAATAAATAAATAAATCTTAAAAAAAAAAGAACACAGCTAAGAATGGTTTAAATACTGAGTAAAAGGTAAGGAAATGGAACCGGAGCTTGTAGCCAAACCTTTAAAGAAGTTTGGCTTGGAAATAGAGGAAGGAGGCATCTGCTGGAGGCAGGCTGTGAGGTCCAAGCTGGGTATATTAAAACAAAAAACCAAAACCAAAAACCAAGTTAGGGACAAAATGTGTTCTAATGCAGTTGGAAATAATTCAGTAGAGAGGGAAGATGCATGTGAGAAGAGGGGGAATCACTGGGGTGGGTTCTCAAAGGAGCAGGAACGGTTGCATGGGGATTGACATTTGCGAGGAAGGGGGACTGTCTCTTCACTGTAACAGGAAGAAAGAAGGAGAATATGGGAACCGATGGGGGTACATTGGTAGATTTGTAGACATTGTCCTTGTGACACTTCCTGATCAGTGGGGGCAACACACATCCATAAAGAAACCACCTAGATAGGTATAAAATTCAACGATGATAAATACCTTGAAGAAGAGGGGCCAGAACTTCTAGAACCTTCTAGAACCTAGAGTGAGGACCTTTATAAACCTGTTCCTCTACTAAAGCAGCAAAAACACTGGAAAAACTGTCAAAATCAACTTTTGCAGAACTCTGGAAATTAACCAAAGGCTAGAAAGGATCTAAAGAAAGTTTATTCAAGAAAAATGACTGACTCTCAGTAAGAACAGTGAACTCCGTGGCATGGTCCCCTCCCCTATTCCCAACTCCCTCCCCCTAGAGTCATAGGAGCCTTGAAAACTAGGGGCTTTGTAACCATAGTAGCTATGAAAACCAGCAACATTAATAGCCACTGGAAGGAGCACACTGAGTTGGAACTCCTCAAAAGCCCTAGCCCCAGAGAATCACCACTCTGAAACCTGTTGGCCCGTCCCCTAGAAAAGACTCTTGTACCATAAACCTCTTCTTTTTTTTAAATTGAAATCTAACTCACATACTATAAAATTCACCTATTTGAAAGTGTAGAATTCAATAGTTTTTAGTATTTTCAGAGTTGTGTAACCATCACCACAATCCAATTTTAGAACAAAAGAGCCCAAACCCATAATCACCCCCAAAAGAAATAACTTACCCATTAGCAGTCACACCCCATTCCTGCCCCTCTCCACCCAGGCCCAAGCAAACAGTGATCTACTTTCCTATCTTTAGAGGTTTGCCTATCCTGGGAATTCATATAGGTGGAATCCTACAAGCCGTGATGTGGTCAGTTTTCACGTGAAATAATCAATTCATTGCCTAACTCCTGGTAACAAAGATCCTATGTTTTCATCTAAGGGTTTTGTAGTTTTAGCTGTTATATTTAGGTCTGTGATCCATTTTGAATTGTTTTGTATATGGTTGTGATATAGGGGTTCAAATTCATTCTTTTTAATTGTGGATATCCAGTTATTAAAAAGACTATGATAACCCCCATTGAATCATCTTAGCACCTTGTTGAGCATCAGTTGACCATAACGTAAAGGACTTATTTCTGGACTTTCAATTCTATTCCATTGATCTCCATATTTATCCATTGTCTTGATTACTGCAGCTTTTTAGAAAGTTGTAAGATCAGGAAATTTGGATATTCCAGTTGTATTCTTTTTCAAGCTTGTTTTGGCTATTCTGAGTTCCTTGTCTTGTTGAAACTGACTTCTGTGCTCTGGAGCTGAAATATAACAGGAAGGGTTTGGGGATAAAGAGGAACCATAGTTTCATTACCTTGCCAGGCAAAAGAGGCTGCAGCAGGGCTGAAGTCTTCAAAACTGCAGACCTGTCCTGGTTGGGCTGAGGGGTTTTATAGGAAAATACAGGATCCGGGTGGTTTCGATAGGAATCTAACACATGCTGCCAGTCACTGTTCGTGGTCTTCAAGGAGGTCTGCTAACAAGCCCTGGGCGCTGGTCATCCGAATCTCATTACTAAGTATACATTGAGGTCAGCAAGATGTCAATATCAGTACTGAGTTCCTGGAACAAAGGATTCTAGGGAAAAACAAGTGAAAAGGCGGGGGAGGCTTTGAGAATGAGGAAGAGAAAACTGTGTTTGGTTTAAAGTCAAGCCTTGTTGAAACAGTAATGTGTCCATCTTAATTTCCATCCACTTTTACACTTTTATAGCAGTTTCCCTTGCATTTCCAATGAATATTAGGATCAGTTTATTAATTTGTGCAACCAAAAAAAAAAAAAGGACAGCTATAATTTCAATAGGTATCCTATCAACTCTGTAGTTCGGTTTGGGAGTGTCGCCGCTTAACATTATTAAGCCTTCTGATGCATGAATGTGAAATGTTGTTCCTTTTTTTTGGCCTTCTTTAATTTCTTTTCAACAATATTTTGAAGTTTTCAGGGTACAAGTCTTGTAGTTTTGTTAAATGCATCCCCAAGTATTCTTAGTCTATAATATGTACCAAGGAATATTATTCTTTTTTTCTGTCATGGTAAGTAGAATTATTTTCTTAATTTCATTTTCAGATTGTTCACAGCTATTGTATAGAGATGCTATTGAGTTTTGTATATTGATCTTGATTCTGCAACCTTGCCAACTTGTCTTTGGCTTTTGACAATTTATTATATGTCTAGGTTTGGATCTCTTTGTGTTTAACTTGAAGTTTGTTGAACTGCTTGGATGTGTAGACCAATGCTTTCATCTGTGGGATCTGGATCCTAGTTTGAGTGAGAATGCATAGCTATGTGTTGTTCAGAACGTCTAACCAGTGATATTTTCCTAGAAACCTTGCTCTTTATTCCTTCCTTTCTTCCCTTCCCCCATTTTCTTTCTTTCATTGGCCTTTTTCTCTTAACATTTTATTTTGAAATGTTTGGGATATTCACAAGTAATACAAAAGGGTACAATGAATAGCTATGTGGGTATATCCTTGCTTAAACAAACACACACTATCAATTTGGTTGAAGATGCTTGTGGGTTTTTCTTTCTCTTAAAGTTTCTATCCTCCAGAGTATTTAGATTTAGTTTTATCTAGACTATTTTTTCCATCCTCCTTAAATTTCAAATGAATGCACTTCAATTGGCTTGTTGGGCCTGGGAAAAACATTCTCTTCGCAAAGCTTTCAGCGCCCCCTGTCTCAGCATTTTAATTCAGGTCGGCTGGAGGAGGTCATCAAAAGGGTGTGGCCTCCAGTTGACCCTAGGGCTGGATCCCAGTGATTGGGGGCTCCTCCCCATCCCCTGTCCTTGGTTTGTGTGTTCTGCTCACCATTCCCATGGTGGGAGCTGTTTCAGGGGCATAGTTGGAGAGAGTGAGGTGTTAAGATGACTGGATGATACACACACCTGAGTGCAGTGAAGGCTTCTGCATAAACTTTAAGATTTTGGGGGTCAGTGCAGAGATCTACTCGGCATGTGTCCACCCAAGCAAGCCTCATAAGTAAGTTCCTTTGCTTATGAAACCTGCTACTTACCAACCTAGAGTGGCCTCTTTCTTCACTCTTTTCTTGCCCTCTGTGTACGGGGTGCAGTTTGCAAACCAACACGATCTCTACCAAACCGAATCTGGTCCACTGTGCCATCTGAATACCCAGTCATTCGCTTCTACTGCCTGATTTCTTTTTCAGGAGAGACTGTGGATGGAAGCCGGAGTTAACGTATCAGCACTGCCTCCTGCCCTCTGTGACTGAATCAGGATTTAGAGCCACTGCAGAAATATCCTAGGTTGGTTTTCCCAGTCCATGGAAATTAAGAGGACTGGCAGGTGCGGGGTGATACCGCAGTCTGCAAATTTGAACTCCTCCTCTTGCAGAGGTTATCCAGAGTGTCCCCAACTTTTTCGAGTGAGTAAACAGAAGTCCAGCCAACATGAGACTGGTTCATACCATGTGGGTAGGTAAGAGTTGTGGTTAAGCACGATACCAGCCGTCTTGCATTAATGTGGGCATAATCTTTTAAGATGGCACTTAAGTCTAAAAATGTGTGCTTAGCTTTTTCAGATCAATGGCAATGCAACCTTCGTGTACTAATTAGAAAACCCATTCATGGGTCCCAGGTTTAGGAGGTCTGCTGCGCCACAAGCTCACACAGAGAACCCCGACATCATGGGCAGTCGCGTGGTCACCAGCTAGGAGCCCCTGGGAGGATGCTCTGAGCGTTTCCCCTTTGCTATTAGGTTCTTCAGCAATTCCTGATCGCCCCACAGCTTTGTGCCTGGTGGATTATTGTTCCACACCTCACTTTTGTGTGTCTTGCTTCTGTTCTGGTGGTTGTACCTTGTACTTCTCAAGGCTGACATCTCTCTGGCTGTTTCCAAGGCCCTGTTTCTGTTGCCAACTTCGCCTTCTTCCTTTGGAGCTTTTATAGGGTCCTCCCCACAACCTCCCCCTCCCCCCCATTCCTGGGCTCAGCTGAGTCTCCAACTCTTTGTCAAGGGAAAGAAACCGCTGGAGGATATTGCACTTTGAGTCTGCACTGAACAACGCTGCAGGATGGAAGGGGCTCAGGTCTGGCTCCCTCCACCAGCCTCCGGGCTCGGCTCAGGGCATGTAAACCCCATGGGTCACCATCAGAGTCCCCACGGGACAAACCCACTAACTCTGGGCATCCTGGGGGCTGCTCAAGTCCCCCTGTCCATGTGTTCTTCCTCTCCTCTGTGGCTGTAAAATGGGACTCCCTGGGTCCGCACAGGGCTTCCTGCTGAAGCCTCGGAGGAGTGGTGTGGCTTTGCTCAAAACCCAGTCAGCATTTTTTCGAGGCTTGGCCAATTGTGTAGCACCGAGGTCCTAAAAGCCTTTTGAGTGCCAGTTTCTGTGCACTTAGGTTTACTTTCTGTCCTTTGTAAACAGCGATGGCAGCAGAGTGTACTTTAAGGACAAAGCAACAGGAAATCTTTGGAGACTTGAAGCCCTTTGGAGTGATGAGGTGAGTGCGGGCAGAGCCATCTCTGAGTGGAGAGCTGTCACGTGCCTGAGGCTCCCAGGGCTGCACAGGCTGGGGCTCCTCACGCTCCTGGCCCACCTGCTGCTGCCCAGGGCCCCAGACATGCCCTTCCCCGCCCAGTTGGCTCTCCCCTGGGGCTCAGCAGACACTCTGGACTTGCCACCCTCTTCTTTCTGGGTCCACCTGGGGGTAGCAGCACGAGTCAGGCACTCTCCTGGAAGGGAAGGTCCCTGAGGGCAGGGCTCTTTACCTGTCTTGTTCGTTGTATCCTCCAGCTTCTGGAAGGGTGGCCAGCACACAGTCGTTGGTCAGTGGTCAGTGGTCCATTAGCTGGGGCAAGCCACTTACAGTCTGATTCTCAATTCTGATACAGTGTTAGGGTTGACTCAGGATTATTATTACTCTTGTTACTATCATTATTATTATTATTATTATTATTATGGGTTGAGATCTTGCAGAAGTGTCCAGCTTTGGATTCAGGCTCAATGTTACCTTTGGAAGATTGGCAATTCCTTGAAACCACCGTAAATGACAGTTGTATCTGTTTGTGGGCAAGAGCAGAGATCTCTCTGTGCTGCTTAGTCCCTTTGAGAATCTGAGGTCCACTGTGGTACCCAAGCTCAAAACTTCTGTTCTCTCTCTCCTCGCAGAAAACCAAGTGGAAGGTGGGCCTGGTAGAACCAAGCTGAGGCCTGCTGGGGATTAGTCTCAGAGTGGTGAACCCTGGGGGCAAGCAGTGCCCTCCTGGGAGTGGCAGTGACCTGAGTATTCTTCCAGCTGTGGCTTTGGCCATGACAGGCGTAGGCCTCAGAGACCAGGAGTTGGTGGAGCTGGCTTTTAGGAATAGGCTGTTCTTGTAGAAAAAGGGGTTCATAAAAGCAGTACTGGAGGAGAGAGAGAGAGCACAGACTGAGTTTGTAAGCAAGTGATCTAATAATTGAATTTGCAGGGCAGGGCTCAAGCCTGCCATTGGAGAGGGGGCAGCTTGGGAGAACATGGTTTGGGCTGATAGAGGTTCTGCGCCCTATGAGACCAGTGCAGGGATGTCTGAAGCTGGAGAAGGAGAGGACATGAGGAAGATGCCTCGAACTAAGGCCGTGGCTCGGATTAGCAGTGTTGCGTCTTGGAGCAGAGCACATATGACTGGGAAGATGACCAATGGAGGAATAGGAATGAAATCCTAGTGTGCTGACTTGGAGAGGCTCAGGGAGACATGAGGGCAGAGGCCTGCATGTTGTGAAGGAAGAAGGGAGAGGTAGGAAGGAGGTGGTTTTGTCTTGTCTAAAGCTGCCTTGCAACGCCCAAGCCTGGGGTCACAGAGAAACAGAAAGGGGTTGCAAACAGCAGGAGTCAGAGGGAGCTCAGTCTTGTTTCAGCTGAAAAGTCACTAGTGTGGGCCTTGGCTAAGTTAAGGGAGTCCACTGGGCTTTACTTTTCTATCTATACAATGGGTTCGATTCTTGGTGGCTTGCAAGGCTGTGGTCATTAGAGGGGATGATGCTCCCTCTGACAGGGACCCAGCACACGCTCTGTGAATATGCCTGAACCTTCTTCCTGAGCTGATATTCTGGCCCTGACTAGGCCAGCTGGTGTCTGATCTGGACTCCTGTGCTAATAGTAGCCAGATACGTTGAGCTAATGTTGGGGAGGTAGGAAAGAGGGGTCTTGGGGGCCACGGTTATCCAACCATCAGAAAGGCATATGTTGATCTAAGATTGCTAGCTTAGTCTCAGAAATCTCCCTGTCAGGGGCCTACTGCTGTTGATACCCCTTCTACCCTGATCAGGGACCAGGTGGGGCAGACCCTGAGACCTCCAATGGGGGTGACACTGGGATCCCCAACTCCAGAAAGGCTGACCCAGGGCTCACCCTGATATTTATCCAGCTCAGCTCATGCTGTCAGGCCCACTTTTTGTCTGTAACACTGCCTGGCTGGTTGGGGGGCAAAACTCTCATAACACAGCTACGGGGCAGGGATGAGGCTACAATGCAGGGATGAGGCTACAGGGCAGGGATGAAGCTGCCAGGGGGTTATGGCCACATCCTGCAAAGGGAAGTGCTCTGCTAATGTGGAGAGAGCTCATGAACACCAAGTGGTGCTGGCATTGATCCCCTCCATGCCTCCCCCCACCCCCCCCCCCAACTCCCCTGGTGTCTGAGCAAGTTTTCCAGGCCCGGGCCTCTGCTCACAGGTGGTTTTCTCTCAGTCTGGCGCTTCCAAAGACCACATCTTTGGCTGTGGGCTGGTGGGCCAGACAGTTAAGGGTATCCTGGAAGTCTTGTGTCCCACCAGCCGGAGGCCTAGAGCACTTGTGTGTCTGCAGGTCTCAGCCTTGCTCACCCAGGACCCCGACTGGCTGCAGGCCTCCCTCAGTGACTCAGCTTCCCCAGGTATTTCTGGGAGCCCAAGAATTGCTTCTCCTGGGCTTAGCAGTAAATCCCAGGCTCTTCTCTAGACTCTCCTGGAGGCCTCTGAAGCTTGAGGGAGATGTCTCACTGCTGCCCTGCTGTGGGGCCCCTTGCAGGGAGAAGCTGCCCACCAGCTGGGGCGGAGCCTCTCTGCAGTCCTGACAGGCTGTGCGCACCATCTTGGCCCCGCTCTGATGCAGAAATAGGAGATGGCCTTCTCCACAGGCTGTGTTTCACCATGGGCCCGAAGCAGCATTGCTTGTGCCTGGAGTCTCTCCAAACCTCTTCATTTTGAAGTCCAGTTTCTTCAGCTTCTGGTCCCATACCCTTTCACCCTCAGGGCATGAACCCCAGATCATCAAGAAGGGTGCTAGGGTGTGCTCTGTGCTCAGCCTTGACCTCTCTTTCCTTTTACAAGGGGGCCACTGTACACTCTGTCTCTCTTCCTTTAGTCCCAATTCAAAATCCCCCCTTAAATCCATCCATCCATCCATCTCTTCATTCATTCATTCATTCAATGGGAGTATTTTTTGAACTCCTGATATGTATCGTTCTTTGCACTGGAAACAGAACAGCAAAAAACACTGAAGTCCCTCCCCTCAAGGAGCTTACATTCCAGTGGGAAATTCAGGACATCAGACCTGATCCACTTACCAGAAATATCTGAGTCCCTTCTCTGTTTCAGCCAATAGCCTCAGCAAGCTCGAAGGTGAAGTCATCGTGGCTATGCTTCCCTGTGCCTACTGGGTCCTATGACATACTGTCCAGATCTGCAACAAGAGATAGTTCACTGCATCACAACCCAGGTAGCCAGGGGACACCAGAGATATCCGGGGACCCAGCAGCGTGGGTCTATAAGAAAGAAGAGGCTGGATGGGTGAAATAGAGTTCAGTCCATAAGCAGTCACAGACAGGGTGAATGTTGGGAAGAATGAGCTGGCTCAGAGCTATGGAGAATCGTGGGTTCTTTTTCTGCAGGGTGAGGCAGCTCCGCTAGGCTGGCGAATGGCCGTGGAAATGCGAAGCACCTTGGGCAATCAGAGAGGCTTGCCCACTGCATTTCCTCTCCCCTGCCTCTTCATTTCCATTAGCCTTGGATTCCAGTCTCTGTGGGATAATAGAAGAGTCTCCATCTTTGCAGCATCCAGGGAAGAAACTGGAGTTGAATATACTACCCAGAGAAGAAAGACTTTTCTCAAAAGCCTACATTCTCTGGGCAGCCCTGGAGAATGACTCTGAACAATTGGTAAAAAATGGAGAAACCCAAAATTCGAGGAAGGGTCAATTGGTTTCCAGATGTTCACTCATTTCATCTGATAAGTGTTAACTGAGCACATACTCTGGGCCTGGTCCTTGGGCGAAGTGGGAGCTCAGGGTTAGTACACACTGTTGTGTGGAAGTGAAGTGTAGACAGCAGGAACATGGTATAGATGTCCCTTAGTCGGAAAGCCTTTGGGACTGTGGGTGGAGGGTTGGCAAAGACCTGGAGGAGGAGTGAGGCTGATGAGCAGGACCCAAACAGGGAATGAGTAAGAGAGGCCTCTCAGAGGCAGAAATGACAGCGAGGAAGTCTCTTCCATGGGACTTGACAGGACATTTCTGGGGGCGGGAAGACCTGTCTGGACATATGGATGCAGAGGAGAGGAGAGGAGAGAGGAGGAGGGACAGGAAACTAGGAACGAGATTGGAGAGGACCTTATGTGCCACGTGAAAGAGTTTGCATTTTGTGTTTAGCTACTGTGTCCGTTTCCTCCTGCCTCATCTGAGTCTCAGCTCTGTGCCAGCCAAGGTGATTGATTTCCAGCCCCAGAAGTCCTGATGAGGGGCCTTCATGTCCTCTTGTGTCTCAGACTTGAGTTCTGTTCCATTATCACTTTCTTCCCTATCAGACAGTGGCCTTCAGACCAGGGGCTCTTTCTTGAAGGCCGTGGGGCACTGCACGTGCAGGTGCATTTTGGATATCTGGCTGACCTGGGTTGTCATCCTTCCTCTGCCCCTCATTAGCTGCATGACTGTGAGCAAGTGACTTCACTGCTGCAGCCTCAGTGTTCTCATCTATAAAATGGGTCAGGGAGCACCTGCTCCTCACATGTAATCATTGGAAAATTGTCTGTGAGTATGCCTGGCAAACGGAAACACTTTAACTCTCTGGGTTCCCCTGCTGCTCTTTGGTGTGAAATCAACAACTAACTGACCTTGAACTCTGCATTCAAGTCTTTTTTTTTTCTTCCCCCTGCTGTGTTGGCCAGGGGCCCAATAATAAGGAGGGGAAACTCAAACAGGGAAATCATCTAGAAACCAAATCCATGGAGGAAAAATAATACAAAATATCTAAGTGCCATGTATGCAATATAAATTTATAAGGTATACTGCACATTTTAGAAATGTATCGCCGCACTATATATTCTAAATGTCACATAATGGGCTCAGTTTTCTGGTATCTCAAATATATCTTCCAGACTGTCAAGTATATTTTAAAAATGAGTATCTTTTTAATGGCCTATGGTGGGTAACCTCAGCAGAACCGGAGAAAATTCATTATGTCTCTTGGTGCTAAGTGACTTGTACATCCAGAGGTGGTCAGGCAGAGTGGAAAAAAGACAGTTCTTTTCATGTTGGTGCTTAGAAGGGGTTAGGGAGGTGAGAGGCACTGACAGGCACTGTATAAATGGCCTGGATGGGAGATGGAAACTATGCTAAATAATGGGAGGGAGGAAGTGGGCAGGGGGAGGCTCCGTTGAGCCAGGTGAGTAGCTGGGGCAGCGGAATACTGGCCAGCATGAGCCTGAGATGCTGCTTAAAATTCTAGCTCCACGGCACCTCTGAGGAGGGAAAGGAAAGGATTTGTTGTCACTGTCTTAGTGATGGGAAGGGAGGACGGAGGATGGTAGTGGGACTCTACGGAGCACCAGCTGCAGGACATACCCTTTATCTAGGTGATTTTATTTAATCCTCCTCAGATCCTGGCTGGGGGTGGTGGTGGTGGCATTTTTATCTCAATTTTGCTGACAGAGAAACAGGCTCTGAGCTAAGGAATGCTCTCAAGGTCAGCCTGCCTGGGCCTGGAACTCAGGTTTCTATGACTCCAAATCCCACTCCGCTAGTCCTCCGGAGTGAGGTAGGCCCTTTTGCATTTGCTGCGGGCTGGCCTTCTGGCTGTGCTGCCCCGAATTTTCTCTAGGAGCCAGTGGCCGAATGATCTCCAAGAGCTCCTGCCCCTGCCAGTCATTAATCATGAGCCCCTGCCCCCACTGCAGCGGCTCAGCCAAGGCATCCTAAACACATCCAGAGGGACATGCAAAGATCCGTCCCTGTGTCTTTTTCTCTTTGGCAAACTCTATTCTGCACTCCAGTAACACAGAACTGTCCATCAGAAGACTGGGGGCCGGGGTGGGGGGGTGGGCAGGAGGGAAGAGGCCTGGACTTAGGCACTGTTGGGGCGATTCTGCTTGATTAGGAGGCTTTTAGCCAATCTCACCCCAAAACAAAGAGTGGGATACCCCTCCTGACAAGAAGCTGTTGGCCTGGGAAGGTGGAGGGTCTCCAGCCCCATGATGATCTAATGTGGAGACTGACAGGGCTAGGGGGCAGAGTAGCGTCCAGAGTCTTACCCTCAGTCTGAAGATGGTCTTCAGTGAAGTAGGACCACGTGATTAATGGGATGAAATGCATAGGGAGGGGGAAGGAAGGGTTGGAGTGGGCAAAGGGAAGGGGATGGGATGAATTCTCAAACTGTCGAGTTGCAGCTCCTGCTTTTCTTAGTACAGCGTGCTTTTGCTGGGAGAGATCAGGGTCTCCACCTGTGGCAGGGTCCACAGTCCCAGGTGGCTTTTCAGCAGGGAAGATCTGACAGGCCTGTTTCCTCAATGGCCTGATTTCCAGCCCCAGAAGTCCTGATGAGGGGCCTTCATGTCCTCTTGTGTCTCAGACTCGAGTTCTATTCCATTATCACTTTCTTCCCTATCAGACAGTGGCCTTCAGACCAGGGGCTCTTCCTTGAAGAGCTGCATCCTGCATCCCACTCTCCTGCATCCCTCTACCACCACCCCCTGACTCTGTAGGCAGATAGGCTCCTGAGACAATCCAGATCTGAGCCAGGCAGGGTAAAGGATTTGCAGTCCCTTGGTCTCATCCCACCCATTTAGTGTGGTTCCAGCTGTGCTCCTAGTCCCAGACCCATCCAGGAGTCTGGTCAGGGTTAGTGGATCCTGTCTTCCTCTGAGGCCTACATCCATTTCTTGGGAAGGGTCTCTGCCCAGGACATCCACTCTCAGGGCTGGGGCTCTGCTCCCAGCTCTCTCTCCCCCACTGGGGCTGGCTCTAAGCTCCAGAAGCCTTTGAGAATCTTTTCTCCAGCCTCTCTGGCCCGCTCTGCCCTCCAGCTCCTGTCCCCCCCAGGTCAGGTCCATAGCTTGAGCACTCTGTTTCATCTGTTACTAGGGGCTGATGTGCTAGGATTTGCAGTCCCTTGGTCTCATCTCACCCATTTAGTGTGGTTCCAGCTGTGCTCCTAGTCCCAGACCCATCCAGGAGTCTGGTCAGGGTTAGTGGATCCTGTCTTCCTCTGAGGCCTACATCCATTTCTTGGGAAGGGTCTCTGCCCAGGACATCCACTCTCAGGGCTGGGGCTCTGCTCCCAGCTCTCTCTCCCCCACTGGGGCTGGCTCTAAGCTCCAGAAGCCTTTGAGAATCTTTTCTCCAGCCTCTCTGGCCCTCTCTGCCCTCCAGCTCCTGTCCCCACCCCCAGGTCAGGTCCATAGCTTGAGCACTCTGTTTCATCTGTTACTAGGGGCTGATGTGCTGGCTGTGAATGCTGAGGTCTGTTTAGAATGGTCACCGCTTATCCTGTACCAGATAGGAACTATTTTAAATATTAAAACCTTGCCATGCCCCGCTGGGATAAGATACCATTCAGCTGCTCTTGAGGGACAGGATGGAACCCAACCTATAATAATCATAATCATAATCATAATCATGAATATTTATTGAGTGCTCCTGAGTGCCCAGCACTTTTTTTCTGAGAACTTTCTGTCATTTATTTAAGCCTCAAAACAGCCCTTTAAGGTAAGACTCTGATGATCTTACATTACAGATTAGAAAACTGCCCTAAATGAGAGGCAATCTATTCAAGCCCTTGGAATCTTACTCCAGAGCCAACATTTTCAATTGCTCCATTATTCTGAAATGTCAGCATCATTTCTGAAATGTCAACAGGGCCATGGGCTAGAACACTTAGGGTTCTCAGAGTTGGGATAGAAATCTAGACCCCCAACAGCCTTGTAAAGGCAAAGAGGTGTGCAGTCTAACCCAGGCTTTGGAGAAAGACACGGTTGCTTTGGAATCACCAGCCTTGTGACTTGTTTGAGTTGCTCTACTTTGAGCCTCAGGTTACTCATCTGTCCAATGGGCTTCATAATTGCTACTTGGCAGGGTTGCGTGTGTACAGTTAAGTGAAATAATAAACACTGAGCATGGCACCTTGGACATCATCGTGAGGACCTGGCAAGCTATATTTTAGGATGCACGGGAAACTTCTCTGGTGAGCCAGGCTTTGTAGCAAGTAGTTAGCTTCGACTGCTGGTGCTTCTGCTTGAGGCCACCCTGGGAAGATGCCACGGAAATGTCTCTCCTTGTTAATCATAGTGATCACCCAGTGGCTGTGTCAGAGCTCAGGAAAGCGTCATTACTGAGAGCTTCTTCTGTCCAGCCGCTTGGACAAACCTCTGGCTTCCTGTAGCAGCTTCTGCCTGTTTCCAGCCAGCTGTACAATGAACCACGGGTGGGAGGGAAAGGAGGAAGCAGGATCAGGCCTGTTCCACAAGAGCTTCCCAGGCAGGGCCAGACAGCACTGTATAGTTTGTGGTCAGTTCTTACATGAAAAGTACCCTCCCACCCCCCTGGTGAATTACACCTTCCTGAATCCATGCCCTTGTATAGACCCCTCCCATGTTGACTCAGGGCCAGGTCATCACTTTGCTTGGCCCAGTGGGACACCAACAAATGTGATGTGAGCATAGCCTGGATCCATACCCGCCTACACTGGGATTTGTGTGCAAGCTTGTGAAGAAGGCCAAGCTAGCCACATAGAGAGAGAAACGAGTGCCCAACAGCCCAGCCCACACTTGTCAGGCACGTGAGTAAAGCCAGCAGCCATCATGCAAACCAGCCCCCAGCTGACCTACCCTGACCACACATGCCTGGAGCTTTCCTCCCTAAAACTGAAGTCAAGTACTGGGAGTTTCCTCTAGTGCCCTCCAAAAGCCTGACTCTTGAACCTACTTTCTCCCCTTCTTTGCTCCCCAAAGATGGGATTCCTTTTTTTTTTTTTAAAGATTTTATTTATTTATTTGATAGAGAGAATGAGAGAGTGAGAGAGTATGAGAGGGGGGAGGGTCAGAGGGAGAAGCAGACTCCCCGCTGAGCAGGGAGCCCCATGCGGGACTCGATCCTGGGACTCCAGGATCATGACCTGAGCCGAAGGCAGTCGCTTAACCGACTGAGCCACCCAGGTGCCCCAAGATAGGATTCCTTTTAAACTACTTTTTGTGGGGTGTTCCTGCCATGACTTGTCTGCACACGGCAGAACGTGGTTTGCAAACCAGCCGCATCTATGCAATAAATCACCTGCTACGTTGAACGTGCTACTGTTAGAGTATGGCATCAGGATGGTCCCACACACCCCTCATTTCCCCGTACCTCAGGCTCCACGGCACACAGAGTTCACACCTGCCCAGTTATTCTCGCTTCTCTATGCAGAGTGAGTTCTGTGCATTTGCATACACTTTTAGAAACACCCACCCCGGGCCCTGCCCAACTTTGCAGCAGCTCATTTTCTATGTATGTCAAAGACAGTACTTACATTTGGAATTAGGTCCCCCATTCATTCCCAGACTGTAGAGGCAGACCCATTAAGAATGCACAGCTAGCCTGATGCTCCTCACTGCAAAGGATGTTAAATACTCACATACCACAGCTCCGCCAAGGAGTAGGGATAAATATGGCAGGCATGAAATGGGTCTAAATTGCTCCTGATGGCTCTATTCAATAATGTTGGTCTTTTCCTTACAGTGCTATATAACAATAGTCATTTTCAAAATGGGGTGCTGCAGTTGTTTTTAAGGAAGAATTGACAATTTTGACCTACAGGGTAGTAATTTGCAAAATGTTCTTTCTTTAAGCCATTCACTGGGAAATGCAGGAAGCCTGCAAAGTGCTGGACTTGAGGCAAAAACGGCTGTAACTAATGATAGCCCTGAATGCGGAGGGAGAGCGTGGTGGTGCTGGGGAGGCTCCAGAGTCAGAGCTGAGGCCAGGCAGAGGCAGAAACGAGAGTTTCATTACAGACAATTGGGCTCAGAAGTCCCTGAATAAACCTTTTTTACTTCACTTTGCAGGCACATTTTACATTGTTGACTCTGCACTTTACAGCCCCGAAATGGGATTCGATCCAGGGAAGTAACTGCATTAGACAAAGGGACCACTTATCAGAGGTACCTGTTAAATGCTCCAAATCCACCAGAACATCTGCTGAGCACTCAGATTCTTTACAAAGATTCATAAGAAATGGTCCAAGGAATTCTGCATGGACTTGATTGTACTTGAAAATTATAGGTGCAAATCATCTGTTCTTTACTCTCTGATCCTTGTTTATGTGGGTCCCTGAGTTGTATATGCATGGGTATATTTTAATGTGTACTCACCTGAGGCAGTTCTACCCTATGTTTCTTTGCTCTTTGGAGGGACATTAATTTCAGGGTTTCCCTCTGTATTTCTCTGCCTTTGCACACCAGTTCATGAAGGTAGATAGACTGTTAGGTCCCTGACGTGGTTGGTGGATGTCGGGAGTGAGGGAGACAGTGTGTTACAGGGCCCAACGCAGAAATGGCTTTAAGACATAGCACTTAGGGGTTTTGATTTTCCTGAAGCCTGAAACATTGAAGAAATATCGTTAAAGGCTTTTCAGGGGAACATAAGGAGAGAAGGAATGGTTTTTCCTCTCCCCACTCCCCACCCCTGCCCACTCCCCACCCCTGCCAAGAAAAGATCAGAGGTCAGGACAGCAGCGGAAGGACTGGTAAGTGTAGGCCCCCCGCCCCCCCCCACCCTTTTGCCTAATGGCAGTTCTGAAGAGGGAGTAGGACCTCAGGGGAAACAGCTGCAGTCTGTGTCCAGAAGAATGACATATAGTTTCCATTTGTGCAGGAATTCCCAACCTGTCCTGTGCCATGGAAGGAAGTATGGCTGGTTCTTAAGGGTCCACTTAGGCCTTAAGCTGGGAAGGTGTCAGTAGCCATCATGGTGGGAGCTGGAGGCCTCCCTGCTGTTTTACTAGCACCATTTATAGGTCTGTTTGTTGCAAACTTGGGCAGGAAGGACACCCCTGTAAGGAATGAAATTAAATTTTCTTTTTTCCTTAAATATTTTATTATTTTATCAAAGCTAGATTTAAATAAATGTGAAGGCTGATTACTAGGATAAGGAAAGGCATTATTACTCCTAGCAGATGAAAGAATCCAGGCAGAGATCAGGTGAATGGGGCCTTTGGTTCATTATTCAGCTTCCATGTCACTAAGGTTCTATAAAAGCACCTCTGGAGAAATCAGTGGGAGAGGCTGTGTGGGGGCGCGAGGCTCAGGAGTGCGTGGGTTGTAGTATGAGTAAGACACTGGCCACCAGCAGGAGTATGGGCAGGAGGATCAAAGGACTGTCAGTTCTCTGATTCTAAATTCACGTGACCAATGGCTACCTCTTAGGATTAGGACAAAGAATAACACTTCAGTGGGGGTGAAATTAGTGTTCTGATAAAAGAACTTCATCATCTCATGGTCCTGCCAAGTAAAACATAAGATTCTAGGTTTGGCTCACCAAAACATTATGAATTCAAGAATATTTAAAAACTGATAACAACAATAGGCATATTCGTGCTGACACCCCTCAACATATCTTCCTGTTGAATTACGTTGCTTTGGTCTGGACCGATAGTTCTGTGCCTGGTGATAGCTATCATCCTGTGCATCACTCAGGATGGGCTAAGTTGCTGTGGTAACAACCCTTGAAAATCAGTGGCTCAAAACAATTGCATTTATTTCTCTCTCACATTACATCCTCATTGTAGGTTGCCTAGGGCTGTACTCTGTGTCATCCTACTGAGGTAGGAAGGAAGGCTCTTTCTCGATGATTCATGGGAAGTGGGGACCCTGTCCAAGGTCCTGTGCTTCAGAAGGGTGCTTTCATTGAAACTGTCTGTGTTGCTCTCTGCCAGGGTTGGCAGGGCCCTCTGAGTCCAGACCTAGTCTTGTGTGGGTCCCAGGTTCTAGAATTGCATACCTAGAAATTTTCTAAGTCCCCCTCCAGTGCCTGGAACTGACTGGGCCAGAACTGGTGGGATCTTGCTGGTGTGCTCTGAAACTGGACCAGGACTCATGGTGGTTCCAGTCCCTGCTTCTCCCTTTTGTACTTGCCAACCTTCTAGCAACGTGGAGTATGTGGAGTCAGCCAGATGCCCCGAGGAGCCTCTCACCTCAACCTTGCATCTACGGGGTTATCCTGGACTCATTGGCCAAACTCAGATTCCAGAGGAGTGGTCTGGAAAGCAGATTACTCCTGCTGGTTACCATGGTATTTGTTTTATGGGATTGTGTGAGATTAGGCCACCAGAATGGTATCAATATGCTGATTTTTGGTGACCCTCACTTATGTTAGATACAGAATGAATTCATGATTCTGGACCACTGACAGTCTATTTCTTTCTTTCTTTCTGTCTTTTTTTTTAAAGATTTTTATTTATTTGACAGAGAGCACAAGTAGGTAGAGCAGCAGTCAGAGGGAGAGGGAGAAGCAGGCTCTCTGCTGAGCAGGGAGCCCGATGCGGGCCTCAATCCCAGGACCCTGGGATCATGACCTGAGCTGAAGGCAGATGCTTAACTGACTGAGCCACTCAGGCGACCTGTGACAGTCTACTTCTGACTGATGTGTTTGACCTGTGTGAGGGTCTGTGTGTCACGACGTGTGTTTCATCTTCAGTGCTGCCGCTGATCTTCAGCAGCAGGGCAGCAGGGGTGGTGACAAGGGTCCTTTATACTATGCACCTCCTCATCCCTGGCTACCATCCCCTCTGCAGGCTTTATGACAGGTGTCTGGCAGTCCCTGGGGTTGGTTGTGCCTGTATCCGCTGAGGACATTCAAGGCTATTGCTTTGGAATGCTATAAGCCCTTCTTATCAATGCCCTTTATTGGTGTGGTGATGTGCTCTCCCAGATGGTCTGAAGTCATGCAGGATGAGGGGCAGAAATTCCTTGTGCAAATGAGATGACTCTTTTCTCTCTATCCATTGGCCTGTTTCCTACTTCTCTGTTAGAGGTAGTGTATGGAAGACAGATGTGTGGCCAACACTGATGGAGGTCCCACTTTGGGAATGCAGTGATTGCAGCCTAAGGAATTCAAGAGAAGACATGGTTGGAAAGAGTGATGGTCTACTTCTACACTATAAAATATCAAACAGTAAACTAAAAATGATTAGAACATGAATTATCTCTCACATTTTTCTGTGCACTCTGGTTAAGACTTGCATTTGTGGTCATTAACAATGAAGCACAGTAATGACTTATAAGAAAGTCATTGGAAGCCAGTATTACGGATGATATAATAGATGATATAAAGGTATGAGTAAGGATGTAACCAGGATTAAATAAATAGAACTAGGGAACTTTTGGAGCAAAAATATCTTATTTCAATACGATTGAATTCCAAAGAGCCATAGCCACACCTTCTGAGTAATAACAGTGTTGCTATCTTTGTGTGTGCATGCGTGTGTGTGGTAGGAAATAACCTAGATAAAAATGGTGCATTTGACAATAAACAGCATGAAGAGATGCTTTCTGGACCTTCACAAGAAGAGATGGTATACTGATTGGACAACAAACACATAAGGACTCCCGAATCCAAATAGACCTATGAAATTATTACTACAGTTATGATAATGAACATATCCATTACTCTCAGAAGTTTTCTTGGGCTACTTTATAATCCTTCCTTCTGCTCTTTTCCAACACCCACCTTCCCCAGATAACTGCTGATATTCTTTTTATCATTACAGGCTAGAATTGGATTTTCTAGAGTTTTACATAATGGAATCATACAGTATGTGTAAGTCTTTTTATGGCTGCTTTCAATTCTTTTAGGTAAATACCTAGGAATGGAGTGGCTGCCTCATCTGATAGCTTTAGCTGCATTTCACAACTCTTGGTTTCTTGTGTTTTCAGTTTCATTCAGTTCAAAATATTAAATTTACCTTTATATCTATTCTTTGACCCATGGTTTATTTAGAAGTGTATTACTTGGTTTCCAAATAGTTAGTGATTTTACAGATATCTTTCTCTTACTGATTGCTAATTTAATGCCATTTTAGTCAGAGAACATAGGTATGTTTGTATGACTTAAATCCTTTAAAATTTTTTGAAACTTGTTTTATTGCCTAGAATACGGTTATCTTAGTAAATACTCTGCACTCACCTGAAAAGACTGTGATCTGCAGTTGTTGGATGGACTGTTCTATAACTGTTAATTAGGTCAAATTTGTTGTTAATGTTGTTTGGTTTACTGTATCCTTACTCATTTTCTGGGTACTTATTCTCTCAGTTTATTGAAAGAGATGCATTGAAATCTCTGACAAAAACTGTGAATTTGTTGTTTTTTCCAGGCAGTTCTATCAATTTTTGCTGCATTTATTATGAAATTTTACTAGATGGGTAAACTTTTAGGAGAATTATGTCCTCTCAGTGACCTTCTATCATTATGAAATCTTTCTAACATTGGTAATATTCTTTGCTCTGAAATCCTTTTGAATAGTGTTAGCATGGCATATTTTTTTGACCCTTTCCCTTTTAGCCTTTTTGTGAATTTCACATTGGCAGCATTTATTTGGTCTGGCTTTTTCAAAATCCAATTTGACAACTTCCGCCTTTTATTGGAGTATTGGACCATTTACATTTAGTGTGATAAGTGATATGATTGGGTTTAAATTTACCAATTTTCTATTTGCTTTCATTTTTCTCATCTGTTCCTTGTTTTTCTTTCCTTGTCTGCCTTTTAAAAAATTGAATATATTTTTAAAATTCCCTCTTCACTTCCTTTATCTTATTAGCTCTATCTCTGTTGTGTTATTTTAGTTACGTTAGTATTTATAGTATATGTTTATAACCAATGACATTCTAACTCCAAGTAGAATATTATACCTTTTTATGTATTGTACAAGAATCTTGTAACAACATACATCCATTTTTCTCCTCTCAGCACTTGCACTTTATTGTTAAATATTTAAGTTTACATGAGCTCGATCCCAGGATCCCGAGATCATGTCCCAAACTGAAGACAGACGCTGAACTGACTGAACCACCTAGGCGCCCCACCAGTTGCTCTTTTCTGCTGGTTGGTGTCAAGTTCTCTGGGTTCTGTATTGGAGACTGTCTCCCATGTCTGGGAGTCCTTGGTTGTTTGCTCAGTTTAGAAGTCAAGTGGTTTAAGAAACGATCACAAACTCTGAATACTTGGGTGTGGCTTCTGGACTATGAGGTTCACTGTAGGATTATTAGTCTGAAATATCTACTGGCGAGCCTCTGGTTTTGGTGTGGTTGATTCTTTCCTCTTGGGCTGGTCAGTTTCTCAAAAAATGCTATTCCAAAATTTCACTGGCAAGGTGTGGGCTGGTTGCCAGAGTTCTGGGAGCCAAGGAGAAATAGGCTGGTCAGTATTTAGTATGTAGGATTCCCTAATCTCCCTGTTTTCCTTGTGTTACTCTGTCCCTAACTGTGTATGGTGTTTTTTCTTTTTGAAGTTTATTTATTTAAATAATCTCTATACCCAATGTGGGGCTTGAATTCACAACCCCAAGATCAAGAGTCACACATGCTCTTCCTACTGAGCCAGCCAGGAGTCCCTCATGGTGTTTTAATAGTCACATGTGGTTTCTTTTGTTGTCTCTGGTGCAGAAGAAGCAATTGCCCAGGGGTATGTAATGAGAGTGGTGATCTCTGTATGTATGTATGTATGTATGTATGTATGTATGTATTTTATTTATTTGGAATTTACTATGTGCCAGTCCTGGCACATATGTCTATTTTATAGATTTTAGCTAATAAAGAGGGAAGAAGTGTTAATACCCCATTTTTCAGATGCAGGAACTAATGCATAGAGTGGTAAAGGAACTTGCCCAAGATCTTCTCAGGCAGTAGGTGGCCAGCTGGGACTTGCAGGCAGGCAGTTGGGTTCCTTAATGTGTCATCTTGACAACATTGCACTGTCAGCTTGGGATCTGACACTTACACAGCTTTCAAATGCTCTTCCTTTTCTTAGCCATTCCCACTATTCTACCTCGCTTGCAGAGGTGCTAGGGAGTACTGCCAGAATGGAGTCTGCATTCTTATTTAGATTGTTTCTTGGTGTTCCCCACTGTTGGCTTGGAATTGCCAAGTCGGTTTCCATCCACCCATCTGCTTTCCAGCCTCCAAAATTAGGTAGATGTTGTCTTCTCTCCTCTTCTCCTGGTGTTTTTGGTTTTCTTTCTTTCTTCCTTTCTTTCTTTCTTCTTTCTTTCTTTCTTTCTTTCTTCTTTCTTTCTTTCTTTCTTTCTTCTCTTCTTTCTTTCTTTCTTTCTTTCTTTCTCTTTCTTTTTCTTTCTTTCTTTCTTTCTTTTTCTTTCTTTCTTTCTTTCTTTCTTTCTTTCTTTCTTTCTTTCTTTTCTTTCCTTTTCTTTCTTTCCTTTCTTTCTTTCTTTCTTTCCTTTCCTTTCTTTCCTTTCTTTCCTTTCCTTTCTTTCCTTTCTTTCCAGCAAAAATGTCTTTGCTGTGGTTTTAATGGCCTTGTGGGAGAGGGTGCTTTAGATGTTTATGCTGAATGTGCTGTCTTTACCGGGAGGTCTTGAGCTAGAAGTTTCTTTGACCCCAGTGGCACACAAATTTAATTTGGTTTATAAATTATAGAGAAACGAATGTTTCTTGCAACTCTAAATTTGTGGATAGAACTTACCCTATATTCACACGCTGTGATGTGTACATATTCTCACGCCTTTGAGGAATTCTCATGTGTGTCTCTGCGATGTGGACATTTGAGGACATGCGAATATTTCTTAAGCAGAAAATGGCTTTATCCCACCACCTCCCCACCACTGAGCTACCCGATCCCATGAAGTCCATTAGCTTTTCTAGTTTCAGGTTGCTCATTGGCAAAGAAAAAAACAATCCCCTTTGCCTTTAGGATGAAGCTGGGCCAGGAAGCTGGCACCCTTCTGTCATCAGCCTGCTTGATTTCATGAGTCTGTGAGGCTAGTTGGGAGACGATTTTCCCCCTTTTAAAAAAATTTCCCCTTTTGTGGAAGTTTCCCATGTGTACCCCTTGTGTCTCCTGGCCACAATCACAGGTCCTCTTTGGCTCCTTTTCACGCCACTGGTCCAAGTGGCCGGAGCTTTAGTAAGTCTGTGGCCAGTTCACCCTCAGTGACAGCGCTGACTGACCTCCTACTCTGTGACAGGCGCTCTGTTCTGCATGGGGCACACAGTGATGAACTAGCCAGCGAGCCAGCAGGGCAGACACAGCACAAACTGTCATACCGAGAAATATGTGCTTTGATAGCAGGAAAAATAAAATGCACTGGGAGGGAGCACAGGGAAGGAGTGATGAATTATGCCTGGAGGGATGAGGGGAAGCTTCACACACTGACACATGCATCAGTTCCGAGGGGAGAGCATGGCTGTTCTAGGCTATGGAAATAATGTTGGTAAAGTGGGTGGTGATGCAGAAGGGGAGCGGAGGGAGGGCAGGCAGGAAAATAGTGTGAACATGTGTTGTTATTTTCCTACATGTCAGGAGCAGAGACAGGCTGTGAGTGGGCATGGGGTTATCCAGACAGAGAGAAGATTCTTTGGATGAAGTCCAGTGACCTGGTTTGGAAGCCATGCTCTAGAGTTTGACTGCCTGCTTTCCAAACTTGGTTTTACTGACTCCGTGATCCCAGGCAAGTTGTTTAAGCTTTCCTCAATTTCTTTATCTGTAAAATGGAGTGATTACACAGACTTAACCAGCGGATCCATGTAAATAATCTTGTGTAGTATATAGCACATACGATGAGTGCTTGAATATTAGCTTGAATTTTATCTGCCTGTCTTTCTACCCTTCTGTACAACTATCCACTTCTCTTTATGTCCTGCCTTGTTCTACAAAGGATTTGGCAGAAAGAAAAAGTTATTGAAGAGCTCTCAGGGAGAGAATGATGAGTTTGATTTTAGACATGATGAATTTGCTAAGCCAGGGGGACACCCCAGTGGAGATGTCAAACAGAGATTTCAAAATTTGGTTCTAAATGCTCAGAGGAGAGGTCAGAATTGGAGATACGGATTCGTGAGTCACAGGTAAAGTCAAGGGAGGGAGTGGAGATTAGAACTGGGGTGGGGGAGAGGGAGAGTGCCGAGGACTGAGGCATTATTACCTTGAAGACTCATCCATTTCAGAGCAAGAAGAGGAGGCGGGGAATGTGTGTTAGCGTGCTCAGGCTGCCGTAACAAAGTACCACACATCGGGGGGTTTAAAAACAGAAATCTATTTTCTCACAGGTCTGGGGGGCTGGAAGTACAAGATCAGTCTCTGGCAGGGTTGGTTTCTGGTGCGAACCTTCTTCCTAGCTTATGGGTGGATCAGTGTCCCACCATCTGACCTAATGAAACTTAATTACCTCCATAAAGGCCCTATCTCTAATATAGTTACATTGGGGGTTAGGGCTGCAACGTATGAATTTAGGAGGGGATACAGTTCAGTCCATAGCAGAAGGTGACTTAGAAAGATGGGAAAAAGAGGTGAGGGAGAACTATGGTATGAAAGGGAAATAGGGAAGAGAGGAGCTGATGAACATGCAAGCCCAGGAAATCAAATAATGCAGTAGTAATAATAATAATAATACAAAGAATAGTTACAGCATATTGTGCAACTGTGGTGGGCAGGGCTCTTTCCATGAGTTACCTCATCATTCCTCCTGTCACCCTGTGCTGCCGGCCCCATTCCGGAGGCCAGGAAATTGAAATTCATTCAAGTTGCATTATCTGTTGGAGCTCCCCCAGCTGGTGAGTGGGGAGATAGTTTTCAAACTTGGATCTGAGCCCAGGGGATGTGTGTGCCCTTTTCACGGAGCTCAGCTGCCTCTCTTGGTGGGAGGTCGATGTTGAGAAGAGGTCACAGGTTTTGCAGAGGTTTGGGAGGGGTGAGTGGTTGTGCAGGGATGAGAAAGGAGGCTTCAGCCTGAAGGTTGTTCAGGGAGATGGGGAAGTTCAGAGAGCAGGTGTAGCCTTGTTAGTTGTGAGCAATGAAGGGGCTCTTTGACATGGCAGTAGGGTACTTGTAAAAAAGATGACTCCATGGTTCAATAGCTTTGGGAAACCCACAATTCTGAACTCATGTGCACCCCCAGATCTTTTCTGCTTCATCCCTCTCTTATTCTAGCTGTACCTCTGGCCAGCAGCTCTGCATGGATTCTGACTGCAGGCAGACAACTCATCTCAAGCATGCACCTGCGCCTTCCACTGCCTGCCATCACCATAGGTCCCTACTCTGAACCCACACAGGCTAATGGATAAATTTATCCCTTTTCTCCCCTCACTACAGGCAATCCTGAGACACAGCACACACTCAGGAGCCAGGACTGGCCCTGTCTGGTGGCAGCCAGCTTGGCAACACAACCTCATTTTTCCTCTTTGCTTTCCCTGCCTTTTCCCCCTTGTCCTTCTGTCATGCTCCCTGGGTTTGCACTTCCTAATAAAGTAATAGCATGTAAGACCTCTGCTCAGGCTCATTTTCTTTTCAAAATGAGCCTTAAACTCCCAGACTAAAATACCCATTCGTCTGGAGATTCACAGTATGTATAAACATAATATATTTTCTGAGAAATCTTCCAGAAACTCCTCTGCATAATCCAGAGGGCTCTAAACTCATTAAATTTTGAGGCTTAAAAAAATGTTGCACTAATTCAACTTTGAGGATTATAGTGTTCCAGCGAACACAGATTAAGTTTAGCTTTCCATTCCTGTAAAGAGCCAGATATTAACTATTTAGTATTTTCAGGCCGTAAGATCTTTGCTGCAACTACTCAACTTTGCCATTTTAGCACAAAAGTAAGCATGCAGAATGCAGAAACAAATGGACATAGCTGTGTTCCAATAAAACTTTATTTATAAAAATCAGATGACAGGCTGAATTTGGCCCGTGGGGCATAGTTTGCTTCCCCCTGCTAAGAGAAACACAACAGTGACTGGAAAGAGAGAAGGAGGTTGGTCGCTGGTCCAGGACAAACCGTACAGCTGGAATAAGGGAAAAAATACAAGGAAGTTGAGGGGTGCCTGAGTGTCTCGGTCGGTTAAATGACTCTTGATTTCGGCTCAGGTCATGATCTTGGGGTCGTGAGATTGAGCCCCGTGTCAGGCTTCATGCTCAGTGGGTAGTCTGCTTAGGATTCTCTGTCTCTCTCTTTGCCCCTCCCCCTGCTCATGCTCTCTCTCTCTCCCTCTTTCTGTCTAAAATAAATAAATAAATCTTAAAAAAAAGGAAGTTGAGGGTGTTCTCTCACTGCTGAGTGTCTCTCATTTTTCTTGTCGTACCCTCTGAATTGCTCAATTTTGTCAATATCGCAAGCATGGAACACATCCTCTCACTTTACCCATAATCTGTTTTGCATGATCAAGGTAGGAGGTGTTCAGAGTCAGCCCTTGGCTTCTCTGCCCTTGATGGTGACAGATGCACAGCATTTCATGAGTCCTGCACCAGAAACATCAGGGGTTAATGAAATCCTATCATTCTTGCCTATCACTGGAATTGATCTTTGGCTCTGCCACCTTGGAGCATGCTGTTTGTCAGTGTAATGTATCTTGAGGATACCTATGGGGCCAGGCCAGATGGGAAGGGGCCTAAGCTGTTTGCCCACCTCATGCTAGAGCTATGGACACCTGTAAACAAACCTGTCTGGTGCAGAATATCAAGTGTGCCTGGTGCATTCTAATTCTTAACGTTTTTCTTTCCATAGTCAAGATGACAGCAATACATCATTAGGCTGCTTCCAACTCAGATATATGAGGACAGAGAAGAGCAGGAAGTGAAGGAGGGGAGGAAGATGCACAGTTAGTATCTGCTGATGCCAGGCCCCTTGGCAGGCACTTTATATACGCTCTCATGTGTAATCCTCAAAGTCCTTGAGTAGGTGTCATTGTTTTTATCTTTCCTAAGGAACCAGAGAGGATAGGTATCTTGCCCAAAGATAAGCAGCTAGCACAAGGGGCATCCAGAAATAAAATCCCAGACAGGCAACACTAAAGCCTGGGCAATTCTTGCCTTACCACACTGAAGCATACCTCCCACTTAGCAAGTCTGCCCATGACCTGCAGCTGGAATCCCCAAGGTACTGTGGTCAGTCTCGTCCACGGGTGAAAGAGTGTAGGACGCTGCCATCAAGGTAGACATGCTCTGAAATTTAAGTGTGAAACCAGCTATGCTAGTCATTACACTGCAATATGAGAGAAACTGTGTCTCCATCCAGTACTAATATCAGGAGGCAGGTGCTTGGGGCTGGAATGCTGCTGTACCCAGAGGTCCATCGAAGGACTTACAGATTAACAAAATTCAGGGGCTCTTGGCCCAGGTAAGTGGTAGGGAACCCTGCCAGATATTCAGCAACTTTGAGCATTCCTTAGTGACAGAGATGAAATAGGGTGTCTCTGCGTTGAGCTCCATGTATATTATGGGTCTTTCCAGTCCCATATTCCTCTGTTTCTGGTAGCTGAGCCAACTTATGGGCTCCTTGCAGCTCATCTTAGGGACCAGTCATAACCTCAGCGAAGGATCTGTAGAGGGGAAGCAGAGGAATGTCCATGAAACTACATGCCTACCTGGACCAGTAGAGAGCCAAATTTTATGGAAGTGTTCCCAACCAGCTCTTTCCTCATATGCTGTATGGGAACGTTTGCATGATTTATTATTGAAATCAGTTGTGTTATTTTGGATCATCTGGCTGAGCCTGGGACTGACCAGACTTAAAGTGGACACAAAAGAACCCACGTATGAGATGGGCAGAAGGCCAGGCCCACTACCTCTAAGATGATGGCTAGCCCGTAATTCCGTTGGTTCTGGTGGAGCAGTGGACATCAGATATGACCACATCTGCTCTCTTGGGGAGGATATATGCTAGGTGAGCTCAAGAAAGAATTTTACTTGAGCTCAGATTTTTTAATGGTGTGAAACCTCTTTCTGGCTTCCAAGAAAGCCAGCTTGACAGATTGCGGTGATGGGAGAGGTGGGCCAGGGGGGCTGTGGCTCATCAGGTGACTTCCCACGCTACTTGCAGTAAACCTCTGTCATTGGAGATGATTGTGGTATATCTAATTATGACATTACAAGGACGTATGACAAGATGGGGCAGAATCTGGGTGCACTCAGCCTTTGATCAAAGCCTACTGGTGAGTTTGTCTTGTGATCTTGACCATCCACTTCCCTTGGCTGAGAGCCTGGAGTGGACCTTGACCCTGACACTCTGGGTTTGGGCCCCTGACATCTGTAGCCAGTTCTCCCTGTTTTGACTGACACATCAGTTGGCTTTTGGTTCCTGACTGCCCTGGCTCTGCTGTGTTAATGGACTGATCTTGGACTCTGCTTGACTTGGGCTCCTAGTCCTAGCGGGAGATGTCCACTGAGTATCTCTATAAGATGTGAAATAGGAAACCGTGACCCATATTTCTGCATCAACATGAGAATCGGTGACTGTCTAAGTGATGACACTCCCCAATAACACATATTGAGCATGCTGGCTGGGAAGCAGATATGAGATACTCGAAAACAGTATAGGATGGGGCCTGGAGGAAGTAATTAAGCGATGGCCAAGCATCCTCCTGACCAAAGTTCTTCAGCAGAGAGAAGTCTAACAGGGTCACTGGGAACTCCAGCCCATGGGTTCATCTCCCTTAAGTGTATACAAATGTCCAATAGCAACTTTACCTGTAATAGCTCCAAACTGGAAACAACCCAAATGTCCATCAGTAGATGGATGTGTAAGCAAGTGGTGGCACATCCATTCAATGGAATACTCTGCAATAACATGAAGAACTACTGAACCATGCAATGCTCAGATAAATCTCAACTAATCCTGCTGAGTGAAGGATGCCAGACCCCCGGTCCCCAAAAGAGTACATGCTTTGTAATGCAAACTAATCTATAGTGAGAGAAGCAGATTGGTGGTTGCCTGGGGATGAGGAAAGGGCTGGAGGAAGGAATTATAAAGGGGCAGGAGGAAACTTTGGGATGTTGAATATGTTCATCATCTTGATTGAGGTGGAGGCTTCACGGGAGTAGACCTTGTCAAAACTTAATCAAATTGTGCACTCTGGGTATGTGCAGTTTATGGTAGGTCAATTGTGCAATAATTCTTTAGAAATTGCAACTTCGGCACAGACTTCCCTGACCCCCATCTGTCCCCATAGCTAAATTACAGCTCTTCTATCCCCCTGCCTTCTCTAGGGGACTT